>NC_031980.2:16314611-17807365 GCF_001858045.2 Oreochromis niloticus | reverse complement strand
GCGTGTCTGTGACATCACTTATCAGCAATCGCCGCTCGCCGGGCGTGTCTGTGACGTGACGTATTAGCGATCGCCAATGTCAGGGCGTGACTGTTTTGTGACTTATCAGCAATCGCGGCTCGCCCGGCGTGTCTATGACGTGATGTATTAGCGATCGCCAATGTCAGGGCGTGACTGTTTTGTGACTTATCAGCAATCGCCGCTCGCTGGGCGTGTCTGTGACGTGACTTATTAGAGATCGCCAGTGTCAGGGCGTGACTGTTTTGTGACTTATCAGCAATCGCCACTCGCAGGCTGCGTTTGTTATGTGACGTATGAGCATCGCCAATATTGGGCGTGTCTGTGAGGATCCAAACATATCAGCAATCGCCACTCACACGAGGTGTGTCTGACGTGAAGTATGAGTGATCGCCCATCACAGGGTGTGTGTCTGACGTGACTTATCAGCAATCGCCGCTCGCCAGGCGTGTCTGTGACGTGACGTATTGGTGATTGCCAATGTCGGGGCGTGACTGTGATGTGACTTATCAGCAATCGCCGCTCGCCGGGCGTGTCTGTGACGTGACTTGTTAGCGATCGCCAATGTCAGGGAGTGACTGTGATGTGACTTATCTGTAATCGCCACTCGCAGGCCGTGTTTGTTATGTGACGTATGAGCAATCACCAGTAGTTGGGCGTGTCTGTGACATAACTTATCAGCAATCGCTGCTCACACGGGGTGTGTCCTACGTGAAGTATGAGTGATCGCGGATCACAGGGTGTGTCTCTGACGTGACTTATCAGCAATCTCCGCTCACCGGCCGTGTCTCTGACGTGACGTATAAGCGATCGCCAATGTCACGGCGTGACTGTGATGTGATTTATCAGCAATCGCCACTCGCAGGCCGTGTTTGTTATGTGACGTATGAGCAATCGCCATAGTTGGGCGTGTCTGTGACATAACTTATCAGCAATCGCCGCTCGCCGGGCGTGTCTGTGACGCGACGTATTAGCGATCGCCAATGTCAGGGCGTGACTGTTTTGTGACTTATCAGCAATCGCGGCTCGCCCGGCGTGTCTATGACGTGATGTCAAATATCAATACAAGACTTATCTCTCTGCTTTGATGTCAAATATCAATACCAGACTCGTCACTCTGCTGTGATGTCAAAAATCAATTCCAGTCTCATCTCTCTCCTGCGATGTCAAATAGCAATACCAGACTTAACCTCTCTGCTGTGATGTCAAATATCAATGCCAGATTCGCCTCTCTGCTGTGATTTCAAATATCAATGCCAGACATGAATCTCTGCTGTGAAGTCAAATATCAATACCAGACTTGTCTCTCTGCTGTGATGTCAAATATCAATGCCAGACTGGTGTTTCTACTGTTATTTCAAATGCCACTACCAGACTTGACTCTCTGCTGTGATGTCAAATATCAATGCCAGACTCGAGTCTCTGCTGTGATGTCAAATATCAAAACCAGAATCATGATTCTGCTGTGATTTCAAATAGCAATTCTAGACTCGTCTCTCTGCTGTGATGTCAAATATCAATGCCAGACTCGACTCTCTGCTGTGATGTCAAATATCAATGCCAGACTCGCGTCTCTCCTGTGATGTCACATATCAGTGCCAGAGTAGATTCTCTGATGTGATGTCACACATCAATTCCAGGTTCGTGTCTCTGCTGTGATGTCAATTATCAATGCCAAAGTAGATTCTCTAAGGTGATGTCAAAAATCAATGCCAAACCCGTCTCTCTGCTGTGATGTCAAATAGCTCACACGGGGTGTGTCTGACGTGAAGTATGAGTGATCGCCGATCACAGGGCGTGTCTCTGGCGTGACTTATCAGCAATCGCCGCTCGCCGGGCGTGTCTGTCACGTGACGTATTAGCTATCGCCAATGTCAGGGCGTGACTGTTTTGTGACTTATCAGCAATCGCCGCTCGCTGGGCGTGTCTGTGACGTGACTTATTAGAGATCGCCAGTGTCAGGGCGTGACTGTTTTGTGACGTATCAGCAATCGCCACTCGCAGGCTGTGTTTGTTATGTGACGTATGAGCAATCGCCAATAATTGGGCGTGTCTGTGACAAAACATATCAGCAATCGCCACTCACACGGGGTGTGTCTGACGTGAAGTATGAGTGATCGCCATCACAGGGTGTGTGTCTGACGTGACTTATCAGCAATCGCCGCTCGCCAGGCGTGTCTGTGACGTGACGTATTAGTGATTGCCAATGTCGGGGCGTGACTGTGATGTGACTTATCAGCAATCGTCGCTCACCGGGCGTGTCTGTGATGTGACGTATGAGGAATCGCCAACTGTTGGGCATGTCTTTGACATAACTTATCAGCAATCGCCGCTCGCCGGGCGTGTCTGTGACGTGACTTGTTAGCGATGGCCAATGTCAGGGAGTGACTGTGATGTGACTTATCAGTAATCGCCACTCGCAGGCCGTGTTTGTTATGTGACGTATGAGCAATCACCAGTAGTTGGGCGTGTCTGTGACATAACTTATCAGCAATCGCTGCTCACACGGGGTGTGTCCTACGTGAAGTATGAGTGATCGCCGATCACAGGGCGTGTCTCTGACGTGACTTATCAGCAATCTCCGCTCACTGGGCGTGTCTGTGACGTGACGTATTAGCGATCGCCAATGTCAGGGCGTGACTGTTTTGTGACTTATCAGCAATCGCCATTCGCAGGCCGTGTTTGTTAGATGACGTATGAGCAATCGCCAATAATTGGGCGTGTCTGTGACAAAACATATCAGCATTCGCCGCTCGCCGGGTGTGTCCGTAACGTGACGTCTTAGCGATCGCCAATGTCATGGCGTGATTGTGACATAACTTATCAGCAATCGCCGCTCGCTGTGCGTGTTTGTTATGTGACATATGAGCAATCGCCCATAGTGGGGCGTGTCTGTGACATCACTTATCAGCAATCGCCGCTCGCCGGGCGTGTCTGTGACGTGACGTATTAGCGATCGCCAATGTCAGGGCGTGACTGTTTTGTGACTTATCAGCAATCGCGGCTCGCCCGGCGTGTCTATGACGTGATGTATTAGCGATCGCCAATGTCAGGGCGTGACTGTTTTGTGACTTATCAGCAATCGGCGCTCACCGGGCGTGTCTGTGACGTGACTTATTAGAGATCGTCAATGTCAGGGCGTGACTGTGATGTGACTTATCAGTAATCGCCACTCGCAGGCCGTGTTTGTTATGTGACGTATGAGCAATCGCCAGTAGTTGGGCGTGTCTGTGACATAACTTATCAGCAATTGCCACTCACACGGGGTGTGTCTGACGTGAAGTATGAGTGATCGCCCATCACAGGGCATGTCTCTGACGTGACTTATCAGCAATCCCGCTCGCCGGCCGTGTCTGTGACGTATTAGCGATCGCCAGTGTCAGGGCGTGACTGTTTGTGACTTATCAGCAATCGCCGCTCGGGCGTGACTGTTTTGTGACTTATCAGCAATCGCCACTCACCGGGCGTGTCTGTGACGTGACGTATTAGCGATCGCCAATAGTTGGGCGTGTCTGTGACATAACTTATCAGCAATCGCCACACACACGGGGTGTGTCTGACGTGAAGTATGAGCTATCGCCGAGCACAGGGCGTGTCTCTGACGCGATGTCAAGTGTCAATTCCAGACCTGTGTCTCTCCTGTGATGTCAAATATCAATACCAGACTCACCTCTCTGCTGTGATGTCAAATATCAATGCCAGATTCGAATCTCTACTGTGATGTCAAATATCAATGCCAGATTCGCCTCTCTGCTGTGATGTCAAATATCAATGCCAGAGTTGCGTCTTTGCTGTGATGTCACATATCAATACCAGACTTGTGTGTCTGCTGTGATGTCAAATATCAATACCAGACTTGTCTGTCTGATGTGATGTCAAATATCAATACCAGACTCGTCTCTCTCCTGTGATGTCAAATATCAATACCAGACTCACCTCTCTGCTGTGATGTCAAATATCAATGCCAGATTCGCCTCTCTGCTGTGATTTCAAATATCAATACCAGACTTGTTCTCTGCTGTGATGTCAAATATCAATACCAGACTTGTCTCTCTGCTGTGATGTCAAATATCAATACCAGACTCGCGTCTCTTCTGTGAATTCAAATATCAATGCCAGACAAGACTGTCTGCTGTGATGTCAAATATCAATACCAGACTTGTCTCTCTGCTGTGATGTCAAATATCAAAACCAGAATCATGATTATGAAATCTGGAGGGAACCTCCAGGTTTCCACGCCTGCTGTGATGGATGCTTACAAGCGGGCGAGATGGATATCAGAGTGCAGGAGCCCAGGAACAGGTCCAAGAACTGAAACATAAGGAGATTGGAAAGAAAGCGTTGTGAAATTTGGAGGGAACCTCCAGCTTTCCACGCCTGCTGTGATGGATGCTTACAAGCGGGTGAGATGGTTCTTTTTCTAACTTCGCTCGGTCTTTCACTATGGGAATCGCCTCGGCGTGACCAACTACGGAAGCTCCAGTGACACCACGTCTGTCTCTGACAGACCTGTCGAGCCGTGCTCAGGGCTCCGCCCCCTCATACTAACACGGCCGACCAGCTCCTCCTAACTCATTCTCGCTTTCTTCCCGTGAGAAACTACTTTGAGCTCCCTCAGCGCATCCAGGCTAACTTGATTAGCTGCTTAACAGTTCTCAGGCGTCCCGTGTAGGAGTACGTCGCCAAACGCAGTTTTTCCGGTTCCAGTTTGGATCGTGCTGAGTAAGTCCTTCGAAAGAAGTGTACTTAGAGTTGCACTGTGGAACAGCAACCGCGTCAGGCGAGCTGTCCCAGCGGTTCCTGGTTTTAGTTAGCGAGGTAGCCGACGTTGTGTAACTCGGGCTAACGCGTTACGGCGAGCTGTTCGTTCAGTGTCCGGCTAGCATTAACTTGTTAGCAGGCCACGAACAACATTAGCGTCTCACTAGCATTAGCTTGTTAGTCGACCTAGGGCTCAGTTAGCATTAAGTTGCTAACGATATTGGCTAGAGGAGTGCAGCTAACGTGTCACGACGAGCTGACTCCCGCGGTGACTAGCTCGGATTTAACACCCGCCGCTAGTCCTAGCTACTTACGGGCTAACGTGTTGAGACAAGCCTGGTGTAGCCTAGTCTCACCAACTTTCCGCTAACCATGTCGACGGCTCCTACTCCCGCCAAAAGGTCGGAGCCGAAGTCCAAAGAGGCTGCATCCCGCCCGTGCCCCGCATCATGCGGTGCCACCATCTCGGGCAGGGACCCTCATCCAATGTGCATCGTCTGTATGGGTGCCAAGCATGCTCAGGCTTCACTGGCGGACCCTCAGGGATGCCCACACTGTGCGTTGATGCCAGAGAAAGTCCTGGAAAGGAGGCTGAGAGTAGCAGTAACGAACAGTCAGGACCCCTGCCTGTCGGCCGCTACTGCTACGAGCGATATCCATCATCCGCGAGCCTCCACAAGCTGGGCGGACATGATGGAAGAAGAGTCCCCGCTCATGCCCCCATCGTTCGAGGACCTCCTCGATCAAAACGTGGGCGGGCCGGGTGGCGAGGACGCGGAGGGCGAGGACGCGGAGGGCGATGCCGACTCCGACCTCCTCGACATGGAGGACATGGATGAGGAACAGGAGGATGACTCCACCTTTCCTCCCCAGCAGTCCAGGCCACCGAGTGGGGCTGAAGTTGCACCCCCGGTGGACAGTAATTTGTACGAGGTCTGCAAACGGGCTGCTGCCAAGCTAGGCATCCCATGGCCAGCCGCCCAGGATGCCGAAGGGGCAGAACGCGACCTGTATGACGGCAAGAGGCTCCCACCAGCCTTGCCGCCATCGAAGCAGCTTCTGCCAGCAGTCCCGGCCTGCATGAAAGAAATGAGTCACTATTGGTCAAGCCCTTTTAAAAGCAAGCTTCCGACCAAGGGCTGCTCCAAGCTTGAGATCCAGGGGATGGGTGAACTGGGGCTGACCGAACCCCCAGCAGTGGAGCCTTCAGTGGCGTATCACCTTCACCCTAACCGCAGGGCAATCTCAGCTTCTTCTAGTGTTCTTTGCCCAACAAGATAGATCGCCGTGAGGCGATCTATCTATCAAAGGATGTACAAATATGCTGCACAGTCAGTATGCTCGCTTAATGCAGTCACACAGCTATCAGCATATCAGGCAGAAATTCTGGAAGACATGGGCCGTGAGCTTGACTCGGGTTCCCCGAACCCAGCCCTCTGGGATGAAATCTGCGTGGTTAATGATCTCATTCTTCGCTCCTCCAGGGGAGCAGTCCAAGGGTGTGGCCGCGTTATGGGCCTTGCAGTCTCGGGTGAGAGAGCCTTGTGGCTAAACCTGTCAGGCCTAGGTGATGCTCAGAGGGCTGAGGTAATGGATGCAGCCTATGACCCAACCAAGGGTCTCTTTGGCCCAGCCCTGGAGAGAATGAGAGAAACAAGCACCCGCAGAAAGCAGGAGGGAGAAGCATTCAACCTCTGCTTACCCAGAAAACCTAACTCTCAGCCCCAGCAGGTGCCAAGAGCTGGCTTTGCCGCAACAGCAGCAGCTGTGAGAGGGAGACAGAGTGGGGTCAGAATGCAGAGAGGAGCAGGAGGCCAGCAGGGTGCCCACCAGGCCAAGGTAGAGAACCAAAGACCTTGGGGCAAGCATTCCTTTGCAGCGGCTGCTGCAAAGAACAAGCCGTCACACCCCGGAGAGGGGAAAAAGAAGCGGTCAGCCTAGCACACCTGCAACGTTCTGTGTCACCCCTCTCTTCTCCCCAAAGAGAAGGAAGGTGTTAGAAGGGGTAACCAAATCACTCCAAGGTTCAGGGTCTCCAGAAGTTTCCAGTTCACCAGGAGCACCCTCTCAGTCTCCTCCTCCAGTTCAGGGAGGACAGACTTGTGGACAAATGGCGCAGTGTCATCAAGCACTCCTAAGAACTCTGTCTGTGTCACCAAGCACTGCCCAGAGTCACCAGACACTTCACTGTGGTTTGGGGGTAACAAAAGAAATAAAACGTGCATTTCTGCAGCCAGGCAGTTTGCCAAGGGCAGAATGTCCCCCAGTTTCAAAATAAAAACAAAAGAAAATCACTGCCATTTGTCTTTGTTCCCAGCGGGGGGAGCTCACGCTCTTCCCGAGGGGGAGAGCCCCAACTCCTTCCGGGAGACAGGGGTGACGTCACGCTACTGCGTCTTCAGAGGCCCGCTCACAGCGCGGCTGGAGCGGTGGCGCGCATGCGCAGTTCATCCCTGGGTCTTGTCAACCATTTCCCAGGGTTACAGACTACAGTTTGCGGTAAAACCACCGAGATTCGGCGGAGTGTTGGCTTCGGTGGCCAGTGGCGACTCAGCGAATGTGCTGAAAGAGGAAATATTCTCCCTGTTACACAAAAAGGCGATCAGAGCGGTTCCGAGCGAAGAAGCTCAGCAGGGCTTTTACTCCCGCTATTTCCTCATCCCGAAAAAGGACGGAACGTCGCTCCGTCCTATTCTGGATCTGCGTGTGTTAAACAAGCATTTGAGAAAGTACACGTTCAGAATGCTCACACACAAGACGCGTTGTCGCTCAATTCACACAGGCGATTGGTTTGTTACAATCGACCTATCAGACGCATATTTTCACATCGCCATTTATCCTGCACACAGGAAATATCTCAGGTTCGCTTATCAGAGAGTAGCGTACGAGTTTCAAACTATCCCATTCGGGCTATCCTTAGCCCCAAGGGTGTTCAGCAAATGTGTGGAAGCAGCGCTGTCTCCGTTAAGGAACAGCAGGATCAGAATATTCTCTTACATAGACGATTATCTAATATGCTCACGATCGCGCGAGCAGGCGATCAAAGACTCACGGAGCTTGGGTTCACAATCAACCTGGAAAAGAGCCACTTGGAACCCGCACAGTTTATAGAGTATCTGGGGCTCAGAATAGACTCCATCTCTTATCGTATGGCACTTTCAGAGCGGAGGATCGCATCCTTCACTCACTGTCTTTCCCGTTTTCAGCTGGGGAAAGTCGTGCGGTTCCGACTCTGTCTCCGCCTCCTCGGCCTCATGGCCTCGGTGATATCGGTGGTACATTTGGGGCTGCTTATGATGAGAGATTTTCAGTGGTGGGTCGCTTCTCTGCAGCTGTGCCCTCGCCGACATCTCAGTCATGGTGTAAAAATAACGCAGCCGTGTATCGCGGCTCTCCGGCCTTGGAGGAGCCCGACAGCTCTCGCTGCGGGGGTACCTCCCGGGGCAGTGTCTTCCAGGGTGACGCTGACCACAGATGCATCCCTGTCAGGCTGGGGTGCAACTATGATGGGCAGAGCAGTGAATGGCGTTTGGTCACAGAGACTCGCTCTGAATCACATAAATGTGCTGGAGCTCCGCGCGGTGCTCCTAGCCTTACGGCATTTTCTGCCATATCTCCGGGGACAACATGTTTTAGTGAAAACAGACAACTCCACTGTAGTTGCTTATATCAACCGCCAGGGCGGCACCCGTTCCCGGCAGCTACACAGGTTAGCCAGGGAAATAATTGTGTGGAGCAGCACTCGGCTCCTCTCCCTTCGGCCAACTCACGTGCCAGGAATTCTGAACAGGGGGGCGGACCTCCTGTCCAGAGGAAATCCACTGTTCGGAGAATGGAGGCTTCACCCACAGGTGGTGGAGCAGATTTGGCAGAGATACGGCCAGGCTGCCGTAGATCTCTTCGCCTCACGAGAAAACACACAGTGCCCTCTGTTTTTCTCCCTATCAGACGCAGATGCGCCACTGGGCGTGGATGCGCTGGCCCATCCATGGCCAAAAACTCTGCTGTATGCTTTCCCTCCCCTCAGCCTGATCTCCTCAACACTGATCAGAGTGAGGGATCAGAGGCTGTCACTGATCTTAATAGCTCCACGGTGGCCATCCAAACACTGGATAGCAGAAATCATCCAGCTTCTGGTGGACGAGCCATGGCCACTCCCCATCCACAGGGACCTTCTGTCTCAGGCGCGTGGGGAGATATACCATCCCCATCCAGAACAGGTTGCTCTCTGGGCCTGGCCCGTGAGAGGTGGAATTTGAAGGCAGCAGGCATGCCTCCGAAGGTTATTGAAACCATTCAGAATGCCAGAGCCTCCTCCACTCGTTCCATTTACAGCAGTAAATGGTGTGTTTTTGGGGAGTGGTGCCGTGAAAAGCAGATTATCCCTTTTCAGTGTTCAGTGGTGGAGCTGTTGTGTTTTCTTCAGGACTTGCTGGACAAAAGGAGAGCTTTTTCCACCATAAAGGTCTATTTAGCAGCTATTTCAGCCTGCCACGTGGGTTTTGGTGATAAACCTGCTGGTCAGCACCCCTCGTATGTCGCTTCATGAGAGGGGCGCGTTGAACGCTCCCAGTTTCTAGACCACTGGTCCCTTTATGGGATCTGTCAGTCGTTTTGGACGCCCTCTCCCACCACCCCTTTGAGCCCATTGGGGCAGTGGGGTTGAAGTTTCTCTCTCTTAAAACCACTCTGCTGTTGGCTCTAACCACAGCCAAGCGAGTTAGTGAATTACAGGCTCTGTCTATTCACCCCTCTTGTCTACAGCTGGCCCCAGGACTGACTAAAGCACGCCTGAGGCCTAACCCTGCCTTTGTCCCTAAAGTGTTGGAAACGTCATACAGGTGCTCTACAGTAGAGCTCCTGGCTTTTCACCCCCTCCATTCTCTTCAGAGACGGAGCAGAGGCTGAACACTTTGTGCCCTGTGCGGGCGTTGGGGACTTATCTTGACAGAACAGCTGGATTCAGGAAGTCGGATCAGCTGTTTGTTTCCTGGGCCTCCCCTCACAAGGGCAGGCCCTTATCACGCCAGAGGCTAGCTCATTGGATTGTAGAGGCCATAGCTCTGGCTTATAGCTGTAAGGGCTCGCAGGCCCCCCGGGACTTCGAGCTCACTCCACTAGGGGTGTGGCCACATCCTGGGCTTTGTTCAGAGGTGTATCAGTCCAGGATATTTGTGCGGCAGCAAGCTGGGCTACGCCGCACACGTTTGTCCGGTTTTATCGGCTGGATGTTGCACAGTCATCCCTGGCTCAGGCAGTGCTGGATTCTGGTGCCTCAGGTTCGACCTGAGATCCTGGAGTAGTACTGGAGTGTGGCTTCGGGAGCTGGCACAATCCGGGAGTGGGCCATATCTCCCATAGTGAAACACCGAGCGAAGTTAGAAAAAGAACGTTGGGTTACTTAACGTAATCCCTGGTTCTTTGATAACAGAGTGAGGTGTTTCACCAACACTTCCCTCCTTGCTTAGGCACGGAAAGAAATCTGCTTGGAATGAGATAGGAGGAGCTGGTCGGCAGTGTTAGTATGAGGGGGCGGAGCCCTGAGCACGGCTCGACAGGTCTGTCAGAGACAGACGTGGTGTCATTGGAGCTTCCGTAGTTGGTCACGCCGAGGCGATTCCCATAGTGAAACACCTCACTCTGTTATCAAAGAACCAGCGTTTACGTTAAGTAACCCAATGATATCAGAGTGCAGGAGCCCAGGAACAGTCCAAGACTGAAACATAAGGAGATTGAAAGAAAGCGTTGTGAAATCTGGGGAAACTCCAGGTTTCCACGCCGCTGTGAGGACACTTAGAAGCGGGTGAGATGGATCCAGGTGCGGAGCCCAGGAACAGATCCAAGACCTGAAACACAAGGAGAGTGGAAAGAAAGCGTGTGAAATCTGGAGGAACCTCCAGGTTTCCACGCGGTGTGACGGACACTTACAAGCGGGTGAGATGATATCAGAGTGCAGGAGCCCAGGAAGAGATCCAAGACCTGAAACACAAGGAGATGAAAGAAAGCGTTGTGCAATCTGGAGGGAACTCCAGGTTTCCACGCTGGTGTGACGGACACTTAGAAGCGGGTGAGATGGATATCAGTGTGCAGGATCCCACAGATCCAAGACCTGAAACACAAGGAGAGTGGAAAGAAAGCGTTGTGCAATCTGGAGGGAACTCCAGGTTTCCACGCCGGCTGTGACGGACACTTAGAAGCGGGTGAGATGGATATCAGTGTGCAGGATCCCACAACAGATCCAAGACCTGAAACACAAGGAGAGTGGAAAGAAAGCGTTGTGCAATCTGGAGGAACCTCCAGGTTTCCACGCGGTTGTGACGGACACTTGAAGCGGGTGAGATAGATATCAGAGTGCAGGAGCCCAGGAAGAGATCCAAGACCTGAACACAAGGAGAGTGGAAAGAAAGCGTTGTGCAATCTGGAGGGACCTCCAGGTTTCCACGCCGGCTGTGACGGACACTTAGAAGCGGGTGAGATGGATATCAGAGTGCAGGAGCCCAGGAACAGATCCAAGACCTGAAACACAAGGAGAGTGGAAAGAAAGCGTTGTGCAATCTGGAGGGAACCTCCAGGTTTCCACGCCGGCTGTGACGGACACTTAGAAGGGGTGAGATGGATATCAGTGTGCAGGAGCCCAGGAAAGATCCAAGACCTGAAACACAAGGAGAGTGGAAAGAAAGCGTTGTGAAATCTGGAGGGAACCCCAGGTTTCCACGGGCTGTATGGATATTACAAGCGGGTGAGATGGATATCAGAGTGCAGGAGCCCAGGAAAGATCCAAGACCTGAAACACAAGGAGAGTGGAAAGAAAGCGTGTGAATCTGGAGGGAACCCCAGGTTTCCACGGGCTGTGAGGAATTACAAGCGGGTGAGATGGATATCAGAGTGCAGGAGCCCAAAGAGATCCAAGACCTGAAACACAAGGAGAGTGGAAAGAAAGCGTCGTGAAATCTGGAGGGAACCTCCAGGTTTCCACGCCGGCTGTGACGGACACTTAGAAGCGGGTGAGATGGATATCAGTGTGCAGGAGCCCAGAACAGATCCAAGACCTGAAACATAAGGAGATGGAAAAAGCGTTGTGAAATCTGGAGGGAACCTCCAGGTTTCCACGCCGGCTGTGACGGACACTTAGAAGCGGGTGAGATGGATATCAGGTGCAGGAGCCCAGGAACAGATCCAAGACCTGAAACAAAGGGAGTGGAAAGAAAGCTTGTGAAATCTGGAGGGAACCTCCAGGTTTCCACGCTGGTTGTGACGGACACTTAGAAGCGGGTGAGATGGATATCAGAGTGCAGGAGCCCAGGAACAGATCCAAGACTGAAACACAAGGAGAGTGGAAAGAAAGCGTTGTGCAATTGGAGGGAACTTCCAGGTTCCACGCCGGCTGTGACGGACACTTAGAAGCGGGTGAGATGGATATCAGAGTGCAGGAGCCCACAAACAGATCCAAGACCTGAAACACAAGGAGAGTGGAAAGAAAGCGTTGTGCAATCTGGAGGGAACCTCCAGGTTTCCACGCGGCTGTGACGGACACTTAGAAGGGGTGAGATGGATATCAGGTGCAGGAGCCCAAACAGATCCAAGACCTGAAACACAAGGAGATGGAAAGAAAGCGTTGTGCAATCTGGAGGGAACCTCCAGGTTTCCACGCTGGTTGTGACGGACACTTACAAGCGGGTGAGATGAATCAGAGTGCAGGAGCCCAGGAAAGATCCAAGACCTGAAACACAAGGAGAGTGGAAAGAAAGCGTTGTGAATCTGGAGGGAACCTCCAGCTTTCCACGCTGGTTGTGACGGACACTTAGAAGCGGGTGAGATGGATATCAGAGTGCAGGAGCCCAGGAAGAGATCCAAGACCTGAAACACAAGGAGAGTGGAAAGAAAGCGTTGTGCAATCTGGAGGGAACTCCAGGTTTCCACGCTGGTTGTGACGGACACTTAGAAGCGGGTGAGATGGATATCAGAGTGCAGGAGCCCAGGAACAGATCCAAGACCTGAAACACAAGGAGATTGGAAAGAAAGCGTTGTGAAATCTGGAGGGAACCTCCAGTTTCCACGCTGGTGTGACGGACACTTAGAAGCGGGTGAGATGGATATCAGAGTGCAGGAGCCCAGGAAGAGATCCAAGACCTGAAACACAAGGAGATTGGAAAGAAAGCGTTGTGAAATCTGGAAGGAACCTCCAGGTTTCCACGCCGGCTGTGACGCACACTTACAAGCGGGTGAGATGGATACCAGTGGCAGGAGCCCACAAACAGATCCAAGACCTGAAACATAAGGAGATGGAAAAAGCGTTGTGAAATCTGGAGGGAACCTCAGGTTTCCACGCTGGTTGTGACGGACACTTACAAGCGGGTGAGATGAATCAGAGTGCAGGAGCCCAGGAAAGATCCAAGACCTGAAACACAAGGAGAGTGGAAAGAAAGCGTTGTGAAATCTGGAGGGAACCTCCAGCTTTCCACGCTGGTTGTGACGGACACTTAGAAGCGGGTGAGATAGAATCAGAGTGCAGGAGCCCAGGAAGAGATCCAAGACCTGAAACACAAGGAGAGTGGAAAGAAAGCGTTGTGAAATCTGGAGGGAACCTCCAGGTTTCCACGCTGGTTGTGACGGACACTTAAAGCGGGTGAGATAGACATCAGAGTGCAGGAGCCCAGGAAGAGATCCAAGACCTGAAACACAAGGAGAGTGGAAAGAAAGCGTTGTGAAATCTGGAGGAACCTCCAGTTTCCACGCTGGTTGTGACGGACACTTAGAAGCGGGTGAGATGAATCAGAGTGCAGGAGCCCAGGAAGAGATCCAAGACCTGAAACACAAGGAGAGTGGAAAGAAAGCGTTGTGCAATCTGGAGGGAACTCCAGGTTTCCACGCTGGTTGTGACGACACTTACAAGCGGGTGAGATGGATATCAGAGTGCAGGAGCCCAGGAAGAGATCCAAGACCTGAAACACAAGGAGATGGAAAGAAAGCGTTGTGAAATCTGGAGGGAACCTCCAGGTTTCCACGCTGGTTGTGACGGACACTTAGAAGCGGGTGAGATGGATATCAGAGTGCAGGAGCCCAGGAAGAGATCCAAGACCTGAAACACAAGGAGAGTGGAAAGAAAGCGTTGTGCAATCTGGAGGGAACCTCCAGGTTTCCACGCTGGTTGTGACGGACACTTACAAGCGGGTGAGATAGATATCAGAGTGCAGGAGCCCACAAACAGATCCAAGACCTGAAACACAAGGAGAGTGGAAAGAAAGCGTTGTGCAATCTGGAGGGAACCTCCAGGTTTCCACGCCGGCTGTGACGGACACTTAGAAGGGGTGAGATGGATATCAGTGTGCAGGAGCCCACAAACAGATCCAAGACCTGAAACACAAGGAGATGGAAGAAAGCGTTGTGAATCTGGAGGGAACCTCCAGGTTCCACGCCGGCTGTGAGGACACTTACAAGCGGGTGAGATGGATATCAGTGTGCAGGAGCCCAGGAACAGATCCAAGACCTGAAACATAAGGGAGTGGAAAGAAAGCATTGTGAAATCTGGAGGGAACCTCCAGGTTTCCACGCTGGTTGTGACGGACACTTACAAGCGGGTGAGATAGAATCAGAGTGCAGGAGCCCAGGAAGAGATCCAAGACCTGAAACACAAGGAGAGTGGAAAGAAAGCGTTGTGAAATCTGGAGGGAACCTCCAGCTTTCCACGCTGGTTGTGACGGACACTTACAAGCGGGTGAGATGGATATCAGAGTGCAGGAGCCCAGGAAGAGATCCAAGACCTGAAACACAAGGGATTGGAAAGAAAGCGTTGTGAAATCTGGAGGGAACCTCCAGGTTTCCACGCTGGTTGTGACGGACACTTACAAGCGGGTGAGATGGATACAGTGGCAGGAGCCCAGGAAGAGATCCAAGACCTGAAACACAAGGAGAGTGGAAAGAAAGCGTCGTGAAATCTGGAGGGAACCTCCAGGTTTCCACGCCGGCTGTGACGGATATTACAAGCGGGTGAGATGGATATCAGAGTGCAGGAGCCCAGGAAGAGATCCAAGATCTGAAACACAAGGAGAGTGGAAAGAAAGCGTGTGAAATCTGGAGGGAACCTCCAGGTTTCCACGCCGGCTGTGACGGACACTTAGAAGCGGGTGAGATGGATATCAGTGTGCAGGAGCCCAGGAAGAGATCCAAGACCTGAAACACAAGGAGAGTGGAAAGAAAGCGTTGTGAAATCTGGAGGGAACCTCCAGGTTTCCACGCCGGCTGTGACGGACACTTAGAAGCGGGTGAGATGGATATCAGTGTGCAGGAGCCCAGGAACAGATCCAAGACCTGAAACATAAGGAGATGGAAAGAAAGCGTGTGAAATCTGGAGGGAACCTCCAGGTTTCCACACCGGCTGTGACGGACACTTAGAAGCGGGTGAGATGGATATCAGAGTGCAGGAGCCCAGGAAGAGATCCAAGACCTGAAACACAAGATCCATGAGATGGAAAGAAAGCGTTGTGAATCTGGAGGGAACCTCCAGGTTTCCACGCGGCTGTGATGGACACTTAGAAGCGGGTGAGATGGATATCAGTGTGCAGGAGCCCAGGAAAGATCCAAGACCTGAAACATAAGGAGAGTGGAAAGAAAGCGTTTGAAATCTGGAGGGAACCTCCAGGTTTCCCGCCGGCTGTGACGGACACTTAGAAGCGGGTGAGATGAATCAGAGTGCAGGAGCCCAGGAACAGATCCAAGACCTGAAACATAAGGGAGGGAAAGAAAGCATTGTGAAATCTGAGGGAACCTCCAGCTTTCCACGCTGGTTGTGACGGACACTTACAAGCGGGTGAGATGGATATCAGAGTGCAGGAGCCCAGGAACAGATCCAAGACCTGAAACATAAGTGGAGGGAAAGAAAGCGTTGTGAAATCTGGAGGGAACCTCCAGCTTTCCACGCTGGTTGTGACGGACACTTAGAAGCGGGTGAGATGGATATCAGAGTGCAGGAGCCCAGGAAGAGATCCAAGACCTGAAACACAAGGAGAGTGGAAAGAAAGCGTTGTGCAATCTGGAGGGAACTTCCAGGTTTCCACGCCGGCTGTGACGGACACTTAGAAGCGGGTGAGATGGATATCAGTGTGCAGGAGCCCACAAACAGATCCAAGACCTGAAACACAAGGAGAGTGGAAAGAAAGCGTTGTGCAATCTGAGGATCCCACGAACCTCCAGGTTTCCACGCCGGCTGTGACGGACACTTAGAAGCGGGTGAGATGGATATCAGTGTGCAGGAGCCCACAAACAGATCCAAGACCTGAAACACAAGGAGAGTGGAAAGAAAGCGTTGTGCAATCTGGAGGGAACCTCCAGCTTTCCACGCTGGTTGTGACGGACACTTAGAAGCGTGTAAGATAGATATCAGTGTGCAGGAGCCCAGGAACAGGTCCAAGACTGAAAATAAGGAGATGAAAGAAAGCATTGTGAAATCTGGAGGGAACCTCCAGGTTTCCACGCCGGCTGTGATGGAACTTACAAGCGGGTGAGATGGATATCAGAGTGCAGGAGCCAGGAAAGGTCCAAGACCTGAAACATAAGGAGATTGAAAGAAAGCATTGTGAAATCTGAAGGGAACCTCCAGGTTTCCACGCTGGTTGTGACGCATACTTACAAGCGGGTGAGATGGATATCAGAGTGCAGGAGCCCACGAACAGATCCAAGACCTGAAACATAAGGAGATTGGAAAGAAAGCGTTGTGAAATCTGGAGGGAACCTCCAGGTTTCCACGCCGGCTGTGATGGATACTTACAAGCGGGTGAGATGGATATCAGAGTGCAGGAGCCCAGGAACAGGTCCAAGACTGAAACATAAGGAGATTGAAAGAAAGCATTGTGAAATCTGGGGGAAGCTCCAGGTTTCCACGCCGGCTGTGACGGACACTTAGAAGCGGGTGAGATGGATCCAGTGTGCAGGAGCCCAGGAACAGATCCAAGACCTGAAACACAAGGAGAGTGGAAAGAAAGCGTCGTGAAATCTGGAGGGAACCTCCAGGTTTCCACGCTGGTTGTGACGGACACTTACAAGCGGGTGAGATAGATATCAGAGTGCAGGAGCCCAGGAAGAGATCCAAGACTGAAACACAAGGAGAGTGGAAAGAAAGCGTTGTGCAATCTGGAGGGAACCTCCAGGTTTCCACGCTGGTTGTGACGGACACTTACAAGCGGGTGAGATGGATATCAGTGTGCAGGAGCCCACAAACAGATCCAAGACCTGAAACACAAGGAGAGTGGAAAGAAAGCGTTGTGCAATCTGGAGGGAACTCCAGGTTTCCACGCTGGTTGTGACGGACACTTAGAAGCGGGTGAGATGGATATCAGTGTGCAGGAGCCCACAAACAGATCCAAGACCTGAAACACAAGGAGAGTGGAAAGAAAGCGTTGTGCAATCTGGAGGGAACTTCCAGGTTTCCACGCCGGCTGTGACGGACACTTAGAAGCGGGTGAGATGGATATCAGTGTGCAGGAGCCCACAAACATATCCAAGACCTGAAACACAAGGAGAGTGGAAAGAAAGCGTTGTGCAATCTGGAGGAACCTCCAGGTTTCCACGCTGGTTGTGACGGACACTTTGAAGCGGGTGAGATAGATATCAGAGTGCAGGAGCCCAGGAAGAGATCCAAGACCTGAAACACAAGGAGAGTGGAAAGAAAGCGTTGTGCAATATGGAGGGAACTTTCAGGTTTCCACGCCGGCTGTGACGGACACTTAGAAGCGGGTGAGATGGATATCAGAGTGCAGGAGCCCAGGAACAGATCCAAGACCTGAAACACAAGGAGAGTGGAAAGAAAGCGTTGTGCAATCTGGAGGGAACCTCCAGGTTTCCACGCCGGCTGTGACGGACACTTAGAAGTGGGTGAGATGGATATCAGTGTGCAGGAGCCCACAAACAGATCCAAGACCTGAAACACAAGGAGAGTGGAAAGAAAGCGTTGTGCAATCTGGAGGGAACCTCCAGCTTTCCACGCTGGTTGTGACGGACACTTAGAAGCGGGTGAGATAGACATCAGAGTGCAGGAGCCCAGGAACAGATCCAAGACCTGAAACACAAGGAGAGTGGAAAGAAAGCGTTGTGAAATCTGGAGGGAACCCCCAGGTTTCCACGCTGGTTGTGACGGACACTTAGAAGCGGGTGAGATAGACATCAGAGTGCAGGAGCCCAGGAACAGATCCAAGACCTGAAACACAAGGAGAGTGGAAAGAAAGCGTTGGGAAATCTGGAGGGAACCCCCAGGTTTCCACGAAGGCTGTAATGGATAGTTACAAGCGGGTGAGATGGATATCAGAGTGCAGGAGTCCAGGAAAAGGTCCAAGACCTGAAACATAAGGAGATTTGAAAGAAAGCATTGTGAAATCTGAAGGGAACCTCCAGGTTTCCACGCTGGTTGTGACGCATACTTACAAGCGGGTGAGATGGATATCAGAGTGCAGGAGCCCACGAACAGATCCAAGACCTGAAACATAAGGAGATTGGAAAGAAAGCGTTGTGAAATCTGGAGGGAACCTCCAGGTTTCCACGCCGGCTGTGATGGATACTTACAAGCGGATGAGATGGATATCAGAGTGCAGGAGCCCAGGAACAGGTCCAAGACTTGAAACATAAGGAGATTGAAAAGAAAGCATTGTGAAATCTGGGGGAAAGCTCCAGGTTTCCACGCCAGCTGTGACGGACACTTAGAAGCGGGTGAGATGGATCCCAGTGTGCTGGAGCCCAGGAACAGATCCAAGACCTGAAACACAAGGAGAGTGGAAAGAAAGCGTCGTGAAATCTGGAGGGAACCTCCAGGTTTCCACGCTGGTTGTGACGGACACTTACAAGCGGGTGAGATAGATATCAGAGTGCAGGAGCCCAGGAAGAGATCCAAGACCTGAAACACAAGGAGAGTGGAAAGAAAGCGTTGTGCAATCTGGAGGGAACCTCCAGGTTTCCACGCTGGTTGTGACGGACACTTACAAGCGGGTGAGATGGATATCAGTGTGCAGGAGCCACAAACAGATCCAAGACCTGAAACACAAGGAGAGTGGAAAGAAAGCGTTGTGCAATCTGGAGGGAACTTCCAGGTTTCCACGCTGGTTGTGACGGACACTTAGAAGCGGGTGAGATGGATATCAGTGTGCAGGAGCCACAAACAGATCCAAGACCTGAAACACAAGGAGAGTGGAAAGAAAGCGTTGTGCAATCTGGAGGGAACTTCCAGGTTTCCACGCCGGCTGTGACGGACACTTAGAAGCGGGTGAGATGGATATCAGTGTGCAGGAGCCCACAAACATATCCAAGACCTG
The DNA here is from genome assembly GCF_001858045.2 of Oreochromis niloticus. Taxonomy (NCBI): domain Eukaryota; kingdom Metazoa; phylum Chordata; class Actinopteri; order Cichliformes; family Cichlidae; genus Oreochromis; species Oreochromis niloticus. Next base: position 17,788,292 of record NC_031980.2, on the reverse strand, counting down.
AAACACAAGGAGAGTGGAAAGAAAGCGTTGTGCAATCTGGAAGGAACCTCCAGGTTTCCACGCTGGTTGTGACGGACACTTTGAAGCGGGTGAGATAGATATCAGAGTGCAGGAGCCCAGGAAGAGATCCAAGACCTGAAACACAAGGAGAGTGGAAAGAAAGCGTTGTGCAATATGGAGGGAACTTTCAGGTTTCCACGCCGGCTGTGACGGACACTTAGAAGCGGGTGAGATGGATATCAGAGTGCAGGAGCCCAGGAACAGATCCAAGACCTGAAACACAAGGAGAGTGGAAAGAAAGCGTTGTGCAATCTGGAGGGAACCTCCAGGTTTCCACGCCGGCTGTGACGGACACTTAGAAGTGGGTGAGATGGATATCAGTGTGCAGGAGCCCACAACAGATCCAAGACCTGAAACACAAGGAGAGTGGAAAGAAAGCGTTGTGCAATCTGGAGGGAACCTCCAGCTTTCCACGCTGGTTGTGACGGACACTTAGAAGCGGGTGAGATAGACATCAGAGTGCAGGAGCCCAGGAACAGATCCAAGACCTGAAACACAAGGAGAGTGGAAAGAAAGCGTTGTGAAATCTGGAGGGAACCTCCAGCTTTCCACGCTGGTTGTGACGGACACTTAGAAGCGGGTGAGATAGACATCAGAGTGCAGGAGCCCAGGAACAGATCCAAGACCTGAAACACAAGGAGAGTGGAAAGAAAGCGTTGTGAAATCTGGAGGGAACCCCAGGTTTCCACGAAGGCTGTATGGATAGTTACAAGCGGGTGAGATGGATATCAGAGTGCAGGAGCCCAGGAAGAGATCCAAGACCTGAAACACAAGGAGAGTGGAAAGAAAGCGTGTGAAATCTGGAGGGAACCCCCAGGTTTCCACGAAGGCTGTAATGGATAGTTACAAGCGGGTGAGATGGATATCAGAGTGCAGGAGCCCAGGAAGAGATCCAAGACCTGAAACACAAGGAGAGTGGAAAGAAAGCGTCGTGAAATCTGGAGGGAACCTCCAGGTTTCCACGCCGGCTGTGACGGACACTTAGAAGCGGGTGAGATGGATATCAGTGTGCAGGAGCCCAGGAACAGATCCAAGACCTGAAACATAAGGAGATTGGAAACTAAGCGTTGTGAAATCTGGAGGGAACCTCCAGGTTTCCACGCCGGCTGTGACGGACACTTAGAAGCGGGTGAGATGGATATCAGTGTGCAGGAGCCCAGGAACAGATCCAAGACCTGAAACATAAGTGGAGTGGAAAGAAAGCATTGTGAAATCTGGAGGGAACCTCCAGGTTTCCACGCTGGTTGTGACGGACACTTAGAAGCGGGTGAGATAGACATCAGAGTGCAGGAGCCCAGGAACAGATCCAAGACCTGAAACACAAGGAGAGTGGAAAGAAAGCGTTGTGAAATCTGGAGGGAACCTCCAGCTTTCCACGCTGGTTGTGACGGACACTTAGAAGCGGGTGAGATGGATATCAGAGTGCAGGAGCCCAGGAAGAGATCCAAGACATGAAACACAAGGAGAGTGGAAAGAAAGCGTTGTGCAATATGGAGGGAACTTCCAGGTGTCCACGCCGGCTGTGACGGACACTTAGAAGCGGGTGAGATGGATATCAGAGTGCAGGAGCCCAGGAACAGATCCAAGACCTGAAACACAAGGAGAGTGGAAAGAAAGCGTTGTGCAATCTGGAGGGAACCTCCAGGTTTCCACGCCGGCTGTGACGGACACTTAGAAGTGGGTGAGATGGATATCAGTGTGCAGGAGCCCACAAACAGATCCAAGACCTGAAACACAAGGAGAGTGGAAAGAAAGCGTTGTGCAATCTGGAGGGAACCTCCAGCTTTCCACGCTGGTTGTGACGGACACTTAGAAGCGGGTGAGATAGACATCAGAGTGCAGGAGCCCAGGAACAGATCCAAGACCTGAAACACAAGGAGAGTGGAAAGAAAGCGTTGTGAAATCTGGAGGGAACCCCAGGTTTCCACGCTGGTTGTGACGGACACTTAGAAGCGGGTGAGATAGACATCAGAGTGCAGGAGCCCAGGAACAGATCCAAGACCTGAAACACAAGGAGAGTGGAAAGAAAGCGTTGGGAAATCTGGAGGGAACCCCCAGGTTTCCACGAAGGCTGTAATGGATAGTTACAAGCGGGTGAGATGGATATCAGAGTGCAGGAGTCCAGGAAAAGGTCCAAGACCTGAAACATAAGGAGATTTGAAAGAAAGCATTGTGAAATCTGAAGGGAACCTCCAGGTTTCCACGCTGGTTGTGACGCATACTTACAAGCGGGTGAGATGGATATCAGAGTGCAGGAGCCCACGAACAGATCCAAGACCTGAAACATAAGGAGATTGGAAAGAAAGCGTTGTGAAATCTGGAGGGAACCTCCAGGTTTCCACGCCGGCTGTGATGGATACTTACAAGCGGATGAGATGGATATCAGAGTGCAGGAGCCCAGGAACAGGTCCAAGACTTGAAACATAAGGAGATTGAAAAGAAAGCATTGTGAAATCTGGGGGAAAGCTCCAGGTTTCCACGCCAGCTGTGACGGACACTTAGAAGCGGGTGAGATGGATCCCAGTGTGCTGGAGCCCAGGAACAGATCCAAGACCTGAAACACAAGGAGAGTGGAAAGAAAGCGTCGTGAAATCTGGAGGGAACCTCCAGGTTTCCACGCTGGTTGTGACGGACACTTACAAGCGGGTGAGATAGATATCAGAGTGCAGGAGCCCAGGAAGAGATCCAAGACCTGAAACACAAGGAGAGTGGAAAGAAAGCGTTGTGCAATCTGGAGGGAACCTCCAGGTTTCCACGCTGGTTGTGACGGACACTTACAAGCGGGTGAGATGGATATCAGTGTGCAGGAGCCCACAAACAGATCCAAGACCTGAAACACAAGGAGAGTGGAAAGAAAGCGTTGTGCAATCTGGAGGGAACTTCCAGGTTTCCACGCCGGCTGTGACGGACACTTAGAAGCGGGTGAGATGGATATCAGTGTGCAGGAGCCCACAAACATATCCAAGACCTGAAACACAAGGAGAGTGGAAAGAAAGCGTTGTGCAATCTGGAAGGAACCTCCAGGTTTCCACGCTGGTTGTGACGGACACTTTGAAGCGGGTGAGATAGATATCAGAGTGCAGGAGCCCAGGAAGAGATCCAAGACCTGAAACACAAGGAGAGTGGAAAGAAAGCGTTGTGCAATATGGAGGGAACTTTCAGGTTTCCACGCCGGCTGTGACGGACACTTAGAAGCGGGTGAGATGGATATCAGAGTGCAGGAGCCCAGGAACAGATCCAAGACCTGAAACACAAGGAGAGTGGAAAGAAAGCGTTGTGCAATCTGGAGGGAACCTCCAGGTTTCCACGCCGGCTGTGACGGACACTTAGAAGTGGGTGAGATGGATATCAGTGTGCAGGAGCCCACAAACAGATCCAAGACCTGAAACACAAGGAGAGTGGAAAGAAAGCGTTGTGAAATCTGGAGGGAACCTCCAGCTTTCCACGCTGGTTGTGACGGACACTTAGAAGCGGGTGAGATAGACATCAGAGTGCAGGAGCCCAGGAACAGATGCAAGACCTGAAACACAAGGAGAGTGGAAAGAAAGCGTTGTGAAATCTGGAGGGAACCCCCAGGTTTCCACGAAGGCTGTAATGGATAGTTACAAGCGGGTGAGATGGATATCAGAGTGCAGGAGCCCAGGAAGAGATCCAAGACCTGAAACACAAGGAGAGTGGAAAGAAAGCGTCGTGAAATCTGGAGGGAACCCCAGGTTTCCACGAAGGCTGTAATGGATAGTTACAAGCGGGTGAGATGGATATCAGAGTGCAGGAGCCCAGGAAGAGATCCAAGACCTGAAACACAAGGAGAGTGGAAAGAAAGCGTCGTGAAATCTGGAGGGAACCTCCAGGTTTCCACGCCGGCTGTGACGGACACTTAGAAGCGGGTGAGATGGATATCAGTGTGCAGGAGCCCAGGAACAGATCCAAGACCTGAAACATAAGGAGATTGGAAACTAAGCGTTGTGAAATCTGGAGGGAACCTCCAGGTTTCCACGCCGGCTGTGACGGACACTTAGAAGCGGGTGAGATGGATATCAGTGTGCAGGAGCCCAGGAACAGATCCAAGACCTGAAACATAAGTGGAGTGGAAAGAAAGCATTGTGAAATCTGGAGGGAACCTCCAGGTTTCCACGCTGGTTGTGACGGACACTTAGAAGCGGGTGAGATGGATATCAGAGTGCAGGAGCCCAGGAAGAGATCCAAGACATGAAACACAAGGAGAGTGGAAAGAAAGCGTTGTGCAATATGGAGGGAACTTCCAGGTGTCCACGCCGGCTGTGACAGACACTTAGAAGCGGGTGAGATGGATATCAGAGTGCAGGAGCCCACAAACAGATCCAAGACCTGAAACACAAGGAGAGTGGAAAGAAAGCGTTGTGCAATCTGGAGGGAACCTCCAGGTTTCCATGCCGGCTGTGACGGACACTTAGAAGTGGGTGAGATGGATATCAGTGTGCAGGAGCCCACAAACAGATCCAAGACCTGAAACACAAGGAGAGTGGAAAGAAAGCGTTGTGCAATCTGGAGGGAACCTCCAGGTTTCCACGCTGGTTGTGACGGACACTTACAAGCGGGTGAGATAGACATCAGAGTGCAGGAGCCCAGGAAGAGATCCAAGACCTGAAACACAAGGAGAGTGGAAAGAAAGCGTTGTGCAATCTGGAGGGAACCTCCAGCTTTCCACGCTGGTTGTGACGGACACTTAGAAGCGGGTGAGATGGATATCAGAGTGCAGGAGCCCAGGAAGAGATCCAAGACCTGAAACACAAGGAGAGTGGAAAGAAAGCGTTGTGCAATCTGGAGGGAACGTCCAGGTTTCCACACTGGTTGTGACGGACACTTACAAGCGGGTGAGATGGATATCAGAGTGCAGGAGCCCAGGAACAGATCCAAGACCTGAAACACAAGGCGATTGGAAAGACAGCGTTGTGAAATCTGGAGGGAACCTCCAGCTTTCCACGCTGGTTGTGACGGACACTTAGAAGCGGGTGAGATGGATATCAGAGTGCAGGAGCCCAGGAAGAGATCCAAGACCTGAAACACAAGGAGATTGGAAAGAAAGCGTTGTGAAATCTGGAAGGAACCTCCAGGTTTCCACGCCGGCTGTGACGCACACTTACAAGCGGGTGAGATGGATACCAGTGAGCAGGAGCCCACAAACAGATCCAAGACCTGAAACATAAGGAGATTGGAAACTAAGCGTTGTGAAATCTGGAGGGAACCTCCAGGTTTCCACGCTGGTTGTGACGGACACTTACAAGTGGGTGACATAGATATCAGAGTGCAGGAGCCCAGGAAGAGATCCAAGACCTGAAACACAAGGAGAGTGGAAAGAAAGCGTTGTGAAATCTGGAGGGAACCTCCAGGTTTCCACGCTGGTTGTGACGGACACTTAGAAGCGGGTGAGATAGACATCAGAGTGCAGGAGCCCAGGAAGAGATCCAAGACCTGAAACACAAGGAGAGTGGAAAGAAAGTGTTGTGCAATCTGGAGGGAACTTCCAGGTTTCCACGCTGGTTGTGACGAACACTTACAAGCGGGTGAGATGGATATCAGAGTGCAGGAGCCCAGGAAGAGATCCAAGACCTGAAACACAAGGAGATTGGAAAGAAAGCGTTGTGAAATCTGGAGGGAACCTCCAGGTTTCCACGCTGGTTGTGACGGACACTTAGAAGCGGGTGAGATGGATATCAGAGTGCAGGAGCCCAGGAAGAGATCCAAGACCTGAAACACAAGGAGATTGGAAAGAAAGCGTTGTGCAATCTGGAGGGAACCTCCAGGTTTCCACGCTGGTTGTGACGGACACTTACAAGCGGGTGCGATAGATATCAGAGTGCAGGAGCCCACAAACAGATCCAAGACCTGAAACACAAGGAGAGTGGAAAGAAAGCGTTGTGCAATCTGGAGGGAACCTCCAGGTTTCCACGCCGGCTGTGACGGACACTTAGAAGTGGGTGAGATGGATATCAGTGTGCAGGAGCCCACAAACAGATCCAAGACCTGAAACACAAGGAGATTGGACAGAAAGCGTTGTGAGATCTGGAGGGAACCTCCAGCTTTCCACGCCGGCTATGATGGACACTTTCAAGCGGGTGAGATGGATATCAGTGTGCAGGAGCCCAGGAACAGATCCAAGACCTGAAACATAAGTGGAGTGGAAAGAAAGCATTGTGAAATCTGGAGGGAACCTCCAGGTTTCCACGCTGGTTGTGACGGACACTTACAAGCGGGTGAGATAGACATCAGAGTGCAGGAGCCCAGGAAGAGATCCAAGACCTGAAACACAAGGAGAGTGGAAAGAAAGCGTTGTGAAATCTGGAGGGAACCTCCAGCTTTCCACGCTGGTTGTGACGGACACTTACAAGCGGGTGAGATGGATATCAGAGTGCAGGAGCCCAGGAAGAGATCCAAGACCTGAAACACAAGGCGATTGGAAAGACAGCGTTGTGAAATCTGGAGGGAACCTCCAGGTTTCCACGCTGGTTGTGACGCACACTTACAAGCGGGTGAGATGGATATCAGAGTGCAGGAGCCCAGGAAGAGATCCAAGACCTGAAACACAAGGAGAGTGGAAAGAAAGCGTCGTGAAATCTGGAGGGAACCTCCAGGTTTCCACGCCGGCTGTAATGGATAGTTACAAGCGGGTGAGATGGATATCAGAGTGCAGGAGCCCAGGAAGAGATCCAAGATCTGAAACACAAGGAGAGTGGAAAGAAAGCGTCGTGAAATCTGGAGGGAACCTCCAGGTTTCCACGCCGGCTGTGACGGACACTTAGAAGCGGGTGAGATGGATATCAGTGTGCAGGAGCCCAGGAAGAGATCCAAGACCTGAAACACAAGGAGAGTGGAAAGAAAGCGTCGTGAAATCTGGAGGGAACCTCCAGGTTTCCACGCCGGCTGTGACGGACACTTAGAAGCGGGTGAGATGGATATCAGTGTGCAGGAGCCCAGGAACAGATCCAAGACCTGAAACATAAGGAGATTGGAAAGAAAGCGTTGTGAAATCTGGAGGGAACCCCCAGGTTTCCACGAAGGCTGTAATGGATAGTTACAAGCGGGTGAGATGGATATCAGAGTGCAGGAGCCCAGGAAGAGATCCAAGACCTGAAACACAAGGAGATTGGAAAGAAAGCGTTGTGAGATCTGGAGGGAACCTCCAGGTTTCCACGTCGGCTATGATGGACACTTTGAAGCGGGTGAGATGGATATCAGTGTGCAGGAGCCCAGGAAAAGATCCAAGACCTGAAACATAAGTAGAGTGGAAAGAAAGCGTTTTGAAATCTGGAGGGAACCTCGAGGTTTCCCCGCCGGCTGTGACGGACACTTAGAAGCGGGTGAGATAGACATCAGAGTGCAGGAGCCCAGGAACAGATCCAAGACCTGAAACATAAGTGGAGGGGAAAGAAAGCATTGTGAAATCTGGAGGGAACCTCCAGCTTTCCACGCTGGTTGTGACGGACACTTACAAGCGGGTGAGATGGATATCAGAGTGCAGGAGCCCAGGAACAGGTCCAAGACCTGAAACACAAGGAGAGTGGAAAGAAAGCGTTGTGAAACCCGATGTCAAATAGCAATGCCAAAATAGATTCCCTGCTGTGATGTCACATATCAATACCAGACTCACCTCTCTGCTGTGATGTCAAATATCAATGCCAGATTCGCCTCTCTGCTGTGATGTCAAATATCAATACCAGACTTGTCTCTCTGCTGTGATGTCAAATATCAATACCAGAAGTGACTCTCTGCTGTGATGTCAAATATCAAAACCAGAATCATGATTCTGCTGTGATGTCAACAATTAATTCCAGACTCGCGTCTCTACTGTGATGTCAAATATCAATGGCAGAGTAGATTGCTGGCTGTGATGTCAAATATCAATACCAGACTCACCTCTCTGCTGTGATGTCAAATATCAATACCAGACTTGTCTCTCTGCTGTGATGTCAAATATCAATGCCAGACTCGTGTCTCTACTTTGATGTCAAATATCAATGCCAGAGTAGATTCCCGGCTGTGATGTCAAATATCAATACCAGACTTGTCTCTCTACTGTGATGTCAAATATCAATACCAGACTTGTCTCTCTGCTGTGATGTCAAATATCAATGCCAGACTCGTGTCTCTACTTTGATGTCAAATATCAATACCAGACTTGTCTCTCTACTGTGATGTCAAATATCAATACCAGACTCACAACTTATCAGCAATCGCCGCTCGCCGGGCGTGTTTCTTATGTGGCGTATGAGCAATTGCCAATAATTGGGCGTGTCTCTGACGTGACTTATCAGCAGTCACCGCTGGCCGGGCGTGTCTGTCATGTGACGTATTAGCTATCGCCAATGTCAGGGCATGACTGTTTTGTGACTTATCAGCAATCGCCGCTCGCCGGGCGTGTCTGTAACGTGACGTATTAACGATCGCCAATGTCAAGGCGTGACTGTTTTGTGACTTATCAGCAATCGCCACTCGCAGGCCGTGCTTGTTATGTGACGTATGAGCAATCGCCAGTAGTTGGGCGTGTCTGTGACATAACTTATCAGCAATCGCAACTCACACGGGGTGTGTCTGACGTGAAGTATGAGTGATCGCCGGTCACAGGGCGTGTCTCTGACGTGACTTATCAGCACTCGCCGCTCGCCGGGCGTGTCTGTGACGTGACGTATTAGCGATCGCCAATGTCAGGGCGTGACTGTGACATAACTTATCAGCAATCGCCGCTCGCCGGGCATGTTTGTTATGTGACGTATGAGCAATTGCCAATAATTGGGCGTGTCTGTGACATAACTTATCAACAATCGCCGCTCGCCGGGCGTGTCTGTGACGTGACGTATTAGCGATCGCCAGTGTCAGGGCGTGACTGTTTTGTGACTTATCAGCAATCGCCACTCACACGGAGTGTGTCTGACGTGAAGTATGAGCTATCGCCGAGCACAGGGCGTGTCTTTGACGTGATGTCAAATATCAATACAAGACTCGTCACTCTGCTGTGATGTCAAAAATCAATGCCAGACTCGCGTCTCTGCTGTGATGTCAAATAGCTCACACGGGGTGTGTCTGACGTGAAGTATGAGTGATCGCCGATCACAGGGCGTGTCTCTGACGTGACTTATCAGCAATCGCCGCTCGCCGGGCGTGTCTGTGACGTGACGTATTAGCTATCGCCAATGTCAGGTCGTGACTGTTTTGTGACTTATCAGCAATCGCCGCTCGCCGCGCGTGTTTGTTATGTGACGTATGAGCAATTGCCAATAATTGGGCGTGTCTGTGACATAACTTATCAGCAATCGCCGCTCGCCGGGCGTGTCTGTGACGTGACGTATTAGCGATCGCCAGTGTCAGGGCGTGACTGTTTTGTGACTTATCAGCAATCGCAGCTCGCCCGGCGTGTCTATGACGTGACGTATTAGCGATCGCCAATGTCAGGGCGTGACTGTTTTGTGACTTATCAGCAATCGCGGCTCGCCCGGCGTGTCTATGACGTGACGTATTAGCGAACGCCAGTGTCAGGGCGTGACTGCTTTGTGACTTATCAGCAGTCGCCACTCGCAGGCCGTGTTTGTTATGTGACGTATGAGCAATCGCCAATAGTTGGGCGTGTCTGTGACATAACTTATCAGCAATCGCCACTCACACGGGGTGTGTCTGACGTGAAGTATGAGTGATCGCCGATCACAGGGCGTGTCTCTGACGTGACTTATCAGCAATCGCCGCTCGCCGGGCGTGTCTGTGACATGACTTATTAGAGATCGCCAATGTCAGGGCGTGACTGTGATGTGACTTATCAGCAATCGCAGCTCGCCCGGCGTGTCTATGACGTGACGTATTAGCGATCGCCAATGTCAGGTCGTGACTGTTTTGTGACTTATCAGCAATCGCCGCTCGCCGCGCGTGTTTGTTATGTGACGTATGAGCAATTGCCAATAATTGGGTGTGTCTGTGACATAACTTATCAGCAATCGCCGCTCGCCGGGCGTGTCTGTGACGTGACGTATTAGCGATCGCCAGTGTCAGGGCGTGACTGTTTTGTGACTTATCAGCAATCGCAGCTCGCCCGGCGTGTCTATGACGTGACGTATTAGCGATCGCCAATGTCAGGGCGTGACTGTTTTGTGACTTATCAGCAATCGCGGCTCGCCCGGCGTGTCTATGACGTGACGTATTAGCGAACGCCAGTGTCAGGGCGTGACTGCTTTGTGACTTATCAGCAGTCGCCACTCGCAGGCCGTGTTTGTTATGTGACGTATGAGCAATCGCCAATAGTTGGGCGTGTCTGTGACATAACTTATCAGCAATCGCCACTCACACGGGGTGTGTCTGACGTGAAGTATGAGTGATCGCCGATCACAGGGCGTGTCTCTGACGTGACTTATCAGCAATCGCCGCTCGCCGGGCGTGTCTGTGACATGACTTATTAGAGATCGCCAATGTCAGGGCGTGACTGTGATGTGACTTATCAGCAATATCCAGACACACGGGGTGTGTCTGACGTGAAGTATGAGCTATCGCCGAGCACAGGGCGTGTCTCTGACGTGATGTCAAATATCAATACAAGACTCGTCACTCTGCTGTGATGTCAAATATCAATACCAGACTCGTGTTTCTACTGTTATTTCAAATGTCACTACCAGACTTGTCTCTCTGCTGTGATGTCAAATATCAATGCCAGACTTGCGTCTCTGCTGTGATGTCAAATATAAAAACCAGATTCATGATTCTGCTGTGATTTCAAATAGCAATTCTAGACTCGTCTCTCTGCTGTGATGTCAACAATTAATTCCACACTCGACCCTCTGCTGTGATGTCAAATATCAATGCCAGACTCGCGTCTCTGCTATGATGTCACATATCAATGCCAGACTTGTCTCTCTCCTGTGATGTCAAATAGCAATGCAAGAGTAGATTCCCTGCTGTGATGTCACACATCAATTCCAGGTTCGTGTCTCTGCTGTGATGTCAAATATAAAAACCAGACTCACGTCTCTACTGTGAGGTCAAATATCAATGCCAGATTCGCCTCTACTGCCATTTCAAATATCAATACCAGATTGCTCTCACTGCTGTGACATCACATATGAATAACAAACTCGCGTCTCTGCTGTGATGTCAAAAATCAATGCCAGACTCGCGTCTCGACTGTGATGTCAAATGTCAATGCCAGACTCGCGTCTCTGCTGTGATGTCAAATAGCTCACACGGGGTGTGTCTGACGTGAAGTATGATTGATCGCCGATCACAGGGCGTGTCTCTGACGTGACTTATCAGCAATCGCCGCTCGCCGGGCGTGTCTGTGACGTGACTTATTAGAGATCGCCAATGTCAGGGCATGACTGTGATGTGACTTATTAGCAATCGCCACTCACACGGGGTGTGTCTGACGTGAAGTATGAGCTATCGCCGAGCACAGGGCGTGTCTCTGACGTGATGTCAAATATCAATACAAGACTCGTCACTCTGCTGTGATGTCAAATATCAAAACCAGACTCACCTCTCTGCTGTGATGTCAAATATCAATGCCAGATTCGCCTTGCTGCTGTGATGTGAAATATCAATACCAGACTTGTCTCTCTGCTGTGATGTCAAACATCAATACCAGACTCGTGTTTCTACAGTTATTTCAAATGTCACTACCAGATTTGACTCTCTGCTGTGATGTCAAATATCAATGCCAGACTCGCGTCTCTGCTGTGATGTCAAATATCAAAACCAGAATCATGATTCTGCTGTGATTTCAAATAGCAATGCCAGAGTAGATTCTCTGCTGTGATGTCAAATATCAATACCAGACTTGTCTCTCTCCTGTGATGTCAAATAGCAATGCAAGTGTAGATTCCCTGCTGTGATGTCACACATCAAATCCAGGTTCGTGTCTCTGCTGTGATGTCAAATATCAACACCAGATTCGACTCTCTGCTGTGATGTCAAATATAAAAACCAGACTCGCGTCTCTACTGTGATGTCAAATATCAATGCCAGACATGTCTCTCTGCTGTGATGTCAAATAGCTCACACGGGGTGTGTCTGACGTGAAGTATGAGTGATCGCCGATTACAGGGCGTGTCTCTGATGTGACTTATCAGCAGTCACTGCTCGCCCGGCGTGTCTGTCATGTGACGTATTAGCTATCGCCAATGTCAGGGCGTGACTGTTTTGTGACTTATCAGCAATCGCCGCTCGCCGGGCGTGTCTCTAACGTGACGTATTAACGATCGCCAATGTCAAGGCGTGACTGTTTTGTGACTTATCAGCAATCGCCACTCGCAGGCCGTGCTTGTTATGTGACGTACGAGCAATTGCCAGTAGTTGGGCGTGTCTGTGACATAACTTATCAGCAATCGCCACTCACACGGGGTGTGTGTGACGTGAAGTATGAGTGATCGCCGGTCACAGGGCGTGTCTCTGACGTGACTTAAAAGCAATCGCCACTCGCCGGGCGTGTCTATGACGTGACGTATTAGCGATCGCCAATGTCAGGGCGTGACTGTTTTGTGACTTATCAGCAATCGCGGCACGCCCGGCGTGTCTATGACGTGACGTATTAGCGATCGCCAGTGTCAGGACATGACTGTTTTGTGACTTATCAGCAATCGCCGCTCGCCGGGCGTGTCTGTGACGTGACGTATTAGCGATCGCCAATGTCAGGGCGTGACTGTGATGTGACTTATCAGCAATCGCCGCTCGCCGGGCGTGTTTGTTATGTGATGTATGAGCAATTGCCAATAATTGGGCGTGTCTGTGACATAACTTATCAGCAATCGCGGCTCGCCCGGCGTGTCTATGACGTGACGTATTAGCGATCGCCAATGTCAGGGCGTGACTGTTGTGTGACTTATCAGCAGTCGCCACTCGCAGGCCGTGTTTGTTATGTGACGTATGAGCAATCGCCAATAGTTGGGCGTGTCTGTGACATAAATTAACGGCAATCGCCACTCACACGGGTGTGTCTGACGTGAAGTATGAGTGATCGCCGATCACAGGGCGTGTCTCTGACGTGACTTATCAACAATCGCCGCTCGCCGGGCGTGTCTGTGACGTGACTTATTAGAGATCGCCAATGTCAGGGCGTGACTGTGATGTGACTTATCAGCAATCGCCACTCACACGGGGTGTGTCTGACGTGAAGCATGAGCTATCGCCGAGCACAGGGCGTGTCTCTGACGTGATGTCAAATATCAATACAAGACTTGTCTCTCTGCTGTGATGTCAAATATCAATGCCAGATTCGTGTTTCTACTGTTATTTCAAATGTCACTACCAGACTTGACTCTCTGCTGTGATGTCAGATATCAATGCCAGACTTGTCTCTCTGCTGTGATGTCAAATATCAATGCCAGATTCGCGTCTCTGCTGTGATGTCAAATATCAAAACCAGAATCATGATTCTGCTGTGATTTCAAATAGCAATTCTAGACTCGTCTCTCTGCTGTGATGTCAAATATCAATGCCAGACTCGCGTCTCTGCTGTGATGTCACATATCAATGCCAGAGTAGATTCCCTGCTGTGATGTCACACATCAATTCCAGGTTTGTGTCTCTGCTGTGATGTCAAATATCAACACCAGATTCGACTCTCTGCTGTGATGTCAAATATAAAAACCAGACTCACCTCTCTGCTGTGATCTCAAATATGAATACCAGACTCGTGTTTCTACTGTTATTTCAAATGTCACTACCACACTTGACTCTCTGCTGTGATGTCAAATATCAAAACCAGAATCATGATTCTGCTGTGATTTCAAATGCAATTCTAGACTCGACTCTCTGCTGTGATGTCAAATATCAACACCAGATTCGACTCTCTGCTGTGATGTCAAATATCAATACCAGACGTGTCTCTCTGCTGTGATGTCAAATATCAATGCCAGACTCGTGTTTCTACTGTTATTTCAAATGTCACTACCAGACTTGACTCTCTGCTGTGATGTCAAATATCAATACCAGACTTGTCTCTCTCTCTTTGATGTCAAATAGCAATGCAAGAGTAGATTCCCTGCTGTGATGTCAAATATCAATACCAGACTCGCGTCTCTTCTGTGAATTCAAATATCAATGCCAGACATGTCTCTCTGCTGTGATGTCAAATATCAATGCCAGATTCGCCTCGCTGCTGTGATGTCAAATATCAATACCAGACGTGTCTCTCTGCTGTGATGTCAAATATCAATACCAGACTCGCGTCTCTGCTGTGATGTCAAATAGCTCACACGGGGTGTGTCTGACGTGAAGTATGAGTGATCGCTGATCATAGGGCGTGTCTTTGATGTGACTTATCAGCAGTCACCGCTCGCCGGGCGTGTCTGTCACGTGACGTATGAGCAATCGCCAATAGTTGGGCGTGTCTGTGACATAAATTAACGGCAATCGCCACTCACACGGGGTGTGTCTGACGTGAAGTATGAGTGATCGCCGATCACAGGGCGTGTCTCTGACGTGACTTATCAACAATCGCCGCTCGCCGGGCGTGTCTGTGACGTGACTTATTAGAGATCGCCAATGTCAGGGCGTGACTGTGATGTGACTTATCAGCAATCGCCACTCACACGGGGTGTGTCTGACGTGAAGCATGAGCTATCGCCGAGCACAGGGCGTGTCTCTGACGTGATGTCAAATATCAATACAAGACTTGTCTCTCTGCTGTGATGTCAAATATCAATGCCAGATTCGTGTTTCTACTGTTATTTCAAATGTCACTACCAGACTTGACTCTCTGCTGTGATGTCAAATATCAATGCCAGACTTGTCTCTCTGCTGTGATGTCAAATATCAATGCCAGATTCGCGTCTCTGCTGTGATGTCAAATATCAAAACCAGAATCATGATTCTGCTGTGATTTCAAATAGCAATTCTAGACTCGTCTCTCTGCTGTGATGTCAAATATCAATGCCAGACTCGCGTCTCTGCTGTGATGTCACATATCAATGCCAGATTCGACTCTCTGCTGTGATGTCAAATATCAATACCAGACGTGTCTCTCTGCTGTGATGTCAAATATCAATGCCAGACTCGTGTTTCTACTGTTATTTCAAATGTCACTACCAGACTTGACTCTCTGCTGTGATGTCAAATATCAATACCAGACTTGTCTCTCTCCTTTGATGTCAAATAGCAATGCAAGAGTAGATTCCCTGCTGTGATGTCAAATATCAATACCAGGCTCGCGTCTCTTCTGTGAATTCAAATATCAATGCCAGACATGTCTCTCTGCTGTGATGTCAAATATCAATGCCAGACTCGCGTCTCTGCTGTGATGTCAAATAGCTCACACGGGGTGTGTCTGACGTGAAGTATGAGTGATCGCTGATCATAGGGCGTCTCTGATGTGACTTATCAGCAGTTACCGCTCGCCGGGCGTGTCTGTCACGTGACGTATGAGCAATCGCCAATAGTTGGGCGTGTCTGTGACATAAATTAACGGCAATCGCCACTCACACGGGGTGTGTCTGACGTGAAGTATGAGTGATCGCCGATCACAGGGCGTGTCTCTGACGTGACTTATCAACAATCGCCGCTCGCCGGGCGTGTCTGTGACGTGACTTATTAGAGATCGCCAATGTCAGGGCGTGACTGTGATGTGACTTATCAGCAATCGCCACTCACACGGGGTGTGTCTGACGTGAAGCATGAGCTATCGCCGAGCACAGGGCGTGTCTCTGACGTGATGTCAAATATCAATACAAGACTTGTCTCTCTGCTGTGATGTCAAATATCAATACCAGACTCGTCACTCTGCTGTGATGTCAAATATCAATGCCAGATTCGTGTTTCTACTGTTATTTCAAATGTCACTACCAGACTTGACTCTCTGCTGTGATGTCAAATATCAATGCCAGACTTGTCTCTCTGCTGTGATGTCAAATATCCATACCAGACTCATGTTTCTACTCTTATTTCAAATGTCACTACCAGACGTGACTCTCTGCTGTGATGTCAAATATCAATGCCAGATTCGCGTCTCTGCTGTGATGTCAAATATCAAAACCAGAATCATGATTCTGCTGTGATTTCAAATAGCAATTCTAGACTCGTCTCTCTGCTGTGATGTCAAATATCAATTCCAGACTCGCGTCTCTGCTGTGATGTCACATATCAATGCCAGAGTAGATTCTCTGCTGTGATGTCAAATATCAATACCAGACTTGTCTCTCTCCTGTGATGTCAAATGCAATGCAAGAGTAGATTCCCTGCTGTGATGTCACCACATCAATTCCAGGTTTGTGTCTCTGCTGTGATGTCAAATATCAACACCAGATTCGACTCTCTGCTGTGATGTCAAATATAAAAACCAGACTCACCTCTCTGCTGTGATCTCAAATATCAATGCCAGATTCGCCTCGCTGCTATGATGTCAAATATCAATACCAGACTTGTCTCTCTGCTGTGATGTCAAATATCAATACCAGACTCGTGTTTCTACTGTTATTTCAAATGTCACTACCACACTTGACTCTCTGCTGTGATGTCAAATATCAAAACCAGAATCATGATTCTGCTGTGATTTCAAATAGCAATTCTAGACTCGACTCTCTGCTGTGATGTCAAATATCAACACCAGATTCGACTCTCTGCTGTGATGTCAAATATCAATACCAGACGTGTCTCTCTGCTGTGATGTCAAATATCAATGCCAGACTCGTGTTTCTACTGTTATTTCAAATGTCACTACCAGACTTGACTCTCTGCTGTGATGTCAAATATCAATACCAGACTTGTCTCTCTCTCTTTGATGTCAAATAGCAATGCAAGAGTAGATTCCCTGCTGTGATGTCAAATATCAATACCAGACTCGCGTCTCTTCTGTGAATTCAAATATCAATGCCAGACATGTCTCTCTGCTGTGATGTCAAATATCAATGCCAGATTCGCCTCGCTGCTGTGATGTCAAATATCAATACCAGACGTGTCTCTCTGCTGTGATGTCAAATATCAATACCAGACTCGTGTTTCTACTGTTATTTCAAATGTCACTACCAGACTTGACTCTCTGCTGTGATGTCAAATATCAATGCCAGACTTGTCTCTCTCCTTTGATGTCAAATAGCAATGCAAGAGTAGATTCCCTGCTGTGATGTCAAATATCAACACCAGACTCGCGTCTCTTCTGTGAATTCAAATATCAATACCAGACATATCTCTCTGCTGTGATGTCAAATATCAATGCCAGACGTGTCTCTCTGCTGTGATGTCAAATATCAATGCCAGACTTGTCTCTCTCCTTTGATGTCAAATAGCAATGCAAGAGTAGATTCCTGCTGTGATGTCAATATCAATACCAGACTCGCGTCTCTGCTGTGATTCAAATATCAATGCCAGACATGTCTCTCTGCTGTGATGTCAAATATCAATGCCAGACTCGCGTCTCTGCTGTGATGTCAAATAGCTCACACGGGGTGTTTCTGACGTGAAGTATGAGTGATCGCTGATCATAGGGCGTCTCTGATGTGACTTATCAGCAGTCACCGCTCGCCGGGCGTGTCTGTCACGTGACGTATGAGCAATCGCCAATAGTTGGGCGTGTCTGTGACATAAATTAACGGCAATCGCCACTCACACGGGGTGTGTCTGACGTGAAGTATGAGTGATCGCCGATCACAGGGCGTGTCTCTGACGTGACTTATCAACAATCGCCGCTCGCCGGGCGTGTCTGTGACGTGACTTATTAGAGATCGCCAATGTCAGGGCGTGACTGTGATGTGACTTATCAGCAATCGCCACTCACACGGGGTGTGTCTGACGTGAAGCATGAGCTATCGCCGAGCACAGGGCGTGTCTCTGACGTGATGTCAAATATCAATACAAGACTTGTCTCTCTGCTGTGATGTCAAATATCAATACCAGACTCGTCACTCTGCTGTGATGTCAAATATCAATGCCAGATTCGTGTTTCTACTGTTATTTCAAATGTCACTACCAGACTTGACTCTCTGCTGTGATGTCAAATATCAATGCCAGACTTGTCTCTCTGCTGTGATGTCAAATATCAATACCAGACTCGTGTTTCTACTCTTATTTCAAATGTCACTACCAGACTTGACTCTCTGCTGTGATGTCAAATATCAATGCCAGATTCGCGTCTCTGCTGTGATGTCAAATATCAAAACCAGAATCATGATTCTGCTGTGATTTCAAATAGCAATTCTAGACTCGTCTCTCTGCTGTGATGTCAAATATCAATTCCAGACTCGCGTCTCTGCTGTGATGTCACATATCAATGCCAGAGTAGATTCTCTGCTGTGATGTCAAATATCAATACCAGACTTGTCTCTCTCCTGTGATGTCAAATAGCAATGCAAGAGTAGATTCCCTGCTGTGATGTCACACATCAATTCCAGGTTTGTGTCTCTGCTGTGATGTCAAATATCAACACCAGATTCGACTCTCTGCTGTGATGTCAAATATAAAAACCAGACTCACCTCTCTGCTGTGATCTCAAATATCAATGCCAGATTCGCCTCGCTGCTATGATGTCAAATATCAATACCAGACTTGTCTCTCTGCTGTGATGTCAAATATCAATACCAGACTCGTGTTTCTACTGTTATTTCAAATGTCACTACCACACTTGACTCTCTGCTGTGATGTCAAATATCAAAACCAGAATCATGATTCTGCTGTGATTTCAAATAGCAATTCTAGACTCGACTCTCTGCTGTGATGTCAAATATCAACACCAGATTCGACTCTCTGCTGTGATGTCAAATATCAATACCAGACGTGTCTCTCTGCTGTGATGTCAAATATCAATGCCAGACTCGTGTTTCTACTGTTATTTCAAATGTCACTACCAGACTTGACTCTCTGCTGTGATGTCAAATATCAATACCAGACTTGTCTCTCTCTCTTTGATGTCAAATAGCAATGCAAGAGTAGATTCCCTGCTGTGATGTCAAATATCAATACCAGACTCGCGTCTCTTCTGTGAATTCAAATATCAATGCCAGACATGTCTCTCTGCTGTGATGTCAAATATCAATGCCAGATTCGCCTCGCTGCTGTGATGTCAAATATCAATACCAGACGTGTCTCTCTGCTGTGATGTCAAATATCAATACCAGACTCGTGTTTCTACTGTTATTTCAAATGTCACTACCAGACTTGACTCTCTGCTGTGATGTCAAATATCAATGCCAGACTTGTCTCTCTCCTTTGATGTCAAATAGCAATGCAAGAGTAGATTCCCTGCTGTGATGTCAAATATCAACACCAGACTCGCGTCTCTTCTGTGAATTCAAATATCAATACCAGACATGTCTCTCTGCTGTGATGTCAAATATCAATGCCAGACGTGTCTCTCTGCTGTGATGTCAAATATCAATGCCAGACTCGTGTTTCTACTGTTATTTCAAATGTCACTACCAGACTTGACTCTCTGCTGTGATGTCAAATATCAATACCAGACTTGTCTCTCTCTCTTTGATGTCAAATAGCAATGCAAGAGTAGATTCCCTGCTGTGATGTCAAATATCAATACCAGACTCCCGTCTCTTCTGTGAATTCAAATATCAATGCCAGACATGTCTCTCTGCTGTGATGTCAAATATCAATCCCAGATTCGCCTCGCTGCTGTGATGTCAAATATCAATACCAGACGTGTCTCTCTGCTGTGATGTGAAATATCAGTACCAGACTTGTCTCTCTCCTTTGATGTCAAATAGCAATGCAAGAGTAGATTCCCTGCTGTGATGTCAAATATCAATACCAGACTCGCGTCTCTTCTGTGAATTCAAATATCAATGCCAGACATGTCTCTCTTCTGTGATGTCAAATATCAATGCCAGACTCGCGTCTCTGCTGTGATGTCAAATAGCTCACACGGGGTGTGTCTGACGTGAAGTATGAGTGATCGCTGATCATAGGGCGTGTCTCTGATGTGACTTATCAGCAGTCACCGCTCGCCGGGCGTGTCTGTCACGTGACGTATTAGCTATCGCCAATGTCAGGGCGTGACTGTTTTGTGACTTATCAGCAATCGCCGCTCGCCGGGCGTGTCTGTGACGTGACGTATTAATGATCGCCAATGTCAGGGCGTGTCTCTGAAATAACTTATCAGCAATCGCCGCTTGCCGGGCGTGTCTTTGACGTGAAATATTAGCGATCGCCAGTGTCAGGGCGTGACTGTTTTGTGACTCATCAGCAATCGCAGCTCGCCCGGCGTGTCTATGACGTGACGTATTAGCGATCGCCAATGTCAGGGCGTGACTGTTTTGTGACTTATCAGCAGTCGCCACTCGCAGGCCGTGTTTGTTATGTGACGTATGAGCAATCGCCAATAGTTGGGCGTGTCTGTGACATAACTAAACCGCAATCACCACTCACACGGGGTGTGTCTGACGTGAAGTATGAGTGATCGCCGATCACAGGGCGTGTCTCTGACGTGACTTATCAGCAATCGCCGCTCGCCGGGCGTGTCTGTGACGTGACTTATTAGAGATCGCCAATGTCAGGGCGTGACTGTGATGTGACTTATCAGCAATCGCACTCACACGGGGTGTGTCTGACGTGAAGCATGAGCTATCGCTGAGCACAGGGCGTGTCTCTGACGTGATGTCAAATATCAATATAAGACTTGTCTCTCTGCTGTGATGTCAAATATCAATACCAGACTCGTGTTTCTACTGTTATATCAAATGTCACTAAAAGACTTGACTCTCTGCTGTGATGTCAAATATCAATGCCAGACTTGCGTCTGTGCTCTGATGTCAAATATCAATGCCAGATTCGCCTCACTGCTGTGATGTCACATATCAATACCAGACTTGTCTCGCTGCTGTGATGTCAAATATCAATACCAGACTCGTGTTTCTACTGTTATTTCAAATGTCACTGCCAGACTCGCGTCTCTTCTGTGAATTCAAATATCAATGCCAGACTCGCGTCTCTGCTGTGATGTCAAATAGCTCACACGGGGTGTGTCTGACGTGAAGTATGAGTGATCGCCGATCACAGGGCGTGTCTCTGACATGACTTATCAGCAATCGCCGCTCTCCAGGCGTGTCTGTGACGTGACGTATTAACGATCGCCAATGTCAGGGCGTGACTGTTTTGTGACTTATCAGCAATCGCCGCTCTCCAGGCGTGTCTGTGACGTGACGTATTAACGATCGCCAATGTCAGGTCGTGACTGTTTTGTGACTTATCAGCAATCGCAGCTCGCCCGGCGTGTCTATGACGTGACGTATTAGTGATCGCCAATGTCAGGGCGTGACTGTTTTGTGACTTATCAGCAATCACGGCTTGCCCGGCGTGCCTATGACGTGACGTATTAGCGATCGCCAGTGTCAGGGCGTGACTGTTTTGTGACTTATCAGCAGTCGCCACTCGCAGGCCGTGTTTGTTATGTGACGTATGACCAATCGCCAATAGTTGGGCGTGTCTGTGACATAACTTATCAGCAATAGCCACTCACACGGGGTGTGTCTGACGTGAAGTATGAGTGATCGCCGATCACAGGGCGTGTCTCTGACGTGACTTATCAGCAATCGCCGCTCGCCGTGCGTGTCTGTGACGTGACTTATTAGAGATCGCCAATGTCAGGGCATGACTGTGATGTGACTTATCAGCAATCGCCACTCACACGGGGTGTGTCTGACGTGAAGTATGAGCTATCGCCGAGCACAGGGCGTGTCTCTGACGTGATGTCAAATATCAATACAAGACTTGTCTCTCTGCTTTGATGTCAAATAACAATACCAGACTCGTCACTCCGCTGTGATGTCAAATATCAAAACTAGACTCACCTCTCTGCTGTGATGTCAAATATCAATGCCAGATTCGCCTTGCTGCTGTGATGTCAAATAACAATACCAGACTCGTCACTCTGCTGTGATATGAAATATCAATACCAGACTTGTCTCTCTGCTGTGATGTCAAATATCAATACCAGACTTGTCTCTCTCCTGTGATGTCAAATAGCAATGCAAGACTAGATTCCCTGCTGTGATGTCACACATCAATTCCAGGTTCGTGTCTCTGCTGTGATGTCAAATATCAACACCAGATTCGACTCTCTGCTGTGATGTCAAATATAAAAACCAGACTCGCGTCTCTAGTGTGAGGTAAAATATCAATGCCACATTCGCCTCTACTGCCATTTCAAATATCAATACCAGATTGCTCTCACTGCTGTGATATCACATATCAATAACAAACTCGCGTCTCTTCTGTGAATTCAAATATCAATACCAGACATGTCTCTCTGCTGTGATGTCAAATAGCTCACACGGGGTGTGTCTGACGTGAAGTATGATTGATCGCCGATTATAGGGCGTGTCTCTGATGTGACTTATCAGCAGTCACTGCTCGCCGGGCGTGTCTGACATGTGACGTATTAGCTATCGCCAATGTCAGGGCGTGACTGTTTTGTGACTTATAAGCAATCGCGGCACGCCCGGCGTGTCTATGACGTGACGTATTAGCGATCGCCAGTGTCAGGGCATGACTGTTTTGTGACTTATCAGCAATCGCCGCTCGCCGGGCGTGTCTGTGACGTGACGTATTAGCGATCGCCAATGTCAGGGCGTGACTGTGATGTGACTTATCGGCAATCGCCGCTCGCCAGGCATGTTTGTTATGTGACATATGAGCAATTGCCAATAATTGGGCGTGTCTGTGACATAACTTATCAGCAATCGCGGCACGCCCGGCGTGTCTATGACGTGACGTATTAGCGATCGCCAGTGTCAGGGCATGACTCTTTTGTGACTTATCAGCAATCGCCGCTCGCCGGGCGTGTCTGTGACGTGACGTATTAGCGATCGCCAATGTCAGGGCGTGACTGTGATGTGACTTATCGGCAATCGCCGCTCCCCGGGCATGTTTGTTATGTGACATATGAGCAATTGCAAATAATTGGGCGTGTCTGTGACATAACTTATCAGCAATCGCGGCTCGCCCGGCGTGTCTATGACGTTACGTATTAGCGATCGCCAATGTCAGGGCGTGACTGTTTTGTGACTTATCAGCAAATCGGCGCTCACCGGGCGTGTGTGTGACGTGACGTATGAGCGATCGCCAATGTCAGGGCGTCACTTTTTTGTGACTTCTCAGCAATCGCCGCTCGCCAAGCGTGTCTGTGACGTGACGTTTAAGCGATCGCCAATGTCAGGGCGTGACTGTGACATAACTTATCAGCAATCGCTGCTCGCCGGGCGTGTTTGTCAAGTGACGTATGAGCAATCGCCAGTAGTTGGGCGTGTCTGTGACATAACTTATCAGCAATTGCCACTCACACGGGGTGTGTCTGACGTGAAATATGAGTGATCGCCAGTCACAGGGCCTGTCTCTGACAAGACTTAAAAGCAATCGCCGCTCGCTGGGCGTGTCTCTGACGTGACTTATTAGAGATCGCCAATGTCAGGGCGTGACGGTGATGTGACTTATCAGTAATCGCAACTCGCAGGCCGTGTTTGTTATGTGACGTATGAGCAATCGCCAATAGTTGGGCGTGTTTGTGACATAACTTATCAGCAATCGCGACTCACACGGGGTGTGTCTGACGTGAAGTATGAGTGATCGCCGATCACAGGGCGTGTCTCTGACGTGACTTATCAGCAATCGCCGCTCGCCGGGCGTGTCTGTGACGTGACTTATTAGAGATCGCCAATGTCAGGGCGTGACTGTGATGTGACTTATCAGCAATCGCCACTCACACGGGGTGTGTCTGACGTGAAGTATGAGCTATCGCCGAGCACAGGGCGTCTCTGACGTGATGTCAAATATCAATACAAGACGCATATGTCACGGCGTGACTGTTTTGTGACTTATCAGCAATCGCAGCTCGCCCGGCGTATCTATGACGTGACGTATTAGCGATCGCCAATGTGTGTGCGTGACTGTGATGTGACTTATCAGCAAACGCCACTCGCAGGCCGTGTTTGTTATGTGACTTATGAGCAATCGCCCATAGTTGGGCGTGTCTGTGACATAACTTATCAGCAATCGCCGCTCGCCGGGCGTGTCTGTGACGTGACGTATTAGCGATCGCCATTTTCAGGGCGTGACTGTGATGTGAGTTATCAGCAAACGCCACTCGCAGGCCGTGTTTGTTATGTGACGTATGAGCAATCGCCCATAGTTGGGCGTGTCTGTGACATAACTTAACAGCAATCGCCGCTCGCCGGGCATGTCTGTGACGTGACCTATTAGCGATCGCCAATGTCAGGGCGTGACTGTGACATAACTTATCAGCAATCGCCGATCGCCGGGCATGTTTGTTATGTGACGTATGAGCAATCGCCAATAGTTGGGCGTGTCTTTGACATAACTTATCAGCAATCGCCGCTCGCCGGGCGTGTCTGTGACGTGACTTATTAGAGATCGCCAATGTCAGGGCGTGACTGTGATGTGACTTATCAGCAATCGCCACTCACACGGGGTGTGTCTGACGTGAAGTATGAGCTATCGCCGAGCACAGGGCGTGTCTCTGACGTGATGTCAAATATCAATACAAGACTTGTCTCTCTGCATTGATGTCAAATATCAATACCAGACTCGTCACTCTGCTGTGATGTCAAATATCAATACCAGACTCACCTCTCTGCTGTGATGTCAAATATCAATGCCAGATTCGCCTCGCTGCTGTGATGTCAAATATCAATACCAGACTTTTCTCTCTGCATTGATGTCAAATATCAATACCAGACTCGTCACTCTGCTGTGATGTCAAATATCAAAACGAGACTTGTCTCTCTCCTGTGATGTCAAAAAGCAATGCAAGAGTAGATTCTCTGCTGTTATGTCAAATATCAATGCCAGATTCGCCTCTACTGCCATTTCAAATATCAATACCAGATTGCTCTCACTGCTGTGATATCACATATCGATACCAAACTCGCATCTCTGCTGTGATGTCAAAAATCAATGCCAAACCCGTCTCTCTGCTGTGATGTCAAATAGCTCACACGGGGTGTGTCCGACGTGAAGTATGAGTGATCGCCGATCACAGGGCGTGTCTCTGACGTGACTTATCAGCAATTGCCGCTCGCCGGGCGTGTCTGTGACGTCACGTATTAGCGATCGCCAATGTCAGTTCGTGTCTGTGACATAACTTATCAGCAATCTTCACTCGCAGGCCGTGTTTGTTATGTGACGTATAAGCAATCGCCAATAGTTGGGCGTGTCTGTGACATAACTTATAAGCAATCGCCCCTCACACGGGGTGTCTCTGACGTGATGTCAAATATTAATACAAGACTCGTCACTCTGCTGTGATGTCAAATATCAATACCAGACTCACCTCTCTGCTGTGATGTCAAATATGAATGCCAGATTCGCCTCGCTGCTGTGATGTCAAATATCAATACCAGACTTATCTCTCTGCTGTGATGTCAAATATCAATACCAGACTCGTGTTTCTACTGTTATTTCAAATGTCACTACCAGACTTGACTCTCTGCTGTGACGTCAAATATCAATGCCAGACTCGCGTCTCTGCTGTGATGTCAAATATCAAAACCAGAATCATGATTCTGCTGTGATTTCAAATAACAATTCTAGACTCGTCTCTCGGCTGTGAGGTCAACAATTAATTCCAGACTCGACTCTCTGCTGTGATGTCACATATCAATACCAAACTCGCGTCTCTGCTGTGATGTAGAAAATCAATGCCAGACTCGCGTGTCGACTGTGATGTCAAATATCAATACCAGACTCGCGTCTCTTCTATGAATTCAAATATCAATGCCAGCGTAGATTCTCTAAGGTGATGTCAAAAATCAATGCCAAACCCGTCTCACTCCGCTGTGATGTCAAATAGCTCCCACGGGGTGTGTCTGTCGTGAAGTATGAGTGATCGCCGATCATAGGGCGTGTCTGTCACGTGACCTATTAGCTATAGCCAATGTCAGGGCGTGACTGTTTTGTGACTTATCAGCAATCGCTGCTCGCCGGGCGTGTCTGTAAAGTGACGTATTAACGATCGCCAATGTCAGAGCGTGACTGTGATGTGATTTATCAGTAATCGCCACTCGCAGGCCGTGTTTGTTATGTGACGTATGAGCAATCGCCAGTAGTTGGGCGTGTCTGTGACATAACTTATCAGCAATCGCTGCTCACACGTGGTGTGTCCGACGTGAAGAATGAGTGATCGCCGATAACAGGGCGTGTCTCTGACGTGACTTATCAGCAATCGCAGCTCGCCGGGCGTGTCTCTGACGTGACGTATTAGCGATCGCCAATTTCAGGGCGTGACTGTGATGTGACTTATCAGCAATCGCCACTCGCAGGCCGTGTTTGTTATGTGACGTATGAGCAATCGCCCATAGTTGGGCGTGTCTGTGACATAACTTATCAGCAATCGGCGCTCACTGGGCGTGTCTGTGAAGTGACGTATGAGCGATCGCCAATGTCAGGGCGTGACTGTTTTGTGACTTATCAGAAATCGGCTCTCACCGGGCGTTTCTGTGACGTGACTTATTCGCGATCGCCAATGTCAGGGCGTGACTGTGACAAAACTTATCAGCAATCGCCGCTCGCCGGGCGTGTCTGACGTGAAGTATGAGTGATCGCCCATCACAGGGCGTGTCTCTGACTTGACTTATCACCAATTGCTGGTCGCCGGGCGTGTCTGTGACGTGACTTATTAGAGATCGCCAGTGTCAGAGCGTGACTGTGATGTGACTTATCAGTAACCGCCACTCGCAGGCCGTGTTTGTTATGTGACGTATGAGCAATTGCCAATAGTTGGGCGTGTCTGTGACATAACTTATCAGCAATCGTCCCTCACACGGGGTGTGTCTGACGTGAAGTATGAGTGATCGCCCATCACAGGGCGTGTCTATGACGTGACATATCACCAATTACTGCTCGCCGGGAGTGTCTGTTACGTGACGTATAAGCGATCGCCAATGTTACGGCGTGGCTGTGATGTGACTTATCAGCAATCGCCACTCGCAGGCCGTGTTTGTTATGTGACGTTTGAGCAATCGCCAATAGTTGGGCGTGTCTTTCACATAACTTATCAGCAATCGCCGCTCGTCGGGCGTGTCTGTGACGTGACGTATTAGCGATCGCCAATGTCAGGGCGTGACTGTTTTGTGACTTATCAGCAATCGCCACTCGCAGGCCGTGTTTGTTATGTGACGTATGAGCAATCGCCCATAGTTGGGCGTGTCTGTGACATAACTTATCAGCAATCGCCGCTCACTGGGCGTGTCTGTGACGTGACGTATGAGCGATCGCCAATGTCAGGGCGTGACTGCTTTGTGACTTATCAGAAATCGGCTCTCACCGGGCGTTTCTGTGACGTGACTTATTAGCGATCGCCAATGTCAGGGCGTGACTGTGACATAACTTATCAGCAATTTCCCCTCACACGGGGTGTGTCTGACGTGAAGTATGAGTGATCGCCCATCACAGGGCGTGTCTCTGACGTGACTTATCACCAATTGCTGCTCGCCGGGCGTGTCTGTGACGTGACGTATAAGCGATCACCAATGTCACGGCGTGACTGTGATCTGACTTATCAGCAATCTCCGCTCTTAGGCCGTGTTTGTTATATGAGGTATGAGCAATCGCCAATATTTGGGAGTGTCTCTGACGTGACTTATCAGCAATCCCCGCTCGCCGGGCGTGTCTGTGACGTGACGTATTAGCGATCGCCAATGTCAGGGCGTGACTGTTTTGTGACTTATCAGTAATCGCCACTCGCAGGCCGTGTTTGTTATGTGACGTATGAGCAATCGCCAATATTTGGGAGTGTCTCTGACGTGACTTATCAGCAATCCCCGCTCGCCAGGAGTGTCTGTGACAAAACTTATCAGCAATCGCCCATCACAGCGCGTGTGTCTGACGTGACTTATCAGCAATCGCCGCTCGCCAGGAGTGTCTGTGACGTGACGTCTTAGCGATCGCCAATGTCAGGGCGTGACTCTGACATAACTTATCAGCAATCGCCGCTCGCCGGGCGTGTTTGTTATGTGACGTATTGTGGTCGCAAATTTTGAAGCCATCCTGATAACCTTCTTCCACCAACAATGTGGTGATCCAAATCCAATTAAAATCAAGACACTCAAAAAGATTCTCTGTAAAAGAGTAGAATTCTTGGAACAGCGTTTAATACACTGAATCATATGAACAGCAGGAAAAATACATACAGACATTTAGCAAGAAAATTACAAAGCAGAAAGCAAGCAAAGCAAAAAAACCCCGGGGTGTACAGCCTTAAGCACAGACAGCAGAGCAACACAGAGATGGACAGGTAGCAGCAGCAGGAGGAAAAGAGCCCTGGGGGTGTCCTCTGGTCCCCTAATACAGGGACCAGTATCACCGCCCCCTGCTGCTGGGTAACTTTCCCACACGCCCCGCACAGCTGCTGGGGTCAGATAGCGGCCAAGGTCTTGGCCAAAGGCCAGTCAGGACTCTGAGTACCCCTGCTCTGGCTTATCACAATAGGTCATGACACGGTCAAAGGTCACACATTAATCCTAATTATTAAATCTTATACAGCAAGTGGCACAATCTTATAACATATAATACACAGGTTACATGCTTACAGTGTGGGTTCAGAGTGTGTGTGTGTGTGTGTGTGTGTGTTTATGTTGTATGGTATTTTATCGTGATGTGTTCAGGATCTCTGTTACAATGTTACTGTTTTGGTTGTGCTGCATTAAAGATGTTAAATTAATTAATTATTAAGTAAATTATTCAAGAGAACTCTCCCCCTACATTAACTGCCCTGTTACAGTACCAACTTCATAAACCTCGGTGAAGCAAAAATGTCTTGTGCTTAAGACTCTACATGAAAGTTAAAATATATATGTTCAGTGCGCATAGATATATAGTGTATATAGTTACATAGTTATACATATCAAACAAAAATCCACCACAGTATGAGCAATCGCCCATAGTTGGGCATGTCTGTGACATAACTTATCAGCAATCGCCGCTCGCTGGGCGTGTCTGTGACGTGACGTATTAGCGATCGCCAATGTCAGGGCGTGTCTGTGACATAACTTATCAGCAATCGCCGCTCGCCGGGCGTGTTTATTATGTGACGTATGAGCAATCGGCCATAGTTGGGCGTGTCTGTGACATAACTTATCAGCAATCGCCGCTAGCCGGGCGTGTCTGTCACGTGACGTATTAGCGATCGCCAATGTCAGGGCGTGACTGTTTTGTGACTTATCAGCAATCGCGGCTCGCCTGGCGTGTCTATGACGTGACGAATTAGCGATCGCCAATGTCAGGGCGTGACTGTTTTGTGACTTATCAGCAATCGGCGCTCACCGGGCGTGTCTGTGACGTGACGTATGAGCGATCGCCAATGTCAGGGCGTGACTGTTTTGTGACTTATCAGCAATCGGCGCTCACCGGGCGTTTCTGTGACGTGACTTATTAGCGATTGCCAATGTCAGGGCGTGACTGTGATGTGACTTATCAGCAATCTTCACTCGCAGGCCGTGTTTGTTATGTGACGTATAAGCAATCGCCAATTGTTGGGCGTGTCTGTGACATAACTTATAAGCAATCGCCCCTCACACGGGGTGTGTCTGACGTGAAGTATGAGTGATCGCCCATCACAGGGCGTGTCTCTGACGTGACGTAAAAGCGATCGCCAATGTCACGGCGTGACTGTGATGTGATTTATCAGCAATCGCCACTCGCAGGCCGTGTTTGTTATGTGACGTATGAGCAATCGCCCATAGTTGGGCGTGTCTGTGACATAACTTATCAGCAATCGCCGCTCGCCGGGCGTGTCTGTCACGTGACGTATTAGCTACCGCCAATGTCAGGGCGTGATTGTTTTGTGACTTATCAGCAATCGCCGCTCGCTGGGCGTGTCTGTGACGTGACTTATTAGAGATCGCCAATGTCAGGGCGTGACTGTGATGTGACTTATCAGTAATCGCCACTCGCAGGCCGTGCTTGTTATGTGACGTATGAGAAATCGCCAGTATTTGGGCGTGTCTGTGACATAACTTATCAGCAATCGCTGCTCACACGGGGTGTGTCCGAGGTGAAGTATGAGTGATCGCCGATCACAGGGCGTGTCTCTGACGTGACTTATCAGCAATCGCCGCTCGCCGGGCGTCTTTGTTATGTGACGTATGAGCAATTGCCAATAATTGGGCGTGTCTGTGACATAACTTATCAGCAATCGGCGCTCGCCGGGCGTGTCTGTGACGTGACGTATTAGCGATCGCCAGTGTCAGGGCGTGACTGTTTTGTGACTTATCAGCAGTCGCCACTCGCAGGCCGTGTTTGTTATGTGACGTATGAGCAATTGCCAATAATTGGGCGTGTCTGTGACATAACTTATCAGCAATCGCCGCTCGCCGGGCGTGTCTGTGACGTGACGTATTAGCGATCGCCAATGTCAGGGCGTGACTGTTTTGTGACTTATCAGCAATCGCGGCTCGCCCGGCGTGTCTATGACGTGACGAATTAGCGATCGCCAATGTCAGGGCGTGACTGTTTTGTGACTTATCAGCAATCGCGGCTCGCCCGTCGTGTCTATGACGTGATGTCAAATATCAATACAAGACTTGTCTCTCTGCTGTGATGTCAAATATCAATGCCAGATTCGCCTCTCTGCTGTGATTTCAAATATCAATGCCAGACATGTCTCTCTGCTGTGATGTCAAATATCAATGCCAGACTGGTGTTTCTACTGTTATTTCAAATGCCACTACCAGACTTGACTCTCTGCTGTGATGTCAAATATCAAAACCAGACTCGAGTCTCTGCTGTGATTTCAAATAGCAATTCTAGACTCGTCTCTCTGCTGTGATGTCAAATATCAATGCCAGACTCGACTCTCTGCTGTGATGTCAAATATCAATGCCAGACTCGCGTCTCTCCTGTGATGTCACATATCAGTGCCAGAGTAGATTCTCTGATGTGATGTCACACATCAATTCCAGGTTCGTGTCTCTGCTGTGATGTCAATTATCACTCCCAGAGTAGATTCTCTAAGGTGATGTCAAAAATCAATGCCAAACCCGTCTCTCTGCTGTGATGTCAAATAGCTCACACGGGGTGTGTCTGACGTGAAGTATGAGTGATCGCCGATCACAGGGCGTGTCTCTGGCGTGACTTATCAGCAATCGCCGCTCGCCGGGCGTGTCTCTCACGTGACGTATTAGCTATCGCCAATGTCAGGGCATGACTGTTTTGTGACTTATCAGCAATCGCCGCTCGCTGGGCGTGTCTGTGACGTGACTTATTAGAGATCGCCAGTGTCAGGGCGTGACTGTTTTGTGACTTATCGGCAATCGCCACTCGCAGGCTGTGTTTGTTATGTGACGTATGAGCAATCGCCAATAATTGGGCGTGTCTGTGACAAAACATATCAGCAATCGCCACTCACACGAGGTGTGTCTGACGTGAAGTATGAGTGATCGCCCATCACAGGGTGTGTGTCTGACGTGACTTATCAGCAATCGCCGCTCGCCAGGCGTGTCTGTGACGTGACGTATTAGTGATTGCCAGTGTCGGGGCGTGACTGTGATGTGACTTATCAGCAATCGCCGCTCGCCGGGCGTGTCTGTGACGTGACTTGTTAGCGATCGCCAATGTCAGGGAGTGACTGTGATGTGACTTATCAGTAATCGCCACTCGCAGGCCGTGTTTGTTATGTGACGTATGAGCAATCACCAGTAGTTGGGCGTGTCTGTGACATAACTTATCAGCAATCGCTGCTCACACGAGGTGTGTCCTACGTGAAGTATGAGTGATCGCCGATCACAGGGCGTGTCTCTGATGTGACTTATCAGCAATCTCCGCTCACCGGGCGTGTCTGTGACGTGACGTATTAGCGATCGCCAATGTCAGGGCGTGACTGTTTTGTGACTTATCAGCAATCGCCATTCGCAGGCCGTGTTTGTTAGATGACGTATGAGCAATCGCCAATAATTGGGCGTGTCTGTGACAAAACTTATCAGCAATCGCCACTCACACGGGGTGTGTCTGACGTGAAGTATGAGTGATCGCCCATCACAGGGCGTGTCTCTGACGTGACGTATAAGCGATCGCCAATGTCACGGCGTGACTGTGATGTGATTAATCAGCAATCGCCACTCGCAGGCCGTGTTTATTTATGTGACGTATGAGCAATCGCCCATAGTTGGGCGTGTCTGTGACATAACTTATCAGCAATCGCGGCTCGCCCGGCGTGTCTATGACGTGATGTCAAATATCAATACAAGACTTATCTCTCTGCTTTGATGTCAAATATCAATACCAGACTCGTCACTCTGCTGTGATGTCAAAAATCAATTCCAGTCTCATCTCTCTCCTGCGATGTCAAATAGCAATACCAGACTCAACCTCTCTGCTGTGATGTCAAATATCAATGCCAGATTCGCCTCTCTGCTGTGATTTCAAATATCAATGCCAGACATGAATCTCTGCTGTGAAGTCAAATATCAATACCAGACTTGTCTCTCTGCTGTGATGTCAAATATCAATGCCAGACTGGTGTTTCTACTGTTATTTCAAATGCCACTACCAGACTTGACTCTCTGCTGTGATGTCAAATATCAAAACCAGACTCGAGTCTCTGCTGTGATTTCAAATAGCAATTCTAGACTCGTCTCTCTGCTGTGATGTCAAATATCAATGCCAGACTCGACTCTCTGCTGTGATGTCAAATATCAATGCCAGACTCGCGTGTCTCCTGTGATGTCACATATCAGTGCCAGAGTAGATTCTCTGATGTGATGTCACACATCAATTCCAGGTTCGTGTCTCTGCTGTGATGTCAATTATCAATGCCAGAGTAGATTCTCTAAGGTGATGTCAAAAATCAATGCCAAACCCGTCTCTCTGCTGTGATGTCAAATAGCTCACACGGGGTGTGTCTGACGTGAAGTATGAGTGATCGCCGATCACAGGGCGTGTCTCTGACGTGACTTATCAGCAATCGCCGCTCGCCGGGCGTGTCTCTCACGTGATGTATTAGCTATCGCCAATGTCAGGGCGTGACTGTTTTGTGACTTATCAGCAATCGCCGCTCGCCAGGCGTGTCTGTGACGTGACGTATTAGTGATTGCCAATGTCGGGGCGTGACTGTGATGTGACTTATCAGCAATCGCCGCTCGCCGCTCGCCGGGCGTGTCTGTGACGTGACTTGTTAGCGATCGCCAATGTCGGGGCGTGACTGTGATGTGACTTATCAGCAATCGGCGCTCACCGGGCGTGACTGTTTTGTGACTTATCAGCAATCGCCACTCACCGGGCGTGTCTGTGACGTGACGTATTAGCGATCGCCAATAGTTGGGCGTGTCTGTGACATAACTTATCAGCAATCGCCACACACACGGGGTGTGTCTGACGTGAAGTATGAGCTATCGCCGAGCACAGGGCGTGTCTCTGACGCGATGTCAAGTGTCAATTCCAGACTCGTCTCTCTCCTGTGATGTCAAATATCAATACCAGACTCACCTCTCTGCTGTGATGTCAAATATCAATGCCAGATTCGAATCTCTACTGTGATGTCAAATATCAATGCCAGATTCGCCTCTCTGCTGTGATGTCAAATATCAATGCCAGAGTTGCGTCTTTGCTGTGATGTCACATATCAATACCAGACTTGTGTGTCTGCTGTGATGTCAAATATCAATACCAGACTTGTCTGTCTGATGTGATGTCAAATATCAATACCAGACTCGTCTCTCTCCTGTGATGTCAAATATCAATACCAGA
This sequence comes from Oreochromis niloticus, assembly GCF_001858045.2. Lineage (NCBI taxonomy): Eukaryota > Metazoa > Chordata > Actinopteri > Cichliformes > Cichlidae > Oreochromis > Oreochromis niloticus. The sequence goes on along the minus strand of NC_031980.2, from coordinate 17,754,593 downwards.
CTCACCTCTCTGCTGTGATGTCAAATATCAATGCCAGATTCGCCTCTCTGCTGTGATTTCAAATATCAATACCAGACTTGTTTCTCTGCTGTGATGTCAAATATCAATACCAGACTTGTCTCTCTGCTGTGATGTCAAATATCAATACCAGACTCGCGTCTCTTCTGTGAATTCAAATATCAATGCCAGACAAGACTGTCTGCTGTGATGTCAAATATCAATACCAGACTTGTCTCTCTGCTGTGATGTCAAATATCAAAACCAGAATCATGATTATGAAATCTGGAGGGAACCTCCAGGTTTCCACGCCTGCTGTGATGGATGCTTACAAGCGGGCGAGATGGATATCAGAGTGCAGGAGCCCAGGAACAGGTCCAAGAACTGAAACATAAGGAGATTGGAAAGAAAGCGTTGTGACATTTGGAGGGAACCTCCAGCTTTCCACGCCTGCTGTGATGGATGCTTACAAGCGGGTGAGATGGTTCTTTTTCTAACTTTGCTCGGTCTTTCACTATGGGAATCGCCTCGGCGTGACCAACTACGGAAGCTCCAGTGACACCACGTCTTTCTCTGACAGACCTGTCGAGCCGTGCTCAGGGCTCCGCCCCCTCATACTAACACGGCCGACCAGCTCCTCCTAACTCATTCTCGCTTTCTTCCCGTGAGAAACTACTTTGAGCTCCCTCAGCGCATCCAGGCTAACTTGATTAGCTGCTTAACAGTTCTCAGGCGTCCCGTGTAGGAGCACGTCGCCAAACGCAGTTTTTCCGGTTCCAGTTTGGATCGTGCTGAGTAAGTCCTTCGAAAGAAGTGTACTTAGAGTTGCACTGTGGAACAGCAACCGCGTCAGGCGAGCTGTCCCAGCGGTTCCTGGTTTTAGTTAGCGAGGTAGCCGACGTTGTGTAACTCGGGCTAACGCGTTACGGCGAGCTGTTCGTTCAGTGTCCGGCTAGCATTAACTTGTTAGCAGGCCACGAACAACATTAGCGTCTCACTAGCATTAGCTTGTTAGTCGACCTAGGGCTCAGTTAGCATTAAGTTGCTAACGATATTGGCTAGAGGAGTGCAGCTAACGTGTCACGACGAGCTGACTCCCGCGGTGACTAGCTCGGATTTAACACCCGCCGCTAGTCCTAGCTACTTACGGGCTAACGTGTTGAGACAAGCCTGGTGTAGCCTAGTCTCACCAACTTTCCGCTAACCATGTCGACGGCTCCTACTCCCGCCAAAAGGTCGGAGCCGAAGTCCAAAGAGGCTGCATCCCGCCCGTGCCCCGCATCATGCGGTGCCACCATCTCGGGCAGGGACCCTCATCCAATGTGCATCGTCTGTATGGGTGCCAAGCATGCTCAGGCTTCACTGGCGGACCCTCAGGGATGCCCACACTGTGCGTTGATGCCAGAGAAAGTCCTGGAAAGGAGGCTGAGAGTAGCAGTAACGAACAGTCAGGACCCCTGCCTGTCGGCCGCTACTGCTACGAGCGATATCCATCATCCGCGAGCCTCCACAAGCTGGGCGGACATGATGGAAGAAGAGTCCCCGCTCATGCCCCCATCGTTCGAGGACCTCCTCGATCAAAACGTGGGCGGGCCGGGTGGCGAGGACGCGGAGGGCGAGGACGCGGAGGGCGATGCCGACTCCGACCTCCTCGACATGGAGGACATGGATGAGGAACAGGAGGATGACTCCACCTTTCCTCCCCAGCAGTCCAGGCCACCGAGTGGGGCTGAAGTTGCACCCCCGGTGGACAGTAATTTGTACGAGGTCTGCAAACGGGCTGCTGCCAAGCTAGGCATCCCATGGCCAGCCGCCCAGGATGCCGAAGGGGCAGAACGCGACCTGTATGACGGCAAGAGGCTCCCACCAGCCTTGCCGCCATCGAAGCAGCTTCTGCCAGCAGTCCCGGCCTGCATGAAAGAAATGAGTCACTATTGGTCAAGCCCTTTTAAAAGCAAGCTTCCGACCAAGGGCTGCTCCAAGCTTGAGATCCAGGGGATGGGTGAACTGGGGCTGACCGAACCCCCAGCAGTGGAGCCTTCAGTGGCGTATCACCTTCACCCTAACCGCAGGGCAATCTCAGCTTCTTCTAGTGTTTCTTTGCCCAACAAGATAGATCGCCATGAGGCGATCTATCTATCAAAGGATGTACAAATATGCTGCACAGTCAGTATGCTCGCTTAATGCAGTCACACAGCTATCAGCATATCAGGCAGAAATTCTGGAAGACATGGGCCGTGAGCTTGACTCGGGTTCCCCGAACCCAGCCCTCTGGGATGAAATCTGCGTGGTTAATGATCTCATTCTTCGCTCCTCCAGGGGAGCAGTCCAAGGGTGTGGCCGCGTTATGGGCCTTGCAGTCTCGGGTGAGAGAGCCTTGTGGCTAAACCTGTCAGGCCTAGGTGATGCTCAGAGGGCTGAGGTAATGGATGCAGCCTATGACCCAACCAAGGGTCTCTTTGGCCCAGCCCTGGAGAGAATGAGAGAAACAAGCACCCGCAGAAAGCAGGAGGGAGAAGCATTCAACCTCTGCTTACCCAGAAAACCTAACTCTCAGCCCCAGCAGGTGCCAAGAGCTGGCTTTGCCGCAACAGCAGCAGCTGTGAGAGGGAGACAGAGTGGGGTCAGAATGCAGAGAGGAGCAGGAGGCCAGCAGGGTGCCCACCAGGCCAAGGTAGAGAACCAAAGACCTTGGGGCAAGCATTCCTTTGCAGCGGCTGCTGCAAAGAACAAGCCGTCACACCCCGGAGAGGGGAAAAAGAAGCGGTCAGCCTAGCACACCTGCAACGTTCTGTGTCACCCCTCTCTTCTCCCCAAAGAGAAGGAAGGTGTTAGAAGGGGTAACCAAATCACTCCAAGGTTCAGGGTCTCCAGAAGTTTCCAGTTCACCAGGAGCACCCTCTCAGTCTCCTCCTCCAGTTCAGGGAGGACAGACTTGTGGACAAATGGCGCAGTGTCATCAAGCACTCCTAAGAACTCTGTCTGTGTCACCAAGCACTGCCCAGAGTCACCAGACACTTCACTGTGGTTTGGGGGTAACAAAAGAAATAAAACGTGCATTTCTGCAGCCAGGCAGTTTGCCAAGGGCAGAATGTCCCCCCAGTTTCAAAATAAAAACAAAAGAAAATCACTGCCATTTGTCTTTGTTCCCAGCGGGGGAGCTCACGCTCTTCCCGAGGGGGAGAGCCCCAACTCCTTCCGGGAGACAGGGGTGACGTCACGCTACTGCGTCTTCAGAGGCCCGCTCACAGCGCGGCTGGAGCGGTGGCGCGCATGCGCAGTTCATCCCTGGGTCTTGTCAACCATTTCCCAGGGTTACAGACTACAGTTTGCGGTAAAACCACCGAGATTCGGCGGAGTGTTGGCTTCGGTGGCCAGTGGCGACTCAGCGAATGTGCTGAAAGAGGAAATATTCTCCCTGTTACACAAAAAGGCGATCAGAGCGGTTCCGAGCGAAGAAGCTCAGCAGGGCTTTTACTCCCGCTATTTCCTCATCCCGAAAAAGGACGGAACGTCGCTCCGTCCTATTCTGGATCTGCGTGTGTTAAACAAGCATTTGAGAAAGTACACGTTCAGAATGCTCACACACAAGACGCGTTGTCGCTCAATTCACACAGGCGATTGGTTTGTTACAATCGACCTATCAGACGCATATTTTCACATCGCCATTTATCCTGCACACAGGAAATATCTCAGGTTCGCTTATCAGAGAGTAGCGTACGAGTTTCAAACTATCCCATTCGGGCTATCCTTAGCCCCAAGGGTGTTCAGCAAATGTGTGGAAGCAGCGCTGTCTCCGTTAAGGAACAGCAGGATCAGAATATTCTCTTACATAGACGATTATCTAATATGCTCACGATCGCGCGAGCAGGCGATCAAAGACTCCGAGGTGGTAGTGAATCACCTCACGGAGCTTGGGTTCACAATCAACCTGGAAAAGAGCCACTTGGAACCCGCACAGTTTATAGAGTATCTGGGGCTCAGAATAGACTCCATCTCTTATCGTATGGCACTTTCAGAGCGGAGGATCGCATCCTTCACTCACTGTCTTTCCCGTTTTCAGCTGGGGAATGTCGTGCGGTTCCGACTCTGTCTCCGCCTCCTCGGCCTCATGGCCTCGGTGATATCGGTGGTACATTTGGGGCTGCTTATGATGAGAGATTTTCAGTGGTGGGTCGCTTCTCTGCAGCTGTGCCCTCGCCGACATCTCAGTCATGGTGTAAAAATAACGCAGCCGTGTATCGCGGCTCTCCGGCCTTGGAGGAGCCCGACAGCTCTCGCTGCGGGGGTACCTCCCGGGGCAGTGTCTTCCAGGGTGACGCTGACCACAGATGCATCCCTGTCAGGCTGGGGTGCAACTATGATGGGCAGAGCAGTGAATGGCGTTTGGTCACAGAGACTCGCTCTGAATCACATAAATGTGCTGGAGCTCCGCGCGGTGCTCCTAGCCTTACGGCATTTTCTGCCATATCTCCGGGGACAACATGTTTTAGTGAAAACAGACAACTCCACTGTAGTTGCTTATATCAACCGCCAGGGCGGCACCCGTTCCCGGCAGCTACACAGGTTAGCCAGGGAAATAATTGTGTGGAGCAGCACTCGGCTCCTCTCCCTTCGGCCAACTCACGTGCCAGGAATTCTGAACAGGGGCCGGACCTCCTGTCCAGAGGAAATCCACTGTTCGGAGAATGGAGGCTTCACCCACAGGTGGTGGAGCAGATTTGGCAGAGATACGGCCAGGCTGCCGTAGATCTCTTCGCCTCACGAGAAAACACACAGTGCCCTCTGTTTTTCTCCCTATCAGACGCAGATGCGCCACTGGGCGTGGATGCGCTGGCCCATCCATGGCCAAAAACTCTGCTGTATGCTTTCCCTCCCCTCAGCCTGATCTCCTCAACACTGATCAGAGTGAGGGATCAGAGGCTGTCACTGATCTTAATAGCTCCACGGTGGCCATCCAAACACTGGATAGCAGAAATCATCCAGCTTCTGGTGGACGAGCCATGGCCACTCCCCATCCACAGGGACCTTCTGTCTCAGGCGCGTGGGGAGATATACCATCCCCATCCAGAACAGGTTGCTCTCTGGGCCTGGCCCGTGAGAGGTGGAATTTGAAGGCAGCAGGCATGCCTCCGAAGGTTATTGAAACCATTCAGAATGCCAGAGCCTCCTCCACTCGTTCCATTTACAGCAGTAAATGGTGTGTTTTTGGGGAGTGGTGCCGTGAAAAGCAGATTATCCCTTTTCAGTGTTCAGTGGTGGAGCTGTTGTGTTTTCTTCAGGACTTGCTGGACAAAAGGAGAGCTTTTTCCACCATAAAGGTCTATTTAGCAGCTATTTCAGCCTGCCACGTGGGTTTTGGTGATAAACCTGCTGGTCAGCACCCCCTCGTATGTCGCTTCATGAGAGGGGCGCGTCGAACGCTCCCAGTTTCTAGACCACTGGTCCCTTTATGGGATCTGTCAGTCGTTTTGGACGCCCTCTCCCACCACCCCTTTGAGCCCATTGGGGCAGTGGGGTTGAAGTTTCTCTCTCTTAAAACCACTCTGCTGTTGGCTCTAACCACAGCCAAGCGAGTTAGTGAATTACAGGCTCTGTCTATTCACCCCTCTTGTCTACAGCTGGCCCCAGGACTGACTAAAGCACGCCTGAGGCCTAACCCTGCCTTTGTCCCTAAAGTGTTGGAAACGTCATACAGGTGCTCTACAGTAGAGCTCCTGGCTTTTCACCCCCCTCCATTCTCTTCAGAGACGGAGCAGAGGCTGAACACTTTGTGCCCTGTGCGGGCGTTGGGGACTTATCTTGACAGAACAGCTGGATTCAGGAAGTCGGATCAGCTGTTTGTTTCCTGGGCCTCCCCTCACAAGGGCAGGCCCTTATCACGCCAGAGGCTAGCTCATTGGATTGTAGAGGCCATAGCTCTGGCTTATAGCTGTAAGGGCTCGCAGGCCCCCCCGGGACTTCGAGCTCACTCCACTAGGGTGTGGCCACATCCTGGGCTTTGTTCAGAGGTGTATCAGTCCAGGATATTTGTGCGGCAGCAAGCTGGGCTACGCCGCACACGTTTGTCCGGTTTTATCGGCTGGATGTTGCACAGTCATCCCTGGCTCAGGCAGTGCTGGATTCTGGTGCCTCAGGTTCGACCTGAGATCCTGGAGTAGTACTGGAGTGTGGCTTCGGGAGCTGGCACAATCCGGGAGTGGGCCATATCTCCCATAGTGAAACACCGAGCGAAGTTAGAAAAAGAACGTTGGGTTACTTAACGTAATCCCTGGTTCTTTGATAACAGAGTGAGGTGTTTCACCAACACTTCCCTCCTTGCTTAGGCACGGAAAGAAATCTGCTTGGAATGAGATAGGAGGAGCTGGTCGGCCGTGTTAGTATGAGGGGGCGGAGCCCTGAGCACGGCTCGACAGGTCTGTCAGAGACAGACGTGGTGTCATTGGAGCTTCCGTAGTTGGTCACGCCGAGGCGATTCCCATAGTGAAACACCTCACTCTGTTATCAAAGAACCAGCGTTTACGTTAAGTAACCCAATGATATCAGAGTGCAGGAGCCCAGGAACAGATCCAAGACCTGAAACATAAGGAGATTGGAAAGAAAGCGTTGTGAAATCTGGAGGAAACCTCCAGGTTTCCACGCCAGCTGTGATGGATGCTTAGAAGCGGGTGAGATGGATATCAGAGTGCAGGAGCCCAGGAACAGATCCAAGACCTGAAACACAAGGAGAGTGGAAAGAAAGCGTTGTGAAATCTGGAGGAAACCTCCAGGTTTCGACGCCGGATGTGATGGATACTTACAAGCGGGTGAGATGGATATCAGAGTGCAGGAGCCCAGGAAGAGATCCAAGACCTGAAACATAAGGACATTGAAAAGAAAGCGTTGTGAAATCTGGAGGGAACCTCCAGGTTTCCACGCCAGCTGTGACGCACACTTACAAGCGGGTGAGACAGATACCAGTGTGCAGGAGCCCAGGAAGAGATCCAAGACCTGAAACATAAGGAGAGTGGAAAGAAAGCGTTGTGCAATCTGGAGGGAACCTCCAGGTTTCCACGCCGGCTGCGACGGACACGTAGGAGCAAGTGAGATGGATACCAGTGTGCAGGAGCCCAGGAACAGATCCAAGAACTGAAACATAAGGAGATTTGAAAAAGAAAGCGTTGTGAAATCTGGAGGGAAACCTCCAGGTTTCCACGCCGGCTGTGACGCACACTTACAAGCGGGTGAGATAGATATCAGTGTGCAGGAGCCCAGGAAGAGATCCAAGACCTGACACATAAGTGGAGTGGAAAGAAAGCGTTGTGCAATCTGGAGGGAACCTCCAGGTTTCCACGCCGGCTGTGACGGACACTTAGAAGCGGATGAGATGGATATCAGAGTTCAGGAGCCCAGGAACAGGTGAAAGACTTGAAAGATAAGGAGATTGAAAAGAAAGCGTTGTGAAATCTGGAGGGAACCTCCAGGTTTCCACGCCGGCTATGATGGACACTTTGAAGCGGGTGAGATGGATATCAGTGTGCAGGAGCCCAGGAAAAGATCCAAGACCTGAAACATAAGTAGAGTGGAAAGAAAGCGTTGTGAAATCTGGAGGGAACCTCCAGGTTTCCACGCCGGCTGTGATGGATACTTACAAGCGGGTGAGATGGATATCAGAGTGCAGGAGCCCACAAACAGATCCAAGACCTGAAACACAAGGAGAGTGGAAAGAAAGCGTTGTGCAATCTGGAGGGAACTTCCAGGTTTCCACGCTGGCTGTGACGGACACTTAGAAGCGGGTGAGATGGATATCAGTGTGCAGGAGCCCACAAAGAGATCCAAGACCTGAAACACAAGGAGAGTGGAAAGAAAGCGTCGTGAAATCTGGAGGGAACCTCCAGGTTTCCACGCCGGCTGTGATGGATACTCACAAGCGGGTGAGATGGATATCAGTGTGCAGGAGCCCACAAACAGATCCAAGACCTGAAACACAAGGAGAGTGGAAAGAAAGCGTTGTGAAATCTGGAGGGAACCTCCAGCTTTCCACGCTGGTTGTGACGGACACTTACAAGCGGGTGAGATAGATATCAGAGTGCAGGAGCCCAGGAACAGATCCGAGACCTGAAACACAAGGCGATTGGAAAGAAAGCGTTGTGAAATCTGGAAGGAACCTCCAGGTTTCCACGCCGGCTGTGACGCACACTTACAAGCGGGTGAGATGGATACCAGTGTGCAGGAGCCCACAAACAGATCCAAGACCTGAAACATAAGGAGATTGGAAAGAAAGCGTTGTGAAATCTGGAGGGAACCTACAGGTTTCCACGAAGGCTGTAATGGATAGTTACAAGCGGGTGAGATGGATATCAGAGTGCAGGAGCCCAGGAAGAGATCCAAGACCTGAAACACAAGGAGAGTGGAAAGAAAGCGTTGGGCAATTTGGAGGGAACCTCCAGGTTTCCACGCCGGCTGTGACGGACACTTAGAAGCAGGTGAGATGGATATCAGAGTGCAGGAGCCCAGGAAGAGATCCAAGACCTGAAACACAAGGACATTGAAGAGAAAGCGTTGTGAAATCTGGAGGGAACCTCCAGGTTTGCACGCTGGTTGTGACGGACACTTAGAAGCGGGTGAGATGGATATCAGAGTGCAGGAGCCCAGGAACAGATCCAAGACCTGAAACACAAGGAGACTGGAAAGAAAGCGTTGTGAAATCTGGAAGGAACCTCCAGGTTTCCACGCCGGCTGTGACGCACACTTACAAGCGGGTGAGATGGATACCAGTGAGCAGGAGCCCACAAACAGATCCAAGACCTGAAACATAAGTGGAGTGGAAAGAAAGCATTGTGAAATCTGGAGGGAACCTCCAGGTTTCCACGCTGGTTGTAACGGACACTTACAAGCGGGTGACATAGATATCAGAGTGCAGGAGCCCAGGAAGAGATCCAAGACCTGAAACACAAGGAGAGTGGAAAGAAAGCGTTGTGCAATATGGAGGGAACTTCCAGGTTTCCACGCCGGCTGTGACGGACACTTAGAAGCAGGTGAGATGGATATCAGAGTGCAGGAGCCCAGGAACAGATCCAAGACCTGAAACACAAGGAGAGTGGAAAGAAAGCGTTGTGCAATCTGGAGGGAACCTCCAGGTTTCCACGCTGGTTGTGACGGACACTTACAAGCGGGTGAGATAGACATCAGAGTGCAGGAGCCCAGGAAGAGATCCAAGACCTGAAACACAAGGAGAGTGGAAAGAAAGCGTTGTGAAATCTGGAGGGAACCTCCAGGTTTCCACGCTGGTTGTGACGGACACTTAGAAGCGGGTGAGATGGATATCAGAGTGCAGGAGCCCAGGAAGAGATCCAAGACCTGAAACACAAGGAGATTGGAAAGAAAGCATTGTGAAATCTGGAAGGAACCTCCAGGTTTCCACGCCGGCTGTGACGCACACTTACAAGCGGGTGAGATGGATATCAGAGTGCAGGAGCCCAGGAACAGATCCAAGACCTGAAACACAAGGAGATTGGAAAGAAAGCGTTGTGAAATCTGGAGGGAACCTCCAGGTTTCCACGCCGGCTGTGACGGACACTTAGAAGCGGGTGAGATGGAATCAGAGTGCAGGAGCCCAGGAAGAGATCCAAGACCTGAAACACAAGGAGAGTGGAAAGAAAGCGTCGTGAAATCTGGAGGGAACCTCCAGGTTTCCACGCCGGCTGTGACGGACACTTAGAAGCGGGTGAGATGGATATCAGAGTGCAGGAGCCCAGGAAGAGATCCAAGACCTGAAACACAAGGAGATTGGAAAGAAAGCATTGTGAGATCTGGAGGGAACCTCCAGGTTTCCACGTCGGCTATGATGGACACTTTGAAGCGGGTGAGATGGATATCAGTGTGCAGGAGCCCAGGAAAAGATCCAAGACCTGAAACATAAGTAGAGTGGAAAGAAAGCGTTTTGAAATCTGGAGGGAACCTCGAGGTTTCCACGCCGGCTGTGACGGACACTTAGAAGCGGGTGAGATAGACATCAGAGTGCAGGAGCCCAGGAAGAGATCCAAGACCTGAAACACAAGGAGAGTGGAAAGAAAGCGTTGTGAAATCTGGAGGGAACCTCCAGCTTTCCACGCTGGTTGTGACGGACACTTAGAAGCGGGTGAGATGGATATCAGAGTGCAGGAGCCCAGGAACAGATCCAAGACCTGAAACACACAGAGAGTGGAAAGAAAGCATTGTGCAATCTGGAGGGAACCTCCAGGTTTCCACACTGGTTGTGACGGACACTTACAAGCGGGTGAGATGGATATCAGAGTGCAGGAGCCCAGGAAGAGATCCAAGACCTGAAACACAAGGCGATTGGAAAGACAGCGTTGTGAAATCTGGAGGGAACCTCCAGGTTTCCACGCTGGTTGTGACGGACACTTAGAAGCGGGTGAGATGGATATCAGAGTGCAGGAGCCCAGGAAGAGATCCAAGACCTGAAACACAAGGAGATTGGAAAGAAAGCGTTGTGAAATCTGGAAGGAACCTCCAGGTTTCCACGCCGGCTGTGACGCACACTTACAAGCGGGTGAGATGGATACCAGTGAGCAGGAGCCCAGGAAGAGATCCAAGACCTGAAACACAAGGAGAGTGGAAAGAAAGCGTCGTGAAATCTGGAGGGAACCTCCAGGTTTCCACGCCGGCTGTGACGGACACTTAGAAGCGGGTGAGATGGATATCAGTGTGCAGGAGCCCAGGAAGAGATCCAAGACCTGAAACACAAGGAGAGTGGAAAGAAAGCGTCGTGAAATCTGGAGGGAACCTCCAGGTTTCCACGCCGGCTGTGACGGACACTTAGAAGCGGGTGAGATGGATATCAGTGTGCAGGAGCCCAGGAAGAGATCCAAGACCTGAAACATAAGGAGATTGGAAAGAAAGCGTCGTGAAATCTGGAGGGAACCCCCAGGTTTCCACGAAGGCTGTAATGGATAGTTACAAGTGGGTGAGATGGATATCAGAGTGCAGGAGCCCAGGAAGAGATCCAAGACCTGAAACACAAGGAGAGTGGAAAGAAAGCGTCGTGAAATCTGGAGGGAACCTCCAGGTTTCCACGCCGGCTGTGACGGACACTTAGAAGCGGGTGAGATGGATATCAGTGTGCAGGAGCCCAGGAACAGATCCAAGACCTGAAACATAAGGAGATTGGAAACTAAGCGTTGTGAAATCTGGAGGGAACCTCCAGGTTTCCACGCCGGCTGTGACGGACACTTAGAAGCGGGTGAGATGGATATCAGAGTGCAGGAGCCCAGGAACAGATCCAAGACCTGAAACACAAGGAGAGTGGAAAGAAAGCGTTGTGAGATCTGGAGGGAACCTCCAGGTTTCCACGTCGGCTATGATGGACACTTTGAAGCGGGTGAGATGGATATCAGTGTGCAGGAGCCCAGGAAAAGATCCAAGACCTGAAACATAAGTAGAGTGGAAAGAAAGCGTTGTGAAATCTGGAGGGAACCTCGAGGTTTCCCCGCCGGCTGTGACGGACACTTAGAAGCGGGTGAGATAGACATCAGAGTGCAGGAGCCCAGGAACAGATCCAAGACCTGAAACATAAGTGGAGGGGAAAGAAAGCATTGTGAAATCTGGAGGGAACCTCCAGCTTTCCACGCTGGTTGTGACGGACACTTACAAGCGGGTGAGATGGATATCAGAGTGCAGGAGCCCAGGAACAGGTCCAAGACCTGAAACACAAGGAGAGTGGAAAGAAACCGTTGTGAAATCTGGAGGAAACCTTCAGGTTTCCACGCCGGCTGTGATGGATGCTTACAAGCGGGTGAGATAGATATCAGAGTGCAGGAGCCCAGAAACAGACCCAAGACCCTAAACACAAGGAGATTGGAAACAAAGCGTTGTGAAATCTGGAGGGAACCTACAGGTTTCCACACTGGATGTGATGGATGCTTACAAGCAGGTGAGATGGATATCAGAGTGCAGGAGCCCACGAACAGGTCCAACACCTGAAACATAAGGAGTTTGGAAAGAAAGCCTCCTGAATTCTTGAGATTTTTTAAAGATGCTTCATCTCCCAACCCAGAAGCTCCTTTAGCCCCTGCGAATGCCCGCCGTTTGTTTTTTTTTTAGTTTAACTGATGAAGATTCATAAAAATGTAAAAAAAAATGCTGAGCAGGAGCTGAATAAAACTGGTTATACACTGTGTGATCTTTTCAGTCACGTTATTCAGCTTCTGCTCAAACTGCACGATTGATTCGCAGGGGTTAGAAGTTCGTAGGTAACGCTGGGCATACACTGTGCGATTTTTGGCTAATTTTGAGCCGAGTCTTTCAGTCATGCGACCGTTTTGGTGATCGGCCCGAGTTTTGCCTTCATCGTGCATCGTGTTGTATACATGGGGTAACAAGAAGCGATTAACACCTCGACCAGCTCCCGATCATCAATCGTTTGGTCATAAGAAAATCAAGCCTGTTTGAAATCCTGTCGGCCATCGTGAGGGTCACTGCAGCCTCTCACACTGCGCACGCGCAAACACAGAAATGAAGGCGAAAAGACGGAGCAGCACAGTAGTGCAGCATGTGATCTGGACACAAGCGATGAAAGCACAACTTGTAGAACTTTTGCAAGCTCTTCCGAGCCTTTTCGATGTCTCCTCACAAAATTATCACGACCACAACAACCGTGAAAATATTTGAATGGACATTGCTGCTCAATCACAGCTGCCTGATAAATATTTTTCATTAGCAATTTAGCACAGTTGATGGTGGTGGTGTGTGTGTCTGTGTGAGTGAAAGACAGAGGGAGAGAGAGGGACAGATTGATGCTTATGCGGGCTCACACTGTGCGATTTTTTCAGTCGCGCGATTCAGCTCCTGCTCAAACTGTACGATTGACTCGCAGGGGTTAGAAGTTCATAGGTCACGATGCAGGGTCTCACACTATACGGCCCGATGCTCTGATGCGACCTGAGTGCTCAAATTGTGCGTTCATAAAATGAAGGTTATAACAGAAATTCTGCCGCTCGCTCTGCCTCTCTGTCTTTCACTCACACAGACACGCACACCACCACCATCAACTTTATGAAAAACATTGATCAGGCAGCTGTGATTGAGCAGCAGTGTAGATCCAACTATTTTCACGGTTGTTGTGGTCGTGATAATTTTGTGAGGCCACATCGAAAAGGCTCGGGTGAGCTTTCCAAAGTTCTACAAGTTGTGCCTCCATCGCTTGTGTCCAGATCACACGCTGCACTGCCGTGCTGCGCCGTCTTTTTCGCTGACATTTGTGTTTGCGCGTGCGCAGTGTGAGAAGCTGCAGTGACACCCTCACGACGGTTGCGAGGATTTCAAACAGGTTTGAAATCCTCCCGACCAAGCGATTGATGATCGGGAGCTGGTCGTGAGGTGTTAATCGCTTCTCGTTACCCCACGTACACTACACGATGCACGAGGCACGATGAAGGACAAACTCGGGCCGATTGCCAAAACGGTCGCACGACTCAAAAAGGGTCAAAAATCGCACAGTGTGAGCCCGGCATTAGTGTGAGCACTCAGGTCGCATCAGAGCATCGGGCGTATAGTGTGAGACCCTGCATCGTGACCTACGAACTTCTAACCCCTGCGAGTCAATCGTACAGTTTGAGCAGGCGCTGAATAACGCCACTGAAAAAATCGCACAGCGTATGCCCAAGGCTCCGCCGATGCTGATGGAAATGGACAAAACGTTAAGAAACGCAAAGCCAGAGGAACAGACTAACACACACTAATGCTGTTTTTGACTTCTATTTATGCCCTCAGTAGGCGTGACCTAACGGCCGCACTTCAAAGCACGGCCGCACTTCAAAGCACTCAGCCTTTTGACGCGTCATGTAATCTTCCTTCTAATGGCGCAACTCCTCCCACTCATTCATAATCCGACCTCCGCGTTTGCACTCGTCCTACAAGAGCTCCCAAATTTGAACATCATTGATGTTCATCGGATTTACAGAGTGACGACAAACCCCGTCAGCATGTTAGATAAAGGATTTAAGTTATATGCTGCATCATATATACACAACTACGAAGGTAAGAAAACGTAAATTAACCGACAAAGAAACGTTAGCTAACGTGAAATGCAAACACTACGCTACTCCGCTATGTGTTTCATTTGATGTCAATTCTCTACATTACATGTTTCCTTAAACGGTGTTTATAGTTGAGGTTTAACTAATGTCACTTTTGTTGTTAGACACTTTTATAATAGCGTTAGGTAGTTGGCTAACTAAGCAGGTAGTTAACTACCCAATGCTACTCTTGCTACGTGTAAAGTATATATGTTTAAGACGTGTTGACATGAGTAGTACAGAAATAATGCTAATGGTTCTTGTATCTTTATTCAGTATCCAAAAAAACACAGGTTGACAGGGGAGGTCGGTGTGAGAGCCCTGTGCTACAGGTCAATGAGGAAGAGTGAGGCACCACACAGACTAAGTGTAGGCAGGAAGCTGTGTAAAGTTGTTAATCCCTGTTCAGTGGGGTTCAGTTCATTTAAGCATTAGTTAAGTTCATTCCTGAAGGCCCATCAACTTGAATGTTTTCCTTGTCCCCTGCTTTATCACACCTAATTTGACTAGTCAGATGTGTTTGGGTGATCAGAAACAAATTTACACCAAGTTAATACTGCAAATATACACAATCTAAGTTATTACAGTTATCAAGGATGGTTAAATTGTTTTAATAGGGAGAGAAGGAAACACTAAGCATTCAGGAGGGTAAGCCTGTAGGGGTCAGTAACCATAACACTGAACTATGTTCCTGTTCGGCTCTTCCATGAAGATGATGTTACATTTTTAATTTTAGTTCTTTCTTCTTAGATTAAGCTTCTGGATTCATCGCCAGTGCTCCTGTGTGGCAGGTGCTGTTATGTGCAATCACACAGTGGCACTGCTCTTCCAAACAGCACACTACTCACAACTCAGAGTGCCGGTTGTCCCCCTGTGCATAGCTGCACCGAATCTGAACAGCAATGGCACAAGCCACGGACAGTGGTAATTTAAATAAGGTTAAAGTTTTTGAATTAGACCATGTTTACATATGAACAGCAACACCATCCATAGTAAATGTGTCTTCTGTTAGGGTGTGAAGCCAGGACCTATCAACTCTATGATCTTCACTAAGCCGGTACCAAATAGGATGGCCCAGACTGGAGTACGGTAATTAGATTTGTAAAATTTGGTTTCCTGTGTTACAAATGCATGTTGCTATTTGTTCATACATGCATGTGTCAGAATAGGTATTAATATACATACAACATTACACTTTCTGAAGACGGCTAACTC
This sequence comes from Oreochromis niloticus, assembly GCF_001858045.2. Classification (NCBI taxonomy): domain Eukaryota; kingdom Metazoa; phylum Chordata; class Actinopteri; order Cichliformes; family Cichlidae; genus Oreochromis; species Oreochromis niloticus. Next base: position 17,739,324 of record NC_031980.2, on the reverse strand, counting down.
AGTCATGTACATATATACATCCCAGTCTCTAACTTATGCACCACTGTTTCACACTTTTTAGTTTAGTTGTTGTTCAGTATAATAACCTTCTTCCTTACATTATTGTCATTGATGTTTTCTTTAGGAGTGGATTCTACAGAGGCATTGTGGGTCCATTACCAGATCCCTGACCTGACAAGCCCCTTGTGGAAAGTGCCTTTGGGCTGGTGCAGGAGGGCAGTGTTCTGTCATGTCAGCAGCCGGTTTTGACAACCCGGTACATCACACTACACCGTGATGCACCACCAACACCGCACTTGCCTCTGGAGGGGTACGACATCAAGGAAACCCTGCTCGCTCAGACAGCCTGTGATATTTTCTCAAACCGCTGCGCTGAACAAGTTTCCAAAGAACATGCTGTGTGACACAATAAATATCCTTTAACCTGTTAACCTGTGGCTTCTGGAAGAAACTCGGGTGAGTCAGTCACTGCAAACACATTTGTATCATCAAGTGTTTGTCAAATGAAAATGATATGTTTTTCTACACTTAGGATAATTTTCTATGTTGCAGTGCAGTAAAGTGCATGTTTCTTCTGTGTTCAATCATACATGTTCTAATTGTTATAAACAGAAAAAATCTTTTCTTACTTAACTGCTTGATTCTTAACTTGTTTAACTGAAACATGATGAAATGTCATAGTATTATTTTTTTTTTAAATGTCCTTGGCAGTGCATGTGTCCGCATTGTAACTTACTAATAAAAAGTCCTGTGTGTACTTTGGTGTGTGTTTTATGTTATTTTATTGCAAATAAATAATAGTCATTTGATTTTACAGTTACACACAATCTTATATCTCTGGCATGGCATGGCAAGGCAATATCGGGTACATGCTATTTGAAACCTGACATTCCAGAGCAAAGCATGAAGCACACAGCACGTGGTCAACGTGACTCATATGGAGACTGACAACATTACAAGGAATAAAGGAAAATTGAGGACTTAGCCACAGAAAAGACTTTTTTCCTTTTTTGTTACAATAACTCGAAAAGGTCAACTATGATTTTTAAATTAATATCATAGGTGTGAGTTTAGAGTTCAGATTTTTTCTGCACATTCTTTTTTTGTATTTAATTATGATGGTAAATACATTTTGCAACATATCTGCCTGCACTTGCACTTGCTCTTAAAGTAGGAACAGTTCACCTTTCCAGCTGTATTTTTAATACTGATGAGTTTACTTTAATTGTTAGCCTATTGGTCAAAATGTATTGTTCTTCTGATTCATGTGTAATGCTTTTCTCAAATAATACATCCACATTTCAGCACGTAAGCAGCTGTTTGTCTCAGTATTACCTGATAACATACTGAGGCCTGCTGATCACGAAGTATGTGGGAAATAAAAGCATGTTAGGAAGAGACTAGGGCCATTTTCAGTTCGCGCCTGCTTTCTCTCCAACGCCTTGGCTCAAAGAATGTGCTGATGCTGAAGTTGACCTCGACCTTGTGAGCCAATTTTTGTTTCATGTCCCACTTCACATGCTGCAGATGCTCCTGCAGCTCAGTCTTCTCATTGTTTGCAGGGATAACCATTTCATTTGAGGAAGAGGAGCAGGAATGTAGTCCAAAGACAAATGGATGTGGAGAGGAACACTGGGACTTTCTCTCTTTCTATCTCTGTTTTTTTCAGTTGCTAGTTTCCCCTCAAGAGGAATGAGCTCATGTTTGTGGGCTCTGTTGCCACATGTTGTGGTTCACTTTCTAGAATAAGGATGAGTTAGTTCCTGGTCAGACCACAGAGAAGCAGCCAGAAAGAAAACGTGCTTCCCTGTCAAGAACAAACACAAAACATTTGCATGACTTAGTGTAATTACTTGAGTACAGAGATTAGACTTAAAGTAGGATCATAATAATTTGTGATTTTTAAAAAAAATTATTGTCAAAGGGAACTTATTATGCTCATTTCCCTTTTTTAAAACAATTCCTGCATTTTACCAGAGCGGTTTTGCATGATTCACAGTTTTATAAAAATCCTTAGCTTTTTGGCTGAGATGAGCATTTAGAGACATTCCATTCACCTGAAGTAATTTACAGCCAATAGTATAGCAAAACTGCCTGAACGAGGCATGACGGAGACACACTTTCGTGTTTTTTATGCAAAATTCAGACCCTACCTTCTGAATGTTGCTCATATTGTTTTTCCAGTCTTCTAATTTCCAATTTTGGTGAGCCTGTGCTGTCTTAGTTGACGGGAGTGGGACCTGATGTAGTCTTCTGCTGTTGTAGACCATCTGCTACAGGATTCAATGTGTTATTCAGAGATGTCTTTCTACACACCTTGGTTGATATGAGTGGTTATTTGAGTTATTTCTGCTTTCCTATTATCTTGAAGCAGTCTCGCCATTCTCCTCTGACATCAACAAGGCATTTTTACTCAAAGGACTGCTGCTCACTGCATATGTTCCTCTTTTTAATCCCCAGAGATGGTTGTGTGGGAAAATCCTAGTAGATCAACAGTTTCTGAAATACTCAGACCAGCCTGTCTTACACCAACAAATATGCAAAGTTTAAAGTTACCTAACTCACTTTTCTTCCCCAAAAAAGTATGTGGATCCTTTAATATAACTGGAAGAATTTCTATCCTGCTTGTTCAGAATCATTATTGCTTAGGAAAAGAAATGCACAGAGAATACTTTTGCTAAATGTAGTCTTTTCGGTGAGGTTAGGATAGCACTTCAAGTGCAGCATCATCCTGGATTTAGGTGTCAAGACTGATATGCATCTTTCTCTCCCTGTGGCTTTTTACATCTGGAATCAAACAGAATTGCAACTCATGAAAGAATTGTTTCCATACAAACATGCAGACTGCCTTCCAGTTTAACTCCACTCCTCAGCTTGTATAAAACCCTTTATAGTTCACTCTGTCTCCCTGCCCCAAAAAGCCACAGTACGACCAGAGATTATATATGCCAAGTAATGAGATGAAGAATAGGGACGATGGCATGTGGAGTTGATGCTGAGGAGAATTTACAACATCTGCCTTCTTTGTTGTGGCAAATGCATGAGTTGGACCAATGTTTTGGTTAATTTCATGTCTGAACCAGACATGAAGAACCCTCGGTTTCTTGTTATGAAACTGAGTGCTCTTATGGGATGAACAAGAAAATAATCTCATATATTGTAATTCAGAAAAAATGAGAAAAATATATATATAAAAAAAAAGCCAAAAGAAAACACCGGTCATATCTTTAGAAAGCAACATTATGCCACAGACTGTCACTGTTGTGAGTCCATCCATTAGTTTGCAAAAACTTGTTATGAAGCCTCAAGCTGTGCACTTTTGCCGTGACAGTCTAGACATGTTGAATCTGGGATGTGACAAGTGAGTGTGGATTTCACTGTTTAATTGAGGCACACGCTCAAAGGCTTGCAAGTTGTCAGTTACACAAAGGAGAACATAATTTATACAATGAAAGTCACATTGTATTAAATAAGACTTGAAACTAGTGACTCTGGCCACGAATTCATCAGGAAAGTGTTTCCTGAGGTTGTGGATCAAAGTCTTTGTTTTCCAGACTTCCATAGAAGAAGAATTATTTTCGAAACCAAATGAGTTCCCTCCTCACGGCCATCAGGAATACTGAAAGCTGAATTACTGGCTTCACTTTCCAAACGCCAAAGCTACATTCATGTTTTATATGCAGTCTATGGTTCTGGCATTTATTGTTACTGTGACTGTGAAGCGTCCCTTGTGTTAACGGCACAAACTGCTGACAACAATCCATGAACGCTCCAACCTCCTGAAAGAATTCACTGTCAAAGTCTTGTGTTCATCTATGGTAGGTCAGCTACACAGTATTACACAGGTGGTTCTAATGTTAAAATCTTTCTCCTGAGATACAAAGTTTTGAATTATCATGTGCCATGATAACTTACAGATCTCACTGTGCCATATTATCCCAGTAGAGCACTTTGATCAACGACTACAGGCTTGCTTGTCGTTCCTAGAGCCTCTAAAAGTAGAATGCGAGGCAGAGCCTTCAAGTCTCAGGTTCCTTTGTAGAACCATTTACACTTTGGATTCAGGAGACAGACGTCCCCTGTGTTTTTAAGGTTAGCCTTAAAGTGTTCCTTTTTGAAACATCACTTAGTTATGCATCTTACATCAGTCTGTTGGAGGCCTTCCCATGATGGACACAGCATTTCTTCTCCACGTGTCTATGTGCCACTGCTGAACGTCATTAACAATGCCCTCTCTCTCCTGTAGTCTGTGTTTTGTTGATCGTTCTTCCTCTTTTATGTTTTTTCTTTAACCTAAGAGCTTGGTTCTGCTGAATGGTTCTTCCTATTAAATGGGAGTGATTTTTGGACTTCTCTCTGGTATTGTATGGCCTAGCTGATGATATAAAGCACTTTGAGGTGGGTGGTGTTATGCATTGGCTCTGTAACTGAACTAGCTAATTATTCTGTATGTAAAAAATAAAAAAAATATAAGAGAACCAATTATTTATCTTGTATTTTTAAAGGTTTTTTTTTTCAGAATCATTTACAAAATGACTGCATCCATACTCAATAGTTTTTCGGGTACAAAATGTTAGTTTTCATCCTTTGATTAAACTCATTGGCACAATGGGGGTGTGATATCGCACCAGAGAGAAATGTGAACAGGCAAAGGTCTCCCCATGATTTTCCAGCCTATTCCATGGACTAAAATTGACTAAAATTATTATTTTAGTTTAATCAGATCTCTCCATTGTGAACTAAAATGGCTCAAAAATGATCAATATATTAAAAACATTTGCTCTCTCTGGAAAAAACCATCACTCACTATCAGAAAACATCTGATCTTGTGGTTAGAGACAAAAAAATATACTTGAAACATCAGTACAATAGTCTACATGTGTGTAAAAGTAGTCCCTCTTGCATACCTTCACGCTTTGATGTATCAAATAAAAAGTTAAAGTCTTACTTTCCTGCAGGATAACTGAAACCATGTTGACACGACTTCACAGCCTTTATTCAGACTGCCGGCCACGGGGGGATTTTTCATCCAATCATTTTTACATCCGTTTCACATGTGGAAACAATCATACACGTGATTACAGCTAGAAGCTGTCAGTCAAAACACCTATGTGCTGTACACCTCCACATGCCTCAGCTGTGTGATCTCTGTGACACACACACACACACACACATGTCCAACTTAACTTCCTCCCTCTCTTTTCTTTTCACCTGCTGACGTGCAGCGATTTCCTGCTTCCAATTCCCCTCCACAAATCTGCAGAAATAATTATTGATATTATTTTAGGATGAGCAGGGATGTTTTTCTTTTTTTGTGAGACATTAAAAGGGAGAAGAGCTGTTAGAAAGTCTTTTCAGAGTGATTGGATCAATCTTTTCAACCTGCAAAATCAAACTTTTCTGATTTGTTGTTTAGAGATGCTAATTCCCCACTGGTCTATTTTTTGATCACATGAATGCTACTCCCGCTAACAACTGACTGTGACCGTGGAGTGCTGGAGGGAGGAACTATCCCAGTATAATTTCCAGAAGCAAAGATGCCACCAAAGACGATTGTGTTAACCCTTTAAAGCCGGTCGGAGCGGGCACGCTCTGTTGTGCGTAACTGTTTTTAAATCCCGGTAGCACTGCAACCATGTAAGCTAGCGCAATAATTTTTTTTGCATATGAAACCGGAGGAGTTGTACTTACATTTTATGCCATCAGCTTGTCCTAGGTCACGGTTTCCTTCCACATATAGCTTTGCAAAAACTGCATAAAAAGCGCTTGCAGCAACAAAAACATAATATTCCAGAAACACGCTTTGCCGATCCGATCAGCTGTTCGTAACACTTCCTACTCCATCAGCGCAATGTCCACCGTGATCTGCCCGAAACCGGACGTGACGTCATTTTGCGGAAATGTAGTTTCTTTTACCATCAGGGGCTTATGAGCCTATACTTGTGTTTTTAAAAGTTATGTTTGACTTTATGACTTTCTGTGTCGTTTCTGGGATGCTTAGGACTCATATTGCACTGCTGGAAATAGTTTATTTTGATGCATATGCTGTTTTTTCGCAAATTTGCATTATAATATTTATTTTCGATTTTCCTGCAGTATATGAAAATTGGTGTATTTCAAAAATAAAACTATGAAGACACTTAAAATAAATTTCCTGTGGTGGGAAACTAGTTTGTGAAACTTTTTTGTATTTACAGTTTTGAGGGATAAGCCTCTTAAATTTCTCTAACTAGAAATATATGTTAAAAAAAACAAAAACGATTTTCAATTTTTTTGTAGTTTATTGCACTTTTTTGCAATTTATGTACTTACTATGCACTTAATGCATACATATTATTAAAATTTGGGTTATAATGGTTGTATTGATGTATATCAACTTGAAATGCTCCCAAAAATGGCACTACAGCATGTAAAAATATAATATAAGCTCTGGCGGACTTGGTTCTATGGTAGGTCTTAAAGGTAATCCAGGTATCCAGGTAAGGAAATTCTATAACGTTTGTTCTCTTAAATTCAAGCCACAGAGATGTGGTGTTTAGAAACAATGCATCTCAAATGTTCTGATACTCCTGATGCATACGGGATCCCTACAGGCTTTCGAGAAGGCAGCTGTCCTTCTCTCCTGGATCGGCTGGAGCTTTCTTTAGGTGCCTTCCCAGCTTTGACAAAAGTCCAGCTGGAGTAACCACATTTACTCAGGGCATTCTTGATGTGATGTTCTTCTGCTTCTTTGGCCGCTGTGACTGTGGGGATGGTGTTCGCTCTCTGTTGTAGCTTCCTGATGACAACCAGTTTATGCTCCATTGGATGATGAGAGTCAAACCTTAAATACTGATCCGTATGTGTAGGTTTACGGTACACATCAGCTTTTAGATGTCCCCCATTACTGATGGAAATGTCACAATCTAAGAAGGCTAACCTGCTACTTCAGACAGTCTATCACCCTCTTCCTGTAACCATTTCCTGGGTCCTAGGGGCTCATAAGTATTTTCGTCACTGAGCAGTGACGAAATGTTCTCATGATAGTCTGGCTGGTTTAGCAAAACTGTGCACCTACCTTTGTCTGCCTAAAGGATGATAATGTGATGGGAGTGCCTTCCTCTCTTCCATGCTGATGTTGGATGCTGGGGGCTTTGCGTTGCTGAGACAGACCGAAACGTCTGCCCGTAGTTGCTCTGCTTCCACGTCTGCAATATTGTTCTTTCAAATTGCTCTTTCTGTGGCTGTGATCAGTTCCACTAGCGGGATTTGTCTTGGCGTCACAGCAAAATTCAAACCTTCAGCAAGGATGTTTTTCTCTGTTTGGGTGAGCTGTCTGTCAGACAAATTCTTCACCCACTTGTCCACATCCTCGGTTTGGCATCCTTCTCTCTTCTGACCACTGAGGACACTCTTTGTATTTTGCTGTGGTTTCCGACGCACAACAAGTCAAACTCTGTTGCCTGGTTTTAGACTTCTCGTGCTGTGCTAGACGATCCTTCTCGGTGAATTCAAACACCTTTTTAAGAGCATTGTCATCTAGAAGCATTGTAAGTCTCTGTCGGATCCACTCCTCTTCAGATTTTAACACGTCGATGGTAAAACTTGTTTGCCTCACCCGTTCATTAAGCAGCTTTTAGCAGACTTTTAGGAGTAATCCTGTCTTGTCGGCATCTGAGGCTGAATCTCAGGTGGTTCCTGTAATCAGCCATCTTGCATGCTGTTTGCTCATACTGATGTACTGATCTACTTACCTGGATGATTGAGCATGCATCAAGACGTTATACTTAGAAAGTGTTAGTACATTTGTGAACACTACTCTTCAGTAGCGCTGAATGCTAAAAGAAGCAGTTGCCATCTTTCTGATGGTAAATGGCCTGCATTTGTATAGCGCTTTATTCAGTCCCTAAGGACCCCAAAGCGCTTTACACTACATTCAGTCATTCACCCATTCACACACTGGCAATGGCAAGCTACATTGTAGCCACAGCTGCCCTGGGGCGCACTGACAGAGGCGAGGCTGCCGGACACTGGCGCCACCGGGCCCTCTGACCACCACCAGTGAAGGTGAACCACATTGAAGTTCACCTGTTTAAACAAATCTACATTTTATTATTTCAGCAGTACATGTGCAGCATTTTAGTGGCACATATAAACAGTACACAAAGTAAAAAGCTCTGTGAGTTTTCAGGTGAAATCCTTTTTTAATTCCTAAGCTCTTCTATCTGTTATGAGCTGCACAGTGTTATAAAAGATACACAGAACACAGCCAAGACACAACATACCTGCATCTGTGATTTTCTAGCTTTTTGAACCAAAGAAAAAGCAATGCATAACAGAACAATCAGATCCTTTCACTATATGGGGTTAAGTGTTTTTTAAATTTATTTTGTCACCAATCTGCAGCTCTTTTTATTTAGAAATGTCCAAAGAAATTAAGTCTGCTGAAAAATACAGAGAATATGATCTGTAAAAATCAACATGCTTTTTTTTTTCAGTTCAGTCTTACATTCACTGACTTTAAAAAAATTGCAATTTTTGTCCCTTTACTTCTTGTTTGTTAAGTTGGAAATGAAATGGCACAAAATCCAATTTGAATTTGAGCTGGAAAGAAAAGCTGAAGAAACTGCCACTTGGATGCTATGAAGATATACTGTAACTTTAATTAAAAACATGTTAAAATTACAAATAAAAAAACATGTATAAATACTGTAGTATACTACAAACTGCCCTTTATTTTCTAAAAAAAACTAATGCCAGTACAAAATGATTTACTTAAAAAAACATTCAACCTTCTTTTGCTTGTTTTTATGGTTAACTTAACATATCAGTTTTTTAAAAGGAGATGACAAACAAACAGAGAGAAAAAATATGGAAGGAGTCAAGGGTGTTATCTTTGGCTGTTGTTTTATAAAGAAAGTAATAACTCTGGAGCCAAAGTGCTGAATCTGACGCCTCTAGAAGATAAATGAGAGACATCAGGCCCAAGCTCAGAGGCCTGGCCGCCACACAGTCGTACGGAAAGCTACAGATGTTGCTGTGCACAAAAGAGTGCGCAGCTGTGTATTTACTTTCATTTATGGACCTGTGAATGGGATGGAAATTATACAACTAAAATTCTGATTGGTTCCATTAATCTGTGGATAAATATATAACTAGAAATGTAACCATTTTGCATTTCAAATTTCTAACACTCTAAATCGGTTTATTAACTTTACTATGTCAAATTTGATTGGATCCTGTTTTAACTGCAAATTATTGTTGCTATAGGCATTTCCCCACTTTGGCAACTTTCTTTAGCAAATTTAATTTAATATATTTGTGAAATGTGAAGGATTACATAAGGTGGAGTCAGAAAAACAGCTCAGCGAGGCCATTTTTCATGCGTGATGAGGGTGTTGAGGAGGTTCAGTGTCATGGTGAGCTGCAGCATTTCACATTTCATTTGCTTTATCGCTTCCTGTGCTCCGAAAAGAATTTCCACATATCCTTCTGCCTGATGTCTAAGAAGAATTTGAATGAGAATGAAATAATCTGCTGTAAAATTCAGCCAGGAGTTTACTCTTCAACGCACAACTATTTATGGAGATTTCTACAATAAAAAAATATCTCCATTATATGATATCGATGCAGGCAGTGTTTGTGTGGGAGTGGCTTAGGGCTGCAATCACAGACTGGATTCAGTGACATAGCCTGAAAAAGTGAAACAGTCTCAAACCTGCATTCTTTTTAATGGCCAGCAGGGGGTGAAAATATAAGTCTACAAGCCTATTTGCAGATCTTTAACCTCAGTGAACACTTTTTACCAGATTCACGGCTTCAGAGTATTTTTTTTTAATATAGTACAATCTTTATTTTCTAAATTGTAGTTTCATTGAGGATAAAATAGTAAAGCAGGGCCTGCCTTTGGATGTGGCTTCTTTCTTCAGCATTGAGTTTCTCAGACAGATCCTCCCATGCTTTTCATGACTAGTTTCAAAAACACAAAAACAGTAATGCCACTGGCCACAATGCTCACTTTTATATACAATCCAATGGTCTACTTTCCAGATTAAATTTATACAAATTTAGATTTTATGCAGAGTAAATAGAAAGTCAAAGATGCAAAGTGATGCAAATACAATATTTCAAATATTTTAAGAACAGGTAAAAAAAAAAAAAAACCCATCATGCTTGGCAGTAAAAGCCTGTGTGCAGTACAAACTTACTGCTGCTTGTACAGACCTGCAGCTGAAAGATTTACCTTTGCTTTAATGTAGAAAACAACAACAAAAGAAGATGTCAGTTATTGGTTGTAACTGTATTTGTGAAAGATACAAAAGGCAAAACTTTGGTCTGAACACTGTATTGTTGAAACATTTATTGGCATTAGTGATTTATCTAATGATTATTTGTTGTTGTTTCTTCTATAAAATATTAAAAAATACAAAATCCAGTCACACAGAAAGTTTAAGAAGATAATGTGAAGAGTTTTTGTTAATGTACTGATTAGCTGACAAACTATTTGACCTCTAATGTGTTATATATCATTAAATAGAATGAGCAACAATACAGATGTTTAATCGTTGTTGCATATATTAAAGTGATTATGAAAAGAAGCCCAGCAGCCCAGAGTTTTCATTGCCTTTCACTATTATGCAGACACGATGGAGGTATGTAATGTAATGCAGATGTCACATGTGATGATTTAATGTGATCAGCTAGCCAAAGAACACTGATACTGTATGCAGATGTAATCGATGACAGAAGGTATTATGTGGTGCATTCACAAGATTATGAGAAAACTTGACCTCTGACCTTGATCTTGAAGTCAAAGTAACTGTGATTTGAATTTGTGGAAAAATTTTAGTAGACACACCCACAGCATCAAGTTCGACACCATACATCAACTCATTCACAAGTTATCACATTCACAAACTTGAGTGCCGAGATTGTGAATGTGATAACTTGTGAATGTGATGATACACACAGCATCAGTTTGAAAATTAAAGTAACTTTAAAAGTGGCTGCATGACAAAGGATGACGTGTGCCGTTCCTTTTCTGGTACAATGACAGGTTTTGAGTGGCAGGAAGGATGAAGACTCCCAGTTTGTAATTTCCCTTGTTTCCACCCACTCATTGCCAAATCTTTATTTTCTCCTGCTTTCATCCATGTCATTAAAATTCGTCATCTTTAATTTTCTTGGTGTTTAAATGTTGTTTTATCTCATTTGTTCACCTTTTTCTTATTTTCTGCCTTGTCCAATCCCTGTGTTCTCATGTTATTCTCTTTGTTAATTTGTTTTCGTTTGGGTCTTTTTAAATGTTGCTTTTGTTTTGTTATAATTTTTTCCACATGCATCTAGTTCTTGTTTCCTCTTCGTATTTCTCATGTTTTTGAGATTTTCTTGTTGTATTTTTTTTTTTGTTTCATGCTGTTCTTTTGTGCATTTTTTTCCTCATTGTGTTTCCCCTCACAGAACCAAAACTGATTTCTAAAGAAATACAATTTAAGTATCAGCTTGAACACGAGCCTTTCATCATTTTAAGAAAACTTAACCTGTTAGATTGACCTTGAGGTCCTTTGAGATTACTGAAATTTAAAATCACCTGAGATTGTTAATAGATAAACACGGTATCAGTTCCTACACCACCTCATTCACAAACTTGTTTGTCTATGCCATCATTATAAGCCTTTTAGGACTGAGGGGTAAAAACTTGTTGGTTCTATTAAATTTAGTATGAGCAGCTTTCATATTTAACATTTCATAAGTTGAGTTTGTATTATCATCACAATAATGAGTAGGGCATAAATGTTTTATAAACAATGTGTCCTGTTTCATTTACATTTCACTCTGTTTGCCACTTTATATGGATTAACATGGAATAACCAAATGGAAAAGGTATATTGTTTTATTTCATGTTTATTTATTTTAAAATGAAAGCAAAGATAACATGCAGAGGTCTTCCTCCAGCGAGCTCTAACTCACGGCGAAAAAGTTAAGTCCACTGGTGATGAAAGCGTCACGAAATCTGGAGGGAACCTCCAGCTTTCCACGCCTGCTGTGATGGATGCTTACAAGCGGGTGAGATGGATATCAGAGTGCAGGAGCCCAGGAACAGGTCCAAGACCTGAAACACAAGGAGATTGGAAAGAAAGCGTTGTGAAACCCGATGTCAAATAGCAATGCCAAAATAGATTCCCTGCTGTGATGTCACATATCAATACCAGACTCACCTCTCTGCTGTGATGTCAAATATCAATGCCAGATTCGCCTCTCTGCTGTGATGTCAATATCAATACCAGACTTGTCTCTCTGCTGTGATGTCAAATATCAATACCAGAAGTGACTCTCTGCTGTGATGTCAAATATCAAAACCAGAATCATGATTCTGCTGTGATGTCAACAATTAATTCCAGACTCGCGTCTCTACTGTGATGTCAAATATCAATGGCAGAGTAGATTGCCGGCTGTGATGTCAAATATCAATACCAGACTCACCTCTCTGCTGTGATGTCAAATATCAATACCAGACTTGTCTCTCTGCTGTGATGTCAAATATCAATGCCAGAGTAGATTCCCGGCTGTGATGTCAAATATCAATACCAGACTTGTCTCTCTGCTGTGATGTCAAATAGCAATACCAGACTCGCGTCTCTGCTGTGATGTCAAATATCAATACCAGACTTGTCTCTCTACTGTGATGTCAAATATCAATACCAGACTCACAACTTATCAGCAATCGCCGCTCGCCGGGCGTGTTTCTTATGTGGCGTATGAGCAATTGCCAATAATTGGGCGTGTCTGTGACATAACTTATCAGCAATCGCCGCTCGCCGGGCGTGTCTGTGACGTGACGTATTAGCGATCGCCAGTGTCAGGGCGTGACTGTTTTGTGACTTATCAGCAATCGCAGCTCGCCCGGCGTGTCTATGACGTGACGTATTAGCGATCGCCAATGTCATGGCGTGACTGTTTTGTGACTTATCAGCAATCGCCACTTGCAGGCCGTGTTTGTTATGTGACGTATGAGCAATCGCCAATAGTTGGGCGTGTCTGTGACATAACTTATCAACAATCGCCACTCACACGGGGTGTGTCTGACGTGAAGTATGAGTGATCGCCCATCACAGGGCGTGTCTCTGACGTGACTTATCAGCAGTCACCGCTGGCCGGGCGTGTCTGTCATGTGACGTATTAGCTATCGCCAATGTCAGGGCATGACTGTTTTGTGACTTATCAGCAATCGCCGCTCGCCGGGCGTGTCTGTAACGTGACGTATTAACAATCGCCAATGTCAGGGCGTGACTGTTTTGTGACTTATCAGCAATCGCGGCACGCCCGGCGTGTCTATGACGTGACGTATTAGCGATCGCCAGTGTCAGGACATGACTCTTTTGTGACTTATCAGCAATCGCCGCTCGCCGGGCGTGTCTGTGACGTGACGTATTAGCGATCGCCAATGTCAGGGCGTGACTGTGATGTGACTTATCGGCAATCGCCGCTCGCCGGGCGTGTTTGTTATGTGATGTATGAGCAATTGCCAATAATTGGGCGTGTCTGTGACATAACTTATCAGCAATCGCGGCTCGCCCGGCGTGTCTATGACGTGAGTATTAGCGATCGCCAATGTCAGGGCGTGACTGTTTTGTGACTTATCAGCAGTCGCCACTCGCAGGCCGTGTTTGTTATGTGACGTATGAGCAATCGCCAAAAGTTGGGCGTGTCTGTGACATAAATTAACGGCAATCGCCACTCACACCGGGTGTGTCTGACGTGAAGTATGAGTGATCGCCGATCACAGTGCGTGTCTCTGACGTGACTTATCAACAATCGCCGCTCGCCGGGCGTGTCTGTGACGTGACTTATTAGAGATCGCCAATGTCAGGGCGTGACTGTGATGTGACTTATCAGCAATCGCCACTCACACGGGGTGTGTCTGACGTGAAGCATGAGCTATCGCCGAGCACAGGGAGTGTCTCTGACGTGATGTCAAATATCAATACAAGACTTGTCTCTCTGCTGTGATGTCAAATATCAATACCAGACTCATCACTCTGCTGTGATGTCAAATATCAATGCCAGATTCGTGTTTCTACTCTTATTTCAAATGTCACTACCAGACTTGACTCTCTGCTGTGATGTCAAATATCAATGCCAGATTCGCGTCTCTGCTGTGATGTCAAATATCAAAACCAGAATCATGATTCTGCTGTGATTTCAAATAGCAATTCTAGACTCGTCTCTCTGCTGTGATGTCAAATATCAATGCCAGACTCGCGTCTCTGCTGTGATGTCACATATCAATGCCAGAGTAGATTCTCTGCTGTGATGTCAAATATCAATACCAGACTTGTCTCTCTCCTGTGATGTCAAATAGCAATGCAAGAGTAGATTCCCTGCTGTGATGTCACACATCAATTCCAGGTTTGTGTCTCTGCTGTGATGTCAAATATAAAAACCAGACTCACCTCTCTGCTGTGATCTCAAATATCAATGCCAGATTCGCCTCGCTGCTATGATGTCAAATATCAATACCAGACTTGTCTCTCTGCTGTGATGTCAAATATCAATACCAGACTCGTGTTTCTACTGTTATTTCAAATGTCACTACCACACTTGACTCTCTGCTGTGATGTCAAATATCAAAACCAGAATCATGATTCTGCTGTGATTTCAAATAGCAATTCTAGACTCGACTCTCTGCTGTGATGTCAAATATCAACACCAGATTCGACTCTCTGCTGTGATGTCAAATATCAATACCAGACGTGTCTCTCTGCTTTGATGTCAAATATCAATGCCAGACTCGTGTTTCTACTGTTATTTCAAATGTCACTACCAGACTTGACTCTCTGCTGTGATGTCAAATATCAATACCAGACTTGTCTCTCTCTCTTTGATGTCAAATAGCAATGCAAGAGTAGATTCCCTGCTGTAATGTCAAATATCAATACCAGACTCGTGTCTCTTCTGTGAATTCAAATATCAATGCCAGACATGTCTCTCTGCTGTGATGTCAAATATCAATGCCAGATTCGCCTCGCTGCTGTGATGTCAAATATCAATGCCAGATTCGCCTCGCTGCTGTGATGTCAAATATCAATACCAGACTCGCGTCTCTTCTGTGAATTCAAATATCAATGCCAGACTCGCGTCTCTGCTGTGATGTCAAATAGCTCACACGGGGTGTGTCTGACGTGAAGTATGAGTGATCGCTGATCATAGGGCGTGTCTCTGATGTGACTTATCAGCAGTCACCGCTCGCCGGGCGTGTCTGTCACGTGACGTATGAGCAATCGCCAATAGTTGGGCGTGTCTGTGACATAAATTAACGGCAATCGCCACTCACACGGGGTGTGTCTGACGTGAAGTATGAGTGATCGCCGATCACAGGGCGTGTCTCTGACGTGACTTATCAACAATCGCCGCTCGCCGGGCGTGTCTGTGACGTGACTTATTAGAGATCGCCAATGTCAGGGCGTGACTGTGATGTGACTTATCAGCAATCGCCACTCACACGGGGTGTGTCTGACGTGAAGCATGAGCTATCGCCGAGCACAGGGCGTGTCTCTGACGTGATGTCAAATATCAATACAAGACTTGTCTCTCTGCTGTGATGTCAAATATCAATGCCAGATTCGTGTTTCTACTGTTATTTCAAATGTCACTACCAGACTTGACTCTCTGCTGTGATGTCAAATATCAATGCCAGACTTGTCTCTCTGCTGTGATGTCAAATATCAATACCAGACTCGTGTTTCTACTCTTATTTCAAATGTCACTACCAGACTTGACTCTCTGCTGTGATGTCAAATATCAATGCCAGATTCGCGTCTCTGCTGTGATGTCAAATATCAAAACCAGAATCATGATTCTGCTGTGATTTCAAATAGCAATTCTAGACTCGTCTCTCTGCTGTGATGTCAAATATCAATGCCAGACTCGCGTCTCTGCTGTGATGTCACATATCAATGCCAGATTCGACTCTCTGCTGTGATGTCAAATATCAATACCAGACGTGTCTCTCTGCTGTGATGTCAAATATCAATGCCAGACTCGTGTTTCTACTGTTATTTCAAATGTCACTACCAGACTTGACTCTCTGCTGTGATGTCAAATATCAATACCAGACTTGTCTCTCTCCTTTGATGTCAAATAGCAATGCAAGAGTAGATTCCCTGCTGTGATGTCAAATATCAATACCAGACTCGCGTCTCTTCTGTGAATTCAAATATCAATGCCAGACATGTCTCTCTGCTGTGATGTCAAATATCAATGCCAGACTCGCGTCTCTGCTGTGATGTCAAATAGCTCACACGGGGTGTGTCTGACGTGAAGTATGAGTGATCGCTGATCATAGGGCGTCTCTGATGTGACTTATCAGCAGTCACCGCTCGCCGGGCGTGTCTGTCACGTGACGTATGAGCAATCGCCAATAGTTGGCTGTGTCTGTGACATAAATTAACGGCAATCGCCACTCACACGGGGTGTGTCTGACGTGAAGTATGAGTGATCGCCGATCACAGGGCGTGTCTCTGACGTGACTTATCAGCAATCGCCGCTCGCCGGGCGTGTCTGTGACGTGACATATTAGCGATCGCCAATGTCAGGGCGTGACTGTGATGTGACTTTTCGGCAATCGCCGCTCGCCGGGCGTGTTTGTTATGTGATGTATGAGCAATTGCCAATAATTGGGCGTGTCTGTGACATAACTTATCAGCAATCGCGGCTCGCCCGGCGTGTCTATGACGTGACGTATTAGCGATCGCCAATGTCAGGGCGTGACTGTTTTGTGACTTATCAGTAATCGCCACTCGCAGGCCGTGTTTGTTATGTGACGTATGAGCAATCGCCAATAGTTGGGCGTGTTTGTGACATAACTTATCAGCAATCGCCACTCACACGGGGTGTGTCTGACGTGAAGTATGAGTGATCGCCGATCACAGGGCGTGTCTCTGACGTGACTTATCAGCAATCGCCGCTCGCCGGGCGTGTCTGTGACGTGACTTATTAGAGATCGCCAATGTCAGGGCGTGACTGTGATGTGACTTATCAGCAATCGCCACTCACACGGGGTGTGTCTGACGTGAAGTATGAGCTATCGCCGAGCACAGGGCGTGTCTCTGACGTGATGTCAAATATCAATACAAGACGCATATGTCACGGCGTGACTGTTTTGTGACTTATCAGCATTCGCAGCTCGCCCGGCGTATCTATGACGTGACGTATTAGCGATCGCCAATGTGTGGGCGTGACTGTGATGTGACTTATCAGCAAACGCCACTCGAAGGCCGTGTTTGTTATGTGACGTATGAGCAATCGCCCATAGTTGGGCGTGTCTGTGACATAACTTATCAGCAATCGCCGCTCGCCGGGCGTGTCTGTGACGTGACGTATTAGCGATCGCCATTTTCAGGGCGTGACTGTGATGTGAGTTATCAGCAAACGCCACTCGCAGGCCGTGTTTGTTATGTGACGTATGAGCAATCGCCCATAGTTGGGCGTGTCGTTGACATAACTTATCAGCAATCGCCGCTCGCCGGGCGTGTCTGTGACGTGACTTATTAGAGATCGCCAATGTGTGGGCGTGACTGTGATGTGACTTATCAGCAAACGCCACTCGAAGGCCGTGTTTGTTATGTGACGTATGAGCAATCGCCCATAGTTGGGCGTGTCTGTGACATAACTTATCAGCAATCGCCGCTCGCCGGGCGTGTCTGTGACGTGACGTATTAGCGATCGCCATTTTCAGGGCGTGACTGTGATGTGAGTTATCAGCAAACGCCACTCGCAGGCCGTGTTTGTTATGTGACGTATGAGCAATCGCCAATGTCAGGGCGTGACTGTGACATAACTTATCAGCAATCGCCGCTCGCCGGGCGTGTTTGTTATGTGACGTATGAGCAATCGCCAATAGTTGGGCGTGTCTTTGACATAACTTATCAGCAATCGCCGCTCGCCGGGCGTGTCTGTGACGTGACTTATTAGAGATCGCCAATGTCAGGGCGTGACTGTGATGTGACTTATCAGCAATCGCCACTCACACGGGGTGTGTCTGACGTGAAGTATGAGCTATCGCCGAGCACAGGGCGTGTCTCTGACGTGATGTCAAATATCAATACAAGACTTGTCTCTCTGCATTGATGTCAAATATCAATACCAGACTCGTCACTCTGCTGTGATGTCAAATATCAATGCCAGATTCGTCACTCTGCTGTGATGTCAAATATCAATACCAGACTCACCTCTCTGCTGTGATGTCAAATATCAATGCCAGATTCGCCTCGCTGCTGTGATGTCAAATATCAATACCAGACTTTTCTCTCTCCTGTGATGTCAAATATCAAAACCAGAATCATGATTCTGCTGTGATTTCAAATAGCAATTCTAGACTCGTCTTTCTGCTGTGATGTCAACAATTAATTCCAGACTCGACTCTCTGCTGTGATGTCACATATCAATGCCAGACTTGTCTCTCTCCTGTGATGTCAAATAGCAATGCAAGCATAGATTCCCTGCTGTGATGTCACACATCAATTCCAGGTTCGTGTCTCTGCTGTGATGTCAAATATCAACACCAGATTCGACTCTCTGCTGTGATGTCAAATATAAAAACCAGACTCGCGTCTTTACTGTGAGGTCAAATATCAATTACAGATTCGCCTCTACTGCCATTTCAAATATCAATACCAGATTGCTCTCACTGCTGTGATATCACATATCAATAACAATTTCGCGCCTCTGCTGTGATGTCAAAAATCAATACCAGACTCGCGTCTCTTCTGTGAATTCAAATATCAATACCAGACTCACCTCTCTGCTGTGATGTTAAATATCAATGCCAGATTCACCTCTCTGCTGTGATTTCAAACATCAATGCCAGCCATGAATCTCTGCTGTGATGTCAAATATCAATACCAGACTCACCTCTCTGCTGTGATGTCAAATATCAATGCCAGATTCGCCTCTCTGCTGTGATGTCAAATAGCTCACACGGGGTTTGTCTGACGTGAAGTATGAGTGATCGCCGATGATAGGGCGTGTCTCTGATGTGACTTATCAGCAGTCGCCGCTCGCCGGGCGTGTCTGTGACGTGACGTATTAGCTATCGCCAATGTCAGGGCGTGACTGTTTTGTGACTTACCAGCAATCGCCGCTCGCCGGGCGTGTCTGTAACGTGACGTATTAACGATCGCCAATGTCAAGGCGTGACTGTTTTGTGACTTTTCAGCAATCGCCACTAGCAGGCCGTGCTTGTTATGTGACTTACGAGCAATCGCCAGTAGTTGGGCGTGTCTGTGACATAACTTATCAGCAATCGCCACTCACACGGGTTTTATCTGACGTGAAGTATGAGTGATCGCCGATCACAGGGCGTGTCTCTGACGTGACTTAAAAGCAATCGCCGCTCACCGGGCGTGTCTGTGACGTGACTTATTAGAGATCGCCAATGTCAGGGCGTGACGGTGATGTGACTTATCCGTAATCGCCACTCGCAGGCCGTATTTGTTATGTGACGTATGAGCAATCGCCAATAGTTGGGCGTGTCTGTGACATAACTTATCAGCAATCGCCACTCACACGGGGTGTGTCTGACGTGAAGTATGAGCTATCACCGAGCACAGGGCGTGTCTCTGACGTGATGTCAAATAGCAATACCAAAATAGATTCCCTGCTGTGATGTCACATATCAATACCAGACTCACCTCTCTGCTGTGATGTCAAATATCAATGCCAGGTTCGCCTCTCTGCTGTGATGTCAACTATCAATACCAGACTTGTCTCTCTGCTGTGATGTCAAATATCAAAACCAGACTCGCGTCTCTGCTGTGATGTCAAATATCAAAACGAGACTTGTCTCTCTCCTGTGATGTCAAAAAGCAATGCAAGAGTAGATTCTCTGCTGTGATGTCAAAAATCAATGCCAAACCCGTCTCTCTGCTGTGATGTCAAATAGCTCACACGGGGTGTGTCCGACGTGAAGTATGAGTGATCGCCGATCACAGGGCGTGTCTCTGACGTGACTTATCAGCAATTGCCGCTCGCCGGGCGTGTCTGTGACGTCACGTATTAGCGATCGCCAATGTCAGTTCGTGTCTGTGACATAACTTATCAGCAATCTTCACTCGCAGGCCGTGTTTGTTATGTGACGTATAAGCAATCGCTGCTCGCCGGGCGTGTCTGTAAAGTGACGTATTAACGATCGCCAATGTCAGAGCGTGACTGTGATGTGATTTATCAGTAATCGCCACTCGCAGGCCGTGTTTGTTATGTGACGTATGAGCAATCGCCAGTAGTTGGGCGTGTCTGTGACATAACTTATCAGCAATCACTGCTCACACGTGGTGTGTCCGACGTGAAGAATGAGTGATCGCCGATCACAGGGCTTGTCTCTGACGTGACTTATCAGCAATCGCAGCTCGCCGGGCGTGTCTCTGACGTGACGTATTAGCGATCGCCAATTTCAGGGCGTGACTGTGATGTGACTTATCAGCAATCGCTACTCGCAGGCCGTGTTTGTTATGTGACGTATGAGCAATCGCCCATAGTTGGGCGTGTCTGTGACATAACTTATCAGCAATCGGCGCTCACTGGGCGTGTCTGTGAAGTGACGTATGAGCGATCGCCAATGTCAGGGCGTGACTGTTTTGTGACTTATCAGAAATCGGCTCTCACCGGGCGTTTCTGTGACGTGACTTATTCGCGATCGCCAATGTCAGGGCGTGACTGTGACAAAACTTATCAGCAATCGCCGCTCGCCGGGCGTGTCTGACGTGAAGTATGAGTGATCGCCCATCACAGGGCGTGTCTGTGACTTGACTTATCACCAATTGCTGGTCGCCGGGCGTGTCTGTGACGTGACTTATTAGAGATCGCCAGTGTCAGAGCGTGACTGTGATGTGACTTATCAGTAACCGCCACTCGCAGGCCGTGTTTGTTATGTGACGTATGAGCAATCGCCAATAGTTGGGCGTGTCTGTGACATAACTTATCAGCAATCGTCCCTCACACGGGGTGTGTCTGACGTGAAGTATGAGTGATCGCCCATCACAGGGTGTGTCTATGACGTGACATATCACCAATTACTGCTCGCCGGGAGTGTCTGTTACGTGACGTATAAGCGATCGCCAATGTTACGGCGTGGCTGTGATGTGACTTATCAGCAATCGCCACTCGCAGGCCGTGTTTGTTATGTGACGTTTGAGCAATCGCCAATAGTTGGGCGTATCTTTCACATAACTTATCAGCAATCGCCGCTCGTCGGGCGTGTCTGTGACGTGACGTATTAGCGATCGCCAATGTCAGGGCGTGACTGTTTTGTGACTTATCAGCAATCGCCACTCGCAGGCCATGTTTGTTATGTGACGTATGAGCAATCGCCCATCATTGGGCGTGTCTGTGACATAACTTATCAGCAATCGCCGCTCACTGGGCGTGTCTGTGACGTGACGTATGAGCGATCGCCAATGTCAGGGCGTGACTGCTTTGTGACTTATCAGAAATCGGCTCTCACCGGGCGTTTCTGTGACGTGACTTATTAGCGATCGCCAATGTCAGGGCGTGACTGTGACATAACTTATCAGCAATTTCCCCTCACACGGGGTGTGTCTGACGTGAAGTATGAGTGATCGCCCATCACAGGGCGTGTCTCTGACGTGACTTATCACCAATTGCTGCTCGCCGGGCGTGTCTGTGACGTGACGTATAAGCGATCACCAATGTCACGGCGTGACTGTGATCTGACTTATTAGCAATCGCCGCTCTTAGGCCGTGTTTGTTATGTGAGGTATGAGCAATCGCCAATATTTGGGAGTGTCTCTGACGTGACTTATCAGCAATCCCCGCTCGCCGGGCGTGTCTGTGACGTGACGTATTAGCGATCGCCAATGTCAGGGCGTGACTGTTTTGTGACTTATCAGTAATCGCCACTCGTAGGCCGTGTTTGTTATGTGACGTATGAGCAATCGCCAATATTTGGGAGTGTCTCTGACGTGACTTATCAGCAATCCCCGCTCGCCGGGCGTGTCTGTGACGTGACGTATTAGCGATCGCCAATGTCAGGGCGTGACTGTTTTGTGACTTATCAGCAATCGCGGCTCGCCCGGCGTGTCTATGACGTGACGTATTAGCGATCGCCAATGTCAGGGCGTGACTGTTTTGTGACTTATCAGTAATCGCCACTCGCAGGCCGTGTTTGTTATGTGACGTATGAGCAATCGCCAATATTTGGGAGTGTCTCTGACGTGACTTATCAGCAATCCCCGCTCGCCAGGAGTGTCTGTGACAAAACTTATCAGCAATCGCCCATCACAGCGCGTGTGTCTGACGTGACTTATCAGCAATCGCCGCTCGCCGGGCGTGTTTGTTATGTGACGTATTGTGGTCGCAAATTTTGAAGCCATCCTGATAACCTTCTTCCACCAACAATGTGGTGATCCAAATCCAATTAAAATCAAGACACTCAAAAAGATGCTCTGTAAAAGAGTAGAATTCTTGGAACAGAGTTTAATACACTGAATCATATGAACAGCAGGAAAAATACATACAGACATTTAGCAAGAAAATTACAAAGCAGAAAGCAAGCAAAGCAAAAAAACCCCGGGGTGTACAGCCTTAAGCACAGACAGCAGAGCAACACAGAGATGGACAGGTAGCAGCAGCAGGAGGAAAAGAGCCCTGGGGGTGTCCTCTGGTCCCCTAATACAGGGACCAGTATCACCGCCCCCTGCTGCTGGGTAACTTTCCCACACGCCCCGCACAGCTGCTGGGGTCAGATAGCGGCCAAGGTCTTGGCCAAAGGCCAGTCAGGACTCTGAGTACCCCTGCTCTGGCTTATCACAATAGGTCATGACACGGTCAAAGGTCACACATTAATCCTAATTATTAAATCTTATACAGCAAGTGGCACAATCTTATAACATATAATACACAGGTTACATGCTTACAGTGTGGGTTCAAAGTGTGTGTGTGTGTGTGTGTGTTTATTTTGTATGGTATTTTATCGTGATGTGTTCAGGATCTCTGTTACAATGTTACTGTTTTGGTTGTGCTGCATTAAAGATGTTAAATTAATTAATTATTAAGTAAATTATTCAAGAGAACTCTCCCCCTACATTAACTGCCCTGTTACAGTACCAACTTCATAAACCTCGGTGAAGCAAAAATGTCTTGTGCTTAAGACTCTACATGAAAGTTAAAATATATATGTTCAGTGCGCATAGATATATAGTGTATATAGTTACATAGTTATACATATCAAACAAAAATCCACCACAGTATGAGCAATCGCCCATAGTTGGGCATGTCTGTGACATGACTTATCAGCAATTGCCGCTCGCCGGGCGTGTCTGTGACGTGACGTATTAGCGATCGCCAATGTCAGGGCGTGACTGTGACATAACTTATCAGCAATCGCCGCTCGCCGGGCGTGTTTATTATGTGACGTATGAGCAATCGGCCATAGTTGGGCGTGTCTGTGACATAACTTATCAGCAATCGCCGCTAGCCGGGCGTGTCTGTGACGTGACGTATTAGCGATCGCCAATGTCAGGGCGTGACTGTTTTGTGACTTATCAGCAATCGCGGCTCGCCCGGCGTGTCTATGACGTGACGAATTAGCGATCGCCAATGTCAGGGCGTGACTGTTTTGTGACTTATCAGCAATCGGCGCACACCGGGCGTGTCTGTGACGTGACGTATGAGCGATCGCCAATGTCAGGGCGTGACTGTTTTGTGACTTATCAGCAATCGGCGCTCACCGGGCGTGTCTGTGACGTGACTTATTAGCGATTGCCAATGTCAGGGCGTGACTGTGATGTGACTTATCAGCAATCGCCACTCGCAGGCCGTGTTTGTTATGTGACGTATAAGCAATCGCCAATTGTTGGGCGTGTCTGTGACATAACTTATAAGCAATCGCCCCTCACACGGGGTGTGTCTGACGTGAAGTATGAGTGATCGCCCATCACAGGGCGTGTCTCTGACGTGACGTATAAGCGATCGCCAATGTCACGGCGTGACTGTGATGTGATTTATCAGCAATCGCCACTCGCAGGCCGTGTTTGTTATGTGACGTATGAGCAATCGCCCATAGTTGGGCGTGTCTGTGACATAACTTATCAGCAATCGCCGCTCGCCGGGCGTGTCTGTCACGTGACGTATTAGCTACCGCCAATGTCAGGGCGTGATTGTTTTGTGACTTATCAGCAATCGCCGCTCGCTGGGCGTGTCTGTGACGTGACTTATTAGAGATCGCCAATGTCAGGGCGTGACTGTGATGTGACTTATCAGTAATCGCCACTCGCAGGCCGTGCTTGTTATGTGACGTATGAGAAATCGCCAGTATTTGGGCGTGTCTGTGACATAATTTATCAGCAATCGCTGCTCACACGGGGTGTGTCCGAGGTGAAGTATGAGTGATCGCCGATCACAGGGCGTGTCTCTGACGTGACTTATCAGCAATCGCCGCTCGCCGGGCGTCTTTGTTATGTGACGTATGAGCAATTGCCAATAATTGGGCGTGTCTGTGACATAACTTATCAGCAATCGCCGCTCGCCGGGCGTGTCTGTGACGTGACGTATTAGCGATCGCCAGTGTCAGGGCGTGACTGTTTTGTGACTTATCAGCAGTCGCCACTCGCAGGCCGTATTTGTTATGTGACGTATGAGCAATCGCCCATAGTTGGGCGTGTCTGTGACATAACTTATCAGCAATCGCCGCTCGCCGGGCGTGTCTGTGACGTGACGTATTAGCGATCGCCAATGTCAGGGCGTGACTGTTTTGTGACTTATCAGCAATCGCGGCTCGCCCGGCGTGTCTATGACGTGACGAATTAGCGATCGCCAATGTCAGGGCGTGACTGTTTTGTGACTTATCAGCAATCGGCGCTCACCGGGCGTTTCTGTGACGTGACTTATTAGCGATTGCCAATGTCAGGGCGTGACTGGGATGTGACTTATCAGCAATCTTCACTCGCAGGCCGTGTTTGTTATATGACGTATAAGCAATCGCCAATAGTTGGGCGTGTCTGTGACATAACTTATAAGCAATCGCCCCTCACACGGGGTGTGTCTGACGTGAAGTATGAGTGATCGCCCATCACAGGGCGTGTCTCTGACGTGACGTATAAACGATCGCCAATGTCACGGCGTGACTGTGATGTGATTAATCAGCAATCGCCACTCGCAGGCCGTGTTTGTTATATGACGTATGAGCAATCGCCCATAGTTGGGCGTGTCTGTGACATAACTTATCAGCAATCGCGGCTCGCCCGGCGTGTCTATGACGTGATGTCAAATATCAATACAAGACTTATCTCTCTGCTTTGATGTCAAATATCAATACCAGACTCGTCACTCTGCTGTGATGTCAAAAATCAATTCCAGTCTCATCTCTCTCCTGCGATGTCAAATAGCAATACCAGACTCAACCTCTCTGCTGTGATGTCAAATATCAATGCCAGATTCGCCTCTCTGCTGTGATTTCAAATATCAATGCCAGACATGAATCTCTGCTGTGAAGTCAAATATCAATACCAGACTTGTCTCTCTGCTGTGATGTCAAATATCAATGCCAGACTGGTGTTTCTACTGTTATTTCAAATGACACTACCAGACTTGACTCTCTGCTGTGATGTCAAATATCAAAACCAGACTCGAGTCTCTGCTGTGATTTCAAATAGCAATTCTAGACTCGTCTCTCTGCTGTGATGTCAAATATCAATGCCAGACTCGACTCTCTGCTGTGATGTCAAATATCAATGCCAGACTCGCGTGTCTCCTGTGATGTCACATATCAGTGCCAGAGTAGATTCTCTGATGTGATGTCACACATCAATTCCAGGTTCGTGTCTCTGCTGTGATGTCAATTATCAATGCCAGAGTAGATTCTCTAAGGTGATGTCAAAATCAATGCCAAACCCGTCTCTCTGCTGTGATGTCAAATAGCTCACACGGGGTGTGTCTGACGTGAAGTATGAGTGATCGCCGATCACAGGGCGTGTCTCTGGCGTGACTTATCAGCAATCGCCGCTCGCCGAGCGTGTCTCTCACGTGATGTATTAGCTATCGCCAATGTCAGGGCGTGACTGTTTTGTGACTTATCAGCAATCGCCGCTCGCTGGGCGTGTCTGTGACGTGACTTATTAGAGATCGACAGTGTCAGGGCGTGACTGTTTTGTGACTTATCAGCAATCGCCACTCGCAGGCTGTGTTTGTTATGTGACGTATGAGCAATCGCCAATAATTGGGCGTGTCTGTGACAAAACATATCAGCAATCGCCACTCACACGAGGTGTGTCTGACTTTAAGTATGAGTGATCGCCCATCACAGGGTGTGTGTGTGACGTGACTTATCAGCAATCGCCGCTCGCCAGGCGTGTCTGTGACGTGACGTATTAGTGATTGCCAATGTCGGGGAGTGACTGTGATGTGACTTATCAGCAATCGCCGCTCGCCGGGCGTGTCTGTGACGTGACTTGTTAGCGATCCGCAATGTCAGGGAGTGACTGTGATGTGACTTATCAGTAATCGCCACTCGCAGGCCGTGTTTGTTATGTGACGTATGAGCAATCACCAGTAGTTGGGCATGTCTGTGACATAACTTATCAGCAATCGCCGCTCGCCGGGCGTGTCTGTGACGTGACGTATTAGCGATCGCCAATGTCAGGGCGTGACTGTGACATAACTTATCAGCAATCGCCGCTCGCCGGGCGTGTTTATTATGTGACGTATGAGCAATCGGCCATAGTTGTGCGTGTCTGTGACATAACTTATCAGCAATCGCCGCTAGCCGGGCGTGTCTGTGATGTGACGTATTAGCGATCGCCAATGTCAGGGCGTGACTGTTTTGTGACTTATCAGCAATCGCGGCTCGCCCGGCGTGTCTATGACGTGACGAATTAGCGATCGCCAATGTCGGGGCGTGACTGTTTTGTGACTTATCAGCAATCGGCGCTCACCGGGCGTGTCTGTGACGTGACGTATGAGCGATCGCCAATGTCAGGGCGTGACTGTTTTGTGACTTATCAGCAATCGGCGCTCACCGGGCGTTTCTGTGACGTGACTTATTAGCGATTGCCAATGTCAGGGCGTGACTGTGATGTGACTTATCAGCAATCTTCACTCGCAGGCCGTGTTTGTTATGTGACGTATAAGCAATCGCCAATTGTTGGGCGTGTCTGTGACATAACTTATAAGCAATCGCCCTCACACGGGGTGTGTCTGACGTGAAGTATGAGTGATCGCCCATCACAGGGCGTGTCTCTGACGTGACGTATAAGCGATCGCCAATGTTACGGCGTGACTGTGATGTGATTTATCAGCAATCGCCACTCGCAGGCCGTGTTTGTTATGTGACGTATGAGCAATCGCCCATAGTTGGGCGTGTCTGTGACATAACTTATCAGCAATCGCCGCTCGCCGCGCGTGTCTGTCACGTGACGTATTAGCTACCGCCAATGTCAGGGCGTGATTGTTTTGTGACTTATCAGCAATCGCCGCTCGCTGGGCGTGTCTGTGACGTGACTTATTAGAGATCGCCAATGTCAGGGCGTGACTGTGATGTGACTTATCAGTAATCGCCACTCGCAGGCCGTGCTTGTTATGTGACGTATGAGAAATCGCCAGTATTTGGGCGTGTCTGTGACGTGACGTATTAGCGATCGCCAGTGTCAGGGCGTGACTGTTTTGTGACTTATCAGCAGTCGCCACTCGCAGGCCGTGTTTGTTATGTGACGTATGAGCAATCGCCCATAGTTGGGCGTGTCTGTGACATAACTTATCAGCAATCGCCGCTCGCCGGGCGTGTCTGTGACGTGACGTATTAGCGATCGCCAATGTCAGGGCGTGACTGTTTTGTGACTTATCAGCAATCGCGGCTCGCCCGGCGTGTCTATGACGTGAAGAATTAGCGATCGCCAATGTCAGGGCGTGACTGTTTTGTGACTTATCAGCAATCGGCGCTCACCGGGCGTTTCTGTGACGTTACTTATTAGCGATTGCCAATGTCAGGGCGTGACTGGGATGTGACTTATCAGCAATCTTCACTCGCAGGCCGTGTTTGTTATATGACGTATAAGCAATCGCCAATAGTTGGGCGTGTCTGTGACATAACTTATAAGCAATCGCCCCTCACACGGGGTGTGTCTGACGTGAAGTATGAGTGATCGCCCATCACAGGGCGTGTCTCTGACGTGACGTATAAGCGATCGCCAATGTCACGGCGTGACTGTGATGTGATTTATCAGCAATCGCCACTCGCCGGGCCGTGTTTGTTATGTGACGTATGAGCAATCGCCCATAGTTGGGCGTGTCTGTGACATAACTTATCAGCAATCGCCGCTCGCCGGGCGTGTCTGTGACGCGACGTATTAGCGATCGCCAATGTCAGGGCGTGACTGTTTTGTGACTTATCAGCAATCGCGGCTCGCCCGGCGTGTCTATGACGTGATGTCAAATATCAATACAAGACTTATCTCTCTGCTTTGATGTCAAATATCAATACCAGACTCGTCACTCTGCTGTGATGTCAAAAATCAATTCCAGTCTCATCTCTCTCCTGCGATGTCAAATAGCAATACCAGACTCAACCTCTCTGCTGTGATGTCAAATATCCATGCCAGATTCGCCTCTCTGCTGTGATTTCAAATATCAATGCCAGACATGTCTCTCTGCTGTGATGTCAAATATCAATGCCAGACTGGTGTTTCTACTGTTATTTCAAATGCCACTACCAGACTTGACTCTCTGCTGTGATGTCAAATATCAAAACCAGACTCGAGTCTCTGCTGTGATTTCAAATAGCAATTCTAGACTCGTCTCTCTGCTGTGATGTCAAATATCAATGCCAGACTCGACTCTCTGCTGTGATGTCAAATATCAATGCCAGACTCGCGTCTCTCCTGTGATGTCACATATCAGTGCCAGAGTAGATTCTCTGATGTGATGTCACACATCAATTCCAGGTTCGTGTCTCTGCTGTGATGTCAATTATCAATGCCAGAGTAGATTCTCTAAGGTGATGTCAAAAATCAATGCCAAACCCGTCTCTCTGCTGTGATGTCAAATAGCTCACACGGGGTGTGTCTGACGTGAAGTATGAGTGATCGCCGATCACAGGGCGTGTCTCTGGCGTGACTTATCAGCAATCGCCGCTCGCCGGGCGTGTCTCTCACGTGACGTATTAGCTATCGCCAATGTCAGGGCGTGACTGTTTTGTGACTTATCAGCAATCGCCGCTCGCTGGGCGTGTCTGTGACGTGACTTATTAGAGATCGCCAGTGTCAGGGCGTGACTGTTTTGTGACTTATCGGCAATCGCCACTCGCAGGCTGTGTTTGTTATGTGACGTATGAGCAATCGCCAATAATTGGGCGTGTCTGTGAAAAAACATATCAGCATTCGCCACTCACACGAGGTGTGTCTGACGTGAAGTATGAGTGATCGCCCATCACAGGGTGTGTGTCTGACGTGACTTATCAGCAATCGCCGCTCGCCAGGCGTGTCTGTGACGTGACGTATTAGTGATTGCCAATGTCGGGGCGTGACTGTGATGTGACTTATCAGCAATCGCCGCTCGCCGGGCGTGTCTGTGACGTGACTTGTTAGCGATCGCCAATGTCAGGGAGTGACTGTGATGTGACTTATCAGTAATCGCCACTCGCAGGCCGTGTTTGTTATGTGACGTATGAGCAATCACCAGTAGTTGGGCGTGTCTGTGACATAACTTATCAGCAATCGCTGCTCACACGGGGTGTGTCCTACGTGAAGTATGAGTGATCGCCGATCACAGGGCGTGTCTCTGATGTGACTTATCAGCAATCTCCGCTCACCGGGCGTGTCTGTGACGTGACGTATTAGCGATCGCCAATGTCAGGGCGTGACTGTTTTGTGACTTATCAGCAATCGCCATTCGCAGGCCGTGTTTGTTAGATGACGTATGAGCAATCGCCAATAATTGGGTGTGTCTGTGACAAAACTTATCAGCAATCGCCACTCACACAGGGTGTGTCTGACGTGAAGTATGAGTGATCGCCCATCACAGGGCGTGTCTCTGACGTGACGTATAAGCGATCGCCAATGTCACGGCGTGACTGTGATGTGATTAATCAGCAATCGCCACTCGCAGGCCGTGTTTATTATGTGACGTATGAGCAATCGCCCATAGTTGGGCGTGTCTGTGACATAACTTATCAGCAATCGCGGCTCGCCCGGCGTGTCTATGACGTGATGTCAAATATCAATACAAGACTTATCTCTCTGCTTTGATGTCAAATATCAATACCAGACTCGTCACTCTGCTGTGATGTCAAAAATCAATTCCAGTCTCATCTCTCTCCTGCGATGTCAAATAGCAATACCAGACTCAACCTCTCTGCTGTGATGTCAAATATCAATGCCAGATTCGCCTCTCTGCTGTGATTTCAAATATCAATGCCAGACATGAATCTCTGCTGTGAAGTCAAATATCAATACCAGACTTGTCTCTCTGCTGTGATGTCAAATATCAATGCCAGACTGGTGTTTCTACTGTTATTTCAAATGCCACTACCAGACTTGACTCTCTGCTGTGATGTCAAATATCAAAACCAGACTCGAGTCTCTGCTGTGATTTCAAATAGCAATTCTAGACTCGTCTCTCTGCTGTGATGTCAAATATCAATGCCAGACTCGACTCTCTGCTGTGATGTCAAATATCAATGCCAGACTCGCGTGTCTCCTGTGATGTCACATATCAGTGCCAGAGTAGATTCTCTGATGTGATGTCACACATCATTTCCAGGTTCGTGTCTCTGCTGTGATGTCAATTATCAATGCCAGAGTAGATTCTCTAAGGTGATGTCAAAATCAATGCCAAACCGTCTCTCTGCTGTGATGTCAAATAGCTCACACGGGGTGTGTCTGACGTGAAGTATGAGTGATCGCCGATCACAGGGCGTGTCTCTGGCGTGACTTATCAGCAATCGCCGCTCGCCGGGCGTGTCTCTCACGTGATGTATTAGCTATCGCCAATGTCAGGGCGTGACTGTTTTGTGACTTATCAGCAATCGCCGCTCGCTGGGCGTGTCTGTGACGTGACTTATTAGAGATCGCCAGTGTCAGGGCGTGACTGTTTTGTGACTTATCAGCAATCGCCACTCGCAGGCTGTGTTTGTTATGTGACGTATGAGCAATCGCCAATAATTGGGCGTGTCTGTGACAAACATATCAGCAATCGCCACTCACACGAGGTGTGTCTGACGTGAAGTATGAGTGATCGCCCATCACAGGGTGTGTGTGTGACGTGACTTATCAGCAATCGCCGCTCGCCAGGCGTGTCTGTGACGTGACGTATTAGTGATTGCCAATGTCGGGGCGTGACTGTGATGTGACTTATCAGCAATCGCCGCTCGCCGCTCGCCGGGCGTGTCTGTGACGTGACTTGTTAGCGATCGCCAATGTCAGGGAGTGACTGTGATGTGACTTATCAGTAATCGCCACTCGCAGGCCGTGTTTGTTATGTGACGTATGAGCAATCACCAGTAGTTGGGCGTGTCTGTGACATAACTTATCAGCAATCGCTGTTCACACGGGGTGTGTCCTACGTGAAGTATGAGTGATCGCTGATCACAGGGTGTGTCTCTGACGTGACTTATCAGCAATCTCCGCTCACCGGCCGTGTCTCTGACGTGACGTATAAGCGATCGCCAATGTCACGGCGTGACTGTGACATAACTTATCAGCAATCGCCGCTCGCCGGGCGTGTCTGTGACGCGACGTATTAGCGATCGCCAATGTCAGGGCGTGACTGTTTTGTGACTTATCAGCAATCGCGGCTCGCCCGGCGTGTCTATGACGTGATGTCAAATATCAATACAAGACTTATCTCTCTGCTTTGATGTCAAATATCAATACCAGACTCGTCACTCTGCTGTGATGTCAAAAATCAATTCCAGTCTCATCTCTCTCCTGCGATGTCAAATAGCAATACCAGACTTAACCTCTCTGCTGTGATGTCAAATATCAATGCCAGATTCGCCTCTCTGCTGTGATTTCAAATATCAATGCCAGACATGAATCTCTGCTGTGAAGTCAAATATCAATACCAGACTTGTCTCTCTGCTGTGATGTCAAATATCAATGCCAGACTGGTGTTTCTACTGTTATTTCAAATGCCACTACCAGACTTGACTCTCTGCTGTGATGTCAAATATCAATGCCAGACTCGAGTCTCTGCTGTGATGTCAAATATCAAAACCAGAATCATGATTCTGCTGTGATTTCAAATAGCAATTCTAGACTCGTCTCTCTGCTGTGATGTCAAATATCAATGCCAGACTCGACTCTCTGCTGTGATGTCAAATATCAATGCCAGACTCGCGTCTCTCCTGTGATGTCACATATCAGTGCCAGAGTAGATTCTCTGATGTGATGTCACACATCAATTCCAGGTTCGTGTCTCTGCTGTGATGTCAATTATCAATGCCAAAGTAGATTCTGTAAGGTGATGTCAAAAATCAATGCCAAACCCGTCTCTCTGCTGTGATGTCAAATAGCTCACACGGGGTGTGTCTGACGTGAAGTATGAGTGATCGCCGATCACAGGGCGTGTCTCTGACGTGACTTATCAGCTATCGCCGCTCGCTGGGCGTGTCTGTGACGTGACTTATTAGAGATCGCCAGTGTCAGGGCGTGACTGTTTTGTGACTTATCAGCAATCGCCACTCGCAGGCTGTGTTTGTTATGTGACGTATGAGCAATCGCCAATAATTGGGCGTGTCTGTGACAAAACATATCAGCAATCGCCACTCACACGGGGTGTGTCTGACGTGAAGTATGAGTGATCGCCCATCACAGGGCGTGTGTCTGACGTGACTTATCAGCAATCGCCGCTCGCCAGGCGTGTCTGTGACGTGACGTATTAGTGATTGCCAATGTCGGGGCGTGACTGTGATGGGACTTATCAGCAATCGGCGCTGACCGGGCGTGTCTGTGATGTGACGTATGAGGAATCGCCAACTGTTGGGCATGACTTTGACATAACTTATCAGCAATCGCCGCTCGCCGGGCGTGTCTGTGACGTGACTTGTTAGCGATCGCCAATGTCAGGGAGTGACTGTGATGTGACTTATCAGTAATCGCCACTCGCAGGCCGTGTTTGTTATGTGACGTATGAGCAATCACCAGTAGTTGGGCGTGTCTGTGACATAACTAATCAGCAATCGCTGCTCACACGGGGTGTGTCCTACGTGAAGTATGAGTGATCGCCCATCACAGGGCGTGTCTCTGACGTGACTTATCAGCAATCTCCGCTCACTGGGCGTGTCTGTGACGTGACGTATTAGCGATCGCCAATGTCAGGGCGTGACTGTTTTGTGACTTATCAGCAATCGCCATTCGCAGGCCGTGTTTGTTAGATGACGTATGAGCAATCGCCAATAATTGGGCGTGTCTGTGACAAAACATATCAGCATTCGCCGCTCGCCGGGTGTGTCCGTAACGTGACGTCTTAGCGATCGCCAATGTCATGGCGTGATTGTGACATAACTTATCAGCAATCGCCGCTCGCTGTGCGTGTTTGTTATGTGACATATGAGCAATCGCCCATAGTGGGGCGTGTCTGTGACATCACTTATCAGCAATCACCGCTCGCCGGGCGTGTCTGTGACGTGACGTATTAGCGATCGCCAATGTCAGGGCGTGACTGTTTTGTGACTTATCAGCAATCGCGGCTCGCCCGGCGTGTCTATGACGTGATGTATTAGCGATCGCCAATGTCAGGGCGTGACTGTTTTGTGACTTATCAGCAATCGGCGCTCACCGGGCGTGTCTGTGACGTGACTTATTAGAGATCGTCAATGTCAGGGCGTGACTGTGATGTGACTTATCAGTAATCGCCACTCGCAGGCCGTGTTTGTTATGTGACGTATGAGCAATCGCCAGTAGTTGGGCGTGTCTGTGACATAACTTATCAGCAATTGCCACTCACACGGGGTGTGTCTGACGTGAAGTATAAGTGATCGCCCATCACAGGGCATGTCTCTGACGTGACTTATCAGCAATCCCAGCTCGCCGGGCGTGTCTGTGACGTATTAGCGATCGCCAGAGTCAGGGCGTGACCGGTTTGTGACTTATCAGCAATCGGCGCTCACCGGGCGTGACTGTTTTGTGACTTATCAGCAATCGCCACTCACCGGGCGTGTCTGTGACGTGACGTATTAGCGATCGCCAATAGTTGGGCGTGTCTGTGACATAACTTATCAGCAATCGCCACACACATGGGGTGTGTCTGACGTGAAGTATGAGCTATCGCCGAGCACAGGGCGTGTCTCTGACGCGATGTCAAGTGTCAATTCCAGACTCGTCTCTCTCCTGTGATGTCAAATATCAATACCAGACTCACCTCTCTGCTGTGATGTCAAATATCAATGCCAGATTCGAATCTCTACTGTGATGTCAAATATCAATGCCAGATTCGCCTCTCTGCTGTGATGTCAAATATCAATGCCAGAGTTGCGTCTTTGCTGTGATGTCACATATCAATACCAGACTTGTGTGTCTGCTGTGATGTCAAATATCAATACCAGACTTGTCTGTCTGATGTGATGTCAAATATCAATACCAGACTCGTCTCTCTCCTGTGATGTCAAATATCAATACCAGACTCACCTCTCTGCTGTGATGTCAAATATCAATGCCAGATTCGCCTCTCTGCTGTGATTTCAAATATCAATACCAGACTTGTTTCTCTGCTGTGATGTCAAATATCAATACCAGACTTGTCTCTCTGCTGTGATGTCAAATATCAATACCAGACTCGCGTCTCTTCTGTGAATGCAAATATCAATGCCAGACAAGACTGTCTGCTGTGATGTCAAATATCAATACCAGACTTGTCTCTCTGCTGTGATGTCAAATATCAAAACCAGAATCATGATTATGAAATCTGGAGGGAACCTCCAGGTTTCCACGCCTGCTGTGATGGATGCTTACAAGCGGGCGAGATGGATATCAGAGTGCAGGAGCCCAGGAACAGGTCCAAGAACTGAAACATAAGGAGATTGGAAAGAAAGCGTTGTGAAATTTGGAGGGAACCTCCAGCTTTCCACGCCTGCTGTGATGGATGCTTACAAGCGGGTGAGATGGTTCTTTTTCTAACTTTGCTCGGTCTTTCACTATGGGAATCGCCTCGGCGTGACCAACTACGGAAGCTCCAGTGACACCACGTCTGTCTCTGACAGACCTGTCGAGCCGTGCTCAGGGCTCCGCCCACTCATACTAACACGGCCGACCAGCTCCTCCTAACTCATTCTCGCTTTCTTCCCGTGAGAAACTACTTTGAGCTCCCTCAGCGCATCCAGGCTAACTTGATTAGCTGCTTAACAGTTCTCAGGCGTCCCGTGTAGGAGCACGTCGCCAAACGCAGTTTTTCCGGTTCCAGTTTGGATCGTGCTGAGTAAGTCCTTCGAAAGAAGTGTACTTAGAGTTGCACTGTGGAACAGCAACCGCGTCAGGCGAGCTGTCCCAGCGGTTCCTGGTTTTAGTTAGCGAGGTAGCCGACGTTGTGTAACTCGGGCTAACGCGTTACGGCGAGCTGTTCGTTCAGTGTCCGGCTAGCATTAACTTGTTAGCAGGCCACGAACAACATTAGCGTCTCACTAGCATTAGCTTGTTAGTCGACCTAGGGCTCAGTTAGCATTAAGTTGCTAACGATATTGGCTAGAGGAGTGCAGCTAACGTGTCACGACGAGCTGACTCCCGCGGTGACTAGCTCGGATTTAACACCCGCCGCTAGTCCTAGCTACTTACGGGCTAACGTGTTGAGACAAGCCTGGTGTAGCCTAGTCTCACCAACTTTCCGCTAACCATGTCGACGGCTCCTACTCCCGCCAAAAGGTCGGAGCCGAAGTCCAAAGAGGCTGCATCCCGCCCGTGCCCCGCATCATGCGGTGCCACCATCTCGGGCAGGGACCCTCATCCAATGTGCATCGTCTGTATGGGTGCTAAGCATGCTCAGGCTTCACTGGCGGACCCTCAGGGATGCCCACACTGTGCGTTGATGCCAGAGAAAGTCCTGGAAAGGAGGCTGAGAGTAGCAGTAACGAACAGTCAGGACCCCTGCCTGTCGGCCGCTACTGCTACGAGCGATATCCATCATCCGTGAGCCTCCACAAGCTGGGCGGACATGATGGAAGAAGAGTCCCCGCTCATGCCCCCATCGTTCGAGGACCTCCTTGATCAAAACGTGGGCGGGCCGGGTGGCGAGGACGCGGAGGGCGAGGACGCGGAGGGCGAGGACGCGGAGGGCGATGCCGACTCCGACCTCCTCGACATGGAGGACATGGATGAGGAACAGGAGGATGACTCCACCTTTCCTCCCCAGCAGTCCAGGCCACCGAGTGGGGCTGAAGTTGCACCCCCGGTGGACAGTAATTTGTACGAGGTCTGCAAACGGGCTGCTGCCAAGCTAGGCATCCCATGGCCAGCCGCCCAGGATGCCGAAGGGGCAGAACGCGACCTGTATGACGGCAAGAGGCTCCCACCAGCCTTGCCGCCATCGAAGCAGCTTCTGCCAGCAGTCCCGGCCTGCATGAAAGAAATGAGTCGCTATTGGTCAAGCCCTTTTAAAAGCAAGCTTCCGACCAAGGGCTGCTCCAAGCTTGAGATCCAGGGGATGGGTGAACTGGGGCTGACCGAACCCCCAGCAGTGGAGCCTTCAGTGGCGTATCACCTTCACCCTAACCGCAGGGCAATCTCAGCTTCTTCTAGTGTTTCTTTGCCCAACAAGATAGATCGCCGTGAGGCGATCTATCTATCAAAGGATGTACAAATATGCTGCACAGTCAGTATGCTCGCTTAATGCAGTCACACAGCTATCAGCATATCAGGCAGAAATTCTGGAAGACATGGGCCGTGAGCTTGACTCGGGTTCCCCGAACCCAGCCCTCTGGGATGAAATCTGCGTGGTTAATGATCTCATTCTTCGCTCCTCCAGGGGAGCAGTCCAAGGGTGTGGCCGCGTTATGGGCCTTGCAGTCTCGGGTGAGAGAGCCTTGTGGCTAAACCTGTCAGGCCTAGGTGATGCTCAGAGGGCTGAGGTAATGGATGCAGCCTATGACCCAACCAAGGGTCTCTTTGGCCCAGCCCTGGAGAGAATGAGAGAAACAAGCACCCGCAGAAAGCAGGAGGGAGAAGCATTCAACCTCTGCTTACCCAGAAAACCTAACTCTCAGCCCCAGCAGGTGCCAAGAGCTGGCTTTGCCGCAACAGCAGCAGCTGTGAGAGGGAGACAGAGTGGGGTCAGAATGCAGAGAGGAGCAGGAGGCCAGCAGGGTGCCCACCAGGCCAAGGTAGAGAACCAAAGACCTTGGGGCAAGCATTCCTTTGCAGCGGCTGCTGCAAAGAACAAGCCGTCACACCCCGGAGAGGGGAAAAAGAAGCGGTCAGCCTAGCACACCTGCAACGTTCTGTGTCACCCCTCTCTTCTCCCCAAAGAGAAGGAAGGTGTTAGAAGGGGTAACCAAATCACTCCAAGGTTCAGGGTCTCCAGAAGTTTCCAGTTCACCAGGAGCACCCTCTCAGTCTCCTCCTCCAGTTCAGGGAGGACAGACTTGTGGACAAATGGCGCAGTGTCATCAAGCACTCCTAAGAACTCTGTCTGTGTCACCAAGCACTGCCCAGAGTCACCAGACACTTCACTGTGGTTTGGGGGTAACAAAAGAAATAAAACGTGCATTTCTGCAGCCAGGCAGTTTGCCAAGGGCAGAATGTCCCCCAGTTTCAAAATAAAAACAAAAGAAAATCACTGCCATTTGTCTTTGTTCCCAGCGGGGGAGCTCACGCTCTTCCCGAGGGGGAGAGCCCCAACTCCTTCCGGGAGACAGGGGTGACGTCACGCTACTGCGTCTTCAGAGGCCCGCTCACAGCGCGGCTGGAGCGGTGGCGCGCATGCGCAGTTCATCCCTGGGTCTTGTCAACCATTTCCCAGGGTTACAGACTACAGTTTGCGGTAAAACCACCGAGATTCGGCGGAGTGTTGGCTTCGGTGGCCAGTGGCGACTCAGCGAATGTGCTGAAAGAGGAAATATTCTCCCTGTTACACAAAAAGGCGATCAGAGCGGTTCCGAGCGAAGAAGCTCAGCAGGGCTTTTACTCCCGCTATTTCCTCATCCCGAAAAAGGACGGAACGTCGCTCCGTCCTATTCTGGATCTGCGTGTGTTAAACAAGCATTTGAGAAAGTACACGTTCAGAATGCTCACACACAAGACGCGTTGTCGCTCAATTCACACAGGCGATTGGTTTGTTACAATCGACCTATCAGACGCATATTTTCACATTGCCATTTATCCTGCACACAGGAAATATCTCAGGTTCGCTTATCAGAGAGTAGCGTACGAGTTTCAAACTATCCCATTCGGGCTATCCTTAGCCCCAAGGGTGTTCAGCAAATGTGTGGAAGCAGCGCTGTCTCCGTTAAGGAACAGCAGGATCAGAATATTCTCTTACATAGACGATTATCTAATATGCTCACGATCGCGCGAGCAGGCGATCAAAGACTCCGAGGTGGTAGTGAATCACCTCACGGAGCTTGGGTTCACAATCAACCTGGAAAAGAGCCACTTGGAACCCGCACAGTTTATAGAGTATCTGGGGCTCAGAATAGACTCCATCTCTTATCGTATGGCACTTTCAGAGCGGAGGATCGCATCCTTCACTCACTGTCTTTCCCGTTTTCAGCTGGGGAAAGTCGTGCGGTTCCGACTCTGTCTCCGCCTCCTCGGCCTCATGGCCTCGGTGATATCGGTGGTACATTTGGGGCTGCTTATGATGAGAGATTTTCAGTGGTGGGTCGCTTCTCTGCAGCTGTGCCCTCGCCGACATCTCAGTCATGGTGTAAAAATAACGCAGCCGTGTATCGCGGCTCTCCGGCCTTGGAGGAGCCCGACAGCTCTCGCTGCGGGGGTACCTCCCGGGGCAGTGTCTTCCAGGGTGACGCTGACCACAGATGCATCCCTGTCAGGCTGGGGTGCAACTATGATGGGCAGAGCAGTGAATGGCGTTTGGTCACAGAGACTCGCTCTGAATCACATAAATGTGCTGGAGCTCCGCGCGGTGCTCCTAGCCTTACGGCATTTTCTGCCATATCTCCGGGGACAACATGTTTTAGTGAAAACAGACAACTCCACTGTAGTTGCTTATATCAACCGCCAGGGCGGCACCCGTTCCCGGCAGCTACACAGGTTAGCCAGGGAAATAATTGTGTGGAGCAGCACTCGGCTCCTCTCCCTTCGGCCAACTCACGTGCCAGGAATTCTGAACAGGGGGCGGACCTCCTGTCCAGAGGAAATCCACTGTTCGGAGAATGGAGGCTTCACCCACAGGTGGTGGAGCAGATTTGGCAGAGATACGGCCAGGCTGCCGTAGATCTCTTCGCCTCACGAGAAAACACACAGTGCCCTCTGTTTTTCTCCCTATCAGACGCAGATGCGCCACTGGGCGTGGATGCGCTGGCCCATCCATGGCCAAAAACTCTGCTGTATGCTTTCCCTCCCCTCAGCCTGATCTCCTCAACACTGATCAGAGTGAGGGATCAGAGGCTGTCACTGATCTTAATAGCTCCACGGTGGCCATCCAAACACTGGATAGCAGAAATCATCCAGCTTCTGGTGGACGAGCCATGGCCACTCCCCATCCACAGGGACCTTCTGTCTCAGGCGCGTGGGGAGATATACCATCCCCATCCAGAACAGGTTGCTCTCTGGGCCTGGCCCGTGAGAGGTGGAATTTGAAGGCAGCAGGCATGCCTCCGAAGGTTATTGAAACCATTCAGAATGCCAGAGCCTCCTCCACTCGTTCCATTTACAGCAGTAAATGGTGTGTTTTTGGGGAGTGGTGCCGTGAAAAGCAGATTATCCCTTTTCAGTGTTCAGTGGTGGAGCTGTTGTGTTTTCTTCAGGACTTGCTGGACAAAAGGAGAGCTTTTTCCACCATAAAGGTCTATTTAGCAGCTATTTCAGCCTGCCACGTGGGTTTTGGTGATAAACCTGCTGGTCAGCACCCCCTCGTATGTCGCTTCATGAGAGGGGCGCGTCGAACGCTCCCAGTTTCTAGACCACTGGTCCCTTTATGGGATCTGTCAGTCGTTTTGGACGCCCTCTCCCACCACCCCTTTGAGCCCATTGGGGCAGTGGGGTTGAAGTTTCTCTCTCTTAAAACCACTCTGCTGTTGGCTCTAACCACAGCCAAGCGAGTTAGTGAATTACAGGCTCTGTCTATTCACCCCTCTTGTCTACAGCTGGCCCCAGGACTGACTAAAGCACGCCTGAGGCCTAACCCTGCCTTTGTCCCTAAAGTGTTGGAAACGTCATACAGGTGCTCTACAGTAGAGCTCCTGGCTTTTCACCCCCTCCATTCTCTTCAGAGACGGAGCAGAGGCTGAACACTTTGTGCCCTGTGCGGGCGTTGGGGACTTATCTTGACAGAACAGCTGGATTCAGGAAGTCGGATCAGCTGTTTGTTTCCTGGGCCTCCCCTCACAAGGGCAGGCCCTTATCACGCCAGAGGCTAGCTCATTGGATTGTAGAGGCCATAGCTCTGGCTTATAGCTGTAAGGGCTCGCAGGCCCCCCGGGACTTCGAGCTCACTCCACTAGGGGTGTGGCCACATCCTGGGCTTTGTTCAGAGGTGTATCAGTCCAGGATATTTGTGCGGCAGCAAGCTGGGCTACGCCGCACACGTTTGTCCGGTTTTATCGGCTGGATGTTGCACAGTCATCCCTGGCTCAGGCAGTGCTGGATTCTGGTGCCTCAGGTTCGACCTGAGATCCTGGAGTAGTACTGGAGTGTGGCTTCGGGAGCTGGCACAATCCGGGAGTGGGCCATATCTCCCATAGTGAAACACCGAGCGAAGTTAGAAAAAGAACGTTGGGTTACTTAACGTAATCCCTGGTTCTTTGATAACAGAGTGAGGTGTTTCACCAACACTTCCCTCCTTGCTTAGGCACGGAAAGAAATCTGCTTGGAATGAGATAGGAGGAGCTGGTCGGCCGTGTTAGTATGAGGGGGAGCCCTGAGCACGGCTCGACAGGTCTGTCAGAGACAGACGTGGTGTCATTGGAGCTTCCGTAGTTGGTCACGCCGAGGCGATTCCCATAGTGAAACACCTCACTCTGTTATCAAAGAACCAGCGTTTACGTTAAGTAACCCAATGATATCAGAGTGCAGGAGCCCAGGAACAGATCCAAGACCTGAAACATAAGGAGATTGGAAAGAAAGCGTTGTGAAATCTGGAGGAAACCTCCAGGTTTCCACGCCAGCTGTGATGGATGCTTAGAAGCGGGTGAGATGGATATCAGAGTGCAGGAGCCCAGGAACAGATCCAAGACCTGAAACACAAGGAGAGTGGAAAGAAAGCGTTGTGAAATCTGGAGGAACCTCCAGGTTTCGACGCCGGATGTGATGGATACTTACAAGCGGGTGAGATGGATATCAGAGTGCAGGAGCCCAGGAAGAGATCCAAGACCTGAAACATAAGGAATTGAAAGAAAGCGTTGTGAATCTGGAGGGAACCTCCAGGTTCCACGCCGCTGTGACGACACTTACAAGCGGGTGAGAAGATACAGTGTGCAGGAGCCCAGAAAGATCCAAGACCTGAAACATAAGGAGAGTGGAAAGAAAGCGTTGTGCAATCTGGAGGAACCTCCAGGTTTCCACGCGGCTGGACGGACACTAGAGCAGTGAGATGGATACAGTGTGCAGGAGCCCAGGAAAGATCCAAGACTGAAACATAAGGAGATGAAAAGAAAGCGTTGTGAAATCTGGAGGGAACCTCCAGGTTTCCACGCCGGCTGTGACGCACACTTACAAGCGGGTGAGATAGATATCAGTGTGCAGGAGCCCAGGAAGAGATCCAAGACCTGAACATAAGTGGAGTGGAAAGAAAGCGTTGTGCAATCTGGAGGGAACCTCCAGGTTTCCACGCCGGCTGTGACGGACACTTAGAAGCGGTGAGATGGATATCAGAGTCAGGAGCCCAGGAACAGGTAAGACTGAAAATAAGGAGATGAAAGAAAGCGTTGTGAAATCTGGAGGGAACCTCCAGGTTTCCACGCCGGCTTGAGGACACTTGAAGCGGGTGAGATGGATATCAGTGTGCAGGAGCCCAGGAAAGATCCAAGACCTGAAACATAAGAGAGTGGAAAGAAAGCGTTGTGAAATCTGGAGGGAACCTCCAGGTTTCCACGCCGGCTGTGATGGATACTTACAAGCGGGTGAGATGGATATCAGAGTGCAGGAGCCCAAACAGATCCAAGACCTGAAACACAAGGAGAGTGGAAAGAAAGCGTTGTGCAATCTGGAGGGAACTCCAGGTTTCCACGCGGCTGTGACGGACACTTACAAGCGGGTGAGATGGATATCAGAGTGCAGGAGCCCAAACAGATCCAAGACCTGAAACACAAGGAAGAAGTGTGAAAGAAAGACGGGTGACAAACGGTGAAAATCAGAAAAGATCAACTGAAACAAGAGATGGAAAGAAAGCGTTGTGAATCTGGAGGGAACTCCAGGTTTCCACGCGGCTGTGACGGACACTTAGAAGCGGGTGAGATGGATATCAGTGTGCAGGAGCCCACAAACAGATCCAAGACCTGAAACACAAGGAGAGTGGAAAGAAAGCGTTGTGAATCTGGAGGGAACCTCCAGGTTTCCACGCGGCTGTGACGGAACTTACAAGCGGGTGAGATGATATCAGAGTGCAGGAGCCCAAAAGATCCAAGACCTGAAACACAAGGAGATGGAAAGAAAGCGTTGTGAATCTGGAGGAACCTCCAGGTTTCCACGCCGGCTGTGACGGACACTTAAAGCGGGTGAGATGGATATCAGAGTGCAGGAGCCACAAACAGATCCAAGACCTGAAACACAAGGAGAGTGGAAAGAAAGCGTTGTGAAATCTGGAGGGAACCTCCAGGTTTCCACGCGGCTGTGACGGACACTTACAAGCGGGTGAGATGGATATCAGAGTGCAGGAGCCCAGGAACAGATCCAAGACCTGAAACACAAGGAGATTGGAAAGAAAGCGTTGTGAAATCTGGAGGGAACCTCCAGGTTTCCACGCCGGCTGTGACGGACACTTAGAAGCGGGTGAGATGGATATCAGAGTGCAGGAGCCCAGAACAGATCCAAGACCTGAAACATAAGGAGATGGAAAGAAAGCGTTGTGAAATCTGGAGGGAACCTCCAGGTTTCCACGCGGCTGTGAGGAACTTACAAGCGGGTGAGATGGATATCAGAGTGCAGGAGCCCAGGAAAGATCCAAGACCTGAAACACAAGGAGATGGAAAGAAAGCGTTGTGAATCTGGAGGGAACCTCCAGGTTTCCACGCCGGCTGTGACGGACACTTAGAAGCGGGTGAGATGGATATCAGAGTGCAGGAGCCCAGGAAAGATCCAAGACCTGAAACACAAGGAGAGTGGAAAGAAAGCGTTGTGAATCTGGAGGGAACTCCAGGTTTCCACGCCGGCTGTGACGGACACTTAGAAGCGGGTGAGATGGATATCAGAGTGCAGGAGCCCAAACAGATCCAAGACCTGAAACACAAGGAGAGTGGAAAGAAAGCGTTGTGAATCTGGAGGGAACCTCCAGGTTTCCACGCGGCTGTGACGGACACTTACAAGCGGGTGAGATGGATATCAGAGTGCAGGAGCCCAGAACAGATCCAAGACCTGAAACACAAGGAGAGTGGAAAGAAAGCGTTGTGAAATCTGGAGGGAACCTCCAGGTTTCCACGCGGCTGTGACGGACACTTAAAGCGGGTGAGATGGATATCAGAGTGCAGGAGCCCAGGAACAGATCCAAGACCTGAAACACAAGGAGATGGAAAGAAAGCGTTGTGAAATCTGGAGGGAACCTCCAGGTTTCCACGCGGCTGTGACGGACACTTAAAGCGGGTGAGATGGATATCAGAGTGCAGGAGCCCAGGAACAGATCCAAGACCTGAAACACAAGGAGAGTGGAAAGAAAGCGTTGTGCAATCTGGAGGGAACCTCCAGGTTTCCACGCCGGTGTGACGGACACTTAGAAGCGGGTGAGATGGATATCAGAGTGCAGGAGCCCAAACAGATCCAAGACCTGAAACACAAGGAGAGTGGAAAGAAAGCGTTGTGAAATCTGGAGGGAACCTCCAGGTTTCCACGCGGCTGTGACGGACACTTAGAAGCGGGTGAGATGGATATCAGAGTGCAGGAGCCCAGAACAGATCCAAGACCTGAAACACAAGGAGAGTGGAAAGAAAGCGTTGTGAAATCTGGAGGGAACCTCCAGGTTTCCACGCCGGCTGTGACGGACACTTAGAAGCGGGTGAGATGGATATCAGTGTGCAGGAGCCCACAAACAGATCCAAGACCTGAAACAAAGGGAGTGGAAAGAAAGCGTTGTGCAATCTGGAGGGAACCTCCAGGTTTCCACG
Source organism: Oreochromis niloticus (assembly GCF_001858045.2). NCBI lineage: Eukaryota > Metazoa > Chordata > Actinopteri > Cichliformes > Cichlidae > Oreochromis > Oreochromis niloticus. Next base: position 17,694,920 of record NC_031980.2, on the reverse strand, counting down.
CGGTGTGACGGACACTTAGAAGCGGGTGAGATGGATATCAGAGTGCAGGAGCCCAAACAGATCCAAGACCTGAAACACAAGGAGAGTGGAAAGAAAGCGTTGTGCAATCTGGAGGGAACCTCCAGGTTTCCACGCCGGCTGTGACGGACACTTAGAAGCGGGTGAGATGGATATCAGAGTGCAGGAGCCCAGGAACAGATCCAAGACCTGAAACACAAGGAGAGTGGAAAGAAAGCGTTGTGAAATCTGGAGGGAACCTCCAGGTTTCCACGCTGGTGTGACGGACACTTAGAAGCGGGTGAGATGGATATCAGAGTGCAGGAGCCCAGAACAGATCCAAGACCTGAAACACAAGGAGAGTGGAAAGAAAGCGTTGTGAAATCTGGAGGGAACCTCCAGGTTTCCACGCGGCTGTGACGGACACTTAGAAGCGGGTGAGATGGATATCAGAGTGCAGGAGCCCAGAACAGATCCAAGACCTGAAACACAAGGAGAGTGGAAAGAAAGCGTTGTGAATCTGGAGGGAACCTCCAGGTTTCCACGCTGGTGTGACGGACACTTAGAAGCGGGTGAGATGGATATCAGAGTGCAGGAGCCCAGAACAGATCCAAGACCTGAAACACAAGGAGAGTGGAAAGAAAGCGTTGTGAATCTGGAGGGAACCTCCAGGTTTCCACGCCGGCTGTGACGGACACTTAGAAGCGGGTGAGATGGATATCAGAGTGCAGGAGCCCAGGAACAGATCCAAGACCTGAAACACAAGGAGAGTGGAAAGAAAGCGTTGTGAAATCTGGAGGGAACCTCCAGGTTTCCACGCCGGCTGTGACGGACACTTAGAAGCGGGTGAGATGGATATCAGAGTGCAGGAGCCCAGAACAGATCCAAGACCTGAAACACAAGGAGAGTGGAAAGAAAGCGTTGTGAAATCTGGAGGGAACCTCCAGGTTTCCACGCTGGTGTGACGGACACTTAGAAGCGGGTGAGATGGATATCAGTGTGCAGGAGCCCAAAACAGATCCAAGACCTGAAACACAAGGAGAGTGGAAAGAAAGCGTTGTGCAATCTGGAGGGAACCTCCAGGTTTCCACGCTGGCTGTGACGGACACTTAGAAGCGGGTGAGATGGATATCAGGTGCAGGAGCCCAGAACAGATCCAAGACCTGAAACACAAGGAGAGTGGAAAGAAAGCGTTGTGCAATCTGGAGGGAACCTCCAGGTTTCCACGCTGGTGTGACGGACACTTAGAAGCGGGTGAGATGGATATCAGTGTGCAGGAGCCCAGAAAGATCCAAGACCTGAAACACAAGGAGAGTGGAAAGAAAGCGTTGTGAAATCTGGAGGGAACCTCCAGGTTTCCACGCGGCTGTGACGGACACTTAGAAGCGGGTGAGATGGATATCAGGTGCAGGAGCCCAGAACAGATCCAAGACCTGAAACACAAGGAGAGTGGAAAGAAAGCGTTGTGCAATCTGGAGGGAACCTCCAGGTTTCCACGCTGGTGTGACGGACACTTAGAAGCGGGTGAGATGGATATCAGGTGCAGGAGCCCAGAACAGATCCAAGACCTGAAACACAAGGAGAGTGGAAAGAAAGCGTTGTGCAATCTGGAGGGAACCTCCAGGTTTCCACGCTGGTTGTGACGGACACTTAGAAGCGGGTGAGATGGATATCAGAGTGCAGGAGCCCAGAACAGATCCAAGACCTGAAACACAAGGAGAGTGGAAAGAAAGCGTTGTGAAATCTGGAGGGAACCTCCAGGTTTCCACGCGGCTGTGACGGACACTTAGAAGCGGGTGAGATGGATATCAGTGTGCAGGAGCCCAGGAACAGATCCAAGACCTGAAACACAAGGAGAGTGGAAAGAAAGCGTTGTGAAATCTGGAGGGAACCTCCAGGTTTCCACGCGGTGTGACGGACACTTAGAAGCGGGTGAGATGGATATCAGTGTGCAGGAGCCCAGAACAGATCCAAGACCTGAAACACAAGGAGAGTGGAAAGAAAGCGTTGTGAAATCTGGAGGGAACCTCCAGGTTTCCACGCGGCTGTGACGGACACTTAGAAGCGGGTGAGATGGATATCAGAGTGCAGGAGCCCAGAACAGATCCAAGACCTGAAACACAAGGAGAGTGGAAAGAAAGCGTTGTGAATCTGGAGGGAACCTCCAGGTTTCCACGCTGGTGTGACGGACACTTAGAAGCGGGTGAGATGGATATCAGTGTGCAGGAGCCCAGAACAGATCCAAGACCTGAAACACAAGGAGAGTGGAAAGAAAGCGTTGTGCAATCTGGAGGGAACCTCCAGGTTTCCACGCTGGTGTGACGGACACTTAGAAGCGGGTGAGATGGATATCAGTGTGCAGGAGCCCAGAACAGATCCAAGACCTGAAACACAAGGAGAGTGGAAAGAAAGCGTTGTGCAATCTGGAGGGAACCTCCAGGTTTCCACGCTGGTGTGACGGACACTTAGAAGCGGGTGAGATGGATATCAGAGTGCAGGAGCCCAGGAACAGATCCAAGACCTGAAACACAAGGAGAGTGGAAAGAAAGCGTTGTGAATCTGGAGGGAACCTCCAGGTTTCCACGCTGGTTGTGACGGACACTTAGAAGCGGGTGAGATGGATATCAGAGTGCAGGAGCCCAGGAACAGATCCAAGACCTGAAACACAAGGAGAGTGGAAAGAAAGCGTTGTGAATCTGGAGGGAACCTCCAGGTTTCCACGCCGGCTGTGACGGACACTTAGAAGCGGGTGAGATGGATATCAGTGTGCAGGAGCCCAGAACAGATCCAAGACCTGAAACACAAGGAGAGTGGAAAGAAAGCGTTGTGAATCTGGAGGGAACCTCCAGGTTTCCACGCGGCTGTGACGGACACTTAGAAGCGGGTGAGATGGATATCAGTGTGCAGGAGCCCAAACAGATCCAAGACCTGAAACACAAGGAGAGTGGAAAGAAAGCGTTGTGCAATCTGGAGGGAACCTCCAGGTTTCCACGCCGGCTGTGACGGACACTTAGAAGCGGGTGAGATGGATATCAGAGTGCAGGAGCCCAAACAGATCCAAGACCTGAAACACAAGGAGAGTGGAAAGAAAGCGTTGTGAAATCTGGAGGGAACCTCCAGGTTTCCACGCTGGTTGTGACGGACACTTACAAGCGGGTGAGATGGATATCAGAGTGCAGGAGCCCAGGAACAGATCCAAGACCTGAAACACAAGGAGATGGAAAGAAAGCGTTGTGAATCTGGAGGGAACCTCCAGGTTTCCACGCCGGCTGTGACGGACACTTAGAAGCGGGTGAGATGGATATCAGTGTGCAGGAGCCCAGAACAGATCCAAGACCTGAAACACAAGGAGAGTGGAAAGAAAGCGTTGTGAAATCTGGAGGGAACCTCCAGGTTTCCACGCTGGTTGTGACGGACACTTAGAAGCGGGTGAGATGGATATCAGGTGCAGGAGCCCAGGAACAGATCCAAGACCTGAAACACAAGGAGAGTGGAAAGAAAGCGTTGTGAATCTGGAGGGAACCTCCAGGTTTCCACGCGGTGTGACGGACACTTAGAAGCGGGTGAGATGGATATCAGAGTGCAGGAGCCCAGGAACAGATCCAAGACCTGAAACACAAGGAGAGTGGAAAGAAAGCGTTGTGAATCTGGAGGGAACCTCCAGGTTTCCACGCCGGCTGTGACGGACACTTAAAGCGGGTGAGATGGATATCAGAGTGCAGGAGCCCAGGAACAGATCCAAGACCTGAAACACAAGGAGAGTGGAAAGAAAGCGTTGTGAATCTGGAGGGAACCTCCAGGTTTCCACGCCGGCTGTGACGGACACTTAGAAGCGGGTGAGATGGATATCAGTGTGCAGGAGCCCAAACAGATCCAAGACCTGAAACACAAGGAGAGTGGAAAGAAAGCGTTGTGAATCTGGAGGGAACCTCCAGGTTTCCACGCTGGCTGTGACGGACACTTAAAGCGGGTGAGATGGATATCAGGTGCAGGAGCCCAGAACAGATCCAAGACCTGAAACACAAGGAGAGTGGAAAGAAAGCGTTGTGAATCTGGAGGGAACTCCAGGTTTCCACGCGGCTGTGACGGACACTTAGAAGCGGGTGAGATGGATATCAGAGTGCAGGAGCCCAGAACAGATCCAAGACCTGAAACACAAGGAGAGTGGAAAGAAAGCGTTGTGAATCTGGAGGGAACCTCCAGGTTTCCACGCTGGCTGTGACGGACACTTAGAAGCGGGTGAGATGGATATCAGTGTGCAGGAGCCCAGAACAGATCCAAGACCTGAAACACAAGGAGAGTGGAAAGAAAGCGTTGTGAATCTGGAGGGAACCTCCAGGTTTCCACGCCGGCTGTGACGGACACTTAGAAGCGGGTGAGATGGATATCAGGTGCAGGAGCCCAAACAGATCCAAGACCTGAAACAAAGGAGAGTGGAAAGAAAGCGTTGTGAAATCTGGAGGGAACCTCCAGGTTTCCACGCCGGCTGTGACGGACACTTAGAAGCGGGTGAGATGGATATCAGTGTGCAGGAGCCCAGAACAGATCCAAGACCTGAAACAAGGAGAGTGGAAAGAAAGCGTTGTGAATCTGGAGGGAACCTCCAGGTTTCCACGCCGGCTGTGACGGACACTTAGAAGCGGGTGAGATGGATATCAGGTGCAGGAGCCCAGAACAGATCCAAGACCTGAAACAAGGAGTGGAAAGAAAGCGTTGTGAAATCTGGAGGGAACCTCCAGGTTTCCACGCGGTGTGACGGACACTTAAAGCGGGTGAGATGGATATCAGAGTGCAGGAGCCCAGAACAGATCCAAGACCTGAAACACAAGGAGAGTGGAAAGAAAGCGTTGTGAATCTGGAGGGAACCTCCAGGTTTCCACGCGGCTGTGACGGACACTTAGAAGCGGGTGAGATGGATATCAGTGTGCAGGAGCCCACAAACAGATCCAAGACCTGAAACACAAGGAGAGTGGAAAGAAAGCGTTGTGAAATCTGGAGGGAACCTCCAGGTTTCCACGCGGCTGTGACGGACACTTAGAAGCGGGTGAGATGGATATCAGTGTGCAGGAGCCCAGGAACAGATCCAAGACCTGAAACATAAGGAGAGTGGAAAGAAAGCGTTGTGAATCTGGAGGGAACCTCCAGGTTTCCACGCTGGCTGTGACGGACACTTAGAAGCGGGTGAGATGGATATCAGTGTGCAGGAGCCCAAACAGATCCAAGACCTGAAACACAAGGAGAGTGGAAAGAAAGCGTTGTGAATCTGGAGGGAACCTCCAGGTTTCCACGCGGCTGTGACGGACACTTAGAAGCGGGTGAGATGGATATCAGAGTGCAGGAGCCCACAAACAGATCCAAGACCTGAAACACAAGGAGAGTGGAAAGAAAGCGTTGTGAAATCTGGAGGGAACTCCAGGTTTCCACGCTGGTTGTGACGGACACTTAAAAGCGGGTGAGATGGATATCAGAGTGCAGGAGCCCAGGAACAGATCCAAGACCTGAAACACAAGGAGAGTGGAAAGAAAGCGTTGTGAAATCTGGAGGGAACCTCCAGGTTTCCACGCCGGCTGTGACGGACACTTAGAAGCGGGTGAGATGGATATCAGTGTGCAGGAGCCCACAACAGATCCAAGACCTGAAACACAAGGAGAGTGGAAAGAAAGCGTTGTGAATCTGGAGGGAACCTCCAGGTTTCCACGCCGGCTGTGACGGACACTTAGAAGCGGGTGAGATGGATATCAGAGTGCAGGAGCCCAGGAACAGATCCAAGACCTGAAACAAAGGGAGTGGAAAGAAAGCGTTGTGAAATCTGGAGGGAACCTCCAGGTTTCCACGCTGGTTGTGACGGACACTTAGAAGCGGGTGAGATGGATATCAGTGTGCAGGAGCCCAGAACAGATCCAAGACCTGAAACACAAGGAGAGTGGAAAGAAAGCGTTGTGAATCTGGAGGGAACCTCCAGGTTTCCACGCCGGCTGTGACGGACACTTAGAAGCGGGTGAGATGGATATCAGTGTGCAGGAGCCCAGAACAGATCCAAGACCTGAAACAAAGGAGAGTGGAAAGAAAGCGTTGTGAATCTGGAGGGAACCTCCAGGTTTCCACGCGGCTGTGACGGACACTTAGAAGCGGGTGAGATGGATATCAGGTGCAGGAGCCCAGAACAGATCCAAGACCTGAAACATAAGGAGAGTGGAAAGAAAGCGTTGTGAAATCTGGAGGGAACCTCCAGGTTTCCACGCCGGCTGTGACGGACACTTAGAAGCGGGTGAGATGGATATCAGGTGCAGGAGCCCAGAACAGATCCAAGACCTGAAACAAGGGAGTGGAAAGAAAGCGTTGTGAATCTGGAGGAACCTCCAGGTTTCCACGCGGCTGTGACGGACACTTAGAAGCGGGTGAGATGGATATCAGAGTGCAGGAGCCCAAAACAGATCCAAGACCTGAAATATAAGGGAGTGGAAAGAAAGCATTGTGAAATCTGGAGGGAACTTCCAGGTTTCCACGCTGGCTGTGACGGACACTTACAAGCGGGTGAGATGGATATCAGAGTGCAGGAGCCCAGAACAGATCCAAGACCTGAAACAAAGGAGAGTGGAAAGAAAGCGTTGTGAAATCTGGAGGGAACCTCCAGGTTTCCACGCTGGTTGTGACGGACACTTACAAGCGGGTGAGATGGATATCAGAGTGCAGGAGCCCAGAACAGATCCAAGACCTGAAACATAAGGAGAGTGGAAAGAAAGCGTTGTGAAATCTGGAGGGAACCTCCAGTTTCCACGCGGCTGTGACGGACACTTAGAAGCGGGTGAGATGGATATCAGGTGCAGGAGCCCAAAACAGATCCAAGACCTGAAACAAAGGGAGTGGAAAGAAAGCGTTGTGAAATCTGGAGGGAACTCCAGGTTTCCACGCCGGCTGTGACGGACACTTAAAGCGGGTGAGATGGATATCAGTGTGCAGGAGCCCAAACAGATCCAAGACCTGAAACAAAGGAGAGTGGAAAGAAAGCGTTGTGAATCTGGAGGGAACCTCCAGGTTTCCACGCTGGTGTGACGGACACTTAAAGCGGGTGAGATGGATATCAGTGTGCAGGAGCCCACAAAGATCCAAGACCTGAAACAAGGAGATGGAAAGAAAGCGTTGTGAAATCTGGAGGAACCTCCAGGTTTCCATGCCGGCTGTGATGGATACTTACAAGCGGGTGAGATGGATATCAGTGTGCAGGAGCCCACAAACAGATCCAAAACCTGGAGGGAACCTCCAGGTTTCCACGCCGGCTGGTACGGACACTTAGAAGCGGGTGAGATAGATATCAGAGTGCAGGAGCCCAGGAAGAGATCCAAGACCTGAAACATAAGGAGATTGGAAAGAAAGCGTTGTGCAATTTGGAGGGAACTTCCAGGTTTCCACGCTGGTTGTGACGGACACTTACAAGCGGGTGAGATAGATATCAGTGTGCAGGAGCCCACAAACAGATCCGAGACCTGAATCACAAGGAGATTGGAAAGAAAGCGTTGTGCAATATGGAGGGAACTTCCAGGTTTCTACGCCGGCTGTGACGGACACTTAGAAGCGGTGAGATGGACATCAGAGTGCAGGAGCCCAGGAACAGATCCAAGACCTGAAACATAAGTGGAGGGGAAAGAAAGCATTGTGAAATCTGGAGGGAACCACCAGGTTTCCACGCTGGTTGTGACGGACACTTAGAAGCGGGTGAGATGGATATCAGTGTGCAGGAGCCCACAAACAGATCCAAGACCTGAAACACAAGGAGAGTGGAAAGAAAGCGTTGTGCAATATGGAGGGAACTTCCAGGTTTCCACGCCGGCTGTGACGGACACTTAGAAGCAGGTGAGATGGACATCAGAGTGCAGGAGCCCAGGAACAGATCCAAGACCTGAAACATAAGTGGAGGGGAAAGAAAGCGTTGTGAAATCTGGAGGGAACCTCCAAGTTTCCACGCCGGCTGTGACGGACACTTAGAAGCGGGGGAGATGGATATCAGTGTGCAGGAGCCCAGGAACAGGTCCAAGACTTGAAACATAAGGAGATTGAAAAGAAAGCGTTGTGAAATCTGGAGGGAACCTCCAGGTTTCCACGCCGGCTGTGACGGACACTTAGAAGCGGGTGAGATGGATACCAGTGTGCAGGAGCCCAGGAACAGATCCAAGACCTGAAACATAAGTGGAGTGGAAAGAAAGCGTCGTGAAATCTGGAGGGAACCTCCAGGTTTCCACGCCGGCTGTGAAGGACACTTAGAAGCGGGTGAGATGGATATCAGAGTGCAGGAACCCAAAAACAGATCCAAGACCTGAAATATAAGTGGAGTGGAAAGAAAGCATTGTGAAATCTGGAGGGAACTTCCAGGTTTCCACGCTGGCTGTGACGGACACTTACAAGCGGGTGAGATGGATATCAGAGTGCAGGAGCCCAAAAACAGATCCAAGACCTGAAACATAAGTGGAGGGGAAAGAAAGCATTGTGAAATCTGGAGGGAACCTCCAGGTTTCCACGCTGGTTGTGACGGACACTTACAAGCGGGTGAGATGGATATCAGAGTGCAGGAGCCCAGGAACAGATCCAAAACTTGAAAGATAAGGAGATTGAAAAGAAAGCGTTGTGAAATCTGGAGGGAACCTCCAGGTTTCCACGCTGGTTGTGACGGACACTTACGAGCGGGTGAGATAGATATCAGAGTGCAGGAGCCCAGAAACAGATCCAAGACCTGAAACATAAGTGGAGTGGAAAGAAAGCATTGTGAAATCTGGAGGGAACCTCCAAGTTTCCACACCGGCTGTGACGGACAGTTAGAAGCGGGTGAGATGGATATCAGTGTGCAGGAGCCCACAAACAGATCCAAGACCTGAAACACAAGGAGAGTGGAAAGAAAGCGTTGTGAAATCTGGAGGGAACTTCCAGGTTTCCACGCTGGTTGTGACGGACACTTAAAAGCGGGTGAGATGGATATCAGAGTGCAGGAGCCCAGGAACAGATCCAAGACCTGAAACATAAGTGGAGTGGAAAGAAAGCATTGTGAAATCTGGAGGGAACCTCCAAGTTTCCACACCGGCTGTGACGGACACTTAGAAGCGGGTGAGATGGATATCAGAGTGCAGGAGCCCAGGAACAGATCCAAGACCTGAAACATAAGGAGATTGAAAAGAAAGCGTTGTGAAATCTGGAGGAAACCTCCAGGTTTCCATGCCGGCTGTGATGGATACTCACAAGCGGGTGAGATGGATATCAGTGTGCAGGAGCCCACAAACAGATCCAAAACCTGGAGGGAACCTCCAGGTTTCCACGGGGGCTGTGACGGACACTTAGAAGCGGGTGAGATGGATACCAGTGTGCAGGAGCCCAGGAACAGATCCAAGACCTGAAACATAAGGAGAGTGGAAAGAAGGCATCGTGAAATCTGGAGGGAACCTCCAGCTTTCCACGCTGGTTGTGACGGACACTTAGAAGCGGGTGAGATGGATATCAGTGTGCAGGAGCCCACAAACAGATCCAAGACCTGAAACACAAGGAGAGTGGAAAGAAAGCGTTGTGAAATCTGGAGGGAACCTCCAGGTTTCCACGCCAGCTGTGACGGACACTTAGAAGCGGGTGAGATGGACATCAGTGTGCAGGAGCCCAGGAACAGATCCAAGACCTGAAACACAAGGAGAGTGGAAAGCAAGCGTCGTGAAATCTGGAGGGAACCTCCAGCTTTCCACGCCGGCTGTGACGGACACTTAGAAGCGGGTGAGATGGATATCAGTGTGCAGGAGCCCACAAACAGATCCAAGACCTGAAACACAAGGAGAGTGGAAAGAAAGCGTTGTGAAATCTGGAGGGAACCGCCAGGTTTCCACGCCAGCTGTGACGGACACTTAGAAGCGGGTGAGATGGACATCAGTGTGCAGGATCCCACAAACAGATCCAAGACCTGAAACACAAGGAGAGTGGAAAGAAAGCGTTGTGAAATCTGGAGGGAACCTCCAGGTTTCCACGCTGGCTGTGACGGACACTTAGAAGCGGGTGAGATGGATACCAGTGTGCAGGAGCCCAGGAACAGATCCAAGACCTGAAACACAAGGAGAGTGGAAAGCAAGCGTCGTGAAATCTGGAGGGAACCTCCAGCTTTCCACGCCGGCTGTGACGGACACTGAGAAGCGGGTGAGATGGATATCAGTGTGCAGGAGCCCAGGAACAGATCCAAGACCTGAAACATAAGGAGAGTGGAAAGAAGGCATCGTGAAATCTGGAGGGAACCTCCAGCTTTCCACGCCGGCTGTGACGGACACTTAGAAGCGGGTGAGATGGATATCAGTGTGCAGGAGCCCACAAACAGATCCAAGACCTGAAACACAAGGAGAGTGGAAAGAAAGCGTTGTGCAATATGGAGGGAACTTCCAGGTTTCCACGCCGGCTGTGACGGACACTTAGAAGCAGGTGAGATGGACATCAGAGTGCAGGAGCCCAGGAACAGATCCAAGACCTGAAACATAAGTGGAGGGGAAAGAAAGCATTGTGAAATCTGGAGGGAACCTCCAGGTTTCCACGCTGGTTGTGACGGACACTTAGAAGCGGGTGAGATGGATATCAGAGTGCAGGAGCCCTGGAAAAGGTCCAAGACCTGAAACATAAGGAGATTTGAAAGAAAGCATTGTGAAATCTGGAGGGAACCTCCAGGTTTCCACGCCTGCTGTGATGGAAACTTACAAGCGGGTGAGATGGATATCAGAGTGCAGGAGCCCAAGAACAGGTCCAACACCTGAAACATAAGGAGTTTGGAAAGAAAGCCTCCTGAATTCTTGAAATTTTTTAAAGATGCTTCATCTCCCAACCCAGAAGCTCCTTTAGCCCTCTGCGAATGCCCGCCGTTGTTTTTTTTTTAGTTTAACTGATGAAGATTCATAAAAATGTAAAAAAAAAATGCTGAGCAGGAGCTGAATAAAACTGGTCATACACTCTGCGATCTTTTCAGTCACGTTATTCAGCTTCTGCTCAAACTGCACGATTGATTCGCAGGGGTTAGAAGTTCGTAGGTAATGCTGGGCATACACTGTGCGATTTTTGGCTAATTTTGAGCCGAGTCTTTCAGTCATGCGACCGTTTTGGTGATCGGCCCGAGTTTTGCCTTCATCGTGCATCGTGTTGTATACATGGGGTAACAAGAAGCGATTAACACCTCGACCAGCTCCCGATCATCAATCGTTTGGTCATAAGAAAATCAAGCCTGTTTGAAATCCTGTCGGCCATCGTGAGGGTCACTGCAGCCTCTCACACTGCGCACGCGCAAAGACAGAAATGAAGGCGAAAAGACGGAGCAGCACAGTAGTGCAGCATGTGATCTGGACACAAGCGATGAAAGCACAACTTGTAGAACTTTTGCAAGCTCTTCCGAGCCTTTTCGATGTCTCCTCACAAAATTATCACGACCACAACAACCGTGAAAATATTTGAATGGACATTGCTGCTCAATCACAGCTGCCTGATCAATATTTTTCATTAGCAATTTAGCACAGTTGATGGTGGTGGTGTGTGTGTCTGTGTGAGTGAAAGACAGAGAGGGAGAGAGAGGGACAGATTGATGCTTAGTGTGAGCACTCAGGTCGCATCAGAGCATCGGGCGTATAGTGTGAGACCCTGCATCGTGACCTACGAACTTCTAACCCCTGCGAGTCAATCGTACAGTTTGAGCAGGCGCTGAATAACGCCACTGAAAAAATCGCACAGCGTATGCCCAAGGCTCCGCCGATGCTGATGGAAATGGACAAAACGTTAAGAAACGCAAAGCCAGAGGAACAGACTAACACACACTAATGCTGGTTTTGACTTCTATTTATGCCCTCAGTAGGCGTAACCTAACGGCCGCATTTCAAAGCACGGCCGAACTTCAAAGCACTCAGCCTTTTGACGCGTCATGTAATCTTCCTTCTAATGGCGCAACTCCTCCCACTCATTCATAATCCGACCTCCGCGTTTGCACTCGTCCTACAAGAGCTCCCAAATTTGAACATCACTGATGTTCATCGGATTTACAGAGTGACGACAAACCCCGTCCGCATGTTAGATAAAGGATTTAAGTTATATGCTGCATCATATATACACAACTACGAAGGTAAGAAAACGTAAATTAAACGTGAAATGCAAACACTCCGCTACTCCGCTATGTGTTTCATTTGATGTCAATTCTCTACATTACATGTTTCCTTAAACGGTGTTTATAGTTGAGGTTTAACTAATGTCACTTTTGTTGTTAGACACTTTTATAATAGTGTTAGGTAGTTGGCTAACTAAGCAGGTAGTTAACTACCCAATGCTACTCTTGCTACGTGTAAAGTATATATGTTTAAGACGTGTTGACATGAGTAGTACAGAAATAATGCTAATGGTTCTTGTATCTTTATTCAGTGTCCAAAAAAACACAGGTTGACAGGGGAGGTCGGTGTGAGAGCCCTGTGCTACAGGTCAATGAGGAAGAGTGAGGCACCACACAGACTAAGTGTAGGCAGGAAGCTGTGTAAAGTTGTTAATCCCTGTTCAGTGGGGTTCAGTTCATTTAAGCATTAGTTAAGTTCATTCCTGAAGGCCCATCAACTTGAATGTTTTCCTTGTCCCCTGCTTTATCACACCTAATTTGACTAGTCAGATGTGTTTGGGTGATCAGAAACAAATTTACACCAAGTTAATACTGCAAATATACACAATCTAAGTTATTACAGTTATCAAGGATGGTTAAATTGTTTTAATAGGGAGAGAAGGAAACACTAAGCATTCAGGAGGGTAAGCCTGTAGGGGTCAGTAACCATAACACTGAACTATGTTCCTGTTTGGCTCTTCCATGAAGATGATGTTACATTTTTAATTTTAGTTCTTTCTTCTTAGATTAAGCTTCTGGATTCATCGCCAGTGCTCCTGTGTGGCAGGTGCTGTTATGTGCAATCACACAGTGGCACTGCTCTTCCAAACAGCACACTACTCACAACTCAGAGTGCCGGTTGTCCCCCTGTGCGTAGCTGCACCGAATCTGAACAGCAATGGCACAAGCCACGGACAGTGGTAATTTAAATAAGGTTAAAGTTTTTGAATTAGACCATGTTTACATATGAACAGCAACACCATCCATAGTAAATGTGTCTTCTGTTAGGGTGTGAAGCCAGGACCTATCAACTCTATGATCTTCACTAAGCCGGTACCAAATAGGATGGCCCAGACTGGAGTACGGTAATTAGATTTGTAAAATTTGGTTTCCTGTGTTACAAATGCATGTTGCTATTTGTTCATACATGCATGTGTCAGAATAGGTATTAATTTACATACAACATTACACTTTCTGAAGACGGCTAACTCAGTCATGTACATATATACATCCCAGTCTCTAACTTATGCACCACTGTTTCACACTTTTTAGTTTAGTTGTTGTTCAGTATAATAACCTTCTTCCTTACATTATTGTCATTGATGTTTTCTTTAGGAGTGGATTCTACAGAGGCATTGTGGGTCCATTACCAGATCCCTGACCTGACAAGCCCCTTGTGGAAAGTGCCTTTGGGCTGGTGCAGGAGGGCAGTGTTCTGTCATGTCAGCAGCCGGTTTTGACAACCCGGTACATCACACTACACCGTGATGCACCACCAACACCGCACTTGCCTCTGGAGGGGTATGACATCAAGGAAACCCTGCTCGCTCAGACAGCCTGTGATATTTTCTCAAACCACTGCGCTGAACAAGTTTCCAAAGAACATGCTGTGTGACACAATATCCTTTAACCTGTTAACCTGTGGCTTCTGGAAGAAACTCGGGTGAGTCAGTCACTGCAAACACATTTGTATCATCAAGTGTTTGTCAAATGAAAATGATATGTTTTTCTACACTTAGGATAATTTTCTATGTTGCAGTGCAGTAAAGTGCATGTTTCTTCTGTGTTCAATCATACATGTTCTAATTGTTATAAACAGAAAAAATCTTTTCTTACTTAACTGCTTGATTCTTAACTTGTTTAACTGAAACATGATGAAATGTCATAGTATTATTTTTTTTAAATGTCCTTGGCAGTGCATGTGTCCGCATTGTAACTTACTAATAAAAAGTCCTGTGTGTACTTTGGTGTGTGTTTTATGTTATTTTATTGCAAATAAATAATAGTCATTTGATTTTACAGTTAGTTTAGAGTTCAGATTTTTTCTGCACATTCTTTCTTTTTGTATTTAATTATGATGGTAAATACATTTTGCAACATATCTGCCTGCACTTGCACTTGCTCTTAAAGTAGGAACAGTTCACCTTTCCAGCTGTATTTTTAATACTGATGAGTTTACTTTAATTGTTAGCCTATTGGTCAAAATGTATTGTTCTTCTGATTCATGTGTAATGCTTTACTCAAATAATACATCCACATTTCAGCACGTAAGCAGCTGTTTGTCTCAGTATTACCTGATAACATACTGAGGCCTGCTGATCACAAAGTATGTGGGAAATAAAAGCATGTTAGGAAGAGACTTGGGCCATTTTCAGTTCGCGCCTGCTTTCTCTCCAATGCCTTGGCTCAAAGAATGTGCTGATGCTGAAGTTGACCTCGACCTTGTGAGCCAATTTTTGTTTCATGTCCCACTTCACATGCTGCAGATGCTCCTGCAGCTCAGTCTTCTCATTGTTTGCAGGGATAACCATTTCATTTGAGGAAGAGGAGCAGGAATGTAGTCCAAAGACAAATGGATGTGGAGAGGAACACTGGGACTTTCTCTCTTTCTATCTCTGTTTTTTTCAGTTGCTAGTTTCCCTCAAGAGGAATGAGCTCATGTTTGTGGGCTCTGTTGCCACATGTTGTGGTTCACTTTCTAGAATAAGGATGAGTTAGTTTCTGGTCAGACCACAGAGAAGCAGCCAGAAAGAAAACGTGCTTCCCTGTCAAGAACAAACACAAAACATTTGCATGACTTAGTGTAATTACTTGAGTACAGAGATTAGACTTAAAGTAGGATCATAATAATTTGTGATTTTTAAAAAAATTATTGTCAAAGGGAACTTATTATGCTCATTTCCCTTTTTTAAAACAATTCCTGCATTTTACCAGAGCGGTTTTGCATGATTCACAGTTTTAAAAAAATCCTTAGCTTTTTGGCTGAGATGAGCATTTAGAGACATTCCATTCACCTGAAGTAATTTACAGCCAATAGTATAGCAAAACTGCCTGAACGAGGCATGACGGAGACACACTTTCGTGTTTTTTATGCAAAATTCTGACCCTACCTCTGAATGTTGCTCATATTGTTTTTCCAGTCTTCTAATTTCCAATTTTGGTGAGCCTGTGCTGTCTTAGTTGACAGGAGTGGGACCTGATGTAGTCTTCTGCTGTTGTAGACCATCTGCTACAGGATTCAATGTGTTATTCAGAGATGTCTTTCTACACACCTTGGTTGATATGAGTGGTTATTTGAGTTATTTCTGCTTTCCTATTATCTTGAAGCAGTCTCGCCATTCTCCTCTGACCTCTGACATCAACAAGGCATTTTTACTCAAAGGACTGCTGCTCACTGCATATGTTCCTCTTTTTAATCCCCAGAGATGGTTGTGTGGGAAAATCCTAGCAGATCAACAGTTTCTGAAATACTCAGACCAGCCTGTCTTACACCAACAAATATGCAAAGTTTAAAGTTACCTAACTCACTTTTCTTCCCCAAAAAAGTATGTGGATCCTTTAATATAACTGGAAGAATTTCTATCCTGCTTGTTCAGAATCATTATTGCTTAGGAAAAGAAATGCACAGAGAATACTTTTGCTAAATGTAGTCTTTTCGGTGAGGTTAGGATAGCACTTCAAGTGCAGCATCATCCTGGATTTAGGTGTCAAGACTGATATGCATCTTTCTCTCCCTGTGGCTTTTTATATCTGGAATCAAACAGAATTGCAACTCATGAAAGAATTGTTTCCATACAAACATGCAGACTGCCTTCCAGTTTAACTCCACTCCTCAGCTTGTATAAAACCCTTTATAGTTCACTCTGTCTCCCTGCCCCAAAAAGCCACAGTACAACCAGAGATTATATATGCCAAGTAATGAGATGAAGAATAGGGACGATGGCATGTGGAGTTGATGCTGAGGAGAATTTACAACATCTGCCTTCTTTGTTGTGGCAAATGCATGAGTTGGACCAATGTTTTGGTTAATTTCATGTCTGAACCAGACATGAAGAACCCTCGGTTTCTTGTTATGAAACTGAGTGCTCTTATGGGATGAACAAGAAAATAATCTCATATATTGTAATTCAGAAAAAAATGAGAAATGAGAAAAATATATATATAAAAAAAAGCCAAAAGAAAACACCGGTCATATCTTTAGAAAGCAACATTATGCCACAGACTGTCACTGTTGTGAGTCCATCCATTAGTTTGCAAAAACTTGTTATGAAGCCTCAAGCTGTGCACTTTTGCCGTGACAGTCTAGACATGTTGAATCTGGGATGTGACAAGTGAGTGTGGATTTCACTGTTTAATTGAGGCACACGCTCAAAGGCTTGCAAGTTGTCAGTTACACAAAGGAGAACATAATTTATACAATGAAAGTCACATTGTATTAAATAAGACTTGAAACTAGTGACTCTGGCCACGAATTCATCAGGAAAGTGTTTCCTGAGGTTGTGGATCAAAGTCTTTGTTTTCCAGACTTCCATAGAAGAAGAATTATTTTCGAAACCAAATGAGTTCCCTCCTCACGGCCATCAGGAATACTGAAAGCTGAATTACTGGCTTCACTTTCCAAACGCCAAAGCTACATTCATGTTTTATATGCAGTCTATGGTTCTGGCATTTATTGTTACTGTGACTGTGGAGTGTCCCTTGTGTTAACGGCACAAACTGCTGACAACAATCCATGAACGCTCCAACCTCCTGAAAGAATTCACTGTCAAAGTCTTGTGTTCATCTATGGTAGGTCAGCTACACAGTATTACACAGGTGGTTCTAATGTTAAAATCTTTCTCCTGAGATACAAAGTTTTGAATTATCATGTGCCATGATAACTTACAGATCTCACTGTGCCATATTATCCCAGTAGAGCACTTTGATCAACGACTACAGGCTTGCTTGTCGTTCCTAGAGCCTCTAAAAGTAGAATGCGAGGCAGAGCCTTCAAGTCTCAGGTTCCTTTGTAGAACCATTTACACTTTGGATTCAGGAGACAGACGTCCCCTGTATTTTTAAGGTTAGCCTTAAAGTGTTCCTTTTTGAAACATCACTTAGTTATGCATCTTACATCAGTCTGTTGGAGGCCTTCCCATGATGGACACAGCATTTCTTCTCCACGTGTCTATGTGCCACTGCTGAACGTCATTAACAATGCCCTCTCTCTCCTGTAGTCTGTGTTTTGTTGATTGTTCTTCCTCTTTTATGTTTTTTCTTTAACCTACGAGCTTGGTTCTGCTGAATGGTTCTTCCTATTAAATGGGAGTGATTTTTGGACTTCTCTCTGGTATTGTATGGCCTAGCTGATGATATAAAGCACTTTGAGGTGGGTGGTGTTATGCATTGGCTCTGTAACTGAACTAGCTAATTATTCTGTATGTAAAAATTTTAAAAAAAATATAAGAGAACCAATTATTTATCTTGTATTTTTAAAGGGTTTTTTTTTTTTCAGAATCATTTACAAAATGACTGCATCCATACTCAATAGTTTTTCGGGTACAAAATGTTAGTTTTCATCCTTTGATTAAACTCATTGGCACAATGGGGGTGTGATATCACACCAGAGAGAAATGTGAACAGGCAAAGGTCTCCCCATGATTTTCCAGCCTATTCTATGGACTAAAATTGACTAAAATTATTATTTTAGTTTCATCAGATCTCTCCATTGTGAACTAAAATGGCTCAAAATGATCAATATATTAAAAACATTTGCTCTCTCTGGAAAAAAACCCTCACTCACTATCAGAAAACATCTGATCTTGTGGTTAGAGACAAAAAAATATACTTGAAACATCAGTACAATAGTCTACATGTGTGTAAAAGTAGTCCCTCTTGCATACCTTCACGCTTTGATGTATCAAATAAAAAGTTAAAGTCTTACTTTCCTGCAGGATAACTGAAACCATGTTGACACGACTTCACAGCCTTTATTCAGACTGCCGGCCACGGGGGGATTTTTCATCCAATCATTTTTACATCCGTTTCACATGTGAAAACAATCATACACGTGATTACAGCTAGAAGCTGTCAGTCAAAACACCTATGTGCTGTACACCTCCACATGCCTCAGCTGTGTGATCTCTGTGACACACACACACACACACGTCCAACTTAACTTCCTCCCTCTCTTTTCTTTTCACCTGCTGACGTGCAGCGATTTGCTGCTTCCAATTCCCCTCCACAAATCTGCAGAAATAATTATTGATATTATTTTAGGATGAGCAGGGATGTTTTTCAGTTTTTGTGAGACATTAAAAGGGAGAAGAGCTGTTAGAAAGTCTTTTCAGAGTGATTGGATCAATCTTTTCAACCTGCAAAATCAAACTTTTCTGATTTGTTGTTTAGAGATGCTAATTCCCCACTGGTGTATTTTTTGATCACATGAATGCTACTCCCGCTAACAACTGACTGTGACCGTGGAGTGCTGGAGGGAGGAACTATCCCAGTAGTATAATTTCCAGAAGCAAAGCCCACGTGTGTCCTTTCTCAGCACTGCGCATCTGCAGCTCTACAACGCAACAGCATGTGTGATCAGTTAAAGGTCACTAAAGTACTGCACCTCTAGTTATTAAGTTAAGCATGTAAACAGGGTGACCCAAGGTCTCACAGTGGTTTGATCCGAAACCTCTGCTGATAATGACCCATGCCTTTTTTCAGTAAATGGTAAAAGTTACTTCACCCCTCCCTGTTGTCATTTGCTGTGGTTTATGCTGTGGTATATGATTTATTTTTAGTGCTGCGTCTCCAAGAAGGGAATACACAGTCCGAAAATATCTGTTCAATAAACCGAATAAATTTTACTTTCACCTCTGAAATACTCTTTATGTATTTGCTGGTGATCCACTTCAAAGTCCGACTTTTCTTACACATTTTAAGACTATTGCTCACTGTCTGATGACGTCACTTAGGCATGTGTCATGTGGGGGATTAGCTCAAATGGTAGAGCGCTCGCTTAGCATGCGAGAGGTAGCGGGTCCGATGCCCGCATCGTCACAAAAACATATAAGTTTGCAAAGTGATATCCCTCTCATCACCTACCTGGACAGTTCATTTTAACCCTCTGGGTTTGTTTAAAATCACTACCCTTTTAGCTTGTTCGTGGCCAAAAGTGTCCACCAACAGATTAGGTCTGTAATTTTTATTATTTTTATGGCCACCCCTTATTTACGTTTACAAAATACTATAAAATTAATATATCTTTAAAAAAAATTCCACTTTCATTGACTTGATTTTTTTAAATTGGCATTAGTGCTGATCATGAAAATCAAAAGATCATGAAAATCAAAATTTTAACGCTTTAAATACCGGATAGATCACATAATCCTAGGAACTCATAAATGGAAAAAAAAAAAAAAAATCATACAATCGTAGCTATTTGTATTTGCTGATGATTCGCTTTTAAAGTCCGACCTGTCTCACACATTTTAAAACTATTTATCGGTGTCTGATGATGTCACTCACTGCCTGGGCAATCATAATCAAGCAGTTCATTTTAATTTGTAGATTCAAGCGGCTCGTGATATTTTTGGCCACCAGATGCCACCAAAGACGATTGTGTTAAAAAGCTTTGAGTAATGAACCCTTTTTCTATACAAGCTTCAGTGTTTCAGAAAACTTAATTTGGCCATCACTAGTAACCAACTACCACATACACATAAAACTTAGAGTGTATTCAAAGTAAATAAAGTTTATTTATTTATTATACAAACTTTAAACATAAACATTTTCTGTTGATAAAAAACTAATGTTAGAGCACTTGTTTCACATGCACAGGCAGTTAAAAAGAAAAAAAGGTGGCAGGCAGTAAATCTAGTTTAAGTCGTGACCATTTCACTCCTCCATTGTTTAGGGTGATAAATGCCAATGTAGGGAGTATAAGCACAGTGCTGAGTCTAGACATATGGGGGGCATTGCATGTGGACCTTGAACTGGGACTGCTCCTCCTTCCAGTGTTACTTTACATAAGCAGGAGAAAGGAAATGTTTGTGTGTTGATGCTTAAAGGTAAAGCCATTTGGAGGATGCGGGCATCGATCCCGCTACCTCTCGCATGCGAAGCAAGCGCTCTACCATTTGAGCTAATCCCCCTGTGTCATCTGCTGCAGCGAGATCACAATGCAATGACGTGTGCCACTGAAACAATATCAAGATGCATTAGTTATTATTTGTCAGACTATATCAATCACCCATTGATGATGGCTAAAGATTAAATTGCTTTTTTCTGTTAAGGATATATTCCTGAGTCTTGTGACGTACTGATGAAAGCCCAGTAACAGTAAAGTCTGGTAGGGGTAGCTAGTCACAGGGATTTAAGGGATTTGTTCACTCGGCAAATTAAATGTTTTCATGATGAGGTTTAAAGTGAAACACCCGTTTGGAGGATGCGGGCGTCGATCCCGCTACCTCTCGCATGCGAAGCAAGCGCTCTACCATTTGAGCTAATCCCCCTCTGGTTGCCATTGAGACGTCACATGATCTGATTGATTGATTGATTGATTGATTGATTGATTGATAGATTGATTGATTGATTGATTGATTGATTGATTGATAGATTGATAGATTGATAGATTGATAGATAGATAGATAGATAGATAGATAATACTTTATTCATCCCGAGGGAAATGAGGAACGACGACAACGACAACATGAGGAAAGACGAGGAGAAAAAATAACTCCCCCCAGACTGAGCTCCAACAGGGAGATCAGTTTGAGAACAGAAAAAACACCTCATCACATAGCACATGAATCATCACATCTCACAACACAGAAGACATAAGCTTCGAAGGTGTTTGGAGGGGGTGGGGGTGAGTGCAGGTCTGAGTCAGTGTACATGCGTATGTGTACGTGTGAGTGTGTTCAGTGTTCAACCGAGAGAAAGTGTCCCTTCACCCGGTTAGGCAAAAGTCAGCAGTCTTCGGTCGACACGGGTGGCCTTGAAGAGGAGGGAGAAAGTCACAACACAGTCTTGTTATCTAAGGGAGAATTGTTATTCTCGTCAGCTTTTGCCTTGAGCATCCAGCTGGCGCCAGGGGGGTCGCATGAAATGAAGATGGTAGTTGTTTTGGTTACTGCGAACAAACTGCTTCCAATTTTACAGTTGGTCTAATGTCCGTCACTGGTCACAGGTCTCTCGTTGGAGAGCTGTGAGCCTCTCCACGATGTTATCCATCCATACTGAGATGTTATCCAGTTTGCTCATAGAGCACGAGTGTTCACAACAGCCGTGAGCCTCTCGGAGATGTTGTCAGATGTTGTCAGTCGGTCTCAGTACTCACAGCAGCCGCAAGCTTCTCCAAGATGTCATCCGTGCTGCATCTGATGAGCCCATTCTGAGAAGCCACAGCTTGCTCCATCATTCCAATCAACATAGCAGGCAGCCTTGTGGGGATTTGAACAGTGGTGGTGTTCTGTGGTGTTTCAGAGCTGCACATATGCAGTCCTGAGTACAGACACACCAGGGCTTTGCTTATGAACCTAGAACTGGGATTGCTCCTCTTTCCAAAAGTAGCTTAATGACATTTCGGTTCTAGTAGGTGTACCTGGTCACATGAACTTTTCAAATAATGTAAAGGCCATTGATTTACGCAGTAAATCTAGTGTAGGATTAGCCTTTAGGTGCGTTCACACCGAGCGCGATACACGCGACCAGAGCTTCAGGTTTACATGTAAAGTCAATGGAGGAGCGCGATGAAGTGCGACTGGGAGTTGCGCAAATCTTCAGAAGCAGATTTGTGTCACGAAAACACTTTTCTGCCTGATTCGCGCAACCAAATAGCGTGACTGACATGTTTGAAGCGCGAAGTAAAATACGCACTGCAGTTTGTGTGGTGCATTTTGTGCATTCGTGCTTATCGCGTCTACCGATGGAGTTGGAAAAATCTGAACTCCAACGTCACGTGGCGCCACGACAACCAATCAGGAGCCTGGTGACGTGACGCTCTGACCTAGTTCAAAGGGGCAGGTCCAGCCAAAGCCATTCATTCTAGCAATCAGTAGTTTTCTGATGAGGCAGCAGGCTCTCCAGGGCAGAAACAATGTTCTTATTTTTCTCCTCCTTCTCCCCTGAATCATTCCTGCCCGTGGCCATCTCCCTGTACAACTCCTCCATCTAATACACTGTAAACATTGCAATAGTTACACCCTTTTTACACACGGTCTTTTCTACTCTGGAATATTCTCGTCAATTTTCTTGATATTTATTCATAATCACCTCTGTTAATCCTTGATATTTATAATTGAGTGGTGTGCATTTATTATTGCCAATCAGTGCCTATGCCATTCCCAATATGCGCTGGCATGACGTCGGGGCAGCATGAGTACGAGCAAATGTTTTGGTTTTGTTGGGGTTTTTTTGCCGATGACGCTCTGGGCAACCTCCCGTGTTTGCAAAGTGAAATCCTTCTCATCACCTACCCAAACAATCAGACATTGTTTTTTTTACCCCACAAAAATACTGTACATGTTCAAGCATACAATGGTAGCCCAACATCACAGAACTCTCAAACGACATTAAACAGTGGCTGTCAACTGAGCGGACAATCATAATGAAGAGTGAATTCGAAGTAAATAATGTTTATTTATTTATTATACAGACTGGAAAAATAAGCATTTTCTGTTGACAAAAGACTCAAATGGTAGAGCACTTTTGAGCTAATCCAGGGGTCGGCAACCCGCGGCTCCGGAGCCGCATGCGGCTCTTTAGTCCTTATAGTGCGGCTCCGCGTGGTTTGGGAAAATAAATTAGAAGTATTTCGCTGAAGTGTATTTTATTTATGTTAGTTCTTTTAAACTTGTAGTTCTAAATTGGAAGATTATTGTGATATTGAAATATAAATATAAAATTATATTCTATTATTTTTTCCTTGCTCAAAATAAGAGTCACACTCGCGGAAGCTGGTATTCCCGCCGAAACACCGTGCATTTATCGAGACTTTCAACCCCAGGTAGGCCAATTATGGATCTTCGGACCCACATTATGTCAGCAGCTCCACCGTGAACTATGTTAAAGACAAACACTGCTCACGCCTCACAGACGACAGATGACAGCTTACAGTCCTGCGTAAACTGACTTCGCACAGCACCAATTAGCAGACGCTGTGAGCAGAGGTTCAGGATCAGAAGTCCCATTGTAAACACATCACGGCAGACCCGACGATGTTTGCATGAACGCGCTTTTCAGCATCTCTTTATTGACCACTTTTCACACACGGTTGCTGCACGCATACAGCCGGCTGTAGCTTCGCAGCTCACAGCCCGACACACACCACCAACAACAACAGCAGAGAGAGCACAGACTTTAAGGCGGCGAGGCGTGATTGCGGGTGCCGCTCAGGTGCGTCCGCCTCCCCTGCAGCGGCGCTGCAGACCACGCCTCCCTTATATAAAGCCCAAAGGCGATATAAGGGAGGCGGCTCACAACAGTTTTTGTTTGCTACATGGATCATTTTAGTTCAGCTGGGTGTCTTTGCTTTTGTTATATTTCTTTAAGAGTTCAAAATGTGTTGATTACATAAATAAAATGTAATTTTCTCTGTAGCACTTCATGGATTTCATAAGCAGCACACCTTAGTTGTTCACACAAAGGTAGAAAACAATATATACAGTGTTATCTTCATTTTAGATGTCAAAAAGTATTTGCGGCTCCCAGTGTTTTCTTTTGCGTGGAAACCGGGTCCAAGTGGCTCTTTGGGTGTAAAAGGTTGCAGACCCCTGAGCTAATCCATTTGAGCAAATCCCCCTCTGATTGCAAGTTACACATGTCACTGCTAAAGAAGCAGTTGCCATCTTTCTGATATTATTTTAGGATGAGCAGGGATGTTTTTCCAGTTTTTGTGACATTAAAGAGAGAAGACCTGTTAGAAAGTCTTTTCAGAGTGATTGGATCAGTCTTTTCAATATGCAAAATCAAACTTTTCTGAATTGTTGTTTAGAGATGCTAATTCCCCACTTTTAGAAGCTCAGACTCCTCCCAACCAAGATGTAACTCTTTTCATTTAGTCTTTATTGTGGCCCATGAAACAGTCGGTACCAACAGCATTTAAGGGCTAGTGCAAATTGACATCAATGTAATGTGCTATGGCTATGTTTAAAAAAAAATGAGAATTTAAAGCAAGAATATTGACTTAAAAAAATCATTATGAAGACATATTTATTATGAAGACTTTTTCAAATGTAGTGTACATACAGTATATCATCATTACTAGTCATCGTGCAAATTGTTGTGCTATATATCTGTGAACTTTAAAATGTTTAACAAAAAAAGCCTATTTGAAATCATTACAAGTCTAACAGAAAAAAAATGGTTACCCTCAGATGCTAGTTTTTTTTTCTCCTCTTGGTTTGTTTATAGAAAAAGGAAAAATTAGCAAAAGGTCAGTTTCATTGACACATAAATTATTTATAAATGCACATAACATGAAAATACCTATACCTATAGGTGTAAGTATTAAAATGTGTGTATGATAAATAAAAACGTAAAGATATTTAAAAGTCATAAGTAGCATTAGCATTGTTGTCTTTATTATCATGCATAGCTGTGTTGCAATATGAATTACTGATGAAATAAATTCTTTAAAAAGTGAAATGTTTAGAAAAAGTTAAAGTCTGAAATGACATGACCAGCTGTCCAAAAACCCCTGCAGAAATTCATGATATAATTTTGAAGCAAGTATTTTAAAATTAAATTACTTTTTCATATTAAAATATTTTGGGAAAACAGAGGAAAAGAAAACAAAAATATAAATGATCATGTTGTAAAATAATGTTATTACATATTCTTTGTAGTGAATATGAAACATCTAGAATATTGAATAAAAAACAGGAAAACTTCAGAAAATTGAAAAGTCTGAAAAGCAAATAATATAAGATAAAAAAAACTCTAACAATGGTCTCTAAAAAAAGGTCAAAACTTACTATTTGTAGTTTATATCAAGGACACAATACAAAAGAAAATAAGAAAGCTTGACATCTTTCAGCCAAGTAAATCATTTACTATTAGTATTGATTTATTTTTATTTGGACTGATCTTCGTAATGATGATGTCCTGTATCCTAAGTACACATCATTGCTTATTTTAACATTGTTTTCTTCAATGATATTTGTTAGGATTGTACTTGATTCACTTCATGTTGAATGCTTCTGTTAAGCCTTTCAGTGCTTGTTCCTTTGTAATGCTTCTCCAGGCCTGTGGAACATCAGCTGGCTTGGCGTCATATTTTTCAGCAAACTGTTCATTGTATTTCACTAAAACATACTTCCAATAGTCCGATGCTTCTATGGAAGGGTCTGCTGGAATGTGCCACTCTGGATAATATGTTTTGTATTCTTTGTAAGGATGCCATTCCTGCTTAGTGAGTGCATTACGAAATTTACATCCACTGTACACATCAGTTGTACATAATGTTTCAACCAGCTTCTCTGTGTCAAGGTCTCTATATCTGCCAAGACCTTGTGGCCGATGTACAGCTGCATGATGCTCAGCGTGTTCTTTCCCTCCAGCCTCACAGGGCACTTTACAAAATGGACACTGTTGTCCACAACCAAACACCCGCTTGAAAAGCTCATCATGTGGTCTGATTGGAAGCTTTTCCAAATCTGCAGCAATATCTTTGGATTTTGAGAATTCCTGCTGAAGTTCTGCTTTTAAGTCTTCTATTGAGGTCTTGAGACTTTTGATAAATGGATAACATGTGCTTTGGATTTGAAACAGGATGGCTTTTTCATCCTCCTCTGATAATGAGATGTCCTTAATTAGATATTTGTGCATGCTGTTGATGAACTCTGTGATGTTTTCCTTGTTATCTTCAAGATGAGTGCCATCCTTTGCTTCTGATGCCTTATTTAACGCTTCTGTGATTTTTGTAAATATGACCTGCAGGATCTTGTTTTTCAGTTTGCATAAAGTTTCATCCTCTGACATTTTTTGCTTGACGTGCTCATAAATCCAGTTCTTAACATACATTTCATAGTTACTGATGTACCTCACAAAACTATTGAAATCTTCTTTTTGAAGTAATTCTCTCTGAATGTTGTACTGGAAATAAGAGCGGGAACTGTACTCTGTTGAATGACAGCTGGTCACAATCTCATCTACAATATCTACTCCCAGTGATCTGTTTACATAGTCTTCCACTGCAGGTTTGATGCAAACTCTGGCAAAATCATTTGCTTTTCGTTGGCAGTGATCTCTCTCTTTGTACAAATCGAGAAAGTCTGACAAATACTGATTCTTGAGCTTCTCCAGCTTATTTTGAGGATTGTTTTTGTACAGGAACTTTTTGTGCATTTCCAGGAACTGCCTTGTGGCAAAGCTACAAATGTGAAGTTTCAGGTCAATCTCAAACTGTATATTTGTTTTGTGATGTTTGCAACTGTGTTCAAGGAAACTATCAATTTTCTCTAGAAGTTCCCTTGCGAAAGACTCATGGTAATCTCCATTTGTCTTTACTGTATCAAGTACAAACTGTGTGCAAGATTCAATTGCACTGTCTGCAAAACTCTGACAATCACCTAGAATCCAGTTTTTAAACTTTTTCAACCAGGAATCTGAATGGGCATGTTTAACTTTAAATGGATCTTTTCCATATTCTTCTAAGTCAACCTGTAAATCCTTGTTGACTTTCCGGTTTAAGAATTTTTTTTTCAATTGCTCCAGGACTGATCCTGCAATATCTCGCTGTTCCAGACCACACACATTTATTGTTGCTTCAGTCCACATCTTTTCAAACTCATCTATCAGCTGTTTATCTGAGAGAGATGAATTTTTGCAGTTACCCAAGAGCTCCATGACCTGCTCTTCAATCACATCTCTGTATTTTCTCTGTATATCTTGAGCCTTCTTTTTGCTGATCTTTAGCTCAAGGGCACAATCAAGTTTAATGCACACAGACTGTCGAATTTCTTTGGCAAGGCCAGTAATACTTTTGGAAAAATCTTCCTTGTATTTCTCTATCAAATTTATATCTCTGTCTTTTCTTTTATAATAGTGACTTAGTTTCTCCATCATTAGCTGTTTTTGATCTGTTAATTTGCCAGACAGTTGAGATTTTTTGGAATGGACCACATTTTCCCAAGTGTTAACTTCTGATTCATTGTCAGTATTTAAGATTTCTAACTCTGCTTCTGTCTGCCAGCAGAATATGTGTTTTCTGAACTCCCATTCCCATTGACTAAACTCTTTGCAAAGGTTGTCATAAGCATGAGCCACAAGAGTGTTTCTGAAACTAAAGATAAAGTTTTCATATTTGACTGCTCTCCACAGACTTTTCATCCATTCAAGAAAATCTGGGATCTCTGTGGCTGCTCTGCCTCTGTCATCTTTCATTATTTCCAAAAGATTTTTCTTGAAATCTGCTACAGCTTCACTGTAACCTGTGTTCACTGGTGCCATCGGTGGGGTTCCATGCCAGAGTCCAGGGATGTTCCAGTGGTTTTTTCCAATGTCGTAGTCAAGCACATCAGTGAATGCTTTAATAGAAGGTTGCTTTTCCATTTTAGCTGCAATTTTGGTCATTTCATTTAGCTGGTCCAAGAGATGTTTCCTCTCTGTTATGCACTTGGAATAAGCTGAAACACCAGCAACATTTTGGTGTACAAAATGACAAACTGGCTTTTTACCAATTTGCCTCATCCTCAAAAATGCATGCACTGTGATTTGTAGGACATCTTTCATTTCAGTTGCATTCTCCATTGCAATGTTGATAATGGTTACATCGCTTAGACCAACGACAAAGGTTGCCAGCTGGTTGTCGTGCTCATAACTGTCTTCTAGTTGTGCCATGTCAGGAGATTTTAGACCTTCTGTATCAATGAGAACTATGAAGTCATATTTCAGCTCGGTTTTTAAATCTTCACCAACTTTGAGGAAGACCATATAAGCCCCTCTTGTGCATCTGCCACTGCTGACAGGAAACTGCACACCAAACATGGTGTTGAGGAGTGTTGATTTCCCTGTACTTTGAACACCCAACACAGACACTACCAACAGTCTGCTCTTCTCTCCAACCTTCCTATGAAGCTCCATCAGCACATCTGCGACCCATCTCTCTGGAATATTAGAAGCATCTCCATCCAAGAGTTCTAAAGGATATCCATCGAGCAGCATTTTAGCTACAACACTTGGCAGAGCATCTATTTCATCAACAGTTTTTTGTGAGTGCAAAGAAAACTCATAGATCAGCCCCATCTCTCTCATGTAATGCTCTATTCCTAAAGAGCTCTCCAGCAAAGCTTGATCCAGCTCTGCAATGAGTTTGGACACTTTCTTCTTGCACTCTTCTTTAAATTTCTCTCTCAATGTGGAGAGTTTTTTCCGTGATTGTGTATCAAGCTTCAGTTTCATCCATTTAAGGAAATAGTTTTGTTCTTCCTTGTTGTTCGTAGATAAGTTAGCAATAAAAGTTCGCATTGCTTTGGACAATTTGTAGGTACTTTGCTCCTTCTTAATTTGCTTCACTTCTTGCTGGAGTTTACATTTGTACTCTTCCGGTCCTGAGTCACCAAAATCTTTTAATCTACACTGTTCTTTTTCCAACTGTGACAACTTCTTCCAGTTGTCTCCCTGCAGAGGAAGTTGTTGTTTCTTGTAGTCAGATATAATTCGCACTCCAATGCCCCTCATAATCTCTTCAGCTGCCTTTTCTTGGTTTTCACTCTTGCATTCATCCACAGACAAACCAAATTCAGCAGCTTTGTCAAACATGTTGATCATTTTCATTGTGGTTGCATTTGAGGTCTTAATAGCTGAACAAATCTTTTTTGAAAACTCAACAACGTTCATGTTTGAGCCTTTAATTTTGATGCTGGATTTTGGTAAATCCAATTTTTTTACTGTTGCCTTCACAGACAACATGTCTTCTTTTGCATTCCTGTCTTTGACATCAACTACTAAGAACAGTTTTGTTTTCACATCTGGTAGAGAAAGCAAAATCTTCTGCTCATTTTCTTCAACTTTGTCCAGGAACACAAAGACAGCAGTTGATACTTGGTAAAGAAAATAGAATTGTGCGAGCGACTCAAAAATGTCTCCTCGCAAATTAGCGAAAGCAGCTGGCTCTGGAAAAATGTCAAGATTTTCTCTTCCACTGGGCAGG
Organism: Oreochromis niloticus; assembly: GCF_001858045.2. NCBI lineage: Eukaryota > Metazoa > Chordata > Actinopteri > Cichliformes > Cichlidae > Oreochromis > Oreochromis niloticus. The sequence goes on along the minus strand of NC_031980.2, from coordinate 17,665,665 downwards.
TACCAACAAACCTCAACCAGTCCATTGGCAATTTTCTTTTCAATTGCTCCTCCTTCCATTTCTCTGTGAATGAAGTAATTGTGATTCTGTTGACCCCGGCTGAGAATAATATTCAAAAGCTGTGACTTGGATAGGCTGCAGTTTTTCAGCCTCACAAATGAATAGAGTGGCATATCTGCTTGAACAATGTTGTCTTCAACAAAGCTTTTTGATTGAGACGAATCATGTGGACGCCACTCTTTGACAATGTCTCTTAGAGCCCAAAGCATCAGGTTACACTGACTGTTATTGCTATGAGGCATCAACAGTGGGACAGAAAACTGGCACATTGACATCTTGAGGGTCATTTGCTGTTGCAAGAAGCTGTCAGCACATTTGAAAAGTGCTACTATGATGTCAACTGGGTTAAACCTATCGTCAGTGTCATCTGTAGGGCAAAAGTCAAGGTCATATTGATCATCAAACAGATCCTCCTCATGGTTATTATTCGGTACGTGTGTGCAGTCCCTGCACTCTGCATTGATTTTAAACAATCTTCTAAAGAAGCACCATGGTATATCTTTCACTGATTGAACAGGGTGATCATATGTGTTGCCTTTGTTGATTTCTAATAGAAGTTGCAGCGTCAGCTTGTTGGGATAAAAATTTTCCAGTCCAAGTTTAGCGATACATTTTACCAGGCCTAAAGAAGGGAAACAGAAGTTTCAATTAAAGACAAGCAGCATTTTAGAAAGAACTTCTCCAAAATCTGTGACTGAATTTTTGACTATATGTTTGTTATTTAACTATATAGTTATAAATTAGTTTTTTATTTTGTCTGGGTGAATGAAATATTTCAATAATAAATAAAATATAAAGGGAAGACAGGATGCAATCGATGTACCATTCTCCTTTTTCAATGGATACTTATATAGCTAGAACAACTATTATTTGTCTTTAAAAACCTTGTAATTTGTTCTATTGCTTTCAGAGTTTTTCTTGAAAAATAAAATGGGATATAAATCAATACTAAGAGAGAGTTCTAAGCCTCTGTGGCCTCATTGGGCAAACACTGAAGAGCTGAGGACTGAGTGACAATTTTATTTAATTTTATTTTAATTGAAATGCCCCCGTAGCAATAAGAAAATACTAACAAGCATTTTGTATCTTGAATGTAACTAACATTACTATTAGATTCAAAACTATATCGGTGAAACAGTCAGAAATTATGAAATCTTTAGGACTAATAAATTAATAATCCATAACTGGTGTTTTTTTTACTGTTGCTTTATGTACTGTAGCACAACTTAAACTCAACTGGCTTTTTTGTTAAAATTGCTCTCTTATATTAGACAACCACTGTTTTGTTGTCACAGGCTTAGATGACCAAAATGACCGAAAACAATTACTAAATTTCTGAATTTACAATAATTAATTCATAGGATTTAATATTTTCTTTATTGTTGTTTTCCTTTTCCGTTTAATCAACTATTTTAGCAGGTCCCCTTTGACTTTAAAACATTAAACTGGTCCTGGACCCTTTTCTTTTACCAAAAGTAAATTGATTGTTGATGATACTAAGAAAATTATTACATTTAATCCTTTGAACAGTTGAAAATTATTCTCATGGTGGCAAACACTAACTACTATGATAAAACTTTAGATGAATAATAAATACATGCAAATATAAAATCTAATACCTTTTAAATGAGAAACTTTGACAATAACAGAATTAATGTGTGTGGCTGTGTACCTGGAGTCTTGTCTTCATTGTCCATCATTCATGAATCTGATTGTTCCTCTGTGCTCTTCTCTATAAACCTAAAGACAAAATATTATTTACTTAATATAGAGCTATGAAAAATAATACTTTGACATTAATGAGTCAAATAAACAAACAATGCATACTTCACTGAGTTAATACAAAGATTACTAACCATGATTTTCCCTTCTGTACATTCTTTTTCATCCTGGTCATAGGCAGTGATGGGAATAACGGCGTTACAAGTAACGGCATTACTTTTTTCAGTAACGAGTAATCTAATTACTATTTCTATCGTTACAACGCCATTACTGTTACTAACAAGAAAATGCGGTGTGGTCGCGTTACTATTTTTCAACAAGAATACATGCAACATCTTATATCAGTTGCACGGAAGCAGCTGTCTACATAAGTAATCTGGGTGCTGCAGCTTTAAGCAGCTGCGTGCTCCCGCTGATTGCAATCACTTTTTGGCACAACACCTGTAGCTAGGGGGGGCAAAACAATCGCATGAGTGCTGCTGTTTGACTGAGGAAGAATAAAGTAGTCGTGGTAAGCCAATCACATGACCACTTTAAGATGGCATAGCAGCAAGGTGATATATACCAGTTTTTAAATTGTGTTGATAGGCCACGTAAAACCAGAGTCATAATAAACAATGTATACGCGTGTTTTTCCTCAATAGTTTCATCACGTTTACTGTCTAAGGACAGCGCTAGCAAGCACTCTCTGCTTATGAGCAAAAAAAAACCCCTGCCTGTTCGTGTTGGTGGAAAAATGCACCACGTTGACCAATCAAAAAAATTATATGGCAACAGGACATTTGGTTGTTTATGAAGAGGAGGACGTTTTAGGAGTGACGGCGAGAGAGCAGAAAAAGAGAGAGCGAGTTTTGAGATGTAAGAGATTTGTGACGTTTAGCGTGTTTGGAGTGTGTAGTTAGTGTGTTGTCTTGTGTAGTTAGTGTGTAGTGTTGTGAATAGTCTTGTGTTGTGTGTCAGAACAATGAGGTGACTGCTGTCTCCAGGTAAAAAACAGGATGAGTGATACACCTGCTGCTGTCAGGCCTGCAGGTATCAGGCTGTGATGTTCTTCTTTATAGTGGACAGAAATAATTTTTTTGGAGTGGCACAAATAATTTGTGTGGCATCTTATTGAATGCAGAAAAGTTTATCGTTATGTAAATAGTTTGAAATGGTTATTAAAAAAATGGTAAAAGGTAAATGGCTGCAAATAACTTTGTCATTTGCAAAACTTGTGCATAGGATTTTAAAATTGACCATTTATATTTGCATTTGAAGTTATGAAATATGATTCATTAAACATGTTTGTGGTTGTTAAAGTAAAAAATATAACTTTTTCTACTTTTTATGTTTTTTGTCTGATTTTAGATCAACTGTGAGTAGTAATACGGTGGCACTAGTTCAAAATGGCGGCCAAGTTTGGCCGGTTTCGTGCGTGTGCGCATGCGCGTTCAGGTGCTGGGGGTATGCGAGTTCATGTGTGGAAACACACAGGGCGTCGGTGGGGGTTATATGAGTTCATGTGTTTTTAACTTAATTTAATCAAACCATAGGGTTTTTAATTAAACAATTTTTTGTCACTTTGGCGTGTCTCAACATTCATTTATGCAGACATATGTGTCCTTAAGAGCAATTCTTTGTTTTTGCATGTAGGGGTGGAAGCCGTTTTTGTTCACAGTGCGCCTTAACAAACCGCGAATGCTTTTTATTTACATCTAGTCAAAAGTGTTGGTAATAGTGTTTTAATCACACTAATTTTGCGATTCTGACAATGTCTCAGCAGGCAGTGATGCAAGTATTTTATTTTATAAACCACTCAAATGGGAATTTCTTCTGAATGGGCAATGTCAGCCTGTTCACAAGCGTTTCATTTAATCAAACCACTAGTTTTAATCTAACTAGTTTTTACGCATCTACTGGGGTTTCTTTCACTGGGTGATGCGATCATTTTATTTAAAAATCGGGATTTCGGAATGTTGAACTAAGAGGGAGATGGAGGCTGCTAGTTTTTTCAACACAGTAAATGGTCACAAATAACATTCAGCCCCTTTAGAAAATAGAAGCTATTGGGCTACTTCTAAAACACGTTGCACACGATGTCACCTTTTCCCCAAAGCAGCCAGTATCACTCTTTTCAAACTAAATGTGTTTTAATCACACTCATATTGTGATTCTGATATCCCAGGATGCAGCGATGCAACCATTTTATTTATTTAAAAACGGATCATTTTCTTCCGTAAGGAGTTTCATGGTTTCAGAGTAGTTTTTAACACAACAGATGGTCGCAAATAACATTCAGCCCTTTACAAAATAAACGCTGCAGTGATACTTCTAAAACCAGTCGCACAGACCCGTTCCGTCTTTTCACCAGCCGGCTAATTGTTTGAATTTGTTCAGGATTGCAAAAGCCCACTGCGGGTATCATTTAATTGTTGTGCTTCCTTAGGAAGACAAAAGATAGGTGTATCACTTAGTTGTTGAGAGTACCATGCGTACAAGGACCCAACCTATTGTTTAAAGTGGTCGGTATCGGCTCTTTTTGTAATTCCTCGACAAGGTAAAAGCCCAGCAGATGTACCAGTCGAGCAAGGTCTCGCCTATTTTCTGAAGTAGCCAGCAACAGCGGACCCTTAGGCCTATCTTGGCCAGTTACACCGAAGCTCAGCAACTGCGTGCCCCACCCTCATTTTTTAAACTTGCACAGCAAGGTGATGCCCTGCAGGTGTATCGCCCCCCCAGACTTATCGGCACCCCATCTACTGTTTTTGGAAGCACCCGGTCCTATATGAAGCGTTCCTCAGAGCGTCAGGACCAGCGCCGGTGCAGACCATTTTCTACCCACACAGAGCGTTTCTGACCAGCCGGCGTTGCTTATGCATAAGAGAAAAGCGACAATACAACGCGGTTCTCTGCTCCAAGACATCCGCGGTCCTTTCACACGGTAAGGATGTGTGTTATAGCCAGCGCTTCATAAATGTCTGTCTGGCAGCGCAGATTATTCAAACTGTTTTTAAAACGTGACTCATTTGTTGTCCAAAAAACATTTCATCTAAATTTGCTAAGTTACTGATTTAAAAATATATATTTTCGAATTTTTAGCTGGATGTCAAACATATGATAGACTCTTGAGCATACTTATATAGCAAAATTCACAGTGGTATAACCATAAAACATGCCCAACTGTGCACCAATGCACTCTAGTGCAAGCCTTTAAACTGTATGCTGATAAGTGCATGAAGTATACCTTTACCTCTATACCTGAAAAGAGTCTGCATCCATAATTTGTGGATCTATTGATTTGTTTTTAATGTGGCGCTTTTTTTTTCTTTTTTTTTTTCACGAACTGCAGATGATGAAATCCTCTTTATTTGAGAAAGTGTCCCTAAGCTACTGCGGCTCATACTTACTGAGTTCCCTAGCTACTTCTTTACTATGTCAGTAAACTTTTTGAACAAGAAAGGTGTTGTAGATTTAAAGACACATCTTAATTGAAGCAAAGGCAAAACATCTGAATGAATTTTATGTGGCTGTTCATATTAAATCCATCAAAGAGTGAAAATCCAAAAGCTGCTGCAATCCTTTGTATTAATGATCTCTCTCTCTCTCCCTCTCTCTCTCTCGCTGTGTGAGTGAGTGAGTGCGTGCGTGCGTGCTCGCAGAAGGAAGGTCAAGGCAGGGCAGGAGCTCTTTTTTTTTTTTTTTGAATGCATTTCCAATCAGCTTTTCTTTTTTTGCAAGACGTGTAGCTCATACATTGCAATAAATGTATTCTGCTACATCTGCTAATGAGAGAACATGTTTTTCATCATAAAGACTGTGAAAATAAGCATTGTTAAAGTGTCACTTCAGTAATGCTGCTGGGAGAAACAAGTGTTGACTCATGTTTTTTGTTCTTTTGTTTTTTTAAATACATGACTTAAAACACTAAACTCTAATTTCAAAGGTTTATTTTAAGTTTAAAGAGTATAACAGCAGGTAAGACGATGAGTTTTGCTTCTCACTGTCCATGTTGTGTTGTAGTATCCATTATCATGTATGCTACTTTGCTCTGTGGACCGTAAAATGTTTCATTGTATTCATGAAATAAACCAGACTTTCAATGTCTGAATCTTTTACCGTTTTTCTGCTTTTGTTCACCCCAAGTTGACAAAACCCACAGACATCCAGAGTTAACTCACTAACAGTGTGGAGCAATCTCAGTGTATTTAGCTGCTTTTACCCTAAACACAATCAGCTGACTGAGAGAAATGCCTGTAGTCATCCACTTTGGTCATTATGAATGTTGAAGGAGATTTGTTCCATAGACACCTTATACTAGTGTTTTCTACACTTAATCCAACACAACTATGTTCTATTTTAATCCAGATTCCTTTTATAGATTACAGTGAAATTTGTTAAACCATTGCTTAATGGGACAGAAGTATAAGTCGCTCTTTACTAACACATTGTAGATAAGTTTATTGCTGGACAACACAGCTAGCAGTCTCACACACTCTTTAGATTTTGAAGTATTGTGTACAACGGTTTAGCTACAGATATAACTTCTACTTTTGATAAAGATCACTCCCTCTGCATATTTGTTAAGAAATAAAGCATCTTTACTGGGATATTTATTGTCAAACTATGCAATTTTCCAAATGTGTGTGGAGTAAAATGTTGTCCCCATGAATCATTCAGGATTAACAACACAAACTGTTTTGATAGCAGAAACAGTCTGCCTTATAGTTCCCACACTTTACCGCTAGTTTTACAAACACATTCTTCTTCATATCTGTTTAACTGGTTTTTTATGAAACTGATTTTCAATAGTACAACCAACGTCTAACTTTTCCTTGCTCCCCAGTATAAATGCAAGAATTTTGCAGGATTTATTGAAACTGTCACAATTTAACACTCAATGCCATAAACAGAGTTGATCCATGTCTCTATGGACACTGTTTCATACATCAACAGCTCTGAAAATCACTTTTAAAGTAATGTAGAACATGATCTCTCTCACTCTCAGCGTCTCTAAAAAAACCCAGCAAACTGACAATCACCTCTAAAGAAGGGGGTTAGTTTATAGGTTTTTTGCTTGTTTGTTTGTTTGTTTGTTTGTTTTGTTTTTTATCAGGCGCAACACCATGTAATGCATGGATGTTAGACTCTTTCACCACCATGCTCAGGGTCTCTGAGCTCTAACCATGGCTGCCAAATGTGCCTCTGAGCCTCTTGTGCCTTTTCACCACCAGACTAAGTTTGTAGTCTCGTCTCACCTACTAATATTATTTTATTACAGGACAATATTCAGCTAGGTTACTACTTTGACTTTCTTACTTTGAGCACATTTCTGAGCCCATACATTATCAAACTTTTACTTGAGTATTTCTGACACTAGCAGCTATACTTCTACTTAAGTCGCCTCTGTCAGTGCGCCCCAGGGCAGCTGTGGCTACAATGTAGCTTGCCATCACCAGTGTGTGAGAATGGGCGGATGACTGAATGTAGTGTAAAGTGCTTTGGGGTCCTTAGGGACTAAGTAAAGCGCTATACAAGTACAGGCCATTTACCATTTAAGTAAAAAATGCCTGCACTATCGGTATAAAGCTGTCTGTAATTCTTTAACAGTTCATGCAAAAATTATAAATTAAACCTGCAGCACAGCTAACTCTTTTTAATAACCAATAACAGGTGTATTTCTTAGATCTAGTGATACAGCCAAAACACTCTGCTTGTATAATGCCATATTCTCTCCCAGCGTACCCTTGTCTCACAACAGGGTGATTCCCAAAGTACGTCTCAATAAACAGAAACTCTAAAACCAGAACACAAAGATAAAGTTGGAAGATCAAAGATTAAGGTTTGTGTTTTTATAGCACGAAGTAAACTGTCCCCTTGTCTTCTAGGCCTTGGCGTGCGTACCTTAGAAGTCAGATTATACATTAGTCATACTTCCAAAAACATTTTGAATTCCATTTATAACTGAGATGTCAAGCTGATATCAGACATCTTATGCTCACCAGGAGCATGTATCCCCAACTTCAAAACCTTACGGTGTCAAATTCACAAGCCCAACATGGGCTCATTCAACACAGGGGCCAGAAGTGCATGTCACCCTTTACTGACACACTGTAAATAAGTTCAATACAGGGCAACTCGGCTAACAGCCTTGGAAACGCTTTACATGAAATAAAACTTTTTAGAAAACCCTTTACAAGAATAAATGTGATGATCTGTTTTACCTGAATCAAATGTATTAGTTTGTTTACTTGAAATAAAACTTGTTTTGGAAACCCTGTACATGAAGTAAAAAGTATCGTGTTGTAAGTTCTGGCATTAATATTTCCAGCTGATAAGGACACGTATTGCATTTCAAACGCTTTATACAAAAGAGTTTTAAACATCCACTTTGTCTGTAACGACAGTATCAAGCTACATAGCATTGTTTTTACTAAAATTCAACTTTTTCAGATGAAAGTTTTTCTGCTTTTTAAAATTTTTTATTTTACTGTAACAACCTCTGAATGCCATTTTAGGATGATATTCTTGGAGATTCCAGATATATATATATATATATATATATATATATATATATATATATATATATATATATATATATTATATATATATATATATATATATATATATATATATATATATATATATGCGCTTTTGGAGTGAGGGTATCTAATACACAAGTTGTCACTGTGTTTTGTACTACCAGCTGTGAGGGATCTGCTTTTACTTTGTCTCGTGAGTATGTATTTTTCAAAGGAGATCTTCATCAAGTTGATTTGGTACCGTAGTCTTGTTGACAAGATTAAAAGACACGTCCATCAGAGTTCAGCAACATTTCAGTTTGATTAAATTAAAGGTTTTTTTTAAACTACACAGGGATTTATTTTCTCATCTGATATAGTTATCATATTGAACATGTCAGTGATGAAAGCAAGAAAATAAAGAAAAATAGTAAACGGCTGTCTAATTAAATTGTTCCTGTGAACCTTAAGCCCAAAACAGCCTTAAATCATCCTTTAATATGTTCGGTGTTACAAACTTGAAGAACCACAGAAAAGGTAATCAGAAATTAATCTAATCAGTTTTTCAGCCTTCATTCATATTGAAATGTTGAAATCTTTCCTGCTAGACCAAATTGCAGCATCTGATACTGCTGACCATAACATTTTATTACAGCTATTATTAAATGGAGAGACCTCTTCACACACACTGAGGTTAATTATGAAGCTTCAAGGGCTTCTGTGCAAAGACCAGTTCTATTTACATTATACATGCTTTAGAAGGCATAGCATACATTTTCACTGCTATGCAGATGATACCCACTTTTATTGGTTAAACTGCCGGGATGTCTTAGACACATAATGAGCTTTAATTTTCTGCTTCTAAGTTCAGATAAAACTGAGGTTATTGTAACGGGATGTAAAAATCTTAGAAACACTGTCTAACAAGATCCTTACTCTCGACGGCATTGCCTTGAGCCGCCTGTTGTAGTGATTTGGCACATTATAAGTAAAATTGAAGCACACAATCCCGTCGCACAACATCAACATTTATTTATATACAAAATAAAAATGCTTTTGCTTTTTTTTTTTTTTTTTTTTTTACAGAAAAGGATTGTAACTTCACAATTCATCACCGTTTACGTGGGTACATAGGGTAGACATAGGGTAAGTCCTCATCCTTATCCCATAGTGATTCGGGTAATTTGTCAGGGCCTTGGAAGGGTGGCCATATCAGGATACATGTTTTGAAAATTATCACAGCGTAAAAGTCTTGGAGGATGACTTTTACGCTGAAAATTATCACAGCATCAGAAAAAGACTCCTCACCCCTCGTTTCATTCCATCTATTCAACGGCTTCTGTTTGCTCGCAACATCAAAATGGACGACGTCAAAGCCCTCATGGTGGCGGAAACTCTCTTGCACGAACTGAAATCGGAAAGGAAAGTCTTTGACGCCATCGCCGAGGCATACACCAATCTGGTGGGGTTGCACGTGGTGAAAATCTGACAGCCACGCTTGGTCACAGAGTGTTACAAAGGAGGCTGCTAATGTTTTCTCTGAAACACTGATTCTTTCCAAAAAAACAAAAAAAACGTATTGTACCGTATCTTTCAAACAGCTACCCTGCTTATTTTTTCAAACATGTATCCAGATTTTTCTTTCTTAAAATGTGTAACCTGCATTTTACCACATTTTAAAAGCATGTATCCTTTTTCAAACATGTATCCTACATTTAGCGCATTTTTAAAACATGTATCCTGATATGGCCACCCTTCCAAGGCCCTGACAAATTACCCGAATCACTATGGGATAAGGATGAGGACTTACCCTATGTACCCACGTAAACGGTGATGAATTGTGAAGTTACAATTCTTTTCTGTAAAAAAAAAAAAAAAAAAAAAAAAAAAAAAAAGCATTTTTATTTTGTATATAAATAAATGTTGATGTTGTGCGACGGGATTGTGTGCTTCAATTTTACTTATAATGTGCCAAATCACTACAACAGGCGGCTCAAGGCAATGCCGTCGAGAGTAAGGATCTTGCTAGACAGTGTTTCTAAGATTTTTACATCCCGTAACAATAACCTCAGTTTTATCTGAACTTAGAAGCAGAAAATTAAAGCTCATTATGTGTCTAAGACATCCCGGCAGTTTAACCAATAAAAGTGGGTATCATCTGCATAGCAGTGAAAATGTATGCTATGCCTTCTAAAGCATGTATAATGTAAATAGAACTGGTCTTTGCACAGAAGCCCTTGAAGCTTCATAATTAACCTCAGTGTGTGTGAAGAGGTCTCTCCATTTAATAATAGCTGTAATAAAATGTTATGGTCAGCAGTATCAGATGCTGCAATTTGGTCTAGCAGGAAAGATTTCAACATTTCAATATGAATGAAGGCTGAAAAACTGATTAGATTAATTTCTGATTACCTTTTCTGTGGTTCTTCAAGTTTGTAACACCGAACATATTAAAGGATGATTTAAGGCTGTTTTGGGCTTAAGGTTCACAGGAACAATTTAATTAGACAGCCGTTTACTATTTTTCTTTATTTTCTTGCTTTCATCACTGACATGTTCAATATGATAACTATATCAGATGAGAAAATAAATCCCTGTGTAGTTTAAAAAAAACCTTTAATTTAATCAAACTGAAATGTTGCTGAACTCTGATGGACGTGTCTTTTAATCTTGTCAACAAGACTACGGTACCAAATCAACTTGATGAAGATCTCCTTTGAAAAATACATACTCACAAGACAAAGTAAAAGCAGATCCCTCACAGCTGGTAGTACAAAACACAGTGACAACTTGTGTATTAGATACCCTCACTCCAAAAGCATATACATATACACATATACATATATATATATATATATATATATATATATATATATATATATATATATATATATATATATATATATATATATATATATATATATATATATATAGATAGATAGATAGATAGATATAGATATATATATATATATATATCTATATATATATATATCTCTATATATATATAGATAGATAGATAGATCTATATCTATCTATCTATCTATCTATCTATCTGGAATCTCCAAGAATATCATCCTAAAATGGCATTCAGAGGTTGTTACAGTACAATAAAAAATGTTAAAAAGCAGAAAAACTTTCATCTGAAAAAGTTGAATTTTAGTAAAAACAATGCTATGTAGCTTGATACTGTCGTTACAGACAAAGTGGATGTTTAAAACTCTTTTGTATAAAGCGTTTGAAATGCAATACGTGTCCTTATCAGCTGGAAATATTAATGCCAGAACTTACAACACGATACTTTTTACTTCATGTACAGGGTTTCCAAAACAAGTTTTATTTCAAGTAAACAAACTAATACATTTGATTCAGGTAAAACAGATCATCACATTTATTCTTGTAAAGGGTTTTCTAAAAAGTTTTATTTCATGTAAAGCGTTTCCAAGGCTGTTAGCCGAGTTGCCCTGTATTGAACTTATTTACAGTGTGTCAGTAAAGGGTGACATGCACTTCTGGCCCCTGTGTTGAATGAGCCCATGTTGGGCTTGTGAATTTGACACCGTAAGGTTTTGAAGTTGGGGATACATGCTCCTGGTGAGCATAAGATGTCTGATATCAGCTTGACATCTCAGTTATAAATGGAATTCAAAATGTTTTTGGAAGTATGACTAATGTATAATCTGACTTCTAAGGTACGCACGCCAAGGCCTAGAAGACAAGGGGACAGTTTACTTCGTGCTATAAAAACACAAACCTTAATCTTTGATCTTCCAACTTTATCTTTGTGTTCTGGTTTTAGAGTTTCTGTTTATTGAGACGTACTTTGGGAATCACCCTGTTGTGAGACAAGGGTACGCTGGGAGAGAATATGGCATTATACAAGCAGAGTGTTTTGGCTGTATCACTAGATCTAAGAAATACACCTGTTATTGGTTATTAAAAAGAGTTAGCTGTGCTGCAGGTTTAATTTATAATTTTTGCATGAACTGTTAAAGAATTACAGACAGCTTTATACCGATAGTGCAGGCATTTTTTACTTAAATGGTAAATGGCCTGTACTTGTATAGCGCTTTACTTAGTCCCTAAGGACCCCAAAGCACTTTACACTACATTCAGTCATCCGCCCATTCTCACACACTGGTGATGGCAAGCTACATTGTAGCCACAGCTGCCCTGGGGCGCACTGACAGAGGCGACTTAAGTAGAAGTATAGCTGCTAGTGTCAGAAATACTCAAGTAAAAGTTTGATAATGTATGGGCTCAGAAATGTGCTCAAAGTAAGAAAGTCAAAGTAGTAACCTAGCTGAATATTGTCCTGTAATAAAATAATATTAGTAGGTGAGACGAGACTACAAACTTAGTCTGGTGGTGAAAAGGCACAAGAGGCTCAGAGGCACATTTGGCAGCCATGGTTAGAGCTCAGAGACCCTGAGCATGGTGGTGAAAGAGTCTAACATCCATGCATTACATGGTGTTGCGCCTGATAAAAAACAAAACAAACAAACAAACAAACAAACAAGCAAAAAACCTATAAACTAACCCCCTTCTTTAGAGGTGATTGTCAGTTTGCTGGGTTTTTTTAGAGACGCTGAGAGTGAGAGAGATCATGTTCTACATTACTTTAAAAGTGATTTTCAGAGCTGTTGATGTATGAAACAGTGTCCATAGAGACATGGATCAACTCTGTTTATGGCATTGAGTGTTAAATTGTGACAGTTTCAATAAATCCTGCAAAATTCTTGCATTTATACTGGGGAGCAAGGAAAAGTTAGACGTTGGTTGTACTATTGAAAATCAGTTTCATAAAAAACCAGTTAAACAGATATGAAGAAGAATGTGTTTGTAAAACTAGCGGTAAAGTGTGGGAACTATAAGGCAGACTGTTTCTGCTATCAAAACAGTTTGTGTTGTTAATCCTGAATGATTCATGGGGACAACATTTTACTCCACACACATTTGGAAAATTGCATAGTTTGACAATAAATATCCCAGTAAAGATGCTTTATTTCTTAACAAATATGCAGAGGGAGTGATCTTTATCAAAAGTAGAAGTTATATCTGTAGCTAAACCGTTGTACACAATACTTCAAAATCTAAAGAGTGTGTGAGACTGCTAGCTGTGTTGTCCAGCAATAAACTTATCTACAATGTGTTAGTAAAGAGCGACTTATACTTCTGTCCCATTAAGCAATGGTTTAACAAATTTCACTGTAATCTATAAAAGGAATCTGGATTAAAATAGAACATAGTTGTGTTGGATTAAGTGTAGAAAACACTAGTATAAGGTGTCTATGGAACAAATCTCCTTCAACATTCATAATGACCAAAGTGGATGACTACAGGCATTTCTCTCAGTCAGCTGATTGTGTTTAGGGTAAAAGCAGCTAAATACACTGAGATTGCTCCACACTGTTAGTGAGTTAACTCTGGATGTCTGTGGGTTTTGTCAACTTGGGGTGAACAAAAGCAGAAAAACGGTAAAAGATTCAGACATTGAAAGTCTGGTTTATTTCATGAATACAATGAAACATTTTACGGTCCACAGAGCAAAGTAGCATACATGATAATGGATACTACAACACAACATGGACAGTGAGAAGCAAAACTCATCGTCTTACCTGCTGTTATACTCTTTAAACTTAAAATAAACCTTTGAAATTAGAGTTTAGTGTTTTAAGTCATGTATTTAAAAAAACAAAAGAACAAAAAACATGAGTCAACACTTGTTTCTCCCAGCAGCATTACTGAAGTGACACTTTAACAATGCTTATTTTCACAGTCTTTATGATGAAAAACATGTTCTCTCATTAGCAGATGTAGCAGAATACATTTATTGCAATGTATGAGCTACACGTCTTGCAAAAAAAGAAAAGCTGATTGGAAATGCATTCAAAAAAAAAAAAAAAAAGAGCTCCTGCCCTGCCTTGACCTTCCTTCTGCGAGCACGCACGCACGCACTCACTCACTCACACAGCGAGAGAGAGAGAGAGAGAGAGAGATCATTAATACAAAGGATTGCAGCAGCTTTTGGATTTTCACTCTTTGATGGATTTAATATGAACAGCCACATAAAATTCATTCAGATGTTTTGCCTTTGCTTCAATTAAGATGTGTCTTTAAATCTACAACACCTTTCTTGTTCAAAAAGTTTACTGACATAGTAAAGAAGTAGCTAGGGAACTCAGTAAGTATGAGCCGCAGTAGCTTAGGGACACTTTCTCAAATAAAGAGGATTTCATCATCTGCAGTTCGTGAAAAAAAAAAAGAAAAAAAAAGCGCCACATTAAAAACAAATCAATAGATCCACAAATTATGGATGCAGACTCTTTTCAGGTATAGAGGTAAAGGTATACTTCATGCACTTATCAGCATACAGTTTAAAGGCTTGCACTAGAGTGCATTGGTGCACAGTTGGGCATGTTTTATGGTTATACCACTGTGAATTTTGCTATATAAGTATGCTCAAGAGTCTATCATATGTTTGACATCCAGCTAAAAATTCGAAAATATATATTTTTAAATCAGTAACTTAGCAAATTTAGATGAAATGTTTTTTGGACAACAAATGAGTCACGTTTTAAAAACAGTTTGAATAATCTGCGCTGCCAGACAGACATTTATGAAGCGCTGGCTATAACACACATCCTTACCGTGTGAAAGGACCGCGGATGTCTTGGAGCAGAGAACCGCGTTGTATTGTCGCTTTTCTCTTATGCATAAGCAACGCCGGCTGGTCAGAAACGCTCTGTGTGGGTAGAAAATGGTCTGCACCGGCGCTGGTCCTGACGCGAAATGGCGAGGGTCTCACGCTCTGAGCAACGCTTCATATAGGACCGGGTGCTTCCAAAAACAGTAGATGGGGTGCCGATAAGTCTGGGGGGGCGATACACCTGCAGGGCATCACCTTGCTGTGCAAGTTTAAAAAATGAGGGTGGGGCACGCAGTTGCTGAGCTTCGGTGTAACTGGCCAAGATAGGCCTAAGGGTCCGCTGTTGCTGGCTACTTCAGAAAATAGGCGAGACCTTGCTCGACTGGTACATCTGCTCAGTGTTGCCAACTTAGCGACTTTGTCGCTATATTTAGCGAGTTTTCAGACCCCTTAGCGACTTTTTTTTCTAAAAAGCGACTAGCGACAAATCTGGCGACTTTTTCTGGTGTTATTGGAGACTTATTTATGATGACTTTTTGACGTGAAAGCGCGTATCACTCTTACTGTTAACAAGCAGCGGTGCTGCCGTGGGCACCTTACCCGTGCCAAAGCACTCACAGGCGGAGGATAGTCCTCCCCCAGCTGCTATCAGGGCAGGACATGTTCACACCTATGCGTCCAAACTGCAAATGAATCGTGCATGAGCGAAGCCGCTGCTCCCACACTGACTGTAACGCAGTCAGATCTTATTTTACTGTTATGCTGTTTTGTGGATCACAAGTTTTAAAACTACTTATAAACACACACACACACACACACACACACACACACACACACAGTAACTCCACCAGAGTGCCGATTTCGGGTCACTTTTGCCGGTCCAAGCCCGGATAAAGGAGCAGGGTTGGAATTGTGACATTAAAAAACAATAATTGCAAAAAGAAATTTAATTTGTAGATCTAAATAAATTCTAAATGCATTTAGGACGTTTTATACTGACTTTATGTGTCTTCCACGATGTTATTTCTCTCTCCAACAGGTTACAATTACATTAGCATGACCAATTATGCAAATTAGGCGTTGACGTCATTTAGCGACTTCTAGCGACTTTTAGGACAGCCAATAGCGATTTTCCTTACTGAGGAGTTGGCAATACTGCATCTGCTGGGCTTTTACCTTGTCGAGGAAGTACAAAAAGAGCCGATACCAACCACTTTAAACAATAGGTTGGGTCCTTGTATGCATGGTACTCTCAACAACTAAGTGATACACCTATCTTTTGTCTTCCTAAGGAAGCACAACAATTAAATGATACCCGCAGTGGGCTTTTGCAATCCTGAACAAATTCAAACAATTAGCCGGCTGGTGAAAAGACGGAACGGGTCTGTGCGACTGGTTTTAGAAGTATCACTGCAGCGTTTATTTTGTAAAGGGCTGAATGTTATTTGCGACCATCTGTTGTGTTAAAAACTACTCTGAAACCATGAAACTCCTTACGGAAGAAAATGATCCGTTTTTAAATAAATAAAATGGTTGCATCGCTGCATCCTGGGATATCAGAATCACAATATGAATGTGATTAAAACACATTTAGTTTGAAAAGAGTGATACTGGCTGCTTTGGGGAAAAGGTGACATCGTGTGCAACGTGTTTTAGAAGTAGCCCAATAGCTTCTATTTTCTAAAGGGGCTGAATGTTATTTGTGACCATTTACTGTGTTGAAAAAACTAGCAGCCTCCGTCTCCCTCTTGGATCAACATTCCGAAATCACGATTTTTAAATAAAATGATCGCATCAACGTGTGAAAGAAACCCCAGTAGATGCGTAAAAACTAGTTAGATTAAAACTAGTGGTTTGATTAAATGAAAGACTTGTGAACAGGCTGACATTGCCCATTCAGAAGAAATTCCCATTTGAGTGGTTTATAAAATAAAATACTTGCATCACTGCCTGCTGAGACATTGTCAGAATCACAAAATTAGTGTGATTAAAACACTATTACCAACACTTTTGACTAGATGTAAATAAAAAGCATTCGCGGTTTGTTAAGGCGCACTGTGAACAAAAACGGCTTCCACCCCTACATGCAAAAACAAAGAATTGCTCTTAAGGACACATATGTCTGCATAAATGAATGTTGAGACACGCCAAAGTGACAAAAAATTGTTTAATTAAAAACCCTATGGTTTGATTAAATTAAGTTAAAAACACATGAACTCATATGACCCCACGGACGCCCTGTGTGTTTCCACACATGAACTCGCATACCCCCAGCACCTGAACGCGCATGCCGGCCGCCATTTTGAACTAGTGCCACCGTATTACTACTACTGTGTTAATACAGTATGTCAAAATGAAAACATAACTCAGATATGTGAGGTCGTGCTGAAAAGAATGATACCAAACAAGGCAAAGTAAATAGTTTTTAAAGGTGAAATGTAGAGGGAAAATCAAAAGTAGTCAAAAATGGCCAATTATATCCTGGACACCAGAGGGTTAAACATTTTTTTTTAAAGTAATGCAATAGTTAATTTTCAAGTAATTAATTACTTTTAGAATTTTGTAACTCAGTTACTAACTCAGTTACTTTTTTGAAGAAGTAACTAGTAACTATAATTAATTACTTTTTCATAGTAACTTGCCCAACACTGGTCATAGGATATCTAGAGTTGTTAAGTTTTTTGATAATGTTGATCAAAGACACATTTGTGCAAAAAAGAAAATTGTTAGAAAATGAAGTTTAGACTTACTTCTCATAGGTTACATGAAACTGCCGTATCTTTTGTCACGGTGGATGATAAGAGTGAACCCAGGCGCGGAGCACTTGAAGATAAACAGTGCGTTTATTTATAGTGGATAAACTGTTCAAAAGTCTCAATAATAAGTGGTGTCCTCCTCCCAGTGCTCAAAGGGTGTGTGATAGTATTCCGTTCTCCTCCCAGACGCTTCTCCGCGCTCGTAAACCTCCTCCCGGAACTGCCCTTTCGTCTCCGTTCCTGGTATATATACACACACACACACAAATGCAATATCTTTCCCTTGCGCAGCGCTGACTGCCGTTCGACCACACCATTAAGTAGTTCTGCCTAAGATGGCGAATGATTAGAGGTAGCTGGGTGTCGCAGGTGTGGCGGCTCCAGCACTGCAGCACGGAAGTCAGTCGTTGCTAGCTATCTCCGTAAACAATGAACACAGAAGAGAACAGGAGAACACACGCAAACACACAAATACAAGCACGTCGACCTGTTGGAGGCCGTCTTTCCTTTCATCTGAATGTCTTCTTAAGAGGTGGTGTTTGGGAATAACCTTAAGAGCATTTATACTGGGATTATATCACACTCAGTGATGCATGACGTCACGTTGAAACCATAACCTCATAAAAAACATTTACAGCTTGCAGCATATTCATCTTTTAATGTAATCAGTAATACTTTTGGAAAAATCTTCCTTGTATTTCTCTATCAAATTTATATCTCTGTCTTTTCTTTTATAATAGTGACTTAGTTGCCTTCGGTGGGGTTCCATGCCAGAGTCCAGGGATGTTCCAGTGGTTTTTTTCAATGTCGTAGTCAAGCACATCTGTGAATGCTTTAATAGAAGGTTGCTTTTCAATTGTAGCTACAATTTTGGTCATTTTATTTAACTGGTCCAAGAGATGTTTCCTCTCTGTTATGCACTTGGAATGAGCTGAAACACCAGCAACATTTTGGTGTACAAAATGACAAACTGGCTTTTTAACAATTTGCCTCATCCTCAAAAATGCATGCACTGTGATTTGTAGGACATCTTGACGGTATATACAATACAGTGCAAAATGGGGTCAGGGAATTTTATGGTATAGTTAAAAGTGGATCTTTTTGTTTTTTATTTTATGAATCTCGTTTTAATTATTTAATTAATCAATAAACAAACTTTGACCCCAAATCCTGCTGATTTCCTACCATCCATTAAAAAAGCCATATAACAAGACCATTTTCAGTAAGCAGTTATCAAATAGCTGTTAACAAGAAGATAAAGCTCCCAGGTTTCATCACTTTGACCACATTTATTAGGACAATAACAAGATAACAAAAGCAATATTTCCTCATATTGCAAAACTGTTGACACTTCTGTGCCAGTACTCACAGACTCGCCTTTTACTCTGAGAGCAATGTAAAGTAACATGCATATGAATGAGTGGTATCCCATAGTTAATCCACAGGGTTTTATGTTGTTGGCAAACCCTTTGCAGCTTTCTAACATCTAACTCTTCTAGGAAGACTTTCCACAAGGACCAAATTTATCTTTCTAGATATATGTAACAGGATACTGTCTGCATAACAATGGTAAAAATAAGCAGTTTTTACATAATACAGCTGAATGCAGGCATGTATAATGTAAAAAAAATATCAGTCTTGACATGGAACCCTGTCGAAAAGCTAACCTTTTTCATGTGGTTAGCAGTGTGCATATAGCTAATGAGGAGGTTTTGCAGGCTGTACCTATTTTGCACATGGAAAATTCAAAGAGTAAAAGAGCAGGGAAGAACGTCTTTGTCCATGAGATGCACAGAGATGAGAAGACAAAAAGAGGGACATAAATGGGAATGTTTGTGACTGCAAAACACACAAAGGACGACTTGTACATTGGACTGTTGTTTGAACCCTTTCTCACTGTAAATAAATGCACTGCCTATTCATTCCAAAAGCTTCGCTTTTGGGTCCCTCATTCTACTCACCGTGACAGTTCCAGACCACACACATTTATTGTTGCTTCTGTCCACATCTTTTCAAACACATCTATCAGCCGTTTACCTGACAGAGCTGATTTTTTGCAGTTGCCCAAGAGCCGCATGACCTGCTCTTCGATCACATCTCTGTATTTTCTCTGTATATCTTGAGCCTTCTTTTTGCTGATCTTTAGCTCAAGGGCACAATCAAGTTTAATGCATACAGACTGTTGAATTTCTTTGGCAAGGCCAGTAATACTTTTGGAAAAATCGTTCTTGTATTTCTCTATCAAATTTATATCTCTGTCTTTTCTTTTATAATAGTGACTTAGTTTCTCCATCATTAGCTGTTTTTGGTCTGTTAATTTGCCAGACAGTTGAGATTTTTTGGAATGGACCACATTTTCCCAAGTTTTAACTTCTGATTCATTGTCAGTATTTATGATTTCTAACTCTGCTTCTGTCTGCCAGCAGAATATGTGTTTTCTGAACTCCCATTCCCATTGACTAAACTCTTTGCAAAGGTTGTCATAAGCATGAGCCACAAGAGTGTTTCTGAAACTAAAGATAAAGTTTTCATATTTGACTGCTCTCCACAGACTTTTCATCCATTCAAGAAAATCTGGGATCTCTGTGGCTGCTCTGCCTCTGTCATCTTTCATTATTTCCAAAAGATTTTTCTTGAAATCTGCTACAGCTTCACTGTAAGTAGTAATATACCTGTAGATTTTTGCCCCCCCCCCAACATAGCATTTAATTCAACATAGATGATTTAACTGTTTTAGGAGCATTTTGCTTTTTCTTTAGCGCTCTGAAACACACAGGGGGTAATAGTTTCAAACAGAATACCACAAACAGCAGGTATTCCTGCTCTGATACTTCAGATTCTTAATTCTGCAACAGTTAGACAGAGGGGGGCTACAGTTAGACCCCCTACAGTCAGCAGAAGAGGTCATCCTTATCAAGAGCATCTCAACTGTACTTGCATAGTTTTCATTACAAACAAACATCTTGTTATCTTATATCAGAGGTCCAGCGGAGCCACCAAAGGTTTTTCACCTTTTATCTTGCCATTACACTTTCTACTGACCATCCGATCCTCCAAACAGGTTTTCACCTGTTGCTTACACCCCCACACCTTTATCTCTGCATCTCAGAGGTCAACTGAAACAAGCCCCAACCTATATAAAAATGTCCTAAACAGGCACACTAACCCTTTACAATGACCCTTGAGAGCATAACACTTCGTTCATCAGCACGGGCAGCAAACCTAAGAGCGTTCTTTTTAACATGGACAACATATATGGTAGGTAAAACAAGACTATTAATGGATTCTTAAATTTATACACCAGTATATCATAAAATATTCAAACTGTTTTCTTTTCTAAACAAAAGCCTGATTTTTAGGAACTCGGCACACCGGGACACCCCACGTGCACTTACACAAGGTTTGTGTTTCTTCTTCTCACACAAAACAGTTTGTGCCTCATTGTTTAGAAGCAATCTTACCTGTTTCACACATAGTAACATTAAAATGTGTATTTCTCTTTCTTTCTACAGGATCACAAAGCTATATAGGGCAAAAAACACATCTAAAAAACACAAGGTAAATACAGTGTTACACATGATAGTTTTTTCCACTTTTTCTTTACAACCTGCTCTTTATATCTGCATCTCAGAGGCCAACTGAAACCAAATCCACCTATATAAAAACACCCCATCAGACACACAGTATTTTCCTCAGCACTTCACAACTGCCGCAAGGTATATCGTTTTAACTTTTTATTTTTCCCAGACACAGTGGTGTGAGGTAGTTAGCACACAGTTTGGACATGTAGAAAACATCGTTTGTTTGGAACACATCAGCAGAGAGTTAGAATACATCGCAGTTCATAAGAGTTTAATTTAATCAAACCTCATTTTACGGATCTAAGTGGCTCCTCATCGCTAGCCAATTCACCATTTTATTTAAATATCTGAATTTTCGGAATGATGATCCAAGCGGGACACAGAGGCTGCTAGTTTTAACGCACCAGAATGCAAATATAAATAAAAGCCTGACTATCCTGAGAGCCTAGCTGCAGTGACACCTTTCTTTCACACGGATGCCTGGATGTGCGTTGGAGCTGCCTTTGCTACCCGCACACAGCGTTTCTGACCTACGGACGTTGCTTATACAACAGAGAAAAGCAACAATACAGTGTGTTTCTCTGCTCCAAGACATCAGCGGGCCTTTCACACGGTAAGCATGTCTGTTATACCCAGTGCATAAATGTCTGTATGTCAGTGCTGATTATACAAACCCTGTTTAAAATGTGACACATATGTTGTCCGAAAACAATTCCTCTAAATTTGCAAAGTTACTGATTTAAAAATATATTTTCAAATTTTTAATTGCATCACAAACATACGATAGACTCTTGAGCGTATTTATTTATATAGCTACATTCACAATGGTACAACCATGCTAAATAAAAGATGCCCAAGCACCAATGCGCTCTAATGCAAGCCTCTAAACTGTATGTTGATAAGTGCATGAGGTGTACCTCTACCTCTACAGCTGAAAACAGGTTGTATCCAAACTTTGAGGATCTGCTGAATTGTTTTAATGGCACTTTTTGACGAACTGCAGATGATGAATTCCTCTTTATTGGAGAAACTGTCCCTAAGCTATTGTTGCTCATACTTACTGAGTTCCCTAGCTACTTCCTTACTATATCAGTAAACTTTTTGAACAATAAAAGGTATGGTAGATTTAAAGAAACATCCTAATTGAAGCAAAGGCAAAAAAATTGGAATTAATTTTATGTGACTGTTCACAACAACAACAAGTGAAAATCCAAAACCAGCTCCAGTCCTTTGTATTAATGATCTCTCTCTCTCTCTCTGTGCGTGTGTGTGAGCGTGTGTGTGTGTGTGTGTGTGTGTGTGTGTGTGTGTGTGCGTGTGTGAGCGTGTGTGTGAGTGTGTGCCCTCACAGAAGGAAGGTCACAGCAGGAGCTTTTCTCAAACGCATTTCCAATCAGTTCATTTTTTACAAGAAGTGTAGCTCATACGATGGTATAAATGTATTCTTTGCGATACTTTATAAATATGAAACTCTAAAGATTTTGAGTTCATGCACATTGTGAAACAAGAATCTAAATATTTGTGTCACAATGATTTCTATAAAAGCATGTTGTTTATGGGGATAATGTGACAAATCTTTTGTGCGCCCTATTAATGATCAATGGTAATTGAAGAGGAAGCTGAACCCTGGCTCTGGACATTTTCATGACAAGTGACAGCGCAGACATCTGCTAATGAGAGAACATGTTTTATCATCATAAATACTGTGATATGAAGCATCGTTAAAGTGTCACTTCAGTAATGTTGACTCATGTTTTTAATAGATGACTTTAAAACACTAAACTCTAATTTCTGTGGTTTATTTTAAGTTCACAGAATATAACGTGGTAAGTCGACGAGTTTTACTTCTCACTGTCCGTGTTATGTGTATCTATTTATCATGTATGCTACTTTGCTCTGTGGACTGTAAAATGTTTCATTGTATTCATAAAATAAACCAGACTTTCACTGTCTGCATCTTTTACTGTTTTTCTGCTTTTGTTCACTCCAAGTTTGACAAAATCTACAGATATCCAGAGTTAACTCACTAACAGTGTGGAGCAGTCTCAGTGTATTTAGCTGCTTTTTCCCTAAACACAACCAACTGAGAGAAACGCTTGTAGTCATCACTTTGGTCATTTTGAACGTTGAAGGAGATTTGTTCCATAGACACCTTATACTAGTGTTTCCTGCACTTAATCCATCACTACTATGTTCTATTTAAATACAGATTCCTATTATAGTTTGCAGTGAAATTTGTTAAACCGTTGCTTAATGGTACAGAAGTACACGTCACTCTTTACTAACACATTTGTAGATAAGTTTATTGCTGAACCACACAGCTAGCAGTCTCACTCACTCTTTAGGTTTTTGAAGTTTTGTGTGTAATGGTTTAGTCTATCAAACCTTACCCTTTTCTCCCCAGTATCACAACAGTACGACTCCCAAAGTACGGATCAGTAAACAACCAATGATTCTAAAGTCAGAACAGAAAGATACAGTTGGAAGATGCATGATTGCGTTTTTATGATGCATAGTAAAACTACCCCTCTTCTTCTTTGCTGTGTTGTTGTTGTTCGTGTGTGTGTGTGTGTGTGTGTGTGTGTGTGTGTGTGTGTGTGTGTGTGTGTGTGTGTGTGGGTGTGTGTGTGTGTGTGTGTGCCTTAGAAGTCAAATAATACATTAGCCACACTTAAAAAAAACCCATCTGAATTTCATTTAGAACAGAGATTCTAAGTTGTAAGCAGAACTCTTATGCTCAGCCAGAAGCATGTTTCCCCACTTTCACAATGCTGAGGTGACAAATCCACAACCCCCAACAGATGGTTTGTTACACGTGGGTGAGAAGGACAAGCTTTACTTACACAGCATCCTACACAGTAGATTTTTAAAGATTTGGGTACAGTGGTTTAGCCACAAATGTAACTTCTACTTTTGATAAAGACCACTCCACCTGCACATGTCTTAAGAAATTAAGCATCTTTATTAAGCTCTTATTTATAAATGTCTACACAATATTAGACACCGTGTGCTCTGTGACATTATAGTCTTCTACTTCTGCTTCCACTGGTTTGCATTTTAAACTCCCAACCTTTCAGGTTGTTATGAACGACTTATATTTCTAACATTTTGTGATATAAAAGTGAACCATGTGGGTTTGTTTTTTAATTTTCTGTGTGATGGAATGACTTAAGACACGAGTTATTTAAACAATTCTAAATGACAGTGTGTGGCCATAGTACTTTATATGGGCCAAATATGTTAAGGTTAATGTTTATCAATGTAAAATTGCAAAGAACCTTTGGATAGATTATAACATCTTGTAAACACTTACCTCAGAAGCTGTACTGTCAGCCCTGTATATGTAAGGTAAAACTTTCCACAGTACTTCCACTTAAGTGCGGAAGAAAATTAAAAGTTTTGGTTTTGTGGCTCGAAAAATTAAAGAAAGTATGTTTAATAATTCAACAAGACCCGCACTTTCAACACATGTACATTCAAATTTTGGAACAGGCTCAACAATGCTTTTTGTTCAATAGTTTTTAGCCGTTCGAAAAAGTCATTTTATGGCTTTAACATTTCCAGTTGATAAGGAGAATGACAGCATTTCAAATGTGCGTCCAAAGGCTTTAAACATCCGCACTGTCTGTAACGACAGTATCAAACTACAGAGCATTGTTTTTACTAAAAGTCAACATTTTCAGATGAAAATTTGGCTGCTTTTTGTTTTTTCACTGTAACACACCCCTCAATGCCATTTTTAGGATATTCTTGGTGATCCCATTTTTTCATATTTATGCTTTTGGGAGTAAGGGGAATCTAATACGCACGTTGTCACTGTGTTTTGTACTGCCAACTGTGAGGGCTCTGCTTTTGCTTTGAGCAGTCTGTTTTTATTTTGTCTTGTGAGTGCGTGTTTTTCAAACAAGATCCTCGTCAGTTTGATTTTGTTACCACAATCTTTGTGTAAAGTTCACAACAGAGGTAAAGAGATTTAAACACACCAGTTTAAGGAGGCAGGCAGGGGTTGGACCAGCTGCACAGGGCAGGTGAAGCAGAGAGTGTCAGGGGAGATGTACAACAGAAGCAGAGGGAACATTTTACAAGATGATAAATGGCAGATTTTGTTGACAAGATTAAAAGACACGTCCATCAGAGTTCAGCAACATTTTAGTTTGATTAAATTAAAGTTTTTAAACTACACAGGGTTTATTTTCTCCTCTGATATAGTTATCATATTGAACATGTCAGTGATGGAAGAACGAAAGAGTATAAAGAAAAATAGTAAACGTGTGTCTAATTAAACTGTTCCTGTGGACCTTAAATCATCCTTTAATATGTTCGGTGTAACAAACATGAAGAAGAAGCACAGAAAAGATCATCAGACATTAATCTAATCAGTTTTCAGCCTTCATTCATATTTAAATCTTTCCTGCTAAGTGCAGCGTTTGATATCGTTGGCCATAACATTTTATTATAGCTATTATTAAATGGCGAGTCCTCTTCACTCACACTGAGGTTAATTATGAAGCTCCAGGGGCTTCTGTGCTAAGACCAGTTCTGTTTACATTACACATGCTTTAGAAGGCATAGCATACATTTTCACTGCTGTGCAGATGATACCCACTTTTATTGGTTAAACTGCCAGGATGTCTTAGACACATAATGAGCTTTAATTTTCTGCTTCTAAGTTCAGATAAAACTGAGGTTATTGTTACGGGATGTAAAAATCTTAGAAACACTGTCTAACAAGATCATTACTCTCGACGGCATTGCCTTGAGCCGCCTGTTGTAGTGATTTGGCACATTATAAGTAAAATTGAAGCACACAATCCCCGTAAAAGAAAAGACAGAGATATAAATTTTATAGAGAAATAGAGAACTACAAGAACGATTTTTCCAAAAGTATTACTGGCCTTGCCAAAGAAATTCAACAGTCTGTATGCATTAAACTTGATTGTGCCCTTGAGCTAAAGATCAGCAAAAAGAAGGCTCAAGATATACAGAGAAAATACAGAGATGTGATCGAAGAGCAGGTCATGCGGCTCTTGGGCAACTGCAAAAAATCAGCTCTGTCAGGTAAACGGCTGATAGATGTGTTTGAAAAGATGTGGACAGAAGCAACAATAAATGTGTGTGGTCTGGAACTGTCACGGTGAGTAGAATGAGGGACCCAAAAGCGAAGCTTTTGGAATGAATAGGCAGTGCATTTATTTACAGTGAGAAAGGGTTCAAACAACAGTCCAATGTACAAGTCGTCCTTTGTGTGTTTTGCAGTCACAAACATTCCCATTTATGTCCCTCTTTTTGTCTTCTCATCTCTGTGCATCTCATGGACAAAGACGTTCTTCCCTGCTCTTTTACTCTTTGAATTTTCCATGTGCAAAATAGGTACAGCCTGCAAAACCTCCTCAATAGCTATATGCACACTGCTAACCACATGAAAAAGGTTAGCTTTTCGACAGGGTTCCATGTCAAGACTGATATTTTTTTTACATTATACATGCCTGCATTCAGCTGTATTATGTAAAAGCTACAGGTATATTACTACTACTGTAACCTGTGTTCACTGGTGCCATTGGTGGGGTTCCATGCCAGAGTCCAGGGATGTTCCAGTGGTTTTTTTCAATGTCGTAGTCAAGCACATCTGTGAATGCTTTAATAGAAGGTTGCTTTTCAATTGTAGCTACAATTTTGGTCATTTTATTTAACTGGTCCAAGAGATGTTTCCTCTCTGTTATGCACTTGGAATAAGCTGAAACACCAGCAACATTTTGGTGTACAAAATGACAAACTGGCTTTTTAACAATTTGCCTCATCCTCAAAAATGCATGCACTGTGATTTGTAGGACATCTTTCATTTCAGTTGCATTCTCCATTGCAATGTTGATAATGGTTACATCGCTTAGACCAACGACAAAGGTTGCCAGCTGGTTGTCGTGCTCATAACTGTCCTCTAGTTGTGCCATGTCAGGAGATTTTAGACCTTCTGTATCAATGAGAACTATGAAGTCATATTTCAGCTCAGTTTTTAAATCTTCACCAACTTTGAGAAAGACCATATAAGCCCCTCTTGTGCATCTGCCACTGCTGACAGGAAACTGCACACCAAACATGGTGTTGAGGAGTGTTGATTTCCCTGTACTTTGAACACCCAACACAGACACTACCAACAGTCTGCTCTTCTCTCCAACCTTCCTATGAAGCTCCATCAGCACATCTGCGACCCATCTCTCTGGAATATTAGAAGCATCTCCATCCAAGAGTTCTAAAGGATATCCATCAAGCAGCATTTTAGCTACAACACTTGGCAGAGCATCTATTTCATCAACAGTTTTTTGTGAGTGCAAAGAAAACTCATAGATCAGCCCCATCTCTCTCATGTAATGCTCTATTCCTAAAGAGCTCTCCAGCAAAGCTTGATCCAGCTCTGCAATGAGTTTGGAGTCTTTCTTCTGACAGTCTTCTTTAAATTTCTCTCTCAATGTGGAGAGCTTTTTCTACTCTTTGAATTTGGAGAGGTTAGAAGCCAAAAGAGGTTAGAAGCCAAAAAGAGGGACATAAATGGGAAAGTTTGTTTTTGACCGTTCTTCCAGAAGAGAATTTATGAGGTCAGACACTGATGTTGGACAAGAAGGCCGGCTTGCAGTCTCCACTCTAGTTCATCCCAAAGGAGTTCTTTCGGGTTGAGGTCAGGACTCTTTGCAGGCTAGTCAAATTCTTTAACACCAATCTCACTTACTCCCTGGCTTGGCTTTGTGTACTCATGTATAGTCTTGTTGGTACAGAAAGGGCAGTGTGCCCATTGGTGATGGGTTTTAGTTTTTTTTTTTTTTAGTTTCTTCTTCTATCTTCTATCTGACAGCAATTTATGCTGTATTGAAATTTTCCCAAATATAGTACTAAAACGTGGTGTATTCATATGTATTATTGCTCTTTTGTTTCTCCAGGTTATGTGAGCCTGCAGGTAGGTATTAATGCCTACCACATTAATGGCTGTATTTTTACAGAAATTTGTACATGTTCTGGACACTTGGGTGAAGGCAGACCCTGAGCTGTCAACTGATCACCACCTAGTGGTGAGCTGGATGAGGTGGTGGGGGAGGAAGCCACTGATCTGAGCTGCAGACACAAGGTGGTTGGTGCCTGTCGTGGTGGTAAACCCCGAACCAAATGGTGGACACCAGAGGTGAGGGGAGCCACCAGGCTGAAGGAGTCCTATCAGACTTGGTTAGCCTGTGGGAGTCTGGAAGCAGCTGATAGGTACCAACAGGGCAACGCGGCTCAGGCAGTGTCTGAAGCAAAAACTCAGGTGTGGGAGGAGTTCGGAGAGGCCATGGAAAAAGACTTTTGTACTGCCTAGGAGAAATTCTGGCAAACAGTCAAGCGACTCAGGAGGGGAAAGCAGTGCTCTATTGTACATAGTGCCGGTGGAGCGCATAGCCGGCAATAAGTCAGACTCATTTCCAGTGGGTGATGGACCCAACCAGGGCTGCCCTTTATCCCAGATTCTGTTCATAATTTTTATCGAGAGAATGTCTAGGCATAGCCAAGTAGCGGAAAGGCTTCCGCTTGGGTGGTCTCAGAATCGCATCTCTGCTTTTCACAGATCATGTGGTTCTGTTGGCTTCATCAGGTAGTGGCTCCCAGCTCACACTGGAGTGGTTTGCAGTTGAGTGCAAAGCAGCGGGAATGAGAATCAGCACCTCTGAGGCTATGGTCCTCAGCTGGAAAAGAGTGGAGTGCCCAGTCTGGGTCAGGGACGAGTTCCAGGCCCAAGTGGAGGAGTTTAAGTATTTCGGGGTCTTGTTCATGAGTGAACGAGTTGCAACCCAGCCCCAGATAATGGGAAGAAGATGGATGGATGGATGGATGGATGGATGGGTAGGATGGATGAATGGATGGATGGACAAAAATAACTGCTGTGTCCCCTCCTTTCCATCCAAAACTGACACTGAACCTCTTCATTAAATCCCCCAAGCAGCTTTCTGTCGACTAGTTTTGCAGCTGACTTAATTGAATATGTATTTGTAGGAGTTTTCCTCTCAGACTGTTGCAGAGGAGCCAAAATACAAAACCCATGCAGACCATCAAGATATTTTAAAGGTGAGCCAATGGAATCACAGAGTATAAGACTGACATGAATTTTGTGGTGGTGATGTAACATCAACAAGCGCAGAATGCAGCTGACTCACTTCCTATTTGTGAAACAATGAGCACAAGGAAAGATGAACTTGTTTTCAGAGGAAAACTGTATCACAAACATTGTTGTCTCCCTAAATGAACAGCACCTTCCAAAAATAAAGAATTTTTAAGTTTCTGTGGCTTTCCAAGCAATCCTGAATTAAGAATGCCGTGGCTAATGAGAATGAGAAACAACAATTTCATCGTTACTGCACACAGCAAAGTCTACACTGCACTTCACTCCAGATCAGATCATTCAGCCAAAAACATTTGAAAGGAAAAGGAAGATAAATAACAGAGATGCCCCAGTACTATTTTAATGGAATGAATATTCCATTCTGCTACGAAGACCTGAGCGAGACAACCCAGCAGCAGAAGATGAGCAGCCTATGAAATGCAGTCCTACGGTGGATCATGATCATGCTCTGTCTCAGAAATTTCTGGCTTTGACCATGCAGTAACCAAAAACATGAAGTTAAAAGTATGAATAGAAGCATTAAAAAAATGCAAGATGTGGGAACTCAAAATTCAATCTACTTTTGGATTACAAAGATTTGTCGGGTCCAGTGATGACATTTGAGTCTACACAAGCGATTTCCTGTGTTGTTCAGTGTTTCATTTGGATAACTTAGGCAACATTTGCTACTCTAGCCCAACGTTACTGGCCTTGTGGATCAGTTTAATGAGTTGCATCAACAACCCTCAGCCCTAAGCAACAGCAAGTATGGCACTGGCCACAACAGACTCATAGAAAATGCTGACCATTCTCCAACAGATATTAAAAGACCTCAGCTGCATCAGAAAATGGAGATGGGTCTGACCCTTCCTGTACAATGCAGTTGTGTTTATAACCCAGTCCAGTTTATTGTCAGTGTGTAATTTATAGTCCTCCACTTTACACTCCACTCGACTTCTTGGATTGAACATTGTGTCACTGGTTTCCTGGTCCTCCTAAAGTCCACAATCATTTGCTTGTGTTTGTCACATTAAGCTACAGATGATTGGGGTTTCACCATTTGATGCTTCTCTACCAAAGAGTCCACCACAGTCCAATACTCCATCTCATCACCCCCACTGAAGCATCCAATCATTGAATCCACTGGAAAAGTAAAAAATCATGACACTCACAGCTGGTCCAGATAGGCGTAGACATGATTGAGCAGGTAGATGTTGGCATCTTCAACTCCGAGTCAGGCTAGTAAGCAGGGCTGGACTGGAACAGAAAATCGGCATTGGCATTTAGACTAGAGACCGGTCCACCAGGTATTATAGGAAAGGCCATAAAGCCTTTGAATGAAAACAAACGCTGTTTACAGTGATGTACACTGTGTTGTTGGTATATATGTATGATTTCTATACATTTTACATCAGATAAAAACTTTGATTGCAAGATTCAGATAATTATTTATTAAAAGCTAGACATTTTAAATGAGAATAAGAAAGAAAAGTATTTCTTTGTGCTCCCCTTTCCCTGTTAATGCCCTACCTGGCCCCCTGGCAAAACTTTGCTAGACCCGCCCCTGGACAGTTACCAGCTTACTTAGAAAAAGATCCTGGTGTTATTTGTCTCTCAGAAACAGTTCATAACTTCCCTTCAACTCATTCATGCCACCTAAAACTTAAACCTCCATCGCCTGTCCAGCTCTGATGATTCAGTAAGGACATCTCCTGGTTTCATCTTCATTTTTCCCTTTCACCACATATCCAAACCGATATCATGACCAGCAGCTTTTACAGCTGTGGCTCCAGCAAACATCAGCTGATACTAGAAAGTAATATTAAATCAATTCTAACAACAGCTGATCAAGCTTAAACGTGCCGCTGTTGTTTAGCGCGACATCCGCTGGTTTCCTCTTTCTGGCGCAAAGTGGGAGATAAACAAACAAGAGAGAAAAGCCGATCAGCTGATCATTGATCAGTTTCATGATTGAAGTAGCAACAGGAGAGGGAGGGGGAGAGAATGAGAGAAGAAGAGGCAGCTGCAGCGTAAAGACACAGAATAACTCCAGCTTTGTGTCTTTTTCCATTCTAGCTGAAGTCCAGGACAAACTGCAATCCTTTTCACCTCAATACGAAACGCGTAATATTTTCTCTGAATACGGGGCGATTCCGTTTTTTACAGGATGGTTGGCAACTCTACTAACTAACCTTATGAATAAAATAAAGTTCACTATTAGTAACATCATAGCACCCACCCAGGCTGTATAGAAACTCCGTCATGTTAGCTAGTACGCAGTATGAGTTATTGTAGCTAACGGTAAAAAGTCAGCATAACGAAAATAAACTTCTTACCTGAAGTTCAGTTCACCTGACACTCGGACCTGCGGCCGCCTCAGGTCTCTCCTCCTCCTGCCTCCCTCTTTCCCTCATCCACCTGCTGGCCTCTGTGGTAGCTCCGCCATAGCCACCACCAAACAACTGAGTTATTTTTACACATCTGCCAGCATCTGGCCAATCCACCACCTTTCATTGTTTATACCCCCCCTCCCAAAGAAAACAAAGAATGACCCTTTCCAGAGTCTTTATGACATGGAAAATCAGTACCATAGGTCTGTAATCCTAGCAACCACTGGGACCTGGCATCTTTGGTACAGAAATGAGGCATGATATCTTCCACAGCACCAGGACCCTCTGCAGCCTCAAGGTCATAACAGAATTTATTAACAACTCCACAAAGCTGGGGGTATAGTCCTTGAGGACACAGGGACTCACCCTTAAGTAATTCTCACCTCCTCTCTGTTGCCTGCTCTGAAGGCCCTGTTCTTGTCACTGAATCTCTCCCTTCGTAAGTATGTCCCTCTCTCTATTTTCAAACAACGGTAATTACACATATCTTCATCTCTTCCTCACCCTCTTTTTGGACTCCTCCTCCTTATTAAGCTACTTAGTTTTAGAAAAATTTCTAAATGAAGTTTCAAACCAAATGGGAAAAAAAACACATCCCAAGATGCCATGAATAGTTGTGGAAAAACGCTCAGTTTCCTCAGGGACAAGTTTTAGATTTTGGGCAGGTAGTTTTTAGTGCTGAATCTTTAAATGCAAAGGCTTACATTGTAGGAGGCTGTTCAGTACTTTCCTGTAGTATTTAATTCTGCAGTAGCATCCATCCATCCATTTTCTTCCACTTATCCGGGGCCGGGTCACGGGGGCAGCAGCCCAAGCAGAGAAGCCCAGACCTCCCTCTCCCCAGCCACCTCATCCAGCTTGTCCGGGGGAACACAAAGGCGTTCCCAGACCCCGTACTGCACCTCTAGTTATTAAGTTAAACATGTAAACAGGGTGATCTGAAACCTCTGCTGATAATGACCCATGCCTTTTTTCAGTAAATGGTAAAAGTTACTACACCCCCCCCCTCTTGTCATTGGCTGTGGTTTATGCTATGGTATATGATTTATTTTTGGTGCTGTGTCTCCAAGAAGAGAATACACTGTCCTAAAATATCTGTTCAATTAACCAAATTAATTTTACTTTCATCTCTGAAATAATCTTTATGTATTTGCTGATGATTCACTTTCAAAGTCCGACCTGTCTTACATATTTTAAGACTATTTATCAGTGTCTGGTGACATCATTCAGGCATGACTCATGTGGGGGATTAGCTCAAATGGTAGAGCGCTCGCTTAGCATGCGAGAGGTAGCGGGATCGATGCCCGCATCCTCCAAAAAGTATTCTATTAGGCATCGTCACAAAAACAGAGGAGTTCACACAGTGAAATCCCTCTCATCACCTACCCAGACAGGCATTGTCTTTTCACCCCACAAAGATACTGTACATGTTCAAGCATACAAGGGCAGCCCAACATCACAGAACTCTCAAATCACATTAAACACTGGTTGTCAACTGAGCGGACAATCATAATAAAGCAGTTCATTTCAATCTATAGATTCAAGCTGCTCGTAATATTATTGGCTACCAGATGCCAATAGACCATAGATGACTGTGTTAAAAAGCTTTGAGTAATGAACCCTTTTCTATACAAGGTTCAGTGTTTCATCACCAGTAACCAACTACCTCATACACATAAAACTTAGAGTGTATTCAAAGTAAATAAAGTTTATTTATTTATTATACAGACTTTAAAGATAAACATTTTCTGTTGATAAAAAACTCAAATGGTAGAGCACCTGCTTCACATGCACAGGCAGTGAAAAAGAAAAAAAGGTGGCAGGCAGTAAATCTAGTTTAGGGTAAGTCTTTCTTTAACAGTGACTATTTCACTCCTCCATTGTTTTAGGGTGAAAAATGAAAAAAATACAGACAGTCCATCCTTTAGCTCTGTATAAGCAAAGCGCAGAGTCTAGACAGATGGGGGGCATTGCATGTAGACCTTGAACTGGGATTGCTGCTCCTTCCAGTGTAACTTTACTTAACCAGGGGTAGCTGAACACAGAGCTTTAAGGAATCTGTTTACTGTGGAAAGGAAATGTTTTTGTGTTGATGCTTAAAAGTACGGCCGTTTGGAGGATGCGGGCATCGATCCCGCTACCTCTCGCATGCGAAGCAAGCGCTCTACCATTTGAGCTAATCCCCCCTGTGTTTTTGGCTGTAGCAAGATCACAATGCAATGATGAGTGCCACTGAAAATATATCAAGACATATGAGTTATTATTTGTCAGACTATATCAATTGCCCATTGATGATGGCTAAAGATTACATTGCTTTTTTCTGTGAAGGATATATTCCTGACTCTTGTGACGTACTAATGAAAGCCCAGTAACAGTAGGGTCTGGTAGGGGTAGCTAGTCACAGGGATTTAAGGGATTTGTTCACTCTGCAAATTAAATGTTTTCATGATGAGGTTTAAAGTGAAACACCCGTTTGGAGGATGCGGGCGTCGATCCCGCTACCTCTCGCATGCGAAGCAAGCGCTCTACCATTTGAGCTAATCCCCCTCTGGTTGCAGTTTACACATGTCACATGATCTTTGGTGTTTGCATATATGCAGTCCTGAGTACAGACACACCAGGGCTTTGCTTATGAACCTAGAACTGGGATTGCTCCTCTTTCCAAAAGTAGTTTAATGACATTTAGCTTCTAGTAGGGGTACCTGGTCACATGAACGTTTCAAATATTGTAAAGGCCATGCCCAGAATATCAAGTCAACACAGCACTTGAAATGATCTGTTACTTAGAAAAATGAATAAACTGCAATTGAAAAGTCTGGCTCATTGTCTTGAAAGGCAGAGTGCTCGTTTTGAATGGACAACTGTTCCTTGTTGCCCAAACTGCCACACTCCAAATTAGTTTTTTAAATATTTTTTTCCTTTCCAGGTAAGGAAATCCTAAAACGTTTGTTCTCTTAAATTAAAGCCACAGAGATGTGGTGTTTAGAAACAATGCATCTCAACTGTTCTGATACTCCTGATGCATATGGGATCCCTACAGGTTTTCGAGAAGGCAGCTGTCCTTCTCTCCTGGATCGGCTGGAGCTTTCTTTCGGTGCCTTCCCAGCTTTGACAAAAGTCCAGCTGGAGTAACCACATTTACTCAGGACCTTCTTGATGTGATGTTCTTCTGCTTCTCTGGCCGCTGTGTCTGTTGGGATGGTGTTCGCTCTCTGTTGTAGCGTCCTGATGACAACCAGTTTATGCTCCATTGGATGATGAGAGTCAAACCTTAAATACTGATCTGTATGCGTAGGTTTACGGTACACATCAGCTTTTAGATGTCCCCCATTACTGATGGAAATGTCACAATCTAAGAAGGCTAACCTGCTACTTCAGACAGTCTGTCACCCTTTTCCTGTAACCATTTCCTGGGTCTCGTTTCAGGGGCTCATAAGTATTTTCGTCACTGAGCAGTGACAAAATGTTCTCATGATAATCTTGCTAATCAATGCAGGTGTCATCCACATATCTGAACCAATGGCTTGGTGGTGTTCCAGGGTAGGATAGCAAAGCCCTCTTTTCCACTTCTTCCATGTACAAATTGGCCACGATGGGTGAAACCGGAGAACCCATGACACACCACTGTTTCTGCCTGTAGAACTGACCCTTGTATGTGAAGTAGGTGGTGGGTTTTGGTCAGTGGTTGTTGATCAATGGTCATGAAAATTTGCATAATTAAGATTAAGGAAGTGACCTCCTAGCCCATTGTTCCATCATTGGGCAGGTTTCAGTCATTATGCAAATGTACTGTTTATAAGATTGGGGAAACTTGCAGTCAGCTGAGACTGAAGAAGTCACTTGGATGAGTGACGAAATGTTTCTCCCACAAAAC
Source organism: Oreochromis niloticus (assembly GCF_001858045.2). NCBI lineage: Eukaryota > Metazoa > Chordata > Actinopteri > Cichliformes > Cichlidae > Oreochromis > Oreochromis niloticus. The sequence continues at coordinate 17,630,017 of NC_031980.2, read as the reverse complement.
GCTACGTCCAGATGAACAGAATCAGCTTTTGGAGGTTGGTGCTTAAAGGTACGGCCGTTTGGAGGATGCAGGTATCGATGCCGCTACCTCACGCATGCTAAGCGCACGCTCTACCATTGGAACTAATCCCCCTGTGTCTCCTGCTGGTGCGAGAGCACAATGCAACAACGTGTGCCACTGAACCAATATCAAGACGCATTAGTTATTATTTGTCAGACTATATCAATCGCCCATTGATGATGACTAAAGATTACATTGCTTTTTTCTGTGAAGGATATATTCCTGAGTCTCGTGACAGACTTATGAATGCCCAGTAACAGTAAGGTCTGGTAGGGATAGCTAGTCACAGGGATTTAAGGGATTTGTTCACTCTGCAAATTAAAGGTTTTCATAATGAGAAAGCAAATGCTTACTAACAGAGCAGCGAAGTGCACCCATGGCAGAAGAATCCACAGCCACTTCCAGGACAGCGCAGATACGCGGTGCATGCGGCAAGGCATGCAGGCCATCACCAACTAGAGGAAGACAACACCTGCCTATGATGATAACACCTCCATATCAGATGCGCTGAACAACTTCTATGCACGGTTTGATGCTTGAATGACGTGTTGGTCAGGAAGTCCATCCCCCCCTCACAATTACCAGGTTCTGTGTCTGACCTCTGCTGATGTGAGGTAAACTCTTCGCATAGTTAACCCGTGGAAAGCTGCTGGCCCAGATAACATCCCTTGGACAGTGCTCAGAGAATGTGCAGACCAGCTGACAGATATTAATGGGAAGGAGGTTCTGTATGTAGGAAAAGAAACACTGTTGAACCATGTGTGAAATAAATAAAGAAATGAAATGAAATGTCCTCACTGACATCTTCAACCTCTCCCTGAGCACTGCTGTCGTCCCAACGTGCCTCAAGGCCACCACCATCGTCCCCATGCCAAAGAAGTCCCCAGTGTCCTGCCTCAACGACTACCGTCCTGTTGCACTCACACCCATCATGATGAAGTGCATCAAGAGCCTCATCATGAGGCACATTAAGACCTCACACTGTGAGCTGCCACTCACACTGGACAAACTGTAGTTCATCTATCGCCCAAACAGATGACGCCATCGCCACCACCCTAAACCCTACAATAAAGGCGCATGTTATGCTGTTCACAGCCTTCAGTTCAGCATTCAACACAATCATTGCCCAGCACCTGATTTGAAAACTGCGCCTGCTGGGCCTGAACACCTCCCTCTGCAACTGGATCCTGGACTTTCTGAAGAAGAGACCTCAGACAGTCTGAATGGGTAACAGCATCTCCAACGCCACCACACTGAGCACTGGAGCCCCTCAGGGCTGTTTGCTCAGCCCACTGCTGTTCACTCTGCTGACTCACAACTGTGCAGTAATGCACAGTTCGAACCACATCACGTTCACTGATGTCACGACTGTGGTGGGTCTCATCAACGTCCTGTTAAAATCTCCCAATTCTTTTAATCTTTGGGCTGAAGGAAGGACAATACTCGGTGTATAAATGCTCAATCAACAATATTTTATTTCCATACAATTCAACACTTAAGAGCATAAGAACGTCCGGACGGGAGAGATGCTTGCAGAGGGTCACAGCATGTCTCAAAATGGTGACGGGCTACTCAGCCTTTTATAGCCTCTAGTGGCCCCCACCTAGTCATAAAAAGCCTAAACATTCACATTCTTTCTCTCTTACGGCGCCTAAGTTATGACCTCGGCTCCCTGTCTTTCTGCTCTCTGTAAAGGTGGGGGCATGGAATGTGGTCTGTCTCTTCTGCTATCAGAACAAGGTCCTCTGCACCCAACATTCTCTTCATGATTCAGCAGTATGAAATGTCAAGAAACAGTGTAACACATTCAACAGTGTCTAATAATACAGGTCAATCCAATAGATCTAATGATTTTCACACTCTTTTAAGTCAGAAGTATAATGCAAACTAAAACTACATACTGATCACACACTCTATATTAAGGGGTATAATATGACCTACAACAGTTAACATAATTCAACTACTTTAACTACAGATATAAGATAACATATGATAACAGAATAATCTCACAGTCCTGAGCAGCTCCATCACTGTCTGGTATGGTAACTGCACTGTATCGGATCGAAATACCTTAGTGAGAGCAGCTGAGATTATTGGAGCCTCTCTTCCCTCCATCACAGACACTTATAGCACCCGAAGCATCCACAAAGCCACCAACATTGTGGGGGACCCCACACACTCTTCAGCCTGCTGCCTTCTGGAAAGAGGTACCGGAGCATCCGGTACCGGAGCATCCGGTCCCAGACTGCGAAACAGTTTCTTCCCCCAAGCTGTAAGATTCCTGAACACTCAGTGACTGGAATGACACACACACACACAAACACACACACACACCTTCATACATGTCACTACCAAGCACTTATCTGCAGTATCTCACACACGCACAGCTTCAGACACCAAGTTTCTTTTTGCACAATTCTTAGTATTTTGCACATTTCCATTGCACTTGTCTCTGTATTGTCCTGTTGTGTCTAGTGTCGTGCCGTCTTGTCTTGTTGCAATTTTTGCACATTGCACTTCACGCAGTCCTGTGTTTGTCTGTTACATGTCATATGTAGTACCAGGGTCTTGGAGGAACGTTGTCTCGTTTTACTTTGTACTGTACCATTAAACATGGTTGAAATGACAATAAAAGCTACTTGAATTGACTTGAGAAATGTTTTCGTGATGATGCTTAAAGAGAAAAGCCCATTTGGAGGATGCGGACGTTGATCCTGCTACCTCTCGCATGCTAAGCAAAGTTAGGCAAAGTTACTTAAATTCCAGGATCTGGTTAATTACAATACATCCATAATCTTATACAAAGCCTTTAATAAACTTCTACCTACAAATTTACAAACTGTATTTGAAATTCGAGAAAGGGCTTATAATGTGAGAGGCTTCGGAGAATTTAAATTACCCAGAACTCGAACAACCCGTAAAGGTTTTTGTGTGTCTGTATGTGGTGTGAAAATCTGGAACAGTCTGAGTTTACAACTGAAACAATGCAAAAATATTCATAAATTTAAATTCCTCTACAAACAGTTGGTCTGGTCACAGTATACTCAATGATGGTTTTGGTGTGCTCTGTAATGTCTGTTCTCTTACCATTGCTGGTATGGATTCAAAAAAAAAAGAAAAAAAAGTGTATGTATGTATATATATGTGTAGATGTGTGTTTGTTACTATGTAATTATTATTGCCTGTTACCTGTGGTAACGCAATTTATAATTAATATATTTTGTATTAAGTTATGAAGGTTCTATTTGTTGTTTGCGAGCTGCCGTTGAGATGCCCGGGGCTGTTGATGTGTTGTTTGGTTTGCAATGATGGGCGTAGCTGTGGGAAGCTATTGTTTTTTGTTGATGAGTGAGTATAGGGGTGGGATTTAATAAGTTTTCTTCGTCCCACTCCTTTTCAGGTAAATTTGTTTTTTGTTTTTGTGCACCTTATGTTTAATATATGTATTTTGTTGTGCCTGAAATGAACAAATAAACAAACAAAAAACAAGTGCTAATCTCCTTCTGATTGTTTCAGAGCTGCACATATGCAGTCCTGAGTACAGGCACATGAGGGCTTTGCATATGAACTTTGAACTGGGATTGCTCCTCCTTCCAAAAGTTGTTTAATAACACTTAAGTTCTAATTGGGGTACCTGGTCACATGAACTTTTTAGTCATTGTAAACGCCATGCACAGAATATCAAGTCAATGCAAGTAAACTTTTTACACAGTTTAATACAAAAAGCTCTAAAGCTAGTTAATTTTTCATGTGCGCTTGATTACATTTGCACTTTTTACCAAATGATAATAAGCTACCTCACAGTCATCTCATAGTAATGCCTCTCTTTCTTACATTCAGTGCTCTGCCATAGTTATTAGTGTTAAAGAAAACGTTGAAGCTGCAGATGTAACTTCTCTCTTGTGCCTCCAGGCGGCAGCACAGACACATCTACGGCTATCGGGGGGGTCATAAACATACAAATATGTTTATTCTCTATTTCAGGTCGTTTCTTCATTCTACTAATTAAGGTGATTTATTTAAAGTTATGTTTATATCAACTTCATATTTCATTAATATACACTGCCATATAGAAATAGTAATTAATGAATCAGTTCCTGTTTGCTTTACAGGTTTTACGATTTACTCTTAGAATGTATTAGTCTCCATAAACAATAAACAGTTTTAAATCCCATGAATATTTAAAATGCTCTATTTAAAATATTTTAACACGTCAAAAACGGAGCTTGGAGGATGCGGGCATCGATCCCGCTACCTCTCGCATGCTAAGCGAGCGCTCTACCATTTGAGCTAATCCCCCTACGCTTCAGGCGCAGCCTGTTTGCCCTCCCAACCCGTAATATCATGACGATTTGTCAAGTCCTGATGATGTTAGGTCGTGTTTTCCAAAGAGATGTACGTAAAACGAGCGTACATGTGTAGAGTCATTCCAAACGGTTATGTTTCCTCATGTTCGGTCCCCGGAAACGTAAGATATCGACGATTTGTCACCTAGCTTAAAATATTAGGCTTTGAAGGTGAGAACGTGTTGACAGCAGGGACCTATAATAACTTATACAAAGACTACCTGAGTTTGAAGTGTCGAACGAATTGATTTCAGTGAAATTCGTCGCAAAAACTTTCGTCAAAATGTAAATGTGACATTGGCATCTTCTTTCGTTGTGTGTCTCAGCCCCCCCCCCCCCAAAAAAAAAAATTACCAATTTTTAAAATAACCAATTTTTAAAATAACCATATTTTCTACTTGGTCTGGTTGGTTGCATTTTGCAACTTGAGAGCTAAAACAAACTCACGCCAACGAAACACAAAAATTTGGAGGATGCGGGCATCGATCCCGCTACCTCTCGCATGCTAAGCGAGCGCTCTACCATTTGAGCTAATCCCCCTTTAAGTGCGATGCCTTGTAACCTGATATAATATATATGTAATCGCGGTGGGCTATAGCCAGGAGAGTCTGTTTGTTTGCTAGCAATGGTGCTGGTTCGGCTAATGAACTGTATCTACTATGTAATCTGTATTCGATCGTTGCGCTTGTAAACCGTGAGAGAGAGAGAGGTAAAAAAAAAAGTCACCTCCTTCGAGCCGGATTTGAACCAGCGACCTAAGGATGTCTATTGAACTCCTCTACAGTCCTCCGCTCTACCAACTGAGCTATCGAAGGGGATGGTATCCCCTCCCCACGGTGTTTGTCTATAAGCGGGAGCGCTTCTCAGCAGGCGAGCGGAAGAAGCTGATTTACTGGGACAAGATACGTTTTTGAGAGTACTGCTTAGTCAGCGACACTTGACTAAAAATACATACCCAGGGTACTCTTCTCACATTGATCTATATTAAAAGGTGGTGAGACAAATTTGTTTCTTCTTAAGATGACCCTGAATACACATATCTAATAATTATATTTTAATAAGAACATACATATGCGAAATTGAAGTTTGAGGGCAAATCCCCAAGTCATGACAAGACAACTGTTAACAAGGTGGTCTCTATTATTTGCTGTGTAGCTAGTAGCACAATTGCGTAAATCAGCTGATAAAAACACTGCAGTGGGGTTGGAGTCTTTATTACAAATCATTTACATTACAAAGTAAGACATTAGTCTCTTCCATATCATCTTGTTTACAGGGGGCGGTTAGTTAAGTAAAATGTCCAGAGGAGGGCGTTTCTCAGATTTGAGCATACAGGATGACAAAGCTGGCATCACTGATCCACCAGACACAAACACAGAAATGCATTGACCTTCAGGTACATGATGCCGGTGCTTCTTGCAGCTCGGGCGAGAAGCTTCTGCTGGTAGGTGAAGCATAAGAAAATGGGACAGAAACAAAGCAGCAGAAACAGACAGATTTTTTTCTTCTGGACTGATGTGAGAAGACTGTGTTCACAACCGCACTCTGGATGAGCAAATCCACCTGGAGACACGATTCCCTAGTTAGGTTTGACAAGGGGTTTGCACACACAGGACCAGGTGTTGAAGATGACTTGACCCTCTGATGAGGTTTCCAGTGGCTTGGAGAAGTTTCTGACCTGTTCCCTGCCTTTACCAACTTTCATAACACTTTTTTCATTATATTTAAATAAAAACGTTTTATAAATCATCTACAAACCTATATTTTCTATAAATTACAGAACCTGCTTAACCCAGAGGCTCAAGCAGTGGCAGAAATTTGCAGTATAAAACTCAGGGAGAGAGAAAGAAGGGTACGACCTCCGTATCCAGCAGTGACAAAAAGTCTGATAGAAAAAAAACAAACATCTAAACAACACCAAACTGATTTTAAAATTTAACCAAAACCAGAGACAAAAAGGGTCTTTTTGAGTGAGCTCGTTTCCCTCTGACCCTGCGGCACCCACTTGCGTCACATAGGACATGATAGCCTCACGCTGGGCCAGAGTGTGTGTGTTGGTGTGTTTACAGTATACAGAGCTTCCTGTGTGCATATTGTGTGTGTATTACGTTATCCCGCTCGAGTGAGCAAATCCTGGGCCCATGTCTTGATTGCCGAGGTCGTGTGTTGGAGTAGCTGCCACGTCGAGTTGGTAAAGGACAAGGCGTGGCCCTGCAGACATGATACAGACACCTCCCCACTGCAACAGAGAAAGTCAAAAATCACTCACTGCAGCTTTAATGATTCTTTTAGCTCCTTTTAAACAATACAAACAAACACATTTGGCTACTACACTATTGATGACTGGTTTAAATAACAGGCGAGACGTATTTGATGGTCAATTTGTGGGAATGCTCATGATTTTCAAATATCTAGATAGTCGTTAAATTGTTGGGAAAAAATTAAATAGTAATAATCCATTTTTCCATTAATCACCACCATAGCACTCCCAGGTGATTCCAGAATGGTTTGGATCATTTAGAGTTACAAAGCAAAATTATCCCTGGTGAGGAGTCAGACTCAGTGCGAAGAGAAGATGATATACAGACTAATCAATGATGATGCCGCTTACATTTAAGCCAGGCCTGCATTAGAGGCTCTTAAATCAAGCACCTTGGTGGTTGGGCCTTAATGGGCCACATCAGCAGGCATCCAGTGTTATATACATCTGGTGGTCAAAGGAGGAGGCCTTAGCGGTCTGCTCCGCAGTTTCTGAATTCGTTCTCGGGGTCTTGTTCATGAGTATACAGAGCAGGAGATTGACAGATCATTACAGAGTTCATCTGTCAATCACCTCAGAGGTTATCAACAGCCAAGGAAATGGCCACTGATGCATCTCTGCTTTAGACTGCTGCTCTCTCAACCGAGACCTGGACAGGTGTCAGAGGATGAATGAATGGAAAAATAGTCTGATTGTTTATCAGCAGGGTGCAACTACCTGACTCCAGTAAACAGAAGAAGAGCACACTGCTGAGAAGTGAAATGTGTGTGTGGTGCTGTGACGGTACTATGCAAATAGGAGAAACATACACAGACAAAGCCTACAAAGACCTGCCAAAAACTCTGGTGAGCGACTCCCTCAAAGAACAAATAGAAACGAGGTCCAAACTCCAGCAAGATAAACTGGCATGTCACTACATCTGTCAGTGCGACTGGTAACCTGCACACATTTCTCAGTGGCTTCAATAAAACACAGCAATAAGTAAAAGTGAATCACGTTTCATCCCAACAAGCACCATAACGAGGGCTTCATAGTTAAATCATTGTTGCAGCAGTGCCACAGATTCTTACAGTTAGTCAGCCCAGAGGTACGGTGTCTTCATTTTAGTCAGATTATTCTAATACAAGCTGTGCTGTTCTTCTTGTTTAACCCTACAGGCCAAATACATCTTTGTGAAACCAGTCCCAGCTGGTTTAACTGCCCCAGACTCAGGCATGTAGTACTAAAGATTAACTGTTAAAGAGCTGCTGTTAGTACTGACTTGCAAGAGTCCTCTAAGTTAGTCCATGCTCTCTGTAGCAGGTTAGATGTGTACGCCAGCGCTGGCAGGATGTAGTTTTGATGTAGGAAGATGAGGAGCTCCTTCAAATATGCCATAGCCTGGAACACACTCTCTGGGGTGTTGGTGTTCACCTGGACAAAGACATGCAACACAATCAGAGTCAGACTGAGGTTATCTGTTAGTTTCTTATGTAATGCTCAAAAGTTTAATTAAGGGGGAAAAAGTGACACAGTATAAACACAAATAAATCCACAAAAGGATGAAATGCCAATCCAGCTGGACTGTTTAATATACACCCAGAAAGCTGTGCTTCACCCCCCCCCCCAAAAAAAAATATTGTACTTCAACATTTAAATGTTTAAGGTCAGGTGCAGCTGTAGCCATGGCCTTACCCATTCTATGACAAGCGGTGTGGTTTCTTTAACCCAGACAATAAACCGTGAGGTGTTTTCAGAGATGAAGACGGCTGCTGATTTTGCCTTTTCCAAACCTTGTTCCGTTACTGGACCCAAAACCCGGACACACTCAGAGTAATAATAAGGAGTGTTTGTCTCCAACCAGCTACAGAAAATACAAAACACACAATACAGACAATAATGATCACAACTGCAATCTTCATTAGAGGAAAAATGGAAGAAAAGAAAAAGCCACAGAATTTTTTTTTTTTTTTTTTTAAAAAAAAGCAAATAATTTTATGACAGAACAGTAGGTTAATCTAATAAATCTATATTAATATAGTATTCTAAATAAAAGCCAACAAACCACAGGGAATAAAACACTGTGTGCCTGAGCATTATCAGGAAGTGAGTCAGAAGCTTGTTTTAGATTTTAGGGATCATTTTTAAGTGTCGGCTCTGTTGACTAGAAATGATCGTACCTGAAGCCCTGCTTTGAGTAGACTGTTATTTTGCTCCAGGCCTGCTGAGATACAGCTGTGATCCCTGAGGAGTGCAGATACCTGGCTGTGATGGAATCTGAAATGCAATATAAAAACAATGAGTAGGCCACAGATACAAAGATAGGCGAATATGGTGATTAAACGGCACTCTGACAGACCTGCGACAGAGCCGTTTGATCTGACGTCGTGGGCGATGAAGCCGGCAACGAACACGAGCAGAACCAGAAGCAGCTTGGACCAGGGAAACCCGTGACCACGCATCTTTACCTGCAGATTCTGGAGAATCACAAAGCACATGTCAAATACAGTTCATAATCCAAGTGTTAGCTTTATGATTGCATACATGTCTAGCTGTTGCCCAAGAAGCAGGGATAATGTCAGAAGAAGTTTTTAAACAGGATTTGCACATGCTCATTCATACATTCATCTTTCCAGTACTAACATTTGCAACTCACCAGGCTCTTCAGTTCAGTAACTCTGCCCTAGATTGCTTGGAAACTACCCAGTAAGTCCCAAAACAGTCGTTCCAATATCACAACTCTACTGATCTCTTTAATAGGCTTTCAAATTAATATTCTTCTCTTCATTCCTTTAGTTTTAGTTCCTAAATTTATATCTTATTTTTTTAAGGTTTTTATGCCTTCTGTCAGCACTTTATAAATATTGTTTGTTTTCATATTGTGGAGGTGCTTCAGGATTTAATATTACACGATCTTCATGTCTAACCCAGACTTTTTTGGAATCATGAGTTTAATTTTAAACAAACATCTCTTTATCAAACATGAACAGGCTGACTTGCTCACCTGGCACAGGCTATTGCACTCCTGAAGGTCATGAGATTCAATGGTGTCTCTCATTTCTTCGTTGGTCACTCTAAATGACTGGATCGTTTCCTCGAGGTTCTTCCGAAGCTAAAAGAAGTCCAAGTAAAACACAGTGATGGAATTAAAAGACATTAAAAATACCAGTTACATTAAAACTGCATTATTAATCAGGTTAAACAGGCTTTGATGTTTAAATAAAAGTATCCCTGGGAGGTGCGTTTGGTTTATGAACCAACAGACATCGGGACAGGACTCGTACCTTTGGTGGAAGGATGTTCCAGGACTTTAATAAGTGGTTCAAAAGCAAACTGAGGAAAGAAAGCAGTGAGTCAGCTTATGTACTAGTTTGAAATCATCTTGATTTGTACCGTTTACCTTATGTGGAGATGTGATCATAAAAAAAAGACAAAAAAATAAATGGTCCACAGGTTACCTGGACTGGGGTAGGTGTTTGGTGTAGAGCTGCCTCCACACTCCTAAGCTCTGAACATCCACACACAGACACTCAGTCATACTGCTGAGCAGCTGCAAGAAGCAGAAGATAATGAGGTTAATTTTTATAGTTTTACTCACAATGTATTCTTTGACATCGTTTAGTGAGAACACAATTTTATTGAGCCATTCTGCTTTATTTAATCACTTTTGTTAAAGATCGTGTTGTGATGGCTGCTGTAACAGTACAGTAGCAGCAGGACTGTATACAGAATTGTGGGTCTCACCTCCCTCTTCATGTCATCAGGACAGTGTGGCGTGGCTCTGGACAGAAATGACGGCAGGTACGTGTGCAACGTGTTCTCTGGCTTGGCTCCAAATGCGAGGACCTTCAGTCGAGGATACAAACGCCTCAGCTGCTCCTGCAGACTGTAATAACAAACAGAAAAAAAATATATTAGGACTCAGCTCAGAACGTAGATAACATTTTTGCAATGCTTTTATTTCTAAACAGAGATTATGAACAGTCTGAGATGTCTTGCTGTTGGTCTGTGTTTGCACTGGTTTACATTTACCTTGATGACAGGGCGTTCTTTGGCATGAAAGCAAAATCAAGCAAAGGAAAGAACTCTTTCGGACCCATAATACCAAATCCCTTTGTCAGGTTTGAATGAAGTCTGGGAAAAGAATTAAAGTATGTTGAAATATCCATGACATTCAAATTAAAGGTATCACTGGTAATGATCTTAATAGTTCAAATAGTACAAATGAATGGAAAGGAAGTGACTGGAAGATGAAGAAATTTGAGAAATTTCATGGATTTCTGAGTCAGACTTACGAGAGAAGTCTCTCCAGATAGGCGATGGCATATGAGGACAGAGACTTCACTCCCAGCACAGGGAGCATGATGCCCAGCCACACTGAAACAAATAACATTTTTTTTTAGTTTAGGAACTTTTTCCTTCTGTTAAAGTGAAAATATATATATGTTTAATCACAACTTGGGTGTAATTTCGTACTTAATTAGTAATTTTAGACACCATTTTCCCCTAACTTTCATTGCAATTTTGCACTGTAAATATTTAATATAATCACATAAGTTTTGACATACGGGAGCCCAGACATCAACGTCAAACAAGAAATTTTCCAAAAGTGGTTTCCACCCACATTCCCTCACATCCTGCCATTTTGTTTTTATCAACATGAGGAATACTTTAGCATATTAAGCTCAGAATGTGTTTTCACTTGCCTTCAAGCAGTCAAACAGAATTAAATAAAGGGGATGAAAGATGAAAGCTGTTACATAATTTTCTAATAATATTCACCCTCCCATGCCCACATTCTGCAGACTCACAGTCTCACCAAACACCAGACAAACACTTGGAGCACCAGCAGCTATCACGGGGGAATATTACTGCTCTAATGTGCTCTGTTGCTTCAGTGAACCCCAACCCAGAATGTCTGTCTTCACACATTGTTGGGAAAGTGGGAGAAAGGGGAAAACAGACAGACCTTGACTAATACAGGGCAAATGCCTACTTGTTCAGAGCAGTTTTGGGCTTTATAGATATGCAGTAATGTAAAATATTTAAATTATTGCGTGCCTCTGTGTAAAAGTGTTTATTACCTCTTAGACCCTGGCTGAGATCATAAAATCCTGCTTGGCCCAGAGCCCACATGATGGTCAAACACTTTACTGGACGATTCTGAACCGACCGCAACATTTCCAAATACTGCAGAACAGGAACAAGGAGAGGGGAGAGTTTTACAATATAACAATGCAAAATTATTCCAACAGACAAATCCAGCAATACCCACTCTGGAACTATAATACATAATTTGATAATATTACACATGTCTAGAAAAGTTAGGAAAAATATAGCTAGAGCTTTTAGTGTAATAACATGCAGAGCAGGAAAAGAGCAGCAAAGCTGCTGATTATTTGCCGGAGTGACAGTCACACACTCACCTCTGGCAGATTTTGGGTGGCTATTTTGGGTTTGTCCTGTAGGACTGCCTGAATGCAAACTCTGTAGCCATGTAGAGGTTCTCCTGGAAATAAAAACAATAAGCGTTAGGTACATTTTCGAGTTCTTATGAATTTTTATTTCATCCTGGTGACCTTGCTGACTGTTTACTTACAATGCTCTTGGTTCAAGTTTGTTAAAAGGTAAACACTGGTAATTTGAGGTTTGAGTCATGATCAGTTTTGACCCCACCCTAGCGTTGAACCATAACAGTGGTTTTTGCACTGATTAGAACTTTTTTTGTCCCCTGACTGCCAAGACAGTCACACCACAAGACACATCACTTTCTTTCACAGCAGTGCACTTTTGCTCCTCGCTAAAAGCTTCTTTAGTTTAGCTCGTGCAAAGATCAATCTAGATCAATAGATCAATCTAGACATAACAAAAGCTTTTTGCAAGTGAATACAAGGAAGGAACATGATTGCCTGCAGCTGCCTTTCTTTCAGGGTCTCTCACCTCATCTGCTTTCAGATGTTGGCTTCAGGCCTGTCGCTGCCTTGTAGGCTTTGCGAGGCAGACAAGTATGCCCACCACCTGGCCTTCTCTTCACCTCTGTCTGTGCTGCCATTGAGGTGAGATGTTTTTTTATAGTCAAAGACAACCACTAACCTGGGCATAAATCCCACATCCCCCCACCTATTTACCCCCTTGTTTATTTGCTTGTATTTATTTGGTTTATATGTAACGTTTTATATGTTTTATATTCAATCAGAATATTATTTCAACTTACAGAACATTCAAGTTTATTATTGAGATTTCTGCAGCTTTAGTATTTTGGCGCATTTTTCCCTGTCTGTTAATGTTCTACTAAGTAAAGTCACATCAATAAAAGGATGTAAGAGGTTCTCCTGGGTTTACCTGACTGCCTGTCCAACTCCCTGAGCATAGTGTAAACACAGTGGTCGAAGAAATCTGGCAGAGCGCTGCTGCAACGTCCAATGAGGCCTTTGATCACGCCCTTCAGCTCTTTTCCTGTAAGGCAGTATGGGTAGTCTGGGACAGAAAAGACAAACAGGAAGACTTAAGTACTGAAATGCTTTAACTGTGCGATAAATAAATGGGCATATCAAAATAAGAGTCTGCCTGACCATAAGGGTGGCTGCTGAGTGTGGGCTCCGTATCCTGGGCAGTTAAATGGAGGTTGAGGTATCCCGCCAGGTCTTTGATCCAAACCGAAGGGTTTTCTGGAAACAGGGTCTGACTGCGAGCCAACTGCTGCTTCAGGTCTGCAACATCCAGCTGAAGACAGGACAAGAGAAAAATATCAGCACTGGAGTCTCAAAAAGAACACACCCTTCAAGCAAAGGCTAGATCGGTTTCAGCATGTGACAGTTGGCTTTGAAGATGTAACAATGCTGCTTTGTTTAGAGATCATTTCGGGTCATTTTTTTCACTAAATTTCCACTGAGTTTAATATCAGCCAATATAAGAAAATGTCTCTTACTAACCGCTTTGAAGGCCTCCTCGAGGGTTTTGTAAGTTGTGGGAGAGGCCGTATTGCTCGAATGCGACTTCTTGGGTGGTTTACTTGATGAGGGCTTCTTGTTTTGAGGATCGGATGGTGGAGGAACCTGCTCCTTGTTCTGCTTCTTTCCCACCTTCTCCACGCTGTCATACAGACTCTCTGACATCTTCACGGGCGCTGAAGGACAAAACAAAGCAGCTGCAGTGAAATGCAGTGACTCCTCTATCCTGACTGAGTCCTAAAAATCAAGTTACTCCCCTCAGCGTCTTGCTTACCCCCTTCTGCCCTCCCTCCACGCCTTGCGTAATGGGCTGTTACCCAAAGGAATATTTGTGGCACACTCAATACAATTCACAAAGGACTGGAGTTAAGCACCAACAGCATTCCAGCTCTCCCCCTTGTGTGTTACTTGTTAAACAGTTTTGCAGACGTATACAAAGTTAAGAACGCCTGATATTTTTAGAGCCTGTACTTTGATATTAAATCAATACTTATTTGCAATAACAAGTAATTGTATTTATAAGATGTCAAAGCTCTCTCACTGGCCGAAAGCAGCAATACATTGAAATAGACCCTGTTCTGCTTTTATTCATTTCCCATCAAATACCTGCAGCTTGGAATAAATCTGACACCTTTACAGACTGTGGGGAAATCAGTGAGCAATTTAACTGCTTACCAGTTTTTACTCTGTTGGTGATGAATCATTTTGTCACTCTGCAAAACACACCAGGGGTGGATGGGAGGAACTAAGATCACTTTTCTTTACATTTAAGCTGGTTAATGAGGTGATTTGATAAACGACTCAAATTGGCCTTTTACCTATGAAGCTTTTATAGTGATCACAGTAATATGGGCTGCTTCTGTTGGCTCTAGAAAAATGTTTTCCTTCACTCCAACTCAGGCCATTGTGTCAGTCACAGTGCTGCCTCTTTCCTGCACTCCGTTTCAGAATAGAGCTCCTTTTTAAACTCTACCTGTGATCATAACTGAGCTGCTGTGCTTTTTCATGAGAAAAATAGAAGTTGGACTGAACCAAATAAAGCTTTAGTCACACATGTGGCTTTAGAGTCAGCGTTTCTCTATTTTTAGTCTCAAACATGAGTAAAACACACGGCGTTCAACACTGGACAACCAGTGTCACTCTGTGTTTTCCAGGCTTCCTTTAAAATTAAAGCAAGAATAAAATACTGTTTGTCTTGTTTGCTTCACAGGTGAACTCATAACTGTTGGTGGTGGAAATGGCAGCACTGGTCCAAAGAGGCCAATCACGTTACCTTTTCTTCCCTGACCCAAGGTACAGGGGATCAACTTAAACCAGTAGTACTGCCTGAATACTACTACACAGAATAGTAAAACTCAATTTAAATCTACAGTGTTAAAGCTTCTGTGTAACTCATGCTAAAGACTTCTACAGCTAAAGCAGATGTCACCACCAGCTGTTGACTGATCATTCAAGCTGAACATGTCGCTGAGAACATTACACCTATATTTAGTCAGTGTGTTAACTGCAAAACTAAAACTAGTCCTCATGCCCCTGAACTGAATCAGCTGGAAGCAGGCATCAAGACCAGACATGTCAGTCATATTGAATCAAACATGTCAGGAAGCAAAGCGCTGACATTCAGGTCCTGTACTACAAGCAAGTTCAACATATCCATTATCTCCTTTATTTAGTTTTGCTTTAAATCTGAAATCACTTACTCCAACATAAAAAATACAGCGGTGAAAGATGGTCATTATCAAATTGATGAGTCAACTCAGGAATTATGAATCTAGCTAAAAGTCCATGAACATGAAAGTGGCGATAACAACTTAAAAGCATGAAAAGGTTTGGTGACCGCAGTGTGGCATGTTTTACAGAGAAGCTCAAAATATAACGAGAGAAACATATGAAGAGGTTTAACAAGCATGTGAGTTTGTGTGATAGTGGGAGAGCTGCATAGTATGCAAGCCAAATGCTGCATGAATGTGTGCTTGCGTGTGTTCATGACTTGAACTGGAAAAATGCTATAACAATGTTTAAAGTCAGGGAGGAAAGTTACCACCATCAAAGCTTTAGGATTAAGGCATGGGAAGACCTGTCTATAATTACAATCTTGTAATCTTTGGTATCTAGTGCTCAGCTGTTTTCTTGTGGCCTGCAGGACAGTTTCATCTGTATTTTTTCAGCTGGGAAATGAAAAACAAACAAACAAACAAACAACAACAACAAATTTGTGTGAGGTCTAAAAATACTAGAAAATAAATAAAACTAAATAAAAAACACTGAATTTCAGCCCACCCCAGGCCTATAACTCTGAAAATACATTAATATGGAGGTTAAATTATGCAAGGCTTCAACAAATATACCAATGTTTTTGCACCCAATAAATAAAGAAATAAATCAGCTGATTCTGAGAGGGGGAAGGGGGACGGGGAAGGTGATGAAACTGATATTTCATGGAATGATTCTGCTGAAACAGTAGACTCCCTGGTTAATTATCGAGGTTTTAACAAAATGTGGAGCTTGAAATGTCTTTTCTTATGGCATCATATGACTCAGAAATCCTTGCAACCTTATCTGGGACCTTGTGCACTATTGTCTGTAGTGGATAATCACTTAAAGTCTAAGTGAACAGGGAACTTTAAGTGAATTGGTTGGTTTCTTTAAAACCAACCAATTAACATCTGTTTAAAAAAAGAAGCACATGACTGCAGACTTAGGGAAATACCAGCAGTCCTTTTAAATGACAAACGGTTCAAAACAAAGACAGGAGTCTCCTGATGGGTGATTGGCTTCGCTCAGCAAAGAGGGAAGGCATTCTAAAATTTTAGAGCAATAAGAAGCAAAAAGCTGATAAAAGTTTAACTGAAGGTTGGATTACAGAAGGTTTACCACACTAAACATTTATTTTTCTGAATGAATCGTGCTGTATCTTCAATCTTTATCTGCATGTTTCTGAGATTAGGGAGTTGCATGGAAATTGAGCTGTGAAAATAATTAAATAACACGATTAATATAATCCAACTGAAGTGTAAAAATGTTTCCCATGTGGGACTCAAACTGGTCTCTGGTGTGAGCAGTAAAATTATTAACCCCCGCTCTCTCTAAATGTCGCCTTTTTCCCTCTTTGAAACTGGAAATATTCTTTTTATTTTGTGTGTACATGGATACAAGTCAGTATGAGAGAGAGCCCAAAATATTGCCCAGATTAAATGTTGTGACCATTTCATGAACTGTTACAAGACTGTGCTGCTGGCTCTCTAGCAACTTCCTCACACTGGACTCCCGCTGATGACAGCAGTCCCTTTTCCGCTTTCCAAACTTGGTCAGCTCAGCGTAGTAACACTTGAACCAGTTCTTCACCTGCTGCAGGTTCTAGTTCTAGATCTTATGTGGGTTCTCCAGAGCAGAGAAAGGACTAATGTTTCCAGCTTCCAGCTGAAGTCCAAGATGGCGTAGTTAAAATCAGCCTGATTGAGACGACAGACTCCGGATAGCTGAAAGATATCAAGGAGGGAAGTGACAACAAAGCCAGCAAGTCGAGAAACATGTGATGGACCAGAGCTAGCTAAACTTTCAAAATAAGAGCTTAGAATACATTTTCATGACTCTAAATCTTTTCGATTGTGTCTATGACTTCCAGCAGTCATTCACCCTATGCTTTACATATGAGGCTGGTGCTGGGCGAGGCAGCTATAAGCTGTAGTATTATGACTGGGCTCAAAAGCTCCACAGTGAAAGAACAACTAACAGGATCTCACATTTTACTGTCTACAGTCAGACTCCCTGGTGATTTTGATAGTAGATTTTTCATCTCAGTTTTATGAAATCATTTAAAACTACCTCAAAGAAACAACAGTTTTGGGATCATTTTGGTGTAATTTACTACAAGAAGCATATTAGCAGAAATCATTAACATGTGACAGCTTTCAGATTATAGTTTCTATCAAGCGAAAATACCAAAAAGAATAAATAAATACAATTTTACTGCCCTTATACCATTGTCCACTCTAAGGCAATAATAGCTGAGATGATGTCTGAGATGTTTTTAAGCTTCATTAAATTCAAGCTTTATCGTTCTCACATGTTTAGACATGTGGGAACAAAAAGCTGAACATTGTTATCATACAAGCAGTTCTTTATTTGTCAGGGACCAAAACAATGACCTCATAAGAGAAAAGATGCCTTGTACCAGATTTATCTACTAGCTAATTCCCATCTGCAGTCCCTGGGCAGGTATGCACAATCATAAACATCACTGATTTTAAAGGGCTTTTTAAATAATGCAAAAAGCAAAGGCAGAGACATTTACCACTCTTCTCTGTGACTTAAGAGGATCCAAGCTTCACACTCTTATCTGTTGAACACTTACATAATGCCTGATTTTGCTGCAACACTTTTCTTGCTCTACCACATACGTAATCCCTCCAGGCTGAAGTGAAAAAAAAATCCTCCAGTTTTATGTGTCAAAACCACAGACCCAAAAGTAACAGCCTCATGATCAAGTGCTGATGAAAGCCTTTAAGAGACAAACTGAGATTTGGCAAAATGTCTTTCTGAATGTGTGATTCTGTTGTTTGCGTTAATAAAATGATTCACATGAAGTGTTGGAGAGTTAATTTACTAAACAGATAGGGTTTATTTCTTATAAGCTTTAGGCGAAAGCTTTACACCACTTCCCCACTGAATCAGCCATAGTGATCAGACTTTGGACAGTAAGATTCAGTGATAAAAATGAAGCAGAAACAAACAGCTCCAGCAAAGTGAGATATAATCATTTTGTGATAATCATCCAAAAATCAAAAGACTCAGTGAAGCCTCTTCAAGCTGCTATTGCTAGATTTAGAAAGTATTTTGGTCAATTTAAGGGTAGAAATCGATCAGAGGTCAGTAAATAATATGTTGGCCTTGTGAAGAGTCATATCTAACACATATAAAGGTAACCGTCTTTGACATGGTAGGAGACACCGGGCGGGACTCTAAACAGAGGTAACAGCAGGGTTTGTTTGGTACGTAACATGTGATAAAACACAAATTAATTCTGGTTCTTAAAACATGGCAGAAAAAAAAAAACGAATAAGTAGATTAGGAGCTCCAGATTAAGTACGGGCTTCATACTCCGTAAAAACAAAACATCATTAGGTTGACATAATGTTTCAGCAATGTGGTAGATTGAAGCAGCTGGTAATACAGTCTTAATATCACCTAACTGCACGTCTAAACTTGTCATAGCAACGTTACTGAACTAGGTTTCATTTTCCCATTTTTAAAGGTGTAAATCAAATTACTGAGTTTAGCACATTATTCCAACTTTGGGGACATTTCTGGTTAACAGTGAGAATTCTCCTGATGCCACTGATAGTAATAAAAGGAGGACAAGTTTGAGATCCAACACTCCAGCGACTTTATTCATGTGAGGAATGTCAGTAGAATCTTCACTCCATGTTTGATCAGAAGACATAAGTAAAAACCTGAGTAAACATTACTTGATAAAAAGTTGTTAGCAGGAAAACTTTTTAAAAATCAAAATTAGCAACACTATTTATATTATTTGTTGTCACTGTGGTTATCATCTACTGTAGAACACCAGAAGGCTCAAACAAAAACATAACTCTGACCCTGCTATGAATCAAGTCATTGATTACCTCGAGGATTATAGGTAAACAGGAACAGTAAGTTATATTGTTACTAATAGGAGTCCTGCTACATAAGTAAGAAAATAAAGTCAGAAAAGTAAAGTAATAACAAAATAGAGTAACGAGTTTAATCTATTTATATAAACGATGATAATAGCTGTGATAACTGTTTATGAGGCATAAAGCTTAAGTAAAACAATGGCTAAACGTGTAGCATAAGATTTAAATGGCCACGTTGTTAAATATTTACCCCCAGAGCAATGACAGGCGAGGTAAAAACAAACTAATGCTGCTTAACGTCATACAGATCAGCTCCAAGATGATAAAAACACCTTCAGGCTCGTTCGAAAGCGCAGCTGAAGAGAAGTCAAAGGTCAAAAAACAGCTCACACATGCTGACAGACTCTCAGTGCTGACGTTCACTTTGTTGACACTGCTAACGAGCTAACTAGCAGCACGAAGCACAAAGGCCGCTCAGCTAGTAGTTTAAAATTCACGCCGACACACGGACTTAGGGTAGAGCCACTCAGAGGTGAGCTGGTAAAACCGCAGACGGTGTGAGATAAAATGAATACAAGGAAGTAATGCTGCGTGAGGTTGAGCTTCAGCAGGTAGCAGTGGGCCGTGTTCACTTACGTCTGGACGGCTGGTTAGATTCGCCCAGGGCTTTCCTTCCCCCGCTGGCTTTCTTGTCGGCCGCTGTCTTGCCTCCTCCGCCGAAGTTGTTGCTGTTTTTCTTGCCTTTCTTCACCACCTCCCATTTTCCGACCGAGCCGTTATTTGAAGCCATGTCTCCGGGTCCAGATGGGCTGTTATTAGTTCGGGTACCGTGACTTCCTGCCTCCTTCCTCCCTGCTGCTGAATGAACGAGAGGACGTTGCGTAAGCTGCTCTGAGCGTTTAACCGTCCGCGTGCCACGTCTCTATGTCGGCATGACGTCAGAGTGACGCGTTTGGACCGTTAACTTTCGTATTCGTGGCCGAACGGAACAAGTTTAAACACATTATAAGGAATTTATTAAACGCGTCTTCAAAACGTAATCATAGAAGACCCCGATTCATTTTAAAAAACTAAATAAAAAATTAATATGACTTCGGTTTTAAAAAATAAAATAAATTTTTTTTTAAAATCTACAATTTAATGTAAAATAAACAGTAACTGCTTTTTGATAACTGTTTTTAAATTTTCAAAAAATAAAAAAAAAGAATTAGCGCAAAATTTACATTTTAATACTTTTTAACTTAATACCAAAATTAATATCCTTGGGGTTATCTCTTATCTATTTTGTTATGCCATACTATATTAATTAGTAGTGAGCCATTTTAGATTTTATAGAGTACAGTGGTCCTCTTTTAATCCTGCCCGAGAGCTCCAACTCCAACATCCTTTGTCCACAATATCCACTCTCCCACCCAATGACTGTAGTAGACTATTTTCTACAGTCATTGCTCCCACTTCTGTAACTTTCCTTTTCCGGTCACAATCTCTACCACACCTCTTTCATACCTCTCACCCATACATCTTATCTGTTTGTTATTTTACTTTATTTTAGTAGTCAGACAATATTAGACATTTAATGTCATTTCATTAACCAATAATTACCTAATTGTGAAAATGATCTCTAAAGCATATTTAGAGCATCAGATATCTAGATTTAGTCCAACTCAATGGTTCTACCTTCAAGTGTTATAATTATCTGTTTTGGATCATAATTGACAAAACAAATATTTTGTAAATAAATAATTTGTAGTCATCGCAGCCTCTAGAAAATTTGATGTTTCCACTTTTTGAAGATTTATAGATTATAATAATATATGCCAATAGTTGAAATCCTAAATATGACACATAACTAATTCTATCATGAAGCTGCATGCTTTAAAAAACAGGTACAATTCAAAGGCTATGACTTCCTATGCATCTAAGGCTATTCTGCTCTTATTTTCTATTTTGTGAACAGGAAGTAGAACATCAGGTACTCTACTGCTCAGCTTTGAATAAAACATTCAGCTCATTTCCATTTGCCTGTGAAAAGTTCATTATCTCATCCTCTATGCTGTCATCACTGATAACTGCCAGGTCCAATTAAACCATCAGCATGCTGCAGTTTTCTGTCTGGCTGCCATCTCTGTGGAGCAGACGGTCGAGTACAGCCTGCAGCGTCGCTTAGCGTTTGGCACAAACCTCCCAAATCCCTCAGCAGACCTCCTCCACTCACTGTAAGTGGAAGTATAATCCTGGAACTGAGTGGACGTCTCCGTGTGTCTTGCTCTTTTGTAGGTCGTGAAACATCTCACTACTGATTCATAAATATTTTTCCATGTGTGAAAGCTTTCTTGGCAACATAGTGGCAGACCTATGCATTGTTGTAGAACTATGTCGAGTATGTGAGCCTGTAAATATTTGAGGAGGCCCGTTCCCTCATTATTTCATCTCAGATTAAGCCGATAAAAGATTTGGAGTTGATTCAAACTGTTGAACTTTTCACTGAAACTTTCAATATGAGGTCCAAAGAGATATCAATGCAACTGACTGCTTGACTTCTACGGAGGTGCATGGAGGCAACATTTAGCAAACATGTGCTGGGTCTGACTGTTGTGGGTGTGATGTGATCAGTATGCTGCTGATTTGCATAAGCAAAAATGATGTAAATAGAAAATGCTGCTCCTAATGAATAAAAAACAGGAACTACATGAGACTGTGGGGTCTCTGAGTAGTATACTTAACAACCATGGTGTAGGACTGATCACGGTCCTTCATCCTGACAGCAGTCAGGCTGTACCATACCCAGACAGGAGAAATACTGTTTAAAAATGCATGTATATTGTTATCATTCCTACTGCACTTTATGTAGATATAAAAAAGTAAAATCCTGGTGTATTTTACTGTATATAGTAACCATGTGTGCATAGTACAGTATTTTGGCTTTTTTTGTTCACTATTTTTTCTTCTTTATTTTTTTCTATTTTTATTGTTTTCTAATATGTCTCTAATTTCCATATTTTTCCTGTGCCTTTGCGCTGTTATAACAAGGGAATTTCTCCAGTGTGTGATTAAATAAAGTCCATATCTATGTAAAAAATATGGCAGCAGGGAAGCAGACAGCACACAGTGATGAATTCTGTTACTTTTCTTGAACCTCATAGCTTTATTTCATTCCAGCAGTAAGTCCAAATGATGCAAGTTTATCACATGGCTGCTGTGGCAAGGTGAGAGAGGGTCTGATGTTCTCTTCTCTCAGACTGATCCAACTAATGGCAATCACACTCAGCCTGGCTGTCAATTACAAAAAGACCAAACCTTTAGTTCCATGGCAGCCATTGTGGTGTGTTAACGCAGGGGTCCCCAATCCCAGTCCACGAGGGCCGGTGTCCCTGCAGGTTTTAGATCTCACCCTGGGTCAACACACCTGAATCACATGATTAGCTCATTACCAGGCCTCTGGAGAACTTCAAGACATGTTGAGAAGGTAATTTATCCATTGAAATCAGCTGTGGTGGATCAAGGACACATCTAAAACCTGCAGGGACACCGGCCCTTGTGGACTGGGATTGAGGACCCCTGTGTTAACGCTATGCAGCTTATGAAAATTCAATTAAATACGGCAACAGAAGAGTAGTGATAGCAGCTAAAATGTTTAACTCAATTAAAACGGTCAAACATTAGTATTTAGTAGTGTCCGTCTATAGTCTTCTTTTTTACATTTGTTCATTGATAGAATTCAAAGCCTGACATTTAAATAAGTTTAAATTTAAGAATTCAATGCAAAAGAAACAAAAAAACCCAAGTCTTTTTCAACAAATCTATAAAATATAAAATTGCATCTTTCTGTGTCATTCTGGCTATAGCCAGTCACTGCATGTTGGCATTTTGGATCATTTCAGTCAGCTTTTTTTGCTACATTTAGTGCAAGACCTTCAGTTTCTACAAATCCAAAACCACATCTTGTGTTTTTCAGAAACTGTTTAGAGCAGATTAAAAAATATAAATAAATAAAAACATAAATACATCTAATGGCTCCTAAACAAGCTGTCTGGACAGTTTCATGAGCAAACCCTCTGTGCTGGGACGACTTAATGAATAAAAACATATCTGTGATGCTTCTACTTCAGAATGATTACTTTTTTACGACGTACATGTGAGCATTTCAGAGTCTGTGATATGTCTGTGGGCTAAACGTTCACATGTGTCATCATGTGCAGCGTGCATGCTGCTCTCTGGACAGGCTTAACGCCTTTTTATAATCTCACTTTGAGCCACTTCCAGCCAAAATCTTCTAAAGCTGATCACATTATGTGGAAAACATTGTGTGGTTTCATGTATAAACTTTGCAGAGAACCCTGATCAATATGTGTGTCTGTGTGTGGTCAACAATCAGAGTGCATGATGGGAGAAAGTGACCTGCCTCGTCAGACAGATTCATAGCACTCCAGAGCTGTTTGTCATCTCACTGCTGTTAACTATAAACCTGCGACACACCAGCAGGATGAGAAGCCTCGCAGTACAGTTGTCCCATCAGGTTAGAACAAATCGAGTAAGCCAAGCCAGGCTGCTGCGTCCGAGTCCAGACCTTTCTGGGTTAAGCGTCCTTTACTAGTAAGAGTTTGGAAAGGAAGTGAGGCTGTACTACAAAGATGTTGTGAGATGGACAGCCGTGGACAAGACAGGCGAAGTAAGGGGAGTTTCTAAACGTAAACTAATTAGAGGGAAAACAAAAAGGGGCAAAAATGGCAATTAAGGTCAGATTAAAGGAAGAGAGGTGGAGGGGTGATGACAGTGATAAAGAGGAGAGGAAGAGTTCAGTACTCCTCATGTTCTCCTCGTGCTCCTTCATCAATTTCATCATCTTCTGGTGGTGCAAATCCCTCCTGGAAAAGATAAGAACAGTGTTTCAGGCTTTACCAGCTGCAGGTCATCTTTCATAATTTCTTTTCTACATTTGTTCATAATCTCAGTATTTTTAAAGATTTCCTCCTTGCAGCAATACGTTACAAGACACAGCTGTTCACTCAGATGTCTCTGTACCTCACTGAGGTGCTTTATTGCTTTACTGACAGGCTGATTTCTAATTTTGTGGTAATCTAACCAGATTTAGGTAAAGGCTGCAAAATGCTGTGATGGATGACAAAAATGAGTAAAATGCAGCCATATCGAAGAATAATCATGAGATACGTACGGCAGGTTCTCAGTAACAGCTGGAATATCGGATTTTCCTTGTAATACTACAAACACACTTTAAATAAATGTATAATTAATTTTTGAATCATTCTGACATGGGGTCTTGTACCGTGGAGAGTACAACCATCACCCACCTCCACTCCCTCGCTGGTCTCCACTCATAATACACTTAACAAAGAAACAAAGAGTACCAGAGTACTCTTGAGTTTGTCCCAGCACCTCACCCCTCCTGTCTCACACTTGCTAGCTTTGGGGAGTGCTTGAAAAGCACTCACAGAGAACACAGAAGGTCTGTGATTTTATGCATCTTGTGGTTTAATTAGAGCCATTTTTGGAAGCAGTGACAAGCTGTCCTCTCTTGTGTCTTACTATTATTATGTCATAGAAGCAGCTGTAGTTTCAGATGTGTCAAAGGTCTATGCTCAGCCACTGTTAGCATCGTACCACCTGCCTGAATCCAAATGAACCGTGTCACAGTGATCAAACAAGGTAAACAAACTGGACTTTGCTCATGGCTCAGATCAGCCTAAAATGTTTAAAATTCCATAATCAGGAATTCAAGGAATTATAATTGGCTCATTACCTGGGAACATGTGCATGACTGCAAGCAGTGTGGAGCACGTAACTCTGAATGCAGGCTGGTGAACATTTGACTATTCAAATGTTCACCTGCTGCAATGACATAAATATGTGATGCCTTCGGTAAAGTCAGGGGATAAGGAATTAATCTGAATACTGTGGGAAATAAATGTTCTAACAACCAATACACATATCGTCTGATTTCTTGTAATATCTCAAGATATTTTATGAAAGCCTGAGACCAGTCCACCCCCCCCCCCAAATTCCTGGTCTGTGCCGTAATTGCTGCATGTAAGTAAACACTTTGGCCTGTATTTACCTCTGTAGCATACAGGATGTCCATGATTTTGCTCAAAACTGGGTTGTTTTCGTTCTCCTGGCAGATGAGTTCAATGTCTCTCAGCTTCCCAAAGTAGAAGTCCCTCTCCTTCTCCAGCCCGTCTACGGTCACCTTCAGATCGAGCAACTATGAACAGAAACAACCGTGGAAAACATGATGAGGGAGGCAGTTGAAACAACAATGTTGCTCAACAGTAAAAACAAAAAAACAGAAGACACAAAACAGAAGATATGATATCATAACATGCTCACAAAGCTGCAGCATTTTAAGGAAAAAAGGTACATATAAATTTTGTGTAATAACGTCCACAGTCAACTAACAGGATATGAAGATTTGTTCAGTCAGTCCTGTTTTTACCATCATGACCTGTGTCAGTCTGGTCATATCAGACCTTTTCAGTGTTTTCAGCCTAACTCGTGTGAGTCAGAAAAACAGAAAAACAGAAAAACATTCCAAAGTTAAATTGTTGTAACACTCTTACTGGGAGAGTTCCCACCAACACAGTCCTGGTACTAAAACAAGGAACCAGCTCCAAGACTGGTTCCACTGCCAAAAAGGTGGCAGCACAAAATTTCTATGCCCAAAGTTGAAACTATTTATGTGTGTAGCTATCAGAGGGAAACTGTAGAGTGACTTAAGAGCTTTCCATCCAAAAGTACTCCAGGGTCTGTTAGTGACGCTGTGTCACAGAGCAGATCAGCAGAAATGTGGGCTGGCTCTTAAAGAGTAGTAATCAGAATCCAGCACCAGTACTCACACTGAAAAAAGAAATCTGGGAAGCTTCCAAACCACTACCAACTTCATTAATGCTGAAGGGTTTGAGTAATTATGCAGATTTGATGTGAGAGCTGCACAAGACCTCTCTTACAGGGTTTTCTTGAAAAGTTATCAGGGCAGCGGTACCTGCTGGTTGAGCTCTATGAGCTCAGCGTCTCCTCCATTACGCGTCACAGGAGGGTTCCTGCGGGCTGATGCTATCTGCCTCTGCGGGGTGGGGACACTCTTTGGTGCTGTGGGAGATGTTCTCATGGGGCCTAAATGAAAGAAGCACATGTTTACATATCTATACATCTATTTAGCTCATCAGCCCCTAAGTATGTTTGAGTATTTAGAGCAAAATCCTTCTTGACGTAAGTTTACTAATCAGGAGCTATTTTGATAATATCTTGTTTGGTAATTTTGCTAAAAAAATACGATTTAAGATCCTTTTTATCCCCCAGAAAGTTATATTTTTACAAAACATCACATCTCTTAATGGCTCAATCCAGAGTGGTGTTTGTTCAGTGAATCTCATGAGAGCACTGAACACATGCCATGCTAATTCATAATATTGACTGAGTAAACCAAAGAAAAGGAAACAG
This sequence comes from Oreochromis niloticus, assembly GCF_001858045.2. Classification (NCBI taxonomy): domain Eukaryota; kingdom Metazoa; phylum Chordata; class Actinopteri; order Cichliformes; family Cichlidae; genus Oreochromis; species Oreochromis niloticus. The sequence continues at coordinate 17,603,349 of NC_031980.2, read as the reverse complement.
TACACATTTTTACTATAGCATGTAGATACCACAAACTGCCATGAAACTATATTGTGCATGCATCAGTGAAACAGCATGACTGGCTAATGTGTTTCCTGTTTCACCTGGCAAATGGTTCTTTGTGGGGAGGGCTGGGACATAATCCTCCCATTTGTATTCAGGATACTTTAAAGGCCACATAATGATCCACTTTGAGGCATATTACTGTCAGTTAGTACGCCTCTGTTTTTAATGCTGTGACTCACTACAAAATACCAAACCTCAGAGAACACGGGCAGTGCAGCTCTGATTTTTAACAGCTTTGATTCAGAATTAAAGTCCATACACTCACCTGCCACTTCAATAGGTATACCAGTTCAACTGCTCATTAATGCTAAAAAATAATGAGCCAATCATATGGCAGCAGCTCAGTGCATTTAGGCATGCAGACATGATCTGCTGAAGTTTAAATTAAGAGTCAAAATGATGAGGAAAGATGATCTAAGTGACTTTGAACATGACATGTTTGTTGGTGGTCGATGGGCTGTTATACCATTTCAGAATTACACATTTCAGAAACTGCTGATCTACTAGGGTTTTCCCTCACAACAATCTCTAGGGTTTACAGGAACTGGCCTTAAAAAAGGGTAAATATTCAGTCAGCGGCACTTCTCTGGATGAAAAGGCCTTGTTGATGTTCGATGTCATGGTAGAGAGAATGCCTAGACATTGAACCTCGAGTCTACAGCAGCAGCAGAAGACCACACTGGGTACCACTGCTGTCAGCTAAGAATGGGAAACTGAGGCTAGTCACATGGGCTCACCAAAACAGGACAATAACTTTACGAATGCAACATTTTTCAAAGATTGGAAAAATACTGCATTCAAGAAGCTTGACCTACAGTCTTGAATATTTCCTTAAAGTTTTTCATATTATTAATGCTGTACATGCAGAAAAAATACTAAAATTGTAATATGAGAGTCAAACTACTTAATAGGAAGGAGCTGGCAGACAGATAATCAGAGCCCCTAGTGCTGCCCACAACCAGCCAGGATAGAGCACTCCATAAACTGAGTAACACACTGCACACACACATGCTCCATGGAGGGGATGTTACCTGAGCGAGTGGGTCTGGTAGGTTTATGATGAATAGGTTCACCTGGGTTAGAGGTGGGCATGTGGTAGCATGAAGATGTGAGAGAAGTAAAATGAAGGGTTTAGGTTCACGCACAGCTGACTATGTCGTGTTGTACCTGGATTAGGTGGAGGCGGCGTTCCTTCCTGGCCCTGCCGTGTCAGCAGAGGGTCGTATTCTTTCCCATCATAGTTGGCATCGAAAAACTTCTTAAACCACTGAAGGAACTCAAAATTGTCCTGGAACTTCCCCTTCACCAATTTCTCCACCGGGATGATCTGAAATGTTTTTAAATAGCAGGAGAAAAACATTCTTGAAATGTCAGAAAAGGGATTCTTGGGATTAGATACTCCAATAACTGTCATTTTGGGGTAACAGCAGTCATCTTTAAGATGATCTGCGTGTTATCACCTTGCTTCCTTCAGTCAAGGTAAATGATCCCCCAAAAAATCACATTCATAATAATAGAATGACAACTTTAAAGACAACTTTATCTACAGTACAGTTAAAAACAATTTAGACTGTGCCACAGTACTTTAACTGTACCGACTTAAATAGAAAACAGAGTGGTTCTTATATACAACTTCACCCAAGCCGTTTTAGCTATGCTTTTTCTACTTAAACATGCGTACTCTGATGGATGCCTCTAAGAGCTTAGGGTTAGTCCAAGGTTATTCGGCATGTAGGCTGGAGCAGCCAGGGATTGAGCCACTAACCTTTTGATGAGTAGTTGACCTGCGCTACCTCCTGACCTACAGCCACCACCACCACTTAAGATCAGTGAGTTTTAATAGGAACTAATATAAAAGTACTTTTACAGATATGATAATAAGAACAAACAGCAGTTGGTTTCCCTGTTCCCACCTTGTCAACGCTCATTCTCTTGAACGCAGCCTGTAAGACCTTGAAATTGTGGATGTATTCATGTTCCAGTTTTGCGTTGAACTTGACTTTCTTCAGTAATATGCAGCCTGGAAACAACATGTCCATGAACTGGCAGTAAGCAGCGCCTGAAAAAGCAGAACAGGAGCACAAAGTCAAGAAAAACATTTACTTTAATTTGAAGCTTTTTCTCGAGAAGTGTGTGTTTACCTGTACACAGCTGCTCGATCTTTGTGTAGGTGAGCTGCAGAGAGTCGTTCACCCACGCCAACATGTCATGGCGACTCAGGTTCTCTATGGTCATAGAGGTGGAGTAGACATTCACCGCCATCCTCCTGCTAGGTACCCACATACACACAAGCACATGTAAAGATATTAACATCAGTGTAACATCTGAAGGCTCCAGACAATCTTTTTTCACTGACACATAAGTCTGATTAATCGATGAAAATTTGTTTATATATAAAGTAACTCATCACTAAGTGCTTAGAGCAGCTGGTCTTAGCACACTTCAGATCCTGTCTCCCCCCCTCCCTGGACCCCCACCAATTCGCATACCGCCAGAACAGGAGCACAGAGGATGCAGTCTCCATCGCACTGCACTCTGTCCTCTCACACCTGGACAACAACAACACCTACGCCAGAATGCTGTTTATAGACTTCAGTTCAGCATTCAATACAATCCAACCCTCACAACTCATCAGGAAACTGACAGACCTGGGCATCAGTTCCCTCATCTGCAAATGGTTACTGGACTTCCTGACCAACCGCCCCCAACATGTCCGGCTGGATAACCGCTGCTCAGCAACAATCACAATGAACACCGGTGTACCACAAGGCTGTGTGATGAGCCCTTTCCTCTACTCCCTCTTCACCCATGACTGCAGACCTGCTGATGGTTCCAACACCATCATTAAGTTTGCAGATGACACCACGGTGATTGGCCTCATCAGTGACAACGATCAGGCCGCCTACAGGGAGGAGGCGGATCGTCTGGCTGAGTGGTGCAACAGAAACAACCTGCTGCTTAACACTGAGAAGACCAAGGAGCTCATCGTGGACTACAGGAGGAATGCTGACCCACATCCACCCATCCACATTAAGGGGATGGCTGTGGAGCGTGTGAGCAGCTTCAAGTTCCTGGGTGTCCACATCTCCGAGGATCTCATCTGGACGACCAACTGCTCCAAGCTGGTCAAGAAGGCTCACCAGCGCCTCTTCTTCTTGAGGACTCTGAGGAAGAACCACCTGTCCTCAGACATCCTGGTGAACTTCTACCGCTGCACCATCGAGAGCATCCTGACCAACTGTATAACAGTCTGGTACGGGAACTGCTCTGCCTCGGACCGGAAGGCGTTGCAGAGGGTCGTGAAAACTGCCCAGCGCATCGCCGGAGCACCACTTCCTGCCATAAAGGACATCTACAGGAAGCGGTGTCTGAAAAGGGCTGGGAAAATCATCAAAGACCCCAGTCACCCATCACATAGACTCTTCACCCTCCTGCCCTCTGGGAGGCGCTACAGGAGCCTCCGGACTAAGACCACCAGGTACCGGAACAGCTTCTTTCCTACAGCTGTCAGACTCCTGAACTCTGCCTCCTGACATCTGACCCACGTTAAACTCATGGACTGAACATACACACACCCACAACCACCTACACACACACACAATGGACAACCGTATCCTCAAACACACAATAATAACATGGACTGAACCACCACTCACAACCACTAGCACTTTATATAGCCTCTGTAGAAATTATCCACATATCTCACTAGGGGTGTTCGATATAACGATATATATCGGATGACAATAGAAAAACGTCTATCGTTTCATTTTACGCTATCGTTTGTTTCGTGGTGTCGCAAAATAAACTGTTTACGGCAACAGCTCAAGATCCTGTTGAGACTTTTCAAAATAAACTGAATCACGTGAAAGATGCAGAGTATTTACGGATGAGAAGCAAAAAAAGAGCCGTCAGGTGCTAAAAAATAAACCTTAGACTCAAACGTTAGAACAGGCTTTTCCCCGCAGCACGCTGTGTAATAAATACTCACAAAGAAAACGGCGGCCGTTACAACCTGTGTCTAAAAATGTATCGTTTCATGCATCAGTTAAAACACTCGACTCCAGGTACACGACGCCCAGCTGGAAACACTTCACGCAAGTCGAGCTGCCCGACATTCACAGAATTTACAGAAAATGTTACATTTTTGTGATTTATATCGTTATCGGACGATAGATGTCTTAATATCGGGATATGAGATTTTGGTCATATCGCACAGCCCTATATCTCACTTATCTTAACTGCACTACTGTATAGTTCTGTGTAAATAATCATTCTGTACATACAATAATTTTTAATCCTACAACTGTTTATAACTTGCCTAGTTCACATTTCTGTATAACTGTATATCTCATATTTCTGTATAGTTTTTTATTTCATATTCTGTATAGTTTTTTTCATAATTATATCCTGTTCATAGCCTGTACATAGCTTGTACTCACTACAGCCTGTACATACTTATAGTTATAGAATATTCATAACATACTTCATACCGTGTACATTATAACATACCATAATAGACCCATTTCTGTAATATACTTACATATCTATATTATTGCTAATATATATTGTAATATATCTATATCATGGCTAAAGCACTTCTGGATGGATGCAAACTGCATTTCGTTGCCCTGTACCTGTGCATGTGCAATGACAATAAAGTTGAATTCTATTCTATTCTATTCTAATTCTAAAAGTAAGTGACTCCACACAATGAAGAATATGTGTATGCAGTTAATGCTGTACAGCCATAATGGCAAAAAGGAGCATGTTAAATGACAGAAAATTCATGATCTTTTTTATTTTCTTATTTTATTTACCTTTTTTTTTATGTTTACGATTTTTGATTGACAGCAAAATCACCATTTGGTAATTTTGAATAACCTATTACATCTTTATCTTCATGTTTTATTACGTTTATTTAGGTTTGCATGCTTTATAATAAAACATACGGGAACACACATTTACTCACCTGTGCTGGGTGTGTGTTGGTGCGTACTGCTGAGAACTGGGTTTTGCTTGACCACTTATACAAAGACCTGGAGATAGAAACCGGTATCATGTTCAGTATCAGTACAGTTTATACTTCACATAAGGTAACCAAACTGAATGCAAAACAAGAAAATACATAAACTGCAAACCATAAAAATAGGTCATGGAGGTTTACCCCTTGCCAGGGTTACAGAGGGACATGCCACAGAAAACCTGAGGCCGGGCCTCTAATCTCTGCCCAGTTAATCCTGTTAGCCCAGGTTCAACATGCTCTGCCCATCGCAGTTCAGACCGCCTGTAGGTGCATCAGACAAACATAAAAACCAACCCAGGAGGGACGCATCACACTGACAGGTGAGATAAGGAAAAATCCAACAATACCACAGCATTTCCTGTGAGCTGACGGCCTCCAAAATAAACACAATACAAGATGTTGTGCTGAACAATCACTTCCTGACTGCAGCCAGTGAATCTGCCAGATATTCTAGTATTTCAGTGTTTGAACAAAGAGTCCTCAAATAAAATACTACAGTTCAGCTACTCTGTGAACTCTAAGCAGTTAAATAATCAAGTCTGCTCTATGACTTTTTCACCCACCCATGATGCAAAACTGACAGTTATTCAAACAACTTTCAGGTCACTGTGACCGTTCAGGATAATTATTCAAGGGTGACAAGGTACTACAACAACTCACAACTGTATTTATTTTTTATCAGCACAGCTAAAATAACACCCAAGCTGGCCACAAGTTTCAGGTCATATAAGGACACGGATTTTCATGGATTTTGAACTTAGTAGGTTTTTAGCACCTTTTTTCTGGATCAGACTGGCAGGTGATGACAACGTGCAGTGATGTGAAAAAGAAAGTTTTCTCAGGAGTCTGTGCAGTCCTGTGAAAAACTAAATACACTCAGTGATTCAATAGTCTGTAGAACTACTTTCAGCACTTGAAGTAGTTGTTTTCTGTCTGACTTTATTCTGGCCAAGTCTTCTTTACAACATTGCTTTGGTACATTGTGTTTTGTGGGCATTCATCTATACACAGTTCTCTTAGATCCAACCACAGCAATCAGGTTTGCATTTGGACTTTGATCCACTGATAGATTCTTTTCAATCAGTGATTCTTTTCTTTTTAAGCCAAGGAAATTTATAATATATTTTTACTTAATCTTTCCAGGGAAGATACTAACTAGGCAACTTTTGTGCTTTAGACTTTAGACATTAGACTTATGCTGTGTCATTGTTGATATTGCTGTGTCACTACTAATGCAGCAAAATGCTGCTGTTGCTGGCACCTTGTTTCAGTAGATTCACACTTCAGATTAGGTAATGTGTCATCAATGACAGCAGTTCATTGGAAAAGAAGGAAAGAAAATTATCTTCATTTGCACACACGTATAAATGCTGTTGCTTGCAAGCTACAAGCATTAACAACACATTATTCTGATTTATTTTATACCATCAAAAATATCAATATCACAATTTTTTTCTAACTATTGTGGCATAATCTTGAGCTGTTTTCAGACATCACTAATACACAGTGGGGGAAGGTACTATATATTCAGGGTATAAGGTACGGAAATGCAGGAAGCAAACTATCCTGAAGTTTCCAGAGAAATTTCCAACTCAAACCTAAAAAAACCCCTGACATCGCCCCTCTATTTTAATTGTAATTTCCAGAAAATTCCAAACACCATCCACACATAACAGCCAACTGTTTTTGCAATTATTTCACTTGTTTAAGTCAAAAATAAATTTGGGTGTTCTTTTAAATGTTATTACTAGCACTTTATGTTGATAGGAACACACTTTGATAGATTTCAGATTAATTTAAAAACCATCAAAACGTGAGTACAGACTCACTGAGCAATAAAGTGATGTAACATTATTCAGCTCCTGACTGTTTTGCTTTGTGTGATGTTAGTTTTGGAGACTCTCTACAATATGGACAAAAAATATGCTTATAAAAAGTGTAACCAGACCAACGAGTGTGACCCAGCAGCACTGAAACATTGTAAAATAAACACTTGAATAAATATGATATAATAATTTTAGATCAAAGCTCTGCAACTAAATCAGAGATTTTTCCGCACAGGCAAACTAACCACATCAACAATTATAAAAGACACTTTTGGTTTTCAAAGTCAAAATAACATGGGAAATTCAGAGACTATAGTCAAATAAGGTAACAGACAGCATCATCAAGGACCACAGCCACCCAGCACATCAGCTGTTCTCCCTGTTACCATCTGGCAGATGTTACAGGAGTCTGTCTGCTCGGACTACAAGACTTAAAAACTGTTTTTTACCACCAAGCCATTCGCCTCAACCACAAAACTTAAACACAAACACCACACTCCACAGCACGCACACAGAAGCTGCCCTACAGTTTCACAGGTACATACTACACTCTGCACTGGTCACCCCACTTTTATTAGTATTTAAATAAGAAAAAAAAACCTTATTCTGTGCAATACTGTACTAACTGCCACTCAAAAATTTTGTACTGCTCAGTTTGTACCGCTGCTCACTCCTGCCACTTATCTCATGTGCAATTACTAATCACCAAAGGACCATTTTGATCCAGCAGAAAACTCTAATAATCAACAACAGATAATTTTTTTTATTACTATAATTTGCTGTTTTAAAATAGGCAATTTTTTCAGTGTTAAAAAATGGTTCTGTAATACCTTTCTTACATGTAACAAAATCTCCAACACCACTGACTGAAATGCAGCCCAAACCATGACAGTCTCCACCATGTTGTACAGATGGCTGCAGACACTCGTTGTTGTACCTCTCCCCTCATTCTCTTTTGAATTTATTGATGATGATCAGAAACACAAATTCCTAATTCTAATTCATTACTAAATAAGACCCACTGCCACTAATTTTCAGTCCAGTTTTTGTAAGTTGGCATATCTCAGATTATTACTATTATTTTTTAAACACACTGCACACACCATGGTGAGATATGCCAAGTTTTAAGCTAAAGCCTCGTTGGGAATCACCTTGCTGGTGCAAAAATACTATTTATGCGTTTTATGTTATCTTTGGTATTTTACACAGCTCCAACTAAAGAAATTATGTGTTTTTTGTGACAGGCTGTTAGTAAAAACTTGCTTAGCTTGTCCTGATACATTTTCAGATTTATTGTAAAATAAATCATTGGTAGGCTGACAACAGCTGTCCTCTCTTTCTTTTATTAATATAACCCATACATTTATTGTAAAGCTTTAATTAGCAAATATTTTTCTATTTTACATTTATAGTGTTAATTATGAAGCTACTAATAAATCATGCTGATAGATTGACCTATAAAGTGATAGTTTTTTTCTTTTTTTTCCGTAAAGTCTGACGTACTGTCAGGAAATAAACTAACAGTAACAATAATTAACAGAATACAATATTACTAATTAAAAGACGTAATAACTAAAATTAACTAACAATAATTTCAGACTTTTACAGGACACTTCTGCTTAGTTTGAAATAATATTGTGGTGGTTATAAAGAGCTCTTTGTCAACAGGTTTTTAATCAGATAAGGGTCTCAATCTGATAAAAACTTCATTTTTTTATCAGCAGAGGTAATTTTGCATTTTATAGTTTGATCTACGCAGGCTATAAAAAGTGTGGTAATGCAATAGTTATAAACCATGGTTTGTTGGACAGTTAATGGCTGAACTTCGGTCTCACGGCTCGGTGTTTTGACAGTTGACGTTACAGCCGTTTCAGCGCTGCTCAGACCGATCAGCTAGCTCCCGGCTAACTGCTCACCCCCCGCCTGTTGTGGTGGGGCTCCGTGGGTGTTTGGCTACTGTTGTTTTAAATAAGCGGATTTTTCCAGCTTATTTAATGTCCCCAAACTTGTATCCGCTAACTTTAACACATCCGAGCGTAACTGAAAGCGCGACTTTTCCAGGCTAACGTTACCCCCCTCTGGAGGCCTTTTCGATAATACACACGCACCTTACCAGCCAACGACTGGCTGTCACCTACGGGACGGTTGGAGTCTTTATCCCGTGAAAGAGTCACACAGTCGGTCAGACAGCACAGACTGGGCAGTGCGGAATGCCGTTTTCAATAAAGTTCTTGTTACTTACTGAGGCTACCGCCGTCTCTCTCTCCGCCGTCCCGCTGCTTGTGCTGATGGGCTTTCCGTTGCTATAACCCCGACTGTCGCCCAAGCAAGTTGCGCGAGATTGCGACCCACTAAGCCACCAGCAATGCGCATGTGCGGCGCAGTGTATAAATTTTTACAGGAGTTTCAGTGAAACTGGGTCCACTGAGCGGCCATGATGGAGACGGACTCTAGCAGCGTGACTGCGCCACAGTATTTTTTCTGGAAGAAGCGCTCACTGTGGCATTTAAACATTGTATTCACCCCATATAAGCGTAGTATAAGTGGTCGTCTGAAGGACGTTAACACACATGAATTTTAGTTTGAGGATAAGAGAGATCAATTTAATTCTTAACCTGACTGAATTGATTTCTTATCACAAAAAGAGATGGATATCAGAAACTATAAGATGTTAATTTGGTAACAAGCAGGTCTGTACTAATGATGACTAAAACCCAAGGATTCCTATTACATCACAGGGATGCTGTTAAGTTCCAGAAGAATAAAACTCAGGTAATCACTGGACCGGTTTGAAATCCTTTATTCCCAGTTTATAGACATGAATAGGAAGAGAGAGGAAAAAAAACATAATTCATAGCTTGCCTGAGGGAACACTCAAAAACCGATTGTCACAACATAAGCTAACATCAAAATGCTCAGCAAACCATAACTCAAACGTAGTACACCCTAGCAAATGCAACTTGAAACCCAAGGTGTGCTGGTCAACAGAGGCTTTTTCTTGCAGATGTTAAAATGGTCCGACCAGGAAAAATGCAGGTCCTGTATTAGAGCTCCTAAAAATCTGATGTGATTAAACCGATTCATATCAGATTCAAGTGCAGTGTGGATCTGAGGAGTCGATGAATATCAATGACCTAATGGTTAAATTTGAATTTCTTTGAAACCACCTTTTTGTCGTTTATCCACTGACTCAGGGCCTGTGATTCATCTCTCCATGCATTCTTTAACTCCTCATAGATATTAGCGATTAGTGATTAGTGATACATTATAAAGTCATTATCAAGATCTGTTTAAAAAGAGCTTCAGGTCATTTGCATAAACAGAGAACAGGAAGTAAGCGAGGCAAACTTAGTACACTTTCTGTTTTCTGCCAGAGAGAAAGCTTCTCATCATAGAAAGATCCAGATCTGAGAAATTATACCTATACCATTTCAATTTGGCAATCAGCAGTGTGTCAAGGAAAGAAGTTAAACCCAGGAATGCAGCTCCTGCTACTTTATCATTGTTAGATTCTGTGAGCCATCATGTTTCATATCATCATGTCAGGAACCCAGGGTCCCTGAGCAGTTATGAATTATATTGTTATATGTATAGGTGATACTGTGCTGCTGTTCTGTGTCCACATTTCTATATAGGCAGGTGTGTCTCTGTGTGTGTGTGTGTGTGTGTGTGTGTGTGTGTGTGTGTGTATGTGTTTGGCTGTAGGATGAATGTCAAGCACCTGCAGGCCTGATGGGTTTGGTCCTGCTGGAGGACTGGTCACACCCGAAGCTCCTGCCACACACCTGTTGCTGATCAGGGCTCGTCGGGGGAGCTATTTAGGAGAGTGCTGGAGCTCCCACCGACGCGGGATCATTGCATGAGACTCCATGTTAGTCTTCAGCTTAGTAAAGTTAGTGTGTGTATCCCCGCAGTTGTAAAGTGTCCTGATGGCTGCTTCTGTTGTTTCCCCAGGAGAAGTGTGGAGCGCCAGACAGCAGCCAGCACGAGGAGTGCTGAGACACGGGAGCGGAGAGCACAAAGACACGGACTTTTCAGGGAAAGACACGACAAGGGAGTCAGGGGAGAGCACGGGGATTTATTGTTGTTTTTTTCCATATACTGTAAATAAACGCACTGTTTACACACAGAGCTCCGCGCCTGGGTCCTCCTTCCCCACATCCCAAACCGTGACACATTAAGAGTTTTTTGATGCTAAGCGAACAGATTATTCTCATTAAAGTACTTTTTCATCTGGTTCACGACAATTTCTCATCTTTGGTATTATCAAGTGTCACAAAATACAGTGAAAAGTGTTTGTTTAACATGAGCCCAGATTCACTAAACCCTGACCAAGACAGGTCTTCACGACTTACACGCTGAGATTTATCAGTATAATACAGATAACAGACATTAAGGATGTTTCTCTACATTCCTCTGAATGTAATGCTGCCATTTCGCTTAGTTGTTTAAGCATTCCTTCCTCTAGTAACACAGACATACATAACTTTCTTTTTATATATTTGCACCTTGCATAAAGCCAGTTTCCTGAAAGGATTATTAAAGTTTTTGCAATCTGATACACGTATCAGCTCATGCAGACGGAGAAAGACTTGTTGAAATGTGTCAAAGGGTTAATGACGTAGCCTCAGTCTACATTAGGGGAAATAGTATATTACAGTGTGGATATGAGAACCTGCACTTATTCAGTAATCTTTTCTGCATGTTCTGAAATGCAGACCCACTGGTCTCTGCTGTGTTGCTTTCTCAGTGTCATCAAAGTTCCCAAAGTCGGATAGGCACAGAGTGATATCGTGACTAGATGGATGGGTGGATGGATGCATTACCCAGGCTGGAAAGCACAGAGAGTCAGGATTAAAAAGTCAATTTGAAAACAGAAGAGTGACACCAAAGGTAAACAATGCCAGAAAGACCACAGATATATAATCAAAGTATCAATGTGTGTCTGACGTTTGAACTTTAGAAGACACAAAACGCTTTGAGAACATGACTTCCTATTATGATGCAGCATTTCTTCAGCATCAAAAATCAGAGTACTTCCAAGTCAAAAACTAGTGCTTCTACCCAGAAATAAAATATATATATATTTTGTCTTTTCTCACTGAACAACATTTACCAAAAAATGGTGCACAGGAGATCGAACGTCCTGACTCAGGTGAGTATGTGTTGTATCTAACTCAGTAATGTCAGTGCTGTTACCATGGCAGAATACAATTCAGATAGATGTACTGATAAAACAAGCAAAAGAATAATAAACTGGTGTTGTTGTAGTACCTGTTGCAGTGTCTCTAGAAAACACCCACCAAGCATGGACAGCCATGGACATTGTCATGGCTAAATCTGGTTGGACAGCCATGGCCTTTATATTTCAGGATGTTACAAACACTTAAACTCAACCTGATTCCAACCATTAAATAATTTCCCCCACTGAGCATGACAGACAACCAACATGTATTCAGACATTAAGGCTAGAACAGAAAAGTGAAAGCATACAAACTTTTTTTTTTTCGTTGATGTTTGGTTGTGAGATGAATGTGATCAGACAGCCACACAACGGGTAGATTAACTAGTATTACTGGATGCCATTTCTACGTATCTCCATGTAAATGGTGTTTCTGTTTCAGTGTGTTGCATGCTGACCCCATTAGTTATTGTTCACACATACTTGGATGCCACTCTGCTGCAGCAGTTAGTAAGAAGGGTGTGGATATAAAACTGCTGCTCACTGGAGGATTTCTCAGGAGGTTATGAGGAGGAAAAATCTTCTTTTCTGGGTGAGGACTCCTGTAACATGTTATGTCACAGCAGGTAGAACTCTGTCCTCTGAAGCACATTTGTGGTTATTGAAGTAACTTGAGGTTCATTTATGGCAGTACATCACCGTGGGAATTTATACTGCACATCTGGAGCAGACAGTGCTCCAGTTAAGAGATCAATAAGTTGAGATCAACAACTCTGACCTAAAACATTCACATAAAAAAAGACACATGACACAGATCTTTCCTTTTTTCGCACTTTATTCTTTTGCTGTTATTCTTGTGGTAAGAAACAAGCAGCCACTTACAGATTCAACACGTTCACTTCCCAACACAATGCGAATCTACAAACACGCACAGCCACTGAGCCGCCACAGCGCCTTCAGGACAACAAAACCATCCAACAGTAAAACAACACCGTCGTCGTAGGTAATTGTAGAAAAACAGCACCAGTTTGTGTGAAGCTACGGTGATCGGAGGGAGCTTCACTCCTCCTCCTCACCTGTTCATGTGGTGCTCTTCATGCATGGGTGTCGGTGTGGCACAGGTGATTCACGTTGGCACATTTGAACAGGAATAGAAAAACAAACATCCTAAATATATAGAGTGCACGGACAACAAGACGTGATCATGTATAAATATAATACTGGTAGGCAGGAATGAGAGGATCAGTAGTGGTTTATCGTCAGCCTGTGCAGCTCAATCGTCCTGCTCTGTGGAGACTCACTGCTCTGGAAACATCTCGCTGTATGTTCCTACAGCTGGTCCACGATGTGCTGCTCAGTCTCAGCAACACTCTTTGATTTCTGCTCACTCTGAGGTCTCAGTTATTTGGTGTGTGTTCAGACTGCAATGTGAAAAGTGTGCAAAGGCTCATTAGTATGCACAGAAAATATTCAGTGAGCTGACACACAACATAATCCAAAATATGCCCTTTACTTGTTTTGCCTCAAAGAGTCACAACGGTAGCTTTTCTTGTCCCTGACATTTCTCTCTAGGAAGCTGCCCTTATTATCATTTTTCCTACTATTAATATGTATCCCATATTATTACTGTGTACTACAGAGTGTCTGTGCTGGAGCTCACGGTCTAATGAAAAGAGAAAGTCAGAGTCAGAGCCACAGAGAGCGTCCTGCAGCTTTAACAGAGCCTTAAATGCATGAAAATAGACTCAAGTTTGAGTCATGTTCAGACGCTGGCTTAATCATTTATTTGAACCTGCAACCCAGAGAGCAATAAGAGGCTGTAGGATGTATTGACGGACTCATGTTTACAGGACTTCCTGGAGTAAATGAGTATTTTTAAGTTTTCTCCACACCTTCATGTTCTGTGTTTAACCCTCAAGCGACCGAGACGTTTCAGTGACCGAATCACCTGATTGGACTCGGCCACTATTAAAAAAAACTTTTGAATCACCTGTACGATCAAGTCATGATCATATATTTTATTAAAGAGGGCTTTTTTAAATAGTGGATCTATTTGTGTTTATCATAACTCTACTGTTTCTGCCATGTATGAGAGTTTACTTTACACCACTGGTTCACAGGGAGAAAAAAAGGGATGTTGGGTCAGATTCCCTGGGCAGCTGGGCCTTTCTGTGTGGTTTGCATGTTCTCCCTGTGCCTGTGTGGGCTTCCTCCCACAGTCCAAAGACATGGATGTTACATTAATTGATGATTTTAAATCAAAGCCTTTAATGTTAAAAAATGTCATTATCCTCAGCGCACCAATTTCTGTAAAAAAATTAAAAAAAAAAAGTTGGAGGGAAACATTTTTATAATTAAAAAATACAACAAGGTCACACATAAATGACTCCACTCGGTCACTCGAAGGTTAAATAACATGTTTTTGTTCCCTTCATGCACTCTGTGAGCTCTACAGACACCCCTGAGATGAGGACAGCGGACCAGATTTGGGGCCAAAGTTATAATCCCAGCTAAGCTCACAGGCTGAGTTCTTCCATAACTGCGGGTGAGGTGGGAATGTTTCTGGGACATGTGACCGAGTCAGAGGCAGTGAGAGCGCGGGGATGTTCAGAGAGTGGATCTTTACGAGGACACGGTGTTTGAAGCAGTTGGATTTCATCACCACACGGCGCAGTTCATCAAAAACAAAAACACTGTTTGAGGAACCCATGATGCAGCGGGACGCCAAGTGGGCGGTGTAACCACAAACAGGACCCACACACATCTTCACATGAGTCTAAAGCTATGGTGTCTACAGTGTACGTCTGTTTGTGTGTGTGTGTGTGTGTGTGTGTGTGAGACGGGGGGTGTAATAGATACAGTTTTAAATAATTCGGTCGACATCACTTCAATTCAAACCATCAAAAACTGTACTGGTTTTGACATTTCACAGTTTACGATACAGGCAGGGTGATAATGAGCAGACTTTATCAGAGTTAGTATGATCAGCTCGATTTTGGCAGAACAATTTAAATCCAGAGACAGCCCTTCGATCAGAGCAGTCGCTCCAATTAAGACACAGATTAGATTCTCTGATCATCAGCGTTTCGTCACCAATCACAGACGCGTGCTTGAATTTTTTTTGCCATCTTTAATTTTTATCCTGCGATTGAAAATCAGTGCAGTTTTTCTGGTTGTTCAGAAATGTACAAAAAAACGGCGGCTCGGACGGATGAAGCTCCAACACCAGCGGTTACCAGATACCACTGGAGCGGCCGCCGGGAGGGGCCAGGATCCGAGCCGAGGACCTCTTCGGGATGTGGTCGTCAACCTGAGACCCTGAAAGGAAAAACACATATGGCACTATTAAATTTGATCGAGGACTTCGGTGTAACGTCACCATAATCAAGGACGATTTTATTAGAGCTCACCTGAGAGGCTGAAAGAGGACTCGTGAAGGTCTCGGACTCCCGAGTGCACTCGACCGCAGGCTTTGTTGGGCGTCTCTCCATCTATGGGGCCCAAACCGAGTTCCTTCTTCATGGTGTTTGCAACCTTGGCCACATCACCAGAGTATGGATCCCTGTCCACCCCTTTGTAAGCCTGAGTCTGAAACACGATGAGGTGAGAGGTAAGATTAGGATGTTTAGCCATTTTAAACCTAATAATAACAGCCAGTTGTGCTGGTGCTGTAAGACTGATACTGATTAAAATTTGTTACATGTAAGTAACTAAGTTAAATTCCACTTAAGAAACACAAAACTAAAACAAGGTTTGAAAAAAACTGGAATTAAAATAAAAGCTAGACTAGAAAAAATAAAAAGATCTTGTGCACTCACAAAAATCATTAAAATGAATTAAAAACTAAAAGACACAAGTACTTTTATTTGTACTAAAACATGTGTCCTGAAACTAGAAATGAGCATACTCACTCTGTAATCTACCTGAAACTGAACTGAACTGTAAATATAAGTTCTTATAAAAACAGCTTCTGTACTTTTGAATGTGAACTTTGTCACAAGTTTTTTAAATAAGTTGAGATAAAAAGGTCTAAAAGCAAACAGAGTAGAGAGGCTGGGATGGGGGGCTTTCACAGACAGTGGCAGCAGCAGGAAAACACACTGCTGGCTTCCACAGGGAGCAGGAGCATTAAATCCTTTATATGGGCTGTCAGATCGGTGGAGTCAGTCACATCATGATGGGAGTGTTTGTGGCAGGTTTGCTGTTGGCTGACACAGCAGAGCTCAGCCTGGATCTCACTGTCCTGCCCTGGAGTTTTAATTATCAGTGGAAACACTCACAACACACAGAGGCAGGTTTGGAATCAGTGTTAATAACGTGATGAAAGTGAACACACCTTTTCCCTCTGCACCATCTTCTTGTAGAGGTAGTCGGGGAAAGTGCGCTGCGGGTAGAACTTTCCGGACCCCTCGGCGCACATGAACACGCCGTTCTCACACACCAAACGCCCCCGGCTGATGGTGACCAGAGGGACGCCGTGGCAACGCATCCCTTCGTACAGGTTGAAGTCTCCGCCCTGCACCTGAGTGCTCACAGAGATTGTCCTGCACACACAAACACACACACACAAAGAAAGTGATGGATGTGTGTCCGTATGCTTCGGGCTGAGTCCAGTAATAAAGGTGATTCCTGTTTATTTACAGCTGTGTACCTTGTTGCATCTGGATCCCAGACCACCACGTCAGCGTCAGCCCCGGGGATGATGCGGCCTTTGCGCGGGTACAGATTGTAGATCTTTGCAGCATTGGAGCTCGTCACCGCCACGAAACGATTCTCATCCATTTTCCCTGTAACCTTAAAAATACAGAAAGCCCATCTGATCACACAAAAAATCTTTATTTCTGTTGCTACTGTGGTAGATCATGATGTCATTCAGCTGCTTCCCCAGAGAGAATCTCATCCCAGTATTGGACAAACTCCAACTCCATGGCTGCATGGCCACTGTAGCTAGAGCAGAAGATCTATTTCATGTGCTGGTAAAGTGGTCTTTCTCATAGAGCCTTCAGAGCAGAGCATGAACATCCATCACCAGCTGCAGTTCAAGATGGCGCAGTATGAGTTCATTCACTGGAGAAATACTTTATTTTTATTGCAAATAACTGGAAATAAAACTGAGCAATCTCTCAGGCTGTTGAGTTTGTGAAGTAGAGGAAATATCTTGGCACAGTAACTGATACAAGCTTTGAGCCTCATGTAGATGCTAATGGTAGAAGATATCGGCAGTGCTTGTCATATTATGATAAGCTTCAAACTTTTCATTAAGTTTTATAAACAGAAACAAAACTTAATGAGAAAGTTTTATTTCTGTTTAACTGGCTCAATCCTCACTTTCTCATTTGTTGGCTGTTGACTGAACCTCAAAAACAAACACAGACTGAAAATAAAGTCAAAGCGTGCAGAAAACTTAGAGTTACCAGCATGGTGTCAAAACAGACTTAAGAACTTCCATGTCCACTGGTTGTGGGTGATAAATTGTGTAGTTCATGGCTGATCTCAGGTTTTTATGTGAGCGTTTGAGGTGTGTACGTACCACCCCTCTCTCCCAAATGACGCTCATCCTGTCCTGGACTCCAGGCACTCCATGAGGGATCTTGGTGAAGTCCTCTTTGCCCAAAGCTCTCTGTTTGGTGCTGAACGGACGGTGCTCTGATGCCACCACGCTCAGATTGTCACTGAAACAGGAAACAGGATATCCACGTTTAGTTTAGAGGAGCGTTTTTATCCACGGCACCTTTGCCGGTCACTGAGCTGCTGTTGCGATCAGTTTACTCGAAGCAGTACAGCATGCTGATGTGAGTGCAGCACACATACTTGCCCAGCAGGCCCATGAGGTAGCTGGGTGTGTTTGGGTCGAGACGGAGCGGAGGGATGATGACATGGGCAGCGGCATGAGCCCAATCCTGGTGGTAATACTGCATCCCATTCAGCACTGCGTGAGCAACTGTAGTCTCCCCGTGGACCACCTTACCTGAAATTATATAAAGTGAAGAGAAGTCAGCTTTCATCCTCTCCATCGTCACGGTGACTGCTAGTTTGTCTTTATTGGGGAGTAAGCTCACCCTGCATCTTAGCAGCAGCGATCATATCACCAGCAGACATACTGGACACATTTACCAGGTAGATTGGGCAGCGAGCCTGCGGTCACACAAAAGATTTTAATCAGTCCTTTAAGTATTTATCAATAACTGCACACAGACTTGATATTAAAATGTTTTTACCCTGTTGGCGATGGTGATGGCTCTGTGAGTGGCCTCAGACTCCAGCTGCAGACAAGAAGACAGAGTAAAATCACAAAATAACAAATTTAATAAGTAAACATCTTATTATTTATTGCAAATATCTTACCAAAAAAAAAAGTTCATGGCCACAATGATTACTTGTTTTTTTTTTTATATTTATAAGAAAGATCCCTAAATATTCCTACTTAATATTCAAAATTTTTATCAGCATTTTAAGGGAACATAAAGGAAAACAGTTTTATTTTCCACTGTTATGTTTTAGACTTTTATCAGTGCTTTTTCACATAACAAGACTGGAAAGAGTTTTTACTACAAGCCACACTGACTTACTCCTACATTAGTCTAATATCACACCCGCTCATACTCTAATCGATGTGTTGGGCGTAAGTCCAAGTGCTCAGTGCCACTGTAGACTGCAGAAGCTGATTGATCCTCTGACCTTTAGATTAGGATACGACCGCTACCTCCTGAAACCCCCCACCCCTCTGTCCACTGCATGTTTACCTCCTCAGGTCGACTGATCTCTATTCCCTCCGGCCCACTGATGCCCAAATCCAGAGCCTCTTTGGCACCCTAACAACACAAACACATTCATTTTAAAACAGGTTTGTGATTTCACTTTGACGTCAAAGGAAAAAAAAATTTGTCTTTGCACCTCGGCCACCAGCTCTCCATTCTCAGCGTGGACTCGGGCAATGGCACCGATGTCCTTACAGGTCTGCAGAGTCTGGTAGAGCTCTGAATCCCGCAGCATCATCATGTCTTTGTAGGCCATGAACATCTGGAAGGAGTTCACTCCATGTTCCCTCACCAGGGTCTCCATCTCATTACGTACCTAAGGACAGTTCAGAGGTCTCAGGGTCAGCAGTCATGTATTTGGATTACAGTTCAGTGCTTGCAAAGCTTCAGCTTATATATGTAAAGGCAGTTAGTGCATCGGGCATTGGGAATGCGGGCATGGAGTGAAAGAGAAACTGTGTGTGTGTGTGTGTTTGTTTGTTTTGTGGGGCATGAAATGAGCTTGGAAACCTGCCACAATGAGATCACACTGCCTTTACACTGGTGACTATAACAGCCCCGCTGAGAAGAATCCATTTCATTCATTCAAACAGCAGTAAAAGGAAACTACACAGTTTAGTGTTTAAAATGCTGAATTGGTCTGCGGTGAATGGGCCGTAAAGGTCACGTCATAGTCATGATGGAGTATTGATGAAAGGAGCAAAACTACTTCCTTCCATAATGATTCATCTACTTTTACAGCCCATGACAGTTTGTGTATTGTTTATTATTATCATTATCATTATCATTATCATTATTATTATTATTCTCTCCTGTTCTTGTTTCTCTCTGCAGTGTTTCCTTGTCTGTGGACTGAGCCTCCTCTGTGTGTTTGTTCCTTCTGTGTTTCCTTGTCCCTGACACCTTGTTTAGTGTTATGCAGGATTTATACATTTGGGTTAATTTATGCTGTAGATCATCCACTGTATGGTAAAGCCCTCTGAAAAAGCTATGCTGTCACATCACTTCCACTAGAATTGCAACCACACATCGTGCTGATGCAGCCTTTCAGTGACTAGCACAATTTCTGATACATATTTTCAGCTACCTCTGTCATCATTGTCCAAATCAACTCAAAGAGAGAAACCTTCTGCCAACTATTCTTTGGGTGATGACGGTGTTGGACACTAGGATAGACTACGATGCAGACTCGACATAGTTTCAAAGTATAAATAAGTATAAATAAAAGTATAAATTAAGACTTCATGTTCTTGTTTTACTTTGGTAGTCAGTTTTCTCTCTTGTGTTGTGTTAGTTTGATTTTCCTTTCTTTTGCCCTCCTTTATTATTGTCTGCCCCGCCCTGCTTGTTTTCACTGGTGTTCAGCTTTGTCTTTGTGTAATTAGTCCCCTGTCTTAGCTGTCTTTCAGTTTCTCTTTGTTGGACTGTCTACCTAGGCTCACTTTCTCCTGCCCAAGCTCTGTTGGGTTATTGTTCCATGGATTTTTTTAGATACTGGCTCGCCCTTGTTTTTCTCCCTTTGTGTCCTCTCTCTATACCACACACCCCCTGAAATGTGTTAAGAAACATTGTCTGTTGACATTTATTAAACAAGAATGACTACCAGTCAAAGCTTTCTGCTGGACAGGGGTTGTATTAAACCTCATTCTGGCATGAAACTTTTAACAATATGCAATGAGATTGGGCACATACACAAAGTCAGCAGATGATGTAGGACAGACATTAAAGCCAAAGGCTGAATGAGGCACCTTGACTCATAGAATCTGTCTAATGTGCCCACTGAGCACGTGTGTTAACCCAGTTCTTGTGCGGGTTTAATCTAGGTCATTACACATTTCACCCACAAACGGCTGGCTGCGTTATTATTCATTCAACGATGATAAACGCCAGAAGAGCACAAAAATAAATAATGATATATGCTACCAACGTGATTCCAAACTCTTTATTAGTGGTTTCGTCTTTTAAATTTACCTTTGCTCCCCACCAGGTCACCCCGACGTGCAGAGCATAGTCGCAGCACGCCTTGGCATCGGCCAGAGCCCTGCACTTCTCGTAGGCGTCCAGCAGGGAGCAGTGTTGTTCAGGCAGAACCAGACCCATCACCATGGTGGTACCACCCATCAGAGCCGCCTGGGTGAGGTAAGAGGGTGACCAGGGGTGACAGAGAGGGGGGCAGAATAAGAGAAAAGAAAGACTGATTAGAAAGAGGACAATAACACCAATGTGCAACACAGACTCTGTTTGTCTGGTGACAATAGTCCTTCCTTATCAACTGTTGTTCCGTCATCATATGGTCTGCTCTTTATTGATTGCACTGACTCTCTTGTAGCCACTGCTTCATTTTCCTTTCAGTGTTGTTCTCAGTCTAAATGCCCTTACTTAGTACTGTTATCACTGGTTTGCCCTCTCTATAGAAATATCTCAGCCTGACACAGAAAGAGAGATAAGGCTTTTTAAAATAACTTTAATTTTTTAATACTTGCACGTACAAACATGGGTGCTGTATAAATATACAGAACTTACAAGTTCTGTATATATTTAGCAGGTACATGAAAACATTAAGTCAACTTATAAGTCAAACAAAACAGATACAATTAAGTGAAAGTGATGTTATACAACAAGAAGGGAAAAAAGATGCAAAAATGCAAAAGGCAAAATGCAAAAGGTAAATAATACATAAATAATAAAAGAATAAAAGCGATCATAGCAGTATGGATGGATGGATGAACTGTTTTACAGAAATCAGTGAGTCTGGGAGCGTCTTCTTCTCAGGCAGGATGTTCTAAAGTTGACAAGCCCTCACGGCAAAAACACGCTCACCTTTACATTTAAGTCTAGATTTTGAGGCAGCCAGAAGAGCTTTACCTGAAGAGCTGTAAACTGGTTCATATGAGGTCAACGTTCCCGGCGTTCACTGATTTGATGTGACAGTGTCTGTTAAAACCAGTCAGAAGCTCAGCTGCTGCATTTTAAAGTACATGGAGGGGAGAGCGTGACTTCGCATTCATGCCAGTGAGGAGGGAGTTGTGGAAGTCAAGTGTTTTTTCCTTCCTAGAGTCTGACAACATTGGTTTCATTAAGTTTTGACAAAAGGCTTCACATTACTGTAGCTGTACATGTGAACATCCTAATACTTCACAACCTCAAAAACTACAAACGTAATCTTTCTGAATATGGCTCCTGCTGCTGAATGTGGCTCTCTCACTTCAACTCCACAGGAAACAGAGAACTAGAGAAGATGAGAGATGAAATTACTAATGGAGGGGAGGAGTGGGCGGAGGGGAAGGACAGTTACAGATGGGGGAAAAAAGAGAGGATGATGAAACAAAGATAGACTAGAAGAAGTGAAGGAAGCTGTGTGCAGTGACTCGTCTTCCTCGCTACAATGGTGAATGCACTTTTGTGTAACCATGACAACAGATACTGCTCAGCCATGCCTGTCGCACGTCCCCACCCTCTTCCTCCTCCTCCTGTCCTCCTCTCTCCATCCAAAATTGCGCAAACATTCACCCATCCAATATCCTCTAACAGGAATATCACACTGAGGCATGATGGGAGAACGTCTGTAATCGCATATAAAACAGGAAATGAAGAGGTGGGGTGTGAAACAGCTGCAATCTGCTCTTTAGTCATCATTAACAATCAAAGTGACGTTAAACCGCCATCATTTTTGCAGCCTAACCTCAATAAAACGTGACTACATGAGAACGTTTCTGTGACAGCATGGAGCCGTTGCCTCGGGCTCCAGACGTGTCTCACAGACGGGGGGCGGGGTCACCTGCTTGTGAGCGTAAGCTCAGTCGGCCAGTTAGCTATCAGACTTCTCATTACCATAGAAACCAGTCCGAGTGATGTGCAATGTCAGCATCGAAGGTCTCAGCATATGTGTGCATGAAGAGTGTATGTCATTGATCACTGTCACTACATGTAACTGTGTGCATGTGTGCGTGTGTGTGTGTGAGAGAGAAAGCGGGGGGCACAGATGCACAGCTGGGGATTGTGGGATTTAGGCTGTCTGTTTGCTTGGCCTCAATTAAGATTTACTGCCGGCCCCCTTCTTTAAAAAATCCCAGAGGGCAGAGGGGAGAAAACAAGCGAGGAAACAGGAGGTAAAGGGAAAAAGAAATCCCTGATCACTGCATCTTTACCGATCCATGTTACGCACACAACAGTATGAGCTAACATTGCTATAATCAGTGTGAACTGATTCAGGGGCAGTTTGAGACTTTTCTGTCAAACTGGAATAAAGCAGCTGTCTGAGAGTTGAGATGTTTTTCATGCTGTTTTCAAGCAACATTTGCAACTACAAACACTCGAAACAACATCCAATTTTAGCTTGTTCTAAATTACAAACCTGCTGTGGAGATTCAAGAAGCACAGCATCACTCGCTCACTGCAGACAGCACAGAGCATATCTGTGTTGTTCTGACGGGATGTGTTTAGCTGTACAGTGAAGCTGGCAACAGCAACAATAGCAGCCGGGTGCATGTTTAAGCCCAGGATAGTTGTGCATCCTTTTGCAAGCTTTCAGATATTTCACAACAAAATGAGTCTTCCCTCCAGTGACATCATTACACAGGCTTTGTGAATGTGTCCACATAACTTAAGTAGAAGATTTTTAGATCATAAATTCCTAAAGATACCAGAATATCAGGTCAAATCATCACACACTGCGCACTGATTATTTAACATCTGGTTAAGAGCAGTGATATAAGCATGTGGATCATTTTTCAACTCTTTAATTTAAACATACCAAAACATAAACAATGATGGAGAAAGACAGTGTGTTCAGCCAACCAACATCGTTTAAGCTTACTGGATTTGACCTAAAAGCTCTTTTGGTCAACCCAACATACTGACACATAAACCACAAGCGGTTCTTAATATCAATCTCTTGCTCTATTAAAGACCCCTAACCCCTACTGTGAAGATAATCCCCTGCATAGAAAGTAAAAAAGATGGCGAGAGGGCAGCAGGAAGGAGTAAAAGAAGTTGAAGCCCAGTAGAAGAACATCTATAGACTAATAAAGATCAATAACAATATGGACTGCCCTGAAAAATTCCATACTTTTGGGATTTTAAACTGTAAACTGCAAAGCTGGATTATTTTAACAGATCACCAAGAGAAAGTTACATCTAATAATAACAGTTCAAATGTATTTATTAACTGTTAATTCATTCTGAAACTACACTGAACACAATTATTTAAAAATAGCATTAGTTGTGAAGATTTTAATGTATAAAAGAAAGAGTTAATTTTTCCTCCAAGAAAAACCAACGAGCACACAGAAATCCTGTCACATGAGTGCCTGAAGCTTCCTTTACATATGAAAGCGACTGTGAGGGGGTGAGAGGGTCTCTGTGTCAGACTCTGGGAGAGGCTATCAGTGTGAGACAGATTACTGCTCCAGCCCTCTGATCAGCCTCTATCAGCTCCACTCGTACTTCCTATTACAGCCGGCACCTCACCTTCTTCCACTACCCTCCTCCTCCTCCTTCTTCTCTTCATTGCTACAGTTCAGCCTGCTGAGACATTTAAATTATCTCTGCCAGGCCTGCTGTGATAGATACAGCTCAGGCAACATTTCAGGCTTTATGTAAAAAAAAAAAAAGTAGATCTGCTTAGCTGGATGTGATTGATCAGTGTTACACTGTAAAGACTGACTGTGGATAACAGTGAGAGCAGATCACACACTTTATTCTGTTAGTATTCAATAAAAGAAGCACAGCTGCACTTTTCGATTGTAGTTTATATCGTCTGGAAGTCTTTTTTAACTGTTCAAACCCATCACCTGTCAGGCAGTGTGATGTCCCTAAGGCCGAAACATTTTTATTTTAACTTTAAAGAGTTCATGGTTTTTAATATTGCATCTACATATGTGGGGCAGTGGTCAGCATCGCCCCCTGCTGGTCATCACTGGCTTCCCTTTACAGATCTTGGAGCCACGTCCATCTTTTATATACAGTCCATGGCAGACACAGAAAGAAGGTCCTGATGATGGACTGGTTACATGTCTGGTGACCTTCACCTGGATAAGCAGCTAAGAAAATGGATGGCTGAAAAGAGTTCAGCATGATGTCAAAGAAGCTAAAACATCAGTTCCAGATCATTTCTATCCGGGCAGCACGTTCTTCCTCTTGACCTTCCACCATTACAGCGTGTTATATAAATCGGGGTGAAGCAGAGGAACAGGAGGAGGCACCAGAGGAGGAAGGAAGTAAAACAGAAGAGGGAGCAGACAGTTACAAAACAGAGGGAGAGAGGGATGCAGAGGGGGGAAATAGTTTAGAGGTTCATCACAATTACACGAGCTGTTGCTGCAGTAACACAGTCACCATAGGAACCACACAATACTACCACGGTCATGTGTGCACATACTCTCTCACACACAGAAATTTCCATGCTAAGAGTGCGGGTTAGTTGTCATGGCAGCGAGGGCAGCGGTGGGGGCTGGGGGAGAACTGGCACCAGTTTGTCACCAGTCTTCAGCCTCATTTCTCTCCTCTTGCAGCACAGCAAAGTCACCGCCGCAATTTTATGATGTGCACCATAATTTCCAAACATGCTGGCAAGGCTGCGAGGAGAAAAGATACTAAAAGTGCTGCTGACGATCTCCCCCAGACAATCACTCGCTCGTCAGCAGCTACACTGAACAGAAAGACATGCTGGGCGGGCAGGGTGGAGGGAATAGCATTAATATAAAGAATTTTTATGCCTCGTCACCAAATACTGACACGGTGCCCCGCATTTTGATTGATTCTAATCCACACTGTGGGACAGACACTTTTCTGAAGTCTGTCTTTTATCTAATGGCAGTAAAAAAGGAAAGGAAAAGCTGTCATTGTGGGTCACCTGCAGGTTAACGTCACCACTTTTCCTGTACCTTTGCTATGCCTAACATGGAAAATTTCAAAGCAACACAAAGTCACAAATTATGGAGATTTCAACTATTGAGGAACAAACACAAAGAAGCTACAATAAAGAGTGGAAAAGCAGTTAAACATAATACCTGCTCCTTTAGCTCATTTAGCTTATTGTGTCCTTAGTGTGTCCTCAAGTCATAGAAGTGGTAATAATACATAAACAGCAATAATAGCAATTAACTAAATTGATATTTTTGGATGTATTTATTTGTTAGATTATATTTTAAGTTAGTGATGGTGTCAATTCTCATGTTTACTTATACATAAAAAAATAAATTGAGGAATAAACAGAAGTACCTGATGTAGGGTGACTTGAAACTAAACTAAATATGGACCAGCTTTGCTAATTTGCTAAGCAAGTCTAAATGGTGATATGTCTGACTTAAAACATGAACACAAACTGTGCTGGTTAGAGGTTTAGTATTCAGTGTCTCTCTTTTCCCTTCTGTTAGAGTCACTGTAAGTTCATCTCTTCACATGTGAGACTCACAGTTGTGCAGCATTAACGTTAATAACGGATTCATAAAGCACAAGTGAGAAACAAAAAGACACAGAGAGACAGAGAGAGTGTGACCTTTCCAGTCACTAGACCATAGTTTTTAGTTTTGTCAAAAATGATTGCACTAACACAAAGAAAAGCTGTTGGCCCCAGAGGCTTGAAAAACCTCCAAACTGCTGACCCTTTGCAACTTCCTTAGTGTTACGTTATCTCTGCTGCTATCAGCTGGGTCACTGCTGCTGGCGTATGAACACGTGAGCACAGAACAACATAGAGTTATTAAAATAGATCAGCCCACTGTCAGTGACACCTGGCGCAGTCCTAAATAATCCCAGTGAGCCATAAATTCAGATTTCAGAATTTGCTCTAAATTCTCTGTTTCAGACAGTTTTTTCTACTCTTTGCTATGAATGATGTAAATGTATCCTTAATATGGTCCCAGCCACAGTTCTGGACTACTGTTACTACTACTGGGATTGTTTCAGACAGAAGATAAACTGAGAGGGTTCAACAAAGGCCCAGTGAAAGACACATTGGCATTTGTCCATTTGTACATACGATCATTTTGAACCATGAATCATGCAAATCTACACGAGCAGAGCCAAATAACAAAAACTAAACTTACTCATCATCTTCTGGGGACTCCACGTTATATTTATCATGTAATAAATTATTAGATGTGTCTGAAGAAGCAATCACCTACAAAAACCCACATATACTTTGACTTTTTGTCATATGACTATCTTTTGCTGATACTGTACTGTTGGCGTCCACAGCTGACGCCCTTGACTAAAACTGTCAGGCACGCCAGGCAGCATCTAAACAGACAAGCTGAGAACATCCTCCAACACATGCATACCACTGCAGGCAACAATAACACTCCCTCTTAATTATGAAATCATCCTCGCTGCTCGGGCTCTCAGTGGGAAAAATGCAGGACATTCATAGGAAATTAACAAATAAACCCAGAACAGATGAAAACTAAACAGCTGTGTGTCTAAAAAAGAGAAGTCTCTGCTTTCAACCAGAAACTGCTGACAAGTGTTTGCTTCCTGAAAGGCCAATGTGAGAAAACGTGTGGTCATTAGTCCTGATGAAGCTAAAAGCAGGGCTCAATATTTCACTGCAGACACATCAGAGTCACAGAGAAAGCATGACAGCTGTCTGCAGACTTGAAATGTCTTTAATCACAAGCATGCTGACGAGCCTGCTCACAGCAAAGCCCTGTGTGTGAGTGTGTTTAAGCAGTGTGTTTACAGCGTGTGTACCTTGGTCCCACTGTAGAAGTCGTCCTGGATGGTGGCGTTCATGAAGGTCTCCTGCAGATGCACACTCGTGTCAATTCCGCCCGGCAACACCAGCTTTCCAGAGGCATCTATCACCTTAGCCCCGCCTGGTATCATCAGCTCCTTTCCAACCTGCCACAGAAAACACAAACACACAAATTACAGTACTTAATTTTACTTTATTATCACTTTATTTTATTACAATTTATTTTATTTACTCCCTAATTAATAGTTTGTAGCTGAAACTGGTCACCAAGAGGTAAACCACTGTGCAAAAGCCATGAATCACCCAAATTTCTTTTTATTTTGCTTCCAAAAAGTCCGGACTTTTTTAAAGTGGGTTTTCTGAAGCACTGGTTCTTATACAGTACTTCTCACTGACTTTCAGGATAGTCGTGTGCCTAACCATTTTCAGAAGAATATTTTTGTTTTGTTTTTCTTGTTAAGGAGAGTAAGGACCCATTTATGCTTCCCATATTAGTCACTTTGCACACAAACTTGCACACAGTTTGCTTCTCCCAAAGTCAAGGACCAACAGACTTAAAAACTCCTTTGTCCCACATGCCATCAAACTGTTTAACTCCTCACTGGAGGGGAGAGGGAAGGGAAACAGGGGGACAAAGGAGGGCGGGAACAACTAATCTGTAGTGCCCTTTTCACTGTGCAATATTTCTCTATATTCAACAGTGCAATAGGCTCAAAATAGTTGAAATGTGCAATTCCCTGGTAATTCCTATTCCTATTATCCTATTAATCGCTATTATATACTCTGTATTTATATATGTCTCTGTATTTATATATGTCTCTGTATTTATATATGTGTATATGTGTATATACGGTATATTTCTATTTCTGCTTACATTCTTTTGCAACTTCTGTCAGTGCTGTGCTACTGGAAACAGAATTTCCTGGAGGAACCCACCCGAGGGATTGATAAAGTTTTATCTAATCTAATCTAAACAGTCACTCAGACAGTGACTCAGGACCACATCAGCGCTGGACAGGATGAGAAGAAGTGAAAACCATGAAGCAAAGAAATCACGCGGCTTGTGCCAGGGGATGTGACTTCGTGCGAGAACGGCTACCATAAAAGGGCCATAAATGACGAGTGTTTGCAGAGAAAGTCTTCCATGCAGACTGCAACTGTGGCAATCTACTAGTGAGCAAAGCAATCACAAGGAGGTTTTCATTACATCACTCTATACCTCTTTACAGTTAGTTTCACCTAGCAACCTCCAGTAGCTATTTGCCATCCCCCCGGTAGGGGGATACATATTTTTCAATAGCAACCTGTGATTACCACCAAACTCTGGGCCTATATCAGGCCAAGATGTAAGGAAACAAACATTTACTTTTAATACAATCCATTAATCATTGTTTAATAAATTAAATTTAAGGTTATTCAACCCTTTTCTTAGGTATTTTGTTTGGTATATTAAACCACACTAACTTAGATTTTTATTTCTTAGGTAATCAGGTGCAGAATTAGATCTAGATGCGCTGCTGAGGGTGCTTTCAATTACTGTGGCCCTGTTCTTTGGAACAAGCTGCCTGCTGAAGTGAGGTCATTTATAACTGTGTGAAATGTGATATATAAATAAAATTGACATTGACATCATAGCTCTAAGCATGATAGTGTCATCTATGGCTTGTTAGCCAATCTGACATTTTCATCTACACTGAAATACATACATACTTTCACAGTCCATAGAGAAAGACTATTAATTACCTTGGTAACTGTTTTTGTGATAATGCTGACAATTAGACAGGCTGACATGAACATTAGTACACCTGGTAATAGTTTCTTCTTACCATAGGAGCTGTGCATATTTGCAATTTAACTCAACTTCTAGGTGGTTTTCTTCTGATTGGCACAAACTCACAAAAAGAAGGTCTCACAGCCTGAGATGTTCCCCTTTTGTATGACTGCTTAGATCAGTCTGTATGCTTACACATGCTGACCCCACTATTGAAAACTTTGCCCATTTTTAATATGAGAACTGTTAGCGTAAAATGTTACGCTTTGGGAGTGAGAACGTGTTGGTTACAGTATAACTCGCTCAGCTTCGACACTTTAAATACTGCAAAAAATAGCTGTTGTTGTCTGTGATGGAAGTAAGCACTGACAGCGAGTGTGTAAACGCTCATCTGCTGCAGCAACACTGGAACGTTTCAGTACAGCTGATTCAAAGGCGTCCTCGCCACATAAACCAATGCTTATCTCCATGACAACACTGTGTGAGATAATTATAGTACCATGGTTTGGAGCCACAGAGTTGACCGAGTGGTTCTCTTCATGCTATTACTGTGAAATGAGTCATACTAACAGCTGGAGATATACTGGACAGTCAAAGTGTGAAAGTGATGAAAAGTTTTTACTGTATGACATGCGGAAAAATGTGCTTGTAAGTAAAAATACATTTGCACATGTGCACATTTAACATGTGTACATAACAGTGATTTACCTGCTGTATGATGCCGTTCTCAATGTAGACATCTGCTTCCTGGGTGAAGTCATCATTGACCACCTTTCCCCCCTTGATGAGTATACGCATGGACCCCATGTTAGCAGCCATAGTCCTACAAGATAAAAAGGTATTCAAGTAAATTCAAGTACACGATATTTAGCATGTTAACAACGTTGCGCAATACCAGTCCTTACCATAAGGTGGTGCAGTGAGTAATGTTTGTTTTGTATTTAACCAAGCAAACCTCAAGGAAATGTGGGCAGGTCTAAAAATAAATATCACAAGTTAAACAGAAGCTCAGATCTAAAATATCTTGACACACCCACCAGTCGAGTGCTACCTTTTCGTGGTAACAGTTTAAATTAAATTCTGCAGTGCGAAATTAATTGTTCTAAATAGAAAAAGTTGCTTGATTTGAACAAAACTAACTGAAATCTTGCAGCTCTGAAAAAGTTCATACTCAGCTGGAACTACTGCTTTTATCCAGTGTTTAATTTGCTTTACACAGCAATACTTAAACCCTGGCATTGTACTGGTCTATTCAACTTCAGGAATCCAGTGTGGAGTCCTTCTGCAACCAACCGCTACTCGTAAAAAAGTCAACAAATTAAAGTTTGTGTTCTGTATTTTGTGCTGAGTTACACTTTACAGTTTCTGGGAAGCATTTGCTCCAGGCTTTAAAGTGTGTCAGCTCAGTCTATAAAATATTTAGGAGTGGATCTATCATTTATAAATCTATTACAGTATCTGTGGGAATAACAGATTATCAGTGCTTTGCAAGGACAGATGGAAAGCAGGTGTTTCCTCAAAGATCTGGTAAGCCTGATATTAACAACTACCAGCTAATAACAGGTAGAGAATTACAGGGCTATTACAATTTATTACGATTTATAACAATTTATTCATAGCATGAGACATCAATAGTACAGTAGTAAATAAAATAAAGTAAAAAAAAAGGTATTACCTCAGCCTTCAGGCAACCTTTAAATACATTTTCACTATTTTCTGATGTTGCATTGACCAACGTATTCATTATGAAAGGAAATGAGTATATTAATCAGTAATTTTAGAAGGGTTACAGTACGTTCCTGCGCTTCGTTCTTCAAATATTCCCTTTACAGCAAAGTGAATTTTAATGATCCCAGCAGACTTGTGGTTAGCAGACATGTAACTCGCCTAATTTCAGGCATTTGTGCTGTATGAGCAGTTTACAAAATGAATCCCCGGTGGTCCTTGTGTGCATAATGATTACTTGTGGCTATGATAATTTCTAGGTTGTGTTACATTACACAAACCCAGTACACCCAGTTTGTGTTTTTCATAGAATCCTATTCATTGTAGGGTCTTGGTGTTTCATTTCCAAGTCCTTTACAGTTACAGCAGTAAAGTTGATCCTCTGTGAGGTTTTCAAGTGTCTTTTTATTTACTTATCCTTTTATTTATTTATTTTATATTAGTTAAGTGAGGGAAATGGAAAGCGGTGTGGAGTTCTTTATCACCATAGAAAAATATATAATGCATGTTCTTTAATATTACTGGCTTTGGCTTTATTGTAACTTTCCACTTGTAATCACTACATTGTAATTTTCTGCAATGAGCCATGGCTAACAAACCAAGGCTATGGCTGAACGGCCCCAAAATTACCTCCTATATCTTTTCCTAACCACTTTTCCTTGATCTCAATGGAAAACGTCACATGGAGGATGGGAAAGATATTAAGGAGAATTCATAAAGACGGAGGAAAAGAGAAACACAGCGCTCAGAGGATCCTACTGCACTTCCACTTGGCTCAAATTACTGAGCCAAGTGGAAGTGCAGTTGTGGTGAAACTATGATTTGCTGAAGATGGACTACAAACAAATCATAATCTTCATATGACTATGTGTACCCCTGGGTTTAAAAACTGTTGAAGCTTCAAAACATATCAGCAGGTTATACTGAATATTACATGTTCTGCACCAGCGGTCCCCAAACTTTTTGCACCACAGACCGGTTTATGTCCAACAATATTTTCACGGACCGGCCTTTAAGGTGTCACGGGTAAATACAACAAAATAAAACCAGTAAGGATACCAAAAAAAGAAGATATATTCATAAGACACGGGAAAAGGCCCAGGGGAACCGGGTTAATAATAAAAACGATTAAAAAAATAAAGATAAAAACCAATAAATACCCTGAAAACCATAAATTTCATAAACCTTAAACCTGAGCCTTAACTCTCACAGCCCAGTACCAAACGACTCACAAACTGGTACCAGTCCATGGCCCGGGGGTTGGGGATCACTGTTCTACACCACCTGCCAGTCATTTTGATTGCTTGTCTTTTTGACAACTGACTGAAATTTACTGCCGCAGAAGCCCTAAAGCAACACTTGATGCCCAATATTGATGAAGATTTCTCAGATGAACACTTTTTTATATAGAAAATGAAGATATATAATAATATATTACACCACTCAGTAATTCTAATCATTAAAATTGCCTCTCCTACACAAAAACTACACAAAATCTGACCTTTTCTGAATTAAATTAAACATATTTAAAGCATAGGGAAGATTGTTTCTTTGAGCTTAAAAAATTGAAACAGCTGGCTTCATCATCACCACCAACATTTTTTAAAACCATGTTTTATTCTTTGGCTTTTAAACCTGACTTGGTTTTATATCTGCTTTCTACAAATAACAACTTATTTGTTTATTTTGTTTTAAATATATTTTTGTCCTTTTGCAACACTGACTACATATTTAAAATTACAGTGCACATCAAAACAGTGTTGTTAACCATTAGCTTTTGCAATATGTGGTCCACTATGTTCTTCTTTCAGATGATCAATGAAATAAAAAGTAGATTGAGCAAACCTAATAGGATCAACAAACTGAGAGGTTCTCCAATAATCATGTCTTTGTGTATGTGTGTATTCTGCATGGGTGGCTGTACGCAATGTGTTTGATGGCCAGACACAATAGAGCCCCAGTCACACAGAATCAACTCAAAGAGATGGAGGAGAATAGAGAGAGGAAGGAGAGAGGGGAGAAGAGGGGAAGGAAGAGAACAGTGAACAGAATAATGAGGAGAGAAATTTGTACCCCCACTGGATGAGGAGAAATTTGGCCCAATGGGAAAGAGAAATGGCTTTGGATTTGCCAGCTTGCTAATAATGAAGCCCGGGGGTAACAAGAAGCTTTAAACATAGATTTAAGTAAAGCTTCTGAAATATATTGTTGTTTCGATGAAAAATATTCATTCATACTATCTGGCTTTACTGTAAGAGCGCTGAACAGAAATCATCTGGGATCAGATTATAGTCCAGTCGAGTTCAGAGAAGATGGAGACCAAAAAACCCCCAAAAAACTAGAGATATACAACAATGGCCAGAGAAAGAGAAGAAGAGTAAAAGTAGCTTATTGTGCTGAGACGAAAGATAAAGTGGTAAACATGATGGTGGAGCGCTGTGCGGTATGGAAAGCAGTGCCCTAAAGGCCTGGCAACCTGATTAAAAGAGTGGTTTCCCGGGAGATGGGAACTGGAGATCCTTCAGTGGAAAAAAGGGTCCACACACAACACACAACACACAACACACACACACACAACACACAACACACACACACACACACACACGGTATGGTGAGGCATACTAAAGCACCAAGACTGATTTATTATTTGAATTCCACTTGGTATAACGTCAACACTCACATACATGCATTCTTTGTAGTATTTCACACTGAAACTTTACGTCTGCCTCATGTTTTATCATAGTTTTTTCGTTCAAGATTTTAGCTACTAAATGGTTCTTGGCCCCTTTTTTACTACAGAGCTGTCCTATTGTGTAATATGTATAGACTGGAGTTTGGCACTGGCTTGTTAAGTCTGGCATCATTAGCCATCCTTTAGTGAGGCAGCGCTGGTTCAAATAAAGTACTAATATGATCAGTGTGGCTGTCAGGGTGTTACCACGAAGCTGAACATCCAGGAATGAATGAAAACAGAATTTAGGAATTCATTAGGCTAGATGACATCTAAAGATGATACACCATTTATACCTGACTGTGTTTCTAAAAAAGTGTTTCTAAAAAACTAAAGTAAACCCCACTGCAGTAACTCTGGACATAAACAAAGACAGGAAACGACACATTTGGAAGGTTAATGAAGCTGGATTAGTTGAAATGTGATTAGCTACCTGGTGCTAAAGGTGCTACAAAGCCATGATTAGGCCAATGTAAATACATTAGCACTCATTAAGGAAGATGTAGGATGAGTTCATGTTGAGGGTCCCAGAGGAACAGAGATACCAAAAACAGATCAAACTTCAGCCACAACAATGTCTGAGATGACCCCAATCACAATACGAATGCACCATTAATATGTTGTTACAGGGTTTGGATTATTAGCTATGACGATGTCTTGATCCTAAGTTTAAAATCCACACTGAAATCTTAGTCGGCCTAGGTGACTCTTTTATGAAGTGTTAATTGTATCGCATTTTATTTAGAAAAACATAAAGACATGCTACACTTAAATACTTAAATACTGCTAATAAAAACAGAGCCAGGCCCAGCACAGGAGACTCTTGGATCCGGAAACAGTGTTTGATGTGACGTCATCAAACAAATTCTTTGAATCTTCAATAATATTTTCAAGTATTATGTTACTTTTCACTGAGAAAAAAATATTTGTATGTTTTTTTGAGTTACTTCTAAAATACTCAACGATCGCTTGGGGCACTTGTTTTATATATGTGTCAGCACAAATTAATAAAAAAAAGGAAATTATTCACAATGTGGTGCCTTTAATTAAATACACAGGTTCAGATGATTCACAGATGCTTCAGTTCTTTTTTTTTAAATTTAGAATTTAGACAGTGTCCCATCTTTTTTTGGAAGCAGGACAAACCATCAAAACATCAGTCCCCAAGTTGAGTGAGTTGGTGAGGAAAAGAAATAGTTAAGCTGAGAGAAAAAGACAGTGATGTCTACATGTCTACAACTTGGTGCTGCTGTTGTCACTATTTTCTAGTCAGCTCAGTCCAAACCCACACAGACTGCGGACCCGGACTGGGTGTGGGACTGGGAACGCTGACTTCTGCATCGGACACTGGAGGCTTTGTGTGTTTGTAGGAATATGAGGACAAAGGAAATTAAACTTCCAAAAATGAAAATAACGTCTATAATTAATCACAAATGGGCACTGTGAGTTCACCACAGGTTCAAGGAATGGAGTATATAAAAAAAAACATAGTTGACGAACCCTACTTTAGGTGCAACCCTAACTGACAATAGCTTACTGTAGTACAGTAATACAGTTCTGCCATATAGTTCATCTGGCAGGACTTGGTTACAAAGTAGGACTCCACATTTCTGGTGTGAGATTAAGACAAATCACAGGTTGACCTTGTTTAAAAACGGTGGCTGCAAAAAGTGTTACTTTGACTAAAAAGCTAAAAGTTCAGCTGAAATATAAACATTCAATTCTTAAAACTAAGAAAAAACAATATTTATATATGTGTAATTTTGTTAATTGGTCCTCAGTGTCCACTTTACTTCATGGTTTTGTTATTTTTATGTTATTTATTTAAGACTTTTTACTGTTACATATCAGAATAACACGTTTTTTTTTTACTCTTTAAATATGTGGCCTGATTTATAATAATAATAATAATAGTAATAATAATAATAATGATAGATTTTGTGAAAGGCTGAGTAGGAGTCAGGTTAGTCAGGATGCAACACCTGAGAAATTCTGGGCCGATGTTTAAAGTAAACTGTGCAAAGAAAAAAAGCTCTTTAAAGCCTTTTTTCCTGGTGGGGGTTCAATATATGGCGTTTCTGTCTTGATGAACATTAAAATTAAAGTTAATTTAGATAATACTTAAATAACTGTCAAATTCCCAGAGACTTTTAGGACATAATTTGTAAACATTAAACTAAATTTAGTAGTAGTAGTAGTAGTTATTTTAGTGGATTCTTATGTTTAGACCACATTTATGTTTACAGGATTATTTCTCTACTATTCGGTTATTAAATATCAAAGTTAAAGAAGCAGGATGATAACTGTTTGTACAATAAAACAAGTGACTCATCATAGATTTACTGTTGGTGGCATTTTAAGTGATTGCAATATGTTTTTTTACAGAATGCAATACAGAGAGACGCTTGGGCTGTGGTTTCATCACTGTTTGTTTGGCAGAACTCTTTCTAGCTCAGGTCTGGGCGTCACCCGGACCTTTAGTTGTCCCTGACCGGACAGCAGTTTTTTGGAGGGGTTTTGCAAGCAAATGCAGCCACTTTGCAAATGCACTGGAACCAATGTTTGTGCAAGATGTATGTTTTCTAACAAGACATAGACTTCCAAGAATTTATTTACTGAAATCAGAGGTAAAGCTCAGTTTGTGGAGAGCAGATTGCTGTTTTTAAGGACTGAAATTTGAATCGCCATTCTGAGACAAATATAATATCATGACCGATGCAGAGCAGGACCAGACATCTGAATCTTTACCTGTAAAGCTGTAAAGGCAACAAGAAGCTATAACCAAGCCTTACTGAAACAACAGTCCCAGTTTCTCACATGCTCCCTTGGGAAAATAAATTGCCCAACCCTGTCCTACAAGATTATGTAAAATACTCAAGAGTGCTGTTGGCAGCACATGGAGCAGAGGATGTTTTTCTATATACGAAACAGAGAACATGAAGCAGCTTGACGAGATGTAATGCAACATGAGGTGATCGAGGAGATGAGACATGAAGCACAGTCAGGAGCTGCGATGCGACATGATGCAATGTGAGGGGTAATGACGGGAAGCAGCCACTGGCCCATTTTAACACTATCTGCTCTCAAAAGCCGATTTCCATTTCACACAAAAACACAAGACTCATGCTTTTACATCAATACGGGAGATCTGAAATCCAGGCCTTGTGTGCAGAGAAAGTCAAAATCGTCAGGAGAAACTGAGGTCGTCTCTAATGCTCCTTGCTAACTGCATTCAACGAAAAAAAAACATCTATTTTAGACATCTTCAATGTGTGTGTGTGTGTGTGTGTGTGTGTGTGCGTGCATGTGTGTGCGTGTGTGTGCATGTTCACTTTCTGCTGTGTCACAGCAGGTATAACAGACACACACACACCAGGCAGCATTTCTCACACACCCTGGGACCAGCTGCTTCTACACACACACACACACACACACACACACACACACACACACACCAACATCAGCTGCACACAGTCTAACACAGTGAGACACACCCTAGTTTCCTCCCCTCTCCATCCAAACTTTTTTTTAATGGGGGACTTAATTAATAATAAATGAGGAGCAGCAGGCTGAGTGAGTTCAGACTCTGTGTGTGGCACACAGATTCACGACATCATGGTTATACAAAGACACAGCTACTTCACAGCATGAATAAAACCTGAACTCTTATACTGGAGGCACCATTTAGAAAGCAAATTATTTATTGGATAAAATCGTACAAAAGCTAAACCAGTCGTTCTACTGCAGTTGGATGAGCAGGAGGGATGGTTTACTTTTTTTTTAACGGAAAATATGTAAACAGGGAGTTTGTCTTGATTTTAAATTCCATAAATTTCCATATATCGTCCGGATTCTTTTAATTTTTTTTATTATTGATTGATTAAAAATGGTGTGTTAAGGAGCTTTAAAATAATTAATAACCAATAAAAAAATTAAAACTTAGCATGTTCCTAAATAAGTTAAAACTTAGCTTAAAAATTCTTACATTTCACATGGTAGCTGCTGACACGCTCACATGTCTGTTTGTGGGCATGTGCAGGCTACGTGTGTGTGTGTGTGTGTGTGTGTGTGTGTGTGTGTGTGTGCTGTAAGTGAGAAAAAAGGACCAGACAGCTGCTGACTCTTGCTTGATATTTGCCACAGGGAGGGAGGAGTATCTCTCTCTCTCTCTCTCTCTCCCTGTGCGTGTGTGTGTGTGTGTGTATATATGTGTGTGTGGGCACATGTGTGTATATGTCTGGATTACCTTGCACATGTGCATGTGTGAAAACTAGAGCTATTTAAAAAGCCAACCAACATGCAGCAGACAAATTTACAGCCATTTGAAGATAAGAATAGATACTAAACACACACACACACACACACACACAGAAGAATTGTGTGTACTGCTGCAGGTTCATGCATGAATAAGCATTAGTGAATCACACACAGATAAACAGACAATAAGATAACTGGGGCATCACTCTGAGGATTAGGGGCATCTCTGTCTCTACACGTCCCCTAATCACACTATACATACAAAAAAATTTCAGCGCCAAGAGCTGTCCATAAAATTTATTTTGCCAGTATTTTTTTCTGTCTGACCTTTGACCTTCAGTCTGACCTACTCTTTGAGTTTTTCGTCTTCTCATTTGAAGGTGAAATTGTTTACATTTTCTGTGGTTTTCCTCTCCACCTGCCTGGCAGCTCCATTTTCAGCATCTGCTGTCGAGTATATCCACTATCCCTCCTCTGCACATGCCCAAACCATCTCACCCTCACTCTCTGACTAACTGTCTAACTACCATCTTGTAAACCTTCCCTTTCACTCTTGCAGCTTTCTTTCTGTTACGAATCAGCTCTCACACTCATCACCACCCACTCCACCCTGCCTTTCACGCTCTTCTCCGCTGTCCATTGCTTTAGATTGTTGATCTCGGGTGTTTAAACTTATCTACCTTCACTGTTACACCTGTCTCCCTCTCATTCACACACAAGTATTCTGTCTTGCTTCTACTGTCTTCCCTTCCTCCACTCTCCGGAGCATACCTCCACCTCTCCTAGAGCTACAGATCACAATGTCATCATAATTGCCCTCACTTCCTCCTTACTAATGCTCTGCCCCCCATTTTCACTAACAGTCCTCGTCTCTCTCTGAATTTGTTCATTTGTCAGCTTCTTAAAGTCTTCTCAGCACACTCTCTTCACTTATTAATACATTTCCATCTCTATCCTTAGCCAACCTAACCCACAGTACATCCTTTCCAACTCCATGTCTGGCCACTGAATACAAATATTTTTCTTTGAATACTTTCCTATCCGTCTTCACCAAGTCACCTTGACCTCTCTTCTCTGTCCAGAGGATACACCCTCATCAACAGAGAGTATCTTCACAGTCATCTAGCAGTGGCGTAACTTTTCCATGAACCCTGTGATGTCCAGAGTCATCCTAGACGTGCAACGCTGCTACATTCTGCAGCTGATCTTAGATGATCAAGACCTTCTGCATAATATGCAGTACACCTGTGTGCACCTTTCTCCACTCTTATACACCAACCTATGCTCTTTATGTCCTCTTATTAAAATGTTTGTTCATAAAATATAAGTTCTTTTACCGGGAGTCAATCCAGGCCACCTGGGTGAAAACCAGGAATCCTATCCACTAGAACATATGGGACTGCTTGTGTTGGCCACTTACTTGGATATTCAGCTGCTGCTAGAGCCGCCAGTTTGGTCGCTGCATTGGTTGTCACAGTGACATCAACACTGCCCAATCGCGGGTACTTTTTGCACGATTCTGACCAACATCCTGAATATCGCTGTCACCACTTAGACAAAGCAGAGAGCAGAAGCTGTTTAGTTATTAGCAGTGGATGCAACACCATCATTCATCAGGTGGGAGGTGTAACAGGGCCATTATTAGATAAAGATGCTCCTTACTTCCTCTTCCTGAAATGTCTGTCCTTATATGCAAGTTCCTATACGTGGAGTCAAACCCAGGCCACCTGGGTGAAAACCAGGAAACCTGACCACTGGACCATATCTCTTATTTTGAAGTTCAGTTGCTGCGATAGAACATCATCACCTCCTTATCACCAGTTAAACCAAAGGAGAGGGTGGGGTACTTGCTGCACTCTACTGATCAGCATCCTGAACAATAGGTGTCGCCACTCAGACAAAGCAGAGAGAAGAAGCTGTTTAGTTTTGCAGCTTTGCAAGCATCTAAAACATCGTCCTCTCTAACGTGGGAAACTTTGAGCACTGCACTGACCCATTATTGAAATGGTGGTAAAAACTGACAGAATTGCACATTTGTGCCTCAATCAAGGATACAAAAATTAGGAAATGCATGACCAGCCGAAACCCAAAGACTACACCAACAGCTCTGACTATAAGGGCCTATAAGAACCAAGCAGCAACCTCCAAGGAAATCCCTTACATGTTAGGAATACCCAAAATTAGAGCATTAAAAGGGATGTTTACCATCTGGTACATAAATCACTGTTGGCATCTTCATATCAGCCCTGGAGGCGTGACGTTTGTATAAGTCTGCCTGCATACACAATGAGAGAAAAGTAAATCACTACATGAAAACAGGGCTGTTATATACACCGGGAGAACATGCAAACTCAGAAACCTAGCTGTGAGGCAAGGCTACACCACCACCCTAATTAACATGTTACACACTAGAAGACAACCATTGCACTCCTAATGGAAACAGACCATGTGTAGGGCAGCAGTTACATCATCTAATCAGGACGCCCTCTGATTTATTCAGATCAATGTGGTGTACCTGAAGGATTTGCAGCACCCAGGAATACCCTCAAACCAAATAATGTGCACAAACTGGATTTTAAATCACCTGTTCACGTTTTGTACCCAGCCACACACACACCAAGGACTCCAAGCACACACACATGCGCACACACACGTCGTGCATACAAACGAGTATCCACGGCTACAGACAGACCCCTTCATTATCATCATCATCATCATCACCGTGACTCAATAAATTTGGGAGAAGAGAGAATAACCTAAAACGGACTTACATAACAAACACACAGCCTTGCAGCACTGATGACACGCCACACACACACACACACACACACACGCACACACACACACACACACACACAGAGAGAGAGAGAGAGACTCACATCTCACCCATATTTCATCGCCCCAAACCACACGATGCCATTTTCACCACATCACCGCCAATTTTCCATTTTTTCACCGCATTTAAGCGAAATTAATGTTTTTTCATTCATTTAGTGGAAGGAAAAACGTTGAGTTAATTCATTCACATTTTAATTTGGACGCAGAAAAACGTCACTGATTTGCAAAAATGTAATAAAATATAGAAAATCTGCCAAATTTGCCTAATTTTCGTTCACAGAGACTGATTAATGTTCGTTATAACCATGCCGTTACCAATGTTAATGGCATAAAGAGGGATTTTAAAGCCTCTAATTATGACTACAGGTGATAAAATCTACCGATCTGGTCAACAGCTCGACAGCCTGACATGCTCTCATTTGTGGGATTTTCTATCTTCTTACCCGGTTCGCAGATTCCGTGATCCTACTCAGCAGGAGCCCCTCTCCGATGCCCAGCACTGGCCGAGTGCGCGAGGACAGCTGGCACAACGCGAGCAGCAGACGCTTCTTCGGCGACGGTCCGGCAGCAGCCAATCAGGGGCCGTTCGAATGAGAGAAACTGGAAAACCGACCAATGGGAGGGGAGTTTAGTCTGTAGAAGGCGTTTCCTCTTCCTTGAGAAAGGGGCGTGTCTCCTGCTGCTGAAGTCGTGATACCTTCACTTGCGGTCAGAAATGTAACGATTAGCATCCGATTTTATTTTATCTTTTTTTTTTTTTTTATTGAAAATTTGAGTGAAGCATTGACTATTATTAGTATCTTAGGCCACTTTAAACGATAAACATGAGTTTAAATTTGCTCTCATTGATTATATTTCTGAAATGTTGAGTATCTATTAACAAAATAATAGCAGAAATACATTTTATTTCTAATTTATTTATCTTCTGCTGCTTAATCTTTAGACATGATCTCTAAAAAGATAAACCCCGGCCCACACGGGCTCTTTGTGTGATTGTTGCTTTTGACCCAGTGCACTCGAACGCTGCACTTACAGCGTAGAGAGATTACTTTGAGCACTTGAATGCAACAATATGGAGCTGAAGTGCCACAGTGTGGAGACAGGGATGCCCTCTATGGCAGCTTGGCTGGCTGCAGCCGCTGTGGTGGGAATTCAGAAGAATTAATTAACAGCAGTAGAGCCACAAGCCTGTGACCTGCACATATATACTGAATACACCTGCAATATCAACCTGCAGGTAACAACAGGAAACGAACAGCTGATTCACAGGTCAGGTATTCACATTTCTTCCCAAACTACAAAATTATGACCAAATTGGCTCATGTGATAATTAATAGTGAACTTTAATACCTCATAGTATTCATGTAAGTGATATCTGTACTTTCATGATTACTGGGGCTGTAGTTTGGGAGACCCCCCCCCAAAGCAGAACAAAAATACTTGTGGTTCAGGAGACCAATCCAGTCAATAATGTGTGTTAAGCTCTTTGCTGTTATTTATTTATGGGCATTTTTTGGTTGTTGTCATTATAACAAAACTGTAAATAATAGCCAGCGTCAGTTGTGCAGATAGATATGAAGAAAAATAGTAAATGGATCCAGCCCTTTATTGAAACTAGAGAGCCATTTCTATTTTTACATAGATTTTTAAATGCTTTCAATATAGTGTTCTATTAGATTTTATTTTACCTCATTTTTAGATTCAACTGAGTTACTTTCCTTTTTATCTTTTGTTGGTCAAATTTGTTTTGAGCTTTTCTCTTTAAGCTACTTTGTTGTAGGTTATGTTTATCATTCTGGAGGAGCTGGAGTACTTGCAGATTCTGCCTTATGCTGCCTGCAGTGATGAGGCCACTAACAAAAAGCAAAACTAGAGAAAAATCAGTCAGGAAGGAGGAGGAGAGAGCAACTGTCTGTAGTCGTTCAGATACCCGATGAAGGTCAAATGGAGCTGTATTTAATTGTACTCACCTGTTGCTCATTCAGGTGCGTACGTTTGTGTTTCTGATTTCAGTTAAGAAACTGACTTATAGCAGCTTAACATTACAACCAAAGTCAACCCACAACTTTAGGAATTATTTTCACTTTCAGACCCAAAACTGGGAAAATATTTTATAATTTCACAAACTTTTTGGCTCTGGACCAGTGTGATTAATTTGCAGACTCATTCTTGAGGGTTTACTCGCCACAGCAACATGTGATGAGAAAAATGTGGTCAGCAGTTTTGGTTTGATTCGATGTGGAAAACTGACATCAGAGAAGTAAAATAAGCTGCTAGACCAGGGGTGTCAAACATAGGCCCCGGTGACCAGAATCGTACCAGCAATCCAGCCCACTGGACAGCTTTGGAAAATGTAATTGTCATTTATGCTACACCAAAGTAAACAAGTAACAGATAAACAACAGAAAGTTCCTGTTTTTTCATTATCTCCTATAGAAATGTATGTTTGTTTGTTTTTTGGGTGGGTTCACAGAACAAAGGACATTTTCTGTGAATTAATGAAAACTTTATATTTTATAATTTAGGGCAGTTTTGGCCATGAAAATCCAGAACATATTCTGTAGTTTTACATCTAGATTTTTAAGACATAGCACCCCCAAATGCCACATAGGTAGACACACTAAGCAGATAGTCACAATAAACAGTTCTTGTTTATTCACGGTTCATTTCTTACATTGTTCAAGTACAAAGTTAAAATGCCTTTTTAATTAGTTCATATTCATACAAGAGTAAAATAATAATAGTGCCTTTCTTCACTACCGCAAACATAAATACAGTAAATGTAAAGACAAACTTGATTTATACTCCTAACAATAAATTTTTCTTGTTTTCAGATAAAATTTTAGCACCTTTTGAAACACCAACAGGTCCTCCTTTTCCTAAAAGCTCATCTTACATTTAGTCCATGAGATGAGTGTCTGCATGCGCCACAGCATTGTATTTGTAGGTGTTGTGCATGTATCTCTGCGTGTGAGCGTCGGCCGCTCTGTGTCATAATAGTGTGTGTTTGTCTGTGTGTGTATGTGTGCGTTTGAAAGTGTATCAGTGTTTAAAACAGCGCATCACTCAGCCTAAAAGCTGTCGATAGGCGAACAGAAACATCATCACCGTATCACCCGTCACTTAAAAACGTCAGCTCCTTTCCTCACGCTTTTTCCCCCCATGGAGCTCTCACACAGAGACGTGTTGGAGAAAAGGAAAATAAACAGCTGGAAAATGTAAACAGGCTGAAAATCGTCACGCCTGTGCTGAACCAGCGGCCTCCAGAGCAAATATAACAACGCAGATAAGCCACAAGACTTAAACCACTGGCAGCTGCAGTGAGTGACCACGCTTTTAATGCGATGCTCTGCTGAGAAATTTGGATCCTGGCATTCAGTCAGGTGTCACTTTGTCACAAAACGCCCACCCAGCGATGGCTTACATGTCAAGCTCACACACTTTATGGCAAGGGCACTCCCCAATGGCAGTGGTCTCCCTCAGCACACCACAAATATGGCTCGAGGAACGCAACAACAAGCCTGATGTTTGGACGTGGGATCTAAACTTCCCAGATTGAGGGGGGCCTATACAATATTAGGCAGGTACTTTAATATTATGGCTACTTTGGCGTGTATATACATCTAGATATAAATATCCCCGTCTAAAAGTTGTGAAGTTATTTAACTGTTTAACAGCTTCTGAAGAAGCTCAGATTTGTGGTTCAGAGGATTACCAAAACTTTAGGAACTAAGTTATTAAATTTGGTTTTAAATGTTTT
The DNA here is from genome assembly GCF_001858045.2 of Oreochromis niloticus. Taxonomy (NCBI): domain Eukaryota; kingdom Metazoa; phylum Chordata; class Actinopteri; order Cichliformes; family Cichlidae; genus Oreochromis; species Oreochromis niloticus. The sequence continues at coordinate 17,558,717 of NC_031980.2, read as the reverse complement.
GGCATGGATCAGATCTGCACAAGGCCTTAAATAAATCTGAAATGCTAAAATTCTGTGAAGCTCATGTATTTAATTAATACGTTTCTTAAGCCTCAGGACCTCCAGACTGGGAACCGCCTTATGCCAGTGGAAATTCATCTTTTACAGCCAGCTTTAACTCAACCCGTCTCTGTTTGAGAGCATCGTGCGGCTCATAGCTTCAACGATTTAAAATAGAACAAGTCACTATACTAACTGTAATATATGCTTTCTCTAGCCTCTCTCTCTCCACTCTAGGCTGAGACTGAACTGAACTGAGCACCAACCTGGAACAGTACACACACACAATAACAGATTATTACTGTAATTATTATTACCATATTATTATTATCGTTACTCCCTAATCTAACATGGAATCGGAGATTACACTGACTGACTGACATGCAGCACCTGGGGAGGGGCAGGGAAGGGCGAGGTGGGGTTATTGGAGTGAGGGAGGGATTAGGGTGAGGGTGGGCAGGATTTGGGAGCACCAAGCGTCGTGGGGCCATGATGATGTCACAGCCAGCAGCGCTGCGGAAAGCCTGATGGCGGACAGGCGGCCGGCAAGAACACAGTGTGTATGCATGTGTGAGTGTAGCAGTGTTGGGTGTTCTGTAGCCAAAGGAGAAGAGTGAAGGTTGTTTCCAGCAAATGAGAGTGTGAGTGAGTGTGTGTGAAACCTGCAAGAAGAGCGCTGTAAAAAAGAGCAGAGTTTAAAAAGCACCTGAAGGTTGGTTGTAGAAACGGAGAGTAAACATGATGGAACAAAATCTTTGAACCTGCTGGCTTACTGTGGCTATGAGAGTTTGTGCATGTTTGTGTGAAGGTCTGTGTGTGTGTTTGTGTGTGTCAGACGGCATAGACTGCATGTGTCCAGTTGTTAGCTGGTATCTGAGGAAGGTCTGAGGATCGGAAGGCTTCCTGGAAAAGATGGTCGTCCGAGGACCAAAAGCACCAGACTGAAATGTTTTCTCTAAAGGCAGCCCTGTCTAAATAAAACATACATATGAACTTGTTTCTCATAGTGTGTGTGTGTGTGTGTGTGTCTGTATGTGTGTGTGTGTGTATAATAAATACAGCCACCACACTGGATGACATTTCCTCTTCACAGAGCGGCTGAGTTCATCCCAGCATGCATTGGGTGAAAGGCAGATGAAACACCCAAGAAGGCTCACACAGCTGAACCTGTGTTACATAAGGAAGCTTCTTTTTATTTATACAGGGCTATCTGTTTCAGTCACAGGAAGCAGAAAGCCAGCATATTGTCCACATAGTAAAGTCGGCCTCTGCTTTCAGCCGACGCCGATGCAGAACGGTGACTGTAGGACGTTTTGGATCCCTGTGAAGCACAGGGGGAGAACGAGTGCCAGGGGGATGGCAGACTAGTCACTTAACTGACAGTGGAGCTGAGGCACAGAAAGAAGCTGCATCGTAAGAGGAGGGAGCATAAAATGCTGCTGAGAAGAGGATGCTGAATGTCTTCTACTTCTAACCACCAATGTTTTAGGTTAATGCTTCTCGGAGGCGACGGTGCTCTGCAGGCAGAAATAATCCTGCAGAATGAGTTTAACCTCATTCTGTAAAAGACAGAAGTGCCTTAAACCTGGATTTTTTTTTTTGATTGACCAGCAGGGGGCGATGCAAGAAAAGACTACTGGTTATTTTAAGTTGATGGATAAAATCCTGTCCTTTATATTCCCAATGGTTGGAGTGAATGATTGAAAGTGCGTAAACAGAGATATTATAAGACACAGACATCCTGAACTGAGATCCTGGGAGAATTTTGCTATGTTGATAGAAGTTTAACTTCCAGGGGAAAAATACCTTATTTCTTTTTCTTATGTCCCAGTGACCTTTGAAATTAAAGCTAATTCAGGTAATATTTAAAAACTGTCCAATAAATGCCTCGAGGGGCTTTCTCTTTAAAGGTACTTTTTGTAGCTGTTTGCAGCTTTTAACTAAATCCTTCACCATGAGGGGGCAGTGTTTTCCACGTGACTCTGTTGATATGGTTTGAGATTCGTGCTGCTGTTTCTGTTTTTACTCTCTGATATTTGCTTTTAGTCCTCAAAAGGTCTTTCATTCATTTACTCTTTTCATTTGCCAGACTGCCAGCCTAAGTAAGAATACATAAACCTGATGTTCCATCTTGTGGTACAAAGTGGTATTACATGGTCCTACTTCACCAAGGGCTAATTTCTCTTTAACACATTTAAGGAATTGCCAAAATCAGCTGATCTAGACCTTCTTCTGCCAATTTGATGTGAATTTAAAGAAAAAAAAGGTTTGATTAAAACTGTTCAATCAATTTTGATTTAATTTTTCAGAATACTGTTAGTATACATTTGGGCTCACTGTACATATAAAAAATAGAATATGAATAGAATGAAACAAAAGCTAAATCCGGTTTCTACTTTGGTCTCTTGGCAGTATTTGGATCTCACGTTCAAATGCCAGTTCAAAAACAGCAAAAGCATTGGAGTTACTGCAGTTAATACACATTTGGAGGATACTGTGCCAAGTCCTAAACAATAAATATATTTGCATTCCATGATCTCAAATCCACTCAAACACTCAATTATTTTGCAAAATACTTGATGTTTGGAATTTGTGATGCTGGTGAGTTATTAGCATAAAATTTTACAGAAATTTCCCATTAGCCCTAAACAATACTTTGTGAAGAAAGAGAGAGAAGTCAAAAGATAATCAAGTTAAATTTGAGATTACTTGAATTTAACTTCAAATTTCTCCAGTTTATCAACCTAACATCCAATGAACATCGTTTTCTGCCTTCGATAACCTTAACGAGGCAAACTTTGGTATAATATGATGACATCTACTTGTTCCTGATGATCATCAGCTGAGTTACATCGGAGTATTATTAAATTTAAAATGAGCACCAAAGTCATTTAACAGTTGTCATCCCAGCGTAAGTGAAACACGAGGAAGTAATCAATACAGTACAGAGATGGTTTGCTTGTTGTGAGGAAAGTAGAAGTAGTTTATGTTTTATATACTGTGTATAGAGTACATTTGCAGTATGAAGTATAAGAAAGTAATCAAGTATAACAGCTGACTTCGCACTCTTTATTATATTTATTTTGTCTGTGTGACTGACTCTGTGTTTTACCCTAACATGGTTGTCTCCCACTAGAGGGCACTCTAAACACTGAGGATGCAGACACAGCAGCCAGGATGTTTCTACTGTACTAGTTCTGTTTTAAATTTCATAACTTTTGTTTACATTCAGAGGGTTTTTTGCTTTTATATATGTCAGCATTTTGATCTTACAATAAGGCTGTTAAAGTTAACTGAAATAAAAAAGTTAACTGAAATAAAAAGAAAACTAACCAAAACACTTACAAAACTATATAAAATATTAAACTATACAGCAACTGTCTTCGGTTTTAGTCAATTTGTCAACCAGGTTGAGGACACCAGGATGTCTTCATCTCTGTGTTTGTTTTGTTGTATTGTATTATTCCATCCTGATAAAAACTACCATACATTTCATAATAAGGAGAAGTAAAACTAACACTGAAACTAAAGTCATAATAGTAAGTCCACCCGGAGACACAAGAAACTACTGAAAAATACAAAAATCAAACATTAACAAGTAAAATAAACTCCTCAAACCACAGCTGCATCCCAATAAAATTCTGTTTTATTTTATTATTTCATATTGCTTTAGATAAAAGTGAATCTCTTTTTTTGCACTGAGGTATAAATTCACCTGCTAGGATTATTTGTAGCACAAGAGCATCCTCCTCCTTTAAGAAACATTTAAAGGTTATAGTCTTATTAAGCTGTAGTCACACTAAGAAAAAGGCTCTATATATTAATCTGAGCTGGTCCCAAAAAGTTGATTCTGTTCATCTGGACGTAGCATTTTCGGTGACTTCTTCAGTCTCACCTGACTGCAGGTTTCCCCGACCTTATAAACAGTACCTTTGCATAATGACTAAAACTAGCACCACTGAGTAACAATGGACTGTGAGGTCAGTTTCATGATCATAAATATGCAAATTGTCATACCATTCACAGAGAGTTGGGGAATGACTGCAATCACAGCATGAAAGTGAAAAGATGTACCCTTAGGCCTCCTCCTCAATTCAGAGATGCCATCCGCTTAGCCAGAGGTTGTTTGGTTTCCCCAATGTATGAATCATGGCAATCCTTCTGGCACTTAACAGCGTGCAATATATTACTCTGTGCTGGGGGACCTGATCCTTGGGGGGGACCAATTTTTGGCGCAGCGTGTTTTAGGGTTTGAAAGCTACCGAGACGTGGTGTTTACAGAAAATACGTCTCAGCTGTTCTATTACTCCTGAAAAAAAAGGATCACTAAACGTTTTTGCTTAGGTAGCAGTTGTCCTTCTCTCCTGGATCGCCTGGAGCTTTCTTTAGGTGTCTTCCCAGCTTTACTGAAGCCTTTTTGATACAATGTTCTTCCACTTCCGCTGTTCGCTCTAGTGAAACGTTCCTCCCATTGAAAGCGCTACGTCCAGAATCAACTTTTTGGGATTTCCTTACCGTGAGCATGCATCAAGAAATCTAAGCTGGGTTATCTTCCTTTTGGACACTCTCCTGCACCCTCATTCAATCCTTAAGCCTCACAGCCACCTGTTTTGCCTGCTGTTGCCTCCACCTGCTCGTCTATTTTAACTCAAAACTGCAGCGACTGAAACAAGCAGAGACCATTCAGTCTCCAAGAGCACCAAAATCTGTAAAAGTGTTGTATTAAAGTGGCACCATTTAGACTCTATCACTGCCTGACCAGCACCACGAACGTTACGTGTGTTTGTGTGTCTTTCTGCTTTCACAACACATGAATACAGTAAAGTGTTGCGGGACTCATTGGTCTGTTTGTACGTATTCAGAGAGATCTTAAAGACAGAAAAAAGGCAGGGCATCTGTGTTAGTTTGGCGCCCCCTGGAGGTTTGAACTCCAGCTGATACGACACAGTAAAGCCAGAAGACATCAGTTTCAAGGTCGGACAGGAACTTTGTGTATGACAGAAAACTGTACCTGTGTGTCTGTGTGTGTGTGTGTGTGTGTGTTAAACAGCACGGTAGCACCAGGGGACTAAGGTCAGCCAGTGGTCTACAAGGGATCTCAGGAAGCAGTCCTTTACAGAGTGCGTATGTGAGTGTTTGTGTGTGTATGTCCGGTCATCTGTTTCATCTTGCGTCAGCCAACCTTCATGTACTGACTGTACACTGTGTATGGTTATCAGTGTCTGTTTCTGTTTATATGTGTGTGTCTGTACGTGGGAGAGAGTTGGTGTGTGTGACTAGTTGCACGCAAAGTACTCCTTTAGTGGAGCAAAAAGGTGCCTGATGACAGGGACGCTCCACGAACGTCCCAGAAGCCTTTGTCTGGCCAGACGACTCATGTTGGACACGTCGGTGTAGTGGACGGGGAAACCAAACACCCTGAAACACACCACACAGATCATTACTTCAGACTTTAAATAGAAAAAGGTCTGTGAAGCAAAGCCAAGAAATATTTCAATTCACTTAGGATCCTAAACTGAAAAGATTTTTTTTTTTTCATTTGAATTTGAATTTGTTAGTTTTTGTCTTTCAAAGCGTTTATTGTCATGAGTACAAAGAAAAGCATTTCTATGTGCAATAAAATTCTTTCTCTGCTGTCCACAGATGCTGGTTAATATGTGCAAATAGAACTGGAACAGATAAAATACAAATAGTATAAATAAATGGAGACAAACTTGAAGTGTTAAATAGATTTGTGTGCAAAAGAGCTTTGAGCTTAATGCTGGTTTAATATGTAAGATGACCTGAACCTCTGCCCCGAGGGCAGAAGTGTGAACAGTCCGTGTTGGGGGGGGGGGGGGGGGGGGGGGTGTCTTTGAGGATGGAGGCAGCTCTCCTCTGGACTCTGCGATGGTAGATGCTCTGCAGAGGGGGCAGCAGGGTCCTGGTGATCTTCTCCACAGTTGTTATCACTCTCTGCAGGCGTTTGCGGTCCATAGCAGTAGTGCTCCCGTACCATGCAGTGATGCAGCTGGTCAGTGTGCTCTCCACAATACAGCTGTAGAACCTGCTGAGGATCTTGGCCGACATACCAAATTTCCTCAGCCTCCTCAGGAAATATAGCCGCTGCTGAGCCTTCTTGACCAGGTGTGTGGTGTTCAGTGTCCAGTGGGGTCCTCAGTGATGTAGATGCTCACCCTCTCCACTTCAAGCCCCCGGATAAACAGCGGCTGGTGAGGCCTCCTCTTCTTCCTCATGTCCACTATCATCTATTTTGTCTTATCAGTGTTGAGGGTGAGGAGACCTTTTGGAGGCGACACAGTCTTGGGTGTACAGGGTGTAGAGGATGGGACTGAGGACTCAACCCTGTGGAACACCAGTGTTTGTAATTATGCTGGCTGAAGTCCTGTTGCTGATCCTGACCGACTGGGGCCTGCCAGTCAAAAAGTCCAGTAGCCAGTCACATAGAGTGGGGTGGCTGAGTGTTGCCAGCTTGTGAGTGAGTTTGTGTGGGATGACTGTATTGAAGGCAGTGCTGTAATCAACAAAAAGTACCCTGATGTATGAGTCTTTGTTTTCCAGATGGCAGAGGGAATAGTGAAGGGAAGCAGCGATGGCGTCTGACGTGGATCTATTGGGCCGGTAGGCATACTGCAGGGGATCCAAAGTGTCTGGGATATTACTCTGAATGTAGGCCAGCACCACTCTCTTGAAGCACTTTGTAATGATTGGAGTGAGTGCAACTGGTCTATAGTCATTTAGGCAGGTGGTTGGGCTTTTCTTGGGAAGAGGGATGATGGTTGTGGTCTTGACTAAGGTCAGCCAGTGGTCTACAAGGGATCTCAGGAAGTAGTCCTTTACAGTGTGTGTATGTGAGTGTTCATATGTCTTTGTCATTGTCTTTAATGTTTGCTTTTCATTTGCTTCGATTATTTTTTGTTTTACTTCCTGCTTTTGTTTCTTTCCCTCCATTGAAATGCGGACAAACTCATTTCCCTTGAGTTTGACTGCTTCCACCTGTGTCTCATTTAGTAATCATCCCTCTTTGCAGATGAACCCCACTTCTCATTTTACAGTTTACATATATTGAAATTCTCGAATGTTAGTCCCTCATTCTTGTTAGTTAAACATGTGGCACAACTACATCATAAGAAGTTTTTAGCCCAATTAATCTCATATTGAGCTTTGTGTTGTAAGACAAAGACGCTACAACAAGAGAAAGAAAACCCCACCAATCAGATGACTCCCTATAAGCAAGCACTTGGTGACAGTGGGAAGGAAAAACTCCCTTTTAACAGGAAGAAACCTCCAGCAGCACCAAGCTCAGGGAGAGCCGGCCATTTGATGCGATCATTTGAGGGTGAGGGGAGACACATACATGATCTCAGGTCTAACATGCTTGAATTAATGGTCACCATGTGACCATTTGACAGGATATAGCTTCTTTTAATAATTAAAAAAAGTTTAATTATCACTTTCATGCGAGAACATGCTTAAAACAATTAACCTCTTAACATCCACCTGTACAGGTATGTATATATGGATTTTTATTTTTTAAGGTAAGCCCAAATGTAAATACAGAAGACCCATATGGTCAAAATGAAATCTAACCTTTGCCCTCAGAGGTCTGCAGTCACCTGCTGGATGTTAAGAGGTATAAAAAAAAACCACACACACACACACACACATACACAAACAAGCGGCTCCTGTACCTTTCCATCTCGGTGCACCACAGTATGTCCTCCTTGTTGTCCATGTAGACGGGGAAATGCTCGTCTTTCCCCTGCTTCACAGAGTTGGAGCGTGTCGTTATCGTACGCAACTTCTCAAACTGGAATTAGCATCCAGAACCAAACACGCACAGACAGACACAAACAAACAAACCAACACACGCATCCCTTTTTAATCCTACAACCTACTCTCATTTTCAACAGCAGCTTTCTGTGATTCAGACACACAAATACACACTCTCTCACACAAACACACACACATACACACAAGTGGATACCTTGGCTGTGCGGCCATGCTCCAGGCACTCCTGTAGGTCCAGCTTGTCGTTTGCCATCGGTGTCAGAGGCCTGCAGTATTCAGAAAAGCACAACCTAAAGCAGAGCTGCATTTTTAATTCAGTAAGGTAAACCTGTAATCACCCTGCAGCTGGCTTTCCCAGGTCTGTTCTTTAACTGCTTCCGTTTTCTCATGCTGTCAAACTCAATACTGACATCATTGCTCTAATCCAATCATCTTCTTGTACACCTTTTCCAAGTCAATCACCCTCCACACTGCACTTCTGCCTTTTTGCCTCTCAGACACTCATTAGTGCAGCCCACCTCCTCCCCATCTCCGCTTCATCCTGGTGACTCAGAGCTCCATCCAAGCCTCCATCTTCATCTTCACCACCACCAGTGTCTAGACTCTGGGGGGTCCTGTCCTCTAATTCCTGTCACTACTGAGGTTTTGTTCTGCTACGATGGGTCATCGGAGACTAATCGCCAGACAACTGTATTGAATTCTGTATCTCTATAAATCTTGTTCAGTTCTTCCAAATGATCTCTCCTTACTGAAATAAAGCGAACAAACCTGTGGTGTCTGTGTGTTTGTATCACCTGGACATGCCGGGCAGGTTTCCCCAGAAATATCGAGCACGGTGGGCAGCAGAAACCTCCTTGGCGTCGATCATCACTGGGTTACACTGAAGAGGAATATGAGGGTTATGTCATATTGCACCATAAATGGATACTGACAACCTTCTGTACCACAACTGAGAACGTCCTGTGGGGATGTAGTTGGGGGGGCTTTTTTTAAATTTCACTTACAGAGTAACTGCTGTGGGTTTGTTTGCCGTACCTCTAGAAAGCGGGAGATGTCCCGTTTGTCGCTGACTCCCATAGCGACCACGTTCTCAAACAACCAGAAGAACGGCCTCTCATCGCCGGGTTTTGGCCGCGCCTCATGCAGCAGGCGGTAAAACTCAAAAAACAACCGGCCAGTCCCCTCTGAAGGAATACGGGGAAAGTTCATCCTCCTTATTTTATATATTTAGCACAACGAGCAACAAGTAAATGATTATACGAGTGCTTCCTACCATAAAGTCCTTTCCTTGCAGGGTTGACTATGGAAAGGTCGTTGCAGGGGCTTCCTCCTATCACCAGGTCAAATGGTCCCCATTTATCGATCTGCCAGTAGAAACACAGCACGTCAAAGTTTACTGCCTTTAACATAATGTGAGGAAATTTTTCCGTTACGTCATGGTTTTGAAGAGCAATAATGATTTCTCTTACATGTTTGCGAGTTACGGTGCGTACGTCTCCCACGTACATGATGCGTCCCTCGTGCCGAACCATGCCGACAGTGATGGAGTCTTCACACACTTCTGATGCAACATACTTTTCGACCTGGATGCCCAAATCTTTCAGCACCAGAAGACCTGACAGACACACACCACAAACGTCATGCTAAAAACTCTTTAAGGGTGCTTAGGTTTTAAGATGGCGCGGCCACATCCAGACGCCTTCCTGACCGCTCTGCACAGACTATGCACCTTTTTAGTTGTTTACTTATTTTTTGCTTTGTTACCTAATGCATAACTACTGCCTGAAAACTGAGGACTTTCAACTCCGGTCTTTCTATACAGGCGCTGTGGAGAGCATCCTCACACGGAACATCGCATCCTGGTATGGGAAGAGCTACGTTAAGGACCAAAAAGGTCTTCAGAGAGTGATCCGTACAGCAGAACGCTGCTGCAGGGCTGCTCTCGCCTCCCTACAGGCCTCCTGGTGCATTGTGGTCAATATCTGGGATGGGTCCTTCAATATCTGAAGGACCCATCCCATCCCAGCAACAAACTGTTCCAACTTCTGCAATCAGGCAGAAGGTTCCGCGCCATCCGAGCTAAAACAGAGAGGCTCAAGAAGCGAGTGACACAGGAATCATTGTTACCACATTCTCATATCATGCCTGATCCTTCTGGCTTCACTACGGCACAAGACACTTTAACACCCCACTCACACAATGTACGTTCTCAGATTTATTTATTTTATGTATATAGCTCACTCACTTACTGCATGCACATAATGCTCTCTTTGTATATATTCACTCACTGTATATAATGTTCTCTCTCTTTCTTCGCACAGTCGAGGAGCGTATCAGGTCACGTTTCATTCACTATGTATAACTATGCACGTGACAAATAAACAATCTTGAATCTTGAATCTTATTATAAATGTTTATTTTTAAAAATAGATATAAATCCTTCCAAAATACCCAAAGCTTCTAACAGAATGTGGTGAAACAGCATTTATAACAAATACTTAAACCCTGCACGGGCAGAACGCCAGGCTGAGCCAATACCAGCTGTTCATGTTTATCGTGTTCATTTTTAACTGCTTTGTCAACTTTGGGATGGATGAAGTAAATCTTACTTTGTCTTCACATTTCTGTTTTTAATTATACTTCCACTTAACCACTTTTCTTATTTACCATTAAATTCACTTGCTTTATTTTTGTCTTATGTGTATCTATATTATTTTTTATTTCATTTTCAATGGCAAGCTCTTTCACGACGAAGAGATTTTAATCTGAGAATATCGTGGAGCTGCACCAAACCTTTTTTTCTGCGACTTAAACTGGATGGAATAAGGATGGGACAGGATATCTTTATATTTATTCTGGTTTCTTATTTAAGGTAACACACCCTGATTATGATGGCACTAGTCGTAAGGATAAAGGATCATATTAACCTGTTAATCAATAGTTAATTGATGGTGAGAATAGTGGTTAATTGCCGCTCGGCACTTACACACCTGTGGCAATGCCGTCGAATAAAGAGAGGACTCTGATTGGTTGCCTCTTCTCTGCTGCAACTGGAGGATACAACTTGGCCGGCTCCTGAGAGAAAGTTAAGAGGAAGAGGAGATCAAATGAGATATCAAACTCTACAGTACGCAAAGGCAGAGAGCTCCTCTTTATCACTTTATTCCTGATAATGATCTGCTCTTTACTAAAAAAAAAGTCAAGAAGAAGGAGAAGAATATCAATAATTAAACGTGAACATGATCTGTTTTGATGTGCATTAACCTTCGTGGATAATTGAGAGCTGACGAGCCCTGGAGCGTAACCCACACTGATCTCCAGATAATTATGTTTCCAGCTAACTGTAATGATTCACACTTCAAAGTTCTATAAAGGTTATGACAGGAGATAAGATGTAAAGGGGCAGATACATCAAATTTAACACAATTCATTGACTTACAGCATGCAATGTGAGCTTAAATAAGATGTCTGATATTCACAGGCTGCTGTAAGAAGAAATACAGTACAGAAGAGCAGTATGTTTATTAATACAGTATAAAAGCAACTTAATGAGCCGTGTGACTTTAATGTTACCACTTACACAGTGACACTTGGGTGTTATAGCCCCTCACGCTTCATAACAGCTATTCCCAAACTGCATTTTTAAAAATGAAAATCTTTAAACTTTTAACAAGATAACCCTTAGATGCAATATTATAGAGCTACTTCTCCATTTTAATTCTTTACAGAGATATAAAGTTTGATTCTTGCTCATGAATGAGGAAAGATGGAGGTTGACAGATGGATTGGCACGCCGCCTACAGAAAAGCCGATTCTCTCCTGGTGCATTGTGGCCAAGGGAGAGCTGAGCGTGAAGCGAAGGTGACGATTTACTTGCCCATGGCCACGGGCTATTGGTAGGGATTGAAAGAATGAAACTTCAGCTACCAACTTCAGTATCATTCTCCAGACTCACTCCAGACTCTGTATTTACGCAGCCTTAATTAGTTTTTCATTAGTATTGTGGTTATGATGGCAAGCGTTGATCCGTAAATTGCTGTTGAACTGCAGGTTAATGAATCCTGACAGGAATTCGGAGGCAGCACAGTTCACCCCCCCGCCCCTTAGCCTGGAGGAGGCTTTAATGTGTACCTGGTAATGATCTGGAGAAGTGGCAGAAAATGAATGGACGGATGGTAATGAGGTGAGACACCTGTAAATGTTTAAACATCTGTTAACTGGCGGGAATCACAGACGCCCTCTTCGTGTTGTTGTTTGGATATGGGAACAGATTTATTGTTCGTCTATAAATGTGGGCTCGAGCTCACAGCCTCTCTCTTCCACCGGGTCGTTCGGTTCGCTGGAACTTTGGTTGCTTTATTTATTGTTTTACTTGCATGTGGTTTATAACTGATGAACTCGCTGCATTAGTTATATATGGTAATTTTTTTCCTACCTGTTGATCCTCGGTCGTGACATGGCTAATTATTAAACTTGCAAATTGTAATCACCGCACATAGTAAAGTATATCTACAGTCATATTATCTAGAGTCATGTGCAGAATACTAATTTGCTGATTTCGGAAGTGAAAGTAAGAAAATATGTCTGCTTTTGGTTTCTCACACTGGCATATGTAAATATCTGGGGAATCCCTTTACTTCTGAAACAATCAGGACTTCATTAACGTGTTAGATGTTATGATGAAGGTCTTTAATCTTCATTAAGACTTTCACAGTTGATAAATTCTCTGGTCCTTCAGCCTTCATGGTAACGCAGAACAAAAGGAAGATATCAAAGTGCTTCCTGCCTGCTGTTTCCACCCTTTGACAGATGGCAGCTAAAGGGAACTTTGACACTCAGGATCTGGAAGAAACTATAGGCGACCTCATCTCATGATATGAATGGCATATCATGTGATATGACATGACATCATATGAAGAGCAGCATCTGGACAGGACAGAGCTGATTTGGAGGAAAATGCAAAGCCATTTGGCTGAAACCATCAAAGCAGCAGCACAAGATAAAAAGACACCTCGCCAAGTCTTTGTCAAAGACGAAGAAATTTTTGGATTTGAAGCTGTGTAGCACCAAGTGTCAGGAATTCTCGAAACAGATGTCTGGCAGTCGGTCAGCAAAGTGAAACAAATAAATCTGGCTTCTACAACAGGTCAGTGATCCAAAGCAGATTTGAGAATCTGCAGCGAGCTACAAGAAGCACGAGCTGGAAAACCTGGATCTCCTAACTGTTCCACGCTCTGATTTTTAAAAAAGTCATGCTTTTGAGGTTGTAGCTCCCAGATGTTAGAACAGCCTTCCTCGGCCTATCAGGTCAGCTAAATCACTGGTTTGTTTTAAACAATCACTAAAAGCTAAGTTCTGTAGGTTAGCTTTTGCTTAATTTTTCACCCATTATTTGTGGCTTTTTGTTCTTCTGATGTCTGTATAGGAGTGTGTATGCAGGATTGAAAGACCCATGTGTTTGACTGTCTGTATGCATGTATTATCTCTATATGGATCTCTCTTCATTCATCAAATATGGCGCCACGTTTTTCTAGAAGGACTCTCCTACATTATGAAAACAGAGCTGGACAAACATTTTTGCTCTTTAACAATCCACATAAATCATTTACAAGATGTGATAATAAAAGATTACTAATTTATCACCTCTGACACTCTTAATGACCTTTCCCGACCTGCCCCACAAATACCTAACAAGGCAATTAAAGCCCAACGAGTAAGGGAAATTGTTTTGTAGGAAGAGGGCATTCAAACTTACAAATTCCTGCTCGTGGTTGTTGGCAAAGAAATGCTGTAGTCTGCAGGGCCAGTCATCCCGCCGCCGCAGTAGGCCGTAGGTGCTGCGGGGTCCACACATGTAGCAGTTCCAGGGGTCTTCTTTGATGGCTGCCGCTGCCGAGCCAGCCCCGACCAGAAGATCCACGCACTCCACACAGAAACACCTAAACGTACACACAGCAATTCATCATGACTCATCATGTCTATTTAACCGCTCATTAATATGTTTTTGTCAAGTAATAATTTCTCTCCATTCTCTGTTACCTGTACACTGGACTGACAGAAGTAATGATGCACAACATAGAGCGGGATGTGTTCAAACTGGCTAAACATATTAAAAAACGTGAGCTTGTAACTAATTTTAGCGACTATCATCCGGTATAGAAAAAAGACATTTATTCCATAATATTACAGAAAAATATTAAACTCACTTTCTCAAATGGAACATGATGACTAAAGACAATTCGGCACTTAATTATCCTTCAAAATTTCTGCAAAATTCTGTCTTGTAACAAATAAAGTTCATTCTTTGAACAGTGCAAGTCTCAGAGAAATTCCAAAAATAAAAAAAACTCATAGGCTTCGTGTCGGACTCTACTGGCCTTAGTTAATATGTTAAATATTATAGTTCATGACAGTACAATTAGAAGAAGACTGAACAAGTATGACCTGTTTGTAAGGGTTGCTGGGAGAAAGCCTCTTTTCTCTAAAAAGAACATGGCAGCATGGCTTAGGTTTACAAATTGAATCTGAAGAAACAACAGACTTCTGGAACAAAGTCCTTGGGACATTCAAGACCAAAGTGGAGATAACTGGCCATAATGCACAACACTCAACTTAGCATATCAGCACAAACACCCCAAACCTTAATATATACTCAGTATACAAAAGTATTCTAGAGTCTGATGTGATGCCATCTGTGTGACAGCTAAAGCTCGGCTAAAACTGGACAATTCAACAGGACAATGATCCCAAGTTCAGCAGCAGATCTACAACAGAATGGGTGAAACTTCAATGAACGTGAATAACATTGTAAAGAACAGTGAGCCAAAATTCCTCATTAAGTTATACAGAAAACAAATACTTCAAGTTGTTGCTGCTCAAGGTAAACCTACAAACTACTAAAGGTGTTGAGGTGTACCTGGCTTTTTACTGCAGAGAGTCCTTTGAAAAAACCGCTTTGGACTGAAGCTCATTATCTTCATGTCTGATCTCTGCTCTGTTTGCAGTGAAAGGATTAGAGCCGAGATGCCAAAATCAACTGTGTACTCTCTTTTGAAATAAACAAATCCACATGAGCTGTCCCCCAATAAAGAAAGTAATTTATCACGCTTTGACATTTAGGTGTAAACTGTTTCTGTACATGTGAAATCGAAAACCTTAGCAGGACCTGAATGTGCTGAAAGAAGCTGCTGTTTGCAAACCCCTGATACTGACCTACAGCAGTTGTTGTTGCCACACATGAGCACTTCCCTGCCTCCACAGCAGATGGTGCAGTAGGACTGGTAGCCATCATCGTCATACTGGTAGGCGCACTCCAGGAACGAGTTCTGCCGAGGAGCAAAACACATTTTTTTTGTTTCTCCTTCTGTCCATTGAGTTTATTTTAACATGTCCGTGAACTACAACAGATTACCAATATGTAACTGATGTTCCAATAATATTGTCACCGCTTCCAAAACAGCTAGCTGCTTGGATTTTTCCCCTGGGGAAATGCAACTTCCACACATACTGGGTGAGATATTTGTTGCTGGAAGAAATTTATCATGGAAAAAACATTTTCTGGTTCCAGCTTCCCAAATGTGAGAATATGAGACTCTTTGTTTTATTTAGTATTGTTCTTAATATCTTTGTGGTCTGGATTGTTTTCTCATTCACTTTTGCATGTTGACAGGCAAAAATACTCAGTTAATATTAATAATAAGAGTGATTAGTTGCAGCCTTGGAGAGCTGTACACACAGAAACCTGCAGTAAAAGCTACAGCAGTGCAATTGTACGTAGAATTATTGGGAAAACTTGTGATGCTGAAAAATGTATGAATATAGTCAGACTAATTTCACAAACTAACTCCTTCATCCACCTATGGGACAGTCAGATTTGACCACACTGAGAAACCTTTCATGTTTAACCTTTCATGACCAACCTATGTGGGTTTCCTCCTGTGCTTCGGCCTCCTCTCACAGTCCAAAGACATGCTTGTTAGGTTAATTGGTGATTCTAAATTGGCTGTACATGTGGGTGCAAACGGTTGTCTGTCTATCTGAGTGCACGGCGCCTGTACAGTTTGGATAGACTACAGCCCCTCTGTGCCCCTCTTAGGCTGGATAAGCAATTAAGAAAATAGATGGATTCCACAATAATAATCATACTAAATTACTGCCTTCAGTCAGAGAGAAGAGGGATTCTCACCTTGCAGCCCTGGCACATTGCTCCTACAAACAGAGGATGCTCCAGGGAGACATTGAGGCTTCCACAGGAGATGCAGATATCTGAACAAAAACAGAGAGAAAATACAGACAAACTAAATCTACAGCATTCATTAGTTTGTTCAAGTGTTTGTTTATATGTACTTTGACATTTTGTAGACAGTAAACACATCAGCTATTTGTCTTAAATGTAGGGACACTTAAAAGCCCTGAATCAGAAGACGAGGCAGACTGCTGGAATAAGGTCTCAGCACATCTGCTATGCTAAGCTAATCTGGGGCCGTATAGGGTTTGTGTGATTAAAATTAATAAATAATATTACAATAAAATGAACTCTAAATTTTAAAGGACAGAGCAGAAAAAGTAGCAGCATATAGGACTAGTAAAACTGATTTATTTTACTGGGTATGCTTAACAAGCATAAGCTTAATAATAGTCCTTTATTCTTCTTTATTAGTTGAATTTGAGAGACAACTACGGACCAAATGCCGGTTCAAGGAGATAAAGCATTTTTAAAGGATTGTGTCAATCTTTGTTAATCCTTTATTAATATTTTGTGTCATGTCAACTCTGAATCTTCTGGATCCAAGGTTAACCAAAGCTTAGACAAAAGAAATACTAGAAAAAAAAAAAGTATCCCTTCTTTAGTTTAAATATGAATGACGGTTAAACAGCTGGAGATGCTTTTACCTTCTATATTCCTGGTCTTCTTTTTGATCTCAAATATAAGTCTCTCTGGAAAACAAAACACAAGTTAGTTCTAATACATATAAACGATAACAACAATACAAGTTTAATAGAAGGTATGATATTATCAGCCTAGTGTGCGTTTAAAAGAAACCGGAGTATTAGTGCGTTCGGTTTACATGCTAAATGGACAAAATAAAAAGAAAGGTTTTGTTTTTTTTAATTTAAATTTCTATTTTTTTGTGTGTATTTTTACCTCTGGTCCCTTCGTCGATCACCTCTCTGATCTTTGCTTTTTCTTGTGAATTTTTGCGTGGTTTCTTTGCAGGTGGAGGTGTGTACGCAGCCTCAGGCTCCCCCCACATCTCTGGGTACACTTCCTTATATGGATTTTGTTCCTCTGTAGGGATAGGGGCATGAAGTTAACACATGAACACATTAAATGAACTAAAGCTAGACAATGTTTGTACTGAGAGAGATCCAGACAGCTTTATGGAGTGTACCTTTGATAACTGATAAATGTTTTTGCTTTCAGCCCCACTTTTCCTGTCAGTAATGACAATTTCTAAATGCTTTAGATATTTTAAAACAAATCAAAAGACAATTCTGATCTATCAGTTATTGCAACAAATATTCTTTTTAGGATAAGGGTCTTTTCTACATACAAGAAAAGAAAGAAAAAGACAAAAAAACAGCAGAAAAAGATATAAACATCTGTGGAATCAGATAAGACAGACACCCTGCCAAACCAATATGCCTTACGTGGATAGGAAACCCCATAAGAGCTGGAAAAAACCCTCCTTAACAGAATAATTAATACATTAATTATGAGCTCATTTGTCTTGTTTTTCTGCCAGTGGTGCTGCGACTGAAATGTAACAAGTGGAAGAGAGCTGGAGAGATCAATATAACATATAAAAGATGGCTTTCACTTTTTTAGATCTTGAAAGGGAACACAGATGTTTATGGTTGTTAAACAGACAGACGGGACTGAATGAAATATGTCATAATTAGAATAAACTGATGATAATGATATCTTTATCATATACATAAACTAAAGAGACAGAATCAGCCAGGCAGGTAAATTACAACTGCAAAGATTCCACTTTCAGACATTTTTATTACAGTGAACCTCAAGTTATCAGCAGCTGCATATTAGCAGAGTAGCATGTAAATAAACCACACTTTTGATTAGATAGTTTCTCTATCACACAGATGGAAAAAATGGTTGCCTGTAGCATCCTATGAAAGAAAAAAAACTGACTGTGCGGGATTATGCTGAGCAATCTCAGGGTTAATCACTGCACTGGGTCTTTACTGCTATTGAACTCAATTCCAGTGTGTTGTATTAGTAAACGATGCAGCGGTGCGTATCACACAACTGTGGTGCAAGATGAATGCTAATTTAAATGTTTATATAGAATTAAAGTGGACTTTCTTTAGAACTTTTAACCATTGTTTGATTCAGTTATCCAGTGTGTGACCCTCTGGAAAACGGCTGATTTTTACTTTACACTGTGGCTGAACACAAACTCAGCTTTGGACTATAGTCAGAGGCATATATGGATCCAGACACTTTTTTTTCACTAATTGTTTTCTTATCCAAGGCTAAATCTGTGTGTGGAAGCTCCAGCAGTGCACAGTTGCTTATCACAGCCAACATCTTCTACAGCTGTTTTTGATGTCCTTGTAGCTAAATGCTTTACATGTGCAGTGCCTGAATGTCATAGTCAAGACTGCAAAATAAAAAATGTTATTCATCAACAGGTTTGTATGCTTTTAGCTTTTCTTTATCATAGACCAAAGATGTGAAACATGAGTAAAAATGGCCCTGAAATCTGTCATTTCGCCACTTTTTTCAATAAAATATCTTATATTCCTTTATTTTGATGCCAGCTTTACAGCCTTACAAAATGGGCACAAAGCTCAAATACTACTATTAATATTACAATACTATTATTATTATTTTGCTCACAAAAACTGTACATGTCAAGGTTTTGTGCTTTTCTCCACCCTCACGATTAAACTGTAATGTTCACTGAATGACAGCAGATCCTGAATGTGAATGTTTTCAGAGTACACTCATTTACATTTATTAAAGAAAGAAGATCAAATTAAGCTCAAACTGAGTTAACTCAATTAAAATGAGTTGAACACCTCTGGTATAGATACTGGGGTCTACAAACACGACCTGGTTCAACTGGCCACCCATACTGTAACACTGCCTCTACCATGTTTGACAGGTGGTGTGTTATGCTTCGGCTCATGAGCCGTTTCTATCCTTCTCCATTTTTTTCTCTTCCCAGTCATTCTGGTGCAATTTAACCTTGGTTTCATTTGTCCAGATACTTGTATTTTAATGTTTCTACGAAGTCTAATCTATTCTTCTTGTTCCCGAGTGTAACCAGTGGTCTGTGCTTTGTTGTAAATCCCATGTATCTCCATTCATCAAGGTATCTCTTCACTGTAGACTGACAATGATACGCCTACCTCTTTCAGAGTGTTCTTGATTCAGTTAGATGTTTAGTGGTCTTCTGGGGTTTTTCAGGCAAGAGTAATTGCTAAATTCAATGTAAAGCTTTTGTTAAACCCATTGAATTAAAGCTGAAAGTCTTCAGAGAGGCAAAATTATAAAAGTGTGTCACTATTCAAGTACTTACGGACCTGAGTGCATTTACAGTACACAGTACAAAGCACATAGCGTGGCTCCTACAGTTGTAAACAGATAATTTGCTGTGCCCAATTAACAGTGATGGAGGTGGTGTTTGTGTGAGAGAAGATGACATACCCTCTGGAGGGTCCAGTGATTGTGGACCAGCGGGCAGGAAGCCGGTCATGGCCCACTCTATCATCTCTCTGGTCTGAAGATCCACCCCCTCCGCATCATCACTGCCATCACAGGAAGGAACTGGCCTCCCTGCCCGGACGCTGGCCACCTAAACATAACATACACAAGCAGTCTAACTTATGTATATACCAAAGTTTCCGTATCATTAATTGGAAATAGAAGTGATGGCACTAATGTGGTTGTAGCATACGAAACGCAGTGGGTGCCACTGAAGCTTCTCTCTCTCACTTTTTCACCAAAAACAAACCCCACACAAAATTATAGATTGCACTGCTATTACCCACATGTTACCACTTTTAAATTGTGGGCAGATCTAGATGAGAACACCACCTCCACAAATGCAAAATAGCCAACCAGGCTGAGCGCACAAGAGAGGAATGACTCTTGACCAGCACATTCATATTTTTGGCTTTTTTGGTGTTTGATTTCATCCTGAGAGATTTGTAGTTTCCAAGCCTATTAACATCAACATCAACCATCTACACACATAAATAGTGGGTTTGTTACCCGCAGAGCCTCGAAGATGGCTTTCCGGTACATGGACTGTTTGTTGTAGGTTGGCTGGTGGAAGGCAGATGAGAAAGAGCTCAGGGGCATCAGCTTCTCCACACAGACCTACACAGTGAAGGAGGACAGCCACGAATCATCATCAGAAAAGAAGAGACCTTGAAATCTTTAAAGGATGGACTTTTAGACTTTTAGACTTAAAAACTTGGCCATAGCTTACTAAATTCTCAATGTTCAAAATTCACAAAAAAATAAATTATTTCACTTTCCCAAATGTCAAATTTTATCAAATAATTGACAATAAATAAATGACAATATCTCCATATGTTATCATCTGTAATTTTATTTGTTTACATTTGCTGCACATCTCTTTCTCCCCCCTTCAGAGGCCTTTACGGTGAACCAGGACCCAAGGCTCATTGCAGTAACTTCAGGTTTAACCCTGGATTCTTCAGGAATTACTTTATTTCTTCTTTTTCCTGTTTGTTCTGTAAGCCTTAATATATAGATATCCATCCATCCATTTTCTTCCGCTTAACCGGGGCTGGGTCGCGGGGACAGCAGCCCAAGCAGAGAAGCCCAGACCTCCCTCTCCCCAGCCACCTCCTCCAGCTTGTCTGGGGG
Organism: Oreochromis niloticus; assembly: GCF_001858045.2. Lineage (NCBI taxonomy): Eukaryota > Metazoa > Chordata > Actinopteri > Cichliformes > Cichlidae > Oreochromis > Oreochromis niloticus. The sequence goes on along the minus strand of NC_031980.2, from coordinate 17,538,019 downwards.
AACACAAAGGCGTTCCCAGGCCAGCCGAGAGATATAATCTCTCCAGTGTGTCCTGGGTGTGCCTCGGGGCCTCCTCCCGGTGGGACATGCCCGGAACACCTCAGCCAGGAGGCGCCCAGGAGGCGCCCAGGAGGCATCCTTGTCAGATGCCCGAATCACCTGAACTGGCTCCTTTCGATGTGAAGGAGCAGCGGCTCTACTCTGAGCCCCTCCCGAATGGCCGAACTCCTCAACCTGTCTCTAAGGGAGAGGCCAGCCACCCTTTGGAGAAAGCTCACTTCCACCGCTTGTATCCTCGATCTCGTTCTTTCGGTCACTACCCACAGCTCGTGACCATAGGTGAGGGTTGGGATGTAGATCGACCGGTAAATTGAGAGCTTCTCTTTTACACTCAGCTCTCTCTTCACCACAACAGACCAGTACAGCGTCCACATCACTGTGGCCGCATCACCAATCCGTCTGTCGATCTGATGCTCCCTTCTCCCATCGCTCGTGAACAAGACCCCGAGATACTTAAACTCCTCCACTTGGGGCAGGAACTCGTCCCCGACCCGGAGTGGGTACTCCACCCTTTTCCAGCTGAGGACCATGGCCTCAGATTTGGAGGTGCTGATTCTCATTCCCACTGCTTCACACTCGGCTGCGAACCGTTCCAAGGCGAGCTGGAGGCCATCACCCGATGAAGCCAACAGAACCACATCATCCGCAAAAAGCAGAGATGAGATTCTGAGACCACCCAAGTGAAAGCCTTCTGCCTCTTGGCTACGCCTAGAAATTCTGTCCATAAAATTATGAACAGAATCTGTGACAAAGGGCAGGCCTGGTGGAGCCCATCACCCACCAGGAACGAGACTTATTGCCGGCTATGTGGACCAAGCTCTTGCAGCGGTCGTATAAGGACTGAATGGCCCGTAGCAATGGGCCAGACGCCCCATACTACCGGAGCACCCCCCACAGGACCCCCCGAGGGACACGGTCGAATGCCTTAAGATAAGATAAGATAAGATAAGATAACCTTTATTAGTCCCACACGTGGGAAATTTGTTTTGTCACAGCTCTCCAAGCCCACAAAACACATGTAGACTGGTTGGGCATACTCCCATGCACCTTCAAGTATCCTTGAGAGGATGAAGAGCTGATCCAGTTAATATATAGATATTTTCCTTAAAATTGTTGCTCTTACATAATGTTTGTAATTTAATTGCTCTCTGCTGGTTAGGACTACTGGTGTTGCAGCTGAAAGACTAACACTGTCCCACACAACAAAACCATGGCCTGCTTATATTTAACCAACAGTTTAATTTAATTGTAATTATAGTACATTTTCTCTTGAGTGCATTTTATTTTTAGCCACCACTACATCAGCATCAGCACTACATCATGAGATCTGTCTAGCCGTAGCACTAATGATACTCACCACAGAGAATTTGCCATCACCAAACCACATTACCCAGCGAGTGCCGTCTGCAGCTCGACTCCGGCCGCTCATCCACCAGGAAACAATCCTGCCGGGCCACCAGGAGAAACCTCGCAGCTTTCCAAACACCAGAGTCCCGATGCCAAAGCCCCGACCATCCTGTTGACACACACAGAGAAAACAACTGATTTCTAACTGATTAAATAGCTGCTAAACTGAATATTAGAGTCTAAAAGTTAGATATAATGGAGGAAAATTGCACTTAATCCTGTTTCCTTTCTATGAGGCATCTATGAGGGGTTCTTTTGGTGAGCACTTTGCTTTAGGGATTTCCTCCAGTTTTAAAAGAATGATGATTTTCTCAGCTACAGAGTCATCAAATCAAAGGCTTTTTAAAACCCTTTTAATATCAAACAGAATATAATTTTTTGGGGGGGAGCGGGCGGGAAGAATTACAACATGCAAACAATTTTATCAGTGTTTCACAGAAAATGAGCTGCAGCCGTATATAGATTACTAAACAGGGCTTCCTGACTCCTTGGGCCCCTGGGTAAGAGCTTCTCTATGATGTTGTGTTAATATTAATGGAAAGATATACTTTATTGATCCCACGAGGGAAATTGTTTTTTTTTTTTTTTTTCAAAGTCCTAGAAGAAGAAAAGGGCAAAAATATCCTACAGAGATGGAAAACAACCTCAAAACACAAACAAACAAAAACCCCCACAAAAAGATCTAATCACAAGTCCTCTGGAAAATGAGGGGGGGGGGTCTTTTACTTGTCCATGCTCAGAGGTGGAGTCTCTCACAAGTATGCAAGTGACCAACTCTTCTTGGCCTCACCAAATGTGAAATGCTTCTTAATACTGATCACAGGGCCAGATGAAGGTGTGTCATCACTGTAATCCTTTAGTGCTTCAAACATTACCTGCAGCTGTCACTGAGCTTACATTTGTTCTGAGCTTACGGTTTTCCTGCTCAAAACCTTCTTTATATACTACTGAAAAACTATGTCTTTTACATCTGCCAGGACACGATACAAAACTCTCAGAAAGTTTTTAGTTTCTAAACTTTTTTAAAGTGAATAAAGTCCTTGAATAAGGAACAGTTTTCCTGTTTGCCAACGTGAATCAATTTTTTTTGGTTTTCCCAACTTTTGACACTTGTTGTTGACTTTATTCAGATTTATTCATTTACATAAGAGTTCTGGCCACGAGGTTAATGATAACATTTATGGTTTGGAACACCAGATGCCCTCCTGGTATAAGACTCCCATTTGTCAATAGGTGGGGTTCATGTTTCCTCCTGGTTTTGAACTGGGTACCTTTCATGTGTTAGGGAAAAGTACTAACTCCACATTTTGTACATACACTAAACTTTAAAGTACATTTAAGTTGCTATGATTTTATCTAAGGAATCAAGAGTCTAGGGGTTAGTGCAATAATCTAACAAGCGAGCGGTCCCTGGTTTGCAAGTGCACTGAAAAAAAGGGATTGGCCAACTCTTGGATTTACGTAAACATCTTGCGTGTATTTAACATAAGTGCCTCATGCTTTAAAGTTAAGTGTAACTATATAGTGTAGAAACTACATGATATGCAGAGAGGCTAGATTAAATTGTTCATATCATGTTCGAGTGAAGTAAGTCAATAACTTTCAGTCTCGTACGCTTTGGATCGTGGTTTCAGGAAGGCATCCATCTCAGTCAAATTGAGCAAATTGGGTGGTTGTTACATTAAAAAAGTCTAACTTGTAATTTAAACACAATAATATCATGTTTCTATAAACGTAATTAAATCATGAAGGATCTGTATGAAATTCAACAACTTAATTTGTTCTTGTTGAGATGACATGATACAATCTAGTAAGAGTGGTTAGTTGCTGAACTCATGAAATTCACAAGATCGCACGAGATGTCAAACTGCAGGAAAATCACTGGAGTTATAAGAGGCAGACAATTATACACACACAGCACGTGTATGCTATTGCTATTTATTGTGGTTTAACCTGTCAAGGACAAAAACGTACAAAAGAATTCTGCATCAAGCCTTGAAATCATAGCTTTCCTGCTTTTGTTAAGTCTGGATTGGTGGCATGGTGGTTAGTGCTGTTGCTTCACAGTAAGAAGATTCTGGGTTCAAATCCACAGTCTGGCTAGTTTGTACTGGTTTCTCTCTGGGTATTCTGGTTTCTTCCCACAGTTAAAAGTCATGCAGTTGTTAGAGTTAGGTTAATTGGTGATTCTAAATTACCTGTCAATGTAAGTGCAAATGGTTGTTTGTGATAGACTTATGAGTTGTCCAGAGTGTACCCTGCCTTGTAACCTGTCACTTCAGGGTTATTTCCCAGCCCCCCTGCAACCAGGATAAAGGGGAGGATGGTAGTTGTTGTACATCCATTCAATTTTTATGGTAACCAGGATCTAGACTTTGTTGAAAATTACATAATATGAAGAGAACATGTAGTATTTAAGTGACCAAGTAGTATTGGGGTAAAAGTTATTGAATAGTGTTGAAATAAAATGACAAAATTGTGAAGGATTAAAATATTCCAAGAGCTCAACTTACTTCATCTAAACATGTTTCAATCGCGTTTTATGAACACAGAATGCACAGGTTTATTGAATATGAAAAAGTTGTGTTGATTGAACTCAATTGTTTAAGTTTCTGCCAAAGCAAAACATTTGTGTGCAACCGATGTCCACTATTGAATCAAGTAAATCCAACATGGCCTTTTTTTCAGTGTGGGAGGGATCACAAACCTAACATCATTCACCAGTGTTACAACCTAGTGCGCAATTAATGCTGGTCGCAGGCCTGAGAAATGGTAGGTTTCATCTGGTGTAAAAATATGTGGATCAATCTCCGGCAGGAAATAAAAGAGCAGCTGAATGTTGTGAAGGCAAAGTTTTATGTTGCTGGCACTAAAATTTATTTCATTTCTCAACAAGAATTTTTTTTTTTTTTTAAGATAGAAATACATTCCACTGAAGCAATTTTACAGTAATATTGTAATTAGGTGAACAAGAACCTTCAAGCTGTTGAACTCTTGTCTCTGAGTAAAGTCATCAAAAACAATCACAGCTGAGAAAGCTCAAAGCACTGAATCATGCTTCTTTCGTAGTCTTTTTTTCAGTGTACCAATGACTGATAAAATAGCCATAAACATCACTACTACTTGGCCTCTGTGTATAAAGTGTGGCCCGATTTTGCATTCATTGGATCCATATAAGACCTACAAGATTGGCTGATGGATTATAACCTATTAAAAAAAACATATGACTAGCTAGTTCTTGCTAAAACTGCCTACAGAAGTAAATAGAATTTATTCAAGATGTTTAGAAAAATCAGTAATTATTGTTTTAACATAAATGGGATCATTTTATTAACTAAAATGAGCCTATAATTAAAACGTAAAATGTGTAAAATGTAAGAAGCTTTCCGTGTGCACTTGTTACAGCATCTTAGTCTTACAGACTGTTATCATTTTGGTCCTTGTTTTATATGGCAAATTCACTCTTCATCTGTTTCTCTGTGTTTCTTTTTTCACAGTGATTTTGAGGCATCACTTTCTGTGTTATTTACCTCCTTCTCCTCACCCAGCCCCTTGTGATGTTCCCTGCTTCGCTGATTTGTTCCTCCTTTGCCTTAGTTTTCCTTAGCTTTAGTTAGTTTACCTTTTATGCTGAAATTTGGCCCTTTTTCACTACATGTACAACAGTATATAAATAACAAGAGACAGTTATCAAGTACATTGAAACTAAACAGGTCAAGGACATCAACATCAACTCAAAGAAAACAATGCTCAACCCACACTTGTCTCTGTCAGTCAAAACGGATTTGAATTGATTAAAAGGAATTAGCTTATCTAATTTTTCAAGCTTCTGCAGATTGTTCCACTTCTGTAGAGCACAGTACATAAAAGCCTGTTTCCAGATTGCAGTATTAGCAGAATATTATCTTCAAGAACCAAATAGTCCTAGGACCTAGCCTAGTGTGAAATTGATCTACAGTTAAACAAAGAAATGTAAGATTCCCAGGAAGCTTGCCAAGAACTACTTAAATAAAACACTTTTCTCTTCTGACTGTCACCAAACTTCCTCATATTGATCTTGAAGATGTGTTTTAAAGCCATGCCCAGTTAGGAACCTAAAATTAAAATATTATACTGCATCAATAGAGTTTAAAAATAGAAGCAGAAGAATGTGTCTAAATTAGTAACAGATAAAATACTCACTGGACAGTTTTCTTGACTGGGATTCTTTCTATAAAATAAGACTTAGTTCATGACATTGTTTTTTGAACCATAGTCTTACATCAAGCCAGAAATATGTGTGCACATATGTATTTAGTTGTCACTCTTTAAATTGGTGTGCAAATAGAAATATTCAGTTGGTATATATATATATATATACACATATATATATATACATATATATATACACGCATACAATTAAACTAACATGCAAGTTATGGAGTGCCTGTCATCAGAGGGCGCTGTTGTATGTAAAATAGCATTGACCGTGTACAGGTGAATTGTACTGTTTCTGACCTTTACTCCTAAGCTAATTGTTAAATGTGAATAAAAGTGGTCCTAGAATAAAACCCTGTGGCACACCTTTGTTAACACCACCAGACATCATCCATAAGCCACACTTTGTTTTCAACAACTGAGAAAATCCGCAAACCAGCTTGATTTTTCATCCAATCGAAAGAACCTGATGATTGACAACATTTAATATAAAATATATGTGCTTTGAAATTATTAACACTGTTTAATATGTGGCTTTCAGAGAATGGATACTCTGAAGCAGAGCCATTCAAAATAAACACTATTATTTCACATCACCAGTAAAGTGATGACAGAAAATGACAGAGAGGGAGGAGGAGAAGCAACAAATGTTCCCAGCCAGACCGGAGATGAGTCACAGTGACACTCCCGGAGCTTTCAACTATATCAACATCACATATTGTACATGGTCATCCTAAATGAATTTAGTATCCCAAGTTTTCATGAAAATGGAGATGTTCAATACTGTTGTATCATTTTTGGTAATTCCGATCATGTTGGTTTAAAAGGTGAGAGAATAAAATTAAAGTTTGAAATTAAAGTTTTGGTGAGATTTATTCTGTGAGCTCCGGCTCTTAAACTGCAGAACAAACTCAGATGTTTTAAACTGATCACTCAATCACTTACTACCCACTGTAAATTATTCACTACACAGTGAACTAATCAGTGAACAGATGCAGACAGCTGTTGATACATGCATGTGTCACTGCCACAGAATTATACCCCTAATTATCTCTGCCTCTAAAACAAAGGAAGAACATTTGGACCACATTTGTGACTACTGACACTTTAGTGTTACTACGCTCTGTAATTGAAAAAAATCTCACTACAGCATTTAAATATACATTTGTAACACATATCATATGCGATTTTCAGACCAACTGTCTTAAGTTTAACTCAATTTTAAAACCCTCCAAAAAAAGGTGTCAGAAATTCACAGAGTGTGAAGGTGTGGCCAGGCTTGTTGTATGGAGGGAAAAAAGAGGTTTAAGTCATAGAAAAAAAGCTGTAGGAATGAGTGTGACTGGGTGAAAGCATCTTTAGTACATGGTTGAATGCAGTAAAGGTTCCTCAAGTGCTCAGTAATAAGCATGTTATAGTTTGATGCCCACAAGGCTGCTAGTGTTCACTGTCATCAAACAAGCACAAGGCTTTTTATTACAATGGACCAACTCTGCATGCATCCTTCATGTGGACCTCAAAGAAGTATTAAAGGAATGACACACTAGTGGCGCCTGGTCTGCAACAGAGTATTATTAGATCCACCTTTTGGGCTTTTCTAAAATACACTGCAGTGCATCTGGTGGAGTCTGAAGTAAGAAATACAAGTCGGTTCAGCGAGCGTGAATCTGAGCCTCGAGCCCGGAGGATGTATGGGGTCGGACCGAAAATGACAGCCAGAATCTCTCACCTGGTATTCAATCTCACTGGGCGTGGGCTGTTCTCCCCTGGCGACTGGCTCGGGTGTCACGGCGACCGTCGGAGAGGCAGGGTCTGTGTGTTGTTGTGAAGGGGGAGGGGCAGGGCTGGCGGGCTCCTCCTCTTTCTGAAAGTCAGCTTCTGAGAGGTCATCCATCATGTTTATCTCTGCCTCTCGGTAGGCCCGTCGCTCTGCCTGCGAGAGAGGAAGGATACTTTTATTCCATCAACGTTGTTTGATGCACAGGTGTTCATTTCACAGGATGACACAGGGGAAAAGTCCTTCCCACAAGAATTAAACACAAATGCCTTTAACGCTTTAATAAAAACAAGAAAGAAGCATGTTCCCAAAATATCAATTATGAGATAATAAAAACACTGATTCTTTGTGGCATAGCCTCTCCTCTGGTAGATGCGAGTACATGCTGGCAGGTTGATAAACATGATTGAAACAAGAGAAGGTGGTCAGATAATATGTTATTTATTTTAGTTTAGAAATGCTAATTTTCTAGATACTCTTCAGAAAAGTTGCCTACTCACTTATATACATGGTTCCTAAACATCACCAAAAGATGAATATATGAGGTTTTTTTATGATTGTGTGGAAAGTTTTAAACATGAACAAAGCAGCCTGATATCAGTCAGAGAGAAGTGAACTGACTTGTCCCACTCTGACTCACATAGAGGAGAGCAGTAGATTAAATCATATCTATACTTGTCTTGAAAATCTGAGGTTAATTAACATTTGGAAGCGATACAGACTGACTGAAGGCTTTAGTGCCTTATATTCCAGTACACGTCAAACTATGGAGCCGGCTTTTGACTTTTCTACTAAAAACAAATGCAGAAACTTTTTTTAAAAATGGTGCGCTAAAAGTAATTAAAGTCTCAAAATTTCCTGGCTAGGAGATCCGGTCTGGTGTTAAAAGTGTCACCTCATATTCAAACTAAATCTATGCCCAAAATCTTTTAATTTTCTTCCTGCCCAAGGCCTTAATCTTCTTCAAAGGATGGTTTGGCAAAGCCATGAGGTAATGCCAGCATTATCTTACAAGAAGGAAAATGTATAAAATCTTGTATTTGAAGTAATTGGAAGTTTTAATCAAGTTAAAAACATTAGGAATTAACAAGTGGACACATTGAAAACAAATTGTTTTTAAGCTTAAGTTAATATTTATTAGGCCCTGGAAAAATAACTGTAAAAACGTTCCAACCTTTGACCTTATCTGAGTGTAAGAACAAATTAAAATTCCTATTACTAATTTCTGCTCCATGTCAAAATTTCCAACACCAGATTCACCATTTATGTCCGACCTTTTGTCAGATTTTCCTTTGGGCAAACCTCCCACATGTACGCATATCCTCCTCCACCAGTACTGATATCATTAGATAATAGATTGCTCATTCAAATGTTTCATCAAGTAACACTTCACGTTTACAACAGGTTGTGTGGGTTTGCATTTTGCTCCTGCTATTTTACTGAGAGTAGAAATATGAGAAGAATGAGAATGAAATGCAAACAAAGGTCCCTGGCTCAATGGTTTCTTTGGCAAGTGAACAAGCAACTACTAGCAACTACTGTACTACTAAATACTGAAGGCAGCGTTTAAACAAATGTTTTACTATTTCAACTTTCTACCACAAATCAAGCAGTCATTTCAGACAATCCAAAAAGTCAAATTCAGCTGCAATCCCAACAGATCAGCAGATCTCAAAGCCGGGCCAAATCAGCCAGGGGCTCAGCAAATGTCCCTCCACTTACTGATGTGGTAAATTTAACTTTTTAAGTAGCTTTAACCTGTCTACAATTTTCCCACAGCTGCAAGCCACATTGGAACCCACCTGGGTCTAAAAAGAGAGCCATAAATTAGGCAGGTGGAAGCATCAGTCTTCTTTTTTACTATATTTGTCCCGAGTGAAGAATTAATATGAATGATGTGAATAATGTCAGGTTGTTTGTAATTTTAAACATTGTAAAAGTAGGTAAATAATAAACACACATAAATAGATACAGACCTGAGTAGCTTTGAGTTCTGATATAGTGAATAAAAACATTCCAATCAAGATAACTATAGGTAACTAATCTGATCTAAACTCAAAATATTATTTATTTATCATACACATACATTTCAGACCAAAAAAATGACTATGACTATTATTACTATTATTTATTTTTACTAAAATTTTTTCAGTTTGGACAACAACAACAGTGTTGCTCTGATTGTCATCGTCCCATGGTTTTGTATATTTGGGATTTTCATTGACTATATCTGAGTTTGTATTTTATGGTTCTTGTATTTGTTTGTTGTCCACCTTTCCCTCGGTCTCTGTCTTCATGTTTAACATGTGTCATTTGGTCATGTCCTGTTTTACTGTGAAGGCTAGTCTTCTGCAGTGTCTTATTCTAACTTTTCTTCCTGCTTTTCTCTCGGCTTTGTCAATTACATCCAGCAGAGTCTCCCACCTGTCTTTAGTTCCCTATCAGTCCTCAGTGTGTATATAGTGCTTACTCTGTTCTGTCTTCTGTCATGTTGTCTGCTTAGAGTATATGAAACTATCAGTTTACTTCCTCCTTGTGTCCTGGTGCCCTTTTCCTCGTATCCTGTGTTCATTCAGTTCGGTTAACTGTTGATTGGTGAGGGGTTTTTTTGTTCCTATTCAACTCTCCACACAGCTACACTGTGACATGAATAGCACAGGTTTAAGAATTTAAACAATAACACCCAAACTCAAAAGAGAAAAGTGACTCTAGAAACTTTTGAAGATAGTTAAAAAGATGACAGCTGACTGGCAACTTCATCAGCTATTATGTACGTTAAAATCTTCCCTGCATATTACTGTCATTGATCATGTCTGGCATGCCTGCGCCTGTCGAGGACATCGTCTCCTCCTGAGTATCTGTGTTTCCCCATCTATGATAACCTTTTTGTTTTATTTCTGCTGGTCCGTAGCCAAACACTGTCCTTCAAGGAGGTCTCATAACTGATGCTTTTTGTGGTTCTTTCTAGCTCAAGTGGCGGCCGCTCTAGATCAAGGCCCTGCTGTCCCGAGCTGCAGGAACAATCCTTTAATTGTTCCTCTAAACAGGAAGTGAGTGGGAAAAGAGGGTGCGGTGGGGAGGGAGTTCAATGGGTTCAACTCAGGAAGGAGAGAGAGAGAGGGAGAGAAGACAAAGAGCGAGAGAGTAAATAGGATTATATCATAAAACTGGAGAATACAGCACAGACAGAATGTGCAGCTCTTTGAATGGAAGTCAGGAAGACACAGAGCTCAGATTTTCAACTTAAAGTTGACTTCATTGTACAGCAGTTGTGACCAATTACAATATCATACTATAAAAATACACGATTAAAAGTCTTGTTTTCATACTTTCCCTGAAGTACAAAAGTACACAAAACCCCCCAAATGTGAATGAGTTTCATTATTAGTTTAATAGAGAGGGGGTAGAGGAGTTAGAGCTGTATTTTTATAGTCAATCATGATCTTTGTGAATAAAATCCTTGGAAAAAAACATTTTAATTCACTCAGACTGGGGGGCGATCGATGCCTGTGGCTGCAAAAAGACTTGTGATCCTATAGAGGTCTATGTCAAATCAGCCCTCAGCTCCCTTTATTTATGACTTCAATAAAAACTTTCCTGATGACTTTATGGTCTCAGTCAATAGTTTCATGTGTTACTGAATAAAACCTGATTTTAATTTTGTAAATCACAGCCCCCATTAAAGTTTCAAAGGAAGATAAATCAGCATCTGGTTTACCCTTTGAATGACAATTCGCTACTTTATGAGTGTGGAGTGTCGCTCGATTTCTTAGTTCGATCCATCCCTTCCTTTTTCAGAACAGTTTGTGGTGGCTGACGTACTCATCTCTGAACTTCAACAGGAAAAGCTTGAGGTCACAGTGGCTACAATCATCTTTTATAAACACTCCACGCTTAGACTCTACTGGACTAGCTTTGCATGACTCAAAGTTCTTTATTTATCGTCTACTGGGCCTTGATGTTGCCCGTCATTTCATCCTCTGATGCAAGATGTTTTTATCTCCACTCCCCTTAGAGATTAAAGGTTTAGATGTTAGAAAATGGAGACCCCATAGGACAAAAATGTGAAATAAAAGCAAAGACATGGAAAGAGATACAGCAAGGAGACACTTTAAAGTGGACATAGCTGCATATTTTCATTCTTTACTCCACTTAAGTAGCTTTGCATGATTCATAAAACAACGTAATCCAGTTTTATTTTTCCAACTGGACCTTAAGGAAGCCCCTCATTTCATTATTGTCTATTTCTGATGTCATATATAGCCAAGAGCTAAAAGAAAAAGTACAAACTCAGTGTTTATACCAGTCTGATGCCTGTACTTTTGGATTACATGAACAGATACTGGCATTGTTATTTAAAAGTTTGGTCACATTTGAGATGAGAAGCCACAATAGTGAAAGGATTTATATGACATTTTCCTTTAGAGTATTGGACAGGAGCACTCTGGCCTCCAAATTGTAGTTAAAAGTAAGAATAAGTAAATATCAGAAGGGCACTTAGAAACCGCAGACCTCCACCAAGGCCATTTTTAAATAAAATAATCCAGGTCGACACCAAAATAGTAAAAGGTTCTTCTTTTTTTCATGTTACACCTCTCCTCAAGTTTCATGGAAACTGGTAATTTTGCACATTTCATAACATTACAACCTAAAACTCATAATTGTACATAAGCATGGCATTTGAGTAAGCATAGTGCCCACCTGTGATTATCAGTAATAGCTACCTGCAGAAAATCAAACTTCAGTGCTGAAAGATGACACAGTAATGTGGCTCTGAGTTGAGCTCGCAGCTTAAAAAAATAAAAAAAACTAACCATGTGCTCACTCCTACAGAGATTTTTATTGACCTAAAATCTTTCTAACACTAAAGAGAACCATTTGTTTGTTACTGGAGCTGATGTAGAAACCAAAATGTAATGAGACCAAAGTGTGAAACAAACACATTCTGCTGCATTCCTCTAAATAGAAAAAAAGAAAAGGAGAAGAATGGTGAGGGCTACTGATGGCATAAATTCACGTGGAGGAGACAGTTTGTGACGGTGTTCTCCTGAGTGTGATCCCGAGGTGAGAAGGTCACTTTTTCTCACTCCTGTTGGCCTCTGACCTCATAAAATCCTAATCAGCCTGTTACATGGATCATAGACAAACCACACACACACTCACTCACTCACACACACAAAGAAAGTGAGGAAATCTCCATATGTCTTCACTGGTCCCTAAAACATCTGGGAGACTTAAACAAAAAACTGGATTTTTCCTTCCTGCAGCTAAATGGCAGCTATTTTTAGCTTTTTTCTATTAGTCCAAATGTTTTGTGCACTAAAGGTAAAGCAAGCATACTAAAAAAATAAAATTTTGCAGTTAACCTCTTTTGAAAATACTAAATCAAGTGGATATTTGGTGTGAACACAGCTGGCTTTGTTGGTTTTGTTATGAGTTTAGAAGCTATAACTAACTAAATACTTTGTGGTTTACATTAAACAGCCGTTCATACTGACCCTCCTATAATAATCTAAATTCTTTACAATCTCAGAAAAAGGCTTCCCAGGCTCTTTCATCAATATATATCAATTTTTGTCTAAGGAAAGAATCTAGGCTGTATTTCCAATGCAGACCGATTGATTTCATATGAATTGAGCCCTTTGGCATTTAAAAGCCTGATGTTCTGATTTGTGTTTTGTCATTTTTACTAGAATTAGAGAACCAAGAAGAAACAGGTTTTAGCCTTGTGATAATTTTCTCACATCACTCTGATCTCTTCTTGAAAGTGTTCTAATCTTTCTGTCGAACACAGAACAAACTGAGAAAATCCTCTGGATAAACTGCACAAATGTCTGGTGTATTTTATTTAACAGTGTAATGGTGCAGGGATTACATATGTTCACATTAACCAGTTATTACTGTGTTAGCCTGGACAAGCTGATAGTCCTCTGCTTAGATTTCAGGTTCCAAATCTTTACTCCAAGGATTTTGCTTACAATGGGAACTTTCTGATGAACAGGATGTTGTTTCATGGATTTGTTCTCTTAATGTCTTCAAGCAGGCCACACTTCAGAAGCCAAGTTCACACAATTTTCATCAATTACTTCTTGTTTGATTATTTTCCCTAACAAAAATATTAGATCTAGTTTCTTGTCATATTTTTCACCTGGTTTTCTGCCCCACAGTTTGAGATCCACTGATGTAATCCCAGACCAGAGTGGCTGGACTGTGGGGGCCACACCATCTGTTGCAGGATGAGTTGTTCCTCGTGTGGCTGAAGATAGATCTTTATGACTCTGGCTGTGAGTTTGGTGTCGTTGTCGGGCTGCAGAACGAATCTGGAGCCGATCAGATGCCTCCCTGCTGGTATTTTGTGACCATAAAACAAGTTCCTATACCTTCTGCACAGTCTGTATGTCTGCATGCTGGATGAACCGTAGTTTGACATTTTTAACATACACACATGTCGCACTTATTTACATTCCTTCCATCTTTGTTTAGGCATTCTTGTCATTTTACCCAAACAATGTAATTCACCACAATATTTGGCCACAGTAACAATGAGCTTCAGGGTCAGACATTAAAATGTTACGCAGATACAGCAGGAATTAGTCCAATTACGGGTTTGGAATTCAAAAGTTTTTAGGCTTGATGCCTGAAAAAAGGTCAGTTGTTAACACCAGCTGTAGAAATTTATATGTTTTGTTCTACAACATTAAATATGCAAATATACCAATAATGAATTTTGGCGCTTTTGTGTGTCCCACAGAAGGTGATTGTGAATAAGCGGCTAAACGAGCTGGTTTTAGGTAGTGAAGTAGGCTACAAAGTGCTGTACAGAGGAACCAAAGTGTTAAAAAGAAAAAGCAGCAAGTCTAGAGGGCAGGAGAAACAAAGCTGGGCTCCAGTCTAATATCTTAGCTTAGGAAGATTCCCAAGTCATTGAAGAGACCCTGAAGTATCTTCTTGTCAGGCATAATAAGAGCTCTAAATACTTAAAGAAAGGTGCTTCAGGTCGTCATTTATAACCTCATTTGGCAGAGGATACACTGAACCATCATTCACGGAAGTAAAGGAGATAACAATATGCTATAATTCACAGCCACGCTCTATCAGACTGTTCATGAAAACAACCGACATAACTGACAAGCGCCACAGATAATGTGTTAATAATTAGTTCTTCACTTCATGCTGTGACCTGCTGACATGTTTTTAACCTCAAATGAGAGGTTGTTAAACCCACAGCTGAAGATTAAGCTGCTGAGATAAAATCTACTTTTTTTGAAGTTATTGCTTTGCGTGAAGAACGTAGGTTTATATATAAAAATATCTGAGGTATACCGAAGTGAACTGAACATGACATATTTAGACAATAAGATTGGTGGACTAATTAAGGTCCAGAGGGAACATGGGACTGTAGTTTGATGTGCTTCATAGAGATGTTTCCACACTCACGTGAATACACACACTCTGACCGTACTCGTCTTCAGGACTTTTCAGTAAATCTGAGCGATAAGAAGAAATGTGTGAGGACTGTGTGTGGATAGCCGTGACTTAAATATGGTGTAAAATAGGGCGGTGTCATATTGTAACAATTGTCTGTGATAACAAGGGTATAATTTTTTACATGATAAAACAGTGCCATGTCGAGATATAAATTATACAATAATGCTATGCGTTTAAGTTGCCTAGCAACAACGACACAAGCCCAAACATGTCTAAGAGCAGGAGCAACGCTGATGACCACTGAGTACCTAAAAAAGGACAACCACCTCTATCCTCTAAGCACAATTATTTGAAAAAGATGCATAAAAACTGTTACCATTAAAGGTGGAAACAACAAACTTGTTTCACCAAGTCTACAAAAGAAGAGACACTAACAGCTGGTGATGTGTAACACAAAAGTAAATAAATGACTCAATCAAACATCGCTGGAGTATTTGTTAGTTGCACTCTATGTGACAGGAAGAGCAAATGCTGGATGGTTATTACTCATGCGGTTATGTGGTGGTAAAGGAGGGCTTTAAGCAACTGGCTAAAAAGCTCGACATCCCAGTTGGACAATATTGCTTTAATTTCTGTTTTACTATGTGACAATATTTGTGCAGGCTCCTAAAGAATTACAAGGTTAAATTACTTTAGTTAAATGTTAAACTGAAGTGTCATGATTATGTTATAGTTAAAATTCTCAGGACATCATTGTAAGCTCCATGTTGTTATATTTTGTGTTTAAAGGTTTGGTATAAATGAAGTTTATCTTAAAATACAAATCAGAAAAGACTGTAAGGGGGTAGTTCTGATCATGTATCAATTCCACACTTTTTTAGAAACCAAGCTAAGACACTGAAAATCTGAACTGTTCACATCATCCTAGACTCCAAGATAAAGAAAAACCAGCACTGGATCCCAACAATCCTTCATTCTAATCACACACAACAGGGCAGAAAATGAAGATCAGTGCTGCCTCTAAGAGGGGCAACTCTTATAGTGAGGGTGGAGATGCTCTGCAGAACCAGAAGGACACCTAGTGAACCTCACCATGGAGATGCCCAGTGTGAAGCAGTAATAGTCCAGAGTTTGAGGACTGCACAGAAGACATCCACCCAAAGTTCAGGGAAAGATGTCCTGAAACTCTGGGTTTTGCTGCAGTTCATTCTCATGGCATATATACCTTAAAGCTAAGGAGAAATATTGAGAGAAATCATCACAAACATTTCATCATCACTAACGCAATCTCCAGCTTCTACATCATGAGTGTCAGAATCTCAGTGGAGGTTTTCTATGTTGTTTACAGCAGCAATTTTGACTATGAGATGCTAACCTCTTAATATTACCACCTTATAATTATGACAGCCATGGGAACTGTAACTGTGATATAAAATGTTCATCCTGTTTCGTCTCTAAATTCTAAATTGTAATTTGATCTCAACCTGGGCTCATCTAAACTTTTTGCTGTTGCTGTGAAAGAAACTCAATCATTACGTGTAGCATCTGGACCAGATCATCTCATTACAGGACTTGGAGCTGGCTCGTGCTGCTGAGTGAACTCGGCCAAAGCCAGTCCTGCTTACTGGATGAAACTGTGTTTGTTGCCTGGCAACCTTAGCTGATTGAACACTCCACCAGGAAGTTTTTTTCATGGATGAGGATGACTCACTGGTGACAGGCAGATATGCATTCATCACCTGCTTGGGTTTCTGTGAGCGCAGGGCTCTGGGCTGAAATAACCTGCAGGGTCAGCTTTATGCAAGCAGCACTACATAAAAAAAACACAAAGGGATTTGTCACTTTTATTCAAACTGTGGATGCAGTGAAGGCAAAAAATTATTATTAATCTGATAATATTACTGGTAGCTTTACAGGGAATTTATAGCACAATTCATCACTATCATCACTGATACCCACAGGACCATATTACCTATTTGTTCTGCAAATCAAATGCAGAAAACCTACAAATATCCCTTTACTCACAACACAGTATCTCATCCCAGCTCCTTCAGAGACATATTTACATGCAAATATTCTCACAACAATATCCTACCTCCTGCCAGTTTGGTCACTCACCACAAAAGAAACCACTGAACCAATAGCAAGACTACACAATAGAGCTTACATGATTCATGGCAACTTTCCCTCTCTAACCCACCACTGTATTGCACTCTTACATTCTTCTGCCCTGACTTTTCAGAATTACACAACTAGGCAAGCCAATAAAATTTTACTTTCACATTCAAAATCATATCTCCTTTCTCTTCAGCACTTACTGCTATGTAGGCAAAAGATAGAACACATTACTACATCAGTTCTACATGCAGTTATTTCAGCACAAACTACTATTTGGACCGTTATTTGGTGTACTCCATATGGCCAACACTAAGCTTTACAATAAGCAATACATTGAAATATATTCCAATATACTGCACATATACTTGTATACTTAGATATTTCTTTTTTACTATATTACCTTATTTATATTTTTTATATATGTTTATATTTTACTTTGTCTTACAGCTAGGACTGCCACAAATAAAGAAACATACGTAGACAGATGTTAACGAAGCAATGAATCATGAGTAAGCACAGCAGTTTGTGGGCTTCACAGGATAGAATACACTTGCAGGATAGTGCATGCCTAAAAACCTGAATTAAGATCATTAGAGCAACAGCATTTTTCACAGTTTAAACACATGTATATTTATCACATTCTTTAGTGTCAGTTAGCAAGACTTTGAAGTAAATGTATTTCAAAGAACACATGCTTTGTCTCTTCAAAATCATGATGGCAACGAAGAAAACAGAGCTTTAAAAACAAATGGCGACCGCTGTATTTTAACCCAAACCATCATCTGTTTCTAAAATATGCAAACCAAATCATCTTTAACGATAATCAACGATAACCAGTAGGCCTTACTTCCTGCAAGCCAACAAACAGTTGTGCTTAGTGTGGCCACACACCACTTAGTTTATATGTTAGTTTACTCTGTCAACAAGTACTACACGATGGTGCCGGTTAACATGCCTGTTATCTGCTTTCTTGCACAGATCCCTTATTTTGTGTAAAAATCTAAAAGAAGAAACTTAAATCAAGGAGCAGTACTGAATAGAAATATTAATATTAGGAATACAAATATAATAAATGAATGCAGATATTGTGTTATGAGGTAAGAATTTCTGTATCTGGTGTTGGAGAAAGTGCTGCTGCCAGTCTGGTAAGAACATTTTCCCCCTTTAAAAATGTAAAACATTATGTAAATGGACACAAATTGGGAGCAGGAAAAATTTAAAATGTGTGTCTAGAGACACGGATCAATAGAACGGAGGTTATGATTATTTCAGGAACTCCTTTGAGACTTCGTTGGATATAAACATGTTTTGAAGGACACATTCCACCTACGGACTCAAAGTATATGCAGTCCAATTCTTTTCATTTATGTTGTTTTTTCTGCATTGCTGCATTTTTTTGCTGTTATATAGACTGTTTTTATGCATTGTAGTATGACTGTATTTTTTATATTATGCAGGAGAGGAACCTGCTTTGTGAACCAGTTTAAATGAAGTAAGGCCAGTTAAATGAAACGTATGCACTGAAATCTTTGAAAATACACAAAACAACAGACTCTGTCTATGGAGCTTCCCATCAGCCTTTAAATACTTCACATCACCTGGAGCAATTACAATCAGGTGCCACATAAGGATAGGTCTTTTGTTTTCTGCCCACACAGCTGCCAGCTCACTCAAAGGCAGCAAATAATCTGACTCAACATTACGACTGAGGGCAAGTTTAAGTTCGCACATATTGTTTTACTACATATAACATCAAGTAATTTATGCTGCAATCAGTAAAAGTGTGATGACTGTGAGGTTTGAAATGACCTTCCAACCTATAAAACACACAGTAATTAGGCCAGTTGGCAGCATTTAAGCTGGAAGACTTCCACTTTGCTGGGGCTCATTCAAGCCTCTACTCTATGGTAGGCTGCAGAAGATTTTCTGGGTTCACCCGCATGTTTGGTCACAAATCTGTGTACTTTTTTTTTTTACATCAACAACTCCTGTGAACCTTTCTGTCAAAGAGGAACTTCTCAGATTCAATCAGAAGGTATCATGATAACAAGTTAAAGTTTGTTTCAAAACAAAGAAAAGTGAGAAAGAAGGGTACACGGGGGGCTTTCAAAATACATCTGCTTGAAAGAGTGGAGAAGAACTGTAATATATGACTCGCCATCTTTGCTACGCTATGAACATGTTTTTACAAAATGTCTTATTAAATGTTTCCATTTAATAAGACATTTTGTTGTTACTGCCTTGTTTGCATGTAAACGGCAAACTAGTTGTGGAAAAAGATAAGTTAAATGAAACAAAAATAAAAACCATACTTTGGCGGGAGAAAGAAACCCCTGAAACAATATTGTTTTACTTCACGAAAGTAACTAAGAAGATAAAAATGTAGAGGGAATGTCTTGAACTAGCTTGATGAGGGTTTGATGCTGTGCATCAGCTTTGAGCTTGTATTGCAATGTCTCATATAAGCTCAAATTTTGCGCCTAACAAATAACCACTGCATTATGACAATTAGTAAGACTAAAACAAACACATAAACTAATACACACTACACTGAAACAAGCAAACCCACACTGTAAAATAAACTGAGAGGAAACCAAAAATAAAAAGAGGAAAAACTAATAAAAATACAAAACTATACTAACAGGTTCACACAAAGCTGATATCAAGATATATAAAAAGGCAGATAAACATTTTCTGCTTCGTTTTCTTTTATTAATCCAAAGTTTTATTTATCTGTAATTGCCTGTATTTTTTTTATTATGTTTGTTTGTAAGCCTGTTTTTAATATTACAGTGAATATAATACAGTGAATTTTCCCATTATTGTTTTTCTTTATTTCTGTTTTTACTGTTTATTATATGTGAAGCCAGTTCATTTTAATTAACTGAAATTAAGTTAAAAAAAACTTCAAACTGAGACTGGAACACTAACTACAATACCAGTCAAAATGAGTGAGTGTGTCCAGACTTTTAACTGGTACTGTAACGCAAGACAAATATACTTGGTAAATCTCCAAAAGTTGAATCTGTTCATCTGGACGTAGCGTTTTGTGGGAGAAACGTTTCGTCACTCATCCAAGTGACTTCTTCAGTCTCAGCTGACTGCAGGTTTCCCCAAACCTTATAAACAGTACATTTGCATAATGACTGAAACCAGCCCACTGAAGGAACAATGGGCTGTGAGGTCAGAGCTACCTCATCAGGCCAGGACTCTGCAGTTTATTTACACCTACAGGCCAGTGGACACTCTTTCAACGATGAGGATGTACACATCCTGGACAGGGAAGAACGCTGGTTTGAGCGCGGAGTCAAGGAGGCCATTTACGTGAAAAGGGAAAGACCATCTCTGAATCGAGGAGGGGGCCTAAGGGTACATCTTTCGCCATCTTACAATGCTGTGATTGCAGCCATTCCCCAACTCTCTGTGAATGGTACTCATGGCCATTGATCAGTGTTCTTTGATCAGTGGGTTTTGGTCAGTGATTGTTGATCAATGGTCATGGGAATTTGCATAATTATGATTAAGGAACTGACCTCACAGCCCATTGTTCCTTCAGTGGGCTGGTTTCAGTCATTATGCAAATGTACTGTTTATAAGGTTTGGGGAAACCTGCAGTCAGCTGAGACTGAAGAAGTCACTTGGATGAGTGACGAAACGTTTCCCCCACAAAACGCTACGTCCAGATGAACAGATTCAACTTTTGGAGATTTACTTTCCTGGATGATTGAGAATGCATCAAGACGATACTTGGTAAATCTTTTTAGTTTCATATTTGCACAAAGTTTTTACCACACAGATGAAGAGGCTTTGAAAGCACATTTTGAAATCATTGGCTTTCACATGGGTTTTGTACTCTAACACCTGTTCAGCACTTCTTATGCCCCCAACACCCCAATTAATTATTTAACAAAACAACTAAAACTGAACATTTTTAAAGGAGGAAACTAACCTGAAATGATTGAATCTACTTGAAACCAAAGAAAATTCTGTAATACCTCTGGTTTGAAACGCTATATATATATTTGTAGATGTCTGCTAGACATCTTCACATGAAATTGATATATGCGTATTGTCATGTGAAGGACAAATAACAGCAGGAGATGGGAGAAAGACACAAGGACAGCAGTTTTAATGTCGTAAGTTACGACTTTGAACTTTCACAAACCCCTTGGCCTGGTCAACGTTTTCACTCTCAGTGCCACCCCCTCAACCTCTGACCTCTCACCCTATGACCTAACCAATGAGCCGTTACTTAAACCACACCCACTTTAAGAGCGTGACTGACCCTGACCTGCAGACGAACCCTGCATTGCTCAACACTGCATACACACACAGTGCAATTAAAAGAGCAGTTAAGACCCCTCCTCCCACGTTGTCAATAGGCAGCACTGCTCTTTCATTAGCATTGATCGCGGCCGAGGGACATGTTAAAGAAAGGCAATCAGTGTTTTCCAGGAAGCTCTCCTGAGAAATCCTAATGAAATAGACTAAACAACATGTGTCTGATTGCTGTTTAAGGACAATAACAAAGTGCTCGGACTGACTGTAGCATAATAATTTGGTGATTTGGTATAGTTTTCCAATATTGAGTAGAGATTTGGCCACTGGAAAATGACTGAGCAACAAAAGGTTACTTGTTTAAAAATATACCCAAGCCTGATGGTAATCCTGGTAACTTGCTGACATTTTCCATTTGTTTACATATTTGGTAATATGTAAACTAATGGACAAATGACCTTGTGACTGGGAATGTTAATCTTCCACCCCAAAAAAACCAAACTCTGGATTGTGTAGCCTTTAGTGTGCTGTGAATGAAGAGCTTCATATTTCAACCTAATTTGTGTGTCGTTTCAGCAACAAGAAAAGCAGGAACGGCTTACAGCCATACAATCCTCTCCATTGATGAGATACTGTTACCTGGCAGACCTCACCTGACCATGAAACTGCTTTTCTGTCAGTTTGAGCCTGTGAAAATGGGGGAGTATATAAAATGGTTGTAATTTCTTAACAGTTAATGAAATAATTGAGGCAAAATTTTATTATTGTTGAAAAACAAGAATTTGAGTGTAACACCTAAATCCTGTTCTTTCTTCTTATAAACATTTATAGAGCAAAGTTCTTAATGTCCTTGAGTGAATATGATCAAACTCAAACCTAAATGATGTCAATTATATCATACAATACTTAGACGATTTGGTGGTGTTCCCAATAGAGTACTGGATTAAACTTTTCAAACTTTTCAAAATACAAGGACACAAATAAACACAAAACAAAATTAGTATCTGGCTGTTTTTTGGACAAAACCTAAATACACCAAACGTTACAGCGTCATACTTTGGTGTTCGTTTCCAAAGTATCACACACTGTTCTGCCCTCAGGGAACTACAGTTGTACAAGACCTCTACAAAGAGCTAGCATTATGAGCTTTGTGGTCGTTTTCAAAATCTCTGAAGCAGAAATGAAGTTTTCTGCGATGACAGTTGATGTCCAAACAATAACCGAGAAAGGTTGGCATAGGAGGTTGTCAAAGAAGATTTTTCGAAAAAAGAAAAATAATTGTTTGAATTTAACTTTTGAACCTTAGTTCTCTTTGCATTAATGGCTTCCAAACTTTAGATACTTACATAGGGGGCACAAGAGGAAATTGGAAAGGTCTCAAGAGGGAAAAAGAAAAGTATTTTTGTTTTTCCTCTTCTGTGGAAAGGAAAGGCTGTTTTATCACAAGCCAAATGAAAGCAGTATATGTAGGCCTCAATGACAAGTCTTAAGACAACATGTGTATGTTGCTTTAAGAAGACCAAACAAAAACAAGAAGTGGGAACTGAAGGGTTAATTCAGTAGAAGAGAGTGAGAAGCTTTAAAGCTCTTTCCCTCCAAAACCTACAAGTAAACAAAAATGACCCCCACTAACTCAGTTCAAACCCTCTGTGAGATGTTCTACTCCCTCCACTTGGTCTAAAGCCAGCAGAAAGCATTAAAAAAAAGCCAAGTTAAACATCATTTTACTTTAGCCTGCCAAGCAAAGTCGTGCTGAAATAACTTGGCAATAGTTTGTCTCACATTTTGTTTTAAAAGAAAGAAAAAACTTGAACTTAGGCTCACATATCTTCACACACTTGCAACACGTGCACACAAGAAAGGACAAAAAATTAAATCACTTACAGGCCGGGTATGGTAGCTCTGCAACGGCAACCCTTCCTCCCTGGCTCTCTTCCTCTCTGTCATTTTCTTCGTCTGTCTCTCCTTCTCTCTAACCTCCTCCTCTTTCTCTTCTGTGTGTCTCCTGGGCTACACTCACCCTCAAGCCTTCTTTACCATCTCCCTCTGATTGGCTGCCAGTGAAGTGTGTGATTTACTGGCTCCTTCACCTAACAGATGTTTAGGTGAACAACACACACACACACACACAGATTGGTGGTGTGGAGTTATGTCTGGCAGCCCCAGGGTTATAAGTGAGATAATGACACACAGACACACACACAGAGACGCACACACACTCAGCTTAGTGTGTGTGCGTGTGCGTGTGTGTGTGTGTGTGTGTGTGTGTGCGTGCGCGTGTGTGTGTGTGTGTGTATGCAGGCTAAGGTCAAAGGTTAGGTAAGCCACAGAGCTGACAAGGCTGTGGGATGTGTTAGGGTCAGCACCTCGCATATGCACACACAAATGTACACATTAATGCAGCCATACATTGAGACAGAGGGAGTTAGACAAAGGAAAATAAAGCAAAGCTAACATAACTTCTATAAAATGAATTCTGGGAATTGGTGGGACCTCATATGTTTGCATACACTACTCTATAGAGCTAAGGCCAAAGACTGTACATAAAAGATGGACATAGCCACTGTGATGGTTGGTGATGTCACAAAATGATGCCTTGAGCTAAACATGTGCATCATTGTCATCTTGGTGTTTTGAAACCTAAAGTGGCAAGAGAGGTGTGGATCCAACTGTAAAGCCCACAATCTTTTATCCCCCTTCTGGAGATGGACGACATCCATAATTTACAGTTGCCTCAAGGCACTTTATATTTTAAGGTAAAAAACTGCAAAAAAAACCAGAGAAAATGGCAATAATCAGATGACCCCCTATAAGCAGACACTTTGGCGACAGTGGGAAGGAAAAACTCTCCTTTAACAGGAAGAAACCTCAAATAGAACCAGACTCAGGAAGGATCAGTTATCTGGCATGAGCGGATGGGGGTGCCGGGAGGAAGACAGGACAAAAAACATTAGTGTCACATTATATTGACTAACCATCAAAACTACTAACTGTAACCACAAACTCATCAGGAATATGTTTTCTCATAACCTAGACCCAGGGTGTCAAACATAAGGTCTGGGGACCAAAATCGGCACAGCAAAGACTTCAATCTGGCCCGCTAGATGGCTTTGGAAAATGTAAAGGAGGGCATATATTTTTGCGTTTTTTGGCAACCACAGGAGTCTTCCCCTACAGGCCATTAGAACTACAAGTTTAAGGTAGCAATGATATGTGAAATAATAGTTAGCAACACAAAGTCAGTGAACTGACTGCCAGTGACAGCAAAGATTGCTTTTTAGCTGACATACAGGGGTGGTAAATTCAGGGGTAACTTAGGCAACCATTGCCTGGAATGTCCATGAGTTACCAATGGTTAAGCAATAAAGTGAGAAGTGACAGGCAAATCTTGGACGAGGTTTAAGTGTGTAATTGATTTGCTTTTTGTTGTTTTCATCAATCCTCCACACTACTGTATATGTGTACTGTTTATCATGTAAGTTGTGGAATCTGAACTTGCCCCCCCGGGTAACGGGAAATTTACACAGCTGTGAATATACTCAAAAAGCGTTTACACATACGGAGTCTAAAATATGCTGAATGCAAGCTGCAATGCAAACATGTAGTGCAGCAATTGAGGGGTATATTGATAGAAAAAAAATTTAAAGTAATATTTTTTGTTTTATTACTTTTTCTAGCAAAATTGAAGGAAATGCCATCAGCCACAATGTTAGATTTTATGCTTCTGTTAAGTTTCTGTTGTTCAAACAAATTAAGCAATTAGATGAGTCCGTGTTGGGCACTGGGAAACAATAAAGTCACAGACTAAATAGGTATTGATTTAGCATTGGCATATGAATCAGTAAGGCCAAAAAAATCACTGCAAGCTGTATAACACTTGATGGTGGAGGTAAAGTAACTGCTAGCTGAAGCAAGTGGTGTTTTGAAAATGCTGTTGATTGTAGTGTGTGACTTGTTCGTGACCATTGATCATATCTTGTTTAGGAAAGTGCTGCACACTACAAATAAAGGTGGGAGGCTAAAACAAGGTTGCGACTGAAGGTGTAGATTGTTAAAGATGGGAAAAGGATGCATAATAAATGAAAAGATGCCATTGTAATTTTATTGGTCCAAGCGACTCTGCAGAGTGAAAGGCTTTCCTCCAGACAACAGCGAAATGGGATATTGATGAGGGTGTTAACAGCTGGCTGCAGTTCAAATGACTGACAGAGCAAATTCACACACATATGCACACAGGAACCTGGAACTGGTTAACCTCTGTCTCCAGCACTGATTTCACCCCCTCTCTCCTTCTGTCAAATATACACACGCACATACACTTTCACTGCTTTTCTTTCCCTTCTTTCACTCCATATCCATCTTTCTCTGCTTTACATCTCAGTTAAAACTCTTTACAGGATTCATTTTCTTGCCAGTTCTCTTTTTTTTCCTTCAACAACTTGTTTTTTCATTCTGTAGCATTCCTGTTTTACCTTTTCAGGCGTTTTCGTATTCTGTTTATCATTATTACATTACACTTTGACTCACACGTTTCCACATTCTACATTATAAACATTGCGCACTAAAGTTGGAACTAAATATTGTTGCAGATTCATGTGAGCTGTAGCTTATAATTGCTTCTCATATTTCCTTATCTGATAATAATTACTTGACTCAGACTCAATAATTAGAGAAATGTGTGGAGCATTACCATCATGTCGTAACCTCTTAGATTTTATCTTGTGAGGTTTTCAAGAGCTGAGAACTGCTGGACTAAACTGCCAGTGGTGCATGAAGTGCTAATTGCACATCAGCAGGTGCAACAATAAACGGCTGCTGACATATCAGTCTATCACTATTGCCAATTTAATATTTGACTTAATCGCCTCTTTTAGAATATTTTGGTACTTTCCCTGAAGTATTCTTTTAAGACAAAGTTTGTCCATTTTTTTAAAGACTAAAAAAGGGATCTGATCTTTGCCCTTCTTCCTTCATTTCTGTTTTCCCTCATGTCATGTTTCATGTTCATAAAACATAACATGAACAAGAAAGGTTGATATAATGAGGTCAGTATATATCCCAGTAATCCATGTGAGCTAAAAACTCAGCTTCAGATGCTCTAAATGCTCAGTTTTAGGCATTTTGTTTTTAAGTCAATCCCCATAGACTCCAATGTGAAAATGCATACATTTAAATGACTAAGATGCATGTTTACAGACTGATACAAAGAATTTTTGTCTCTGTGAATAGTAAATTTTTAATTATTCACTGATTAGGAGACTACTAAGGCTTAAAGTTAGTGCCATGTGTGCTTTGATTGACAGGTGTCAGTCAGTCAACTTCAACTCCACTAGTTAAGAGTCTTTCAACAGCATTTCTGTCAGTGTTTAATGAAAAAAAAAAATTAATGAAATTATGTCAATAATAATTTTTTGGTGTCGTAAAGACTGTCCAGGTTTCTGCTTTTAGCATTTACTCTATTATTTTTCTTAATCTGCATTAATTAGCAGTTATTTGTGCCTGTGCATTGTGTTTATACAGTTTATGGGTGTATCTTGATAATCATGCTGTATTTGGACCCTCTGGTCCAAGTATTCTGGCTCCAAAACAAAAACACTATAGCAATAGCCAAAATGCCAATGTTGAGACTTTAAAATGAGCCTGTGCTGGAAATGAGTACTTTTATGCTATCGTCTAATTATCCATGTAAAAGTCTCATTAAAATTAAAAACACCTCTTTAGAAGTGACCTGGACAACAGTTCAGCAGATATTGATAGCATGATAGGCCACCTTTGGATAAATTAAAGTTTAAAGAGCTGTCCTATTAGTCTCACTAGACTCATGTAATACAAACATAGCTTTGGAGAGCTGCTAATGACTCAGTAAGTGAGAGGATAGTGTTGACAGGAAGCCAGGCATGCTCTACCTCTCTTTCTCTCTCTCTCCATCTGTCACATGCACATGCAACAGTTTGCAGATTGAAGACAAGCTGGCATCAGTTAGACCAACTAGACTCTGTATGTGTTTACATATGCTCCAATTAAGCAGAAAGTTTTTTTTGAAATCATAATCGTCATTTTCACCAGTGCAGAACTGATTTATAGTTTATGAAGTAATTTAAAGCTCTTTTTGCTCTTTTCAAGCGATCGCCTGTCACGTCTCACAGGCTTCAAAGTTTGTGTCCATCAAAAACTGACTGCACAGCAGAACAAGTTCAAACACGAGGGAAATGTAACCACGTGTGGTTTCTGCTCACTCTCGCTTTCTTCCTCCCAATACTCTTGCTTTTTTCTCACGCGCTCTTTCATGTCCGTGTGTGTGTCAATAAGCCTTAATGACTTTCTCTCTCTCCTTTTCACGACCACACACATACACACTTCCTGTCTCTTTCGCTCATTCTCTTTTTTCACTTTAAGGTCATCTTCACACACTATATGCCTTGCTCGTGGTTACAGCGCAGTTAACCAGCCAAGCATTTTCCTTGAGTTACTATGTGCTTACTACTATAACTATACTATAACTCAGTCAACTACTCTCAGATATAAGCATTTCACAAATGCTGGGTCAAACCTGCAGGTTAAACTACCAACTGGTCACTTATGTCTCAGTTATGAAGGTACTTGGTGGGTAAGCCTAAAATTCCCTCTCTTTAAGCTCTATTTTGATCACAAGTTCCAAAGGGAATCATTTGTTTCTCTCTTTGCTACATATTTCTCCAAATTCACCTCCTAGTGACTCACTTTGTCCACCTGCTTACTGTCTGCCTTGCGAGCACCAAGCTGCACCTGTTTTCAGCAGGTTTCTGTGCTCCAAGCAGCTGTAGCTGCAGCTGGAAGACGAACGAGTAGAAGAGAGCTGCAACACTGAACCAAAATGATGATTTTAGAAGGAAACAGGTTAAATAACAGGTGCAAGGATGCATCCAAGAATAAGAACAATCTAAGAACAACTTATTGTTATTTTGTTGAGAACATCTTCCTAAAATAAAGGACTTCTAAAGTGTTTTTGTAATACCGTTGTTTTGCTTTCCATAATAAGCAGGAAATCTGGATGGTGATGCATCATCTGTCGCAGCAAGCCTACTTTGGCAGTTGACTATACAGTGCTAATTATAAATAGAAATGATGACTTGGATATAAAAATATATTTGACACCACATACTAAATTTATTTGGTACGTTTTTAAGATATTTAAAGTCATACACACATCACGCTGAAATTTTAAACTCCTGTTATAAATGTGCCAAGATTTCAGGTAAAGCTATAGAGGATGTGATAATGTTGTAAAAAGAGGAGAAAAATCGAGACATCTATTTAAAAGTAAAGGACAAATGGGTGGGACATCAAGATTACAGCTGTTTACAAGAAACTCAGGATCTTTAAAGAAAACATTTCCCTCTCATAATATAATATAATATAATATGATATAATATAATATAATATAATACAATACAATACAATATAATATAATATAATATAATATAATATAATATAATATTATACAAATATCCATGGACTCACCAGTCACTTTCAACTTTTTAAACCTACAGGAAGGATTCATTGAAAGAAAATGTGATGGGGGTGGCTGCACAGGAGAAAAAAAGACACTGTTTCACACAAATGTTTATTACATCTGAATTGCACCACTGGTACACTTCAGACCAATGTCAACCAAATATCTTTGGTGGACAAACAGTGCATGTGAGTCTACGGGAAAGGAAAAGGTGCCATTTTCACTTTCACTGTGTCAACTGTTGGGTAAATGCTGCTGCAAAAAGCCTGTAATACTGAAAGGAAACAGGTCATCTTCCACAAGCCAAGTCGTGGAGGGGAAGTCCACTCCCCTCCAGTGTAAACAAACAAACTCTGCAGAGCAGAGCAGGATGACTGCAAACACAGTAAAGTGATGAAGGCCGAACAGAAAGCCCAAAGAGGTCAAGTTAAATAACATAATGACACACTGAATGCTGACAAGAAAAAAATCTTTCCAGATGTCAGTGTTTTGACCCAAAACAGACAAATGTCCACCCCACACTTAAGACAAGTTCCAACAAGAATAAGAAATTGCTAACACTGGACAAACGGGCAGAATAAGAGCAAACCACAGTAAAGAGCTCTCAGACAACACTTGTTCCAATCAAAGCTCAGTTGGATGTAATAAGCTATTTATTGTTATTCTTACAGTATTATTTAAATACTGTGCAGGGTTTATGTAACATTATGATTTTAAAGACATTTCTTTATACAATTTTAAGTGTCAAACTGGCTGAAAAGTTTTGGCTGGAAAAAAAAACTAAAAAATTATTTGGATTGATTGGATTGGGTGAATTTACAAACACCCATTTCTCAGATTTGCCAGCAGTTTCCAGGTGTCATCTCAGTTAATGTACCTGGGCAAGAACCTCTATGTGAAATGACAGACAATAAAGGACTACAGAGTAACACAAACAAAACTAAACTAACCTAAAAGAACACAAAACTTCAATATAAACACACAGACACACATACACAAAAATCCCAAGACACATCTTGGCCAATCAGATCATGAGAGGACAGCTGAGGCCCACTGGTATTGATACCAGTGTCTATCATGTGTATCCAAGGTGTTCGGAAATCATTACTGTCTACCTCGCCTCCTCTAGAAAGGCAGAAAGCCCCACACAGCCGTCTGTTGCCAATCAAGCACCAGATTTGTTCCGGAAGCGTTGGCACAAAAAACCCTAAAATGTTTCAAGAAGGCTTTTCCAAGTGTTTAGACTGGAATGACACACACTTGCAATTTGCAAAAAGGCGAAAGACTTAAAGAAAAAGGACCAAATAAAGTCCCTTATTGATGAAATATTTTGCTGTTATGTCTTTGCTGGGGACACATTGGAAAACTTTTCCTGGATCGCAACATTTACACTTATGGCACTGAACTGACTGATCAAGGTGCATTTTAAAGCCAAGTGTAGCCAATTTAATTGAACAGTTAGCTACTATTTGAACTTTCATGCTGCACACAACCTTTTGTTCATTATGTAACCCTTAACCAGTCCATGAATTAGACTTTAAAACATTTAGTCAGGAGAAGTAGAAGATCTAAAACAATTTGATCCCTATCAGGCTGAGCCTTTTGTTAGTTTTACTTGCAGGTGTGTACTTCTCTGTTTAGTTTGGATGGGGCGCATGCTGCTGTGCAGACTGCAACTACAACTAGAAAGGCTGAAATTGATCAAGAACCTAGAGAGATATATGGGGTGGATTAAAATTGCAGAAGGCCAGATTTGGCCAGTGGGGCTTGATTTAGAGGTTTTGTCTTACCATTTTATCAATTAGAACAAAATGAAAGAAACAAAACACTCTTGCTTGAGAGATGAAAACGACATTTGTTAATAAATAACCAGCCATGAGGAAGAGTCAGACTCATGACTTCTGATTCTGGAGATAATTTCTTACCCCACTGAATTCATTAATTCACTGATGTGTCTGAACCACAGGGCTTTAATGGTAACACTGGGTGTCTGAGAAGTGATAGTTGTAGCAGTACTAACAAGCAGTTTCCCCAATATAAATGGAAATGGCATAAAAGCATTGTTTTTACTGAAATAATGGAGGTCAGGTAATTGCAGTCTGTGTCTTTGGAGTGTCTGTTGTGTGCTGACCAAACACAAGGATTGTATAATGAAGTAAACCATCAGTCACATGGTGTTGATCATGAAAGGCCACAAAGAAACCCCAAACACGCCCCAAAACATGAAGGTGGTTGTAATAAAAACCCCAAAACATGTGGATTTGCTTTTATCACAATAATATAATCAATATTTCTGGCTTTGTGAGTGAATGTCTGACTAGACCACTAACATCTGTCTGTCTATGAGTATTAGGTGCAGTTTTTGCCCTCGGGTCCAAAGAAAGGTTTGGCTGAAATCAAACAGATCGATGAGGTTTCCACCAAAAACCAGGGAGCTGCAGAAAATTTAAGACTTTCCAGAAACTTGTAGTGTTTGAAGATTGACATTTTTAAGACCTTTCAGACCTGCAGATACCCTGAATTCTTGTTTTATATCTCTTGGAATACTCGGTCTCAGTTTACCCAAATAACACATGTGGTATAGATTATGTAAATTGAAAATATGTACAACATTTATGTTTTGAATCTAACCTCTGATGTTGATGCTCCCCTCAAGGAAGCATTAATAATGTCCCCCTCAGGGAAACATTTGGCAGAGAGAGAGCCTACAGGTGGATGCCAGGTGGAGGCAGCAGCAGTAACAGCAAAAGATGTGTAAGAGAATGAGTAAAGGATGTCAGAGTGTGCCATGTGAGTGAAGTCAGCTAAAGGAATCCTTGCCGTAATGAAAAAAAAAAACAGTCATAGGAAATTTTAGGACTTTTCTCTCATTTTTATTTGAGTAAAATAAAACCCCAATTCCAAAATCAACTGGAACGCTGTGCAAAATGTAAATAAAGGCAGAATTTATACGATCTGCAATTCTCATAAACCCGTATTTTATTCATAGTAGAACATAGAAAACATACCAAATATTTAAACTATAACACTTTACTATCTTTTGAAAAGAAATGAGCTCATTTTGAATTAGATGGCTGCAACATATCTCAAAAGCTGGAACAGAGCAAAAAAAAGAAAAAAGATGAAAAGTTAGAGGTACTAAAGAGAAACAGCTACAGGAACATGTTGAATTAAATAGGCTAATTGTCAGTAATATGATTGTATATAACAAAGAGCATCTTAGAGTCTCTTAGAAGTAACGAGAGTTTCACCAGTCTGCAAAAAACTGCTTTTACAAATGTTCCTCAATAGAAAATTGCAAAGACTGAATATCAGTACATAATATCATCAAAAGATTGGAGCAATCTATGTGCACGAGGTACAAAGCTGAAAAGTTTGTCCTTCCGAGCCCTGAGGCCACATTGCATTAAAAACTGGTTTGATTGTATCATGGAAATCACTGCATGAGCTCAGGAACCGTGCCATCCAGAAATCCATGTTGCGTCTCTATCACATGAAGAAGATGCTATGTGTGAACATGATTCAGAAACAATGGCATCTTCTCTGAGCCAAAGCTCATCTAGAATATACTGAGATGAAGTGAGAAACTGTTCTGTGGTCAAATTTGAAATTCTTATTGGTAATTATGGACACTGGAACCTCCAGACTAAAAAGGAGAGGGAGCATCCAGCTTATTTTTAGCAATCAGTTCAAAATTCTGCATCTCTGATGATATGATATGACATGACATGACATGATTTGATATGATATGATATGATATGAGGGTGCGTTAGTGTGTATGTAACTGGGAGAAGAACATCCAGAAAGGCAGCGTCAGTGCAGAAAAACATATACAGGTTTTACAGCAACAAATGCTCCCATCCAAAGTCTTTTTCAGGAAGGCTTTGCATACTTCAGCAAGACAATGCTATACCACATACTGCAGCTATTACAACAGCATGGCTTTGTTACTCAAAGAGTGCTGAACTGTCTGCCTGTAGTCCAGACCTTTTACCAGCTGAAGACATCTGGCATATCATGAAATGAAAAATACAATAAAGAAGCCAGAGGACTGTTGAGCAGCTAATCCTATATGAGACAAGTATGGGACAACATTCCTTTCAAATAGTGTAGCAGCTGGTCTCTTCAGTTCCCAGATGTTTATGGACTGCTGTTAAAAGAAGAGGGGATGCTACACAGGCCTTGGCTTAACTTTTTCGAGACGTGTTACTGCAATCAAATTCAAAATGACCTTGATATGTTGTCTATGTTCTACCGTAAATACAATATCATTATATTTACATTTAACGCAGCATCCCAACTTTTTGGGAATTGGGGTTGTAAAAGTTTAACAGACACAGAACACATGGACTTCATATCCCCAACATATAAAGTGAGACTGTAAATCGTAACAACACTCAGAGCAATATTACTCAGCACGCAGTTCTGTCAAGAAGGCTGATTTAATATCTCAAGGGGATTTCCCTCTTTCTCTGGATTACTCAGCATCGCACAAAGCAAACCACAGCTAATTTCCACTGTAGTTTGGTTGCTTTAAAAGGACATCCTACATGTATAAAACCAGTTTAAAAGTTTATAAATCTTCTTGGTCCACCTGTAAAACTTTTACAATATATACGACAAGAAGTTCCATCAAAAACTCCAGTTACCCAGGTTTAAGGAGTATATTTATTCTAACTGGGCTCCTAAATAAACGTATATCAGTGTAAATACGAGCTTTTCCGTTGCTCACCTCCATCTTCCAGCGGCTGAGCCATTCTTCTCTCTGTCTCCTGCTGATATAGTATGGATCTCCAGCCTGAAAAGTTACTCTGGGGACTGGCCTTCTCCGCAGCCTCCCAGTCTCTCCCTGCATGTACACAAAAAGCTTGTTATATACTGTGTATACCATGAGAGTGATTGATTTAACCATGTAGAAAACATGCAAAATTGCTGCAGACACTTGTTTTCTCACCTCTCTGGGGGAGTCACAGTTTCTGTCATCTGGCTCGTCTGCAGGGGAAAAAAAAGTTACAGGAAATGGCTCATTTGTACAGGTTTAACGAGAGATTTAATGAGGATGTAAAGACGTGGTTTTCATCACTTTGCCCCAGTGTACTTATGTACAATTACCATTCCCTTAAAAGCTGCAACATGGAAGTTCTTTGAAAAGTAAAGTTTTAGATAAATGAATTACACAAAAGACAACATTTGTTGTTGTAAATAAACTGTTTAAAGTTTTTATACTGAAAGAAAATTAGCAGAACCTTTCCAAATGCTGTTAAATCTAAGGTAATAATCATATATAGGCAAAGAGCATTAAAGCTGTACCCTTATTCCTCTCCGCTGGCTCTTGTTTCCGACGCCCGCGCTTCTTGCGAGGGGAAGGTGAAGGCGCCGGCTCCTCAGGCGGAGTTGGGGGGGCGTTTGCACAGGGGTCAGAGGTTGCCATCTCCTGGGAAACACACAGAGCACAGTCTAGGTATGAGAAAACTGTTGAACGCCCTCGTCTACACCCATCAAAGGGTTCCACAGACATAATAATCATACACACACACACACACACGTGCAAGCTCTATACTCACACATAAAACAAATGCCTTAAAACACACAGTCAAAGAGCTACTTCAAAACTGCACACACATATTAGTCTGCAGAGGGCATCTGCACAGGATCAGTGTAATAAACACCCCCAGGTACCATTAAAACACACACAAACACACACACACCTTTGAGGTGACGATGGGGGGGGGGCTGTACTGATGTGATTAACAGTGCTAAATGATCCTAACTGCTCCTACCAGGTTAAATTTATAAACACAAATTTAAAATAACTTTCAAGGTTTAAGTTATGAAAATTTCAAACAAATGAATTTACACTGCAAAATATCAATATGGCAATACTCCTGAATTATGAACTTCTGCCTCTAGTTCAGGGGCTAATCCATTAGCTGACCAGCTTTAATAATGCTAAACACAGGACACAGCAGGGTTTTTAAAAAAAATATGTGTGCGTTTGTGTGTGCATGTGTGTGTGCTGCTAAAAGATTTTATAGATTGTTGGTTAAAAAGTGCAGAGCCAGAGGTGAATGTCAAACTGAAATGCTATGCTAATGCTAGCTTATGCTAAGAAGCATGCAAGGGCTCTAATGAGCAGCTGAGGCGGCCTGTAAAAGTCAGATGACGCAAAAAGGTGACTAAAAGGGCCTTGGGACACATTAAAATACTCCAGCACACACTTTTAACACTTGCAGTCAAACAGAAACAAGGTTGTAATCCAAAGTTACATTTCTGGTGGCCTTACAGCATACGTAATGGCTAAAATGTACTATTTTGCTTTAAATGTACGCTGTTGCCCTTTTGTAAAATAACAGCAAAGAGTTATCTACATTTATAGACCACCAGGTTCTTAGACTTAATGTGGGATCAAGCAGGGTCTCCAGACTCCATATAGTGACAGGGTAGCACTTTAGATTTGTTTACAGAGTTAGATTCAAAACCAGAGTTATAAAAGTTAAAAAAATGCTTTAAAGATTACTCATAATACTTCGTCAACACTTATTAAGATTAAATCAAATGCTAAAGGGAGAACTATTCATACATATAGTGTTTTATAAACTTAATAAATTACAACAAACACATCAAACTCACACTACATAAATCAAACCAATCCACTAAAGTCAACCACTTTGGTCCAAGTGGTTGACTTTAGTGTAAAACTTGCTATTTAAAATAATACATTTGTGTATTACTGTAAAAAGCATATTACAAATTGTGGATATCTACTGATAATAATACATTAGCTAAAATGAATTAAAAAGATGTGAACAAAACACGTGGTATGAATTAAACAAGCTGAAAATGATAAAAAAAAAAAAAAGTTAGCACACCATTGTCTATCCTGTGAACCATGACGTGCCCTTAATGTGAGCACGTGGCCTTAACATTTATCGTTTTAACCCAAATATGAAATTAAAGCTGCATTAAACAATGAAGAAAACACTAAACCAGCTCCTAACTTTTAAGCAAACAACTGACTACTTACACATTCAGCAGAAACAGAGGAATCTGGGTTTGCAGTCATCTTTTTGGCCACATGTTGAATGTAAATTCATTTCAGCCCTGGTTTGGTCCACAGACTCTTGAGAAAAATATCTGGATGTCTTTGGGTTGCTATAAGTGCTCGCCGTTCTTCAGCTACTTCGCCTCTCCGTCATTTAGCGCTACACAGAAAGTGTACAGCCGGCTTGAGTCAGCTGGTTATACACTTCCTTTTGCAAGAGCAGGTGCACTGGTTAAGCTTCACTGAACCAATCCTACGACCTGATTGAAAAGCAATAGGTGGATATTGCTTAATGCAGCTTTAAAGATGTGCTGATATTTAGTTTAGTTTATAGTGAAGAAAAAGGCCACAAATGTGCTGCAAGCAGGCCGAAATGCATCGAAAAGCAAGCTATTTTTAGCACAGTGGAACTTTCACCTTTTCAAACAACTTCTCTTTGCACTTCCTCTTCTCTCAGAATCTATCGTCGCCTTGATCTTGACTGACAGACAGCCTGGAAAGTACCTGACTTTACTCTACAGCTGACAAACTTTAAACTTGCTGTGTATACATGCAGCAATCCAACTAAGGGCAGCTTTTAGTTGGATGAAACGTTTGATTACACCCAAGGGTAGGCTGAACAGAGAACAGGATGTAACAAACAATAAAACAATGGTGCACCAAAATAATAGAATAAGCAATCACACTACAGCAAATTAATACATGCCCGCTGTGTTTATGTTTAACAGATGTACAGCCGAAGTAGCTGCATGTATTGTTAAAGTGTAAGATGTGAAAATGGGCAAATACCTGTTGTAGAAATCTGTATTTTTCCTGTATACAAAAATTATAGAATCTACCAAAGAAACGCTGGGATTTTTCATTATGATTTGAAAGTACAATTTTGCTTATCAAATGGCCAGAAATAAGAAAAAAAATGTACAGACTTCTGGTAACTTAAGTAACACAGACTAATTAAACTTAGTTATATGCAGACCAGTTGCGCTTATGTGCATCCCCCAACCCTACCAAAAGGCCCAATCTGAGCCAGTAAAAACCCTGGAAATGTGTACTGCAGGTATTTTTGATTAAATTGAGCAAATAAGAGGAGAAATGTCAAAACTATGCACAAGTCACATCAAAGCAAACCACCCAGATTTCCCTTATATTTTTATGTTTTTAAGTCCCGCACCCTCCTGTTGTGAAAAATTGCAATACATGCATCCAGAGTTTGTGTTATCCTAGCTGCCAGATCATAAGATGCAGTCAATACACACATTAAATACCAACACAGCTTGGCAACCAGATTGAAAGGGACTCCTCATGGCTTAATTCTGCGTTGTCAGACCAGTTAGATCACACACTGGGAAAATACAACCTGAGGGCTATAACTACCCCACAGACCTTCTCCATCTGACCCTGAGTGTGTAAAAAACCTCACAGAAAATCAATGCTCAGGAATCCCAAGGCAAGCCTGTGCTGCTTTACGTAACATAAAAGGACTAATTTCAGTGTTTTAAGTGTATGTCTATCATTTTTCATGTTAGCAGTGTTTTCACTGCAACCTATAAGTGGGGTTCAATGCAGTTATGGATTGTATGGCTCTTTTTTTTCAGTATGACGGAAAAAAATTCTGTCCGGCCTTAAGTTTGATGCATAATGAAGTAGCTGCAAAATGTTAGGCATTAAAATGAAAAGAAATCAGTAAATGTGGGTCAAACCATATATATGACTCTTCTAGTATGGATCACAGAATTGCAACTTCAATAAAGTTGGAAAGATTCAAAAACTCATTAGTGAAACTTTGGAAAAACACAGACACATCTTTCCCCTCATATTTAAGCAGACGGTCACAATCAGTCAGTTGTAATCACTTTTTCAGTGCAAGGAGATGTGGGACAGGGACCGCCTACAAAGTGTGACACAGACTAAAGTCTAGTATCTCCTCTTGCTATTTGAATCTTCATACAGGCGCATGTTCATTATTTGAAAATGAAAATATATATTAATGAATAAAGACATTTAAAAAAGGCTTATCTCCTAAAAAGTCGTCTGTAGCAGTGAATATACTCTGTTTTCATTGACAACAAATTAATTAAGTGTCCAATTACTAATCAGACGCCGCATATACACAGAGCTTTTGCATGGAAAGAATGTAATACTGCTTAAAAGCCTAGCTACAATTTCTTAAATCCCTTTTTAATCAGTAACTGGAAACAGATTAATGTGACTATATTTACTGAGTTTGCAGTTGGGTGATACAACAGAACAAAGTAGCAAATCTACACAGAATGGCTGAATCTTATGGCAGGATCTTAAGAGAGCTGTGCATAGCTGAATGCCTGCAAACCTCAATAAAATGAAGCAACATAGCAAAGACACGTGGGCCAAAATTCCTCCACAGCAATGTGAGAGACTGATAAAGTCATACCGAAAATGATGACTTAATTTGTTGCTGCTAAAGGTGGTTCTATAATCATGGGAGCGTACGTACTTAGTGTTTTTAATCAAGTATACCTCAAGAATCCTCTGAAAACATTCTTTTACACAACAGTGCATGTTCTTGGGTTGTTGTTTTTTTAAAGTATAGGCTTTGTTTTTCAATAATTTAAGTTCATACCCCTGTACTGTAACACACTCTCACAAGTTACATTCACATCTTAAATGCTGTTGACCGTCTTTGGCACTTTACTGCAACCATTTGCACTACTGTCATACCTGCTACCGTTGGTCATTTCCACTACTGTCCATGTACAACTCACAAGCTGGTCTATCTACTTATTTATTTATCTTTTATATCTGCACTGCTGTATATAGGTTTGACTTTTAATATACATTTCCCAAAAATGTGTCCTTTATCTTTTTCAATTCTTAATTCTTCCTCACAGTCAGGTGACAGAGAAATGCATTAGTGCCATTAATTTTTAGGCACTTTTTAGGATATTTGCGATAGATGTAGAGGTATAATGAACACAAACAAAATGACCACACTTTGTACCTGACATTGTTTCCCTTACTCATTATAATCAGGTAAAGTCTGAGTTTTTTCTGGCAGTTTTTTGACTTTTATATGAGTCCATTATATTTATATGACTGCACATAGGAACTCAACACAACACGATCTTTTGCTTGCTATTTTAAACATTTGGACCAAAATTGTCATTTTTATCCACCAGCCACATGTCATGATACTTTTTTGTCAGACATGCCAACCACAATCTGTTCACAATCCATCTGTGACCTTTTTGTGGTCTGGATGCAAAACGGAAACACTGAAAGAAACCAAACGAAACTCCACATGCACCAAAAGTGAATCGAAAGGTCTGGTTGACATGCATAGTCTGACTGAGCTAAGAGCCAAGCAGTTTAAATAATTATAGTTTAGCATAACTTAAGATTGAATCTAGTTATTATAGTGCAAGCAGAGTTTCATTATTCATAAAAAACTGAGGGGGATTTTCACGTAGAAGTATTGCGTAAATGTCGGGAAGTGTTCCAATATAACTCTGTAGTCCTACTGTACTTCAAGCTACTTTAATCTACAGTAACACACAGGCATGCATAATAACCCACCAGCTGCTCCACACATGGTTGAAGCAGAGAGGAAGAAATGGGATCAAAATGAGGGAGGAAATAGGAGGAG
This sequence comes from Oreochromis niloticus, assembly GCF_001858045.2. NCBI lineage: Eukaryota > Metazoa > Chordata > Actinopteri > Cichliformes > Cichlidae > Oreochromis > Oreochromis niloticus. The sequence goes on along the minus strand of NC_031980.2, from coordinate 17,498,598 downwards.
GAGGGGGAATACTATCTTAACTTAGAAAAAAATACTAACCAGCAGGAAAAAGAAGCAATGAAATGATGAAGGAAAAAAAAGACAAAGGCTAATCTAATCATCCATGAAACCATCATCATTACTCTAATATTATGTGTGTACAGGCGAGAGTGTGGTTACTTTTGATGGAAGAGAACAAGTGGAGAGAGAGAGGAGAAATTGAGGCTTTCTCGACCCATCTCTGCTCTATATAGTTACTGACAGCTCCACCCTGGAGATCCACACAATTCCTGGTCACACTCCACGGTGTGATTGTGTATTTGTGCTTTTCGTATTTGTATGTCCTGGTGGGGACTTTAACCTGAGTGCACACCAACCTTGGAGGACTTGTCTCACTACAGGGAGCATAAAACTTCAGGGATGTGGGTAAATAGTCGACTCGATGATGATGCATTGTTTACCTATTGCAAGTCGGCCAAATAAATGCTAGCCTATACATCAGGGGTGGCCAACTCCAGGCCTCGAGAGCCGGTGTCCTGCAGGTCTTAGATGTATCCTTGATCCATCACAGCTGATTTAAATGGCTAAATTACCTCCTCAACATTTCTTGAAGTTCTCCAGAGGCCTGGTAATGAACTAATCATTTGATTCAGGTGTGTTGACCCAGGGTGATATTTAAACCTGGAGGACACCGGCTCTTGCGGCCTGGAGTACACCGGCTCTTGCGGCCTGGAGTTGGCCACCCCTGCTATACATAAAAGCTTTCCTATGTCTGCTTAAGTTTCACATTACTAATGGAAAAAAGTAAAGTCCAGAGGATGAGTTGGCACAGATGGATAACTTCAGGTTTAATCATGAGTTTTTAGATGAATTCTTATAGGGGGTACATTCCCATGCCAACTTGTGCTGCACACTTAGAGTAGGTTATGCGCGAGATAAGAGAGAAGCATGTACAAAACCAGCTTAATGACCAATCAGTTCTGTGGAAAAAGGCGTTACCATTGCTGGAAAAGCCTGTGGTCCTAAGTGCACAGTTAGAAGAGGGGTCTAAAGATTTTAGAGGTAGTTTACAGTTTTGACTTTCTTTGACAAAAATTAATACAAAATAGCAATTCTTATAAGCAACTTTAGTCCTTGCTATATTTTCCTGTTGGCTGCAAAGAAAGTTAAACTTGTTTTATAAGTGAAAACAGGGCACTTAAGCCTTTTACTTGCCGTCTTATATAAAATGTAGGTAAGTGGTTTGATGTTTGTTTTTGCATTTGTTGTTCTTTCAGCTTCTTTCACTTGTTCTCAGCCACTGCAGCTGAAAGAACAACGCTAAAACTGCCTCACACACAACCACACACACATATATAAACAACCTATGAACTTAATAGAACATGCAGTTGTAATTACATATCAAAAGACTGTAATCCAAATCAGTCTGTTAACTTTGATACAGAGTAGGCATTTCTGTTGGCTTTCCTTTCTCGTTTCAATAAACTTTAGTTATAGAGCACTTTTCCAGTCTTACTAACTAAAGTGCACAGAGCACACATACTCACACACACACTTACAGACACACACACACACACACACACATTCATATAGTACTTTTTGTACTATGTTTTTCCTCTCAGACACACACAGCTGATTTGTGTGCAGCAGCTTTTTTTTCGTTGGATTCAGTCAGAATTACATATTTAACATCTGTACTTTTCTAATGTTATACTTTTATCTTCCTTTGTAAACTTGCTCTACAGTTACTAGATCTGTACATGCAAGCCAAGATTAGGAATACCTGGACTGATTTATCAATTGATAACCACCTTTATATGACCACTTAGCTTGATTGCTGAAGTTATTAAGAGAAGCCACAGAAGGAAAAGACATCCTGGATATGTATGTAGTACAGCACTGCAGTAGCGTTACACATTGTAGAAATATTTAATTAGGGTAATACAATAATAACATCTAGAATTAGGTTAAACATTGTAGAAAAGTTTCTGTGCTGTCCGCTTGTTTTTCAGTCACAATGCAAAGTTGGCAACATCGCCAGTTTGTAATGTTGCAACTCAGTCATTACATTGTGTATTTGTAGGGTAGTCGGTTAAAGAACTTCACTGGTGTTACTAAGATATTGCAACACCACCCGCCACTAGAAGATGTAGGGAGATGGAAACTAACAAGTTTTGAGGCAGTAATGATGTAGGAATTGGGTTGCTCCATATACGCTGTACAAAATGCCACACAGTTCAGGGACATTTAAAATATGATTTGATGATTTGTCAATTATGTCTGTTCTCTTACTTTCAGACTGCTTGAGTAATCCGATTTTTTTTCTCCTGTTTAAAGTAATTAAAGTTAAGCTTAAATATTCACTTGTGATCGTTAGGGTTAGGTTAAGGGAATGCTCAGTGCCAATAAGTAAACCCCACAGAGATTACTGAAACACATTTGTGTGTGAGTGTGTGACTGTGTGCCTGTGTCTGACAGGACCCACATTAATCCTGCTCGCTTTGTCAGGGCTCAGACATCAAAGCATGATCAGACCTGCTCTCCTGCACACACGCATATCCACAAACATACACACACGTGGGTTTTTCTATATTTATGAGGGCACTAACTGACAATCTAATCTATCCTAATCTTCAATCATCACAATGAACCATAACTACAACCCTTTGTGCGCTGAAACCAAATCCTAACCCACCTATTGCCTTATAAAATGTGAGGACCTGCCTAAATGACCTCACAACAAAGGTTTTTGGTCTGTGCAAGCATATCAACACACACACACACACACACACACACACACACACACACACACACACACACACAGATAATACACAGTCTTTCCTTCTGAGTAGTTCACTCAGTATTCCTCTTGTCTGGGGCTGTTTGATCAGCTATATTGACTTGCTGATTCTGCCACAGAGTTCAGTCGGTACAAAGACACACATACACACACACACACAATACACACAAAGTAAGCGGTTAGAGAATGAACGCTGAGAGAAATATGACGGAGGGGAACTGCCAAAGACCTGAAGTCAGTGCTAGTGATGAAATATACCACACAGTGTAATTATTACAGTGCTAATGCAGCTCTGTAACACGAGTCACAGGTTATTTACTGCTGGACTAAGAGAGATTGGATGGATGCCAGTTCAAACTCAGAGTAAAGCTGGAAAAGGAGTGGTAAGGAGCATAGTCACAATGGGTAAAAGTAGACGACAAATACAGCAGCTGAACATAGAGCAATGCTCACATTTTCTCATAATAAATGTGGGTCCTGCTTTCCACCAGGCACTGTCAAAATTAGCAGATTATCATGGAAAATGTTTCCTTGTAAGTATCACTATTTTTCCTAATTGACAGACCCTTGAAATACAAAGGGGTGGGTTGAAATCTCTTGCTTTGTAAAGTGACCTTTTTTCTAGCATTTGTGAGCCCTCATAACTTCATAAGACATTTAATGTTCAGTCCTGAAAAACACATTTAAGTTTTGTTTAAAAACTGGGACTAAATGAATTTTACACCCATTCCAGGTGTCACAGTCTTAAACCAAAGTGTTTTTATACAATAGTTTCTGAAACAAGTACCAGAAACAAGCACTGGTTCCCTGAAATATTTAACCTGATTTTTTTTTTTTTTCCAATATATTTTGCTGGAGAAAAGTTCAAAAATTCACATCACTATATGAGGCTGGGTGGCTGTTAGTGGCTGACTTGCCAAATGTACCATAATTTCATTCATGATTAAAACTTTTAAAATCCCGCTCTACTGGTGAACAGATAAAGTGCATGCTGAGGCTTTCCAAGCGGTTTAAATGTATTATAAGTTTATTACTGTAAGACAAAAATCACTGCCCCAACACTAACTCTGGTAAGTGTTATTAGGAAAAATCACTAATAACACATTTGCAAAATGACATCACCAAAAGGCATGCTGGGTAATGCTAACTAGCCAGGTAACTGTTGAGGGAGGAGGTTGGTGAAGCATTCAAGAACAGTGAAGACAGATGGAGGATGTAGAAGTGCAGAGAGTTAAATCTGCTGTTATATCTACCCACACAGCACAGGTTACCAGGTAATGCAAAGTTAGCACAAGGTTTGGAAGAAATTGGAGTTGGTTTCATACCCACATCGAAGCGCTAACAAACTAGATATTTGTTTAAAAACAGCAAAGTGTCATTACATCTAAGCTAGAAGTAAATCAGGCAGGCTGTTAAGTTGCGACTCTATGTTACTGTCCAGGGTGCACCCACCTTGGACAGGTCACCCTGGACTTGCCCTGCCAAAGCTGGGACAGGCTCCAGCCCTGAATTGGATAAACACAGGAAAATGAATAGATGGATGAAAAAAAATTCTACTTCTGTAACCCAGTGCTAATCATTTAAATGCCAAACATAATGTCTTTTTCTTGCAAAATGTGAGCACTCATCTTACAATGATCCAATAAAATGTGATTTGGGACATTAAACTAACCTTAGTGATAACTGTTGGCTTGCATTTGGCAGAGGGTGGGAAGGATATCATAGGTGGAGGAGTGTGTTTGGATCTTAGGTGGCAAAAACTTTGCTCACAACTGTTGAGTCCTTTATCCTCCTCCTACTGCTTTTTTCTACAGCTCAGTATCAGTCAGTTTGTGCTTCATACATTCAAGTCATGCCCACTTCTGAGCAATCCACCAACTTAAAGTCATATTTTTATGACTTTAACTGATGCTAGAGATGATCTAACTTCTGTTCCAGCCAGACTTTAAGTGGTATGTGGAAAATGTGGGGGCTGGAGCCATGCTGACCAGAAATTGATGAGTGTGTTAAACTGCTATTACATGTGGAGGGAGAGCAAATGCAATGACTACATCTGCAAACAGTCAATGTGTAGGGGACTCCCCCTTTCAAAGATACACTGCTGATTAAGAAAGAAGTCTCTCTCTGTAACACACTGAAGCAGAAAAAAACAACCCACACAAGCTACTATCTCAGACACACTCAAATGTGACACTTAATTAATGCAGTAAATGCGCCTCCAGATCAGTGTGTTTCTGTATGATATGATTTGACTACAGCTGATGCACGGCAGCTCGCAGGTGTGAATGAATAAGAAGGAAAGTAGTGCATGCATGTTTAACAAACCTCTGCAGATTAGAGAGGGGAGTTTTTTTAATAGGTGAACAGATAATCAATCATTCTTCTGCAGTTTAAAGCACAAAACACCATCAGGCTTTAAGTACAGTACTCACAGGAAGCAGCTGTTTGCGTTTCCTGCTGGGACGACCCACTCTGCGCTTGTTGCGGGGGCTCGCCGGTGTCCCCTCCTCTGGACTGTCCTGGTCTGCACCATCTTCACTCTGTGAAATTACAGAGAGGCCACATCAAACACTCAATGAAGACTGTATGAAGTTATAATTGATGTCAGCAGTAAGACCGCATTAAAGCAACACTGACTAAGGGCAATGTGGCTAAGAAGCTCTTCAGGGCAGAAGTTGAAAAACAGGATATAATGAACACAGGGCACCATAGCAGTATTAATAACGAAGTTATTTCCTGGTTTTAAAAAAAGCCACATTTCACACATTTTATGTCTTTTTTCCCTTTAAAGTAAAAGGAAAAGAGATAAATACGCTACTAAAACAAGGAATTTAAAGCTTGACCATGTCCTGATTGAACAAAGCAGTTCTATATCTATAAATGAGCCCAATGTGAAAGAGAAAACCAGTAAATTAGATGGTTGCAGACATGAACTCCAGCTGTGAAGCAGACAGGATGTTGTACTACCAGACCTGCTCACGATTGATCTAAGCATGGACACAGAACTCCAGAAGGCTATTATACTAAGCCACTTTATTGCCATCTGACATTTACTGTGCTTGTTTTTTTTAACTACATTTAGTACGTAATTTTATTTATTCTGCTTTTTTGAATTTATTAAACAACTTTTCTTTATAGTGCCACTTTATTGTTATATATTTTGCTTTTTTGACATTGCATTTTGTTGTGTTTTGTTCCAGAATTTACCCTTTGAGAGCCTTTATTTTAGTTACATTACTATTTAATTAATCTTTTGAGCAATTCTTACCATATGTAGCTGTGTGTTGAGTCGTATTTTTAGTCATTAATCTCATTAATTTTTCTAAATATTTAAGATATTCTGTCAGAGGTGTAGTTCTTTTAAGAGCTGTTCACCTAGATACTGCCACGAAGAGGTTGAAAAAAAAACAAACACAAAGGGAGAAGGTAGAAATAAAACTTCTATACATTCACTTTCTGCTTTTTATCAAGCTCACAAGAGGCACCAGTCTAACCAGAGATGCCGAGACCTCCCTCTCCCCAGGCATCTCCTCCAGCTCTTTCAGGAGGAAACCAAACTAGGCAAGAGACATAATCTCTCCAGCGTGCGCTGGATCTGCACTGGGCTCTCCAACCAGATGAATATCTTAGAAACACTTAGGAGGCATGTAGTAAGTGTCGTGGTCACACGTGTGAATCACCTCAACTGGCTCCCTTTGATGTGAAGGAGCACCCTGAATACGAAAATGACCAGGCCCTCACCCATCTCTAAAACTGAGCCCAGGCATCTGTTAAAGGAAGCTCTTTTCTACTGCTTGTAATCGATTCCTCAAATTTTTGGTTACTACCCACAAGCTCATTGAGACCTTTGCTTTAACACCCTGCTGTCTCTTTTGACTAGAACAGACCAGTATAGCATCTACATGACAACAGGCCTGTCAGTCTCTCTATCTGCCCAGAAACTCAATACAAACCTGGAAACCTTCGCGATGTAAGCTGAAGGTCTTTACTCAATGAAGCTAGGCGGACTACAACATCTGCAAGATACAGTGACATGACTATGACCCCATCAAACCTGACACGCCCCACTACTTGGCTGCACCTAAAATATCTGTCCATAAAAATTATGAACAGAAACAGTGACAAAAGGCAGCTCTAGAGGAGTCCAAAGCCCAACAGGAACAAGTCTGACTTATTCCCAGCAATGCAAACAGAGCTCTAACTACAGCTATACTGAGATTGATTCCCTCGTAACAATGGGACTGATATCCCACTCCCCAAGAGATGTGGTCAAAGTCCACAAAACACATGTAGACTGGTTGGGAAAAATCCCATGTACTTTCAAATATCCTCAAGGGTGGAAATACAAAATATTTGTGATTTCAACAATAAAGAGGTTTCAACAGCTGAAGCCTTGTTTGTATGTGTCCCCCGACTGTTATTATGACCCGGCTCGGAGGTCGTAGCATTGAACAGTGATGTGCCTTTGCCCCAATTCAGCACATACTGTCATTGTATAGTCTACAGGCATCGAAATTAATGTCCTACACGAGTTCATTAGATCAATTTCACACAGTGTTTCTTGCAGAAAACAGTGCAAAAATCACAAAGCGTGTAGGCGCCTTTGTCTGAACCTAAATGAATTAATCTAGGTTGTTTTCTAAGCTTCCTCTGCTCAGGTCAGAGACAAAGAAGGATGTTGGTAGAGCTGAGTTGTAGACTAGCAGTGGTGTAATTTTACAAAAAAATAGGGAATAAAAATAGCTTGCTGCACCTGTGTGTGCTGGGTGTTAAAGCACACCACAGTGCTCTGTGTGACGATGAGCTGAAATGAAATTTGCCTACATTAATTTCTCTTTTTTTTATATTACACCAAACAACACTTTTACAATGTCCTTATGGTGAAAATGTTGGCAGCTCAGTGGTGTGACAACAGTGGCTTTCCTCGGACTTAAGTATGCGATCTTACTTGGTATGAATCGCAACTTCAAAAAAACCCAATGATTCAAAATTCTGATACATAAAAGTGTGAAACAGTCATGCAGGGTGCGCTGAGAGGACAAAAAGACACCTCAGACTATGGACAGCGAAACTCTGCTGTGGTAAATGAAAAACAGATGGAGACATGCAACACATTCAGCGCTGAAATTAAAAACAATTATGTCACAAGAAAGTACACATTAGCTTCTAAATGTTGTGAAGTTTCTTTAAAGTAGGAAACCACATTTGTAATGTTTCTGTTAATCGAGATAAATGAGACAACATCGGGCACTGCTGAGGCACTTAAACTTTATGAGGCTGTTTGCCACGACTAAATCAGTAAAACTAGTGAAAGAAGCCAATTTTATGATGAGATACATGGTGAAACTGTTATGTGGATTGTCACATCTGGATTCTTTTAGACTGGATATAGATCCAGTGAAGTGCGTTTGCTTGGAGTCTGTTGTTTGATAGCATTACTATAACAGGTATTTACAGATTCTATAAATGAAACACGCTGAATGTGATGGGGAAATAACAGCTTTGTTTATCTCATTAGTGTTACCTGTGTTTAGTCTGCCACACCTGTTTCCCATTAGTCTCCTAAGTGAATATACCTCCTGCTTTTTTACTCCTCAGTGGCCAGAGGAGTTGTCTTGTGCTTTTCCCAGTCAAACTTTCAAGGCATATTCCTCATTTTTCTAGTATAATTCATTGTTTTCCAGCTTTTGTTGCCTACTGATCCTTTTGTGTATAATGCTTTGAACTGTTTCACAGACTTTGTCCGTCTTTACCTGCTGCTACTGGATTGTTTACCTCACTGCCTGTTTCTGGATTAAAGATTCAGACTGTGTGTCTTTATCTCTACTCTGCATCTTTCCTGAATTTGGGAAACATTTGTCCAGAAAGAGATGTAATAATTTATTTGAGAGGTCCAACTAAATGGTTTTGGTTTGGTTAGGCTTTAATCACACAGGCCAAAAGACCCTTGCAACCTCTGGCCACTAGGGAAAAATATGTATTACAGGACTGATTGCTGGCGGCTGCTTGCCATGGCTAGGGGAAATCAGTCACAAAGAGGGCACTGCATCAAAAACCTCCTTGTGATTGCTTTGGTTACTAGCAGATTGCTAGATTGCTATGGAAGATGCAGACTTGTCTGCAAACATTAGCTAACTACTAAATTGGAAAAGTGCGACTCAAATCAGAGATGGAGAATGTTTGCTCTCAAAGTGAAAGTTGTACCTCACCGCTGCAGCAAACATTACAAAAGGCAACAATTTTACTTTGAAGCCGGTTGGTGCTTTTACAGTTGCACTACTGCTTGGTAAGCATGTTTGCAGACAAGTCAGCATCACCCATGCAAACTGCGGGCAACTGCAGCAATTTTCAAGCAAGAAAAGCAATCACAAGAAAGTTTTTGGTGAAGCACCTTACAGTTTGGGGGAAATAAATATTTGATTTCCTGCTAAATTTGTAAATGTGCTTACTCACAAAGAAATGAACCCATTCATTCATTTTAAGTTAAACTTTATTTATATAGTGCAAATCGATAACAATGGTCTCATAAAGGTACTTTATATAGTAAGGTAAAGACCCTATAATAGTTAGAAAAATATCCCCCAAATCAGACATTTGGCTGTGAGCATCACTTGGCAACTGTGGGAAGGAACAATCCCTTTTCAAGGGTATAAAACCTCTGTGAGAATCAGGATCAGGGAGGATGACACCTTTCGGCCTCAAACAATTGGGGGTGAAAGAAAAGAGAAGAGGAAAAAAAAAGAAAAAAAAAAGAGTGCAGTGACCAAGGATGATGTTTAGTTTTATTTTGAAAGTCACTAATTGGCCCATAGTTCTCCTGTTTGTTCTTGTTTTCTTACATTGATTATAAAAACTGTTATCACCCATTAAAAGATTATAATTTGACCTTATCTTGTTTCTATCTCTCCTGGGCAGGTGGGAGTGTTATGTTAAGTGGGGTAATACGGTGGTAAGGGTGCATTGAAGGCCCTGCAACAGACTGATGACCTGTCCAGGGTGTACCCCGCCTCTCGTCCTAAGACAGCTGGGATAGGCTCCAGCCCCCCCCCCCCCCCCCCCCCACCCAACGCTGAATTAGATAAGTGGAAGAGAATGGATGGACAGATGGATGGGTTAATTGCAGTTACTGATAATGGGATTCCCTTCCTTTGCCTCCCTGCATTTTTGGACGTATTTGATAACCTTTTGGCCAATAATGGAGTCATTCTCTTTTCTTAAATGATCCCAATGCAAAGTGTGACTTCCTCAGAAGCAGAGGTTGCGCCAAAGTTTTCAATGAACCCAAGAAGACATATGAGAGAGCCAAACAAAATAAGACGCACCTGCTCCAGCTTTAATGTGGTTTCATCCAAATTATGCTTTTAGGTTTAAGGGTGTTTTAGTTTGGCCAGAAGGCTGCGATCTCCCTGCTGAAGAGATTCTCATTACAGGGTTTTTTTATTCATATCCAAGCACTCTTTATGCACATCGGTGCCTCGGGCGGAAATTAAATAAATGTCACTGATACCACAGAGAAACATTAGTCTCTTGTGCTGCTGAAGCAGAGCAAGGAGCTTTAAATGTATCAGTTAGGGGCAAATTCGTTTTTAATCAGAGGTTTGCCCAACTTGTTCAAAGCTTGTTTAAGATAAGAGAGAAAAAACTAAGACTAAAACAAATGTGTTCACTGATTTCTCAGTAGGTTAAGATAATATTTCCTTAGGGTTTAAATTTTCTTTTTTTTCTCACTAAATAAATAGCTCTTTATTCAGTTCAGGGCTGAGTAATTTTCCTTGTAAAATTTTAAATATTTTTCTGGAAAACAGATACAATATCATATATAGAATAATCAATCACATTTAAAAACATAAACTTTAATAACACAGTTTCTTAATTTCAGTTTTACTCCAAAATTGTAAAATTATGATGTAGAAGTCTTTTTTTTTTAATTACATTACTAACCAACCCCACTTTAGACTTCATGGAATCTTGAAATTCCATGAATTTAAATATTTTGGTCCAACTGTGTTAAAGTTACTACAAAACTAAATTAGGTGTAAAAATAACTTTTTCAAAACTGCAATTAAACTGAACATGAAACAAATTTTAAAACTGCATTAAAATAAAACCTAAATTCACACAGAAATATTGATCATCATCAACATCAATAAGCCCCACAAAGTTTGTGCAAAGTTAATTATTTACAGTTTGTAATGAAATATTCTAGGGGTTCCACATTTACCACTCAGAAGACGTTATATGAATACAAAAAGAGACAGTATTACTAGATGTCAAGTTTGGATAATAAAGAAGAAAAATACTTGTAATATGTCAATACTTTTTATACCTCAAAGCGTTCACATTTGTTTAATCTCATTGTGACTTTTTCAATGTTTCATGCCAGAAGATTGTCTCAATGAGGAAAAAATAGACATCCTGTTGCAATAATGTATATCATCTTTACTGCTACACCGTGTACTTCCTGCTGTCAAGCTTGTTTTTTTACCCCTCGCTCTTCTCTGCAGGACCCAGTGTTACAGGGACACTGGAGTGGTTGCTAAGGTGCAGAAACTGCTCAGCAACTGCCTCCAGTGCTGACTAAACATTCTGATGTCACTTCCCTGACAATCAGCTTAGCAACCAGTTAGAGCACTGGGTAATGGCTTTGCACCAGCGTGCCTGATGTGTTGTCCATATGCCTTTGTCGTGACATACGGTCGGAGAAACACACTCAAAAATGGACTCAAGTGTGTGGTGTGCTTTAAAAAAAGATTGTTTAACCAGTGAGATTATTAGGCAGCTACATGGCTGATGGTATGTGTTATTTTCCTAAGGTTTCTAACAGTAATGGCTTCTCTAAGAAAACATTAATTCTCTTAATGCCATGAAAAGGTGGTCCTGAAAACCTGAAATCTTAAGCAAAGGCAAAGGTTAAACTGGATCATTTCTTCAGCAGGGAGAGAAAATATGAGTGTGCAGAAGGGTGAGCAAATATTTTCAATGTAAAAGCCATTTCATTTCAATTTGGGACTGGTACAAACATCCCTTTGTTAACCTTCAAGCAACAAAGACATTGTCCCTATACACCAACCTTTATCTCTGACAGATATTTTAAAATATTTATATATAATTAATTATGTTTTAAGTAATTTTATGTAAAAAGGAGTTAAAGTGATTTCCATCAACTGAACTGTTTTCTGACAATTTAGAATGAAGTATCTGTTTCAAGGCTTCTGCAGCATGCTTACTACTTTAAGGCCGTTAACCATAACTTGACTGCAAAACATCAGATGCAGTGATTAAAAGTTGAAAATTGCAATAAAAATCTGAGACAAACAACCAATAGATTTTTCAATTATCTGTGCCACAACAAAGGGCCAATTACTGTAAAAAACTATAAAAAGCTGAAATAAAAATATTTTTACAATTTAAAACATCACTACAGCAGATATAAATATACAGCCGGAGTTATAAATGACCCCAGTTTGAAGGTTAAAGTCATATTTTTTAAGTCTTGCTGCAGTTTAAATAACTTCCATAAAACAACAAGATAAGAAGCAGTAATTTGTATTTTTTTTTAGTCCATCTTCAAACCACTGTAGTTTAACCATAACAGACCTAAAGCTGCTAATCTCCCAACGAGAGATTTGCTTTACCGGGAAGTATATAAGCCAGCAGTGGTGTTGAACTGATACAGCTGTACATTTGATTGTCACAGCAACTTCCCATTGTGGGTTGGGAGTCTGCTTCTTATTGTGAAAAGAAAAACTTACATTAGTTGCAAAAAGTAACTAAAAATAACCACATTTGCATGATTATTTATTAAATAATGATAACTGTAGTTTATAATCTCTATCTGTATGTATAGCTAAAGATATACAAAGGCCCACTTTAACTCTGGAAAAACTGACATATATATATATATGACACTGATATCAGTGTGAACATAATATACATCAAAACAGCAACAGCAAGATAATTACTAGTTTTAAACTACAGTCGTGACAGGAAGTACTCACATTTTTGCACATCCGCAGAACTAATCAGGTTTTTGGTATAGATCAGGTGGGGACACTTCTAGAAGGACAGTTAAGTCATATATGAATCAAATGAGCTAAAAAACCACTTCACGACACACACACATGCATGCACACAGAGTAGACAATCTGTCCATATATCTTTGGTCTATTTCTGTCCCCTGGCAGGTTATTTTAGGCCACTGCAGTTGCTAAGCAACCAGACTGCAAACCAGGCGGCAGAGGAGGATCCCATCAGCAGCAGACAGCTTGTCCTCTTTCTTTCCTCCCCATCTCCACATCCTCCTCTCTGTCTCGCTGTCCTTTTATTTCCTGTGCTCGATTCCTAGATCTCCCTCGACATCTGCCTACTTCCTCTCTTTTACTCTGAATCTACTTCTCACCCATTCATTGGATGATGAAGCCGTCAAAAGAAAGAGACAGCACTTTAGCTTACATACCCACTTACGCTCAAACAGTGTTTCCGTAGATCACATTCTCACACACTCCGTTCATTCATATCAATATTTACACTTTCCTGCTGACACACTGATGTTCACAAATTCACACCACAATGGACTGAAATTTACAACAAAAAAGGTGGCCAATCCAAAATAATATATCTCACCAAGATTATTATTAAACTAAACCAGGTGTGGGTAAACCTTAAGTTTTTAAATCACTGCCACCTGCTTTGCTGATCCTTCAGAGAGGAATAGGACCAACTGCAGAGCAAGACAGTGAAGCAGCCCACAGCATGAATTACTAACTGGAGAGATACGGGGTTAGAACGATGCACCCTTAAAATGAAACTGAAAAAAATATGGTAACTGAAATAAATGTACTGAAAAGTACTGGAAGTGAAAAAAAATGACAGTGAAAAACAATTAAAACTTTAACTGACATATAAGCTGTACTTTGTAATTTTTGTTTTTGCTTACTATTTATTTATTTTTGTTTCAATCCATTTTTTTCAGTTTCAATTTGCTGGCACTGTTTTGGTGTCTGGGGGCTCGCTTGAGGGGCGGGGATTCTGACCCGCATGTATGGTATACATCATATCACCACTAGTGCTTGTCTCTTTCAATGACTGCTTCAATTTCAGGTGGAGCCTCTAAACCGCTGGTAAGTAATCATTTTTCGTCATCTTTCTTTGCTATTCCACTGGACTGGACATAAGTTTAGTTTTCTTAGCTACTTCTGATGAAGTTGTGGTAAAATGCTAACATTAGTCTATTCGTTGTAGCAAGCTAGCCTGCAGTTAATATTTGCTAAATTTAGGGATACCCGTGTCTCTTTAGGAGTTGGAGGCTAGTGTTGTAGCAGCAACACAAGATCACATCAACAGGTTAGCACAAAGTGTTCAGCATATCTCATACCGCAGTGCAGCAAAAGCAGTCTCATGAGCGCTGGGAAGGACAAGCCCAGACCCCAAAACAGACCGTGCAGGAGATGGCTAGGTTAGTAATTGCATGGGAAAATTATACTTTTAATTATTTTGATTGATAAAAGTAAAAAATTTTTTTTTTAAAAATCTGCATTTTAAAAAGTTATCTATGCTTCTCACATATAGGTCATTTCCAGGATTTTTTTTACCCAAAAAGTGTGTGTGTGTGTGTGTAATGTAGACACTAAAGCTGTCGCGCCAGAATGTCACAGGAGGATGGTTCTTTAGATACAGCGAGTGAGTCAGATACCAAGGACACAAAGATGAAGCAGGTCTGATCAGCAACAGTTTATTCCCCGAGGCGGACAGTAGAAATAAAACAACCCAAATACTAAGAAAAAAAGTGTAAAATATTCTTCATATGCTAAAATTCCCACAGAGACTAGAGAAAACAATTCTAAAACCCGTAAAAATACAATTTTCACTAAAATCCCCTGATGTAATTTTCCACAACCCCAGATGAATGTTCATTATGGGTCCACCAGTAGGCCAGAAATTTTTTCTCCAGAGCGGGGTCCACGCCAGCCTCGTCCCAGACAGACGAGGAGGAGCCTCCTGTCCCCCTCTCGTTCCTTAACTGGCCCATCACATCCCAGCCCAGTTTGCATTCTGCAAACAAATAGAGGCCAGAACAATTGTCCCGGAAGCGGCCCTGGGTTATAGCCATGGCGACCCTCTCCCAATATGGCTGCACCAGGTGAACAACAGTAGAGACACTACTCACAAATGCAGGCAGAGGTATACCTCCGCCTGCTGCCAATCACACGCGTTGTCTCCTACTGTCGCTGTTCCTGCTGCCGGGACTGGGTCGCCACGCCACGCTGACCAGTTCGTCTTTTTCACCTGGCCTTCTTGTGTTCCCCTTCATGTCTGGAGCCTCTCTCTTACAGTGCTCAGCTAGCTTGCTTTTAATAGGTCTTTAAACAGCTGAAAGGCCACCTCTGGATACACATATACCTCAGCAGGTGATCCCTATCAGCTAACTGTCCCATGCCCAGCCAATCCACAGTGGATTAAAACAATGTCAAATAAAAGACTAAAAATCATGCAATACAATCATTAGAATAAAACCATGCAATAAAAACTACACTTGCAAATAAACACTAAAATCAAAATAAAACCAACATAAAAGATAAATACCAAGTTCCACTGTGTGACATCTGTGTGTGCTTCAAAGCAATTACTGTTAAAAGATGTGTAGTTTGTTCTTTTCATTTTTCAGAACTCCACCATAGGCCCGCCTCAGAAGATGGATAAACCCAGCATTTCATGAACACTGTGATGGAGACCTTTGTGTAATGTTAGAAGTGCTCAGATAATCCTAGGAGGCTCTAGACTTTTACCTAAAGACATTATATTCAGTCCTGAATAAAGTTAAATATTTATATATATTATATATTATTATATTGAATGACTCCGAATAACTTTATGATAAAAAAACACACTATTGGCAAAAAACAGTGAAAGAATTCCAGATCAGAAGTTTTTAGTTCAACATACAAGTGACAACCTTTGACCTTCATCAGGTTTTATTTAATTGTGTCTGAGAAAACATCTGACTACATTCAGTGTTTAAAACAGAAGTTGTGCAAGGCTGAGATCAGCACCTTTCTGAAACACCAAACTGAGGTACTGTTAATCTTGATATATGGTGACACAGTTACATGGGTGATTAACCCTTTTGACTTTTTGTCTTTAACTTTATCTACAAACAGCTGCAGCTGCACCGTTGTACTCTTTTGATCAGTTTTGGAGTTGCTACAAAGAGTGAAGATATAAGATGATTTGTCTGTTGCCACTGGGTGATGCTGAGGTCTCAATCTGAGGGCAGCTTCTGTAATTACAAAGAGAACAGAATCATCACAAACTGAAAAAGTTTATCTCTAAAATCTGAAATAAAGCTGATCCTTCTCTGTTCTCACACACTCAGGATCTGAAGTTCTTCTCTTACATTTTCAGTCCTACAGCTTTGCTGACAGCTGACATTTGAGCTGTTTTTATTTTTTTCATTTAAAGCCTTATATACTAACAGATTTTCCAAAATAATGTTTACCCTTGAGTTGTTTGTGCTTTTTAAATGGAGATCTGCAAAGATGAGATGATGGACCAGGTTTCAGTCCTGGTCCAGTCTGCTGCTGCATTCTGGTCACCAACATACGGGGGTATTATCAGCAGTGTTTGAGCTGCTGTCTGGGTATTGAACAAGAAATAATAATGCTTCGAATTATTTCCCTTAAAGGATGTAAGCTGTACAGAGTACTGCACATGTGACTTTGTGTAAATACCTCATTAATAATAATTCAGACAGTTTTTTAACCTGAATTTTTGCAACAAACTCAGTAAAAAAAAAAAAATACAGAGTCAGTACTAAAAAGTTAATCAGTGGAAAAATTAAACATACATTGTAACTTAAGCTGCCAAACGGAAGTAGTTGGTTTCAGTACATAAATATTGGGCTTTGCTATTTAATCCGCAAATGGCTACCTTATCGTGGTGGAGGGGTTTGTGTTTCCCAGTGATCCCAGGGGCTATGTTGTCCGGGGGCTTCTGCCATGGCAAATTGGTCCTGGGTGAGGGACCAGAGAAAGAGCGATTCAGAAGACCCTTACAGGGCTCTAGAGGGCAACCAATTTGGTCGCAAATGCGACCTAATTTCTCAATGGTGCGACTAAAAACAAATCTTAGGTTGCATCGGTGTGACCAGCCGTTCGAGTAAAAAAGAAAAAAAAAAAGTCTCAGCAACTCTGAAAGTCTCTGTGTGGCCAACAGCAGACAACATTATGCCCATATCATGGCCTAAACCAATCATGAAGGTGCTGCTCAAGCTGGGCATACAGTGTGCGATTTTTTCAGTTGCGTCATTTAACTCCTGCTCAAACTGTGCGACTGAATCGCAGGAGTTAGAAGTTCATAGGTCATGATGCATGGTCTCACACTATACGGCCCAATGCTCTGATGCGACCTGCATCTATAACATGAAGCTGATAACACAAAATCTGTCTCTCTCTCTCCCTCTCTCTCCCTCTTGGTCTTTCACTCGCACAGACACACACACCGCCACCATCAACTTTGCTAAATTGCTAATGTAAAAACATTGACCAGGCAGCTGCAATTGAGCAGCAATGTC
The DNA here is from genome assembly GCF_001858045.2 of Oreochromis niloticus. Classification (NCBI taxonomy): domain Eukaryota; kingdom Metazoa; phylum Chordata; class Actinopteri; order Cichliformes; family Cichlidae; genus Oreochromis; species Oreochromis niloticus. The sequence goes on along the minus strand of NC_031980.2, from coordinate 17,481,250 downwards.
CATCCAACTGTTTTCGTGGTTGTGGTGGTCATGATAATTTTGTGAGGTCACATCGAAAAGCCTCGGATGAGCTTGCCAAAGTTATACAAGCTGGGCATCCATCGCTTGTGCCCAGATCACACGCTGCACTGCCATGCTACTCTGACTTTTTCACTTCCATTTCCGTGTTTGCACGTGCACAGTGTGAGAGGTTGTGTTGATACTCTCACAAGGGGCGACAGGATTTCAAACAGGTTTGATTTCCTTGCAACTATAAGATTGATGATCGGGAGCTGATCGCGCAAAAAAGGGAAATAAAGTTGGGAATTCCCACAATAACCCAATAGCGCACGGCGACATCTGCACATTCCGCCAATTTGCTAATGTTCTGCCAAAAAAATCCTAGGTCGCACCGGTCGAACTCTGAAAGTCTCTGTGTGGTCAACAACAGACACACATTATGCCCAGACACACATTATGGTCTAAACCAATCAGAGATAGTCAAGGGCAGAACCTCTCAGATCCCCATGCCCAAGGTAAGATGTTCAGATATTGAGATGTTCAGTTCGAAGCCTTTGAGGCACTTTTAATTTTGACATTCTTTTTATTTTATATATCTTGAGATATTTTAATTTTAAATTTCAGCTCAGTGAAGCACTTTAAGCACAAGAACTTTTTCAGTAATGTATTTTTCGGACTATGAGGCACACTTAAAATCCTTTAATTTTCTCAAAAGTGTGCTTTATGTATGAATTCTGGTTGTGCTTACTGACCGCGAATTGATTTTATGTGGTACATGGCTCTCAAAGATCTGCCAAAATGTTTTGATGGATTGTTGGAGCATTACGGCTACCATAGTCAGGAGCCTCGCAGAGTAATATGTACCGTGCTTCAACATAATATTACCGTATTGTGTGTCTATATGGGTTAACGAGTGACGGGAGAAGGGACACGGAGATCGACAGACGGATTGGTGCTGTGGCTGCAGTGATATGGACGCTGTACCAGTCCGTTGTGGTGAAGAGAGAGCTGAGTGTAAAAGCAACGCTCAATTTACTGGTTAATCTCCCTCACCTATGGTCATGAGCTGTGGGTAGTGACCGAAAGAACGAGATCATGGATACAAGCGGCGGAAATGAGCTTCCTCCGAAGGGTGGCTGGCCTCTCCCTTAGAGACAGGGTGAGAAGTTCAGCCATCCGGGAGGGGCTCAGAGTAGAGCCGCTGCTCCTCCACATCAAAAGGAGCCAGTTGAGGTTTTTCAGGCATCTGACAAGGATGCCTCCTGGGTGAGGTGTTCCAGGCATTTTTCACTGGGAGGAGGCCCCAGGGCAGACCCAGGACATGCTGGAGAGATTATATCTCTTGGCTGGCCTGGGAACACCTTGGTGTTCCCCCGGACAAGCTGGAGGAGGTGGCTGGGGAGAGGGAGGTCTGGGCTTCTCTGCTTAGGCTGCTGCCCCCGCAACCTGGCCCCGGATAAGCGGAAGAAAATGGATGGATGGATGGATGGATGGATGGATATTTAATCCGTAGTTACTTTACCAGCTTTTTTAAAGTTGGTGTTACTGTCCTTACAGATGTGGCAAGAAAACAGAAAACATGCTGCTGTTTGCACATATTTAATAATCAGCTCTGCACAGGAGCTGAAGCAGAGTCCAGCCTGATGCTCTTACAGTATAATGCTCATAATAATAATACAGTAACGGTAGTTAGTGACTGAGCAGCCGGATGCTTTAATCTTGATTTCTTTAGTCAAATCACCTGCACAGATTAGCTAAATGAACTTTACAAAACGAGTTTTCCCGACAGCCGAGTGCTCATCTTAGCTAGCTAGCTAGCTAAGGACATTAGTTATAGATTAGCTTACAAACACATTTAACTTACCGAAAATCGGGTCCTTCTGTCGGGTAGTCCAGTTTACTGAAGAACACATCAGGCTGTCAGTTTGAAACAGTCGGTAACGTAAACATTGAACCTCTCAGCATCTGCCATTCCCGAACAGACACATACAAGTTTGTCCGTGACTGCAGCCGCTAAGTCATCGTTATTTTCTACAGTCATTGGTCAGCACTATAATGTATACAAATACATGTAGGTCAGAATCCCCGCCCCTCAAGCACGCCCCTGCACGCCAAAACAGTGCCAGCAAATTGAAACAGAAAAAATTGGATTGAGACTGAAAAAAAAATGGATTGGAACTAAAGAAAAAAAATTGTAAGCGAAAACAAAAAATGTAAAGTTTCAATTAATCATTTTTTACTATCATTTTTTTTTACTTTCAATACAAGATTTTTCAGTATATTTATTGCAGTTACAATATTTCTTTTTAGTTTCATTTTAAGGTGGCATCGTTCTAACCCCATAGTGAGACAGCTGATTACTGACCATTATTTATTATCACAAAAAAAGAAAACTTAAGTGCCCATTGATCTCACTAGTGTTGGCTGAACAAACACTATTTTTTTAGGTAACGCAGTTCTTTATTCAGTGATCACATTACAGTTTGCAATCAGTTATGTTGTTAACTTGTGTTACTCTGCGATTGAGTCTCCGCTACCGCTTGCGACAGAATCATCCAGCCACAAAATGGACTCAGCAGATTCAGCGGCCTCGACCCCCACTCTCACCACATTGGTGGCAATGCTGGAGCGTAATGAGCAGATGTTTACCAGTATTCGAGGTGAGCTTGCAAACCTCACACAGGTTGTAGCCCAGCGAACACCTCTGGTGGTGAATCCACCCGCCGCCGCACCACCGCAGGAGACACCAGCTCCAACCGTAAGTGCCACAGCACCAGCTCCTACACCTGTTCTATTAGACAGATTTCTCCCTACACCAAGAGTTTTTTCTGGAGAACTTGGTAAATGTGCTAGCTTCCTCACTCAATGTTCTCTCCAGTTTCGTCAGCAGCCACAAGTTTTTTCTAATGATGGTGCTAAAATTGCTTATATTGTACAGTTACTCCAGGATCACACACTGACAAGGGCGCAGGCAGTGCTTCACGCTACCCCTGAAATGTCTTTTTCTAACTTTATTGATAAGTTTAAAAGTGTGTTTGACAAAGAATCCACTACAGCCACCGCTGGGCAACGCTTACTCACTCTCATCAGATAAACTCAAAAATGAACTGATGCTTCGTGAATTGCCTTCCTCTTTAGATGCCCTTATGACTCTGTGTATTCGAGTGCATGATCAAGTACCCGCGCACCAGAGTTCACATGCACGCTTGGGTTATGAACCCCTGGGACTTCATGGAGCCTCCACAGCGGCTTGTGGGCCATGCGAGTCTGACCTCGGTGAAGAGGAGGAGCAGCCCATGTAGCTGGCACGCTCACGGCTTTTGCCCACGGAACGCCAACGCCGTTTCACCGCCGGTGAGTGCGTTTATTGCGGCCGCAATTGGCACTCGGTTTCCACCTGCCTGGCACTGGCAAAAGGGCGCACCCACCAGTAATAGAGAGAATACTGGTGGGCGATCTGTCGAGTGATAATTTTCTCCCCAGACTCCTCTTGCCTCCTAGGCTTTGTGTTCAGACTGTCTCCCATTCTCTCTCTGTTCTCGTCGACTCGTCGAATTTCATTGACACCTCGCTCGCCGCTAGAGACACTGCCAAACTCTCTTCGTGTTCATGCACTGTCAGGTCAGCGTCTACTCGACATTACCCATGTTTCAGAGCCGCTCTCTCTCTCTCTCGTTCGGGTAGTCACACAGAGAGAATTTGTTTTTTGCATTCAAGGCACACGCTCACCCTGCTACTGTTAGGCCACCCTTGGCTTGTGCTCCACAACCCACACATTGACGAAAAGGATAAGGAATCATTCGGCCAGACGTCTCAACTCCCGGCAGGCCAGGTGGGCTTTGTTCTTTACCCGCTTTGATTTTACTATCACCTACAGGATCACGGAATGTGAAGCCGGACCACCTTTCCCAGCAGTTCTCCACCACAGAGGAGGAATCGGACCCGAGCCCATCCTCCCGCCTGCGTAATTGGGGACGTGTCATGGGAGATCGAGTCGCTCATCCAGGAGGCACAAGAATCTGAGTCGGATCCAGAAACCGGCCCACCCAGCAGCCTCTTCGTTCCTAAATCTGTCTGCCCTCAAGTTCTCTAGTGGGCTCACACCACCCGTTTCTCGTGCCACCCGGGGGTCCTCCGCACCATATCCTTCCTCTGATGCTACTTTTGGTGGCTCACTATAGCAAAAGATGCCAGGGAATTTTTGTCAGCCTGTTCTACATGGGCTCAGAATAAACTTTCCAACCGTCCTCCGTCGGGCCTTCTTCAGCCTCTCCCCACGTCGGCTCGCTCTTGGTCGTATATCTCCCTGGATTTCATCACTGGATTACCGCCCTCTTCCGGTAATACTACAGTTCTAACCATTGTCGATCGTTTCTCCAAAGCAGCTTATTTCGTCACCCTTCCGAAACTTTCCACTGCCTTGGAGACGGCCCGGCTTCTCACCACCCACGTGTTCAGGCTCCACGGGATCCCTGAGGACATCGTTTCGGACAGAGGGCTGCAGTTTACATCACGTGTGTGGAAGGAGTTCTGCTACGCTCTGGGCACAAAGGTCAGTCTCTCTTCCACAGAGCAATGGACAATCTGAGCATGCTACCCAGGAGCTTGAGCCTGCCCTCCACTGCGTCTCTTCCCATAACCAGTCGACCTGGAGTGAACAGCTTCCATGGATTGAGTACGCGCATAACAGCCACACCTCCGCCGCTACAGGAAAGTCTCCTTTTGAAGCATCCCTGGGATACCAACTGCCTTTGCTTCCTGCCATCAAAGGTGAGCACTCCGTTCCGTCTGTGCAAGCTCATCTCCGCAGGTGCCACCATGCCTGGCGTGCGACTCGGGCCGCCCTACTCCGGACTAAAGAACGGAACAAGGCGCTCGCTGACTGCCATCGGACACCTGGCCCTGGAGTATGCTGTGGGACAACAGGTATGGCTGTCTACTGGCTTTGTGCCACTACGGGTTGAATAAAAAAAAACTGTCACCCCAGTTCATCGGCCCTTTTGCCATACATGGCATTGTCAACCCCGTGTCTGTTCGCCTCAAGTTACCGCGCAACATGCGCATTCATAACGTGTTTCATGTGTCCTAGATCAAGCCCGTGCTCTCCAGCCGTTGTGCGCCCTCCCCCCACCCTGGCTTGTGGATGGTCAGCTGGTTTATAACATCACCCGCATCATGGACTCCCGACGCCGGGGTAGTGGCTTTCAGTTCCTGGTGGATTGGGAGGGCTACGGGCTAGAGGAACGTTCCTGGGTGCCTCAGGCGCCTATCCTGGATAAGGGTATGCTTCGTAACTTCCATCGCAGGTATCCAGGTAAGCCTGGTGGGTCTCCGGGAGGCTCCTGTTGAGGTGGGGGTACTGTCATGGTCCCCATATCTGCCTGGCCGGCCCTGCAAGGATACATGTGTTTTTGTTTTGCTCTCTCCCTCTCCCCTTCGCTGCTCCGCCTGGGCGGAGCTCAGGATAATTGTGCGAGACACGTTAGTGATTCTCTCTAGCTTTTGTAAACGTAGCTTGTGTAAAATCCGTGACTTTGTGTAACCCGCCTTTCCAGTGTAATAGTTTTCCCCAAACCTGTGACCTTCCCGCTGTGTGGACGTGTGTGTGTTGGAGTGAAGGAGGAGAGGAGAAGTGTGAGAGAGCTTTCCCCTGGACCTTTCCCTTGGACACTAGGATCCCTGGATTTTCCCCCCACTGTACATATTCTGCACTTGGTGTTTGTAAATAAACTCTGTGTTTGGAACTGAAAAGCCGCTTTGCACTTGAGTCTCCACTACTCCTTGTGACAGTTATAGAGTTTTAATATGCGTATTTAATATGTGTAAAATGGCAGATAGAAGTAAAAAATCATCAAGCAAGCCTTTTCTCTTTTGGTCACTTGACCTATTTAAGTTAGCCCTTCAGGGAGGAGGAAAATACTGTAGGGGTCTACAGCTTTTGAGGAATGGAGAGGTGAAGATTACTTTTATTTTTTAATGCATGAAATGAAAAAGAGTGAAATGCAAATTGAATCCAGGACAGTAACAACAACCCAGTGCTGCTAACACACAACAATAAGCAAGCATCTGCACAGACAACAGGCTAACACAAATGTCACAAAGAACTCAGAGTGATGGTGAAGCTGAGTGTATGCCAAGCAGCCAGAGCCTGATAATCAACAGGTGACTACGGCAGTAATGAGCTGTCAGGCTTGTAGCATTTTAGCCTCTACACAGAGTCGTATGGTAATCACTGTGAAGTACTCTTTCAAGTGGTTGTCAACTTTGTGTTTATAAGTAAACACTAAAAGACAGACCGTGTGTGTGTCCAAAACACACTGGAAAAACAATTTGTGTCAGTGAATGGGTCTGTCGCCTAAGATTTGCACTGTTAACTGATAACTATCCGACTTTGTATTTCAGGCCATGCTATGGAGTAATTTAATCTACTTACATTTATACAGTGCTTCTCCAGTCTTGCTGAGTACTATAAACACTTTAGACTACAAGCCAAATTTTAACCACACAGTCAAACAGCACTTTATTCTATACATTTCAAGCACTTTATTTACCTCATATCAATGGCTTTGGACTGCAGGAAGAAGCGGAAGTACCCAAAGGACACTTCAGTGAATAAAACTCCCGCAAGGATTCAAGCTATGGCCCTTCTTATTCTTAGACAATAGTGCTAACTATCTGCCACTGTGCTGCCACATGCAGTGAGTAGTGCAAAAAAATTGAATCAAATCAAATCAAATCACTTTTATTGTCACATCACATGTGCTGGTATACTGGTACACCACTTGTGGGTGAAATTCTTGTGTGCAAGCTTCAGAAGCAACAGTGGTGTGCAAAATACATGTGAGAATTATAAGAATAAATATATTTACAAATATAAGAATGTATGCATATTACTAAATATGTATACATATGTATATATATATATGTGTGTGTGTGTGTGTGTGTGTGTGTATACATATATATAAAATAAAATATACAGAGGTCAGCAGCATGACTATTGTGCAAAAGAAATGGCATATATGTACAATATGGAGTGCATAAATGTGGAAGTTCTGGTAAGTGAAAGTGAGGTGATTATGAAGTGTTCAGCAGTCTGGTGGCCTGATGGAAAAAGCTGTACCTCAGTCTGCTGGTTCGAGACCAGATACTGCAGTACCTCCTGCCTGACGGAAGTAGTTTGAACAGTTTATGGCTGTTCAAGAGTCTTTGATGATCCTCCCCACTTTCCTCAGGCACCGCTTCTTGTAGATATCCTGGAGGGAGGGAAGCTCACCTCCAATTATCCGTTCAGAACACCGCACCACTCTCTGGAGAGCTTTGTGGTTGTAGGCGGTGCTGTTGCCATACCAGGTGGTGATGCATCCAGTGAGGATGCTCTCAGTGGCAGAGCAGGTCCTGAGGATGCGGGGACTCATGCCAACTCTCTTCAGTCTCCTGAGAAAGAAGAGGCGCTGCTGCGCCTTCTTCACTTTTTTGTTCGTATGAACAGACCATGTGAGATCCTCTGTCAGATGTACAACTAGGAAACGGAAGCTACTCACTCTCTTCACAGCAGCACCGTTGATGGTGATTTTGTTGTGTGCTTCTCTACTTCTCCGGAAGTCTACTATCAACTCCTTTGTCTTTGTGACGTTGAGAGTGAGATGGTTCTCTCGCCAACAGTGTGTCAGGGCGCTGACCTCCTCCCTGTAAGCCATTTCATCACCTTTGGTGATAAGACCCACCACTGTTGTGCTGTCTGCAAACTTCACAATGATGTTGGAGTTGCTAGTGGCCATGCAGTCGTAGGTGTAGAGTGAGTACAGGAGGGAGTTGAACACTGGTGCACCCCTGTTGTGCACCAGTGTTCATTATGACGGGGGATGAGGTGATGCTGCCCAGTCTGACCACTTGGCGTCTGTCAGACTGAAAGTTAAGAATCCAGCTGCAGAGAGAGCTACTCAATCCTACGTCCTGCAGTTTCCTGTCCAGCTTCAAGGGAACGATGGTATTGAATGCTGAGCTGTAATCTACAAACAGCATTCTCACATGTCCCTTTTCTCCACCTGCGAGAGAGCAGTATGTAGTGTCAGGGCTATCAGTGGACCTGTTGTGGCGGTTTGCAAATTGTAGAGGGTCCAGTGAGTTGGGTAGTGCAGAGCAGATGAAGTCTCCGACCAGCCTCTCAAAGCATTTGCTCACGATGGGAGTCAGTGCTTCGTACCTGCCACATTCTCGGAGGATTGTCAAATTGTTGTTCCACTCTGTCCCTGAACTCACATTTGGCTACTTTAATTGTCTTATGGAGTTGGTAATTTGCATGTTTGTAGTCCGATGTGTTCACAGAGGCAAAAGCAGAGTTCTGTGCCACCAGTGCGGTGCAAACAACAGTGTTAATCCACGGGTTTTACCTTTTCCATGGAGTAAATAGGTAAAATATTGCATTCCTTTTTTTTTAAGTAGTGCATAATGCGCAATGCATTACTTTTTTAAGTAACAACCCCACCACTGGCTCCAAATTCAAAAGAATTTGTGGGGAACCCTGTACTCCAGCCCAGCTTGTGAGACTTGGCTTCATCCTCTTCCTGAAATCAAAGACTTAGCTTTCTGGAGGAGAATGGAGTAGTGCAGCTCCACATGGAGATAACCTTGAAGCTAAAAGGTTTTTGCTTTTTATAGCTTTTGCTTTTTATAGGTATGGTTGAGGAGCTGTTTGATTGCACCTCATATATACCTTCAAAGAGAAACTGTCTGAATTTGTGTACTGTTATTACTAGTTCTGCATTCACTGCATACACCAGGAGAGATCAGGGAGGTGGCTAGAGGAATGTTTAAACCCATATTTAGAAGGTTATAAACACTCCATACTTGGTCAGAAACACAAATAACTTATTTTTAAACAAAATGCTGTGGAAATGAAATAAAACATTTTTTTTTCACATGATTAGGATGTTACATATCGCTGTTACGCCAAGGGCACATCTTTTGACAGTCATCAAACTGTCTTTGTAAGCTGTAACATATGCGTATTGTAAATGCTGACAGGCACAGGCATTAGAGAAGAAAGATGATCTACTTTGTCAGAGCTCATCCTTAGCTGTGATTGGTGATTTCGGGAAAAGGAGCAGCACCTAAGAAATCTGTGGGCTCACAGGTTTGCTGGTGAAGTATTGAAAGCCTGTGATTGTATATTACCATGCAGAAAATTGTGGATGGCATGCAACCTATAAACACATGTTCAGCTTGCAAGAATGAATTTGCACAGCCTAGTTTACATAAACTCCCAACTAACACGATCTGTATGTGCATTTAATTGAATCATCCATTTCTTACTTTTATCCTCTGCATGTTAGTAGCTCTTGTCAGTGGCGCCCTTCAGATGTGATTTTTTTACTATCTTAACTGATTAATAAACTTTGATATGCATTTTGGCTGCATCGTCTTACTAATGTGATGCAAATATATTTGAAGGGCAATAGCTGCTGTTAATAACAACAACGGATTTAAAGTCACCACATGATGGACATTTGTTGTACTTTATTACCCCTTTGACCTAACATCACGGGTGCTACAGCCTTTAGCTGCGCTGCGCTTCATCTGCAACTTCAACTCCGTCAGCGAGACTAGTTAAATCGTAGCCCGAAACATTGCCTGTTCACATCAGCATATCAACTTTAACTATCAAGTTTTTTCAATTTTATGTTTTGCACTCATATCATTCTAGAATTTTAATCTCTCTTAATGTTGTTCTAGTTGTAAATTTCATGATGTAAGTTGACCTTGTTTTGTGTGTTTTGAAAAGAGAAAACAAATAAAATATATTATCATTACTACGAAAGCTACAACATAATTTTGTGTTAGGGGGCACATGAACAGACAAACAGTCAACATTTTGGGAATCGCTGCATTTCAGGTTTTGCAGTGACCACCAATTACATGAAATTAACTTGTCCACTATTTTGGACATGTGACTCTTAAGGGTCAAATGGATAAGGCCCCAGTTGTACAGGACAGGAGACTGGCGACCAACCATCTGGCAACCATTTAGCAGTTGCTAAGTGAAACTGATCGCAAACTTATATACAGCGCTACACCAAAAACCTCCTTGTGAATGCTTTGCTCACTAGCAGACTGCCACAGTCTGTTTGCATAAAGGGCAGATTTTCTGAAAACACTTGCTAGCTACTCTCTGAGCTATTCTGCCGGCACCTCTGGCTCCTGTCTTGTTCAATAGATTACAGTTGGCATGAGTCAGGTTCCCACACCTCTTTTATGTGTCTCCTTGCCATCACTTCCTCTCTGTCTTCAAACTGAGACTTCCTCCGATTTTTCTCTTGGCTTTGCTCGACTCTTTATGAGAGAGTTAGATCTCAGGAAGTTAGAAAGAACAGCTCTATAAGGGAAACTTTGTTTTGGTCTGATGCCAGCGTGTGAATGGGGAAGCTGGCGACTGAGGTGGGCCTTTTTATAACAACATGACTATAGAATAAACTACAAATTTCTCACAGATTGACGAGGGCCACCCTGGGCTCCAGTAGAGCAAATGAATGGAGCCATTTTTCACCTGTCTCCTTGTGTACAAAATTAAAAAAAAAAAAATTAAAGACCATTTGAAAGTCTAAACCCTGCACTCGTCTCATTTACTGTACATGTGGTCAAACAACAATGTGGAAAGTAGAAAGGCCTGTAGTGAATGTAAATAAAAAAAACTGCAAGTTTAATTATTGCAAACACACAGTCAGACTTCTGTGTGAGTGCTGGCTAAATAAAGCTCTCAACCATGAGCTAAGAAGCCAAAGTAGTGGTGGTAATGACAGCTGTAGTAAAAGAGGTGGTGGCTGTAATAATATCTGTGGCAGCAAAAATAACAGTAGTAGTACTCCTTCAATATGTATAATAATAGAAGCAGTGATGATAAAAGTGACAGAAGCAGCAGGAGCTGAACTGTACAAGGGGTACAGCTGAGTTTGGGTACTTTACTGTTTAAAGAGGTAAATGTTGTAGATTAAACAGTAACATTTATACAGTAACACATAATTACTGTTGTCACTCCATACAAGACAATTAGTATAAAACTGATGTAATGTTTCATAATTTAAATAACTCAAGCCTTTATTAACGGGTTATTTGTCAACATACTGCCTAATGGATTTATCACAGGGCTTTGGACACTCTCACACCTTTTATGGCTTTTGGAGAGTGTTATTGGAATAATAATACATTTTATGAGTAGGTGTAAGTTAATAGAATAAATAATTTCCTTATATTTAATTATTTAAAAATTTAATTACTTGTTGAATTTTATTCAATCATGAAAAAATATATTTTAAAAAGGCTTTAAAATATATTTGGTTTGTATAACCCTAACCCCCCTAACCCATGGGAAATTTAGAATAATAAAATACATTACATTAATAAATACACAGTACTGTGTGTTGTATTAAATAAAATGTTAACATTATATTTAACATGTTACGAATGCATAAAAATTCAGCTGTGTTATATTTTATGTACCAGAACAGATCAACACGTAAAATTTAGTAACAGTTTAACCATTTTTCTCTTTGATATTTCATAATTCATGTTTTAATATGAAGGTGCTTTCATTGTTTTGGCACACTCATGACTCCAAACAAAATCTGGACTTTTAAATGTAATATTTTTATTTTTAGGTTTGTTGTACTTCTAGGATTCTTCTAGAACTGTTAGGATATGCCGGCATTGTATTTGTACTTTTTGTAAATTTCTCTATAGTCAACAATTGAGACGACTGCTTTTGAAAAGATGTCAGATTTTCAAAATAAAACCCAGACTTAGCTATGTTTACCAGTTTGTAGTCAGTTTTTATCTTTTGTCATTATGATGCGTTTACGCTGAGATTTTCAACTTTAAAGACCTTAGAAAGTTGTTAAAAGTTATGAGGTTCATCCCAAACATGTCACATGATCTAAATACAAGCTCCAGTTATTCCAGGAAGCTTTAAGATATCAGATTTTAAAAATAAAAGCTTCTACACATGCATATTTGTACAAATTTGAGTTAGCAATCAGGCTTCGATCTTTTCAGTCAATCTATTTAGCTACAATTTTTAACATTCTAGCTTTTGTAGCTGTTATTCTGATAACATTTTTATTGTGAATTCTTCTGACTACAATAATCTTGTAGTGAAAATTTCACACTGTGACAGACATAACTGCTACTCTGATTCAGTTAGACTGTTTCAGTAAATACAGTAATATTAGTTATATTGTAGCTGCTCACCAGATCGTTAGAGGTGTCGTTCTCTGGTGTCTGGGGTGGTTCACCAGTAGCAGGACTGTTGGACGGCATGGCAGGGAACAGCTCGGTGAAACCAAGTTTAGAAAGATAAAAAAACAGAGCAAATCAAAACATGGGAAATGCCCTCAGAAGCACCAGGTGCAGCTTCATTCAACCTGTCTCGGTCTGTCAGACGATAACTCGCTCCCTCAGACCTCCCCCTCTCCTGCGGGAAGAAAGACAAAACACACACAAACACACACATAAGTACATGTACAGCTGGAGCATATTTGTCAGCTCTGAGTAAGGAATCATGCTCAGCATGTGACTGACATCTTTCTTTTATTGTTTTCTTACTTTCTCAGCTGCACACACATTATGGGTAAACTACAGGTATGGCTCTGTGAACTGTGCTTGGCGGGTGGAAGCAGAAAAAATTCAGTTTCTGAGCCTTGACATATTAACAGACATGCAGGTGTCTTCAGAGAAGTCTGCTGGAATCAGGGTAGCTGTCATCACTGCTGTCACAGAGTGATGGATGCAACCTGATGAAACTGTCCCATTTTATTAGACAAAGTGGCTGCAATCAGACTGCAGATAAGGCCAAATCAAAATTCTGACCACAAGCATGACAAAGATCTGTGTACTTGTGGTACCAATCGCACTGTATCCAACAACTATCAATACAGAAGTTTTTTTCAGTAATGTATCACGTTCTTCTTCCTATATGTCCTACATTTTCTGCATTTTTGAGGCATGTTTGACAATAATTGTTTATATAATTTTTTTGGTTATGACTGAAGAAAATATAAAACAACAAACAAGTCAGAAAAATTTTCCATAAATATCCATAACAAGTTTTATTCAATCTTACATTTTTTTGCTTTCATATTGCTAGTCATATTACTACTATCATATCACACTACTACTCATATTTAATGACATAAAGCAGACTCTATCATATAAGGGAAGCATTCAATTTTGGTTTTTATTTGATAAACAATGAACCTTTTTCTAGGACATTGTGTCTCATTACTGAGCTCAAATGGTTGAGTGGAAGGCAGCAGTGAGAAAGGTGTTCAGTGGAGAGGCAACCATGTGTGACCTTGTAAGTGCTCGAACTCATATTGGCTCTCGTTTCATCACCCTCTCATCTCATCGCCGTCATTAACATTTTTTGTTATATGGAAGGTAATTAATGACGAAACCAGGGAGCAGGAACAAAGCAAAGCGAGCACAGGGACAGTTTTATAACCGCAGACGATGTTTTGAAGATAAAATCCTGGTTTTTTTAATAAACATATGGCTTGAAATGTGAGCTTAAAGGTTTTTTACCAGCTGTTTTGGCAGATTGTAGGTACTTAGGTGTATTACAGGGGTATTTACAAACAATTATTGGCAAACACGCTTTAGCAGAATAACAAGCTATTGTGCGCATGTCTGATCACAGTTTAAAATTGCATGTAAGGGATACAAAAAACAGATTTTAAGATAGCAAACAAAGAAAGCATTAGAGCTCTATTGACGCAGCTCTTCTTGGGAGATTAAAACACTGATTGCGATCACATTTCAGTCCCTCTATGTTTCAGCAAAGGCATTATAAGAGAGAGTCCCGGCATTCAAGGAATACCTAGCTGATATCTATGGGAGGAAGATGGAGGTAGAAGGGGCAAAGTCAGCAAACTTTGTGTTTGTTTTTTTGTTTGTTTGATTTCTTTTTATCAGATTTGACTGGTGAGTATAGTTTCTGTGCCCCAGTGATTGTTGAAAATTAAGTTTATTATACATCTTTTTAGTTTATGGGCCACATGCAGCACAATTTGATCTCAACTGACCTGGACTAATAAAACCGCTGCATAATTTAGGTGTAAAGAAGTATTTTGAAAACATTCACCTGGGTCACTGCCAAGATTTTAAAAAGCTGAAACCTTACCCTTCACCCCAATCCCTTAAATTTTAGCAGAAAAGTAAAATTAATTGATTGATTTGCAAAATAGATGACACAAAACTTGAGATACCTCGAAAAAAAAGAAATTATATTGCAGCTTTTCCACATTCATTGAGTTTATGGTCTTTCCATTTGCAAACAGATCACAGTGGAAAAACACAGAAACCTTTAAATGCATAGTATTGCATGCTTCTATTCCTCTAAGTAAGCTTATTGCAATGGTTCAAAGTGCAGCAGAAAAGAGTGAACATCCTATACTAGTTCACATTACTCTGCCAATTTTAATTTGAGATACAGGCTGTCTAAATTATTATAAGGGTTACAGTCTAAACCTGGTTTAGATAACTGCTGTACAAAATTATCTTTATTATAAAAACTTACTTTAAACCTCTAGATCTAGAATGGCTTTCATTTCTATCTATTTTCACTTTTTTCTAATAAACCCAACATCAGGTATGGAAATGCATGTTATCACAAAAATGAAGAACTATTGACTTGGATGCATCTTTGGAAGTCCTGGTTTAAATAACTAATCTAGTGTTTGGAGGCACTTCATGGTTGCTGAGTGGCAAGATCTGCTTGTGGAAAGACACTGGTTTTACCTTGCCCTAAAATGAAATGCCTTAAAACCAAGCCAGACATGCCTGTGACAGACACTTAAACACTGAAAGAGAGCCTTATTAGGACTGACTCTTCCCATCAGATGTCAGAATATGTCCTAGCATCTTCTTGCCTATCTTGTTTTTATGGCTAATAAGTTGTTATTCTTCTGTATCACAATATTGCTAAGTATAGTAAGACTAACACAAATTATGTAAGAAATGCAAAAATCTATGCTCAAACGGTGACCAATATTCAGTGTTATGACCACTTAATGCAAAAGTACTCTAACTATGGGTCATATGCTCGTGAGGCTTGTCAGGTCATAGAAAAAATACTCTGCTTTATTCTCCTTCAGTGCACTGAACTATAACTTACAAAATCAACAATTTTTTTTATTTAATATGAAATAAAAACAGCAACGGAGACCATAAACTCATGGGGAAAGTGTTTAGTAGTGTTATTTTTCCCATAGACTTCAATACATCTGGGTGGCTTTTTTCTCCAGGTCATTAAAAGAATGCAAATTTAAAACACTTCCACACTGGCTTCACTTTTGAAACTGGGGATAAACCAGTCTTGAGATCTGTCCTCAGACAGACCAGTTCTTGGGAAGTCGCGAGCTTAAATGAGTGACTTCAGTTTCGTTTTATTCTCTATTTCTCAGGAACCTTTCACAAGAGAAAAGCTTTCCTGTTACAGATTTAGCTACCCGCGGGCAGGTACACACAAGATTAAATAAGCTATAAAATACAAATATATGGTGAGTAATAAAATCTGATATGCATGCAAAGCCTAAACTTCCAACATCTCTACTCTGACCCACAAAGCACAAAGCTACGGCTAGACTAATATAAACACATGAGCAGGGGAAACTGTTCATGTTGCGGTCTCCGATGGGCAGAGAAATGCCATCGTGTTGCAGGAAGAAGAGAACGAAAACAGATCAAACTTCATCAAAGCGAAAGCGTCCACATCACGAGGTTGGTTGCTAATATGTCAGTCTGTGATTTGGACTACTTGTTAGGAAAACATCCTGATCTTAACGGTTAATGTCCATAACGAAATGCAAGTCACATTAGTTTGGTAGAAGCTTTAATTTCTAAAAATTGTTCAGGTAACAAGTGACATGGAAATCATAAGACAGTGGCCAGGTCTCTTTTGTTTATTTTTCATCTCCTCTGAAGAAAAAAGGAGAGAAGAACTGAAACTGCGGTTTTGGAGTGTCCACATATAACACTAATTAAATCAGTACTGACTCTTGGTTTAATAAACCTCAATCACAGATTAAATCAGTGACTAAAGGGATAACCTGATCTTTGGGGATTACACCATACAGGATGGCCTCTGTTTCAGATAAACACCCCTGGATTAATGTGCTGGGTGTGAAGTCTGTTGTTTCTGTGCTTTTGTGAGTGTGATTTGTTCAGACAGGTGTCAGAAACTCATCCCAAAAAGGAGCTTTAAAATGTGGTGTTGTAGACCTCAGCAGTGATCTGGATTCGAGCACAGTGTGAGCGCAGCCAGTGTGTCTGGCTTTACTCAGGATGCATTGTACAGTATGTCACTCCTCATGCTCCGGCCTTACATCACCTACTGTAAAGACAACAGGCGGCGGGCCAGGGTTACCAGCAGAAACACGGAGTGGAAACTTTGCAGAAATGGTTGTACAGTATCCACCCCGCCATTCCCGGGGGCTCCCTGCACAAACTCCAGGCTCCAACTAACTCCTCCAAGTCCTAAGTATTTAGGTCACACACACACCTCACCCTCCTATAGCAAGTCAATATACACTGATTTAAATTGTTCCAGTCTTCATGCCAGCAGTGGTTTAAATTAGCCCCTAGTCAAAGGCCCAAGCAGAAGCCTGCATTGGTGGGAGGAGAAATGGTTGCGCAGAGAAAAAGCTTCAGAGGAAGGTCAAGGTAATGAGAATAAGGCAGCGACAAGACAGGAACATAAGTGATAAGTGATTAGTTTTCACAATAAAAGCATTACATCCTATTAAGAAGATCAATTGCCTTGTTTGCAAATGTTTTTATCCTGTTATTAGTAATGTTTTACAAATTAATGCACAATGCTACTTTTCTTTAAGTGATGAAAACACTGACCGATTCTTCTTTTCTAAATTAGGTTTACAATTATGCACATTTACTAAACTGCAGCGCTTTATAAGTTATCTGTACTCACAGAAATTTTTCACAGATTTTGCAAATACACAGGTCATCTGAGGACAAAATACTCACAACACACCTCAGCCTCTGGTGTAACATTTGACCATATGCAAAAAATAAGGTACTAAAACCATGTTCATAGTTAAAAGAACACAAGGTGGGAAACATTTGTCATTATTATTAATATTTTGTGTGTTCTTAAAGTTTTCAGATTGAGATATTTACATTATCAAACGTATATGTTGTTGGAGAATGATGTCCAGTTAGATCATGCATAGAATTTTGTAAAAGAAATTACATTTAAATGTATTATTAATATTCATATCATTCCCCAATCTCTATTTCTCAACTAATAAATTATATATAATTAACTAGTTTAATGTTTTAGCCAAATTTTGCACAGATATGAAATGAAATTTAATAATTACCATCACATTCAACATATAAACAAACACATATCAAATTATTTCAGCAGTATTGGGGTAAGAGGCCTTTCTGGATTCAAGCAGTAAGGGATATGTTATTTAAAACACGCCCATGGAACGCTTTGATGTTAATGAAAACAGAGACAGACAGATAAAGATAACAGAAGTATGGAGAAGCTTCAGATTTATAACAAATTATATTTATTTATATTTACTTTCTCATTTATGTATTATTTTTCTTGTGACAAATGAAATTGCATTTCTAAACATTGCCCACTTATAAAATTATCTAAATGTGGGACTTTATTTAGAAAAATGGCCACTTAAATCACCTCTTTCTTGTTCCTTTAGTTTTGTTTTATGTCAAAATTGTGTAAAATTCACTTATTCAAACTATTAAAATAAAAGATTTTCTGTCTTTCAATCTTTTGTGACATTTTTTAAGACAGTATAATTTGGGAATTGCATGGACAACGTAAAAAAGAAAAGTACTTTCTGTTTTTCTTAGTTTCCTGACATTTTACAAGCCCAAATATAACCAGCATACTCAAAATATAATAAAATACTGCAGATATCTTTGTAGCAAAATAACTTCCGTCAAATAAATTTTAAAGATTATAATAATGTCATATTGTGATTAAGTACCGTTAAGTAGTCAAACAAACGCCTTTGTGTCGACTTTTATTTTAAACGCCCAATCCGGAAGTGTGGTGATTGCTCCTGCTACCTTGACAACGCGCAGTATATAACAATTAATATTGTGAGCGACCTCACGTGGCCTTTACCGGACGGCCTCTTATAACCGGTGTATAATCCCGGCTGGGGTGTTTGCGGGGCGGGCAGCTGGTGAAAGGCACGTGTCTGAGTGTGTAGCGACGATAAGCTTTACTGGGTCAGGTAAAAAACACACACGGGGGCGCGTCTCAGACCGAATGCACCCGTTAACCCCGGCATGCGCGCCCCCGCCTGCTTGTTCACGCGCCTAGACTCCGGCTCCGCGCGCTGATGTGTCTGTCTGCATCTGGTGAACGAAGAGGACGGTGCGCTCCGGTTTAACGTTACCTGCTGGTGGCTGCGGGGGGCAGAAGCCTGGCGGAGGGAGCAGGGCTTGTACCCTCCGCCGGACATCGGTTAATAAGCATCCGTTATATAACGGCTGTCCGGTGGCGGTGATTTTCCTCCCACTGTACAAAAGAAGTCCCCAAGTTCACTCGCCCCGTGTACCGCTCCGTCTTCACGCGCACATCATCTGCTAAAACGGAACCGACGATTTGGCTCCGGAGCGCGCGACGACTTTAGGAGGTGACTATTAGCTAACTTAACGGCTGTAACGGGTGCCGGTGTGCGTTCAAAATGTAGCGTTTATATTTACCGTGTCGTCCGTCCCTCAGGCACCCGGACCCTCACGGTCGTCGCTCTCTCTCCTCTCGTTCACTCTCGATCTCTCTCTCTCACACCCACACACACTCAAACTCTCTCTCCCTCTCTCTCTCTCCTCGCGTTCAAACGGGTCTTCTCTCTCCGTTGCTGCGCGCTCCCGTCGGCGTTCTCTCTCACACACAACTCAATCTCTCTCTCTCTCTCTCCCTCCCTCCCGCTGACTTTCTCGAACTGCAGAGGCTGCGGAAGCAAGCCATTTCAGCCAAATATCGCGAGTTTTCTAACACGTCTGGTTAAGAAATGGCGTAAAAAAACGCCGTTTAATTATTCAAAACGCCGAAATGGCTTGCCATAAAAACATATAGGAGACAGGTGTGTAGAAAATGAGCTTCAGTTCAGAGCTGCCTCGGGAGCCCGCTTTAACCTGTGCAGTTATTTACAGTGTGTTAAGATTCAGCTGGCTGGATGAATTTAAAATAAAATCTTCTTTATTTAATCAAAAAGTGGGTAAATTCCTGCATTACAGTAGCCGAAGAGGGGGAAAATTAAAGAAAATAGTTTAACTATTTCCAGTAGACAAGCTAAAAAAATTATAACTAAAGTTAAATATTATCCAAAATACTAGAGCTCAACTAAAGAGGAAAAAGTCCCATAAAAAATCAATAAAGTGCAATATAATAGCTTAATATAAAACAGTGAGCTGAAATAAATTGAACAATTTATATTAATAATTAAGGGTCAAAATAAAATGCAGTTAAATACTGTAAAAAGGTGATACAATACAGGAGGAAACTTAATAAGTAAGAATTTTAGCAAAATGAATTTTAATAAAATGCATATTTCTATATACACAGGAGGAAACATGGGATACAATCTATGTTATAAAAGTGTTTTAACACAGAAGGAATCACATGTAGAAGATGAGCCTGGTTTCAAAGTGCGGGTAAAAAGGAAGAATCAACATAGACATTATAATTGGTGCATTTTTGCTACGATGTTTATAGAAGCAGTCTTAAAGTAGTCTTGGCTTTAAGATTTCATTTGTGCCTGTCAGTGAAAAATACAACAATAAAGGGATCACAATTACATACACTAATAGTGACACTACTCTTATCATACTACATCATATCACCTTGGTTTGTTTAACAGATTTATAATACCTGCTATAAAAGGTTAAGGTTAACATTACTTTATTTATACCCATAGGTAAATTTGCTTTACAGAAAAATGATACCATTTGGCATCCCTTCACAAACACACACACCTAATGAATCCTAACTAAACACATATTTAGTAATTAAACAAAACGAATCAAATCAAAAACAATTCTTATTGTGTTCGGTGACAGCAACAGGGACAAAGCTGTTTTTATAATGCTTTGTCCTGCATCTTTAAACTAGAAACCTCCGTCCTAAGGAAAGAAGCTGAAATTCACTCCGTAGAGGATGGGAACCATTTTTAAGAATTGATAAAGACATCCGTTGTACCTGTTTAGAGTACAGGGAGGCTAAACGGGACTGTGACTCACCTGTCATACGACTGGACCATCTCACTATCTGATTCAGTGAGTTTTTTTCTGTGACAAAGTTCTGACCGAACCATGCCACCAAACAAAAAGATAAAACAGACTCAATAACAGAACGATAAAACAAAGTTACAAATTTCTGGTCAATCTGGAAATGAGCAAGTTTCCTGAGGCAGAAAAGGTGCCGGTGCCCCTTTTTACAGACCGATTTGCAATTCTCATCCAAGTTCAGTTTTTCATTGATTATGGTCCCAAGATATTTATATGATTGCATTTGCTCTATTTTCTGGCCTTTAATAAAAGTGACTCCGTGCCCATTTTGTTGTTTACTAAAATCAATAACCATATCTTTTGTTTTAGATATGTTCAATTGGAGATAAGACTCCTCACACCACGTAACAAAGTCATCAGTCACTGGACCGTAGCTAGTTTCACCCTCTTTCAGTAAGCTGACAATAACAGAGTCATCGGCATATTTAATAATGAACCGGTTTTCATATCTGCTCTGACACATGCTTGTGTAGAGAATGAGTAATAAGGGCGATAAGAGACACTCTTGAGGAGAACCTGTGGAGGAGAACACTGGGTCAGACAGAACCCCATTTATTCTCACTCTGTGTGACCTGTCAGTTAAAAAATCCAAAATTCAGCCCACCAGGTTTTTCCTGATTTCAAACTGTTCTAAAAGTCTTTTAATTCAAATATGGGGCTGTATTGTTTTAAAAGCAGAAGAAAAATTGATGAAAAGAAGTCTTGCAAAAGTCCCTTTACTCTCTACATGTTTAAGAATCAGATTTAATAGAGTCAAAAGCGCATCTTCCACTCCTCTGTTGGGCCTATATGCAAATTACATTGGATCCAGCTGATGTTCAATCTCTTCCATAATCACACTTCTGATGATTTTTATCACAGCTGAGGTGAGGGCAACAGGCCTGAAGTTGTTTAGAACTTCTGGATGACTAGATTTAGAGACAGGAACCATGACAGCTTCTTTCCAAAGAGAGGCTCACATGTTGTATTTGCAAGGATTCATTAAAAATAACCTGAAATATATTACTGAGTTCTTTAGCACAAGATTTAATTAGGCGGCCACTAATGTTATCAGGACCCTGGCTCTTGTTCACATTAACTGTATGAAAGACCACATGAAAGACCTCTGGGTACTCGAGGAACTCCCAAAGTTTGTTCATGCTGTGTAGTTGCTGACCTCTAATCTTATTCCTGTTGAGTTTATTCGAACTACAGAAAGTGAAAAATACCATGCAATAAAACAAAATGGCCAGTAATGCTACACCGAAAATATTAGGTAATGCATAAAAATATGAAGTTGCTGTTTTTTCACTATCATTTTTATAGTGGATGCATGGGATGCACTCTGTGCGTGGATCCACTTTTCTAGCATTTTACATGTTTTTTTCTTACTGTTTAAGAGCTGTGCCGATGTCCTCCCTGGCACAATTCCAATGGGATTTTTTTAATTTTTATTAAATTGATTTTATGTTGAATGAATATTTCCTTATTTTTCTTTTTTCCCCTGTTCATTTACTGCTTTAATCTTATAATATTACCCACCAACCATTTTTATTAAGCTAGATTGACCCTAATGTAATCTAACATAATGGCTAGAGGGTAAAAATGTCTGAAAATGTGTGTTTTGAGCAATGATTTAAGTTATTATGGGTTTGAGGGATTTTTTAGAGGTCTGCAGCATCGGATCCCCTGAAGTCTGCAGCCAGGAGAGGACAAAAACACACAAGGACTGAAGATTTCAGGAGGGGGAGCAGAGATTAAGGAGGTCAAAGAGATGCTGTGGGGCAGGAACGTGAAGGGACTTGTAGTTTTGGAGGGAGGCAGTGTAGAAGGAGTTTCTTCTGCTTGAGAAGGACTTATGTTACAGTATTTCATGTAAAAACAAAGCTATGTGCAGAAAATAATGCTTATTTCTTACCTTTCTAATCACCTCATGATGCTTCTGATCCCCTTCGTGATTCGGGGGAACGATATTGGAGAAAAAATGTTGTTTTCTTGGGTGAGACGGCTTCACAGCGAGCTGCTGTACCTCTCTCTTGGCTGCTTATCTTCACCTGCAGCACCCACACCGACTTGTTTCTTGTTTGGCAGGTTACTTTTTCTGGTGTCACTTCTTTCTCAACAGGTGAAGTTCAGCCTGATGCAACACGTTGAAACCTGCTCACTCACTGCTGCGATGTGCTCTGTAAATGGAGAAAAAGTTTGGAGTTACCGGGAAGAATTCCTGCTCTGACAGGTGGTCTAATTGTCGTCCTATTTACAAAATAACAGCTGGATTGGACTGAGGAGCGTGTGAAAGGATTCCCAATGTGCCCATCTCAGCGCTCTCACTTCAACATTTTCAGTTTGCTCCAGCTGTTAAAAATATCAGCCTACTCCGAAAAATCATAAGATTTGATTAAGTAAATATTAATATCTACATTCGTTTTGCAGGTTTTATCATGAACCTAGAGTGATTTGTGACCTTCTTGCCCTTGCATTTTGCTGCTGGACAAAATAAAAGCTTTCCTGTACTCCTGATGAAGGTTGTTGTGTCTGCATGCAGCCCTTGCAGGCATTCGTTTACACATACCTCTCTTAAGGTCCTGCCACAGCATTTCAATCACGTTGAGGTCTGGACTTTGTCTGGGCTATTGCAACACCTTGATTCTTTTCTTTTTCACCCATTCTGTTGCAGAATAGCTGCTGCGCTTGGGTTCATTGTCCTGTTGCATGACTCACTTGGGACCAAACCTTAGCTGCTGCACAGATGACCTCAC
This sequence comes from Oreochromis niloticus, assembly GCF_001858045.2. Lineage (NCBI taxonomy): Eukaryota > Metazoa > Chordata > Actinopteri > Cichliformes > Cichlidae > Oreochromis > Oreochromis niloticus. The sequence continues at coordinate 17,458,172 of NC_031980.2, read as the reverse complement.
ATTTGACTCTTCAGTTCATGGTTGACTTAGTGATTGTAAAGTACCCAGGTCCTTTGGCTGCAAAGAAGCCCAAGTCATCACACCTCCACCTCTGTGCTGTGTGTTGTGTTGGTTCTGATAAGCTGTTTGGTTTTCACCAAATGTGGTGCTGTGCGTTATCGCCCAACACCTCAGTTTTCTTCTCATCTGTGTGTAAATTGTGCATTTCATACAAATCGCTGATTTATCAAACAACTTTTTACCTGAATTTGTTCGTACTTTAGGAACTAATATAAGTCTCTCTGGCCATGTGTACGAATACATGACAGGTCTTTAAAGAAATAGGCCTACTATAATACTGCTAATAATAATAACAGTAATAACTAAATCAAATGTAATTATTTTTAATATTGGCTTTTAGTCATTATTTAGAGTTTTCCAAACTACAGTAAGCCACAAACACTCCTAATTATAATAAAATGCATTTAAAGAAAATAACATACTAAATAGAAAAGTATAGGCTTTAAACTACACTACTTAATCTTCCAATTATCGAAGGCCGGGTCGCAGGGCAGCAGCTTAAGCAGAGCAGCCCAGACCTCGCTCTCCCTGCCAGCTTCTCCAGCTTATCTGGGGGAACACCTTGGCATTCCCAGGCCAGCCGATAGATACAATCTCTCCAGCATGTCCTGGAGCTACTCCGGGCCTCCTCCCAGTAGGACATGTCTGGTATGATTGTAGATTTAATCTCAACCCCTCCTGAATGACTGAACTCTTCTTTCATTAAAAAAGACTTTTATCATTCCTTGATGCCACTTACAGTATCATCATGCTGGAGGTTGACAGATCACATGGTTCTGGCCTCCAACAGTTTTCTTGTAATCTGTTAATCTGTCTCAAACTTTTTTTTCATAGTCTGTGTCTCCTGTAATTTTAGAGTTTTTATTTATGTAGTCATTTATTAAATAGTTGTCACTCCCGTGAAAACACTTTGCTTTGGAAAGCTGTGCCTCTTCTGGCTTCTCCTTGGAACTCTGAACTCTCCTTTTTCTTGCGTTGGAGATGCAGGCTTCTCTCATGCAAACATCATCACCACTTTCTCTGCTTCACCTGGAGGTAGTCCTTATATAGAGAGATGGGGACGGGGCAGTATGCAGCGAGTATGCAAACTGTATGACTGCACAAGGCTGTTGGTTCAGAATGATTCTGATTTACTAACTTATGCGTGACGGTGAGAAAAAAATAGGTCAGTATGCACGTTTCATAAATCTTTGAGTGCAAAGTCATTTTTGGTGCAGGGCAGAAATGTTTCCACAGAATTATTAGTAAATGAGGCCCATTGTTCCAGGAGTCCTGTTGTTAGTTCAGAGGTAACTTTGCAAACTTCTCCTGGCAACCCTTTTTCTAATTGTACTGTCAAGATCTTTAACATTGAACGTGCTATCTCAGGCCTATAGAGTCTGAGATGTAGCTCTTTGGGTTTTTTTGCAGTTTCTCGGAGGTTGCTGTGAATTTGCTGGGACATCCACTCCTGGGAGGATTGTGGAGTTAACACAAACCTGAATGGAGCAGAAAACAGATAAAAAGCAGCCTTTAGAGACATGCAGATGATCAATTAATCAAGTGCGTTTGATTAGCAGCACCTGGTTGATATTTACAGTCTTACAGGGAGAGGAAGAGGGCGTACTTAGTTTGTCATAGGTTTTCAGATTGTTTTGTGAAAAGCTTTTGTTTTCACGTCATTGTAACTGAGGGATGTTTCAGACTCACCACGTCCAGCTCTAACTCTAAACTTATCAAAAACGACATTTTGAATTTTAGTCTTAAGGGTAAAGAGGCTGTCTGTCTTTTAAATCCTGGAGCTGGTTCCACATGAGAGGGGCCTGATAGCTGAAGGCTCTGCTTTGAGAAACTCTAGTAACCACCAGTCTGCAGCCTGACAGTGAAGTGCTCTATTAGGACATTAGGAAGGCTTGAACATGTGATGAGATTTGATTTTTCAGGACTTTATATGTGAGAAGAAGGATATCTGATCCCTGTCAGCACTCTTGTCTCATCATTTTGGATCAGCTATTTCAGGGTTTGTTTGTTTGTTTGTTTGTTTTTAGAACAACCTGATAAAGGGGATAGCAAAACTCCAGTTTAGAAATAACACAGCAGCATCATTTTCTATGAATAAAAGAAGCAATATTAGATCACCAGTCCAAGATAATGAAGTCAGAGCTGTTAACACAACTGATACTGGGAAGTTTTACTTTTTTATCCACCATTTTTATTGTGATCTCAGGTGTTTATTAATGAAGCTACAAGCGAAAGCGTGATAAACAATTTATTCTGAATGTTTTACATCCCTGCTGTCAACTGAGAATCTTTAACTTCTAAAAAGGTGTGTTTTCAATCCAGTTATAAATAAAACTGCATAATCTCAAACGAAAATGTTCAGTTTTTGACCTGATTATGCTGCAGGTTATATTTTAAATTTACAAAATTTCAACTTTTGCAAAACAAATGTCAAAATGGGTCTGAATACCATCAGAAGCAGCTGTTTAGAGACAAATATGCAATATTCATCACATCTGAAATCAAAGCATAAATTAATTTTTTAAAAACTAAATTGAAAATAACAAATATTTTCATAATCTTTACACTGAATTGTTTATTATTCAGTCCATATGCTGTCATAAAAAAGCAACAGGGAAACCTCTGATAGCTAAACTACAGAGCATTTTTATCCATATGTAATGTGTTCAAATAAGCAAATATTTGATTGTTTTTCCCTGATAAGTGACCTACATATTTAGTAAGCTCATTCACTGATAAACTGTCAGATGTAGGAGACTTTATTTTATTATAAACATTTTAAAAAACTGATTTTGTCTCCCGATGAGGACTTTAATCCTAGTTTGACCTCTGGGAAGAAGAGGCTAAACTGATCTTTATACCACACAGGGTCACAACAGCTCTGGGTGTCTGTGAGTGTATGAGGCGGTGTACTGCTGGATGGGGGGTGGGTTATTTATAGCAGTCAGTGAGGTCACCAACAACAGACAGCCTCAATGAGCTGTATTCAGTCTATAGTTTAACCCCCCCCCCTGCATACGCTCCACAGAGTCATGACCTCTGAGGGAAGCTCCTGGGAAAAGTGCGAGCTGCTGATCGTTACTGATGAGGACACTAAATCAGGGAGAGTTTAAACATAAAGGCAGTGGGTGTACTTACAGAACCTTGCGTGTGTGTGTGTGTGTGTGTGTGTGTGTGTGTGTGTGTGTGTGTGTGTGTGTGTGTGTGTGTGTGATCCTTTTGGTGGAAATGTTGGACTTTTTTGGTCAGACTGCAGCTCTTATTGTGCTGCCCTCACATTCCTGTCATTCTTTAAATGGCTGACGTTTGAGAGCCAAAGTGGTAAGAGAGTAACTTTTACTCAGCTTTGACTCTATTTAAATATTAATTAACTTTTATTACAGACGTCTACTCCATTACATTTCACAGGGAAGCGTCTGGATGTTTTTGCCTCTTTGGGTATTCAAATTTGGCATCAAAATGCCGAAATTAAGCAAGAATAGAGACAAATTGCTAGATTACATAAATGTGTGCAAATGTTAGGTTGGTATTTAATTGTTCTGTTAATCCTGTAAAGCCTGAACCATGAAATAACTGCCAAAAAACTCTTTTTTTGGTAGGGGTAGTGTTTGTTGACAGTCCGAATGGCCCAGGGGAAGAAGCTGTTAGTGAGTCTGGAGGTGTGGGACCTGACTGACCTGAGGCGACAACCAGAGGGCAGCAGGTCGAACAGGTGGTGGGCGAGGTGCGAGGGGTCACCTGTGATGGCCCTGGTTTTCCTGAGACGGGAGGAGTTGGCGCTGGCCTCCAGCGGTGGCAGAGGGCAGCCAATGATTTCTCAGGCAGTGTTAATTACCCTCTGCGCAGCCTTCCTGTTCTCATGAGAGGAAAGTGTAGGATTTCTCATTTTCCTATAAATGTAAATGGAAGCTAAAGTTTGATTTTACGGTCCCTCACACCAAGTCTTTGTACTCTCCTGTATTCCTCATTTTCTGTTGCTTTCACTCTTTAGTCTGATACTGAAATACAGAGTAAATTTTTAAACATGAGGCCATTTCACACGTCAGATCTGATCTGGGGTTATTACCTGATAAATGTTGACATATAAACCAGTCCAGTAACAGGATAAATATGGCACTCTTTAAAGCCACTTTTCATAAGAGTTTCTTTTACTTGCAACACATTGACGCTCCAACAACGCTTGTAGCATAAAGAACAGCTTTATTACTTTATTACAGCTTTAAAACAGGCATTTCAGCCTGTGGCCTTCATTGTATTCACTTAAATGTAAAGGGTTTTTTTGAGTGAGGTAAAGGAGCTTTTATTTTTATAGCAACAAGAGTCAGATTAACATAGTTTTAGAGTAAATATATCACATGCTTCAGCATCCCCACAGGGCTGTATATCGCAACTGTTTGTAAAGTACAAATGACTCTTTTTGTAGGTTTTTTTTTTATTTGTCCACTATTTTTTTTTATGTATTCATTTTTCTCATTTAATTCTAATTCACTTTTTCTTCCTGACACTTGTGCTGCTGTGATGTGTGCATTTCCCCAATAAGGCATTAATAGTCTGCTTAATTTACACCTGGTCTTGTAACCCACCTCCACCTAAACGTCTCTTTTTAATTCTATATCTGACTTGATATCGATTATTATTGATGTCTGCTGGTCTCCTCATCCAACGTATGCACATGGGACGTGACGAGGTCCCAAAATATATTAAAATACTATATTAAAGAATTTTTGCAGTGCTTCTGGATAAAACAAAGATCTGAATATTCTTCTCTATTTTATTTTGCCCTGAAATCCTAAAGTGGTATAAATATATATTTTTTTTAGGTTAGTGGGTCATCTAGTCTAAAATAGATGATGCCTTTGTTTTTCTTATGACCCAGAACTTCATGTGAATGATTAAAAACACTCTTCTCCACACACCTCACTTCTCAGGTTTCTCTGGCCTATAGTTTATTTTTCTGGTGGTTCTCAGTGAGTTGCTGCAATATCCACAGGATTTAGAAAAGCTGTAAACCAGATGAGGGTAGTCAAGGAATTTTACAAATGGATCACTTTCCAAGAATACAGCAGAGTGCGGTCTCCAGCTTGTTTTACAGATTTATTACATTAGATATGTTTGTTTTGCCAAACTGCGTTGCAGAGAAGACCAGAAGGGGAATCGAGGGCTGAGATCATGGAAGAGGTGATTATACATACACTTTGGAGCCTTGCTCGTCCTCCAGAGATCAAGACCAGCGCTCGCAGAGACCAAAGAAACTCCTAGTTTGATGTTAAATATTATTTATTGCAGATCAAACACAGATGCACACTTACCACTCACACCATCAGCTCCAGCAGGCTCAGAGCTGAAGGTGTTTACAGCTTCATGTCAGGACGCGCCTGACCTGTCGCACTCAATTTCTCTCACTCACTTACTTTCTCACACACACATACACGCACCGAAACGTGAGCTCATATATTTATTAACTCACTCACACAGTCAGTCAATCATTTGGCAGACTCGAAAAGTGATAATCCCAGTCGCAGTAAGTCAGTCAAACAACCTGGAGGGCTGATGAAAGCTGAGGGAAACCGATCTGAAAACGTATAAAACAGTAAAGAGAACAAACCAACAACCTGTACAGGTGTTTAAAAACATGCTGCGGATAAAATAAAATATCTTTGGATTTGAACACAGACATAATTTTTGGGGTTGATGGGCGGGGAAGTTCAACTCCCGTAAATCCCCTGCATTTTGGAGGAAGCTCTGAAAGGCAGTAAAAAGTAGCAAAGGATTGGATTGTTTTGAATATTTTAAATAGATCCCTTCTGCTGTCTTTGATTTGAAGTAAAGTTAAAGTAAAAACAGTTTCCTGTGTGGTTCAGTCAGAGCAAAAGGGACTTTTTCTCCCCTCCGTGTCTTCTCAAACTTTCTGACTTAAATCAAAGCACTTATAAACCTTCATAAGAGGCAGACTTCATCTTGATGATGTGAAAGTATCCAGATTTTCACATGGAAAAGCAAAAAGCTACAGAAAAGTCTGGCAAAACTGCTCATACACCAATACACCATGATATTGGTGTAAGTATTTCCAACTTTGCTACTCTTTAGTAAAATTGACCCTGTTGAAGTTACACACACTGCAGTACCAGGATACACAGGGAGGTCTGAACACCCTGAGCTGCTATCATTACCGGCAGGTTTCACACACAGACTGTATAGAAAGATGGACAACATGCAGCAGTCTCTGAGGGATTTGACTTGTGACCAAGATCAGCCAGCAAATCAGTTCAGAGGCACAGAAGCAGTTCTTAAGCCTTGTGTTTTTTTGCGTTTGAGCCATCTTCATCTTCATTTTTTTGGAGCTAGAAGTCACCATATTCAGATGAGATGGTGCGCTGTATCCACAGACTGTATGAGGGCAATTTAAACACTCATACCTGCCACTTAGAAAACTTCGCTTGGTAAAGCTGGAGCACAGGTTTCTTTGCACAGGCTTTTAGCACAGTTAACAGCACAGCAAGCAAGGTTAGCAGTGCATAAAAATACCCCCAATAACACCAAACTGAAAGGCTCAATATAGTTCAAGTAGGTGCTTTATTGAAATGGTACCCCATGCACTGTCATAAATGGGTATGGTTGCTATAGAGAATAAAAGAGGCTGTCAACATGCTCATTTCTGCTGTGAAGTTGGAACTGCAGCTTTTCAGCCATCTAGACAGAGCAGCTGCAAATAATGCTCAAGTAGAAGCCATAAGCTAAAGATTTCCCCTTTTCCACAATATTTTCTTGATTTTGTACAATGGAAGAAAGCAGTGACACGATGCCCATCTTTTACATACAGCCTGTGTTTTTTATATTTTGTTTTTAGACGCCAGGACTTTAACTCTCCACTCTGCCGGGCTTGACGCAGCAGTAGACATCCCATTAAAGCTTATCGTCTCAGCAGGACCCGACGACACTCGTACACGCAAAAACAATCAAACCGAAAGAATAAATGGCAAAAAACCCCAACAAATTAAAGCAATAAATACTAAGCACACAGTGCCAAATCTTAAAACTTTACAGCTCGCCTCTCGTCTTTGACTTCTTCTCTTCCTCCACCTCATATGTGACATGCTTTATCTCCTTCCTCATCCTGAAGCTTTCGTGCTCTTTACACCTTTACAAACATCTTTCTTCTCACTTACTCGAACCTTACTCGTGGCTTAAAAAAAAAAGAAAGAAAGAAAAATGCTGAGCGCACACACATGCTACAGTACAGATCAGTAGGTTTCAGATTCCTCATTTAGCTATGCGTGATCAAATCAAAAATAATCAAAACAAAAGTAAAATCACAGTGAACAGACGCACACAGAATCACAGCTATACATCAGTAGTGACCCAGCGGCCGTTTGGTGTCCAGCATCGTGATTGGTTGATTTGGAAGAGGAGCTCTTCCCCTCCCCGTCGGCTAAAAATGAATATCTGAAGATGTACTCAGTCAGTCTTCTTTGGCCGTGATGAAACATGACTCCACCTGAGGGACGGGCCAACCAATGAAAAGTTACCGAGGCATGTAGGAACGGTAAAGCGCTGACACACGTTATCACTTTGTGCTCTTTAATCTGTTCGGCCGTGATTCATCTGCTTATGTTAACCAATTACAATCTGCTAAATCATTCATTGGTGTGTGTCAACATGCAAACTTGGGTGAGGAATAAACTCCTGGTGTGTGATCTTGTGTAATTAGTCTCACAAAGGTTTACAAATGTGTGCGTAAATTTTGATGGCCCACAAATGCACGCTCCAAACCTTGCAAGCATGATGTCGTGCATGAAAATCAGGTAATATGACAAGAAGGGCACCTAAGTATCAACCATATATATTTAATTCTGTGTAGTATACTGGGATATTTATCATTAGAGCTATTTTGTTATATTTTTTAACTAGCTGAGCAGCTGTTTTGTCCGTTTCTGGTTTATAAACAACAGGGGTTTTTCTAGTTAATGCAATCTTGTCATTTGACTCTTGGAAGGAGAGCAGAGTACCAAACTTCTCCTTAATTTAGCCTAAAAACCACCAAGGCACAACTTTTAATTTGTTAAACCCCAAACTTCAAAAATGGATTTTAGGTGTTCCTAGAATAAAACATATCCTTAAGGTGTCATTTGTTACTATGGATGGATGGATGGATGATTTTGTTTATAACAAATAAAAATCTGTGACCTCATTTCAAATGCAATAATCTTGATTTGTGCCACTTCTTTTAGTTAACAGCTGAACATGAACTAAAAATAAGATTTGAAAACCAAAACTGCTCCTGTAGGAGGATTTTGTTGGCTGCACGCATGGTTTTTCCTCAGAACTGCTTGATTTGTTTTCTGAAGTGGCACCCATCCTGTCGAACACCGTGGTGTGTTTGCCTCTTTGATTGCTTCTGCATGAAGCAAAATTAAAACCTCACAAAGCTGACCGCGAGGAACCAGAAACAAGCCATTTGGAGGCCTGTGCAAACAAGTTCAAACACATAAACAGCTCGATTGAGTCATCAAATCAACCCGTTTTCCCCCATAAAACATGAACGCGGCATCTTTCTTGCCTTTCCTTACATTTCCTTTTTTTGAGGACACCGGACTGAGTTTGAAAAACTGCCTACACAGCCCTGCTCTTCTGCTCTAGAATAGTTCTGATTATCATGCAATTAACAAGAGGAAATGCATGAAAATACTTACTTTTAACATTGTGTCCTGTCAGCATTTTAACCTGCTAAACACACAGAGAAAGAGAGGGAGAGAGAGAACAATTCATTAGTGCACAGCAGAGCAGTCTGAGGCTAAAACAAGTGCTAAAGGTTCCTGCCAGAACCTGTAATAAGAAGCAGAGCAGCTCCTAGCACAGAAACATAAAAGAAGCCCTTACTTAGCAGGTGCCACACAAATTAACTCCAGAGACAAAAACTCTACTGTAGACAGCTCTAATGCAGTAGTTTTATTTATCCTCCAAGACTTAACTGTGGCCTCCTGTTCGTCTGTCTGTAGGGGAGGGGGGTTTGGATTATTATCACAGGTTAGTACTCTAACGAGCTCTCAGGCCGAGACCAGGAAGTAGTTTCACCACTTCTCCTCTGCAGGCGGTCCCCTCATAAAGAGGAGGGGCTCCATAAAGCATGGCTAATGAGACGGCACGCTAACGAAGCTTTCTACGGTGCAGGCGAGCGCACCTGGAGAGGGAAAGGCGAGCAGGAAAAGCTGCGAGCGCGAGCGGATTTAAATTGTAAGCAGGGAGACAGCGATGGGATCCACAAATTAGATTTGACTCCATCATCATCAGAAAAAGTCGAGAAACAGAGCAGAGCTTAATATGTTTTATCTGGAATTGCTAATGCTGGCTGTATTTCACTAGAAGACATAATAGTGCTGTATTACTATATCATGATTAAATTATCTTGATAACTTCTTTCAACAAAATTTCCTTTCCTCTGCACAGATCAGCTATTTGCACCCTTTTAACAGTTGTGGAAATAAATACACGTAATCCTTTATTACATCCAATTTCCAGGCACGTTTCAGAAGGAAATATCGCCCTTTTCATTCCACTTAACTCAACTGTAAAACACAGCTACTCTGATTTTCTATGCAAACCATATGAACAGATGATAAAATATGATGCATTACTGCAGATTAAAGGCCTTTTTCCAGACAAGCATGTGTTTTCAGTTTTGTGGCTTGTTAAAATTGTTCGGATTGGAGTTATGTAAAAGCACCGCTGGGATTTATGTGAGGTTACCAGCATGAATACAGGCCCCAAAGGAAGAGAGCTATGCAGGCCCGCGTTTGCATGCTGTGCCTGTGTACAGTCACCAGGGGGCAGTGTCAGAAATAAGTGGATCGAAGATTTATGTGCTCAAGTTGGTTGTTCAAGTTTAGCCCCTGCAGGGAACTCCCACTCTTTGAACTTTAAGATAGTACAGAATGAATGGGTCTCTAAGGAGCTGTAGAGCAAGTATAAATCATGATTTTTATAGAAGGATTTTTAAAAAACTAGATTCTATTCTAGTAATTCCAGTTCTATTCTTCTTTCTGTGGCTCTTAGAGGCGTAACAGCACCATGAGCCACTAAAATTTAGATTTCAGGCATGAAGCGGCACAGAATTCGCTTCTACATAAATAGAAGCTTCTGATGTGGCAGTACTCTTCCAACATCTAGTTATTGTCTGAAAATGAGCGCCATTAAGGGAGTGTGTCCGCTTCTAAATTTTTAAAAGACAAATCAGTTTATGGACAAAATTTGCCTCACTGTAAAAGAAAAACTTGCAACTTTATGCAATTTCGGGCATTTTACAGAACCTGGATTTCTTTTTGGTTCATGAAGAAGTTTCACCTCTCAGCTGTAAAGAGAGAGGGAGTCCCAAAGGTTTACCCCTAGTTGAGGTTGTCCTCACGGTCACTGTCAACATAATCGTTAAGGGTGACATGAGATAAGGTGTGAATCAAAGGTTTGGGTCGTTATAGTCACAGGGCCTTAGGTGTGAATCCTTTATGAGATGTTGCCCCACCCTCAATGTGTGAATTGAAGTTGAACTGAACTGGACTACAGGTGACTGAGGCCATGTCCACACTAATACGTTTTCCTTTGAAAACGCATCTTTTTCTCTCCGTTTTGGCGTTCCGTCCACACTGAGACGGCGTTTTTGAAAACGTTTTCCAAAGCGGATACATTTGAAAACGCCATTTTCGCGTTGCAGTGTGGAAAGCGTAACTGCAGGCTTTCGGAAACGATGATGCATTTTAGTTGTATGATGCAGACATGTGACCAACTAAACTAAGATAGCGGAGGCATTATACAGCAGTTGTTTTGTTTGCTCTCAGTTTTGACAGCCATATTAAAGATTAATATCAGTTTGTACGTGCTCCAGATAGCTTTTCAAAGTCTTTAATTCTCACTCGCTTTTGCAACTTTGTACTTTTGTGTTACTCGCAGCAACAACTCCACCTCATTGTAAGTTGATTTAAAAAAAACTTTCCTCTACGTTTTGCCACAACGTTTCAAAGAGTCGTAAAGTAAATAAACGGCAGACAGAAACAACGCAGGTCGAAGCATCTTACGTTTCACGCACGCGCAATACAAGAACGTAAGTGTTTCAGTCGTTCCAGTGTGCATGAACAACTGTTCTGAAACGACTGAAAACGATAGTGTGGATGCGGACCGTTTTCAGACTTAAACGCCGTTTTTGAATGTATCCAGATAAGTGTAGACGCAGCTGCTGCTCAATGACCTTAACTAACATGATGGAGAGGTGAAGCAATGTCGCTCCGGACTGCCTCCAAGGTGACAACCCCACTAGGGGTTAAAAACCTGGACTCTCCATCAGTCTTTATAACTTAAGAAGCTTCGTGTAGATAAGATCTTCATAGTAGATCGAGGCGCGGGTCATTCCAGTCACAGGGACCAAGGCGTGACTCCTTTGTGATAAGATCTTCATAAAGATAAGAACTCCAAACTTTACTATTCAAGCCAACTTTTCAACCAACCAGCATTCTACCTCACTCGACATCGGCCTACATATTGTTGGCTTTTTGTAGGAAACATGCAACTCCAAAGCATTTTATGCTGGTTTAACTGCCACAGGCACTCGCCATGCATATCCCAACCACTACACAAACAGACGCCACATAAATCCCATAACATAATGACCACTCTGAGTCTCGTAGTGCTACAAAAACAACAACGAAAGCTTCCGAAGACTTGAAAACCTACATTTTTATCATCTTTTGCAAGAATAACCCGTGGATTAATACTGTTATTATAATATTACCTTCTCAGGATGTTGAGAACACTTAATATAAATAATATAACCAAGTATAAAAAGAACATTTTGAATCAAGTAGAAATTATTAAATCAGTCTAATTAAGCTGTATGATTGCTTCAGTAATTGCACTTAACATGTATACACACATCTGTCTGCAATATTTAAAAGAAAACAAAGAGTCAGAGGTTCAGTCACATCTGAGATGGCAGAGCAAGATCAGCTAAAAAAAAAGTCTTTGGTTTATTTCCAAAATGATTTTTTATGGTTATAGCTGCACCCGGCCCATTTAAAGTAGATTAGGAGGTGATCTGAGCTGCCAGAAAAAAGCCTTTCACATTTTAATCTTCATATATTATTTATTTAATGCATTATTTTGTTTGCAGTTGGTTTTGCATGATTAACTTTAATTTTAAAGCATCACGTATCAACTTTTCCAGCTAAATATTCTGGCTGCTAATCTCAAGTGACTCACGTAAGACACAACTCAACTTAACTTTTATATTCTCATGTTACTGTCAGGTTTTGTTAACCAATTAAGTGATTCAAAACAGCATAAATGCAATAAAAAAAAATTGTAGGAAACAATACTGTACCTCTTTCCTTCCCATTCAGCAATCTCTCCTCCTCCTCCCGACTGTCATCTGCTCAGAGGAGACAGTAAAAAGTGACATTATTGTAGAGAAATGTGAAGATTTGGTTTTAAAAATCGAATTTCTTGTCCATGTTTAACAGCTTTGCACACAAAACAACTACAAAAGGAGTGTGTTTCTGTTTGTGTGAACCTGAGTGAAGCTCTTTGACCAACGAGGACACGGTGTTGGTGATGGAGTCGGCTGCAACCAGGAGGTCGTTTCTCAGGTTTCTCCTCGGGCCTGGAGCAAAGAAAACAATCATTATTTTATCCAGCGCTTGTATTTACAGTAATTAGACAGTTTTGTTGTTGCCTGATTATTTGTGCTGTTACTCTGTCTCGCTGTGGCAACAGCATATAATCTGGTGTGAATGAAAAGAGCTGTTTAAATGATGAAGCAAAAGAATAAAAAGGAGCTGAAATACGAGCAGAGCAGACGTGTGAAAAAGCACTTTGAGGCCAGTTTGTGATTTGTGATGCTGGTATGCTTAAAAACAAGAGATTTAAATGTTTTACTCCAATCTTTAGATAATGTGGAACCTGTTAAGCTCATTTTCGTCTTTGCACTTTTATTCTTAGTCTCTACTACAACAGCTTTGCATAATTCACTAAATAATCCTTATTTATCTTATGCTCAGTTAATTTCTTCTGAAAATTAACTGATTGGCTGCCCCTTGTAAACAGACGTGTACACAGCAGAGGGGTGTACTATTTTTTTATAGTATGTTTTTAATAGTTTTTTATAGTTTTGCATAATTACTGAATAAAGTGCAAACTGTGTGTGGCATTGTGACGGCAAAGTGCGTGTATTTATTTGATGATTGAGAAAACGTATAAAATGTCTTTATTGAGGATTCTGATTTGCTGCAGAGTCTCTTTCACACTGCTGGAATTGCAGCAGTCAGGACACAGAACACACACCAAGAATGCCTGATCAATCAGTCAAACTAATTTTAGTTTGATCTGCCGACAAATGGAAGTAATTTCTACATCCTCTTCATTAAACTATGGGGTAGTAACTAGGGATGGGTACCGGTATTCGGTGCCATTATGGCACCGGTTCTGACATAAACGGTAGTAACCAGACCGAAAAGCAGCGCACATTTCGGTGCTTTATTTCGGTGCTTTTTTGTTTCCTGAGATGTCATACACTTTGGCTTGTAGCCAATCATTTTACCTTTCCAAGCACAGTAGGCGGGCCCAGGTACGTACATTCTTTTAGAGCAGAGCTACAGATTAAAAATGCCCAAGGCGAAGCGGTCAAAAGTCTGGCTGTACTTCACAGCAAAAGATGCAAACTCAGCAACCTGCTACAAGTGCTTTAAGGTGATACTGTGCAAAGGAGGTAACACCTCGAATCTGATGAAACACCTGGCGACGCATAGCGTTTTTTTAAAAGCCGAGAAATGCGCCGTATTTGATAGCTTGCTGCAAGACCTTACACCGAGCACATCTGCCTGTTATCGGACCCGGAGTTAGCAACATCCCCCAAGAACCCGAAGAGTAGAGTCCTGGCCCCTAGCCCTGCCAGTGTAGCAGAAATGATGACGGATGATGATGGCAGCAGCAGCCGTTCTTATATGGGTGAGTAGCTTAATGTTGTTCGTGTGTAATTTACGTTGAGTAGGCTAACACGTTATTAAATTAATGCACGTAAGGTGAACTAGCAAACACCGTCGTAGTTATATGCGGCTGTCTTCTTGTTTGATAGAGTGATACCATATATGCCCTATAGCTGCAGAAAAGGCTAACATTGTTATCTTTTTACAAAAAAAACAGCTAAACATGAGAGGTTTTAGGACAAAGTTTGTGTTTTCCATTGTTTAAGCACCAGTTCCAACCAAAGGAGGTATGTTGTACCAACAGAAAAGGCTAACTTGGTTATCATTTTGCAGAAAAAAAGAGACTGCTAAAAATAAAAACATAAGAGGTTTTTGGACCAAGTTTGTGTTCTCCATTCTTTAAGCACTGGTTCGAGCACTGTTTAAGCACCGGCACCGTTTCCAAAGTACCGGTTTGGCACCGGTATCGGATAAAACCTAAACGATACCCATCCCTAGTAGTAACCTTTTATGTTTAAATGTATCCAGTTGAAAGTTCCACATATGCGGGGCGTATCCCTTCTCGTACAGGGAAGGACACAAAGACAGATGATGCAAGACAAAAAACTAAGTCATTTTTGGGTGTTGAAAGGTTAACAAAAAAAAAAAAAAAAAAAAAAAAAAAAAAAAAAAAAAAAAGATCTGAGGACAAGGACGAGGACAAAGAGGCAGGCTGAGCTATTTATGCACAAAGAGCTGAGTTGGAACAATCTCAATGAGATAACAAGACACAGGTGAAGACAATCAGTGGAACACGGACAGGAAGCAAAGCTAACACAGGACTCGAGAGAAAGCAAACCTCCAAAGTAACAGAATACAGATGTGAATTTTAACACAAACACCAATCTAGGAACAGGAAAGATGAATTCTTATTAAAAAAAAAAATACCAAGACTAAACAATTACTAGAGACAAAATTATCAGGGCTCTGTGTGCGGGCAGGCGGAGATGAGGACCCAAATGCAGACTTGTCGAGACAAAATAGCAACTCAAAAACCACAGCTTTATTGCTGGCAAAGAACAAAAACATAAACTGAACAATGAAAGCTGAGACCGGAAACACACAAGCAAATCTGAGGGTACGACCCGACGCTGAACGCTGGAGGTTACACACTATAAATACACATGAGGGAATGAGGAACAGGTGGGAACGCAGCCGGGAGAAATTAGACCTAACGAGACAGAGGAAGCGAAACTAGAAACACCAACATAAGACATAAACCTTAAAAATAAAACAGGAAACAATTCACAAAGACGCAGACTTGACACTGAACTAAACCTATACTAAACACGAGGGCACAAGAACAAAACCTAAGAACTAAACCCTTAACCAGAATAAACTGAAACATAGATTTATAATAATGATCAACAAAGCACAACAAGGGAATCAGAATATAACCCATAATACAAAATCAAACTAAAACATAAGAACTCAAAATGCTGGGTCAAAATGACCCAGAACTGTGAGAAAAAAAGAACAGCAAGAGACTCAAAAATAAAACCAAACTAAAAGTAATGAATTTAAAGAATCTAACCACAAAACGCTTAATAAATACAAAAAATTACAAAGCAACTCAAAAAAACCAGGGACCAAAATAAAAAGGTCACTGCTGTCATGGACAGCCTCCAATGCCACCATCTTGTTCTGCTCCAGAAACTCGCTGCAGGATCACATGAACCAGAACTTGCTTGCTACACTGATCTCAGAGAACTGATATTTTCTCAGTTTTTTATTAGCTGCAAATAAAAATATTTCCAGAGGAGAAACTATAAAAACCATTAAATGATAATTAACTTTAAAAAGTGCGTCTAAAATTGTGGTGCTTGCATGCATGCCACATAAATCCTATAAATCTGTAGGAAGTGCTGCCATATTAAGGAGATCCCATGTGATGTCATACAGATGCACAGGTTGGAAAAAAAAACTGTCTGAGACTGAGTTTTTACAACAGTTTGAGGCCTCAGGTTTTGGGTCACAGGGACCACTTGCATATATGCTGATTATTTCAAACCTCTGGCTACCCCTATTATGAGCATCCATCAGTGTAACAGTCTATATATGACAGAAAACAAGGAAACGCATAATAGCTCCATTTTAAACTTAATTCATAAAGGATTAAAATTTATTTCTGTCAAGTGGTTTATATTAGAAGGTTTTACAGTGAACTGTTAATCAGGTGAGACTAATCCAAAACACAGCCTGGAAACTACTGTATGTTTGTGCCTGTAGCTGACAAGAGGTTCAATAAATAAATGTGGTAAACACAGCTGGAATTACGACATAACAATCCTGACGAGCATTAAAACTGGCAATATTTTTTTAAACGCTACCGTCAGGGATCCATTTACACGTCGTGCTTTTAGAAAAGCAGCTAAGCAGAGTATGTTCTCAAGCATGCACTACTTCATATGAATCAAAGTCTTAACAGGGAATTTGTAGAGCTGCTCAGACATGCAGTGAAACCACATGCAAGGCTTTTCGGCCCAGACCAAAATCCTAGCAGAAGCTTCCCTCAAACAGCTGAAAAAGGTGTTTCTAGACCTGAAAATTCTTCACTTAAAACATCCGACCCACTGTACTTTGTCTCAGCGGTCTAACTAAACAAAAACTCCTTCAAACATAAGCCTTTAACATGAAAGAAGGCAAACTACAAGACACTTTTTTTTTTTTTAAGGTTGCCATGTTGGAGAGAAATGAGTCCTACCTTGAGCAAAAGCCTCTTGTACATCACCTCCCACCCCAGCGAGGGAGTCCTGAGGAGGATACATGTGTGTCTGGGAGGGTACAGCACCTACAGAGCGGACGGCTGACGGGCTCGGCCGAGAGGGAGAGGAGTGAGAAGAGCCGGCTGCCTGCGCCTACAAGATGAGAGGTGTTATCAGAGCTGGTTAATGTTACTTCTAGAAGGTTTTAGATTACAAGATCACACCTTTTGCATTTTGCTTGAATATACGTCCAGTGTGTGGACTTCTACAACTTAACCTTTTAGTTTGGATAGCAATTAGTTACTAGAACCAGCTGACATGGCTTGGGCATCTGAACAGGATGCCTCCAGGCACCTCCCAGGTAACCTGCTCTGACTTAAGCTTGATTTAGACTTCTACGCTCTAATCGGAAACCAGTTTTAACCCTACATCACAACCTTCCGCACCATTCATTTGAATGGCATGAGGTTGCGTCGACCCGAAATATAGTAATATTTCTCAGGAGGTGAAGGTCAGGTTATGGCATAGGATTAAACAGAGTTTCCAGGTACGTCGTAAGTTAAGACGTAGATTGCCTATAAGTGGCATAAAATGGATGAAGTTAATTATTAACTTAAACGACGAGGATGAAAACGAGACCAGAGTATTACAAAAACAGGCACACTTAGATGGTTCGGGTTAAAAATCAGGCTTTGCTTGACTGGAGTCATCACAAAAACACTCACTCTAACGTCACTGTGTTTCCAGAGTTGTTCACTTGTTTTGTGTTAGCATGTTGCCTGTGCAAGAGCTTGCAAAGAGTCATGAGTCACCTTAGCGGCTGTTGCTTCTGGTGTGATTGTAGTTTGCACTTTACCATGACGCTCTGGGCCTTTTTATGTGCTGAAAATAAAAGTAATGTCCAAACCGCCGC
Organism: Oreochromis niloticus; assembly: GCF_001858045.2. Classification (NCBI taxonomy): domain Eukaryota; kingdom Metazoa; phylum Chordata; class Actinopteri; order Cichliformes; family Cichlidae; genus Oreochromis; species Oreochromis niloticus. The sequence goes on along the minus strand of NC_031980.2, from coordinate 17,440,494 downwards.
TCATCTGCTCAGCTATTTTCCTCCCTGCACATGAACTGAAGTCAGATGATTGTTGTGCAAGTGTGCAGGAAAAGGGAGTGTTTGGTTTCTTTTCTCTCCACATCTTGTGAAGAGGTTTTCAATCTTTGCTCACCACCTGCCTTACTTTCCGTGATTTTTTTCCTCTTCCCCGAAATGACTTTAAAGTTTAAACACTGGGTTCGTGTGGCAGAAGCATCGTGACAGGGATCGCCAGAAAAATAACTGCAGCGATGCATATGGAGAGCACTCTGAAGGTGCGATCAGCCACATTTTAATCATGTACAGGCCTGTTTTTGCAACTTTTTAATTGCATGTGATATTTCAGGTGACTAATAAGGACTGAATCCCACAGTTTCAGTGTTTCCCAAAAAAGGGTATGAACTTACTGCCTGTCGCTGTTCCTCATCCTACAGGGATCACAACATGGGCAGCCGGAAAACAAAGAGGGCGGAAAAGAAGAACGGAAAACAAGAGGTCAGACACAATGAGAGCCAGAAAAGTCATAGAGGAGGAAACATCAGAGGGGAAAATGAGGCTTGTTACTGCAAGGACAGAAAGAGGGGGGTGTGAGGAGCAAGGGAGACTTTGCCCTCTAGTGTGAGAAAATACAAACTGCTGGAGATTTAAATCAGAGTGTGTGTGTGTGTGTGTGTCACCTTGAGCAGCTTCATCAGTCCTTCCAGCTGCACCATCAGCTCCCTCCTGCTCTCCTGCAGCGACGACATCCTCTGCTCCAGTTCGTCTTTCCTCTGTCTGGAACACAAACACACACACACACACACACACACACACACACATTACAAAGGCTCGCTGAAGGCAGGAGCTGGAGTAAAAATAGATTTAAGTCCCAAAATGTGGAGAAGATCAGAAATGCAACATGGAAGAAAAACAAGAGATCAGATTCACAGTCCTGAAGTGCTTAAACAATCTGCAGAAATTCACAGAAGCAGCTGTGTGATGAGGTTAATAAATAGATGAATAAGAGAGGATAGAAGTTATCGAAGAGCATGTAGGAGAGTCTTTCCACGAGAATATCACCTAGATTACGTGAACTTTTAGTCAGAAATCCTCAATGTTTTGTAAGATGGCAGGGAGAGAAAGACCAAGTCTGTTCGAGGACTTCAAATTAAGATGAATATATACACAAAAGTGCACTCAAAATACTGATAAAATGCTCTTCAGCAGCAGGGCTTTCTGGAAACAAAGCTTTAACAGCAGGCATAGAGTTTAACATTCACAATCTTTTTCCACCAAACAGTATGCGGTCTGGATGAGACATTAAAGCAAGAGCAGAGCTCGTCTTTCTTTCCTGGCTTCCCTTCACGTGGCAAGATAAATGAGTAAATAAACACATGAAAACAAGAGTCTGACTCATTCAGTAAATAGAGTTTTGTTTTATTGTTATCCCAGAGTAACGCTTTACCCGCAAGCTAGCCAACAAGTTCGCCAACAACCTCAGAAACGCCACTTTATCTGTATTATTTAAGATATAGCTTAGCAGTTTTCTCTAGTAACAATATCTAGCTCTGAGTCTGTAGCGGAAACATGAAAGAGATTACCAAGACAGTAATATTACTGATTACAGGATTGTTAAGACATGAAGACGGGTACCAAATTAACTCTAGTTGGACATAGCCGGTGTGGTCAACCATTGATTCGTTAAGTCCTGTCCTGAAGAGCATTTTCACCGCTGCCATTATGAACAAGGGGCGGTTGTGACTGAACCGGAGGACCCTGCGACAGTCTATAGAGTGCCCTACCTTACCCTCCTTTTTGACTTTTGACTAACAGATACCATAATTTACAGAATGATCACCACGGTGCAGTAAGACTGGAAACTAGTGACTCATAAAACCAGACCAAGGGCAAGAGAGAAAATTGCTGGCAGATTCACTTTGCACTGGGTGACATTTTCTTTTTTTAACCCTATTCTCACCCTGTAACAGCTGGAATACCCTCCAGCTCCTGTGACCCGAACTAGAAAAACCATTACGAAAGAAGATGGAGAATTCTGAAAAATTGGCCATCAGAAAGAATGCAGGTTTTCACTAAGAGGAAACACTAGAAAAAGCTCTATGGTAACTCACTGCAAGACTACCTCATACTATTTTAAATCTGGAGAGATTTTACCTCATTTGGTCTCATGGCCACCAGGAGGAAGTAGAAAACTCCAGATAAACAGAAACAAAATAGAAAAGATGGGCTCTTACGTGCTGAATCTGAAAAATGTTTATTCTACCGCCGCCACGTGGCTGTTTTATCAGGTATGTAAGCGTGAAAACTGGAATTAAAAACTAAAAATCTAATATAACAGCTCTGTTTCACACTTTAAAATATACGACCGTTCAGGGGGTTGGGAAACTCATCTTGTAACCGGAAGGTTGCTGGTTCGATCCCCAGCTCTGTCTGTCTCGGTCGTTGTGTCCTTGGGCAAGACACTTCACCTACCTCCTACTGGTGCTTGCCAGAGGGGCCGATCGCGCGATATGGCAGCCTCGCTTCTGTCAGTCTGCCCCAGGGCAGCTGTGGCTACAACTGTAGCTTGCCTCCACCAGTGTGTGAATGTGAGAGTGAATGAATAATGGAATTGTAAAGCGCTTTGAGGTTCACGAAAAGTGCTATATAAATGTAATCCATTATTATTATATATTTAAATTTCCATAACATGCTGGAAAAAATGCCTGACTAACATCTCTCAGGGCAGAAATGTTATTGTTTACGTCAAAGCCAGGCAGTTTTCATCACTTTCAAGTTCCTCTCCTCTTCTTGAAGGACTTGTTTTTACTGAAAACCGCAATAAGTGCGTTGGAAGTGATTCCTTCTTTGGTGTTTTTGTGAACTCCACCATCTGTCAGTACCATCTGCCATAAAGAACTCTCCCTCTGCGCCGCAGAGCAACACGGCAACTTTTCCCGCCAATTCTGACCGTGGCGGTGTGGCAAAATCCGGAAACTATAGCGCAGCGAGCAAAAGACCGATTGTTTGTGAAACATATTTTCTGTGGGTGTGACTCACAAAGTTAAAAGATGTACATTTTAACAACTATATGTATATTTTCTGTACAGAAACAGCAGGTCTCAGAGGAACTGTGTTTACCTGAGCAGACGGAGCTCGGCCAGCAGAGTCGGGTTGGTGCTGCCCTTCTCCGGGCTGGGCTGGCACACTGCGTCATGCTCTGCACGGAGACGTTTGATCTCTGCCAAGATCTCTCTGGGAAATGAAAATCACACTGGTCAGCTGAAGCCTGATACCACAGTATTTTAGGAATGAACAGCCTGTAAATAAGCGGGGCAAGATGGCGAACTTCGGCAGGCTTTAGAGGAATCTTTTTTTGGAATGATGCACAAGTTTGATTTAGAGAGTAAAAAACAAACACAAGCTAACAGCCAGACCACCGATGTTTACACAAACAGTGCTTTTATTGTGAAAGAACAAACTGTAAAAACTGATCATGCACCCTAAAAAGTAATTACTTGGTTACGGTTAATCAAATTTATGACCACAAACCATTCAGCTTCTTTCTGTCACTTTTTATTGATTTGGCTCTCATATATTTATCTTATATCTTTAAATAATTGCATCTTTTTTTATTTGTATGTTTTATGAGACCTTAAGCTCTAAAGTTTTTTTCCCCCAACAAGTTAAATTCTCCACCTCGCTCCTGTTCACATATTTCTACCTGTTTTTAGACTCCAGCTGAGCAATGAGCTCCCTCTTCTGTTTGTTCGCGTCAAAGTTGATGCTCCGCGTCGGGATCACCTAAAACGGAAACTTGAGGTTACTCTATTCCGTAACCCCCGTTCTCTGATAACATGTTAATGGGTTTCATGTACAAACCAAAACAAGATCCCCATGTAGTCGGAGCATATGCAGTATTAAAGTTAAAGGCTTAGAGGAGATGTGTTCGACTCACTCCTGTGCCTTCGGTCTCTGCCAGTCGTGTGGTGTAGCGAGCGATCAGTTTGTGCTCGTCGTCTTGCCTGCTGGGGCTGTCAACACTGAAACACAGGAAATGTCTAGTGTAAAACTGTATTTAAACCAGCAAAGAGCATGACGCATGAATTTAATGCAGGTAAATATGATCACTTTCAAGTTTTCAGAAATAATCCATTTAAGTACATAAATGTGGTAAAATCTGTGTCTCTCTGCATCTCTTTATCTCTCAGAAAACACTTAGGAAAACACCTCTTTTCACCATCTGTGTAAGAATGAAATGCTCTGAACACAGCAGGAAAAAAAACTACAGAGTTTGGAACTAAGCATGGCTCAGAGGATGAGGACACCCAATTTTTCAGTAAGCATTGGAGTAAGCACAATTAACAGGGCTAATTTTTAACTAATAAGCATCACCAGTAAACATCCCCAGGTGATTACTTACACCAAGACTGTACATCCTGATGTGGGGACATTTTTGCTTTTTAGCACCATATACTTCATTCTGCTCTATAAAGTGTTTTATACTTTGTTAAACAAGCATTTTATTGGTTGTACTGTAAAATAAACCTAGTGTCCGCATATGAGGACCTTTTTTTAAATTAACTGCTTTCTGCTGGGTTAAATTAAAATAGCTCCCAGATCAGGTTTTATAATGTAGTTTGCTGATGCGTTATATCATTAAACATGCATATATTTGCATAACAGTAAATAAAATTGCTTTTTCTGCCTGTGGTGTCTAACCTTATTTTGTAAACATGGAAAAGCAATTTAATATTTTTCATAACACTGTTAGCAGGTTAATTTATGAATGCGCACTCAACACTTAACCATTTGCATTCCTAACTCAGTGTGTGTGTGTGTGTGTGTGTGTGTGTGTGTGTGTGTGTGTGTGTGTGTGTGTGTGTGTGTGTGTGTGCATATATATCAGATTATTTATTTTAAAGCAGGCTATGTTTTTCTTGTGTTGAAAAAAATCCTCAGCGCTAAAACAGAAGACTACAGGAAAAAGGAAGCTTTTGCTCCTTCTGGTTTCTGAATTTAAAAAAATAAATGAATTACTTCATAATTTTATTTTGTCTGTATTTTATAATGCAAGAGATGCACTTCCAAGACTGCTAATTGTCCTTTAACGACAATATTAGGCCAATATTTAACACTTCTGCATTATTCCTGATTCTCCTAGATAATATTTTATATTTTGAATTGACCCCATCTCTGAACTGAGGCCTGATATCTATTTTATTTAGCCCACACTCTTGGTTTAATTAGTGCTTCCCATCTGTTAGGATTAGTACTAGTGCTTGTTTTGTACTTTGTTACTGTTTTATAACAATGACTTATTGCATTATTGTGAAGCACTTTGGTCTGCCTTTGGTTTTAAATGTGCTGCTATATAAATAATATTGTATTGTATTGATATTTTAAATTGCAACACTTTCACAATAGGAATTGCAGTATTACAATAAAAAAAAAATCCAAAACAGGATTTTATTGTAGATTAGAAAACCTTTTTTTCCGTTGTCAATGTCAATTATTGGAAATAAATATAAGTGAAATTAAAAGCTAAGAAGGAACAGAATAATTTACCAGGATATTCTGTAACTGCTGATTTCTCTCTTCATTAGAATGACAGTAAACTACAACATTTCACTTGGCTTCAGCTAAACTGTGCAGCACGGTGCCCTCCTCCTTACTGCCTCCCTGACTCCTTTACGTAACCACCCCTCACTCCCTTCTCACCGCGGGCTGCCCTGGAGGCGATTCACATACGCAGCGATCAGAGCGTGCTCCTCGTTCATTCGCTGAGCCGCCGCCAAGCTGGACGGACACAAAACAGACGCAGAGTAATCAGCCAGCATCAGATAACAGTCTGTCTTACAGGAATTACATCAGTTTAACTTCAAGTCAACACAAAATCTCTCTTAATAAATGTGCATATGAGTAAAAAGAAATAATATTTTCATAACACCTTCAACATGGATTTTGTCAGAAATAACTGAAAAATTTATGATTTTTTTTTTATATGCTATGGATATCTTTTATTATTTCAATGATTCACTAACATGCGATATTTCTTATTAGTTAATTTTTGGTCCATAAAATGTTAAAAAAAAAAAAAAAGTTCAGAAGAACCCAAAGCATCAGAGTTTAAAGTGAGCCTTTTTTGCTTTTTCTTATGTTCTGTCATATTATTCCAGTGCTGGATGCTCATATTAAATATGACTAATAATCATGAAGTCAGTGTATGTACAAGCCAGACGTTCAGCCTCCAGACAGCTTGAAAAGCTTCGTTTCACACAGTTTGTCTACTACTGGCTCTGTATGATGTCACAGAGGGGATGGCCCTAATATGGACAACTCATCTGCCTTTTAAAGCACCTGGTTGCGAGGGACAGCCAATCAGAAGAAAGTTGGATCAGTAAACATTGATTAAGGCTTAGTCTGAAGTGTGAATCACGCTTCTACCAGCACATTTTTCCACTGATTATTACTTCTTTGATTAACCTTATTAACCTCTGTGAACTCTGTTTTTCATCCCAAATACTGATTGGCTGTGGAGGCTCACCTTCATGTATACAAACCCAGAGAGGGTGGAGCAGCTAGCATCCCTAAATCTGCACCAACTTTTCCCTTCAGCTGTTTTTTTATTAGAAGTTGAGTTACCACTGTCCACTGTGTGACTGGTTTAAGGTGTTCTCTCTCCCTCGTGTTTTGATCACTTCTTCCTTATTTGTGATCAGGTTTGTAAGCAATTATTTCTGTATTATTAACATTTCTTTTGACTGGAGCAGCTTTGTATAAAGAACCGAAATAAGGAGCTGCAAACAAGCATTAAAAAGTATTCAATCATCTTTCCATCCATCTTTTTCCACTTATCCAAGTCAGGGTTGTTGCGAGCCTATTCTTACTCTTACAGGACGAGAGACTTTTAAATACACAATTTTTTCATTACTTGCAAAATAATAACTGTCTAAAATTTTACAAGCTATGTAGTGGAGTACGTGTTTTGGCTTTTAGACAGACACCTGTATGGTGGTGTGAGAGATGGCTGCTGTCAGCTTGCAGGAAACTTCACAAGAAATGTAATAAATGTAAAAATCATAGAAAACTAAATTTTTCTTTTAACTTCCACTTAATTCAACAGCTTTTTCACAGTGTCAGATCACAGTCACTGCAGACTCCTTCATAACCTATGACAGCATCGTTTTACTGGTGTTGAGTTGGGCTGAATCTCGTATTACTTTTTATTCACCCACCACGAGCCCTTAAATCATTCTGAAGAGTTCGCATCTATTTTTAACTGCGTGTAAGTGAAGCGCTCATGCTACCGAGCCCTGTATCACCAGTATAGACCCTCTGCTGTGTATTCACGCAGCTAAAAACAGCCTCTTTGTTCCTGTTAACTCATATGATTACGTTAATGTGAAATTACTAATAGAACAACCTAGTAAGCTTTCACTTCACCCAGTTTGCCTCACACTGCAACTCGGAGCTGTGATTTATTGAAATAGCAGCTGGCCAACCAACTTGCCTGACACAGTGGTTAAGTTAAGGTCTGTATTTGCCTTAAATATTAGAAAAATTTTAGTTTAAACAGGAAAAGAAGAAATGGAGCCACAAAACTGCACACTTCTAATCAGCTCTAATGTCAGTCTTTACCTTTTCGAGGGCTCGCGAGCTGATGAAGACAGCAGCATGGCTTCACTGGTGTTCCCGACGGGTCTCGATGGTCTGAACACACAAACACAAACACGCGTTAGAGGCTTATTATCAACAGAGTTAACATGGAGGAAGGATAGCGACGTTAAATCATTAAACCGCCGAGGCCTGCCTATCAGAAAGCACGCATTCTTGCGCTCCCATTCACACAGTCACACACTCTCACATGCTTTTGAGTGCATTCATGCACAGTGAACTGTAAAAGGTCTGAGCAAACACAGACAGGCCAAAGATCAAACGAGGGAGAGAGAAAAGAAAGTAAGAGAGGGAAGTGGTGTGAGCGCACAAAATTTTAAAAAGAATATAAATAATCACATTTTTAAGTCTGAAATAGAAACGGCATTTTTAAAAAAAAGCATACTCACACCCGTGCTAAATTCAGCCTGTGTGTGCTGGCCTGAGTATGAGCCTAACGCCTGCAGGTCTGTGATGACCTGGTCGGCTTCAGTGTGGAAAATTAAACAATGCCGATGCGCCACAGGGGGCGGAGCAACCGAAGTGTTTGGATATACAGAGGCGGGACTTTTGCTTGATTTATGTTATCTGAGTTTTCTAGGTAATGTAAAGTTTTGTAGTTCGAATAGTTAGCTTTCAAGCTGTAGATGTTTCACTTCCTATTTTGAAAGTGTTTAAATGTTTAACTGTTAAACATTAACATCATGGCTACAAGAAACTTTAATCTTTTTTGTGCCATCTAACGCGAGGCCTCATAGTGAATATTCCTCCATAGCTTTAGTGACTTTAGAGACACACTAAAGACAATAACACCTGTACAGCCCAGCAGGCGTCTAACTTGGGCACAACAAATGAGCAAATCAAGGGTTTTATGTAAATAAGTTCAATGCAAAAATCAAACAATCTTCTTTTTAAGCAAAATGAACATTTTCATACACTACAAACGAATAAGAGCAAATTAGAGGTCTATTTTAGCAAAATAGAGGGTAGTTACACATGAATTCAAAAATATGCAGTCCAGTAATATTAGTGTTAATCATACAGTCATCATTTTTTTAGCTTTATTCACACAGATATCCTGTAGGCCTATATGTCAAATCTAGAATACGTTTTAGGATAATGTTTAAAGGTCGTTAACGTTACCATCACACAGTTCAACTGGCACCAGGTTCAATTCTTACAGTCCAAAATCATAACCAAACTGTAGAGGCACATCAATTAGATTGAGTAGTAGTTAAAGGACAATGTCTCCCTCAATATGGAAGCCCAAAAGCACCAAAATAAACAAATGAATTGAAAATGTTAAAAATACATGTATGGATTGGTTAACTGACACTTTTAATTTGCTTGTTTTCGATTTTCATGTTTTCAGTTTTCATTTTATTTAGTAACTTTATTTTCTATAACATTTTTCCAACGACCAGGCAACTCCAGTGGGATATGTTCCAATATCATCCCGTGCCATCTGAGTTTTACGAGAATAGTGCATTTTCTTTGTGCAAAAGTCAGAAGATTAAACCGTTTTCTCAGATATTTGTTTCGGATGCATGTATTTGGGAGACCAATGAGAAGTGACACGGTGTAAAGATCAATTGCGGTTCCTGAGATGTTCCGTAATTCATAAAAAACAGACTGATAAAAGGTGGTGTGTATGACTGACAGCATTTATTTTTTTCTCCTGAATTTAGGTAAAGCATTCAACAAGGTTAAGTTTACTTAAAGTATAGCTTTTTAGTGTAATAATTAGGTCAGTACTGTCATACAGGCCAGTAAATGAATCAATTCATACAAAAGCAAATAAATATAGAAGCATATTATTTTTATTTTTTAAAAAATACCTTGATATTTTTGTTGGCATGTGTAATGAAACTTATATCCTTTGTCAGTTTTAGGCCTCCATACCTTAAAACTATCACTGTACGTTAAATTAACATCCTAACGAGGTGAACTGAGTGACGGGATAATTGGCACCAAAGGGGACATAATATAATATAATATAATATAATACAATAGAAGCTGAAGTTAATCCTTTTGTGCCTCACTGAGTAAGACCGCACTGATTTGACAGGAACAACCTGCATAAGTAAAAAAGCGGTTATTGAAAATTTCAGTAACATTTAGCTTTTTGACATTTAGTGTAATAAATGTGTGAGTGCTGGGAGGTCATATCATACACTATGTTGGCGAGGTTAAGGGTCCTCTCGGGTTCTTCTGGGTACACTGGGTGCGGCGGCTCCCTGGACGACACGCAGCCCAGAGTCCTGCTCAGGGCTCGACCAATCTTTGTCGCCGGTGACTTCTACACACAAAAACAAACACACAAACATCAGCTCATGAACTCACATTGCATGAGTGCAATAGATGTGTGAAGCCCGTTTTAGAGAATCAACTTCAGCACTTATCGAAAACAGAGATACCTGCTAATTACTGCTAACTAAACTGCAGCACAGACGTAGTGAACAGACTGCTGCCCTTTAGCTATTCACTCACTTGTATATATGTACTCCCAGTTTCCCTTTGTTCGCTGCCAGATCACTTCTATTCTTTCCATTTAAGGCTTCTACTGATTTCCATTGTTGTTGATCCTTCTCGTGTTTCTTGTTATTGGCTGTTGTGTTCACTTGTTATCTCGTGTATTGACTTGTGGACTGGTTTTGAGTTTCTATAGTCTCCCTTCCAGGATTTGTGTATTTCCTGTCTATGATCTCTGCTTGTCTGGGTTAAAGATCTGGATTCACGGGGGTTTATTCTGACTCTCGGTGTCCTGCTTTTGGGTCCTTCTCTGTCAGCCCTTACACCACTTTGGTGTAATTTCTAGACCACCACAGTGCCGCTGTGCAACTTATTTGACAGATAATTTAATGAATCTCAAGGGCTTTACTGTACAAGTGCTTATGTGCATATTTAACCCTTCAAAGGCCCTTTTTTAACCTGAAAATGCACTGACACTTAACTACTGAGCACAAATCTTAAAATCAGGCATCTGTTTTCCCATGAACCACATTCAGGTTGCTCCTGTTGGGTGTCTTTGTTAAAAATAAATAAATAAAAGGACATATACTGAGAATAAAAATGAAGCACAAAGCCCAGTCCTACAAAAAATCACATGGAAATATATGTAAAGCCTGAGCTACGATGAGTATATAATGTTACATGATGACAGGCGGGAGCTGCACTAGTTAGAGGATTTAGTCCTAAAACTGAAACACTAACAAGAAAAATTATGCCAAAGAGTTACTGATGAATAATTCAACAACTATATCTCCTTCTATTAATACATAATTTCTTCATTAAAAACATTTATTCCTTCAGGCTAGAGCAACTTTTATTTAAATTATCTGCTTCAATTCAAATAAATACATCATGCTTGAGTATGAAGCTATAAATATTTGGCTATGTGTACACCTGCATTTAGCTACTGACCCTTTGCCCAGAATTATCAAGGTGCGTTTACAATGTGTGCTTTTATTTTTGAAACCAATTAAAACCAATTACATTTCCCAGGAGGCTATGTGACTGGTTCAGGTTGTTTTATACCAGAATGAGGGTAGAGCGAGTACAGCTGGAACAGGGGAACAGTTTTAACACCTCAAACAACTTTAAAAAAAATGTTTTCTCTGCACATGTGTACAAGCATCATCTTTGATTGTGATAAATTCATAGCAGGTGAAGTGTGCACCTGAATGTTTCTTTCAAATTAAATAGATCCTTGTGTTTGTATCACTGAACTTAGAGCCCGGCAACTCCATATTCAAATTCCTTTGTCCACTAACCCTCCTCTGCACATATCCAAACCATCTAAGCCTCGACACTCTAACTATGTCTCCAAACTGCTCAACCTGAGCGGACCCTCCGATGTACTCATTTTCAATCGCTTTCAATCCAAATGAAAATCTGAACATCTTCAGCTCTGCTTCTTTATCAGTGCCACCATCTCCAAACCATACATACTACCACCTTCTAAACCTTTCCTTTCCTTCTCGCTGCTATTCTTCTGTCCACATCAGCTCTGACACTCATGTCTCTAACCTGCCTGCACTTTTTCCTTCACCTCTCTTATGCACTGTCCATTTCTTTAGATGTTTGACCCCAGGTATTGAAACTCATCAACCTTCACTATTTCTACTAATTGCACATTCACCTTTGCACCTGTCTCACTCTCATTCACACACATTTCATTCCTCTTCTCTCCAAAGCATACCTCCACCTCTCCACCTGCTTCCTACTCTCACTACAGGTCGAAATGTTGTCTGCAAACATCATAGCCTGCAAACAAGAAGGGGCTCAGAGTTGATAGCTAATGTAGTCCTCTTCCACCCGTCCGGTCTCACCACGGTCTCGCTGTCCTCATCCATGTCCTGCGTCACCCTCACATACCTCTCTGTCACTCCTGACTTCCTCACGTAGTACCATTTATTAACAATTTACATATTTAATAAATAATTGACAGGACACTGAGTGGTCTCGGATACGATACGTCAATTATGATACACGATGGATTCAAGCTCCAAAGAATACCAATGAAGAATGCACTAATGGAGGCCACAATTACATTCGCGACCACTGTGAATTTTAATGGTTTAAAATGCTATTGTTATGTAGTTGTAGCCTCCAGAGTTATTATGTTGTTGTGGCAGGGGTGTGGTCTCTGGCTCTGCTACAGTGGAGGGGTGGTACGGTAAGGTCATGGGTGGTGCTGGGAGGTCGGAGGGGACAGGTGAGAGGGATTGCAACTAATGAGCTCTCCCCCTTTTTAGTGTCTGGAGTCGGGAAGGAGTGGTGTGTGTGGTGTGGGAAGGCACTGGAAAGCTGGCTTCCCGGTTGAACACAAGGTGTTGAAGTAGTGAAAAACACTGTTTTTCAAAATAAAGGCGCTGCGACTGACACTCGAACACTGTGTGGGTCCTGATCATTTCAGAGTTGTTTTAAATATTTCTCAACAGGGAAACAAACATAAATATTAATTAATTAAATACAATAATTTTGTATTTGTAGCCATTTTCAACTATTTTACAAATGATCTGTTTTTGTTTTTTTTAACTGTTGCTCAATAAATGAAATTATTCACTGAAATTAAATATTTTTGCTAAATGTTTTTCAGCCAACTGCGGAAAACATAAAGTACTTGCAGGCATTACTTATTATTACTTTTACAGTGAGCAAGGAAAGGAAACATCACATGAATTATAACTTGTTTTCATTCATTAGCTTTTGTGCGGTAATGGAAAGAAGTAAAAAAGTGTCCCAGCTGTACTACAAATGAGCCTGGATGCGCCTCTGCACAGCGAGAGCCCCCTGCTGTGATGGATGAGTAACCGCTCCGTGACTCACCCAGGAAGAGTGCTCCTTCATCTGATGCTTGTTGCTGTGCGAGCCGCTGGTGTTGCCACGCCAGAAGCAGTTCTGGCAGAGCTGGTAACCGCGGCAACGGAGGCAGCGATAGCGGAAGCCTGTCATGCCGTTGCTCCGACAGTAAGAGCACGAGACGGGATGATAGACTGAGAGAGGGGAAAGCATGAGACATTGATAAAGAGAGAGCACTGTGCTGTACTGTGGTTTTTATTTTTATATAATCAGTTATTACCACAATAAAATCCATTTTATATCCAAGACCTGACTTTACAAAGAGTCCACAATATCTAAAGGCACGATAAAAACATAAGGGATGACAAAGGGTTCTTTGCACAGTGGAGTCAGCCTCTATGTTTTTCTGTTCCCACGCACTGATGTTAATCACCAGCCAAATCTGTGGCTAATTAACTTTCTAGATACAGAACATTGATTGGCACTAACAAAATTACCCTTTTTTTTTTTTTAACAAAAATACGGTTTCTACTTGAGGCAGTTAGCAGCACTTTTTACCAAAATTCTATTTTTAATTTGTAAAAACATTTGAGGAGAGATGAGGGTGAAACAGGGGACATGTTTAGCATAATTCTATTTTTTTGGGCCATTTCCCCTCCAGCTTCCTTAGTTTGTTCACACCGTCAGGCAAAAGGTGAAACACGATGTAAACACAATGACTCAAAAGGTTTTGAATGAATTCTGATAAAACTGTGTCTAGAGTTGAGTGGAGTCGTGTTAGGAATCCATTAGATTTCGTCTTACAACCACCAAACAAAAGAACCCTTATAGCTTAGAAACTATGATTCTTACAAATGTAGCGTTTATGGTCAACATATAGAAAGTAGCATTTAAAAAGATTTAAAAGATCATGTCACATTTGACCTCTTCTTCAAAGTCAATCGATTGATTTAAAGGTTAAAATGATAATAAAGCTATACGGAGCTATTTAAAACTTTTTGACAACATATAATGTACTTTAAGAGGCTTGTAGTGCAGTAAAAGTACAGTACATGTAGGGAATGATATATGGAGATTCTAAATATTAGGTTACTTTGGACCTCTAGCCTCTTCTTCAGGGTCAAATAAGGTCAAATTCCATAAAATGTATTTTTTTAAATTATGCTTAAAAGTTGCCTACCTTTATTTATATTGGCACCATGTGTGAGATGATATACTGGTTTAAGGGGGCTCAAAATATCCCATTATCGTTTGCATCCAAATATTATGTCACATATGACCTCTGACCTCAGTTTTGCATTTCTGTAAAAGTCTACCTTTCTTTCAAAATGACCTTAAAACACTGTGCAATCATTATGTTTTTAAAGGAAGTATTATAAAGAGAAAGAGAATAATGTGCCTAGTTAGTTAAAAATATGCAGCAGAATAATATTATATAATAAGCTCAAGTTCTTCATTTCCAGTTATTTACAAATCAGTGCCTATTATCTATTACCCATTCCCACATATTATATGTATAATAAAAATAATAATGGATTGGATTTCATATAGCGCTTTTCAAGGCACCCAAAGCGCTTTACAATGCCACTATTCATTCACTCTCACATTCACACACTGGTGGAGGCAAGTTACTGTTGTAGCCACAGCTGCCCTGGGGCAGACTGACAGAGGCGAGGCTGCCATATCGCGCCATCGGCCCCTCTGGCCAACACCAGTAGGCGGAAGGGTAAAGTGTCTTGCCCAAGGACACAACGACCAGGACAGAGAGCCCAGGGATCGAACCGGCGACCTTCCGGTTGCAGATACGCTTCCCAACCCCCTGACATGTGTCATGCCACCATTATCTGACTTTTACTGCACAATAAAACCTCTTAAAGTATGTTTAAAAAGAGAAAATAAAATAAAATAAATATATGTAAAATCTAATACTGTTCTGTTAAATGTAAATACTGCCCAGAGAGTGAGCTGCCTTGGTGGAGGTTTATTTGCAAGTAAATTTCTGCTAATAAACCAGGTCCGCTGTTAGATAGTTTGCATTATATCAACAGTGTCTGTACCATGCTCCACATTGGCCAGGCGGTGCATCAGAGGCAGCCAAATGAGACACTGAGGAGGGTCAGCCACGATGTCCAGGAACATGTTGAGCATCACTCTCTTCTACAAAATAAGAGCAAGGCTGTTTATGAACACAGAACCAACACAGTGAGCCTGTTTCATCCTTCAACCAGTTAAAATGAGTGTGAGTGTGTGTGTTTGTTTACCTGCTGGGGGAAGCAGGAGCGTGCTAAGGTTTGTGTGTAGCCAAAGGAAGGCCCTTCATATACGGCAGTGGGCAGCTTGAGAGCCTCCCTCAGAAATTGATCAAACTTGGATAGTACCAATACACCGTTGGGGTCAGATACCTGAGAAAACACATCTACACACACGTACGCACACACACAAACACACACAAAATGAAGAAGACAGCTTAAAATACTACATGTCCAAAACCCAGTGCCTCCCTTAACCTTGACTTTAACCAGTAAGTGTGGCAGATTAGATCAGTGAGTGTCATAAAAGCCAGACTCTCTCAGCTGAGTTTTTGTTTAACTTTGGAGCTTTTTAATTTAATCTTAAATCTAATTTAATTTTTAAAGCATTTTTGAGACTTCAAAACTTCTTGAGTACAGGTGCACATGATATTTTCAGGGTTTTTCTCTTTTTTCTATTGCCCACTCCATGTAATTCGAGTCTGTGACATGGACAATTTTCATGGTGTGAAGATAAAATTGGTCATGGCTTCATTAAATTTAGTAAAGTTCTTTAAAAAAATAAAATCAGCTGATTTTGATTAGGTTAGCAGGTACATTTTTGGAAATTTGACTGACCCTAACGCAAGTGAAGGTAAACAAGCATGAGCAAACAGCAGCACTGATATTTCTCGTCCACCAGGTGGCGCATATGCAACATATAAACAGAATGAAAGATTTCCTGTAAAAAACAAATATAACTACAGGTAAAATGTACCAAAGCTTGTACTAAACTGCTTTAGGCCACATCGAGGATATGCTTTTTACAACTTAATAAAGTTTTCTGAAAGTTTAGTGAACCATCCACTTAGCAAAACAAGTGCAATCACCAGTCTGTGCACTCACAATACAAAGAAGCACATCTGCATGAATTAACCACCTTACTTTGTTGTGTTGTGACAGTCCACAGGTAACACCTTTGTCACTGATCCAGATGTCCAAGTTGGATAAAATTAACATTTTGGACAACCACTCTTATCATGCAATACTTGCTGGCGCAAACTGATGCAGTTTTTGCATTTTAAGAAACCTTCCCCACCCCTGTTTTAGGATTTCATCATAATATAAAAAAAACTCCAATTTATAAACAAATATTATAAAAAAAAGTATTGTGTTCCACTTTAACATGACTGTGTGCACCACAGCCTGAAGAAAGCCTAGATAAAATTCATAATTTCAATCAGCAATCAGGTCGACCTCTCACAGTGAACATCATTTGCTACAATGACAGTTTGCAGCTGAAAATAAGATTAAAACGATCCAAATCATTCAGAAAGAAAATGTGCAGGGACTGACTCTGTATAGCAAAAAAATTGCTGGTTCTCTTCTTTTAATCTTTGAATTCAGGTGTTTTCAGTCCCACTGCTGTAAGTGTATAAAAAAAAAAAAAAAGAGCTCATTAAATTTGAGCGTGGTACTATAATAGGATGCCACTGTTGTAACAAACCTGTTTGTAATCCCTGCTCAAAGTGGCATTCTTGCAAAGTGAAAATGTTTAAGATCCACAGCAACTCAGTTATAAAGTGTCAAACCACTTGTGGAGGCATATGGTGCATAAAAGTAACCAACGCTCTCCCGACTCTGCAGAGCTCCAAACCTCCTCTGTCATTAACATCAGCACAGAAACTGTGCACCAGGAGCTTCATGGTATGGGTCACCATGGCCAAACACACAGTTCCACTGTACAAACTTGCAGATTAAACCACAATAAGTGATCAGGTTTATGCAGAGCAGATGTACCCTTTATCCATCAACATCACATCTGTGTTCTGATTCGTTTATTTCAAGTTTTCTTTCTCATATTGCTCTGCCTCTCTTTCCCCCAGTCTCTATTTTACAGATTTTTTATTTTTTGTATAGTTTGAATTTTTATTTGTTCGCTTGTTTTAACATGTCAGTGACTTTCCCCCCACTGTTTTCTAGGTTTTCATGTCATGGGCTGTACAAAAGAAACTGAGTTGACTCATATGTAGCACATGGCAGGAAATAGCAAGCACATTGAGTGACATTCACACTACTATAAATACTGTGGTTTAAGCAAAGACACATGTGCTCCTCAGTCACTAACAACAAACACACCAAACTATTACTGCAGATGGGGGTAATAATTATGATCATTTTCTAGGAAATGCAAGAGATTTCGTGTCTGTTGTGATGTATCGACTGGTACTCACAGCGGAGTTTATCCACCAGCTTCCCTCCACACAGAGTGGCCAGCATCGCCTTTACAGAGAGAACCGTCAGACGGCTGTCCGGCTCACTGCGGCACAAACAAAAGCACGTGTGACGTTTGTGAAACTATGACAAAGACACACTCATTTAAAGGCAACAACAGGATGTGGAGGGCCACATCTCACTGTTGCGACTTCCTAATCATTACCACTCGATGGCAGCCAGTAAGAACTCGACCAGCAGGACGGTGCTCTGCTGCGGGTTGATGGTGTGTGTGGTGGGCAGGCGTTTGCTGAGCTGGTTGAACAGAGAGGACACGAGGTTCTCCAGTCTGGTCACAGAGATGCCAGCGTTCAGCTCTACTGCGTTTAGACCAGCGTCCCGCACCGCTTCGATCACATTGTAAATGTCAATGAGATGCACTGGAAGAAGAGTAAGGAAGTCAAAGTGTTTAAATTCTTTTTAACTTTAAGAATCTTATTGTTTGATAGGTTTTGAAAGATGTGCAATGCTTCACTATTTACAATAAAAAGTAAGATTTTGATCAATTTTTTCTGCACTCATTTTATTATTATAATAATATGTCACAATGTAAAAATTTTCCCTTTTACGTCAGCCTAAACTGACACATGATTATTTTAGTAACGCATCTTTCTGTTGTGAACGAGGCCAGTTCTGACTCACAGTTGCATCTCTTCTGTATAAATCTGAGCTTGCAGGCCGTTCGATATGTTGACAGACAAATGGCATCAAAGTTCTGTTCCCCTGTCGAAGAAGAAACACAGCATCAGTAAACAGCTCTCCTCAGTCTCAGTGGGACTAGTGTGATCTATTTAAGAAGATATATTTATCTTTAAAGGAAGTGTTGACATGGTTGAAGAAACATTTAGGGGTTAAACGAAGGCTCAAACTTGCTCACCGAGCTCCAGGAAAATCCGCCTCTCCTCTGCTTGCGCTGTCGCTGGAGCTCTCCTCCCTCTGTCTCTCTGCCCCCCCTCCTCCATCACCATCCTGCACAATACACACAAAACATCGCAATAAATGCTCAGTACCTGGATATTCACCGAAGGAAAAAAAATATGCTTCCATTGAGTAGTAGAAAGAAAATAGTTCCTACATGAAAGTTTTAAACAACATAGGGCGAAAGAGCTACAAAACCGGGTAACTAACAAGAGAAACGAGATAATTAGCTAAAAGAAAATACGGTACTGAACAAACTAATGAATGACTCCAAAAAAAAAAAAAATTCCCATCTGCAAGCCAAATTTCAACTTGATGACTCCAAATTAATTGCCCAATTTTTAGTTATTTTCCCTGAAGCTTGATTTAGTAAGTAAATTTTAGTAAAAACTAATTTAATAATCTGAAATTTTGACAGACTGCAAAGAAAATAATTTTTTTCAGTGGACCTCTGGCCAGGTGTTTCTGCTATTCATGCCCTTTGGAGCATTTCAAATAAATAATCTGACAATATATCTTGATATATGGTAAAGACCCAGAAGTTTGTGCAACTATTGAGCTTATTGACAGCCCGTCAATAATAT
Organism: Oreochromis niloticus; assembly: GCF_001858045.2. Taxonomy (NCBI): domain Eukaryota; kingdom Metazoa; phylum Chordata; class Actinopteri; order Cichliformes; family Cichlidae; genus Oreochromis; species Oreochromis niloticus. Next base: position 17,421,554 of record NC_031980.2, on the reverse strand, counting down.
ACAGATATCTGTGTCAGTATAATGCACCTGTACAGGTGATGTTGACATCACGATGTCTTGCAAAAACATGAACCGGAGGATTTTTAAGAACCATTTCTAAAGATCATAACATAGCCTCTTTTTACCTTGTGCACCAATTATCTCTTTTTTTAAAAGATCATGTTGATACATTTAATGGACTTAAAAAAATAAATTAATTTAAATTAATTGCTACAGTGTATCAGAGTGCTCTCAAAGCTCTTATTCCTGATTTCCATCGATGTTCTTTCTTCTGTGTTTTGACTTTACGTGCATGTGAATTGGTTTGAACTCCGCACATTTCTATATATGGTCTTCACAGAAAAACATTAAAAAAAACATCATCATCAGCGTTCTTTTTTTTTTTTTTATTAGACCTGTTAAAAACCGACTAAATCTACAGGAAACAACTGGTTTAATACAACGAAATACTGTAACTTTACTGTGTACACATGCAGACTCATGCAGACACTCCCAGCTGCAAACAAAAACTAGAGCCAGACAGTCAAGTTCAGGGCCACCAGAGGATGAGCTGAGAGCTCGGTAAATAAACTTAATAACGAGAGCAGCTGATGAAACCTGAGCTGTAGGCTGGCACTGAACAAGGACAATTAAACAAGGATTAAACAAGGATACAGAGGGAAGAGCGAGGAGGAGAAGGAAAGAAAGAAACAAAGAAATTAAACAAAAAGAAGAAAAGACATGAGGACATAAAAAGGAAATAAAATAAGGTTAAAGAAAGAAAGAAGTTGTCAGGTAACAAAGAAATCACCAGAGGACAGGGTCACCATGGCAACAGTTACACTACACCACAAAAGTGAATCACACACAAATATTTGCATTCCTTGTTCAAAAGACACACACACACACACACACACACACACACACACACATTCCAGAGAGGATTTGAAAGCTTCCCGGGAGACTTCATGCTTCATCCAGACAAAAGAAGGATCCCTCCTTCCAGTTAGTCTCTCACACACACATTTACATCTTTATGCAGTGGTTAAAACTTGCTGTTTCAGTGCTACTTCTGTCTCACACAGACTCAGACAGGCTGATATAAGTTAGTCAAGTATATGTGCAACTTGCAGCTCTTGTAAGCCACTGCCGTCTTTACAAGTCTGTTAAAGTGACAACATTCTGTCATATAGTGTTTGAGTGATAGCAAACATTTCAGCTAATGAGGTCAGAGCTTTCACAAGTAATCCCCATGAGCCAAAAGCTGCTCTAAAGACTCCTTTTGTCTGCTCTTAGCTGTGTATGAGGTGAGTGAGAGGGCATAACCTTTAATAGGGTTATCTCAGATTCACAGAAACCACACCCACCTGCTGATCAAACCTTCTGTTTACAAGGTGCAACCAATCAGAAGGAAGTTTTCCAAAAGGGAAGATGATCTTTAAAAAAAAAGAGGTGCTAGTGTAAGATAAATAAGAATTACTTTCAAACTGTGAGTCATGCAAAGCTACTCGAGCAGATTCACAAACAGACCAAAAACTTAAATAGGCAGAACCGTTCCTCGCTCCTACCTCTACTAATTCGGGACACCAAAACTGGGGCTGGCCCTCTTTGTGGCGTTGACAAATTTTTAAAGCATTTTAGGGCAATGTCTGTGGGCTCACACAATGACCATACCCTGGATAGTCATCCTTAGTCACAAGGGGTCGCCAAACCAGGTAGCTCTGCATGTTTGAGTTGGCAGATTTTTAATGCCAGATACATTTCCTGTCCCAACCCCAAAGAGGTTGGGTCAGGAAATGGGTCTTACGCTTGTTACACCATAGTGTAAACCACTACACTCTGGAACCACTTCATTAATACGACTAGTGAAACTAAAAACTAGTGACAAAGCCCACAACTCGTGAGGAAATTATTTACGAGGGCCTCAGAGTGAGCAACGTAAAGGCTGTTTTTACCCTGTAAACTTCTATACAATCAGACCTATTTTTCTCTGCAACCATAGTAGAGATGGACCGATCCGATATTACGTATCGGTATCGGTCCGATACTGACGTAAATTACTGGATCGGATATCGGCGAAAAATAAAAAATGTACTCCGATCCATTAAATATCAAAAAAAGCACCTCACAAAACTTGCAACACGGCGTAACTCGGCTCATAACCGTAGCACGTCGGAGCAGTATGCCTCATGTGATAGAGCAGCTGTGTGTATTTGTAGCCTCGCTACCAAACCAGCATTTCATCTCCGAGGAAGTTATCCCAGAGAGAAGTAAAGCAAGTATGTAAGTTCATCTCTGAATGTTTGTAAAGCGTTCCCACGTTAAGCTTAACAACCGATATATGGAGCGACTGCCTCTCTCTCTCCCTCACCTTCCTGCTGCTACTTCAATCGTGAAACTGCTTAACGATCAGCTGATCGGCTTTTCTGTCGCGAGTCAGTCTCTCTTCTTTGTTTTTGGCCCACTTTGCACCAGAAAGAGGAAACCAGCGGCGGAACAACAGCAGCACGTTTAAGCTTGATAAGCTGTTGTTAGAATTTATTTAATATTACTTTCTACACCAGGATCCTTTTCTACGTAGCTGACGGCTGGTAACTGTGCAGGGGCGGATCTAGCAAAGTTTAGCCAGGGGGGCCGATAGGGAAAAGGGGGCACAAAGACATACTTTTCTTTCTTATTCTCATTTAAAATATGTAGCTTTTAATAAATAATTATCTGAATCTTACACCCAAAGTTTTAATCTGATGTAAAATGTATAGAAGTCCATTACTATATATAGTAACTCTTAAGTCTATATACCCTAGTAAGCTATAGTACTTTTTCCTTTGGGAAGGTACCATCTGTGAATTCTGCAATTCTGTTGAAGAAAGATTTTGAATCTATTTAATTATTCTTGAAAAATAATTTGTTTCTGTGCATTTTTTTTCACCCTGCATCAAATTAAAGTTGATTACATCGATTAAGCATCATGAGGTGGAGGGTGGGGGGTTCCCTATTTTTTTTTTTTTTTTTTGCTGGGAGTTTGCAACCCTATTAGTTAGGTTGCTTAATATTTCTGCTAAGTACTCTTTAAAATACCAGAATAGGGAGGATGGAGTAGGTTTAAGTTAGGTTTTAAGTTAGGTAAGGTTTATTAGATTGATCAGTGTTGCTGAACTATGAAATATTTTGGGTGCAGTGTATTTTTTACACACAGGTATAACAGAATAGCTTTAGTGTTGTTGTTTATTTAAACTTGAGTATGAACTTATACAAAATGCAGCAAGATATTTAAAAAAACAGTTTTATTGATTAAAAAACACAATATCGGATTCATATCGGTATCGGCAGATATCCAAATTTATGATATCGGTATCGGTATCGGACATAAAAAAGTGGTATCGTGCCATCTCTAAACCATAGGTGTCGCCCCCTGCTGGCCATTAAAAAGAATGCAGGTTTAAGGGACTGCATTAGCTTCAGACTCTGTGGCTACAACCCTTTTTAAAAATGTTATAAAGTCAATGGATGCATGCGACACCAGAGTGTAGTTTGTGGAGATCACATGGTCCCAGAACAAACAGATGAAGCTATCAAACGTGTTCAGTAAAATCTGGAAGATCACAAATAAATGCATTAACAAGCTGATTCATTCCTTCACCTGATTTGGGGCCTACAAAGTTATTTAGTATTCAATCACATGTAAGAATGTGCGACCATTAAATTTTAAGCATTTCTGCTTGTAAAATGACTGTTAATTGACTCTCAAAATAGCATACGTTTAATTAACCTCTTAATTTACCTCAGAAATATCTTTAGCTTCCAATATCCAAGGGCAAGGCGCCTGAATCAGTGGCTGTTGAGGGTAAATTAAAAGTTTAATGACTTCACTGAACAGATTTTTTTTCACTGGTCACAGGCATGAGCCAAAAACAGAACTGTGACTGTTTCCAAAAGTCTCACCAGCTCCTCAGTTACCACAGTGGACTCTCCTGGTGAGTAAACTGTTATTTCCAGCCTGGCCTTGGTGATAACTACACCCTGTCTGTCTGTCTGTCTGTCTGTCTGCATGTATAAAGCTGACACAGAGGAACATTTGGTCTGTGAGCTGTGCTTCCTAATTTAACTCTAAAACCTTTAAATCATCACAGATATAATTATGCTTCCCGCAATTAACCAAAACTATGCAAAAAAAGGATAAAAATAGCTTAGCTGTTGTTTTCCTAATCACTAGTTCAGAGTACAAAGTTAAGTCACAGGGAATCCACTCAGATTTGTTTAAAACGAAACTCTGATATCAAACAAACTTTCACCCAGGTCACTGAACTCGTGTACTCGCAGCTGCCTAAATAAGCCCAACTTCGTAAAATAAAGGCTGAATTAAATACAGTAGGCTGGTGGGTAGTTCCAGCACTATTTGTGTCAGGACCCCTTTAGTCAAAGCAGGACTGCTATTTCCACCTGCAGTGATTTATATTTCCTGACATGGCTCTGTTCTCGACCCTTCCCACCCTTCTATGTGCATGCATGTGGAGAGCAGCAGCATCAGTAACAGAAACTATGACATTGCTTCAGTCAGAAATAGCATGAAATGGAGGTCACAGGTCACCTCTGCCTTAAATGGGAACTATTATGCTTTTCTTCATTTTCTGTCAGCCAATGTTATTATTATTATTATTATTATTATTATTATTATTACAGAAGCATTATTCTAAACAGTGACTCATGCAAAGTTACTGAAGTACTAATTTATGGGCCAACACTATCAGATTCAGCTGTGAGAGGTGTGGTGGAAGATAGAGGACCCAAATGCAGTGGTAGGCAGAGGTTGAACAAAACGTTAAGTATCTATTGCTTAAAATGAACAACTGACAGTCAAGAAACAAAAAGAGTCACTAGGAAGCACTGGGAAAAACAGTAGGAACAGCACAGCTAAGTGGGACAACTCGAAAAAGGGTCAGTGGAAACGATCAGAACAAATACACAAGGTGATGAGGGAAGAGGAAACAAGAGGGGAACACGGCTAAAGCTAATCACAGAAAAATCAGACAAGGGAAGTAAACAAAATGGCAAAATAAAACAGGAAATAAACAAACAAGTGGAACATCACAGAGACTTGACACAAAAGGGCTGAACATGAGGGAAAATGTAATATACAAAACTAGGGACCAAAAACAAAGAAGCTAAAGTCATGGTAGATTACTGCTGAAGTGGTTTGTTTGCAAAATAAAAGTGTCTTTACAGTAAATACCTGTATTACTGATTCGTAAAGCTAAGTGTTAGCTAACAGAGTAGGGGCTCTCATTACCTTACTTTGTATACTTGAACTCCTAAAGTACAGGGGGGCGAGAACTTAGAAGAGAAGAGACCTGGAGAGTATTTACAGCTGCTCCTTTTCTGTGTGGGTGGAGATGCACATTGGTGTTGCACCCTGGTGTTTTATTAGTGCTAACATTTGCTGAGCTTTATGGAAACAAACACATTACTCTGAGCACACACTCTGTATCCTGGTGGTGATATATGTTGCTAGGACTCTCTGATGACCCAAAGAAGAAATACTCACTACTGTCAGGCTTCATAGACATGGCACAGACAGTCCAAAAAGGTAGCCTTGCTCAGTGCAGGGATCAAACTGCTGACAGCCTCTACCTCCTCAGCCCTGGCTTACCTCCAGTTATCTTTATTAGTAGTTGGAGAACAAAGTATAGGAGTAAATAACATAGAATAGTCCCAGAAGTCAAGTAATATTCCTACAGAACCCCATCGATCCTTACAACAGCCATTCATTTTAAATTGACCTCATAATTCTTACCACACCATCAGTTTTGGTTTGCTTGAGACCTCTGTCTTATTATCCTTGATTTTATCATCAACAAAACTGATGTTTTCCCGCTAACAGAGACCTGGTTAAATTGTGATGACAATTTCACTGAGGACCAATTATGTTATTAATTATGTTATATTTGCTTTTTTTCACTTCTTTTACATTTTTAATGTTATTTTATTAATTTTATTCCTATTTCCTTTTTTATCTTAAGTATTTATTTTCCTGTTTGTTTCTTCTAAAGCACTTTATTTTGAAAGGTGGTATAGAGATGAACTTCATTACTATTATCATCATTATATGAGTGTGTGTGTGTGTGTGTGTGTGTGTGTGTGTGTGTGTGTGTGTGTGTGTGTGTGTGTGTGTGTTTGTTTGTGCGTGTGCGTGGTCATACCTCTCTGTGTCAGGGGGGTCACACAGGACAGAGGAGTCTCAATAAAGGTCGTCTAGCAGAGAGACAGAGACAAGAGAAAGGCAGTTTGAGTGTTTCCAGCCTTTCAAAGACTCTTTGGGGACTCACCACACCTCGATATCCCTACACATTAGTTGGAGACCCGCACACATGTTTATACTCATCTACAATCACTCTTTGGTCAATTTAGTTTATGATTTGAGTTTTGACAGTGCTACTCATCAGCCTCCCACAAGACACACCTATGGATTTCAAAATCCTATGCCGCCTTGTTCTCAAGTTGTCACATTCACAAACATCCACACCGCCTACCCGGGTGGCTGATGACAATACCCCATCAGCCTTTTTACAGCTGTGGGGTAATAAAACTTTTCTTAGCTTTTCATTGTTTTTTTTAGTCCAAATGAACGGCACCTTCCGCAGCCTATATAGCAGTGGACAATCACCATGCTCTTATGTTGGAAGTTTATTGCCCACTTACGAGGTAACTGTAGCCCCTCATGTCTTATGTTTCATAACTGCCGTGCGGTCACTTTTCTACCATTCAGCTGTTTGAGACCTGGCTCAAAACTCACCTCTGGGTAGGAAAGTGCAATTTGTCCACATATAATTAAAGCAGCGGTTTACATTACTTTATGGAAGTCCACACATTTCTCTGTTATTTGATTAAGAAAAATAGATTTCATGACTTTGGCCAACTCTCTAACCAGAACCTGCAGCAGGTGGAAAACTGGTTAATGACTATAGAGCTAAACAACGACTACAGAGTCCATCCCTGGCATGAGAAACTCGATAGTGTGGGAGCTGATTACAGTGCTCTGGTATTTAATTGTCACAATTCCAGAGTAGATACTTATTAAGACAACTGATTGGTACAGTGTCCCCCACAACAATGCTTCCACCACAAATACAGCCCAAATCTGAGCGAAAACACTGATTAGAGCAGGGGTAGGCAGATTTTTTTTTTTTTCACAGAGGGCCAGACTGAGAAAAAAGTTGGCAAAGGGCGGAAAAGAAACTTGTTAAAATACATGAATTTTGGTACACATGACAGACTGTTTTAAAGTAAGTCTTAGTAAATAGTTAATTCATTATTATTCATCTCTGGCTCTCCTCCATAATGTCCTGTTTCCTTCCTGTCAAGCCCAGAGATCACCACCCCTCCCTGAGCCTGGTTCTGCTAGAGGTTCCTTCCTGTTAAAAGGGAGTTTTTCCTTCCCACTTTTACCAAGTGCTTGCTCATAGGAGGACGTCTGATTATTGGCGTTTTCTCTCTAATATTATAGGGTCTTTACAATACAAAGCAAGTTGAGGCAAGTTGGGTTTTTGTTCTAAAAACCAAGAACTTTCCATTAGAAAATGTTAATTTTTCAGACTGTGTCAGTCTGGTGCACAGTCAGCCCTTAATAAAATGACTGAATAAAATGTAAGCATTTACAGACTGAAGTGATTAACAAATACACAGTCATATTTATGGATACGAATGCACCAAAAACTGTGTTTACTTGTACAGTTAACTCAAACTTTTAATATTGTCACGGAACAGACCTGCACCACTGCATGAGGGAAAGCTCGGCCAAAGTTTTTAGCCATTGTGACGTGTATGTTTTCATCTTCATTTTCATTGATCTATTTACTACTGAACAAGTTCTATGCTCTTATTTTGAAAGTTTAGAAACTTAATGAAGAGACAGCTGATGCTTTCTCTGTTATTTATAACCACAAAGTATATATCAGTAAATATTATTATTCTATTTAATAACTTGTTGGTGTGCGGCTCTTTTGGTGCACACATGCACACGACATTCGCTGCAGGATTTGGGAAAATTTTAGGGAACTGATTAGTTTTCCTTTGTCCCTTTCCTTGTATTTTACCCATGTATAGATTAAACCATACTTTTTCATTTCTCATGTTGCTGATCTGCATACTGAATTTATAAAACTAAGACTCGACACTAAATTAATACCATACTATCTTCCATATTCTCTAAGAGCTGGAAACAAAGCATCATTATTTTTGACTGACACGCTCCATTCCTTTGTTAAAAGCAACAGTACATGCTGAGTGTTTCTGCGCCAGATAATCTAGTGTTTTATAGACAAATATAAGAAAAGACAGCAAAAACCGAGCAGCTGCCAAGTACCAACAAAACATAACTATAATGACAGGCTCTCAACAGCAGCAGAGTCAGCAATCCACCCACAACAAAGAATATTTTTCCTCTGGTCCTTCATGCCCCACCACTGGCTCCCACAAAACACACTGCCCCACAAATATTGTCCAATAAAACTCTAAAAGAAATATGGGATAGTTTTGCATTTTTCTCTTCTCAGCTGCATAATTTTAAACAAATAAGTGAGAATGCACGGAAGACAGTTTAAGGCAAGTTTCACACAGGATTTTAAAACTTTCTCTACAAATGTAGATGGTCTGAACTGCAGGCGTAGCAGTAATCAGCTATTAGTTGTGTATGTGAACTCTGAATGCTATACATGTTGCTGTAAACCTCTTATTTTGGTTGTTTTAAGCACTTTCTTAACAAACTCTACACAACATCCATATACTGTATATAGTTTTACAGTGGTGGACTCTAATATACAACATAGGAAAAGCTTAAAATAAGATTGGTGTATTTGCAAGTAGTCTGTGAATAAAAAGCTCAGATTTCAGCTCCTGGATATCTGTATGATGTGAGTAATTTCCCAAATATGGTCATTTAAGGCAAACAGCTCTGGCTCTGCCCACAGAAGCTCCACCCACCTGACTACTGCATCCCATCTATGGAAGCTTGCATATATAATAATAAAATAATAATAATAATAATAACAACAATAATAATAATAACCATCTGTAAGTCTAAATTTCAAAGTTATATCTCAAAATTTGAACTTAGTTATCTCAGTTTGAGATAAACAGTAAGTCAAAATTTTGAGGTACTCAAGTTGAAATTTTGAGATGGCAGTATTATTTTCAATGGCAGAAGCAAGCATCCAAACCTCAGAAGGCATAAAAAAAAAAACTAAACAATCACAGTGACTTGCTGTCTGTTGGGAGCCATGCATTTGTTTTTGTCCTTATTGTTCGTCCAGTCAGATTTGCATGACTACATTTTAGATTGTAATGAAATGCCACAGACTATATAGAAAATTGGGGAACCAGCATTCTTCTTAATGCACAGTATGGTGCAAAGTTCTACGGTTGCAAAGACTTCCACTTGCATTAAAAATCCATTTTAAGTCCATTTTGCAAATTATAGTCATTTAATGAGTCAGAAAGGAGGATTACCATGTCAACTTTATTTATAAAGCACTGGAAAAATGGCCACAGCAGATAGGGATAAACACTGTACACAACACAATAATGAATACAATGAAAACAACTATTTCAAAAACAAAACAACTATGATTAAAAACAAGTAGGATCATCGTCTCATGCTGGGTCAAAGGCCAAAAAGTATAAAAGCGCTTTAAGATGAATTTTAAAAATGGACAATGTAGTTGACTGTCTAACGTACTAGGCAATTTATTCCATAATCTAGGGGCAACAATGAGCTTTCTTTAGATTTCTGTATATGAAAGAATAACTTTTTAGATGATTTAGCAGCTCGGACAGCAGTTTAGAAGTAAAACAGCTCAGAGAAGAAGACTGGGACAAGACCATTTAAAGATAAAAAACAAGAACATGCAGCAGCATTTTGAATCACCTGGAGACGTGAGATGAAAGACTGGCTAACTCCGAAAGAAACTGACCAACAACTTGTCAGTCACAAGATATTAGCCAATGAGCATGCACAGACAGATCCACCCCTAGCTCATCACATCTGGTGTCAAAACACTCTGAGGGCTAAAAGCTTTGAGCTTCATAACCAATGGGTAACTTCACAGTGGCTTCATCCATCTTTTGTACCGCCTACGTGACTGTCTGTGTCTTGTTTATAATGTTAGCAGAGTAAATAACCAAAACAAATATAACATCAGAATTGGCATTTTAAAAATCGATACATGCCAAGAACTTTGCACTCGATGCATCTTTAGTGTGCCACGTATGTTGTCATAGTGTGAAAACTGGGCGTTGCACCAGTGCTGACCACCCAGCCAGTGCACCTGTTCATTAACAGCTACCCCACACACACACACACACACACACACACACACACCACCTAAGTACCTCATCAAAACAGCAGTTACACTTTTACAGGCTTAACACCTGAGCATGACAAATGGTCCTTGAATAAAAAACAAACACACATGATCTTCCCTCACACAAACACCACTTTCTCTTTCACAAACACACACACACACCTACCAGTTTAAATACCAAAAATCCCTCTCTTCCAGCGCCCACGCTCAACTCACCGCTGCGATCTGTGCGTGAATCCAAAAGCTAAAACTTTGACACGACAACACCGATACAGAAATGGGCGTCAGGCAGACACGGTGTTGTTTACCACCCTTCTAACACTGCACGCACACTATACATGCCACATGACCACATTACCACTTGCAGCTGCTCACTATCCTCACCGACTGCCTTGACAGGACATAACTAGTGTGTGTGTGTCACACATGATGAGCTTACAGTAGTGCATGCTGCAACTTTAGACACTGACGTTTCTGAAATACCTCTGAGCTCCATTTATCCTCTAAATGACACGTCACTGTAAAACAGGTGAGGCTTTTTGGCCAGACAAAAAAATAAAATAAAAGCTCTGCAGTATTTTTCTAAATTAATTATTTAAAAGTTCAAGTTTCACACAACTGAGACACTTGAATTTTTCTGTGGCTGAGTGCATTAATGGCTGGTTTGGCTCAGTCTCAAGGGTCCTGAAGCTTAATGGAGAAAGCTTAATGGAGGCCAAATAAATTGTCACTTGGTAGCTGTATTTGTACTAGATATAGTATTACCCTGGATCTACTATGCTCAGTCCCATCTCCGTATTTTTATTCTGTGACTCGGCTAAAGAAGCTTTACAAGAGTCACAGTTCAAAATAAACCTCATTTGCTCCACTTTAAGCTCTCTTCCCCCAACTTTTAGCTCAATATTGCACAAACTGCGGGCCGTGAAGGGCCAGTATCTGCAAAGTATAGAGTGAAAGTTGACTAAAATACTGAAAATACTGTGACATTATATACATGACAGAACATAAACGGACTTTAAATTTTCCACAGTGGGGTGGTTACAACGTCTTGCAATTCTTTTCTAATATGTGACACTATGGGGAAAAAAATTACATCAATAAACCCATCAGTAAACAGAAGTTGATCATTTCTAACTTGACAAGTTCCAAATATTTTACTTTATTCCTCAAAATAATAACAAAAAAAGATTGCATTTGTCATTTAAATACCTTGACAACTCTAAGAAAATTAAAAAAACAAACTACAAATCAAAACATAGACTCCACTAATGCCCTTTCTTAGGGCCTTTTATTCTTTAAGGGACACTTTTGATTGCACTGAACTGAAATCAAAACTCCCCCCGCGTCTCCAGCCTCTCCCCCGTGACCTTCAATCTCTAAGCTGCAAAAAGAGACAGTCAGACTGACCCTGCGTAACCCCGGGGGCCATCACCAAGCAGGTAAAAACAGAAGCAGCACATCTCTGATTTCACATTTAAGATATACAGCTAGCATGCCACGGCTGTCTGGAGGACTGACAGAGGAGGTGCATGTTCTGATCTGCAGATATGAAGCGGTTTACTATAAAGAAAGTTTGTTTTTTAAGTTTGTTGTAGGGGTTATTGAGCTGTTTAATAGCTGCATATCAGACAGTATTTAATGCACTTTTTTGCAACAGGTGACAGTAAAGTAAATCTGACAAAACAAGTACAGTCAGATTTATAAGTATTAGTAATTTTGCCACTGTACACCACTGGGTTTAAAATTTGCAGACTAGGTTCTTTCTTGTTTCAGTGATACTAGAAAAAACATTTTACAAACATTTCAAAAAACATGTTTGACTGGATTATCTTCTTACAAAAAAGTCATCAAAGTCAGGCTGCTTTTGGATTCAGACTAATAAAAAATCTTAGTAATTTGTAATATTTAAAACGTTCTGTGCAGAATCACTGAAGTAGTAAATCTTGCTACTCTAGTTCAGGCCAAAACACTGCAATGTGGTAATAGCAAATTGAAAACTACTATAAAATAAGCCTTTAACTTTAACAAGTATACCTATATTGCCACTCAGATTTTCATGATCTTCGTACATAAAATATAGACCAACAAATTCACATGAAACTGTTTTACTATTAAAAAAAAATATATCAAAATGGCATGCATAACAATACAGCACCTATTCACTTGGAGGGTACAGACAAAGAAAGAATGACATCCAGAGGTTGATAGAGACAGAAATACAGTTTGACTACATGACAAAGATTTGAAGATAAGAAGAAAAACACTGAGAAATCAAGATCCACCAAGAAGCCGGAAGGAAGCAAACAGTGAGAAACAAATGTTGCAAGCAACAGGATGACGGGGCCAGAGAAAAACAAAGTGAAAGAGATGGGAAGTGAAAGTTATGTCTCAAGACAGCACAGAGACACCAGAGTAACACTAAAAATGTTCAGTTGGTGGGACAAACAGGCAGCTACGACTGTGCAAACTGTAGTGTCAATCACCGCGGACTAACTATTACGGGAATTTAAAACAAGCTCTTATACAAATTTACTCCTAAACTTGTAATTCTGCACTGAAAACAAGCCTGTCATTACACTGCATTTTACTGCACTGCTGCAAGCCATCAAACTCAGAAGCATCAAGCATGCCTGAGAGTAAACAGTCAGAAATCCCTGTGAGCAGCTGCTCCAACATGCAAAATGCAGAATGCTTCCATTTCACTATAATTTAATTCCTGAGAAATTATACAAAGCAGAGGTGGGTAATCATAGGTTTCAACCTCACCTCTATTATCTTCCCACCCACAGAGGAGACAGTAACACTGCTGCAGATCAGGAGACAATGAGGAGACTCTGAGATGAAACGTAACGAATTGAGAGATGGTGCAAAGACACAGAATCTCTGCAGGTAAATCAGGTCAAACTTTTTTTAAATGCCTGGTATTGTATGCAGGGTTTTGACTGGATGCCTGGAAAAAAGGAATGGCTAATTTTTGCTTCCCCTTTCATTATGTTCCACTAAAGGTGTAAACAAATCGCCCACTGCTCAATTAAAGTGCATAATATGTATCTACCAGGGAAAATGTGCCTTCGGGGGATAGTGTGAGACACAAATAATCAGTTACAGCAATCGCTCTCTTTTTCACTGCCTTCCATCTCCTTTCAACTTCCTCCACGGGGAGGAAAAGTCTGAAGAAGTCTACTTTTCCTACAATTTCCTGTGTTTAGTCACAGCTACTCTGATTGCTATGAACCTGACTGTTTAGATATTGTTTTACCTGAAGTTTGAATGCTAATTCAGTTTGGTTTGAGAACGACAGATAAACACAGACACCTGAAATAATCTCATTATCAGCAAAGTATGTTTTAATACCTAAGAAAGTTAAGTATTGTAATATGCATCAATTTTGACACTGATTTAACTTTTTCAATCATGATTCAGGTAAAAAGGACACACATTATTTAGTTGTAGTGTCTCAGGTGTGCAGATTTGATGCTCTTCTTGTTAAATGTAACAGTAACGCGAACATTTTTGAGGATTTTAACTGCTAAAGATGCCACGCTGGGCTCTAAATAACAGTAAAGTGAATTTTTTTATTTTTTTGAATGGACTGAAGAAAAATGCATAAGATTAACTGATAATGCAAATTAGGATTCTGGCCTTTTAGGGGCTGACTATACTTATAAGCAGGACTGGTTGGACATAAGCTTCCATAAATACTATTTATAGGGGATTTAAACATAAACCTTTCACAGTATATTATTGTTTCACCATCCCAATGAAGCCAGACTGCAATTTGGCAATTCAGGGTCAATTCGGCAAGGTTACTTCACACTTCTAAATGTAGAATTTGAGACTTTATCAATTAAGTGATATTTTCCTCACTGCAGCAAAGAGAAGTGCAGGAATGTAAATGATTTTGAGTTTAACTTTAATATGTGCTACTGCAGAAGGAGAGCCAGCTGAGCACACTTGAGGGCTGGATATGGATGGCTTGGGTGCTGTCATGCTTTGCTAGACTCCCCCTAAATGCTTTGGTTATCTCCAGTAGTATCTTTTGGCAGGCTGTGGTGTCATAAATCATTTCGTTTGACCCGCACATGTCACATGAAATGGCTTTTCAGCGGTTTCGAGTTATTAAAACATTTCCTCTCACCCAACCAGTCACATGATTGATTATGAAAAACAAAAGCATTATCAGCCAACTACATCTGTTTCCATTCAGCTTATTGACCATAACTGTACATAGGCACACATCTATAATACATATATGTATCCTTTAATTACGCCCAAGGTGTGGGCCGAATTTTATAATGACCCTTTATAATGTCAAAAAAGTATTACATTGTGTTTTAGAAAGCTTGTGTGTTTGGCAATCATCCAAGAAACGTAAAATTGACAGTTTTTTGAATGGAGTAACGTTCCTCCCATATGAGAGGACAAAAGTTTTGATTTAAAAAGTGGGCAGAACTTGGGTCTAACTCCGCACAGGGACGGACACCGCTTTGGACTCTCGTTTGAGTCTAACCTTTCTTTAAACAGGTTTATTTAATACTTTCTGGACTCGTATTTACGTTTAAATAGGGTCGAGTGAAAGCTCATTTTTAGTTCTGCCTACTTCTGGGAAGCTGAGTGACATCTGAGCGGCCATGTTGCAGGAAAGTTTTAACTCCCTGTTCACCTTGTTCCCCCGAATGAATGTGTTCCTCAGACCTCTCACTGACTAACTCTGGTACATTTCACACCGAAAGTCGCTGTTAATGTGGATAAATCGTGAAACTACTGCTCCAGCACCATATTATAAGTCTTTAACATCCTCTGAGAGACGCGCTGCACTCACCGGGATTATTTTCGGCAGGTATTCGCGTCCAAACACCAACATCAACACTGAAACGTGTGGCTCCGACTTTAGATGTATCTCGGTTTCTTTCTTTCTCTTTTCGCGGTACTTTCTGGCGTCCTCCTCGGTTTAAATAACAGCGTCCCTCGGTCCCGTTACTTATTTCCGTGACGAGCCATGTTTCACACCCTCCATACCCGCTGCTGCTGCCTCTGCTGCTGCACCGGTTGCTGCTGCTGTGATGAAGAAGTGAACTATTTTTGAAAGAAAGTCACTCCTCTCAGTCAGTCCTGCCCCCTCCCCTCGGCTCAGAGCTGCCACTGACACAAAACCAGCTCACTTCACAGTCAGTAGTACAGTTCGTCCGACTTTACTCGCTCAATAAAATGACATGTACTTCAAGAATAAAAGGAATGAGTCATTTCGACACTGCCGACTGAACTGCATAGGGGGCCCAGGGCAAAGTTAGTGTTTGGGTTCCCATTACCCCCCCACCCAAAAGAATCTTATTATTTCCCATCTCTAACTAAAAATACTAACTCTCTTAGTGCTACAGCGCTGTGAAAGTATTTGCCACTTTCCTGATTTCCTATATTTTTGCATATTTGTCAGGCTTAAACGTGTCAGATCATCAAACAATTTTTGTATTAGACAAAAATAATTCAAATAATTACAAAACGTCGTTTTTAAATTATAATTCAATTTATTTTAAAAAAAAATGATCTAAACCCACCTGGCCCTATTTGTAAAACCATTCTCTTCCCCTTCACTCCCCGTGTTAAATATTGATTTAATTAACCAAATGTTTTGGTTTTGTAAATTTTTTTTGTATGGTGCATTGGGTTTTTAAAAAAATAACTTTTAGCCTACTAGCCTAATTTGTAATTTAGGCTTGTAGGCTAAAATATATTTTTTTAAAAACCCAATGCACCATACCACGATATACAGAAACAGCTGAGAAATAAAGTCTGTTAGCACTATATAATGATGTCACAGTGTTAAGTGTGAAGTGAGTAAGTGTGCTGAAAGGTGAGTCTTTACAACAGTCAAGCATTAGTAAGGTATTGGCAAGTGCTTAATTGATCATTTATCTATCAATACTCCTTCTTAGTATGTCATTTGTAAATAGAGATATGTTCCACCATGCAAAGCTGAAAATATAATCATAGTCATAATAATATATTTGCATTTATAAATGGCATATTAAGGAGGAGTATGTATGACCGATGAATTAAATTAATACCTTAACAATATTTAATAGTGTGACTTATATGTGTTTGACATCTATCAGTCTGGAAAGGGTTACTCCTGCAAATTACAGTGAGAGCCATTATCCACAAATGAGAAAACTTGGAACGGGGTAAATCTTCAAGGAGCGACATGAACGTGTCGACGACTCATACAGGAGGTCACAATACAACCCAGAACATCTAAAGAACTGCAGGCCTCTCTTGCCTCAGTTAAGGTCAGAGTTCATGATTCAACAATAAGAAAAATACTGGGCAAAAATCAGCGTTCCAAGATGAAAACCGCTGCTGACCAAAGAGAACACAAAGGCTTGTCTCAGATTTGCTAAAAAACAAAACAAAACATTTTGTGGACTGTAACAACAGTTTAACTTTTTGGAAGGTTTGAGTCCTGTTACATCTGGTACTGTATGAAACTAATACAACATTTCTTAAAAAGAACATCACGCCAACAGTTCTCTTCCTTTTAAAAAAAAAAAAAAAAGAATGTAGAGGAGGAGTTTCCATTTTTCCTCAGTACGTCGATGTGGATGAACCAGAGAAGCTTTCCAGGTGCAGCTTGCTGATTACTGCACTTCCTCCCCCAGGCCCATTCACACTCTTACCGGGCCCATAAACTTTATATTATGATGACATCACACAAATAAAAGCCACTTTTTTAACTTGGTTTTTCAAATATGACTCTCATGGGCTGCAAGCAGCTGCTTTTACAGATGTTGTTTTATAATGATGGTCTACAGGAATAATGCTTTTTGGGTCACATGACATTTATGTCATTGCCATACTGTGATTGACCAGTAGAATAAACCAGCCCCATTATCAATGGCAGTGCTGTGTACTGCGTTCGTGTCCATTATTCTATCATTTTGGCTACATAGAAGGGAAACATACAGCATGTAGCCTGACAGCAATGACCCTGTGTCAGTAGGTTAAATGCTGATTGTTTGAAGAGTTTCCTTTAACAGAGAAAGACACACAAAGATAATATCAAAGATCAAAAAAGGACAGATCAGTAAGCCTAAACAATGTCGCAAGTGTGTATTGCTTTTAAGTCTCTGTTTGACTCCACTACAATAGTTCTTTGTCTAATACGACTTTCCTGTAGCAGGGCTAAACTAAAAAACAAAGAACATGAACAAGAGAAGTCCAGATTACTGGTTGTCCACCCATTTATTTTTTGCAGTCATGTTATAAGCAATGAGCATTTTCACTATTGCCATCTTGGCGTTTTGAAACCAGACGTGATGACCTAGTGTGCAACAGCTCAATCATTGGCTGTCGACTTGTGATTTACAAATAGCAAATGAGCATATCCTGGATTACCCTCCTTGCTGACTCTTGGAATGACCATAATTTACCAAATGAGCTTAATGTTTTATTAGGTAGGACTTGAAATGTGTGACTGATCCCATGAAGTCATCAGGAAAGTGTTGATGAGGTCAAAGGTGAGGGGCAGAAGTCATTTTGCCAACCACAGGTGTCACTAAAGGAACTGCATGTTTAAGAAACTCCCATGTTAGTTTTTCAGACCCAGAAGGTCGTCCATCGTTTACATTCTCTGCCACTACAATGGTACAGCACTTAATGCATCCATTCCTGGCAGTTACCTGGAAGCCTCTGTAGTGGGAGTCTGCACTCCAGCAGCTTTGCATTGCAACCATACACCACTGCAGCTGCTTAAACTAAGTAGGTGGATGAAATTTGAGGATAAGGAGGAAAATTACCTTTGAGAATATTTTAAATTAATGTCTGTACTAAAGTGATGCTAAAACTGAGCCTACAAACTCCAGTGACTCAAGCAAGGAACAAGATCCAGAGCTGTGCTGCAGTTATGGCACAAAATGAATTACCACCTTTATCATAGTACTCTTCACAAACAGTAGCACAGTGGTCGAGGCACAGTGTAGATTACAGTGTAGCTAATGTAATATCACATTTATAATACATGTATCTGATACATGAGTTTTTTGTGAGACCTCTACATCATTAGTGGGATTTTTTTTTCAGGAAAAACCCAAATAAATTGATCAAAAATGCCAGATGTAGTAAAAATGATACCAATTAAAACACATATATGAAAAATTATTATTTAATTTCTTAAAAGAAAAAATCCAAATTGTTCGATAAAAACTCCAGTTTAAAAATGTTTTTAATTTTCTGGAAATTATGTCATGTTTCAGGTTTTTTAGCTTTCAGCATTGTTCTGTCTCAATTATCACAAGTCTATTTTTAAAAGGAAAAATGCAATTAATTAAGGTGAATATTTGCTAGTTTCCAAATCTGCTCTGAAATTTAACTCAGATTTGTTCATTTTTTAGTTTTCCACAGCTGATTAGAGAACGCCATTGGAATAAAGATATTCAGCATGTCCAGGAAGAATACTTGAAATGTCCAGGCAACTTTTTAGTACTGAAAATAATGACTGACGTGGCGCTGCAGCCTTACAATATTGTTATCATGGATTGTTGTGACCTTGATCGTGGGCTTCTGCGTGTTAATTACTGCTGTAGCATTACTGGCACAATGCCGGGCCACCTCTGTGTCTCTTCCTTTCACGCAACCTTTATTCTCCCAAGGTTGTGAAATTCAACAGCGCTGTGTGATCACACCACACACACTCATCTACACTGGAGTGTTTCATTAGAGTAGATGAGCTTACAATGAAAATTAAACTTTGATCATATTATGACAGCTACTTGTCTTTCTGATTAAGTAATTACGCACACTCCAGTAAACACCTCTCCTTCCCACACTGAGAGCTGTTGCATTATAAACACCTCTTCACTGATTATGCAGCTAAAATATTGGAAATTATTATTTGACTCTTTACTTCAGAGTGCAAACTGACTTGTTAAGCAGTTTCAGCTTGAAACTATGGCTTACTCATCACTTTGAGACATACAGTACATCTCTGTGCCGAACTTCCCTAGGTGACTACTGAAAGGATGACTCAACACGTGACAAAGAAACCAGAAAAGGGTTGATGTGTGAAAGAGCAAGAGTGCTGTTAGGAAACTGTGAGAGGAAAGAGAGTAACTCACTGACATAATGTTAATGTACAAATTGATTGCATGACAGGAAAAAGAAAATCAGAACAAACATGACTAAAACAGTTTCCTGTTACAGGTACATCCAGATGTGTCCAAATATGTTCAGCACATAAAAGAATTTCACATCTAACATCAACACCTGCAGAGGAACTGAGTTATTCATATCTACAGGCCATTAAAAAGCTCTATATATCAAATCAAAATCAAAATGTAGTGGCAGAGATTAATTCCAGAAGTTCAGAGATACCTATGTTGTAGCAGGCAAAAAGACTGAACACACCTAACAGCAGCATAGATTAAATAGAGTACAATAGGACAAAAAAAAGCTCAGGTGAAAATAAAAAATAAAACAGACATAAGACATAAGACGTTATACAGATATCTGAAAACATGGACAAGAGAAGTAGAAACAAGAACACTAATCACAAATAAACTCTAAATAAAGGTTTTTATTTATTTATTTAATGTCACAATAGTTGAATAGCAAACGTGTCAATAATAACATTAATTATAATAACAACAAGAAAAAGTTGAAGAATAATTAAAGAAAGGTTACATGCAGAAAAAAGCTTTAAGAGTTCAGAGCAAAGCCACAACATGACGTCATGTTAAAGTAATCAATGAAATATGAAAATGATACTGTCAAAAAAGGCCCTTTAAAGATAAATGCATCTATAACAAGCTAATAACAAATAACTCTTGATTGTCTATATACTGTAATGCTAAACCATGCTAATTGCAGACTATTTGGCTAGAAAAATATCTACAATGTTGTTCAGGGACACTAATATGTCTATTAGTGCCTACAGTTGAAAGCTTTTTAAAGGCTGTTGCACATCCTGAGAATCATTGAGAAAAATCCAAAGCAGAATTCAAGGGGAGCAAACAGAAATCCCAGACAAAAAAAGAACATGGGAGCCAGGTCAAAAAGCAAAGTCCAAAAGGAAGACTGAATAAATACAAAAATGAGCATAAAGGAAACCCAAAAGGAGAAAAAAGCAAAACAAACATGCAACTTTAGGCTTTTCCCATTTCTCTAATTTGTGCTACCTTGTCTCCTTTGTCCTCCTTCCTACTGCCTGTGACCTAGAAATCGAACTCACGGTGATTTGTTGTAGGATTTTCAGATCCTAGAAAACATCCAGAGGACAGAGGAGAGAGGAGACTGCAAGAGGAGCTATAATCTAGGATGCACAGGTGTATCCTTTACACAAGGGTTCTTACCTTCAGTGCGTAAAAGAGGTATATTCAAACTGTAAAACAATGTCATACCCACTGTTACACATGAAGTCATAAAACGCAGCAGTATTTTATAAGAGAAAACTATTTATGAAGCATTATATTTAACCGACATCGCTTCACAGTGATGATGCCTCATTCTGGCCTGCTGCATTGACTCCTTTATGCTTGAATCTCCTTCCTCGCGTCTTCCGGTGGCATCTGAAGGACTAAGACATAAGGAAAGGAGCTAAGAAGAGGACTCAAGGATGTGGAGTTGGGAAAAATGACAAAGGCTTTCAGGTAGAACGGAAGCAATATCCAAAACAAGAGCAGGAAATGACCAAAGACAAATCTTAAACATGGAGACAGGAGCAAACACAGTAAACACACAGACTGGAAACAGACTGGAAACATCACAAAAGCAAAACAGGAACCCAGATCCCAACAGCATCACAAAAACTCAGAGTCACTAAACAACAGTGTAATCAAAACCAGAACCAAGGCCTTCAAACATTAACCTTTAGATTATATAATGAAGGCTGATGGTAACTTGCATAATAAAAACCTGCAACATATGTTTTTGGACCAGTTGTGCAACCTGGTGTACCGGACTAGCTCCAGGACGTAAACAAACATACGTGAGCAACAGAGGACTGCATAACATGCAAGGTACTTCCCTTCATGTTGTAAAGCTGGACTTTGCAGGAGAAAAAAGGAAATCCCTTTCAGCGTCACGGTTACGCTGTGGGGTCGATGTACCTCCCAGCACATGTCACACAAACACTCACAGATAAAAACGCTGCCGCAAAGTCCTCTGCAGAATTCAGATTTTTGCTTTCAACGGGCCGCATCGGTGTTTTTTCATCGAAGACAGAAGATTCAAAGAGGATTTCTTTAAGGAGCAGGATGATGTGGACGGTGGGACTTCAGGCGGTTGCCATCTGTGTTTTCCTGCAGGTTAGTAATGTAAACCTATCATACATGCGAATCTTTATATAGTGTGTGAGATGTAAATTATATACAAAGCAGCTCTGAATGTGTGGAGGGAAACATACTCTAACTGAGAGAGGTCAAAAATGATTTACATGTTTTAAAAAGAATAGTCTGTTTTGGGGTTGCTTCTGCTCATCAGCTTTCATTTGCACTTGATTTATTTCTTTTGTCTGTGGTGCTCAGTGTTATCACTGCATTCTGATATAGTTCAGATCTTTGAGGTGACTCTGAAATTATTCAGATGTTAGCGGTAAATTTCTCACAGTAGGAGAATGATACAATGTAGAGTCTAATTTTTGCTATTAGAACAGAAATAAAGTCTTTAACAGTTGTCCTTAACAACTACAAAAAAGAATAAAAACTTGATAAATACTTTTATTTTGAGAATAATTTTGAGAAATCCTACTATTATAGAATCCAGAATAATAATGACAATGATAAAAATAACATCAATGATAACAATAATAGCAAAACAATAAGAAGAAGTAAAATAAATGATTTCAAAAACAACAAAGCAACAGAGAGATGTATTATGATAAATGATGTGTGGTATGAAAGAGCTCCTGTATGTGTGTTTGTGGAAGCTGACAGATTCACTCTGATGACTCACTGCTTCGACTATATGTCTATGTGCCACTTTCAGGTGTCGGGCTGTTTCTCATCATGCCTCATAAAGGGGTCCGTAGCCTACTGTGGCTTCCAGAACCTCCGCTCGGTTCCTCCTCTCCCTCCTGACATCACCCATTTGTACCTGGAGATGAACCACATCAGTGAGATCAACTCCACCTCCCTGTCAGGCCTCGAGGAGCTGCAGGTACTGGACCTCGGACGACAGCATGCGCGGCTTGTGATCAGGAACCACGCCTTCAGCAGACAAAAACATCTGAGGAGGCTTTCGCTCGACTTTAACATCGGACTTCAGCTGGAGCCGCAGGCGTTTGAAGGGTTGGCAAGTCTACAGATTCTCAACCTGGATTACTGCTCACTTAAAGAATCTATACTTAGGGACAAATATCTAGAACCGCTGCTGTCCCTACAAACTCTCAGCCTCTTTGGTAACGACATAAAAAGACTCCAGCCTTCTCCCTTCTTTGTCAACATGACTCATTTGAAAGACCTGAATCTCAAGCTGAACAAAATTGATCAAATTTGTGAGGCTGATCTTGCTGCCTTTCAGGGAAAAACCTTCACAGTTCTGAACTTAAACTCAGTGTACCTGAGAGAGATGTCCAGCGGTAAGTTTGACTGGAAGAAATGTGGGAATCCTTTCAGAGATCTGACCTTTCAGACACTCGATTTGTCAAGCAACGGGTTTGGTGTGGGCCAGTGCACGCAGTTTTTCAAAGCCATCGAGGGGACAAAAATTTCCCATCTGAAAATGTCAGGGCACATGGGCAGAGGATTTTCATTCAACAATCTTCCTGATCCAGATCGCAGCACATTTGAAGGCTTGCACAACAGCTCAGTCCTTTCTTTGGATCTGTCTAAAAGCAGAATATTTGCATTGCAACAGGGGGTGTTTAGTGCACTGACAGAAGTCACAATCATTGATATATCCCAAAACAAAGTCAATCAGATACACAGAAATGCCTTTGAAGGTCTTCAGGATCATTTAAAAGTGCTCAACCTGTCACACAACCTGCTTGGGGAGATCTATTCTTACACATTTGCTTCTCTGACAAACCTCCAGGTGTTAGATTTGTCTCATAATCACATTGGTGCATTGGGTTATCAGTCATTTAGTCGACTTCCCAACCTGAAATTATTATATCTGACAGGAAACTCTCTGAGGGATTTAGGCTTCCCTGCTCCTCTACCAAGTTTAGATTTTCTTTTATTGAATGACAACAAGTTGGCACCCTCATCAGTGAGCAGCATCTCTCAGTTTGCCAGTAACCTCATGCATCTAGACCTTCAGGACAACAGATTAACAGACTTGGATGATGTCTCCACCATTTTGACCGGTTTAAAACGACTGAGGCATCTCTTTTTTGGAGGAAACAGAATCAGGAGTTGCTCCTTCAGCAGACGAGTCGGTCTGAATAATCTCACAGTTCTTGATCTTCACGGCAGCTCCCTGCAGTCTGTTTGGACTCAGGGTAAATGTCTCAATCTGTTTGACAATTTTGGGCATGTTGCTGGTCTCAATTTGAGCTTCAATGCGCTGCAGTCGCTCCCTCAAGGTGTTTTCAAGGGCCTCACTTCAGTAAGAGAGATGGACCTCTCGTACAACGCCTTGACATATATCCAGCCTGACGCATTTCCAAAAAGTCTAAAAGCACTCTACCTTTCCAACAACTTCATAGCCTCGCCTAACCCTGCCACTTTCCGCTCTCTGAGCTTCCTCGACCTCCGGATGAACCGATTCCACTGCAACACTGATCTGAAGAGCTTCCTGACTTGGTTGAACGAGACCAACGTGAGGCTGCTGAGTCCTGTTGAAGAGCTCAGATGTGAATTTCCTGCTAGTGTCTTTAAGGTTCCTCTGATAGAGTTTTCTGCGATGGTCTCACAGCAGTGAAAGCAGCTAAAACAGAGCAAAAATGTATTTGTCAGCTGGAAAATCATGATGAAATAATCGCTGGAGGAGTGTACTAGTGTCATGTATCATTGATTAAAGTTGTGCATGTGATCTGAATTTGAAACTTGTATTTGAAATGTATGATTTAGTCTATAAAAAAACCCAACCCAGATGTAATAAAAAAATATATCAATTTAAGGCTATGGTCTCTTCTCATGAAAAGCTGGGGGTGAATTCAGGATGTTTAATAATTCAGGGGCCATTAAGGGGCAGCATAATCTTGTGGCATGTTACTTGCTTTTTGTTGAGGAAAAGTCCAGACAAGCTCAGTACTGCAATTTTAAATCTTGTTCTTTTAGCTGCCCCCTTTAGGAGTCGCTGCAGCAGATCATCCTCCAACATCTCGCCCTATGGTCTTCATGCCTTCTGCCTGGAGGTCCATCTTCACCATTCGTTGTCCAGTATATCCCCCATTCCTCGTAGGCACATGTCCAAAGCATGTCAATCTTTCTTCTCTAACTTTATGTGCAAACTGCTCAACCTGAGCTTTCCTTCTGAAGTACTAATTTCTAAACCTTCCACAAAAGCAATGCATGTTTTTCTATGATATCAACAGCAAGTGATTGTTCTGGAGCTCCAGAACAATCACTTGCTGTCCTGTCCAGGACCCCTGTGGATGCTGGAAGAGGATCCACTTACCTTAAACACGAAGAGGATCCATATAGGAGACAAACAGATGGATGAACATTCTCTAGTAGATTCAGGCTGATTTGAAGCTGCCAGAAATTCAGGGGGTTTTGAACAGATTCATCCACAACGGCACCCAATATAGAGGTCGAGGCAAATTAAGGAGTCCATGCAAAATCTGAGGGGGTCAGGGAACGATTAAAGGGATATGAAGTGAATCCTTTAAAAAGAAAAAAGGAAAAGAAAAAACAAGCACAAATTTGAGGGAAGAGAGAAAAGACTAATTGTACTTGACTGATCTATTAAATCTTTTTCAGACTAACTCGATCACACAGATATCTGCAAGTACACATTAATCAATAATCTGCAGCAGACTCGTCTACTAAAACTACAAAACTCATCACAGTTACACATATGGAGGTAAACATATTTAACATTAATTAGTTGCTTTAAATATTTTGTTTATTAGTCAAGGGCCAACATGTTAGTACTAAATATGCACTTAAGGACATGACGAGGCTGACAATATTCAAAGTTTTTGCACAATCACCTTTTTTCAAACATTTTTTTTCTGAAACTAAATACCGCCTCAGGAAAATTAAGGGGAGTTTAAAGGTACATCCCATACTACAATGTTGTCTCTCCCTGTGGTCTTAATCCGTTTCCTCTTCTCCAATTAATGGCACAGTAATTTAAGACGAGTAAAAATAGAACAAACTTAAACTTTTTAAAAGAAATGTAGACTTAATGTGACTTACTGCCACAAAAGGCACAGTGTGTTGTAGGACTGCAACATCTGCTTGGGTGAATCATTTACAGTTTATATTCAAATCTATGTCATATTTTGCATGCATGTTGGTGGAGCTGTAAATTTGCACATCAATCGAACGTGTTGTCATTGAAAGTGCAATACCGGCTCACTTATAAGCACTTTATAGCCCAACAAAGATCACAAGAGTATTTGTTTCTTGCATTTATTTTACTTTAGGTAGAGTTTTTATATAGCAGTACATTTTTAGAGCTCAAAAGGAGCTGTGTGTCCTTCAAGTAAGTTCAGAAATTTTATGATAAGGCGGCTGGTTTCACTGGCATCTTACAGCAGAGGACAGCCTCAGTTCGGTCATTAACCTCCTAGCTTTTCAGTACAATATGGTCACCTCTAAAACAACACCAGCTGGCCTTTTCACTGCTGGGATTTTCTTGCACCATTGCAACAGTCAAATGTTTGATTAGTTAGATATAAACACTGAAGCTGCTTCCAGCTTATTAAGATTCATTCTGGTGTGATTATATAACATATAAATTCAACTGATAACCGCTGTGGAAAAGAAGTAGGGAAAGAAGTCAACAACAACAATAATGTTCATTTGATTAATTTGTAATTTACGTGTTTTAAACTAAAAACAAAGCAGATCATACAAGCATATATTTCTCATTTATGAAGTTGCACATCTGGAAAATCCACAAGAAAAGTCCAAATCAACAACCAGAGTCCAAGGGGAAGAAATAGAACGGCACCCCCTAGCAGAAAGGGACACATGAGCCAAGTCAAAAGGCAAAGTCCAGCAGGAGGAAAACATACACATCAGCAGAGGACTGCAGAACATTCAAGGTACTTCTCCTCATTATGCAAACCTGGATTCTGCAAAAGAAAAAGGGGAATGCCGTTTAGCATTATATTTATCCTGCAGTGACTGATGTAACGCCCAACACATGTGAACACTGATAAAAACCCAGCCGCAGAATCCTCTGTAGAATTTAGCTTTTCACTTTGGACAGGCGACATCATTTTTTAAACCCAAGAACAAAGATTTAAACTTCTTTTTTTAAGGAACACGGTGATGTGGACGGTGGGCGTTCAGGTGGTTGCCATCTGTGTTTCCCTGCAGGTTTGTCAGCATAAACCTATCATAAACGAGAATGTGTTAGATATAAAGAACTTCTGCAGAGGTGGGAAGTAACAAAGTACAAATACTTCGTTACTGTACTTAAGTAGAATTTAACTCAGTAGAACAACTGAGGCATCTCTGTTATGGAGGAAACAGAATCAGGAGTTGCTCCTTCAGCAGACGAGTCGGTCTGAATAATCTCACAGTTCTTGATCTTCACGGCAGCTCCCTGCAGTCTGTTTGGACTCAGGGTAAATGTCTCAATCTGTTTGACAATTTTGGGCATGTTGCTGGTCTCAATTTGAGCTTCAATGCGCTGCAGTCGCTCCCTCAAGGTGTTTTCAAGGGCCTCACTTCAGTAAGAGAGATGGACCTCTCGTACAACGCCTTGACATATATCCAGCCTGACGCATTTCCAAAAAGTCTAAAAGCACTCTACCTTTCCAACAACTTCATAGCCTCGCCTAACCCTGCCACTTTCCGCTCTCTGAGCTTCCTCGACCTCCGGATGAACCGATTCCACTGCAACACTGATCTGAAGAGCTTCCTGACTTGGTTGAACGAGACCAACGTGAGGCTGCTGAGTCCTGTTGAAGAGCTCAGATGTGAATTTCCTGCTAGTGTCTATAAGGTTCCTCTGATAGAGTTTTCTGCGATGGTCTCACAGCAGTGAAAGCAGCTAAAACAGAGCAAAAATGTATTTGTCAGCTGGAAAATCATGATGAAATAATCGCTGGAGGAGTGTACGATTTTGATTTATCTTCTATTCATTGGTAAGTTTCAGTCCATTAATAGAACAAACCAGCGTGTATCCACACAAAACACTCAAGTTAGCAAAAAGGCTATTTTAAATGACATCTTTGGGTCTATTTTTATTTCAGTCTGTCTCAAAACACATAATTTGTTACAATTTTTTAATCTGAAATCACAAAAAATGCCACAGGTAACACAGTTTGAAAAGCACAAAACTGTATTTTTTAAACGAACAAGGCAGTTTTCTAAGAGTTATTGCCAGAAATCTCTCAGTATGGTTTGCAGTGTGTCTTTAAAAAGAGGAAATTGGGGAAATTTTATACAAAGAAAGAAGTTATAAGCCTAAAAACCACCTACAGCAAATAAACAGTATCTTTAAAAATAACAGTCCTTAAGAAATAGGAAAACAAATCCCGAAAAGGCCAGACAAAGGACCTGAGCCATGGGCTGAGGAGAAAAGGCTGATGTATGCCACAGTAAACAAAAACTGGACTAAAAATTAGTTGGAGCAGGTCTTTTCATTCAAACACTTATGGTTCAAATTGTCATTTAAAGGTAGATCACAGACTCGTCTCACAGTCTCTTCTGTCCCTGTGGTCTTGGACATTAGATGGGTAAAAAGAGGACAAACTTAGATTCCTGCCACAAAAGCCACCTTTTATTGTCAGTCTATACAACAGAAGGAAACTTGGGAGAATCATTTATATATTCAAAGTCATATTTTACATGAGCGCTGGTGCTACTGTAAATTTGCAGTCAAATCAAACTAGTTATCACTGACATTGTAAAACCTTAAAAGGACTTTCTAACTCATGTGAAGACTGTTTGTTTCTTTTGTTTTTTGCAGGTATTTTATTTTAGCCTGATGTTATATACTGATGTATTTTACATGTAAAAATGAGCTGTCTCCTTTCATGCTAAAGCAGCTGTTTTCGCTGACATCTTACAGCAGAGGGCAGCCTCAGCTCAGTCAATAATCACTGACCTCCAGGATGCTTTTCAGTGCAGTATGGCCACGTGTGAAACAACACCACGGTCTTTTCAGTGCTGGCATTTTTGTGCAGCAATGCACCGATCAGATGCATGATCGGTTAGATATAAACAGTGAAGCTGCTTCCATCTAGCTAAAAAGAATAAATCATTTGTTCACTTGATAAAATTAACTCCGCTGCATTAGATAAATTGGGTAAATAGGTCTGTTAACTGCTGAAGCAAGATAAGTAGGGAATGAGGTCAACAAAAATAATGTTCAGTTGACTGTAACTGAAGCGTTTGTAGAAACAACACAAAAACACATCATGGTGTAACAGCTAAACCGGGACTCCTAAATGAACGTCAGCAGAGCTCATTCTCTGTTTTCTGTGTTTCCATTTGTTATAATCTGCTTGTAACTGTGTAAATTATTGAACCAAATGTGCTCCTGCCATCCTAATAAAGCAGCTCTCTCCTCTCTTCATTAAATATTAAAGATCAAGAGCAGGAGGATTGAGGGCAGACTACTGATAAGACTCAGATTTATAGACCTGTGCATGTGTGCGTGTGTGTTGCCAAATCATATCTAACATGTTTGTGTAATTGTATATTTATATAAACACATATATATCATTGGAAGACTTGTAACTAAGCAAATCGAAAATCTAATTTAGGTTTGAAACATTTAATACATTTGATTTTAATTTAAGATATAAGTGTTCTTTTATGACTTGGTAATAATGTAGTACTAGTGAGGTAATAAAGTGTTCACAGAAGCTAATAAAACGAAGATAGCAAGCTATTACCAGTCAAACACCAAGGTAACAACCAATTAGCCATAGTATATTAAAATGTTGTTAACATATTGGTATTGTAGCTTATTACACATTAATAATCTATTAAATCAAACGCCAAGAAGTGTGATGATTACCTGGAAATATGTGTACTAGTTTTCGAGCAATAATCAGCAATCAGGGCTGCAAAATTCAAAACTACATGTTTCTAATAAATAAATTCTGTAACAGCATTTCTTATAGCTGAAAATCTAGAACTAGTAAAACATGTCATTGATGGCCATTATGGTTATTTTATATTACAGCAAAGGGAAGTAAACAGTGTATGTGTAGCTGAATGACGCTCTGACTTCAAATCATAGTTCACTAATCTGCACCAAGATATGGTCAGCTGACTGTCAGCTTAGTAGCCTTTTCTGATAAGAGTTTCTCTGAAAAGTAATTTGAATTTATATTGACAATAACTGAATAAATCTATTCGGCTTAATGTGAAGTTAGAAAACAAACATTGTTTATGTAAAGTTGCCCTCACAGGAAGAGTAATCAGGACCATAAAATCAAGTGCGAAATATAGCATTTAATCTATTTTAGCCGACAACATCATCTCAGTCACAAAATGCTAATCTGATAGGCTGGACACAGTTTCACATTGAAAATCTATTAGAAATCTTATATTGTTATTCAATCCTGTTCACAGGATGAAATAAATGATAACGAACCTTTTGCTTGTGATTCTACTTTCCTGTCACCTTTTGTCCTTCCCTCCTCCTTTTCTTCTGCTATCACTTTCTCCTTTCAAAATAAAAGCATCAGACATCACAAACCTAAAATGGCCCATCAAAAGATGAAAACCTTTCTCTCACCGTGTTTGCTGTTACAGATTCTCTCCCACAGATACTGTTCACGGATTTTCACAGTGCTATGTGTCCTCTTCATATTAGGTCACTCATTTTAGACGGTATGAGCAAAATATTCTTCAAGCAAAGCAAAGGTCCATATTAAAACCTTTATTAGCCTTTATTTTACTGTTTTTATCTCATTTTCATTTTAGCACTTTTAAAATCGCGTAACTTTTAACAAATGTAAATGTTTTGTGTCCTAACATGATCAGTTTTCATCTTCAAGAGCACCTTCAGACCTCCTGTATTCACAGCAGGTGTAACACTGTTGGATTCACAGTCCATTCATTTTTGTATTTTAGAGCCGGCGTTCTTCTTGGTGAACTTATTTGTGTTTTAGTATTGGCTGTCTTAACAAGGCTAATGGCATCATAACTAATAAGATTAAGTGAGAGCAAATGAAGTGAAATGTTATTGCTCACCTTTGCCCAGGCAAAACACACATGAAAATGAAACTGCCTAAAACAAATCAATGCAAAATTTATTGATTTGAGGAAGAAAAACGATTGATGAGAAGGAGGCTGTGATCTTTTTTTATTTCCATCAATGCCATCTGGTCCACCATGTTACATTCATATACATCAACACACAAACCCCCATCAATGCCATCCCCATCCCCTTCACCCTCTACTGGCAGGTTACCATGGAAACAGGCTCAGTATCCACCTCCTCCACAGTTATTCCTCACTTCCTGATTGTCTTTGGATGCCTGCATCCATCCACCCCTCCTCCTCTCTTCCATCCGCGTCCTCGCCTCCCTCCTCCCCACCCCCACAGCCACAGCTAAAATGTCTATAAATTAGCAGCGCTCAGAGGGAAATTGTTTATGTTACATCATACCTTTGTTCCTACATTATTCAAGAAAATCACGCTCATACTCACATCACTGTCTGCCCTAGAAATTAAAACACGATTCATGAGTGTTTTGGGGGCAGGACTGATGCTGCAGATTAAACAGCATACACAAATTAGCATTAAAATGAGGTCTTTCAGAATCATAAACAACATTCTGTGTGATTTTTTTTTTCTTAAATTTCTATATGTTTGTTTGTTTTTTGAGCACTTATTTGTAACCAGAAAGAAATTCCAAGTTCTGAACTCATAATGTGGACTGATGTCCCATTTTTTGGAAGCTTGAGGTTGTCTTAGGTACGAAAAATCAAACACTAGCACAAGGAAAATCTCATTGCAGAACTGAGGGACACTGCACCCTCATACGCTAAAGACTTTAAACTTATGATCTAACTATAACTGCCAGCATAAATTCACCAGGATAGTATTTAGTGATTTCTCTTATATACAGATTTTGTTTTGCATTCACCCCGGCTTATGGTGCTTCCGCAGTGGCATCACACCTGTAAGCTACATCCATTTTTCATATTCAGTTATTGATTGTAAGGAAGCTTTATGCTGATCTTCTACCACTTACAAGGATGTTGCATGTGCAACGCGTATGAATACTTCAAGGCAGTGGTACCTGATCATGTAACCTTCACAGAGATTACTTCCACAAACACAGACCTCATTATTTGTAACCTTGTCCATGTTTAATACGAGCATCCAAATAAATGCACAATATATTCTATCAGAAATACTATGTATTAAAAAAGCTGCAACAAAGCAGTTGAATGGATTTAACCTCCATTATACAATATGAACACAAGAAGCTTCAGAGCAGTTAAAGTCTATTTTTAGATATTTATATACACACATTAAAAACTGGGTCAGCTGCAGGCTCAAATACTGATAACTAAACATATAAAATGCTCAGTGTGTGTTTCTAAATGGCTTTAACCATTCCAAAAGCATCTGATGTTAATTTGTAACTAGAAAATTGGGGGTTTTTTGCCATTTCAAACCTTTACATCTAACATAACTGAGTATTAAAGTGGCCCGTGAGTGTTTACTCTGCTCCCTTAACTAAAACAATTCTAAAACCAGAATGTCAAGTCGTATTCTGCTCCAGTATCCTAAGGTTTAATTTTTGTAAACTAAATATTTCTGGGTTTTGGACTTCAGCTAGTATTTGCAGCCCCAGTGAGAGCTCAAGCATGTATTGAAAATGCCAAGAAATCTCAGGAATGTCCAAGTTTCCATTTGATTTGATGTTTGGAGATGTGCTGCACACTGGTGATATACGCTTTACTTTTACACAGGTTAATGACTCTTCTTTGCTGTTGTACACCCACTGAGGGGGTTTAGCTGCAGTACCTCCTTTCGCATCAATAATACATTGATGATTAGTCAGCCTGACCCCCTGCTGTTTCCTCCTTTTACCCTTTAGGAAGTAATGAACCCAGTGACACTAAACTGTGCACACCTGACTGCACACAACCTGCTAACTGAAGGTTCCCTGTTTGAAGCAGAAGTGAACAAAAGCATTTTTTCTTTTTTATTTACTGTACAATTTCATAGAAACCACATGGCAAAATAAGGAGAAAAATGTGTTCAGTGAACATATGTTCGTGTTGATTCCTAGGCACAACAGGTGCTCCATCCTCGAGACGGCAACCTCTGTTGGTTTAGTTTATTGGTAGTGATTCACCCTGGCTAATCCGACAGATTTGTTGAAGTGGTCAGAGGGGTTTCTTCAGTCATACACTGTAAGTTAAGCAACTGGTTCTCATTTCTTTACTGATCACGAGTTTAAAGAAACTGCTGCAGGTCAAGCTCTTCGACACACGACTGAATGAAGAATTTGTTTGACTGAAGCCAGCTTTTTGAGTCAAAAACAACCCGCGTGTCCAAGTTTCCATTGTTTAGAAGAGGCTTAATTTATCATTTTGATTCACAACTACAGGCAGATTTCTGATTTTTTTTTACTTCCAAGACATTTTTCAGACTCAGGGTGTGATTTCTATGACTTTAGATGAGGAAAAACTTAAACACCGCCTCTTATTTTCACTTTTTAAATCCCAAAGAAAGTGACAAGCAGGATTTCTAATGGTCACTTCCCAATTCCAGTGACCATTATTGGGTTTAAACATATGTCGATATGTCCAGGCCATTCTTGCCGTCGCCTCATTGGTGAATGTGTTTGTTGTAAATATTGTTTATATATTTTTACTCTTTACATATGCTGTTTAAACTGCTGCCTGTAAAATGTTTTTATGGTATTGTGGTGGACCACTAGAGGGCTCCACTCACACCCAGTGTTGAGGAAGTGTGTTCTTGTGTTTTGTGGCGCGATGTGTTCAGTTGATGTTGGAGAGGAATAAAGAAGGAGTGAGAACTGAGAGCTCTGTGTCGTCCATGCTTACCTCCACAGTATAACTGTTGAAGGCAAATAGTGTCAGTCGACCATAAGAGTTTCACTGTGTTCCACGGATGTTGCTGGAAATTCATTTCAACTCAATTTTCTTTATATCATATAGCACCAAATCACAACAACAGTCGCCTCCAGGCAAATGCATCCTCCTGTGAGTTTAGGTAGCAGCAGCTGTTTTTATAGGTTCCATGTTGAGACTATTTCTTGCACTTTCGGTGAAGTAGTTTTTCTAATAAAATAACCTTTTGTTTGGAAAACTGAAGCTAAACACTGTCATACTGGTGCACATGACCACCAGTATAAATATTCCACGAGGATTAATATAAAATTATTTATATGTATGTATAAGTTAGGGTTAATCATTTACTTAACCTTAAATTAATAAGCAATTGCTTAAGTTTCATTTTTACTTCATGTGCATATAAAGACTATTGCATTAGACCACTTCGGCCTTGTCTAATTCTGATTTACTTGACAAAAGACCTGGAAAATTTGCACTTTAATGTAATATATTTGACGTCCTGCCAGCATTGTTGACACGCCCCACGTTGTCCCAGACAAACGTCGTGTTTGTCCCACATTTAGTTTGCTGGGATCTGGTCACCATCCGCCCATCTGTGTTTGTTTGTTGAATTAAAATAAAATAAATAAATAAATAAAATAATTCTGACAGTGTGACATGCCTCATGTTCTTCATTTTAATTACATTAGTTTTTAAGACATTTCATTTAAATTAGACACTGCAGGGGGACAGATAAATGATGGGAGGTAACAGGAATGACAACGGTCATCATTCAGGTCTTGAGCACCTCGTCTGACCAACAACAGTACACATATCATCTATTATTATTATTTTTAGTGTACTCATTTCCAAAAGCCAACACTGACATAAACTCTCTGACGATGAAGTCCAACTTCTACATAGAAAACAGACCAAACCTGCTTTGAAAAATCCAGAATACATGAAACGTTCACCTTTAAATCTGCAGTGGTCACGACTAGAAACACAAACAGGCAATCATACAGCGCTTTGTACACAACAGACACACACAAACAGACAGACACACACACTCACAACAGTCTGGGCAGTTCAGCACTGCAGCCAGCTGCTTTCAGAGACGAGCTGAGGCTATCGGTCTCAAACATGCAAAAGAGGAAAGGGCTCTGCCGGAGGAGGAACTGGAGGAACTGATTTATACAGAGTTTCTGAGGTTCATATGGTCATTTAGTTTCCTGCCAGAAGATCAATTCCATGTAGTCTGTCAGCTTTCAGCAGAGGTGGTGGTGGTGTGTTTGTGTCCCAGCTGTGGGCCTCACTGAGAAGTCTGTAAGGCGGCCACTGGCCAAAAGAGGAAGTTGAAGTTGAGAGATCAAATAAATAATAATAATAATAATGGGAATTAAAAAAAAGCTCTCTTCATTAAAGCTTTACTGTGCCGCTGCGGTTGTGGCAGAGTGACATGCTGCCAAGGACACATTAGAAGGGGAGGAAGTCATGGATTTTGGAGTCTGACACCTGAAAAAACAAAAAAAAGTTGTATAATACATGTATAATATGTACAATCACAGATTATTGAGATTATCCAGCTGAGAAAAACACAGATAAACCATCAGATTAGGGCAAGAGGGTGTGGCTAATCCTGAATAATCCCATTTACTGTAGAGATGCTCTGATGCTAAACCATTTACAGTTCACAAGTCACATGCACAGGCTGAACAGTGGAAGCGGGTTTCAAACACAAAAATGACAAAGTATTCCCAGCTCTATTTCCAGATGTAGAAACATCTGAGCAGCAGCAGCAGCGTGCAGTAAGTGTATGCCAATAAAGAAAGACAACATATGTTTTATTTATATGAGAAGAGGCTGCATTAATTTGACCTCACCAAGACTGGGACTTTCGAACGCCTTTCTCCTTGGTGGGCGAGCTGTCCACCGAGGGACTTTGGTTCGGTTCTGCGT
This sequence comes from Oreochromis niloticus, assembly GCF_001858045.2. Taxonomy (NCBI): domain Eukaryota; kingdom Metazoa; phylum Chordata; class Actinopteri; order Cichliformes; family Cichlidae; genus Oreochromis; species Oreochromis niloticus. The sequence continues at coordinate 17,386,144 of NC_031980.2, read as the reverse complement.
CCTTCGAGCGATCGACTGAGGCGGTGTTTGGAGGAGTCATGTCCAGCTCCAGAAACATGATGTTCTCAGCCTGAACACATTAAGAAAACATTACCTACAGTCAGTAACGCATTATATGGATCAAAGTATTGAAGCCCCTTAACAACAGGTGTATAAAATCAAGTAACTAGCCGTTCAATCTGCCTTTATAAATATTTGTTATTGCAAAGAGCTGGCTGACTTTGACCATGGTACTCTAATAGGATGCCCCCACTGCAACAAGTCAGTGCTTAACTGCAGAGAAACCTGCTCTGGCATTAACATCAGCACAAAAACTGCTTGCTGGGAGCTTCATTCAATGGCCAAGTAGCTCTCGGTCACGTTTACTGAATGCTGTGTTACTCTGGTAAAAGCTGAGTCCGTCAATTTCATAGCAAATGCTTTAATAAAGTATGGTGCATTTTTATAGTTAAGGGTTTTTTATGAGCAAACCAACAACAAAAAAAGAAAAGTAATGTCATGTTCCTGAGATTGTCATGATATTTTTGCCACTTGGTTTCTAGTTCCTTCAATTTCCAGTGCCTTAAGAGTCCATTATGTTTTTATTGTTCAAGTTTAGTGTTGGTTTTTATATTTCAATGAGTCTTAAGTCTGACTTTGACTCTGACAGAAAATACCATTATTAGTAAATGGTCAAAACCATAAGAGTAAATCATGCCTGAAATCTTTAAATCTGAAAAACTGATATTTAGTCTTTCAGGATGCAAAAGGACAAATTAAACTGAATATAAACTGACTGACCTATAATGGAAATAAAAATGTACATAATTTATATAACATTCAGAATAAAGATTTATGAAAAAACAAAAACATACTTCTTTACATTAAAATTTAATGATTTATATTTGTGGGCTTGTTTTATGTCCTCAAAAGGATGTCAGGTCAGCACACACACAGACACTTACCCTGTATCTGGAATGACCTCCCATCGCTATGGCAACCCTGGCATACTGGCTGATGGGTCGTTTGTATCCGACTGCAGATGCCGGCCTTTTCTTCATCTGCGAGGATTTACTGAACGGAAGAAAAGTCGGGATCAATGAGACACACAAAAACCCAGTCTGGAATCAATTCTCAAAAGGCCAAAAAAACCATCTAAAAGAAGCCAAAAAAAAGGGAGGACGCCACTCAAACAGCAGCAGAAGAAGACGAGAAGAAGAGATAAGCATATTACGCACCAGAGGTCAAAACTAAAGCCTGACTAAATTTAAGAGTTTATTCTTTTACATCAAAACCAGACGCTGACCTTTCAGCAGGAACAAGTGACTGGAACTTCCACTGGTCTTCCTCAGGGTCAAAGACCAGCCTGTTCATTATCTTATTCTTCTCCTCAGGCGGGATGAAGTTCTCTATGATCAGATACCTGCGTGTTCACAACACAGAGTGATGCAAGGTTCAGCTTGATGTCAGAAGTAATGGTTTATATCATATGCAAGTATCTGGAGTCATATGGTTGTAATAGCAAATGCACTGTGAGTAAGGTTTTAGGGCTTTATTTGTATACTTTTCACATTTTAAACTGAAAAAATTGATTTTCTTTGAATTTGTAAAGTCTTTTTTACTCATAAACACTAAACCTACTGATAAATGAACTCTTGCTTAGAAGCTTTTTTATAGGTTTAGCTGTTTCTTCAAATCAACATAACTTAGCTATTTAACTGGCTGCACAAAACCAGGTTTAAAAGAAAAGATTAACAAATACTTTATGGTATTATTACAATACTGTTACAAAGCACTTTCACTGCTTAGAGAAATTTAAAAAAAGAAAAAGAAGAAAGAGCAGCTGGCTATCACAGCTGCTAGCAGGGCTCTTTTCGGGAAGCAAAATAAGACATGTAGACTTCTGACAATAAAGAAAAGTTTACGCAGCAGGGGAGCAAACAAAAAGAATAAAAAAACTGTTACAAAAACTGTAAAAGTACTCAGTTTGGCATAAAAAAGAGCCCTACCTCTGCAAGAACAGATTTCTGGTAAAAGCATTTTTTAACTGCTTACCCTGCAGCCGTACTTTTGCATAGAATAAAAGACAACCGGTAAAAGCCTAACACAAGTTGTTCTTTAGTGTAAACACTCAGACTGCAAAGGAAGTAACTATTTAAATGAGGGATGTCACAGTCATTATACATCAAGGGCCACATACAGCCCATTTTGATGGTAAGACGAGTGAAATTTCTATCACTATAAAGATGTCTAATTATACATTTAATCCCTGAGATATTTTTAACATAAGATAAAGGGGTGCAATTTCTACATGATAAATGTATAAAATTACTGTCCTGTAGTTAGTTCGGGTTTTTTTTATGATGGATGAAAATTTTCTTTTTGTTTTTTAACCATAATTTCCATATTGGAGAGTATAAAACGGGAACTTTTCTGTCATTTAATTGTTTATCTATTACTTAACTATTTTGGTGTAGTATGAGTGACTGTGAGGAGGTCTTTATTAGCAGGTAAAGATGTAAAATTTAAAAGCCCAAAAATGCATGCCCTCCATCATATTTTCTAAAGCCGTCCTGCGGACCAGAATGGGGTCTTTGCTAGGCCAATACTGGCCCCCGGGCCTTATGTTTGACGGATTTATTGATCTTTAAATGGGGCTGATTGCTTTGAAGAATCCCGTACTATATGTGATGATTTTTGAGCACTCTTTGTGATTTGTGGTTGACTCACTTGAACTTGAGCTCTCTGGTGAGCTCGTTCTGAGTTTGCTCGAGCTCCTGTCTGCTCCTCACGTGCTCGTCGTTCACGTCCTTGATCTCCACTTTGATTGCCTGGAGCTTGGCGTACAGCTGGATGAAACGACAAAGACAAACAAGCGAGAGGAGCGATCAGACCCGAGGTTCCCAGTGAAGATGAACTGGTCTACAACTCGCTGCAGCTCGGTTGCCCATAGCAACAGCACTGGAGGCACTGGTGTCTGGTGAACAGGCCAGCCAATGGGAGCTCTCCTCCTCTAATTCCTCCTCCTGGTTCCTCCTGAGATTTCACACTGTTCATTCTTTGACTTCACCCGAGGCTTCAAACATAAAGGCGAATCCTGACTTCAGCCGTGAATCATGACACTGCAGGCTCTGCAGCTCGGACACGGACAGCAAAAAAAAACAACCCCAAAAATCAAATCCATAAGAAGCATCTGGGGCAAATCTCCATTTTAGGACAGATTTTACCAGATGCTAGCTTAAAAATGTCAAATATCTTAAAAACCACCTGGAATTGGATTTGACAGTTAAATTTAGACTTCAAACCTGAGGCCTTAATGTTACATTACAGAAAGGTACTCTCACTCTCTTCTTATGCCAAGAAAAAATGTGGCTAAAAGTGCTTTTATCACTGAATTCTGGTCCCTGTTGGTTTTGCAGTGTTTCTGTTTTCCCCAGTGTCCATCCTGATTTTTACTGTTAGCTTTAATATCCCCGGAAGTTTGTTTTTCCTTCTGTTCCTCTAGCCTTTTTGCTTCAGTGCTAACTTGGTTTTAACTTTTGTCATTTAGTTTTGTTGACTTATCAGCTTTGGAGTAAAGCTTGCTCTTTGCTTTATGTCATACTCTTGTATGCAGTTGCTTCCACCTCTCTGCAAAACCATGATAATATGTCCTTTTGTCCCTGAAAATCTATTTAAGCTTGAAATTAATTTAATTTCAGTGAATTCATTCAGTTAACACACTAAACAATACATGGACACAACAGGTATTTAAGTTTTGCAGACATGTGAATTCTTACACCGTAGCAATAATTAATAATGGTAGCAGTGTTGTATCAAGTGAATAAAGGCCCAGTTGCACAGGCCTAGAGATTGGTCTGCAACCATCTTGCAACAAACTGTTACAAGGGAAAAGTAAGTATTCCCCAACTAGTTGCTAGTGGCTGATGGAGGTTGTTGGGAAAATGACTGTAAAAGCCAGAGTCACACAGACCTAAAGATCGGACTGTGACACAATGGCAACTACATGTTCCTAAGAAAAAATGTTTATTCCCCATCCAGTGAATGCTCAGGTCGCTAGCATATTGCTACTGTTTGAACAGCAGTGACAGCACTGTCCAGCTACTCTCCAAGCTGTAGTTAAATTAAGAAAATGGAGAAGGTTCACCTTCAGAATAAAAGCTGTGCCTCAACACTACAGCCAACATGCTTAAAAAGGCAAACCTTTTTACTTTTTCAAGTTTTACTACTGCTGGGTGAGTATCAGCGAGTATTTGTAGACAAACATGAAAAACTACAGGTAACTGTGGCAATCTGCTTTTTTTTTTTTTTACGTCAACTTAACAGTTAATGTGATCAACTTCTCAGTTGATCATTAAATAATGACTTTGGAAGGAAAAAAAGAAAAAAAATTATCATTAGCTATTTTAAGAAATAGAGTTCTGAAATAGTTTTTTTTTTCTTTTCCAGCAAACAAGGTGTCAGTGACATTTTTGTAGTCACTGAGCGTTACGGACTGCCCACTGAGTTTTGAATGCACAGCGTGAAAAACACCCCCTCTTTTCTTCAGCCTGACAGCATCATGCAGTGTGAGAGGAGTAGATGGACCCACGTTCGGGAATCAGATCAGCAAAGGATCATTAGTTACATTGTCGCCCGCACTCGCACAACGGGCCGCTCGGTGTTAGTCCTGCTGGTCGCGTCCGTGCAGCGAGATAGGGAAGCGGAAAGAGAGGGGAAGGATGTAATAGGTTCGGTGTTTGTACTGGTGAGGGAGAGGTTTAGTGAGTTACTGGGGGATTTGGAGCAAACTGACCATTAAGTGAAGGAAGACTGAGAAGGTTAGTGCAGAAAGCGTGAAGACGTAAAACGGCAGATAGGGAGGAAGGGAGGGAAAGGGACGGCAGGACAAACCTTGAGGTACTGAGATTTAAGTGTGTGTCCGAACGAAGCGAGTGTCCAAGTCAAGGGGTCATTTGTGATCCAGGTCAAAGGTCAAAGGGAAAGAAGGGGGTAAAGAGGGACATTCTCACATTAGGAACAAAAAGGGAAGGTCTGTAAGTGTGTGCACGTTAAAACACACCTATACTACTATGTCTATTACCTCTTTTGCAAAAGTGTGTGCGTGTGCAGAAACGAGGATATCTACTGTTTTTCTACTTGTGTACATCAGATTTTTTTCTGCATCATCAGGATATTTTACCTTCTTGAGTTTCTTTGTCTTGGCTTCGACCTCCTGCTGCAGAGAAGTGAAAGTCTCTCTTAGTTCCAGCGTCTCTTCATCCTGAATCAACACTTGCTGCTGGATCTCGCGCTCCTTACGCGTCTGAAAGCAGAATGCAAATATTACCCTGTTTTTTTGTGGATTCCCCTCAGCTCTGGAGTGTTTTTATCAATTCAGGCTGCAGAAAACACTAATTACTGTAAATGTTAAACAAACTGCTGCAGAAAATATTTCTCCTAAGGTTTTAAATGTATGCCTGAAGTATGAACTGTGCAGCTGTACTGAGTAAATTAGTGTACTACTGCAAAAAACTGCTTTACCTGCTCCGCTATCTCCTGCCTTTTTATCTCCAGCATCTTCTGCTGCTCATTGGTGTGATCTATGATGTTCTTTCCACCGACCAGCAGCTTGCTCTCCATCGCCTGAAAAAACAAACAACATTTTGATTCATATTTCTGAAGCTACTTTATTACATGCTTATATTCTCCGTCAAATGCCACACATCCTGCAGGTTCTATATTTAATGCCATATCAAAAAGTCACTAAACAGCTAAAGTTTAAAGAAGCACACTGTTAAAAATGAAAGTGGAAAAACAGTTTTTGCTGTTAAACGTCATTAGGAAAGCATCCTCAAATGAATTTCTGGACACACAGTTCATAAAAGCAAAAGGAAAATAATAATAGTAATAAATAATGTGTAGGGCAGTTAGCACTGTTGCCTCATAGCAAGAAGGTCCTGAGTTCAATGCCACCATTTGAAGCCTTTCAGTGTGGAGTTTGCACGTTCTCCCTGTGTTCATGTGGGTTCTCTGCAGGTACTCTGGCTTCCTCCCACAGTTTCCATAGGTTAATCTAAATCATTTGAAGGTGAATGATTCACTGTCTCTATGTGTTGGCCTGGTGACAACTAGTGACCTTTCCAGAGTGTACTTTGCCTCTTTCCCTATGGTAGGTGAGACTGCCTCAAGCCCCCCTGTGACACTGATAAGGATAAGCGGAAGAGGATGGATGAATAATGTGTTCAAAAGGAGTAAGAAGCTTACATTTACGCAGCATTTAATGTGCCTCTAGATCACTGTTTATACTCACTAACAGCTCATGCCAACTACTAATTATGTTAATTGCCTGCTGTAAATTGATACTAACTGGATCACAGTAGATTTGTGTTTTCCTTATTATTTCTTTTGTGATGCTCTTTTAAAATTTGCCCAAACAATACAACACAAATAATAGTGGATATTAGCAGGTATAAAACCCCTGTTATTAATATAAATCAAAGGCTTAATATAGAAATTTCAGCTGACGTCAACCCTCGCTGACAAAAATTGAACGCTGATGGAAATGAAGAACTAGAAAGTTTGTCTTCTTTGCTTTTGAACCTCTGTGAGGTCAAGCTAAGTTCATCTGGACATTAAACAATTGGGTCTTTGTGCGTGTTCGTCAGTGCAGACTTTGTGCTGATGAGGCAGACGGACGCTGGAGGCTGGCAGCTTAGCATCGACATGACGACACGCGACAACAAGCTGAGCTCTGCTGAAACTCTGCAGAATCACAAACTGTGTCCAAGTAAAGCAGTGCAAAGTTACAGTGTAAAATATGTTGTCACGTTCTTGTTGTTGATTTTCTAAAGGTAATGAGCGATAACCACTTTTAACAAAGACATTCATTGAGATTAAAGTCTCCTTTTCAGGGGTTACCTGGCAAAGAAAGCACACGCTGTGTATGATCTGTGCATATGGCTTTTGAGGCTTTTGACAATAAAGCTGACTTTGACTTTGACTATGCTCTAGTGCCACTGATGGTTACATGTCCTCCTACAATTGCACACGTATTGAGCTTCTCCCAGTCAGACTAATGCTTCTTGTGGAGTCTTGTTTCCAACCCAAATGACCACAGTGACTCGTTTGCAGACCTGTGAAAGGCTTTGAGGTAACAAATAAGGCGAACGGGCCAAATCTGTCTTCGTTTTAGTTCAATATTGTGCAAATGCAAGAACTCAATGCAAAGCATGAACGCGCCACATCTAGTGTTTCAACCACAGATGGATGGACTTGACATTTTGTGCACACACTCATACCCTCATTAGGATTCATTGTAATAGCTTTGTTGATCTCTTAAGCTTTGATCTTAACCAACAATAATTAATAATGCCTGCACATTTTTACTTCTGCTTTGTTGTAACGTTTGTACAGGGACAGTGTCATGGCCCTGGTGTTCTGTAGTTTTTGTTGTTGTTTCTAGTTGATCCGGGATTCGGTCGCTCCCCGGTCTCTGGTGTTATTTTTACTTCAGTGTATTCTTCATGTAGCGTCAGTCATGTCTTTTAGTTACTTCTTATTTTATTTTGAAGGTTTGTTTTCTCTTGTGTCTTATTTTGGTTTTACTTCCTGCTCCTTTCCTTGCCCTCGTTACTTTTATTGCTTTAATTTCTACTTTTTCTTATATGAGAAAATGTAAGTTACAAGTATCATGTATGTCTTTACTTGACTGTTCCAAACTCAATATCATTTCGAGCCTCTGATTACAGCTTTTCTAGTTATTTGCAGAGATTAAAGGCCTGGAGTCACAGCGATGCAATTTTCAAGTTATGAAAATTGCACATGTTCTTGTCATTATCTTCCTCCCTGCTCTAAAGGAAAATTTAAGTAACAAGGAAATACAGGAAGAGAGGAAAACGGAAATAAGCTCCCACAGACGGACAATGCATTGGTCACATTCCAGATTACAAAAAGACAGTGTGTGCATGTGTCAACTCTGTGCAGCCTATATGGTTTTCGCTCTCCACTGGGCTGTATGGGTGAGCACGAAAACGCACTCTTACACCCAAGCAGAGGACAGTGGAGTCCTTCAGAGGGGATGCGTCTGCAGCAGGTTTCCACAGAACGCCTCTTTGTTTTGAGCTGTCTTTGTGTTTGGTGTGTGAATGTGTCCGTGAGCGACTGGTTCGCTGTGCTTTGTGTTCTGTCATATTCTTTCAGCTTCATTAAAGGGCCGATTCATGTCAGGGATTTTCCCTCTCATGCATCCTATGTCTGCCCTCCCTGACAGGCTAGCTGGATCCCTTACACACAGTCTTTATGATGTGAAACGTCGGTGACTTAAATGGCCACTTGACATGTTGGATTTAACTCAAAGTTTGACTTTTACTCCACAAGGAGTCTGTCTCATTCATCATGCACTAATCTTGTAAAGCAAAATCACGTTTTAGCTTAATTCAAAATTGCAAAAACGTTTAAATCTAAATCCAGAACCCTCAAAGTGCTTCCCACGGGTGCTTGCACATTTCATTCATCCGCAATTCACACTGATATATTACATACTTGCCCAGGCAGCATTTCTCTCCAATAGCAACCCTTCTCCTCTCCCAGTAATTACACACTAAGCCTTCTTAACTTTAACAAATACAGCTGGTGGCAACAAATTTCAGAGCCACCTTACTAACAATTAAAAAAATACTGGTGCCAGTGTTCAGTCTCCTAGCAGATGCACCTGTGGTATGGATCTGAAAACTCTGCGTCACCTCATTCTCGAGTTATTGCATTGACAAAGTCAAGACAAAAATAGCAATTACTGCGCTCTGTACAGACACGTCACAAGCGCTGATGAAAGTGTTTAGGGTGTTCCTCTTTATGCCTGGGCAGAGACTAATCATACGCTGGCCCTCATTCAGAAATATTTTTTAATAAAACGCCTTTGGTTATTTCATTATAATCGTCCCTTTAATCGTCCCAGTTGTTTCTAACAATTTTTAAAATCTCCCAAAAAACTTGAAGCTCAGTTGTGCACTAAAACAGGGAAAAGGATAACACTTTTGTCATACTTTTCCCAAGAGTGCAAAGGCGAGTGTCAGTTACTGCTGTAACTGACAAAAGAAAAGGAGTAAATTAAGAAGAGACTGGAAGTAAAACAAGCATGAACTTGGGGTGAAGCTTCACTGGATGGTGAGGGCTGCAGGTCTTGAGAGAGTTCAGAAGTTACCTTCAGATAATTAAGTAACAAAAGCTACCTGTTATCTGCTTATTAGCCCAATACAAGTGAGTTTTTCACAGCAGAAGGCGCTCTTTACAAATGGGCGCTGGGGGGAGGGGTTTGTGGCGAATTGTTGTCTGCTGATTATAAAAAGCTCCACTGTGAGCCTCAGTGGGTTCATAAAACTGTGTCAAACCCCAATTACACCCATTCACAGATATAACAGATATAACAACATCCAATTAAATTGGAACAATGTTGGTGTATACTGCACATAAATGCTGGTTAGTCTAGATACAAACAGCCTGCAACCAAGAGTGTATCTTCTGCACTGATTTCCAGTCTTAAATCAAAATTACATTTAAAACATAGGAAAAAAATGAGTGTCACACTGGGACGAGAACAATATTTCCATCAGCTGTTATGATGAAAATGAAGAAAACAGTGCAGTGGCGTCCTTTATGTGAAATAAGAAAGCATTTTTACCAATAAGGTCAGAGTTCATGAAACAAAAAGAAGGTTTAAGAGTGGCCTAGTCAAGGTCTGGACTTGAATTAGTTTGAGATGGTTTGGCTCGCTCATAACGCTCCACTGTGGCTAAATTGAAACAATTCTGCAAAGAAGAATGACCTCAAATTCCTCAAAAGCGATGTGAACGAGTCCTCGCCCGTTATTGCAAATGACAAACACAGGAGTTTAGTGCTAGTGGCATTAAATGGACTGTGGTGTAGTTGTTTTAAGGACTTATTCTGATTAGATTTAGCCTGAGGAAAAATTCCTTTGGCTCTTCGCAGAGGGACCAAAGGTGATGCTGTCTTCACTTTTGTCACAAACAGGTGACCCGTAGAGACTTCAAGCAAAAGTCTTCTATCTTCTAACCAAACCTTTTAATCTTTGCAACATACATGTTCAATAAATACATTCAATAAATTGAAACGCTAAGAAAGAAAAGTCATGGTTATGGTTAAAAGGACTTTTAAATCTTTGCAAACTTTTCTGATTAAAGCTGCTGCAACAAAAGCTGATATAAAGAAGGCAGGAAAACAGGAAGAGGTCGTGGGGAGGAGGACGATGACTCAGGGTGGAAGCCAAATGACCTTCACTCAGATGACTGTCGACTCACTGGAGTCATGATTCTGTTTCCAGACATCCAGGCAGATCAAGGTTTCAGTCTCACACACAAAGCCTTTCCATCACTTTAAAGGACATCATATTGACTTACACTCCTTTTATGATTTATCCAAACCATAACCATTAACAATATGTGCCAAACCTTAGTCACAACCTAACCTTATACTAATCTTGAGTCAAATCTTGGTCCTAAAATTAAATGATGATATACAAAGATTCAGATTTATGTCCCTGCAACATGAGTAGTACAAGCAAACACACACAGCTCAGTTAAGGTTAATGTAAGCATGCTATGTTGGCTAACAAGATACAACTATAAATGACTTTTATCATAAATAGCTAGTGCTAAACAAGGCTTAAGCAAAACATACTGGAGAAACTGAACAGCCAGCTTTATACAGTAGACTCTCTTTCAGTACAATTTAATACTAAACAAGACAAAACATCACTCACGTCTCACTTTAGGGCTTAACAGAATTTATACCACAGTGACACTCGGGGAAACAGCAGATGTGACTGTGTGCAATAAACTTGTAATTTCATTGTCTTTGATACGGTTGCTTCCAAAATGAGTTTTAGTTCTGTGACCACTCGCACTCAGAAATCATCTTCAAGGAAACTCCCCAATGCTCCCAGTTTATGATTGGGTTTATTTGGTTATGTGCAATCTGTTTGGGAGAATACAAACATACATTACATAGAAATTCATCTTAAATTCTAACATTCACTTTGCAGCCAGAAGCTCATAGATAGTGTGATAGTTGCTGCAGGAATGACAATCTAACTGCAAAATAACATAGGCACTGGGTGACCTTGCTGTTTTACATGAATATAACCAGAATGCTAGCTGAGTCGAGTCCCCTTTTGCAAAGAGACAAGCAGCATTTATCAGTGCACACTGACTCAAATTTATTGCATTGTGTTGGCTGCCTGTGTTTTTATAAACTGGGCAGCAATAATTGGCAAAACTTTGCCAATCAGCCTGGAAGTGAATGCAGTTAATCCAAGTTGGACTGCAATTGTTTGGAGACAGGTTGCTTTCAATCAAAGTCACAAGCTATCACAGTGCTGATAACTTGTTGTTTATCTCACAGCAAAATTACCAGAAACTGCCAAGTTTAAAGAAACATTGTGGGAAGCAGCGGCGTCTGCAGGAGGATGCCGAAGAAGAAAACTGAAGCATTTAGAAATGCATTTGAGAGCGTGTGTGAGTGCCAGCATGCATACTTATTTATGGATATATAATCTGCCCATAAGTGTGTGCTCAGATTCTTCTAGCTGTGACTGATCCACTTGCTGATGGGAAAGTGAAGAGAATGGGAAGTGTTGCACATTGAGCTGGCTCATCAGCATCAGCCAGCCAATCACAGCGAGGCCAGGGCCCGCTGGGAGCGACTGGGCTATAAATATAATGTGACGACAACAGGTCTGTGCAGCAGAAAGACAGAAATCCTAGTGGGCAGACACACAGGCAGAAGAAAAGAGAAGTAAAAAGAAGAAGACAACTGAGTATGAAAAACAGCGAGCAGTGTAGGTCGGGACATCTCGAAGAATCTGTTTCACATTAGTCCCGGTCGATGCAAAAACCACTTAAACAGCCACGATTTGAAGCCTCAAATCTTATTACAGTTTGCCATCCATCCCTCATCAACTGCATCCTTCAAACACACGAGACAGATCCAGTAAATGCCATACAATCAGCAGAACATCTGTCTATTTTGCTGGAATACAGACACATTTGACCCATTCTTCTGTTTAGGTCATAAATTTTCACAATAAAAGACACAGATATTCATATTTGACAATAAGTTTCCTCAAAGGTTCCAATTTGTTGATATATATTAATGTAGATGATAACAAAAACACTGTACACTGTCAATCCAAGCTTTTAAATCTATACTTTATCAGGAGAAAAGAGGGTGGTGACGTTAAAAAATATTTGAGCTGTAAAATTGTGCAGCATGTACCTGCCACCTTATATCAAGAGGAGTACAACAAATTTACTGTGGCATTTCTTTCATGCTCAAAACTGCAGCAGATTTTTGCAGGAAGATTTAAACAAGACTTCAACATTTTGAGAAAAATGCAGCTGCTCGAAGAAAAGACAGCACACCAGTCCTGAAAGCGATGTGCTTTGGCCCGAGTTCTTGAGAGCTGGATTACAAACTGGTCTGTCTGTAAAGGGCTTTGTGTGTTTTCAAATGTGCTGTATAAATAAAACTGACTTATTCCTGCCTAGAGTCAAGATCTCTCTTAAGCTCTAGTTCAGATTTCTGTAGTTTTTTTGTTTAATAAATCTACTAAAATTATCTAAATAATAAGTTCATTTGCGAGTTTTAGTTACTTTCTGTTACTCTTAACTAAGCTAACTTATATCTGGAAAGCAAATATAAAACTTCAAAATGCCTAAAAGGTCTTTAAAGATTTGAGTGTGTGTAGTGATATGTGTACCACGAGGACTAATGCTTACTAATTAAGACATTATGTCTCTTCTGGTACATCTATATGAAAGAGAACCATTTATAGTAACACTGTAAACATACTTTAAGTGACCCAAGGGACATTACAGATTATAATGTAGGTACAATCACATGTAGAATCATAAAGAAGCTTACAAAATAGTGTAATTCCTTTATTTTATGTTATAACCCCTCAAAAATCCCGTTCATTACTGTGTATTCACCAATAGCAGGTAGCTGTATATGCTTGATTTGGGAGTTTTTACCTCCGATGCACCTTCTGACAAAACTCAGTTTTTGGGAAACAAACCAGCAACCTTCCACCTGCCAACCAAGTGTGTTAACCACTAAACTATGCACTGACACTAGCATAAGCTAACTGCAGTCTTTAAAATAAAGCAAATGCATGTAGAGGTACGTTTTAGACTAATTTTGACCCTAAATGTCTTTATGTGGCTTAATTGAAAGTGTTTAAATTCATTACTTAATATCTATAGAATTCATACAACATCATATTAGCAAAATATTACATTACTTGTACCCCTTTAAATCCAATTTTCACTTTCTGTGCCGTGTGAGATAACATATATTTAATATTTGATGCGTACGCGCAGACATTTCTCTCTTTCTGGGAATGTTTTCTCTAGCGAGGCAGATGCCCCCTTCGTGTAGCCAAACAGACACACATGAAAACACACATGGACACACACAGTTGATTCATCAATATTTCAGTGATGCTGCCTTCCATGCTGAAAGATGTAGAGCAGAGATGAGCTTGTGCAGTTATCAGCCTCCTACACACACACACACACACACACACACACACACACACACACACACACACAGGCCTCTGTAAGTCTCTTTAGGCCTTTCCTCTAATTTAACAGGAAGGCAGCTATGCAAACAGGATACGCCATTATTCTATCCATAAAGCTGCATGTGTGGTATCTGTGTGTGTGTGTTTGCGCGCGTGTTTGTAAAATACATTTTTCATTCTTAAACGGATACTGTGGAAAGCTGATATGCACATACCGTGTGTGCATGCACATGTATGTGTGTATCTATAGTTCCCATGAGGCAGCTGGTATTGTTGTTGACCAGGCGCTCTGATTGGTTCAACTTCAGCTGGCAGGATGGAGGACGAAACTTAATGCACATCAATTTCCTGTGATAACAAAGAACAGAGTAGAAAACTGCAGCGGGACAAATTAGTTCATGCTTATGCGAACTGAGCTACAAACTATAAGCACGAGGTACGAGTTTCAGTTATTATCCTGCTCCGGGCTAGGTTGTCCTCCACTGTTTCTCACAACGCCTGACGATGCAAAGTCTATTTTAAGTTTCCTACAAAAGGGATCAAAAGATCAAGAGTGCCAACAGAGAAAGAGCCCAGTGTTTCCCAACACAGACTTTATCTGGGCATCTTGCCATGGACGAGTTTTTATTCTTAGATTCCACTTGGTGGATTCACACTCTTAAGATCAGACTGTGCTAATAAAATTTTCTGTTAACACAAGCGAAAACTGCAGTTTGCTCTAAATTTGCAGTTACTGGTGGTGATTTCTTTAAGCAGAAACTTCACACATTTACAATGAAGATGTGTGAAATTGTCCAATTTGCAGCGCTGCTTTTCAGAGAAAGCAGCATGCATAAAATTACCAGCTGAACTAGCAGATGAGACAGTCTGCAATAATCACTGCTGTATTAACTTGCTCTGATGTCTAACCCGTCAAAGGGGGAGGTCTGAAACTTACCTTACTGTATGTGTGTTGAGGAAAATATATTTATTTATAGGGGGAAAAGGAAATAGTTTTTAATGAATGTTAGTTTGAAAGTTACTTTGAACATCACATATTGTGAAAGGATGGGTTCAAGGGTTAGGATTTTAGTAGGTTTTTCAGGTTCAAAGGGAATTTTACAGGGAAGATGAGGCTATAGAAAGAACCTAAAGAAAAGGAAAGATTTGACTGAGGCTCAAAGTTCACAAGACTTGCAAAACAAATTTGTTAGTAGTGTAAAAAAAATCTAAAAATTAAAACCATAAACTTCCAATTTGAAGCAAGAAGAAGAAAGTTAAACATGAGAGAATCGTGACTCGAGAAGAGCTGCTTAAATGCCGGTGGGGTGAAACAACAGACAGTATAAAAGGCGGCTGTAGCTTCCTGGTCTGAAAAGTGTCCTTCAAGATGGTGATGATGTAAGAATCATCTTCAGCCTTGAAAACAGAACAAACAAATGGCGGCATCAAGGTCTATGTGTTCATCTTCAATGCTTTCTACAGGTGAGACAGCTTCTTCTGAAGATGAAACAACCAATTTAAAGCTGGTTCAGGTAGGTTTAATATACTTCAAAAACTAACAGAAACGTGAAACCAGAAGGGCAGAAAAAATGATGAGAGCGCCAATGAGAGAGGCGGTAGGTAGAGGAGAGACTCTGCAGTTTTGACCCAGAAAACTGGATCTAAGAATAGTCCACATGAGGGTCGGTCACAGCAGCCTCCTGAAGAGAAGCTGCTGCATGATGCCATGAAGCTCTCCACAGCAGCTCGCTGTTTCATAACAGCATGAATCCAAAGCTCCATTTGACTGGTTCTTACATGAAGCCGAATGCCTTTAATTGGAAATCACTCTAGGAAACCTTCACAGGGGACCTTTACACTCGCTTTTCCACCAGGACATGCAGATCACTTCTCAGAGAAGTCTCCATATAAAAGATACACTAAGGCTGGTGACTCTCATCTTTTCACCTGCCTGTGGATGGGGTTACATGCACCTATTAGGGTCGCTTTAGCCTCCAGCACAATGTGTGGCCTGAACACAAATGGTAAATGGACTTGTACTTATACTATGCTTTTCTACGCTATTTGAGGAATCAAAACACTTTCTTACTAACAGCCTAATTCACCAAAGTTAAAAATTCACACACTCACATTCCACTGCAGGGCAACTGGGGGTTCTTGCTCAAATACTACAATCAACCATCTGAGCCTCAACCCAAACCCCCAAAATACCCTTTAGTGTAGGCGAGTTTAGGCGAGTTTAGACTCTTTTTGGGGTGCTCAAGCACCTTTTTTCCCTTTTTTTCTATTTATGCCTGTTGTTCTTCTAACTAATTGTTGTTTAGTCTCACTGTGCACACCCAGACACACAGCAGAGTCGCTCACCGATGGTGGAAAAACGTTCAGCAGAGAAGATAATCTAGCATCACCACAAATGCAGAGTCAACTTAACCTCTAATTTAAAATGAAACCAACAGACAGACTCTTTCTGTTTTCTCTTGTTTGAGATGATGAACTATAACTTCTGCCTACATGCATTTCAAAGAGTGAAGAAGTGCGAGCATTAATGGGTAAATTGCCTGGATTGTCAAGCCATTCAATGATCACTCTGATCATCGTTTGTAGTGGAGATCCGAGTCCATCAAACCAACCCTAGCAGACTGGTTATAAAGCATGAAGATGAGTGCTAACTGGCTGATGCTAGCCAGTTCCACAGTAAATCATACCTTTTCTTATTCTTCTTTTTGACTCTAATGATGATCATAATTTACCAAAACAACATCATGTCTTAAATAAGCGATTTAGACCTTAAAATGCTCCTGAGAATGTTTACTGAGGTCATAAATCAAGGAGGCAGTAGGATTATATTCTCAAAGATTTCTATTGCTACAAGTTTTTCAGAAAACAGAGGAGTCGCCTCCTGCTGGCCAGTAGAAAGAATGGAAGTTTGATGTCCTACCACATTTGGACAAAAGCTACATTTATCTTTTTATACTTTTTATATTTCTTCCTGATTTCTCGTTTTTTTGACGGATCATAAAGTTGAATTTTTCTTCACGTGCCTTTTGATGTGGCGAGTCTGTCAGTTCAGTCCCACCTCAGCTTTTCTCCCAGCAGAAGAGGAAAATGGTGAAAACAAGAGCATGACGTGGACATCCTCATATCATGACCTGCAGACCTAACAGGATGTCACACATTAAATATGACCACGTAAATTCAACCTGGCAGCACCTCCAGGAGGGCACACAACAGCTCTACACCGACGTCACAGCACAATCCACAGATGGAGCGCTGTACCTTGGAGGCCAGTTAGCTAACAGCACCCTGCAGAAGCACCAGCTGACCCAACACAAGGCTGGTTTCTGACCTACTTCTGTTTGTTGTGTGTGTTTTAATTGGACGGACGAGAGTGTGCAAGGGAGACAGAGACACAAGCAGAGAGGGACTCTATTGCATTACCATCTCATTTTATCTATAATTGGCTATTCCAGAGCACATTTCCAGTGCTCCATCTCTTGTCTGTTGCCTTTTCTCTCTGTCTCTCTGCCTAGTAACCTGTCTCTCACTGAACCGGAGAGCAGAAGGAAAAAAAGAACACTTCAGGCAACCTTCTGTGATTGGCAGGTTAATGTCAGCCTCAGCCAATAAAAAGGAAGCTGGGCCACAGTGCTTAGGTGGGTAAGGAACAAGGTGATCATATAAATAAATGCATGATAAATTCTATTTTCTACAAAAATCAGAGCAACAGAAACATTTTCTATTTATATTTTCTATTTATATATGATTCTCTTTTATTTGTTTTTATTATTTTTAATGAGACTAAATTACATAAAGAGGTCAACATCATCTATATTTTATCTATGATATGGAACATTAGGGTTGGGCTCTTGTGCACATAATACAAAGACAGTGCTCTATCTGATGTAGCTACTGGAAACAATAACCACAAACACAACAAACACCACCATATTTATTCTTTATAATAACATCCATTCAGCTGCTTTACAGCTGAAAGAACTGGTTATTGTCAGTGCTGAATAATCTGGGGAACAGTTTCACTAATTAAATCCTTGAAAAAGATGTCAAACTTTATATGTTTTAGAGGGATATCTTTCCTTAAGTCTGGAGGAATGCCCGGGGAGACTGAGGACACACTGGGGAGATTACATCTCTCGGCTCGGCTGACCTGGGAGCGTTCCCCTGGACAAGCTGGAGGAGGCGGCTGAGGAGAGGGAGGTCTGGGCTTCTTTGACCCAGCTCTATATAGGAGCTGGAGAAAATGGATGCACTGATCTTTCCTTGAATCATGACAGATTTTTGTGTTATTGTGGATATTTTCACATTGGCACGGTGTGTAATCTGCTCGCGTTTATAGAGACTGTTCACGCCTGATGTTGCAAAAGTCATGACTCTGGATGAAAATTAACAGGAGTAGCAATAAAAAGCCCATCTGTGGTGTATATTAATGCACTTTTAATTATTGTTTGTAAGCATTTTTGTTTTGTGACCATGCATGAGACATCTGCAAGGGCTACATCATAAATTACAGTTACCTCATGAGCTCTCAAGATCAGTGCAGAGAAAAGATTAGACTAAGTAGTGGTGTGAAGTCACATAATTTAAATTACTTTTAAACTGAGTCATGAACTGATGGCTTAAAACTTGTCAACAGTGTTCATGTTTCTGCTCATGGTATTAACAAACCCATGTGACTGAGTGCAGCAGTGTTGTTTATATGTTTTTTACTATTTTTGGAAAACAATGGAGCTCTTTTTTCAGGTTTTATCTACCGCCACAGTTATCTGTTAGATTTTACCATTCGTTGGAGCAAACAAATTAACCTTCATCTTGTTTGCTGTGGGGTATATCAGGTTTCCTTCTTTCTGATGCATCAAAGGCAGGAAATACTTCTTACCCTTAATCATCTTCCTCCCCGAGGGGAGTTTCTCATTCTCATCACTCGGCAACCACCCAGAGCCAAAGACAATCTAAATTGTGTACACAGACAGAAAATTTCATACAATTTAGCACTAAACAGATTTCATCTCATGGCTGTTTGGAGAACAACAAGAAGAAATATGAGAAGCCTCATGCGGAGATTCAAATGAAAGTGCTGCGATCAGCAGACCTATATACATTTAGCTACGTCTCGTGGGACTTCCTACACCTCAGACCTTCACTCACAAAGTGCCGAACAGTAGAAACGAGGCAAAAATGAACATGTTTACTCTGCGCTTAAAGTGGAGTATAAGCACTCTGGCTGTTTCTGCCAATTTCAAGGATTTTTCGTTTTGAGCTTGTCCAGCTGAGTCCATGAAATAAAACTCTGGAAATACATTCTGCTTCAAATTTGCATAAGCGCTGAGATGTTTTCCACATGAAAAAAACATAGAAAATTTAATTAGCAACTCAACAAGGCGAAATCTTGGGCTGTATGGACAGGATAATTTATATTAGAACACATTTACACCTATTCCTTTTTGCTAGCTGTCTTTTGGGTTCGATCTGCAATAATTTGAGTCACTAAACTTACATCTTGACTGTTTTTTCTGCTGTTGGTGCCTTTCATTGCATTGCAATGGATTTACAATAATATGGCTAATTAAGCTAGCTCCACCCTCTAATTCAAGAATGGTTTCACTCCAAAAACTCAGATGGAAATGGCCATAATGTACAGTGATCCTGAGCGGTCAAACACACTGCAACTTACAAAAACACCAGTAAATAGAAAAACACTGTAAAAGCACACATAACAGACAGGTGTTTTTGGGCAACAATAACAGATAATAATGGGACGGAATAGCTGTGGACGTGACAGAAGCCAAAACATGTGAAGGAATGCACTGAGATGCCTAAAAGAAGCAGAAGCATCTGTGTTGTGATGGCAGGGGTGCCTCCACAATGTTTTCATAGGGATGGCTATATAGAGGGCACTAAAATGTTGGGGTGTGCTAACAACCTTCTGTCTGTGCGTGTGAGCGCACTTGCAGGCTCAGGTGCAGGGTTGGAGGGGAGGGGAGGGGAGGTCGGTGACGGCGGGAAATCACGAGGAACATACAAAGTGACACAATACAAGTGCCCCCCTGGCCCCCCTTTGATGGTGGCCCTGTGTACAGGAGTAATAGATACAAGGTAATGTGTGCTTAATCGCATAACACTGTAGATATATATTTGCGATTAGCTTTTTAGTGTTAGCGTGTCAGCTTTTCCATCACATTGTTGTCTCCCTAAAAACACTTTTTTTTTTTACAAATTAGGTCTTCAAAACCTGGACATTAGATACGAATCTTTCTAATTACATTACTGTTACAGTGGCTCTTTCAGTCTTCTGTATGTAGTCTATGGTTTATTTTTGAAACTGGACGATAATACAAACCCTTTGGTTCAAAAAAATCTTTCACTCAATAAGATTTTCTTTAATTTAAGAGCCACCACTGGGTGACAATGTGCGGTAACAACTATTCAAAATTACGTTTGCCTATATTCCAATATATTAGCAACTCTTTATGTTTTTTACCCATGTTTGCAACAATATGGATATTAAGTTGTCATATATTGACTTTAGCTGCTTTGCCTACATGGAAGAAATCCACATATAGGTAAAATGGATCAATTTGTCCATGCACATCAGTTTTGTTTGGATTCTTGAGGATAATTATAACCTTTGTAAATCTGTAAAAACCCTTTCTTTCTCTGTTATTACACTTCTCCAATTGCTGCTACCGCTCTTACTGCTCTCTTTCCGCCTACACTGAATATTTTTTAACCCACTACTGAATGCATCAAGTTAACACCCCTGCTGTGGGAGCTTTTAGAGGATCTCTAGTAGGCTGAGAGAAAGTGGAAACATCAAAAATTCAAAAAACACCATTAATATTACTCCTAGAATACACAGAATATCACAAACTGATAACAGTTGAGAAGGGTTTTCATACATCATACTGCCCTTCTATTGCTCCCCTAGAAGAAACACTGAAAATGTCTTTGTCCTCCTCTCGTCTCCTTACTCCATGCCCTCGGGCTGATCAGTAAGCCGATCTGCCAGTGTCTCGTGTTGGATGGTCGGGAGACTGCAGCTAAAGTATTATAGAGTGAGTCATTCAGTCATTCTGCACGAGTGACTTATTGACTGGATATGCCCATGAATCAGAGCAACTAATTAATGCAGCTCTGACTCAGTCTTTGATTGCAGGCTGTGTGATGGCGTGTGTGATTATAGCAAAGAGAGAGCTGACATTTTAAGCTTCAGTGGCTCCAGTGCCTGTCGGGACATATGAGAGACATCAGACCAAACTGTGGATACAGGGTGCTATGTGGGAAAACACATCTATGCACAGCTATTAATAGTCCTAAATGAAGATTTAAAGAGATCTGACTGGTTTTGTAAGTGTAGTCTGAGAAGGAAAAAACTATAGTAACAGCAGCTATAGCTGTAGGAGTCTAATCAGCAATATCAGAGCAAATAACTGTAGAAATGTTTGTATTTCAAGTGAAACCATCATACTGGCACATTCAAAATACAGACTGCAGAGTATGAGTACACTAATCTGTGTCTTTGAAGGTCACATTGAGGCGTTAACAAGCTGACTGTGTACTCAGACTACAAACCAGCTTTTACAATGCAGCATACAGAGCAGCATAAGAGTCCTAGCAGCTCAGTCTCATCACAAAAATTGAAATAATCACAAAAAAGCAACCCATTTGTATCTGTGCACTGACAGACAATCTGACAGACATTAATTTTTTTGTGACAGTCAGCACTATTTTGAAAGTGTTCATCCATCAGTCTTCTTAACCACCAATCCAACTCAGGGTCATGAAAGGGCTGGAGCCTACTCGAGCTGTCATTGACAGGAAGGCAGCGGGGTGCAGTGCTAAGACAGACAGACAACCATTCACACTCACAACCACCAGTTAACCTAACATAGGTGTCTTTTGACTGTGGGAGGAAGCAGGAGTACCTGTTCCTGTGTGCAGCACATATGTTGACACATTAGAGAGTATAGATCTCCATAGCAACCGAAAAGAATAGCTTTGAAAGAGGGTAACAACTGTATTTAAACCCAAACCATGATTTTTTTCTAAACCCAAAACAGTATTTATATTGCCTAACCAAACTGTGGTCTGCAGTGTATGAGCAGTGAAATGATTCACCACAATACCAACCCTTCAGCATCCAAACCTTTAGCCCTTTAAAAGTATAAAATATTAATTTTAATGACTATTTCATAAACTGCTGTGAGACTGCACTGGTTCTATACCTTATAAGCAATCAGATTAGCAGTAAACGTTTAAAACAAACCTGAGGATAATAAACACAAACTATGGTAGAGTACAGCAATACAGAGTGCTGATAGTGCAGCAATTAAACAGACTGGGGCTTAATCAGTTCCTTTAATTAAAAAAAAAAAACAATACAATGACCAATTCATTTGATATTCATGTTTTTATATATTAGTCAATTAATCTAATTTAACTCTAATAGAACACTCAAACCAGTAGTAGTGGTGACAACATTTGTAGAAGAAGAGATGGTCTTCCTGATGCAACCCCAAAGGGAACTGGATCCTTTGCTTGTTAGGCAAAGGTGTAAAATGCTACACTAGAGAATCAGAATCAGAACCAGAATCAGAATACTTTATTGATCCCTAGGGGGAATTATGTACCACACTAAATTATGTACTAAATGTACTGAATTATGTACTACACCACTGGGCCACTAA
The DNA here is from genome assembly GCF_001858045.2 of Oreochromis niloticus. Classification (NCBI taxonomy): domain Eukaryota; kingdom Metazoa; phylum Chordata; class Actinopteri; order Cichliformes; family Cichlidae; genus Oreochromis; species Oreochromis niloticus. Next base: position 17,363,902 of record NC_031980.2, on the reverse strand, counting down.
TAAGAACACTTTGTAAAGGTTAGCTAGCACATTTACTCTGAAGCACAGCTGCAGATGGATGTTTGTATGGTTAAAACTTTCAGATTACATTTTAGTGTAGGTTAAGGTCAGAGTTTGGCCTTTAGTTATGATATTTGGGATTAGAGTAAGGGTCCAAGGAGACGTGGGCAAAATACGACCCTCGGTCCGAATCAGCCTGCGCACCATCTCAATCCAACAACCACAGAGAAAAATCAATCAAATCCAACACTGTGTTAATGAATCTCAAGAAGTGTGTCTCCAGCGAGTCTTTGGGTATTCAGGCCTGTAAAACAATCTGTCATGTCCACCAAATTAACTGAATACCATACTTCAGCACCATGTGTGTCATGTTTGACTTTAGATGTCCTTTTTCAGAGAGAGTATGGCCCTCTGGAATAAAACGTCAAACCTAAAATAAGAGGATTCTTTTCTTCTACTTTAAAACAAACATTAAGATGACATTCAATAAGAGGGTTTAACATTTATTCAAATAAATCATAAAACTGTTAAATCATCGATCAATGCATTTTCTTAACCGCTTATCCACTTAAGAGTCACCGGGACACTGGAGCCTAGCCCAGCTGTTACTGAGGCATACACCCTGGGCAAGTCGCCAGTCCACTCTCAGAAATCATCACTGTACAATATCAAAAAGCTTCTGCTAACATTATCAGGGAGAAAAGATCAATTACATGTATATTTTAACAAAATAGATCTTAAAGTCCAAAATAAATGAATAGGAAGTGTTTTATTGGACCTTATTAAATGTCTCTTTTGTGATTTTTAATTCTTTAACCACTAACTTTTCCAATAAATTTGTTTTATTTCTAGTACTTTTAATTTAATCCAGAGAATTTCTGCACCAATACAATGTGTAGCACCATCTAACATCACCTATGGAGTTTTGGCATCTCTCTACACTTTTCACCATTTGTTTCTAGTTTTTGTTCTCACTGTTTAATCTCCTGCTCTCTTCTTTTATGGCCTCAGAATGTACTATTCAATTTGTCTTTTGTGTGTGTTTGTCTGGAATGGATAAAAGAAGAAAGAAAGCAAATAAGGAACAAAGAAAGACAAGAAGATTAAAAAAAAACAAGTAAACCACCTGGTTGGACTCACCTTGTACTTGGCGGTCAGCTGTTCTGTGGCTTCCTGCTCCTTCCTCAGATCCACCATCATCCTCTCTTTCTCTCCCAGCAGTTTCTGCTTCTCGTCAGCCATCAAGTCCTGGTCTCCTCTAATGGCCTCCTTCTCGCTCTCTAGCCGTTGCTCCTCCAGCTTCACGTAGTCCTCTCCCTCCTTCTCGACCTCCTCGTCCTCTTCGTCCTCAATCTCTTTCTCCTGGTCTCCGTCCCAGCTCTCGTCCTCCACCTGCTCACTCTTCTGTTTGCTCCTCCACTTCCTGTGGTTGAGCTGGGCCCTGAGGCGAGCAATCTCCATCTGGAACTCCCGCAACAGAGCATCCTTGGGGTCCTCGTTGACTCTGGGCTGGTTCTGGATGTTCTTGGCCCGGTTGGCGTACCGAAGGGTTGTGAGAGTCTCGTCGTAGTGCTGGGGGGCCGGGCCAAGTGTGGCAACCATAACAGTCTTAGCATTCCCGCCCAAAGAGTCCTGTAACAGCCGGGTAAGCTTGGAGTCCCGGTACGGCACATGTCCGCTGCGCCCATCTGCCAAAGCGGAGATAACATTTCCCAGTGCTGACAGGGAAAGGTTGATCTTGGCGGCCTCTTTCAGGCGCTCGCCCTGAACGCCGGTCTTGGTTTGCCGCTCGCTGCCAGCCAGGTCCACCAAGTTAAGGCGTCCAACCCGGATATGTTTCCTCCCATCTGGCCCAGGCTGACTGCACTCCACAGTGATCAAAAACAAAGCGTGGGACCTGGACGAATGTTCATTCATGTCTGTTGCCCCAACCGCCCTCGCCTGATTGCCCACATTCATCACCTCCTCAATCTCCTTGATGCTCTTGCAGACACAGGATGTGAGATCTTGAACATACACACCAGTCTCTGGATTCTCTCTGAGCTCCAGGGCTCTAGCATTGCCGTGATTGGGGTCAAGAAGATCCCGAATCTCCTCTCGGTAGATCTCGAGGTAGGACGCCCGCACTAGGTATTGCTTGTCAGATTGGGAGCGGGAGATGTGTGTGAAGATATGGTCAAAGGCATTGGGAATCACACCTCGTCTCTCTGGGTCCAGCCACGCTCCCTGCATGGTGTATGTCTTCCCAGTTCCTGTCTGCCCATAGGCAAATATGGTGCCATTAAACCCTCCCAGCACTGAATCTATCAGCGGCCGCACGCTCTCGTCATACAGCTCTCGCTGTTTGGAGTTTGCATCATACACTGCATCAAATGTGAATGTTTTCTGGGGCTCGCTTGGTGGTGCACGAGGGTTTCTGAGGATTACCTGTCCCAGCCGTAGATCCATCTGCACTATTCCCCCTGCAGGCCCATTGGACTCCTCTTTCCGGCTCAAAGGGCGGCATCGAACTACCACCTTCACTGACTCACTGCTCTTGTTCTTTGACATGACTGGCTTCTGTTACTCGTTGCAAACAACAAAAAGGGTAAATGTGTATTATCTAAGTCCACAAAGCCCTCTGAAGCCCTTAATGAGCATATATCCCGTCTGTTAACTGCATGTGTTTCTTTAAATCATTCATTCAAAAAAAAAAAAATCATTATGGCTTCTTGGTCATATCACAATGGAAAACAGCCACAGTGCCAAATAGCATAGACTCAGATATTTACCAATACAGATGATGAATTGCCACTGTGTGTAACAGCCAGTTTCCTTGGCTTATTGTGCGTGAATGAGCCTACAAGCAGACGGACGATCAGCACCTCTCACGCTTTGGATCGACGCTCCATTGCAGTCCGATGAAAAAAGAAAAGATCCAACAACGCCGGTAATGACACAAATCAGTTCAGACATCACACTCATATCGTCCTCGGCGTGCAGCTCCGAGGCAGACCGCTGTACGCATCCTCCCGTCCTCCGCGCAGAGATGCTCCGAGGTGGATTTGCAGCTCTCGGTCCGTCCGGAGAGACAGAGCTTCCCTCTTGTACACCCCCCTCCCACCCCAAACCCACATACACAGTCATTCAACCACCACCACACCCCACATCACTGCGGAGTGGAACAAAGAATCATGGGAAATAGAGTTTTGCCTCGCCAAAGACTCGATTCTTGTCCAAGGCTGCCACCAACTCGTTAAATGGTCATGGATGGTTTGTACAGCTGGGAATTTAAACTGGACCGTTTGCGTGTTTGTTTACACAGTGGATGCCCCCATAATTTGAAACATTTTCTTAAAATTATAGTTCATATGTATTATTATAGCCCTCGCACCGACATTTAGCCCACACAGCTTCCCATTTAAGTGCATTAAGCTTGGGAAAATTAAACACAACCCTCTCATTACACACTGGATGTTGTCATAAAGAAAAGTTCATCTAGCTGTTTATTTTCAAACTGTAGGAAAATAAAAGAAACATGGGATCTCCTCTAAAATTAAAATAAAGCTTTGGCCCTTGAAGAGTTCTTGGTTACCCAGCAGGAGTCTGTATTTACTGGATCACTGAAGGGTCAGCTGGGTTATTTCCTGCTTCTGTGCAATTACCTCAATTACCTCTATTCTCACAATAATAGAGACAGAAGATATTCAAGAAGCCACACTGTCACTGCACAAAAACACAATAAAAAGGTGATGTGATCAAACAGGAGTGGCACTGGATACTTTAGTGGAAATAGATTTGTTGCAAGAAAAATACAGAGAATATTATTGTAGTTTATTTTTGATTGATTGATTTTGCTCCAAAAGGAAAATAAAAGCACCATCCCTCCTCTAATGAGCCACGTATTCTCAAGTCAACACTGTGTGACAGACGCTTTTCTTAAAATCTGACTTTTGTCCAGTGGCTTTCAAGAAAAAAAATAGATGCATCTGTCAAGGGGATTATGCAGCATTTTTCAGAATGCAACATTAACTACAGCAAAGACACTGCAAAGGTCCACACCTACAGTAAAGACCGGGATCTGTTGGAAAGTGGTTTTCAGTTTTCAGACAGTCATAAGGCCTATTATCAATTACATACTCTTACTTTCACCTAGAGTAATGTTAAAAAAGACTAGTACATTTTTTTATAGTGACATCATAAAAAAAAATTAATTAAAGAGTATAAAGAATTATGATCTAATCCTGTACAGTATCAATAAAAACATAATTAAAACAGGACCCATATGTGCAGAAATTATTTTAAAAATATATAAGCAATAATTACGTTTGTTCTTCTGTTTGTGCTGCAAATAACTAAGCGTGAACAACAAAACCTGAATTAATTAAATGTTTTATGTAAAAAAAAAGTTAATTATTTAAAAAAACAATGTGCCAGAAAGGTGACTCTGCGCTGTGTAAGTATAGTCACTAGATCCCCGAGTTATGTCAAAGAAAAAATAATTTCCTTCTGATTTGGATGAATCCGGGAAGTATAACTCATATTTAAATGGCTACACAAGAAACGGAGTAATTTCCCAAATTCATGACTCATCTATTGAAGAGAGAACTCCAGTTTGTATACAACTGTTGTCCCAAAGCAACAAAAATTTAGGGCAAGGAGGGAAAATGTAAAATGAATCATTTTAAAACTCATCTAAGAGCATTCAAGTGCAACACATTAGCGCCCTCTGCTGGATCAAGTGTGTCGTTAAAAGTCACCCAAGTAGGTCGAGAGGACTCACGTGAGTAGTCTTTCCAGGTGTAATGGAGGAGGTGACGTTGTAGGTGATTTCGGAGCGATTCTCTGGAAAACTACCGAAACTTACATTCAACTACTTCCCCCAACCCCCGTGTTCGCTGACAAAAAGGTGAAAATCACATGCCCAAATCCCCACATGGGGAATTCAACACACGGTGGGAAAGCTAATGGACACAAATGACTCAACACCTCACTGAGCACTGAGATGTGTTTAATGTGCCCGGAGAAGCAATAATAAGTAAATGTACTGAACTGATGAAAATAACACATAATAGTAGTGAAAATTCCCCCGGCTCAGGTGATCCCGGTGTCACCTTTCATGAGTCACTCACAGCCAAGGCTTTTTCAAGCTCACCACAGACTATCCAGCTATGTGTGAAGTAAATATCTGGATGCGATTGCGGGTAATTTGTATTATAAAAATGCTAAGCAGCTGATTTAAAATAAAAATAAAAACCCATTAATATATCAAGAATTTATGGGTTTCTACTGAATAAATGAGGTTTCTGAAGTTTATTGTTGGACCAAAATAGGCAAGGCAAGGCAAGGCAAGGCAAGTTTATTTATATAGCACAATTCAACAACAAGGTGATTCAAAGTGCTTTACAGAGACATTAAAAACAAAAACAAATAAAAAGCATGATCTAAAATTGATTAAGACAAACAAACAAACAAACAAACAAACAAACAAACAAAACAGTGTTTAAAATCAAAAATGAAAACAGTAGATAAAATCAGAACAGTAGATAAAATCAGAGCAGTAGATAAAGTCAGTAGTTAAAGTAGAATAGGTAAATCAAGTAGTTGTTTCAGCACCAGTGCGCAAAAAATCAAAGTGTTCCAAGCCAAACAGTTTGAGGCCTGAATCAACTTGCATATCTTCTTCATCTAAGCTACAAAATAAATACGTCCCCAATAGAGCGTTTTAATTTTTTTTATCACAGGCAGAAGGAAGAAATTTGAGAGTTGTTGTTCGTGCGAGGCAAACCCCGAGGGCCCCTGAAAGAATTTCTGTGTTGATTTATTAGAGTGAAAAAGATTTCCTAACAGTGGAGGAAGAATGCAGTGATTCATTTAGTATTAAAAAAATGTTCTAATTTAGCAAGTGACACATAAAGAAAATCTGAGATAAATGATTCCCCATTTCCGGACAGGAAAAATCATGGATCCTGTAACTGTGCAGGAATTCATGGATTTAAGTAAACAGATCATAACAACAATGTGTGTATTCACTGCATCACTTAAAGTATATAAGCTTTCATTATAGTCCCTATACTTTATTACTTTAATGAATCACTTTGTATCTTATTGACTGCAGGTTTGAGCATGTGTGTCTTTTCTTAATTTTCCATATAGTGGATAACTCTTTTCTTTCCCGTGGGTGTTTGCCTGAGGAAGATCTGTGGTTGGCTGGCACATAAAAAGTAAAGGGAGCGATGAAGCTTTGTTGACTTTGGTCCACTGCAATGTGGCGAGGAACTTTTAACTCCAGGCTTTTCATCTAGCACCACAATGTGGTCAAATTTCAGTTTGTTCAGTACTCTGGTGGCATTGTGACAGCTCTCTGTAGCAGACGTAGAGTTGCTGGAGTGGCAGTATAGACTATTTAGCCCCGCTCAAACTTTCTTTTTCTCTGACTTCTTTTTCTCTCTTCATATCTTTCTTCCCCAGTTTGCGTCAAGTCTGTACTTGGCAGTGGAAAGCAGGGCATACTCAGCATTCCTAAGGAGTGTCTGAGAGTCAAACAACTCTGACAGGCGGAAGAAGGAAAGAGTCCCTCTCCTTCTTTCTCACATACACACAAAGCCAACTCTAAAAGGCCCTACAGCAGTTATGTGTACATGCAGACTGTCTCTCGGTGTGTATACTTATTACAAGACTTTAGAGGATCAGTGACCTTGCACTTCACAGAGCAGAGGATGTGGGAAACGCCCGTAACAAGCACAGAAGTACTTATATATGACATCACTTTGCCTGACTCACAGCTGGGATAGTCACCGCACCAACTGCCAGCTTGCCATGAAAGCTGAAACACACCCCGGCTACAAGAGATCCGCATGAAACTCGTCGCCATTTTGGGTCACTAGCGGGATTTCACAGTGAGATATAAGCGGTGCTTTGAGCCTAAATGTCAGCGTATGTTACACAGTAACATTTGCCCTTTCTGTCAGGCTAAGACACGCCCCCTTTTTACCGCTACAATGCCTGTTTGGATAGCCATTCAGATTAGGGCGCTTGAAGGAGCGACAGCTGAAATGACCAATCAGAGCCGTGAATTTTGACAGAAAGGGCGGGAGAAGGCGTGCCAAAAAGTCTAGGGTGTCGCCGCGGTGGCTCCCATTCGAAGGCGACGGCGGTCGTCTGTATTTCGGTCTAATCTCTACAGAAAAAAAAAAGCGAAATTACTTGGAACAGACAGCAGATTCGGCGCACTTTCATGTCGTGATTTTTCCCAGTTTCTTCTCGGTCGAGCTTGTCCCAGGGCTCTGGAATGACGGGGTGTGCCGAGAATTTGAATTAGCTCGCCGTTAGTTTGAAGAAAGAGTGAATCGGGGTAGAGTGCGAGAGAGGAGCCATTTTGTCCCGACTGTGTGGGAGAAAAGAAAGAGTGAAAAAGAGGTATCACACAGAAGGAGATCCTGTTTTTGCTCTCATGCTGTAAGGGGGGGTACCACGGTCGGGTTTGGGAATCTAGAACTTCTAGGACGACTCTACAGGCACATTATTTTGGGTGGTGTTTAGCCAACTAGCTTGCCAAAGCTAATCAACAAATCCACAGTTTGTTAACTGTTAACAGCCAAGAGGACAGTTGTTGGTCAGGTTGGCCAAGGAGCTGGCTTTAGACTTCACATAGGCATACTCTAGGGTATCGGTTTTTGTATCTATCGGGGTGAACACAAACTGATTCTTCAATGGCGAAGAAGACGTACGACTTGCTGTTCAAGCTGCTTCTGATCGGCGACTCGGGCGTGGGGAAGACCTGTGTGCTGTTCCGCTTCTCTGACGACGCCTTCAACACAACCTTCATCTCCACCATAGGTAAGAAGATCACGGGCGTTGTAACAGGTGATTTCGTTGACCCTTCTGCATCCGCCGGAGGTAGTGTGACAGCTGTGAGGCTCGTCTGGTCGTACCCTGCAGCTGGAGGCTGTATGCAGGACGGATTTGTTGGTGGCTAGTGTGCTATGAGCATGCAGCAGCTCTCTCTAAGGCCTGTACAGGTTAGCTGGGAAGCTAGTTGTGCAGCCTTTATGAGCTCTTACTAAACCATCACTTGCACATTATTTTCACATGATTGCGACTTTAATAACAAAACGCTATCATTATTTCTTGGTTTGGTTTAACTGGGCAGCAATGATTACAGCCCGTTAAGTCTCCAAATTTGCTGTCAGTTTACTTGACCCAGAGGCTAAGAAGCTAGCAAGGCTAGTAGCACCACAGGGCCGTGCTGCACTAGAAAAAAATCGCCTGTCTATTTAAGTGACAGGTGTTTACTTCTCAGTATCAGCCTATATAGGTTTATTGCACAGTCCTTGTCAGGAATTACACCCTAAAGGCAACAAATGTATGAGTGTTTTGATTTGAAGCAACAAGAAATGCTTGATTGTAAAAGCAAAATTTTACTTGATTATCACAAGTTGAAGGTGTGATTATTCACGGGTTCATGGTTTCATGGGTATCAGAATCAGAAAGACTTTATTTATCCCCAAGCGGCAATTAAGATACAACAGAGCAGCATGACGTTGAAGATAAGGACAGGATTCATGCTTCAGATTGTTGTCCCCGCTAATAGTAATGGAGGTGAAGCTGTTTAATCAACTTGGACATTCTCGTATTGGGAACTTGATTATATCATGTAAGAAATTGACGTTTTAGGTGAAAACTCTGACTATAGTGAATCTAACTGTATAAAAGCAGCTGAAAATTGCAATTTCTTTTTAAAATTAGAAGTGCTTATAGTTTGTATTCTAAATACTTGAGTAAATATACTTATTTACTTTGCTCAAGTGCTCCAGTGAGAACCATAAAGAATTCATCATGATGGCATCATCATCACCCCCCCCCCATCCGTCCTGTTCACGCATGCGCCAAACATCACGCTCACATGAGTCAAGTGTCAAACTATGTCAAGTCCCTGCATGGCCCAAGTAAAGGCTCCATTTACTCCTGTTGCTTAAGATTAGCGATGAGTAATAATGTAATATAAAACGTGCTTTGCTCGACTGCAATGTGCTGGTGTTATGTGCTTGATTCATGGACTGAGCTTTCATCTGAAGCCGTGCTCTTTGTCGCTATATAGCCGAAAGCACACAACTGTAAAGGGAAAATGTATTCTCACTGGCATCCAGGCTAGATTAGATTTGTTCAGCTAGAGCACTGACCTGTCACTCTGTTGTAAATCTTCATGTCACATGTACTCGTTTTATTGTTTTTGTCATTCCTTTAGTTTTGCTTTGACTTGCAGGGTGTTTGTTTTATTACACCCCATGTTGTTTCTCAGCATGCAGTCAGTTAGAACAAGATTTAGGCCTATGTGTTTTATTTGAGTCAAAGCCACCATATCAGATCTGTGTCACTTAAGGGAAGAAATGTGTAGTGTTAGTTGGATGAAGGGGAAAAAGTGGTCCAGACTAACAGGTTCTTCAGCACGTAGAGACCGGTAGTGACCTTTGCTCCTTGCATAGGTGCTTTCCTGGCAAGATGGGTAGTAAGTCAGTACTTTTATGTTTTTAAATCAGCTACCAGTGCTTTATTTGCTTTCTTAAATATATTCTATATACTCTGTGTACTCTCCTCCATGTGAAGCAGCTGAGGATAATGTGTTAAAATGGTGCTGGAGGTATTCACACCTTAAACTCAAGGGATTTTCCTCCAAATTAAAAAAAAAAAAAAAAAAAGATATCATCATCAAAACTAAAAATCAATAGGGTTGGAATGAAAGTACCTTTCAGTTTATTTATGTGGTGTTTCTTTTACTCAAGCATAAAATACATATTTGTTTATCAAATGGCCATAACTAAATGGGAATGTAAATACAGACTTGATGCTTTAACTGTGTGCAGATGTAGTCATCGCCCTTAAAGGTCCCTTTTGAGGCAGGAAACCCCGAAACATACCCAGTTTCTGTGTAGTTCATAAAAACAGAGTAGTGTTATCTGGCACAGCTTCACCTACTTCCAAGGTGCATGGATAAGAACAAAAAGTCAGAATGTGTTGTCCCTCATGAAGGTCAAAGTTCACAAGCCAAAATGCATCAGTCAGATAATAAAGTAGTTCTGTATATTGCAAGTGTTGCTGGAGCTTTAACCTCTCTGTGTAATTACATGGGAACAAACTATGTTGGTTATGAAGGTATTTAAAGTATCAACGTGATCAGTCACAAGTGCTTGAAAAGAAAGTGTTGACAACACTGACTGTGGTCAGTTTAGTTTAGGAAGTGATCGTTTTAGAGTGTTCAGTTTGTTATGATCTGTCAACTTGAAACTTAAGAGGAAATACTTGAAAATCAAAGAACAGAGTCCTCTATAAAACTGCAGCATAGTTCGTGCGCTTGAAAGCTCTTGGCTCGTCTCTTGTCTTTGTTCTACATCTGTATTCAAAACAAAGCCGCATGCAGTGTGATAAGCTGTAAAAATTGTATGTAGAACATGTCATCTTTCTCCAGTCACGTAATCTGTACGTAGAGTGGTGTATATGGTTATCAAAGCAAATCTGTAAAACTATACTTTTAAGATTATTTCAATCAGTACAGTTGATAATGTTCTAGCGAATCATATAATTACAAGATACCAATAACTTGTATGTAAAGGTTAAATACATACTGGATACTGTAAAAATTACTGTATTTTTAAGGTTAGAAACCCAAACATTGTTAAAAAGAAGCTGGTTTTTTTTGTTTTTTTTTTTAAAAGTTGCAGACAAAATGCGGGGGTGGGGTGGGGGGGGGATAAATCAATGCTAAGACAGTTAAAAGAAGACAACAGTAGATAGATACCTTTGTTTTTATTTATTTTAAATAATCTTGTCTTGTCTATGGTGATACATCAAAACTGTGCAGTATAAATGTCTCTGGAATATATATCTATGTAGGCACATTTATACATATCTAATCCAACACAGACTTGCAAATGTTTAAAGAGTAGGTGTGTAACCAAAACAATGGTTCAGTCTGTGCCTCGGGTTTTATAAGGAATGTATGAACAACAAGGAAAACACAATCACTTGAACATGAACAAAAATTAGACTGTATTTGCAATTCACTCATCACCTGAACAATCTGTACTGCTTTCACCAGACTAGTATGCTTCATCAGTTTCACATGGATATCACAGTACAGGAAGCCACAATATTAAATTGTGGATGTTTGTATATGATTTCAATCTCATTTTCAGAACTGTCATGCCTCTAGTCAAGAGGCTAGGTTTGAACATGAAAATGGGGTCCAATGAAACCACTAGCATGTGACAACCCTGCCACAACTGTACAGTCACCTAAGAGTGGTTTGAGGTTGGGGATGAGCTTATCAAGCAGAAATAGTTTTCAGTATTCACTAGAAACTGTCAGTTTCTTGTTCAGTACCAGTGCCACTGTGGCAGACCTGACATGCTAGCTTTACCTGGTGGCTTATGCACCGCACCTAATTTTTGAAGAAGTTTTACACAATTTTTTCCTTTTTTTTTTTTTTTTTTTTTTTCTGCTTGTACAATATCATCTATTCTCACTGCGCCACACATACTTTACCAGCCTGATCTGTGGTTGTCAGTAGTGCATTCTTCTATTTTTGTTGTTTAAGTGGTTGGTGGGAGACAACTTTACATTGGATCCACAGCTTATATCCTACCAGACAGTGGTCAAAAACTATTGAAGGAGCTATTCACCAGGATGTTACTCTCTAGTTTTGGACTTAGCGTTTTGAAGCTTCAGTGTTAGTGTTTTGGCTGCCACCATGTTGTTTTTTTGGAGCCAGGAGTTAAGTTAGTTTGATAGCTCTGTTACCTAACATATCAGCTAATGCCTAGCAAGCTTGGTTGGAAAGCTACATGTGTTAACTGTACCTGTGCAACAGCTCATTAGCACAAAGAAACAAGCTAATTAAATACTAGAATTTGACTTCTCGCGATCTTCGAAAAATAGTGATGTTTATTCTTTTTTTTAAACCGTATCACTACATTAAGCAACAGATAAAATGGCCTTTAATTTGATATAATGCTTACAAGATATGAGATAAGGTTGACAAAAGCTTTTCCAGAGTAGCTTTATATATAACATTCCAGAGAAGCCATAAAATTTCTCTCGGTTACATTTAGGAAATCCTCCACTAAAGGGGCCAGATTTACTAGTTAATAAACACCTAAACTAAAAAGCTGAAAGGAACAAAACTCCCAACGGCAGAAGCAGGACATGAAATGGGAATGTGTTCTTCCTCTGACACAGGACTCATACCATTGGAGACACAGATTCACAGCTGTTTCTCAAAATACCCCCACTGGAAACCCCCCCTGCTCTCTTCCATCACTCATTCCTGCTTCCAGTCCGTCTCTCAGCCCCTCCCTTACACATTACGCTTATTAAGTGAGTGAATATGCATAGTATCGACTGAAATCTTTTTCCATTTGATGAATTTTGCGCGGAAACTGGCAGAAGCAGACAGTGGCTTTCATACTTGTGGAAGGAATGGTTCCTCTGGTATTAAGAAAGAAAGCCGACCATAAACCGCTTGCGTCCAGCTCAACAGTCACATCTCATGGAAAGTGTCATTCTTTACAGGATAGGTATAACTGTTTTTCCACTGATTGGATAAATGATCCGTGATTGCACAATGCGCATAACTTGTTTCTTTCTCTTTTTTTCCCCTTCACAGAGTAAAAAGAGTGAACTTCTGTGTTTACTCTCCTCACTAGTAACACGTCATCCCTGTTGAGGCTGACTTCAAGAGCTTAACTTTTGTTGTGTAGAAAAAGCTCCCTCTTTTACCAGCGTTAAATGCTAGCCTTTCTTTCTGTCCAACTGTATCTTTCTCTCCTTGGGATGTGCATAATATTTCATGACTCAGGTTTTGGCAGGCAGTTTCCTCATTATTCTATAAACTTGCCCCACCTAGAGCACAGCTGTTTCTTGGACTTTTTAACCAACCACAACGTCTGACCAAGAGCAGTACTGACAGCTCAGTATTTAGTAGGAAAACACCACTTGTTGGCTAAAAATGAAACTGATGAATCACCTACCCTTCACATTTAAAGTGTAAGAGGATAATGATCTAGTGTGTTTTACTTTCAAGTGGGAAGTTGATGGTTGAATTGCCTTCTTATGTTTTCTAGCTTTTCCAAAGAGAGAGAAGTTATTGGTTTGAGTCAAAAAATCCCCTACTGTTATTTAGTTCATTATGGTTTTGAAATGCAGAAATCCTACATATGCCCAGGTGAGGTGTTTAACAGTTACCGTAATATCATGAGTCATTGGCTGTTTGTTGTAGTACAGATTTAAAAGGACATAAATAGGTTAAACTAAGCGAAAGAAAAACATGAGGGAAGTTGGCCCCCTGTTTAATAAGTAACCCCTCTACCCTTAACTGTAGCTCTACACCCTTTTTTCCCAAATGATAAAATTCAAATTCCATTGAATGTGAAAAATAAGCTTCAGTAACTTTCCACTGCTTGACAGTTATTTGTAAATCTTGAAAACATCGACATTGGAAAGATTGCACACTGCAGCACCACAAAACTTCTCCCCCGAGTTCAATCTCCAACCAAAAAGGGAAAAAACAACCTTAGGCTGAAACCTCAGATATTACAAAAACACTTAAAGTACTAGTTTAAAAAAAACTCTTATTTCAGACCACCTCAGTTTTACAGTTGTGAGAGTAGTGCCTGAGAGGATGTGAGGGTCCTCCTGGGTTCAAGTGATGTAAATTTGATAATCAAAGCAAAAATATGGTTCAGTTTTTACTTAACTATGGACTTTGGTAGCAGTGCATTCATCTTATATTTTAGTTTTTAATGGTGAATGGCAAATATCCTGTGGGTGTTAGTATTAGTAGCCCAAAGGTGACAATTAAACAAACAAAACAGAAAATATAATGTTTTAAGATGAGAAACGGTACCAGTAAGTACAGTTATTCCACATACTGTTAAAGCAATATGATGAGCCTGTGTTTGCTTACTTATCATAAATTTGTAGAAATTTTCTGTTTCTATTTTAAAATGCAAAATGTAAAAAAAACAACCCTGGTGACTGTCCTTTGAGGGGAAGCCCGAAACCTTTTTGGGGTGCACCAGAGTACAAGTTCAGTATTTACTGGCTCATACGGTCTAGTGCGCTTTAGTCGTAGTAGCTTTTATTTTTCAACCTTGTAAGGACCAAATGCACTACAAGGTGCAACCTATATATACATTGTCAAAATGTTTATTATATCTATTTTTAAAAAAATACTCACAGCTGTCTGAAAACAAGTATAATTTTGACCTCAGTGACCCGGTTTGTGTGCACCCGTTGTTGCCCAGCTGCTGATCACAGCTGTCTGCTGAGAATGACACTGCAGAATCAGGAAGAGATAATGCTATTGTTTCTATGATGGCAACAGTTGTCAGTCACGTCCCATTTCTCTCTGCTGAATGTGTTTTTGTGGCCATTGCTCAACCGCTGTCGTTGATTTATCTGTTTCTGACCTTCACTTTCTCTTTGTCACAGTGCTGGAGCCATTTATCCATTCATCTCTCTTCTTATTCACGATGGCTGATGTTCTACAAGTGATGGATATTGTTTAAGCTGACATGTTTGTTTTTTGTTTTGCAGGAATAGACTTCAAGATCAAAACTGTTGAATTACAAGGAAAGAAGATAAAACTACAGATCTGGTGAGTCAATTATAGATGTGAGTTTTTGTTTGCATGCCAGTGTTGTGCAGATGCGGAAAACACACCAAGCTTGTGAGAATCGTGTTTCAGCGTTGCCTCTTTTGTGAATAGTTATGTCATGATGAAACATCTGTTTGACATACCTCCCTTAAGCACTGAAATATGCAGGAACAGGAAATGATCATCAGTCCATTAGGTCTGCTGTAGGGTTATTGTTGTCCATACCAGAAGAGTTATTATTTCTTCTTTCTTTTTTTCCCCCCACATGAGTAGCGCCCATTGAGTAAGGCCCAAATGCTTAAGGAATGCATAAATCTTCATATTTTGGAGCCTTTAATTGGTTAAGTTTGGCAATTGTAAAATTGATTAGATTTGAATTACAAATTGTCTCTAAGTATTACAGAGAGAAACAGGATGAATTAAAAGAAAAAATGCATTTGTACAGCAGATTGTCCATAGTATAACAGTATTGATTTGTATTTGGTCTAATTCGTATGAGTCTATAGGATGAAAGCATTTGGGATTGGTTAAAAAAACAATTTTCCTGTGGAATCCTTTTCTGACTTGGTAATTTAAAAAAAAAAATCCCATAATTAGCTTAATTTGCAGATTTGAAGTTGTTGGTGAATCAAGTAAAAGTAATGAAGATAAAAAATGATTCATGTAAGAGAAAGGCATTATTTGTGCTTGTGTAATGAACAGAGGTGCAACTAAAGGTTTGGGTAGGCCAGTTGAGGCAGTCTTTTTGGGAATGACAGTTCAAGAAGAAATGAAATATAGTAACCAGAATAAAAAGATATAAGACATAAGCAGTTTGGTTTGAAGCTACAAGATGACAAGGAGCCAGTTATTTAAAGGTGACTGATAATGGTGAATGATATGGACATTTTTTTTTTTTATAGTAACATTAAAAAGAAATTAATCAGAGCTTTGTGATGCATAACCTGAAGTAGAAAACATGATATCTACAAAGGTACAAATACATTTTAGCACGATACAAGAAGACCGTTTCTGGTCAAATCCTTTCAGGTCAATACAGAAACTGTAACGGATACTCTGCTTCTCTGAATACAGTCCGTTCATTCAAGGATAATCTTTTCATGTTATCTCACAGACAGACACCTGCACATCCACACCCACTGTTACTCTAGAAAACAAGCACAATGGACAAAAAGGTTATTTTGTGTAACTCAGCTTAGGTTCTTGGGATCTTGCAATTGGGAAATTTCTGAAGTTGAAATCTAGTGTCTGGAAATGTAAGTTAAACAGCTGAAATATTAAAAACAAACTATAATAAAAAAAGCTCAAATAATTGAGGTAGCACAGAGAAATTTGATTTGTCACTGGAAGGTGAAAATCTAATTGAATAAAACAATAAATACAGTACTGAATAGGGGACAAACAATAGTGGGCAAATAATTAATAAAGAAGTTAATTACTGTCAAATTAATGATTGTACTTTGTATTCTTAAACTCAGTGGTCAAAGACATTACTTTATTCATTGTCAGGATATGTTTTCATTTCTTGAGGAAAGCTTTTGCCCAAAGAAAGCATTAGAAGGACAATTGAAGAGTAAAAATATGTCTTTCATTATTAAAATGCATCAATTTACTTTTTGGTATTTGGTTGTTAATAAGTGGATAGCGATGCGTGAGTATGAACTTATGAAAGATATCTTGCAAGACTTTAATAACTTGCACATGCATAAAATTTGTGTTTGCCCGCAGCCATGAATTTAATATGATTAACATCAGATCACGTGCATTTCAGTCTCAGATCAGATTTTCCCCTCATCCTGTCCAAGGACATTGTGTCTTGATTAACAGTCGTATCTAGTTAAACAGCCTCTTTAAGTGTAGGTCTGATTTGCCTTTGGTGTGCCTGGTGCTCCTGGGCTTCCTCTCTTTCCCTTGTCAGCGGTGATAGATGGATGTTGGCAGAGTTTCCACAGAAAGCAAGAAGTGACTGCTGAGGCTGATGCTAGTGCAGACATGCAAGGAAACCTGCAGTGGATTTAAATGTATTTGTACCTGGGTCAACCAGCCTGCTATGGCTTTGCAGTTGTTGGTTTTTTTCCAAGCAGTGTTAAAATTAAATAACATTGTTCCTGCAGGCCTTAAAGCAGTATCTTTTTTTTCCTTTTTTCTTTTTTTTCTTTTTCTTTTTTGCCTCTGCGTAGAGTCTGAAGTGTGCATTAACTAAATATTTTATCATCTATGTCAGCCTCTGTTGGTGACCAAAAGAATAGCATCACAAAAGCAGGTTCACATGTCTGGCACTCCTTCCACTGAACTGTAACTGGGACAAATAATGAAGTGTTTACAGTTAAGAAGACTGACATAAATAAGTGGCACTAATTCATTTTTAATGCTACATAATAAAGTGAAAATTATCTTTAATCACTTTATATGTGGGGCTTTCTTCAAATCGTATTCAACTAAATGTTTAAATATTCACTTGTTGTTTTGTTTGACTCTGCTGCGTTTATGAGCTGAGCAGCAAGCATACATTAAAATATTCCTTTAGCTTAAAACAGTGAAATTTATATTACTGGCTGATGTGGAATAACTTTTGCCTCTTATGTTGATGAAACACAGCTGTTGCAGATGGTTTGCTAGATGAGAGGCTGCTTCTTCCTCACACTTGAACTTTTTTTAATGGTTTAAATTGCTGTCATGTTTTTAATTTAGTCTAGCTCATAATGCAGTAACCTCAATGGTTTGGATCATACTGTTTCAGTTTTGCATTTAGGACCTTTACATTTGTATGGCAGCAATGAGGTATTCAACATTTTAGATAGCTGCTGTTCTAAATTGTAGGCATATCTACAAACTTTATGGCTGATTATTTTAACTTAATCACTAAGAAACTTCTCACACACACAGATGCATACATAGAGAGAGTCTGGTCTCAATGGTTCCCACAACAGACTGACTGATGTCACTGCAAAAATCATAATTACTGTTTTGGTCAAAATTGACATAACAATGAATTAACTTTTCAAATGTTATACAACTTTTATTTTTAGTTTTTTTTTAGTTTTTATCAAAAAATTGCTCAAAGTGTCACTCTTCCTCTTAGGGTTCAGCTTCTCTTAACTAAGAGATTAATGCCTTAATTGTCTTTAATCATCTTATTTGCAGGGATTTTCTCAAATCAGCTTCCTCAATCTAACAGCAACTCAAAGAATGAGTCTTAGTTGAGTTTGGACTCTTCAGAGTTATTTGCTTATTTACTCTTCTGTTTTGAACAAAGCATTTGTAGCTGATAAACGTGTGAAATCTCAGCGTATTATGAAGAAATTTAAGCAATCTTTTGGTCAAATTTTATTTCTGAAGCACCTTTCATGCAGGTCACTGCAGTTCAAAGACCAAATAAAAATAATAAAGCAAAGAATAATGCAAGCCCAAGAAAACGCATGCAAATAAAAACATCTGCTCTGTGCAGGGACACAGCAGGGCAGGAACGGTTCCACACCATCACCACCTCCTACTACAGAGGAGCCATGGGCATCATGCTGGTCTATGACATCACCAACGCCAAGAGCTTCGAAAACATCAGCAAATGGCTGCGCAACATTGATGAGGTGAGGCAAATAAACACCAACACAAAGTATCCAGACTCGGCACCCAGATCATCGGATGGTAACATTTTTATTTTTATGGAATGAATCGTTGAGACTCATTTTGCATTTACTTGTTTTTGTCTTTGGGACAAAAACATGGCGATAAACACTTCACGGGAATGCGGCCAACATGACTAACGTCCTAGCTAAACTGTGTGCAGCGAGCTGTGGAACAGGAGTGTGTGACTAAAATGAATCAGATGAGCCAGATGTCTGTATGCATCTGTCTCACTGCAGAAGTAGTTGTACAGTTTTACCAAACAGTACCACAAACAGTCTGACACGACAAGGGCGGGTTTACTTGTTTCAGCCTGTTTTTAACATTATAAAAGTTGAGTAACAGTGAATACATTTAAGGTGAGACAGCTGTAACGTCTTGTTAAGACCACTGGCTGAATAAAAGTTGTCTGTATCTGCTGTGAAACCCCAAGCTGAGCATTGCCAATGCCATGTTGGTGTTTTGAAACCTGACATGCTGTTACTGAGGTCACAGAGAAGAGGAGCTGAGGGCTATTTTTCCTATAAACTTCTATGTAACCTGAAGTGCTGTTGGAACCACAGGAGTTTCCACCTGCTGGTATTAGAAAGACTGCAGTATTTCAGCAGTCTGGTTTTTCGGATCTTGATGTTGTGTCCGTCTTTTATGCCGTCTATGGTTAACGGTCTGATTATGGCCTGACTCAGATGACGTAGGGTGTTGCTTTGTGCTGGGAACACAAACTGGAATCGGGTGCTTGTTTTGTCATGTAGTGGTTTTTGTGGCGATCACAAGCTTACGCCTCATTCCCAGTGACCTTCTCACATGTTGTGATGTCATTTTTTTTTTTTTTAAAGGAAATGGCCACAAGTAGCATAATGGACAGACTTTTGTTAACTACTAATGAAAATGGAGGCTCTTTGCCTTAATCATTTACAGAGGAGTTGTGCTGAGGATTATCATGGCCCGAAGAGGGGGTGATTATGGGAAGGTGGAGGGAGACTGTAACCTAAACTGTGCAAAAGCTTACAAAAGAATAGTTTTTTAGAATATGAGTATTGTGAACATGTTGTTCGTATTTAAATTTTTTAAGTATCACATTGTGAGCCAAGACAAAGCCTGATCAGGTGCATCCAACTTTAATCCAGCCCCTTCAGGATCTTTTACAGTGGTGTTAAAATATTAGAATTTATTTTGTTTAAATTTCGCTTGTTTATTATTGAATCTGCAGTGCTGTGTTTTGTCAGTATAAACAGCATTCTTCTTGGGTCAGAAAAAGGACTTTGTTTGTGCATCTGTGTTTTATCAGAATAGATGAAGCCACAAAGATGAGACCTAATGTACACTGATCAGCCACAACATTAAAACCACTGACGTATGAATGGAGTTAAATATTCTGCTTGGATGTGGTTGTAACTTTGACACAAACCAAGCCAACTAAACATGGTTGTGGTTCTAAAGACATGCCCCCACAAGCCTCCCACGGGCACTTGCACTGCAAGACCTCTTCAGAAACCACACAAGGAACACGAGACGGCGCCACAGGTGAACATCCAGCCTACAAAGGCCAAAGATCCTAGACTGTTATATCATCTGTAGGGTGACACCTGATTGAGCCTGATCCACAGAGGTCCCACTGGCAAACCCAGAAGAACTAAAGGATACCAGTCCGAGTTCAACCGTGTCCACACCTTGCCACATCTTAACTATTTTTCTAGCAAAGAAAGTAACCAGTATTATGCAGCTGGTTTTAATGTTGTGGCTGCTTAGTATTTGAAATGTCAGGTTAGTTGGAGACAGAGGTCAGAGACTGTTGCAAAGTTCAGTGATTATAAGCCAAGCTGCAACATATGGTAACTTTGTCTTCTCGGTGTGCCTCCGCCCTTTCATTATTTTTTTTTTAATGTCTCTTCCGCTGTCTTTAGTATTGAATACATCTTCTGTCTCACATGATCTCAGTAGTGATTATTGCATTACACGAGTAATCCTGAGGATTCATTCCAGATCAGATTAGACCTGAGAAGTTAATATGACTGTTTGGATATTGGATGTCTCGTGTTAGCTGTCTGCATTATTTTCTGGTGCAATAACACGCTGTAGGTGTTTGAATTTAAGCCAAATGGATTAGGTGAGGCTGTGTCTCGTATAATTTTTCTCACCCTTGCCTTTAGAACCTTGAATTTGGTCAGAGGAAGGAAACGTGATGCATTTCCTGCCTGTAGTAGCTCTGCCTTTCTTATGTCTATAGAAGTTCATACACTACTAATAATATCTCAAACTTCAAAAGGGTTTTTAGAGACCACTTATGTTTTACTTGGTTTTCTCTGAGTATGTTCTGGACATGTCCTTTTGCAAAAATGAAATGCCCCTTATTCTGGAAAATAACTCATTTGTCCAGTCGCTCTACCTACTGGTGGTAATTAGACACCACTAGAAATTGGTTCTTTTAGAAAAGAGCCTGAATCATGGGCTCAATTGGCCAGCTTGGATTATCTAAGCAATAAATCCTTTAAAAAGCTTAATGTAGATGAAGTTTGACTGTTTGGCAAATGTGATCTAATAATCTCCTCATTTTTGTGTTTTATTTTTTTTCAGCATGCAAATGAGGACGTTGAGAGAATGCTGCTAGGCAACAAGTGTGACATGGAGGACAAGAGGGTCGTACCAAAAGCCAAGGGAGAGCAGGTGAGGTGGTGCGGTCCTGTGCAGCTATGAAGGGCCATTCGTCAATGAGGTCCTGCGTCCTGATTGGTTAATTCGTTGCTGCAGCCTTGCACTTTGAGTTTGCAGCCACTCATAAAGTCTTCTGCAGTTAATTACGACTCATTTGTGCCTGTCTGACATTTCCATGAGGTTACTTTCTGCTGAATCACCAGTAAATAGGAGTTAAATGCCCTGCTAGAACAGGTGACAGTAGCTTTGTTTGTTTATTTACAGCTCAAACGTTCCACTAAAATCTGTACAGAGCTTCTATTTGTCTTTCTGCACAAACTGAGCTTGTTTCCATTGTTTAACATTTTTAGTAATAATAACTAACAGTGGAGAGATGAACTAAAAGGAAAGAAATGAGATGCTTTATTTTCTCATGAACTGCAGTTAAGGTTCCCTTGTGGAAAGACAAAGAAACACAAACCTAGTTTTCTCGCAGTTCAAACGCGAAAGATTGACTTATTTGTACTAAGTAGGGCTGGGCCATATTATACCGTTCACGGTAATACCGTTATAATGTTAGGCAACGATAGGAAAATGAAATATCGCGATAGAATATGAGTAAAACACGCATGCGCAGTGCCTTTGTTTTCATACGCACATGGCCGATTGTTGAGTGAAACAGATGAGCCAGAATTGGTTTGTAAAAATGGTGCAACTTCAGTGATGAGGAACTGGTTTAGTGTTTGTCCGTCAGATACACGACAAAGCACATTTTTTTGCAGAACATGCAAGCGGGCCGTCGTTATTGCCGTGTTTGTCGGACTAAGATGCTCTTAAATCTGGGAGTAATCTGGGTCCTAAACTCCGTATCCTTCAGGTCAAACGAACACTGCAGCATCACTGAGAGTTAAAAACTGTCTAAATTCTTTCATCTTTAATAAAACGATCAGCATTACTGCTTTACCAGGTGTAACTATGAAGTTTAACTTCCAGGCATCCATGAAAACAGAATTTATTACACTAACACTTTTCCACTTATAAAAGTTAACGTTAAGGTTCCTGATAGTTAGAGACAAATGCAATCGCATGGCAGGATGCTGTAAACGGACCAAACTTCAGTCAGGAGAACAACTGAGATAATCCATCCACAATATGAGGTTAGTCATTAATATACTGTTACAACATGGGAATAGAGCAGTTGTGATAGAATACAGCATTAATGAATCAATGGTACAGAAGTGGAGGAATCAAAAAGAATGAGTTGAGTAACGTTTGATTTATCTGACTGCTTTGTTTCGCTTAATGTGCCTTATAATCCCGTGCACTTTATGGTCCGAAAAGTACGTACTGCACACTGCAGTTTAATGTTGCAAAGCACCCCTTTTTAACTTCAGTGGGTATTATACATGGTTATGCTCAGGATATGTCAGACCATTTCTACTGGAAATGCCTTTTGGTTAAACTTTCAGCAAGGAATTTGCATTTGCACTGTTAAATTTTTATATAGCTTTAATGCACATAAAAACCAGCTTCTTGTTTAAGTGAAAATAAATGGAAGGTTGTCTTTTTGCGCTAGTAATGTTGTGGAGTTGTATTTTGTCTCGCATCAATTATATCGTCAGTTATATCGTTATCGCAAATTTTCAAATATATATCGTGATAAATATTTTTGGCCATATCGCCCTGCTCTAGTACTAAGTAGATAAGTAAGCCATTGAAACTATTGTGAAATTTCGTTTAGCTTCCAAACATGAGACTAAAGCTGTAGGTAAATAAATATAATGTTCAGTTGCATTCATTCTTTAAACAGAAAATTGTTATTGAATATGAAAAAAAACAAAAAAACAAAACCCCTCAATGACCTGATATACTTAGTATAACAGCTTTGTATCTACACTTATTTTAACTGCCGGTATGCCATCACTTCACTGGTGGGAAATCCATAAAATTGTAACTTTTTTCCAGTAGAAAATAAATCTGTCCATGTGTCCATTGTTCTTAACTTCTTACTTTCTGACAGATACCACCTGTATCATGTAAAAGTCTGAAACTTTTAATAGCCACAATTAAACATTTTTAGACAGTAAAAATAAATAATTACAACCGAACTGTAACAAAATTGATCTAAAAGGAAAAATAAAATAAAAACTATAGCAGCTCAGGGGACACACGCTCAGAGTTAAACCCACATTTTGCCTTTGTGAGCGGTACTTGGATGTCTGTTAGTTTGGCAGTTGGATATCGAGTTGATTTAGAGTTTAGTTTCTGGATTTAATGTTCAGAGTTCAGCCCAAGTTCATCCTTAACAGAGCTCTAATCGGCCAGAACGAGTGGAAACACCTGTGTGAGACTGCAGGGCCTTTAACAGATTTGGTTTAAAGTACCAAAGCAAACTGGTAGTGACAATATCAGCGCGCGCGCACACACACAGTTCCACTCAGGCAGGTGTGTGTGTGATACTTGATCTCTGTTCTCCTCAGGAGATCAGCAGCTTTATTTTTGGACTGGACCACATGCACAGTTTCTGACTGGGTTTGCTTTCTTCCCCACAGATTGCGAGGGAGCATGGCATTAGGTTTTTTGAGACGAGCGCTAAGGCCAACATCAACATCGAGAAGGCTTTCCTCACGTTAGCAGAAGACATCCTCAGAAAGGTGTGTGCTCCATGTCTCATGTGGAACATGTGTTCAGTAATTTATTTATGTTTTTATTTTATTTTTTTTCTGCCGAGATGTCACCCAGTATTGAAACCTGGGTGGTTTGAACCCAAATATGACTATTATTATTTGTGAATACAGTGACGTTTATTTAAAATATGTGCGGCAGTGCTTTGTTTCTCCCCCTTTTTCCCCCCCTTTTTTTTCTTTCTTTAATAATCCCAAGCCCCTAAAACTACTCATTCATAGCTGTCATTCTCACCCTTTCTTTATTCATACTGAAGCTAAATTTTGTTTGTGGAGTTTAAACAACAAACAATGTCTAGATTCCCACCTGTAGATTAAGATTATCTGTAACCGGTGTCAGGGGAAACAAAGCCCAGCTATTTTAAGGCCTGGACCAGCTAAGATTTCAAAGAGCTGCTGTATTAATAAAGTTTAGGCTGTTTGAAGCCAGGAAAGAAAGCTGGCAAAAATGCTGACTGTGTAAGAGAACAGACTTATCAATTTCACAGGGTTTTGTTTTTTTTTTTTTTGTTTTTTTTTAAGAAGACAGGGAAAAATCTGATGGATTATATTCCAGCATTTAATTAAATTAATGTTTCAAAGACAGTTTTGGCTTTTATCCCCCTTGAATGAAAGGCTGATCCTGATAGGTCTCAGTGTTTGTTTGATTTTTGGAAACTGGGGAAGCATCTGAACCAGGAAATGGTTAATGATGTCAGCCTTAGCAGGGAGCGATTGTGGACATGAACCAGAATGGTTGCTTCACATTTTCCTGGTGCATATTTAATAAGATGTTTTTTGTGTGTGTGTGTGTGTGTCTGTGTGTTTGTTTTTTTTGTTGTTGTTTTTCTTTGACAGACGCCTGTAAAAGAGCCCAACAGTGAAAACGTCGACATCAGCAGCGGAGGAGGAGTCACAGGCTGGAAGAGCAAGTGCTGCAGTTGAACAACTCCTCTGTTTCAGTCACACTAACGCACACAAACACACTCAGACACACACTCTCTCTCTCTCTCTCTCTCTCTCTCTCTCCCTCTCTCACTGCTAACTCTAACTTGCCCTCTAACCTGTCTCATGAGTTTTCTTGCACACTGACACTCTGTCTCTTTATCAGAATAAAAACAATAAACCACTTCATATGTCTAATCCCCTTGTTCCCACTTCTGCACCCAACTATGTTCCTCCACTCTGCATCTAATGATCATTTTTATTTCTGATAAAAAGAGAAATCCAGTCACGTTTCTTGTCATTTGTTTTAAAGTTTAAGTAAAAAAAAAAAAAAAAAAAGGAAAAAAATGTGTGGAAAAGACAAGCTCATATTTTTAATATTTCCTTTGCACAGGCTCACCTGGTTGGACACCCTCACACCCCTCCCCCTTTAACCCCACCCACCCACAGCACTCACCTTCAGTCAGAGGAAATCAAAGTTAAAACGAGATAAAAAAGTAGGATTAACATTTTGTACATTTAGTGAGGTTTCTGTTGTCTAACCGTATTTGGTCATTTACAATTTGTTACCAAGTGACAGAGGCGTGGCTAGCTCCTTTTGTATGTGGGGGTTTATTTTGTCCTGTGCCTTATATGGAAGACAGGGGCGGGGCTGTGTGGTGGGCGGAGCCACATTCATTTAATGAAATTACAGTTTAATAATGTGTCGGTTCAGGCTCTCTTCATGAAGACACCGAACTGAAGCTGAAGCGTTTGAATTTCTCCTCCAGCCAAAAGAACGGCATTATACAGTATGTCCTGTTTGTTGATGTTTTATTTTATCTGTATGATTTATTTCACTTTTTATTTCTGTTTGTTTTTGTTTTGTTTTGTTTTTCTTCCTGCATGCAGATTTCTTTGGGTTGGAAACGTTTCTGTAACGTTGTGTAACTTTTGCCACTGGGTAACTGTGGGCGGGAGGTACAGAAATTTTCTTTGGAAATTCAAACAATTTTGCAGATCCATTAAAAAATAAGCTTGTTTAAGTTAACTTGTTTGTCCTCAATCATGTGCAGTGTCTAGTTTGATTTTTAAAACCAGTGTTCCCATCAGCCTGACACTCGAGGTGTGGGAAGTGTGTGTGACCTGAAGATAGCACCTCAAAGTTCAGGAAATAAGGGTACGTCTTCCGGGTCGTAGATTGTAAATTAAAGATGGAATTAAAATATGATTGTTTTACAAGAGGTTATAGATGCATAAATGCTACAAATGGGTTATTTAAACCTGTTAGTAGATGGTTGCTAGGCAACATGATATCAGAGTCTATGGTATAGATGAGAACCTTCAGGGGTCTAAGAAGTACCTTTGTCCCAAGCTTGGCTGCTTAACTCCTGGGCTCTATACTAGCTCAACATATCCTGGGTATCTTTGTTTCCTGGATTCACATCAAGGACGAGCGGTCACACGAAACTGGTTATCAACTCACTAAGTAAACTTAGAGTTTCCCCTTTTACATAAAAGGGGTGTTTCAGAAAATAATCCCTATGAGTGCCACCTACTTCAATAACGGACATAACAAATATACCCAAATGCAACACTGTTGCAAAAAGGACCGGTGATGAATGCTACAGAAAATCACTAATCTGGTGATGTAGTGCACAGAATGGTCAAATAAAAATGAATAAAATTTTGTTTATTACTAATGCTAAGCACACTGATGTCAAACTCATTTCAGATCATGGGCCACATACCGCCCACTTTGATCTTAAGTTGTCCAGACCAGCAAAATTACATTATAAATGTGTAAAATTACAGAAGAACTTTAGGTAATTCATTGGCCTTTAATCATAATATTAAATTTTTATTAATTGACAGAAAATGTCCCTTTTAAATCATTATTTATTGTAGACTCTTCTCCTGTCATTTGATTATCTATCAGTAAATTACTTTGGTGTAGTATGAATAGGAAAGGTATTTATCAATAGGAAAAGTTATAAAACTTTTGGAAATATAATTCTTAACAAATAGTTCTTTGTTAAATCTGTGCAATCACATTTTTCCAACGCCATTCAGTGGACCGTATTGAAGTCTTTGCTTGAAGGCTCTTCCAACATAGTCCAGGGATCTGATGCTTTGGTGGTTCTGGACAAACGGAGCCTGATGAAGGAAACACGGAGATCTCCACTGATAAGTTATCTGATCTTTGTTCTGGTAGCTGCAACATTTCAACAATGTGAGAGAGACTCTGTTGCAGGATCAAAAATAAAAACATTTTCACCAGCTGAATGCATTTAAATTCCAATGGAAATGTGATGGAGTTTGTGCTGCTGTAGCTTTTACAGCTGGGCTGGGGTTGGTGGTGTTTTTGTACACAGCTGTACAGAGAATGAGAAATGATCCCAACAAGGAATCTAGTTGTAGTCTCGAACAGCGCCGAGGTCTGCAAAATCTTACAGGGCCGTCAGTATCCCACATCCCACAGACTCATTAAAGGCCTTATTTCTGGATTTTGCTCCACAGGTGGCTTCAACATGCCGAACTGGTCAAAACTATTTACCTTTAACCTGCAAAACTGACTCCACTGTTCAGAAAACTGAGATTTTGAAATCTTACAGGAAGGAAAGGGAGGGTGTTCAGTTTGAGGTACGTCTGTCAGCCAGCTGCCAATAACTGTATAGGTGGATATATGTGTGCGTTGCCATATGTAAACAAAACCTAAAGTCATATAACTGTAAGTCTTGAGACTAGAATGAGAATATGTAACTCTGAACTGGACTGAAACTTTTAACCACATTTAATAGTGTTTGACAATACACTTAAAAATAAATACACCGTTTTAGGTTGGGTATAAGTTATCCACTGTAAGATGAGCCAAGTGATGTGATCTTACATTTAAAAGTTAGATTGTCCTATTTTATGGGGACAATTCTTCACTGGAGCTTTATTTTCACATTATACTGTAGTGCAGAAAATGCAGAATAAAATAAACCTAAAAATGTTAGATTTCAGCCAAAAGTGTATAAATTTTTATTTTATTACTTTACATAGCATTTGTTTTTAGCATATGTTCCCATACACACATGCATACAGTAACTGACTTACTGCTGCATTTTTAGTCACTTCCCAGTTAAACTCTGTTAAGCGCCCTCTGGTGGCAACAAATAGGAACTTCAAATTCAGGGTTGCAAAGTCAGAAAACTTTCCTTTTTTGAAATTTATTTTTTTAAAAGCTGTTAGGTAGTGTCGCCACTGGGATGAAAACATCTGTGTACACTTTTCTTTTCTTTTGGGACAGCAAGCTAAAAACATATCTGAGCAGAAAGTTGCTTCAGGTGATTTGAACTTGTATTCATCTTAAGAGAAGTCCAATTTTTTAATATTTAAATATATTTTTCCACAGTGCTGAATTCTAAATTATACAGTAGAACTATTTATGAAAAATGAAAACCTTTTCATACAATTTTTAGATTTAAAGGATAACAGAGCCATTGAGCATGCCTGAGGAGCTTCTCTTGCAAACCTGTTAGCATGGCTGAAATCTCTTTAGCAAATCACCTAAGATCTGATTAGTGCCTTGCTTTGATAATTCTGTATCTGTAAACTCAGTCACAATGCTGCAGTTTCTAAGCCTATCAGGATTAATATCTACAAGATTAGGACTAACACATGGGTGCTGCCTTTAGTAGCAGTGTAACTTTAATATAGGGGAGTCAAACAATGCATAAATTTCTACTTTTTCCATTTGCTGAATATGTTTTGTTGCTTGGCAATCATGAAAGTCTGCCCTTTCTGGCCGATTCATATGAGAAGAAAGAAATTAAATGCAGCTAAAATTTAAATCTTCCTCTACTTGATGGCGACAACAATACATCACGCTTGGTGTGCTTGTAAAACAGGTTTTGTTCTTTACATTCTTTATTCATCCCGGTTTCCACTGTTCTTAAACTTCCCAGAGCAACAAATTTACAGAAAAATAAAATTCTCTCATAAAAGAAAACACAAAACCAGTGCAGAATAACAGTGGTCACCAGTAAGTCCATGATAACTACATTCAGAGATCTTTCCTACACGCAGTGAGAGAAAAGCACAAAAAAAAAAAAAAGAAAAAAAAAAAGAAAGGGAACTGATATGTGATAAAGAGTCGAACAAAAACTCACCAAAAGATGACCAAGTGCATTTCCGGCTTTAAAAATAAAAAAAACAAAAACCCTGACTTTTCTTAGTGTTGTGATTTCTTTCCTTAAAAGTGAGTTATACAAAAAACAAAAATCCACATATTTAGTGCTTTGGTTGACCAATATGAGTGACATTAAAATAAAGTTTATGGATAAAGAAAAAAAAAAAAAAAAAAAAAAAAAAAAAAAAAGCAGCAGTGGACCCCAACGAGGACCTGCCCAGAGGGCGGGGGTGGGAGGGAGAGAAAAAAAAAAAAAAAAATTATTTACATCAACTGTATACAACATAATTTATAAATACATTTTAGATATAAATTAGAAAAAAAAAAAAAAAAAAAATCTACTGTAGTTCAATCATCAGCTGCTACTTATTATATGCCCGTTTGATTATTAACCCCCTTTATATTTAACCAAAAATAAAACGGCACAGCAATAATTAATTAGAGCAATATTTCTCCCTGCAACATTTCTAAGAGTCATAACACTAAATCCCCCACTGCAAACATTAAAATATAAATTAAAATGTATTATTTCTTTAACCACTGAATAAAACTCCCACACAAACAGCATCTACACTAGCATCACATGTTACAACTTATTAAATAAATTAAGGCTTTAAAAAGGGAGAGAGCACCCCGATTTTTTTATTTTCCTCTTCTTCCTGCTTTCCATTCCTCTTATGAGATTTAGGCAGCATATGTCACACTTTAAAAATGGATGCATTTCTGGAAAACATGCCAGGAGAAGGAGAATGATACTGGAGTAGCTGGGCCAGCTCGGGACAAAAAAAAAAACCCCCACCTATCAGCACCTCTGAAACCCACTGGGTTACAGTTCAGGTCCAGGTCTGTGGTTATTACTTTAACGGTTTAGAAAAACATTCAAGTTACAGTTATTGATTTGATAAGGGCTCAAAGTGCAGATTCTCAGCCTTAATTTGAGAGTATCTTTACTCTGTAACATCCATGATGTCGGGTATGGATGTTTAATGGTGGCGTTAGTCACATTTGTGCACCTGAAAATAGGGCTGCAGTGCATTTAAAAAAAAAAAAAAAAAAAGCCTGGCTAATGTCAACTAAAGCTAAAATCGGGCACTTTAAACTTTTTTTTTTCTCCTAACTTTTCATTTTATTGAATTATCTTTTCCCCAGTTACAAAACCAGCAGCTGTTGCTAGGTTAGGATCTAACAAAGCCTTAGACTCGAGTCACGGTCTTCTTTTTCCCCAACTGAGTGGCATCCCAAATATGACAAGAACCTACATCAATCAGCCACGACATTAACACCATCTGGTGAACATGTGTCAAAGTAACGTCCGGACAGAAAAGCATTGTATCAACACCGGACTGGTTCTAATTTTTTGTCCCTGGTTACCTAGGTAACCGTGTAGTGCATTTACCACCTCCCTCAATTCAATAAATGGTATCCGACCATGTAAGCTCTATTGACAGATACCTCGCAGCTATTCTCTTTGTGTGTGGATGCCTGTCAGTACTTTGAGGTGCATTCCTGCTTGTGGCCATAACCGGTGCAAATACACCGAAGTAGCCCATGAACTATACGTGAACAGGACATGACACAGACAGTTTACTACATGCATCTTAAAGTAAGTAAGTAAGTAAGTGTGTGTGTGTGTGAGAGAGAGTGAGAGTGAGAGAGAGAGGGCGCACTGTGTGAATGTAGGTTGTAGTGTAACAGTGCTTTATAAATAAAGTTGTGTCTAGCAAGAACCTTCCTCAGGTAACCAGGGTGCAGTGTGTTAATCCTGAGCTTCAGTGGTGCTGACAGGCAGGTTTTAAGTTTGGACAGAGCTGTTTTTAGAGTCAAGTTCAGCTAACCGAATGATGGCCAGCTTCCTATGTAGCTCTCTATTTATCATCCTCCCAATCGTGGTAAGAAATCAAAGAATGACATTTCCTAAAGTGTTGAATTGTTCCTTTAAGTTGCGACTGTGGTTTTGTTTTGTTTTTAAAACAAACAGTCTGTTAATGTGACCGTACAAACATACTTCCTATGTTTCAAATGTGATGCCACTGAAAACCCCGTGTCTACTCATTATGTACAAGCGTGGCAGCGGGCCTCGGGTGCTACACGTAGACCAGGTCTCGTCCCTGTAACGCCGAGGAGCTGGCGGCCTCCTGCGCGGCGCCCTCCGAGTCGGCCTCGTCCTCGTAGCCCTCGTACTCAATGGGCTTGGGGCAGCTGTACGGATGGCCGTTGTCGTCAAAGAAGCGCCGGAAGGTAAACTCGTAGAAGGCGTGCTCGGGGTGTTTTCCGTTGCGGAACCAGCAGTTTAGAGTGTCGTTATGGCTGTCCTCATCATCGCCGTCACTGCTCCACATTTTATCCGGGTCCACGGCATCAAAGTTGGAGGTGTCCGTGGAGTGGGCGATGGTGGGGATGTATGGTGCCTCCTGCTGTCTGAGGTCGCTGGAGAAGTCGATGCTTTTGAAGAAAGGATGGGCTTTGATTTCATCCGCACCGTTCTTACCGAGGCGGTCCTCAGGGCCGCGGCACAGTTTAACGATGAGATCCGATGCCTCTGCGCTGAGCTTGGCCTGCGGGGGAATGTGCAGCGTGCTCTTCCAGTTTATCACCTAGTTTCAAAATGGAAAAATAACATGAGGCAAACAATGACCTGTGCGGATGCTTAGCATTTCACTGCAACTGCCTCGCATACCTTTAGCTGCGTCTCCAGGGGTGTGGTTGCTAAGAAGGGAGGCTGTCCAACGACCATTTCATACAAGATCACTCCTACACTCCACCAATCACAGAGCTGGGTGTATCCTGAAGAAGATTAAAGGAAATTTCACAACAGTTTGGGGAGGATTCAGATCTGAAATACAGCTTTTATTTCTATGCACACAGTTTAACAAGATTTTTTTTTTTTTTTTTTGAGAGACGCATATTTTTATTCTACTCAATGTGTAATATGAATGGGAGGGGGGGTGGAGCCAAAATACTGTTTCTTTCTATCCTGTAAAGCAACTTTTCTTTTTGTAACTCAATTAACTCTTTTAGACTGATGGCTATTCAAAGGCAGCACACCCTTTTTTTTTTTTTCCTTTTTTTTTTGGCCCTGTGGTTTAATCACTGATCAGCTGCTTAAATAATAATCTGCAGATTAAAACAAGTTAAACTTTACAGAATGAATCATAATTCATTCTGTAAACTTGTGTATAGATACACATAGCATCAAAGGGTGCGGTAGGCCTTCTTATTGTCACAGACAGGATGATAAAATATACATTTGTTCTCACCTGTCGTGCAAGTATTTATTTCCAGCAACTCTGTTACAGTGAGAGCAAATACACAGAACAGAGCATGAATTCATGAGAGACAAAAGATGACCAGAGAGCTCGACAAAGAGACGGCAGAGTCACTAAAAAAAAAAAAAAAAAAAAAACAACAACAAAAAAAAAAAAAAACACTATGCAGCCGTTACACGTGAACTCAGGATGAGATTCCACTTTGCTCAAACAGCAGCTGGAAGTGGCCATTAGTACCCCTCGGCCTCCTGGCAGATGCACCCATGGTGTGAATTTCAAAAATCCTACATCAGCTTGTTCTTGAGTTATTGCATTCACAGCATTTTCAGAAAACCATGACCTCTGACCTCTAACCCTGTGGTCTGGGTCACTGTGATTAGAAGTCAGCTGAGATTATTAGTAGATATGCTTGTGGTATCAATTTCACAATCCTAGGCAACTTCCTTCTTGAGTCATCGCATTCACAAACTTGGGTGATGACAATACCCCATATGTCATCACTAATAGAGTTATATGTAGCCAAAAATAATGAAAACCTTCCAAAAACATTAAATCAAAAATGCTGCACTCTACCTGTTCGAAGCAGCACTTCTGGTGCGATATAGTTGGGTGTCCCCACGAGTGAATGGGCCAGACAACGCTGGTGCTGCCGGGCCTTTCTCCTTTCCAGAGGCTTCAGGCGGTCTGTACAGCGGCAGTTGGCTGGATCCTCCCATTCCTTACTGAAGTCCATGCTGTCCTGCCTCACATGGTCCCCTGAAGAGAGAACATGTGAACACACTGATTTTTCTACTTTTTATATGTCAAGAGGTCAGATTGTTCTGTTCAGAGCCTAAAACAAAGATTTTGATGCCAATCATTAAAGAAAAGCTGAAAGATGCTATTCAGAATTTTCTGGTTTTCCCCCTCTCTTTTAAATGACAGTCTGAGAGCTTAGTTTAAGACACCGGTGGGGGAACTCCCTGCAGGTTTTGGATCTCACCCTGGGTCAACACGCCTGAGTCAAATGATTAGCTCATTACCAGGCCTCTGGAGAACTTCCAAGACATGTTGAGGAGGTAATTTAGCCATTTAAAGCAGCTATGTTGGATCAAGGACACATCTAAAACCTGCAGGACACCGGCCCTTGAGGCCTGGAGTTCCCCACCCCTGGTTTAACAGGATTACTTGTACATATGTACTTGGTAATTTTTTGTCTGTTTTGTTTCAAATGCCTTGGTATTTCTTTGTGAAGCACTTTGTGATGTTTGTCTTGAAACATGTTATACAAGTAAAAAGTTACTTACATACATCGGGGCATTATACGAAATGTTTAATATGACTATCAATCACTATAGCAGTATGTATGTGGCATGACATTTAAAAGTCTAACATTTCTACTATAAGCATGTAAAATTAAAATAAACTCTCACCACTCTGGTAATACTTCGAGTCGTGGGTCCAGCGGAAACCAGTGCAAAGACCGAAGTCTGTCAGCTTTATGTGACCGTCTCTGTCTATGAGGATGTTGTCAGGCTTGATGTCTCGGTGGATGAAGCCCATCTTGTGGACGCTCTCCACAGCGCAGGTGAGCTCTGCGATGTAAAACTGGGCCAGCTCTTCTTTAAAGATGCCGAGTCTGATGAGAAGGCTCATCATGTCCCCTCCGGGGATGTACTCCATAACGAAGTACAGGTTGTCCTTATCTTGGAAAGAGTAGTAGAGACGCACTACCCACTCATTGTCGGCCTCCGCCAGAATGTCCCTCTCAGCCTTGACGTGAGCCACCTGGTTTCTCAGGAGCACGTCCTTCTTGCGGAGAGTCTTCATGGCGTACAGCGCTCCCGTGTCCTCTTTTCTGGCCAAGCAGACCTCGCCGAAGGCGCCGATGCCGAGGGTCTTGATCCGTTTGAACATGCACTTGTCCATCTTAGCTCGTTTTAACCGAATGTAGTTAGATTCCTTTTGACAGAGCATCATACGCATCTGCTCCTGGGCTTCTGAAGACAAACCCACCTGAACACATGGCAAAAGGAATAGTCATATACAATGAATGAATATAAAATAAATAAACTATGAAAACCTGTAAGCATCAAGGGAAAGGGGGACAAAAGAAAATGAAGTAAACCAGTGCAACATATCAAAATGCAATTTTGGTGATTACCAGAGTTAATCATTTTATTCCAAAGCAGAAATTCACAAGCGGTAAAGCGAAGGCTATGGGATGGCATGCACTTTATTCAGCCATAGGAGGCCATCATGCTTTCATTAGAAGACTCATTCAAAACACAAACACCAGATTCCCAATAATGTCACATGCCAGCAGAGATACCTTTACCTTTTAGATCAGCTGTTAGTGACAGCGAGGAGGGAAAAAAAAGAAGAAGAAAGAACAGCTGAGAAAAAACAGAACTGCATGAAAAAGATCAGAGACAAAGTCACAAGAGGACAAGAAGAAATAAAATGTAGGAAAACAGTAAAAAGATGGAAGAACTGAGCAGCAACTGTTGTGAAAATCCTTCCACTGATGTTCTCACCCTTTGCATCTCATTTTCCAGTTGCTTCCTTCTGTGAATCCGCTGCTGGTGGTTCTTCAGGATGTTCTCTATGTGTTGCTCCATGAAGAACTTGAAGGCCTGCGGGGAATACAAATTGACTCTTCCCGACTCTCCTCTCCGCTCTTCGTCTTTCTTGTTGCGTCGGACCGGAACAGGTGATGTTGTGATTTGCTTCCTGTCCTCCTCTTTTGCTGCTCCACCCTCTGGGCTTTCTGATGGTTTTTCCTTCGAGCCGTCCCCACGACCGCTGCTCTCCTCATCAGCGGGATCCTCCCTGCCTGCACTGAGCCTGTTGGCCCCTGCGTCATACCCTGGTGGGCTGGGTGCAGCCTGCTGTTGGAGGAGGTGCTTAGGGTAAGGGGGAGGAGGTCCGTGGTAGTCAGGTGCTTCAGATACAACCTGCGGGACTGTACCTGCGGGTTCTAGGTAGGCAGGCGCAGCAGGAGGTGGTGCAGCCTGCGGTTTCCATGGAGGATGTGTGGGAGCGACAGCAGTGTGTAGTTCGGCTTTCTGGACGCGGGTGCTTTTCACCGGCAGAAGAATGGGAGCCGGTATGATGGCGGTGACTGTGGTGGCAGAGGGCTGTGAGCTGGTCGGGTGAGTACATCTGCTATGGTGGCTGGTGAAAGAATTGGAGCGGACTGGCATGTTATGTTGCCATGACGGAGAGTGGTCCTGGTTGCTGCCGTTGCCGGAGGAAGGTTGGGGCTGGCTGGACCAGGACTGAGGAAGACCGGAAAAGTACAAATCAAGGTTGTGACTTTTCCGGTTGGGAACCATCATGGAATGAGGGATATTCCCTCCATTGTGGTAAGAAGGCGAGGATGCAGGTCCTCCTGTCTGCTGGTCAGTGGGACTGTGCCGGCTACTCTGGTTGACCGGGTACGGAGGAGGGGGATGTCTGCTGCCCCCTGTCATGTAGTCTGGCTGAGAGGAGCCACTCTGAGTCCAGCTAGGGGGAAAGGTGAACTTATTGCCCCCAGAGCTTGGCATTATGATGGGCTGGTGGCCCATGGGCACTGGGCTGATCCCACGTTGATTCTGAGGTGCTGCGCTGTACCCATCAGGCCACTGCCCCTGGGGTACTGGAGAGATGCGTGGCACAAGGTAATCCATGTTTCCAGAGTACCGCTTTGTTGATGGGTTGCTGTCCCAGGATGACGCAGAAGGCATGCCACCACGGTTTGGTGGAGGTGTGACCCTCTGGTTGTTTGTAGGGTGGCCCTGTGGGAAGGCAGGAGGCGGTCCAGGGCTGTCGGATCGGTACATCATTCCTTCCTTGGAGCCCTTCCAGCTTGACCTCCTCAGGACAGCCGGCTGGATGTGAGAAGACTCTACAGACAGACACACACTAAAGTTAAAATCAAGTTGAAGGAAGAAAAAAAGAAAGGATGACTGAAAACATGAAATTACTTTTAGAATCTCATAGCCTAAATAATTCAAAACAAAAGGCCAGCTAACACTGAACTTCCATAAGAGCAACTGTGTAAAACTCATCTTCTCACTTGAAAAGGCAAAATTTTAATGCACACATACATTAATATCTATACAGCTTCTGTGTTGTTAGACATGCCATCAGTCCTTTCTTTGATCATACCGTCAGGAAAAGCCACTTCTCTCAGCCCAATTGAGGCATCTGAACCTTGCCTCAGTCACCTAGCCAGATACTTTAATAATTTCAACCAATTATTCTGCTGCCTCAGATTCTCTTAGAGTGGATGGTTGACTTCCAAGTGGCTCTTTACCTTGCTTAACTGCGTGTTGCCTTTCTCCCTCAATGAACTCGTATGTCCCCTTTCAATTAATGTGTCACACCTTCAAAATGCCCTCAATTTCACAACTGTGTGAATGAACCTGGGAATCCTTTTGACACAAGTTTTATAAAGGATTTGTATTAAACATTTGTCAGTGACTCACACGCAATCCTTTACTCCAGGGCATGGTGGATAAAGACTTGCATAAATGAGAACTTTTAGGGTTTGCTTTTTGTAATAACTAGGCAATACAGACGCCCTATAAACTGCTTATTTACTAAACAAAGACAATATTTTCATCCTTAAAATGTGTCACAACCACCACTCAGAATAAAAACCCAAAACCTTCCAGTCAACTTTTTCCCTTCAGTGATGCAGTGACTCATGCTGTGTGTCAACAGCACAGTTATTTCTTAAAGCAAATGTCCCAAATCCCTCAAACAATATTGAGGCTGGATGGATGATAAAACAGGAGAAGCAACAGTTAATCCCAGAGGACTGACATACCTGGGGGTTTGAGGCCTGCAGAGCTGGGGTTGGAAACAACCTTACCCATGTAGTCTGTAGCCGGCCCTACACCGTGACTGACGCTTGGCTTAAGAGGGAAAAAGAAATTGAACACAATTTTTTTTTAGAACTGAGCAATAAAAGAGGAATAAGACACAAATAGGCCTATAGTGACATCTTTAATTCACTGTTTTGTTCTGTCCAACAGTTGAATAGCAATCTATAAACAAACACAGAAAATCCTCCTGTACTGATACTACAGAGACAAGAACAATGGCAAAAAAAACACAAGAGCAAAGATTTGTGTTGACTGATGATGAGGTGGAACTAAAACCACAGACTGGGAGTAGTTGGAAAGAGAACATGGTGACATATTAGATCTGCATCTAGAGCATTTCCAGAGTAAGTTGTGCAAATGGAATGACTGCAATGAAAAAAGAAAAAGAAAAAGAAAAAAAGAAAAAGAAAAAGTTCTTCACTTTTAACTTGTGCCAAGTCACACAACTGGCAACATTTTCAGGCGTCTGTCCTTAACTTTGAGTAATTTGCTAACACATAAAAACAACAAGCAGACAAACAGAACCAGTCACACAACCTCTTTAACTGCAGGGCTTATTAATTATGGCAAAAATCATAATCACAGGTGCTTTAGTTAATACTGACATCATAAATAGTAGTTTTATGTCAGTTATCTTATTTTAATGACCTGTGAAAGCCAAAATTGTAGCTTAAATGAACAAATTTACATCAACTATGACATACTTTGACTAAAGGACTACATACCAAATTCATACCTGGATTGCATGCACTTACTCAAAACAAGTTGTAAATGCCAACTGAGAAACAAATTCTTTACTCTGAACTGTACAAGCTTGTAATTCCACTTTGCATGCCTCTCATTTTCTAAATAATTTCACTCAAAACAATCTGTTCCCAGCGATTACCCTCAATTACAGAGATATGCACAGAACGTCATACCTCCACAATCATTCAAAACAATCCCTAACTATATCTAAAAACAGTCAAAGGAGCTTGCAAAGAAAAGCGTCTGGACTTCTTTAAGTTGCTTGAAGACCTTTCACCTCTCATCCGAGAAGCTTCTTCAGTTCTTCAGTTAACTTAAAGAAGTCCAGACGCTTTTCTTTGCAAGCTCCTTTGACTACGATGACCTGGATGACTGAGAACCTTCACAGATATATCTAAAAACATTTCTCACCTCCTCGAGCCCTGCAAAACGGGGTTCCCGCTGGAAGCCTGAAGTGTTGGGCTCATTTTTAAAAGGCATGAGGGCCTCACGGATCTCCTGTAAGGTTTTGTGGTGAGGGTTTTTCGGGTTGCTGCTGCGACCCAGTTGCCTTGAATCCTCTGGGAGCATCTTCCCTTGTGCACCAGTGTCCACTTTAGGTGGGTCTGACGGTTTCGACAGGTTGCGCAGGCTGTTCCGTATTTCCTGCAGCATCTGTTGGCTGTTGCCACTGTAGTTCGTGACGGGAAACGTTTTGGGTCTCCTCTGCCGGTATCCTTCGGGTTTCTCCCCTCTTTTCATGTACGAGCATGTAGGATGACGATGAAGAGGGATGAAGAGGATTTCACCAGTCCAGAGTTGCAGTGATAGCACAGGATCTTTGATGTCTGAGCTCACATCTGCATGCTGCAGCTGGAAAAATATAGAGTGGATGTTATCCATGAGAATGTGAGTGTACTACTTTACAGATAAACATAAAATATGGGAATTAGTAGTAGCCAATAGCTAAAACAGAACTGGATCTCGTTGCTTTTTATTTTATTTACAAGCTAAACTGTGGTGTATAAAACTTAAACCTTCAGACGAAACCGTTTTCCATTACAAATCAATAACTCACCCACTTGCTAGCGCTATTAGCACTGTTCGCTAACAGAGTGCTGCTCTAACGCGAACGATCCTGCGTCAGATACTAGCATAAAATGCCAAATACATCCGACAAATTCGCCATTAAAATCACAACTACCTAACGATCCGTAAGCTTCTGCCATCGTAAGTTTTCTCTGTGTTAAATCCAGCGGCTCAGCAGTGCCTCCGCGGCCTGTGTGCTAAAGGCATCCATTTGCTTCTAGGCTAATTCAACAACAGGATGCGAACTAGCCTGTTAGCTCGAAGCACAACTAACAACAGTTAGACAACTTACCAGAACCC
This sequence comes from Oreochromis niloticus, assembly GCF_001858045.2. Classification (NCBI taxonomy): domain Eukaryota; kingdom Metazoa; phylum Chordata; class Actinopteri; order Cichliformes; family Cichlidae; genus Oreochromis; species Oreochromis niloticus. The sequence goes on along the minus strand of NC_031980.2, from coordinate 17,325,014 downwards.
TCAGCTGCCGTTTTTCCGCCACAATTTCCTTCTTTCAATGGGTAAAGACTATTGCTTGACGTTCCTCGGTGACAAGGACGCAGTTTTAGCTCAAAACGTCCTTGTTGTGCCGTGCTGACTGGCTAGTCGTGTAGGATTCCTGGGATGTCTGAATGACAAGTACAACAGCTCCAAGCTATAAATAAAGCTAACGAAGAATACTTCCGTTTTTCAAAATAAAGTTCCGTTAATGTAAAAGACCTTTTTTTTTTTTTTTTCAATTGAGTTTAATTTCCCAGTGCATGGAAACTCGTTTAAACCACTGAAGAAAAAAGCATGTAAGTCAAAATTTCGCGTTATTATTTTGAAATTTAGATTTAATAACTTGACTTATTGATTACTGACGCCAAATTTCGATACTTCTCAATAAGTTAAAATTTTTAGATACATAACTCGAAATTCTGAGATAATCACTCCAAATATCATGGCATTATGTATTTATTTATTTAATATAACTAAGTAATTATTTATCGATTTTTTACGTTTTTATTGGCTTGGGTATTCGTTTGAGGTTTCCTTTTATTTTAGCACAGGGGCACTTGACATGGGAAAGATTTAAGATGGCCTGAAAATCCATTACAATACACACACAACATTATGCAAAGAAATTTTGGAGCCATGTAAAAATAGTTTTAGTAACCCTTAATTTAGGAGTGTTGAATATAGTGAGCCAGCAAAAGACGATCGAGCCCACTGGACACCTTTGGAAGATGTGAAGGAGGGCATACATTTTGGACTTTTAACTATATTTTCATACATTTTAAATGCATAATTGACTAGGAACTTTAACTTTTAAAGCAGGCCTGGAAATAGCCCTGGGAAAACTGTAATCTAGATGCTGAGTTAGAGCTGAAGTTGATCTTCTAAGAACGTAATGAAAAGATGAGTGATCAACTTTGAATTTCTGTATTTATTAAAAAAAGAAAAAGAGAGAAAACAGCTCAAATGAGGCTTGAGACATTTCTATTAAGTATTTTTATTTTATAACTGTATTAAACGTCATCTGTACAAAAACCATTGTTGGGTTGAACAATTCTGTCCGTGATGAAAAAGACAAATAAACAAATAAAGCCAACAGCCTCATCATCCAGTATTTTACACCTCCTGTATGACCCTCAAGCTGACACCAAATAAACATCTTCATCCACATCCAGTCTGAGGCACTAACATCGCTTTTAAACCGGGACCTGTCTGTTGACAAAAATAGCCTCTCCATCGGTGCCGCACACGAGACACGGACCGAGCACGTCCAGGCTGTTGACGGACAGCGTCTGGCTGGGCAGCATGTGAGTCGTCTCCAGGCGGCCTTTGCTGGAGTCTCCACTTAGCCAGGCACTGATCAGGGACTGGTTTCCTCCGGCTGGAGCCATTGCACTGCGGGAGACCATGCTGCTGTTTCTGCCCCCTAAAAATACAAAAACACTTATTACATTATGAACACAGAGGAATTAATACTATACTCTTATTTTATTAAGAAATAGTTTCCTGAGGAAATTTACAGGCCAACTTGTTAACTCCTGGCTGATTGAGTGTGAGACAGTGAACAGTATTGGCTGTAACTCTTGCCATTTGTACAGGTGTTCCACAAGGATCTATTCTTGGTCCTCTTTTATTTGCTCTGTACATAAATGAGGAGGCAGAGTGGGATGTCTACCAACTGGAAGGTTGGTGGTTCAGTCCCTGGCTACTCCAGTCCGCATGCTGAAGTATCCTTGGGCAAGATACCGAACTGTGAATTGCCCCCGATGTACCAATCAGAGTGTGTGTGTGCACAAATATTAGACAAGGTGCTTAGGTATTGGAAAAAAGCACATGTATGGATGTTTCTGTGTGATTGGGTGAATGATGCTTGTAGTAAAAAGCGCTTCGAGTGCTCATTCAGAGTGGAATAGCCTTATATAGCCACCAGTCCATTTACAACAATTAAAACTCCTTTTGGGCACACTGCTGCTGGAGTACAGCTTTGAATGACAGCGGCGAGCTTTTTCTTTGGCTCAAAATGTCATTCTGAAGGAAATTAAATTAGTTGGTAAATAGTGTAAAAAAAAATCATATTTATACCACAAAGCTGACTTGCCTTGTAAGAAGGAAGGCATGTCTGAATGGGAGGATGTCTCCCAGTGCAGCAGCGAGCCATCCTCTGAACATGTGAACAGGTGATCTGGGTTGGTTGGGTGAAAGTGGACCTCCCACACTGTCAGGAAAACCAAAGACATACGTATGAAACCATTATTTACGCGCACAACATCTTTGAATTTACGTTTTAATACATCTTCCCACAATAAGCCGACTTTACTTTCAGCCGTATGTGCCTCCATCAGTGAGAAGGGCGTGTTGCCTTGTCTCACATCCCACACACAGAGCATGCCATCCTGGCCTCCTGTGGCCACGATGTGCTGCTGGTTCGGATGTCTGTCCACGCAGTGTAAAGGAACTCGATCCCCTGACCTGGATGAACAGAAATCAACTCATCAGACTTGCTTATAATTGAAATAAACAGGAAGGAGAAAACAAAAAACTTTGTAGAATGCATTTTTTTAGAGCTCTTACAGGGACAGAATCTGTGATGGTGAGTTGCTTTGCTGTCTGAAGTCCCACAGTTTGAGCTGACCGATTGAGTTCACCGTCAAAATCTCTGTGGTCCTCAGATAAGTCACTGCATGGATTGTGCTGCTGTCGGCATTCTCTGTCAAAGGTTAAACAGTCCAATAAAGATCTTAGTTTCAACTTGTTTCACAGAACTTAAAAATAAACTCTGCTTCTTGAGCTCACCGATGACTCGAACCACTCCCTCCTGGTCAGCTCTGAAGACGATGATCCTACCATCTTCACCCACTGTAACAATTTCCGGGCTGCTGCACACGACGCTGGTGCAGGGAGCGTTGTCACAGGGATAACGATGTGCTCTCGCCCAGAGCTGAGACACCGAAATGGTCTGTAGGCAAGAGAATTGAAACAAGAAGTGAATCCAATGAATCCAGCATCCCACTGAGCAGTCTGTCTCATTCCCCTCCTGAATAAGGCTTCACTAAAACTTATCGTAATTTAGTTTGATGACATGGCCGAGGTTGTCACCCTATGTAAGGAGCTGGTCCACTGTAGTTTCTTGCTTGAATCTTTGTGTTAAGTATTTTATACACAAATGTCTGGTTTCATACTTTTATTGTGAAGACGCTGAAGAAAGGTTCAGTTAAACTACTTTTTACTGCTAAGCAAGACAAATTCCCTCCCACTGTAGATAAACTCTGCAAGTCTACACTTTGTTATCTCTAGTCAAGGGTTAAGAGTGAGGTCCAGTTCAGTTTACTGGTCTAGTCTGGTTCGTTACAACATATTCCTGTTTTGCACAAGACTGACTTTATAGATCATTAAATACCAATTATACAACCGTGTTAATTTCCTGATATTTTAGTTTAAATATATTTCGTTTAAAAATAAAAGCTCAGAGTAGAATCACCACTGCTTTGTGTCGATCTGATCAGGATCATTTTGGAGGTTTTCGCGACACGCACGACCGGGAGGGGACCCTGGGATAGACCCAAAACTCGCGGGCCAGTTTGTTAGGTACACCTGTTCAACTGCTCGCTACAACAAAAAGAAGAACCTGCCAGTAACATGGCTACAACTCAGTGCATGCATGTAATCATGGTCCTCCTGAATTTCAAACTGATTATCAGAATGGGGAAGAAACATGATGTGGTTGTCATGGTGTCAGACAGGCTAGTTTGAGTATTTCAGAAACTGCTGGTCTACTGGCATTTTCTTGCACAACCATCTCTGGGGTTTAAAGAGTATGGTCTTAAAAAGATAAAATATCCAGTGAATTACTGTCAGCTGAAGACAGGAAACTGAGGCTACAGTAAACATGGGCTCAACAAAACTGGGCAACAGAAGATTGGGAAAAACATCACCTATTCTGATGAGTCTCGATTTCGGCTGCAGCATGCACAAGGTAAGGTCAGAATTTGGTGTAAAGAATGTAAAAGCACAGAGCCATCCTTCCTTGTATCAACAGGTCAAGCTGCTGGTTGAGTAATGGTCTCCAAAGTCACCAGATCTCAACCCAATAGAGCATCTTTGGGATGTGGTGGAACTAGACATTCAGATCATGGATGCCCAGCTTGGAATTAGCAAGGTGTGTATTAAAAAATAGACCATTAAGTGCATCCCATCTGCATCAGGAGTACCTCAGGATCCCCTAAGAGGAACTCAAAAGCACTGGTAGAGAAGAACACATTTGAAATAACATGCTTAGCATGTTTCCTCCATTATCCAATATTTGATCATTTGAAGATGATGGATGGATTGGCTTTCTTCGATGTGGAGAACAAAGGTCATATCAAGCTCAACATGAGGCATCCATAAAACATGACATACAGCACCTGGCTGTTTTGGTGGTGTCGAAAGATGGTGACGGCTCCTGTTGATGACGCTGTGACTATTCTGTCCTGGTCCAAAAACTGCAAATACATGAAGGAAAACGGATCAGGCCATATTGTTGAAGTTGTTAGTCCCACAGATGGGACGGATAAGACTAAATGTTCTGCAAAAATAAAAAGGTATTTTTATAGACATGAGCTTGGTTTAAGTAAGACTAAGATGTCACAATAAAGGCCTAAAACAGTGATTGGAGTGCAAAATCAAAAATAACACGATTCACAACACCACAGCAGTTTTTAGACCTGGCTAATGAGCTACACATCGCAGTGAGTGGCTTACCTGGAGGTCAAGAACATCTCCATCATGCTTGTGTTCACATAAAAGCTGCGGGTCTCCTTCAAACCCATCTTCCATACCAGTGCTTAAATTACTCCCAATGGACCAAATAGAAATCCTGTTGTCCTGTGAGAGACACACATTTGGGCTGGCTAAGTTAAATTTGAAGACGTATTAGTCATTATAGATATGATACCTATCAAATAACTGGCACGTATCAGTAAGGATCCTACTGTCTGCGTGAATTTGGAAAAATAGCTGCCTTACTGTTGGAAAAAAACGTTCATCTATTACATTTATGTGGAGAAAGATGGCCGATATGTCACATTATTGTTTATTACATGTCTTAAATTGTACTCTGACCGTTACAGCGTTTACAAGTCAGCCAAAGAGCAAAAGATTTAAAATTCCGTTATTTTTCAAAGAAGTTTGGCGGGAGGTCCATTTTTAAAAAGTGTCAACATGCCAACCTCGTTGTCCCATGAGCCCGTCGCAAAGATTTCTGGCAGTTGCAGATCCGAATGTGACACTGGCCTCCATCTCGTTTTGCTGATTTTCTGGGATACGTATTTAGCGTTTATACTCTCCATGGAACCAGATTCCTGCGTAAAATTAACGAACTACTACTGATGTTAGCTTAGCAATCATGGGTAAAACCAGAGGAAGGTACGCGCCTGCTGTCAAAGAACTTCTAATTGACCGGAGAACTGCTACTCTTTGTATATCCGGTCTCATAGGGGGCGCTGGCGAGATGTTTCAGAATGAACGGGCCTCTAAGAAGTTCTAAATAAAAATGTAAATTTCGTTGGGTAAGCATTTTTCTTCGGGCAGATTTCATCATATTTTCGATATAGAGGATTAAAATGATAAATATGTCTATTGCAATAAAATGCTCTTCTGTAAGTTTTAGGGATTTCAAAGGTCTGTGAGCTACATTGCGGATAGCTGCCATTTTGATTCCAGGCATGATAGTTTCCCTAAGAAATTCCAAACAGCATTAAAAAGTATTTTATTTATTTTGAAAATATTATCGATACGTATTTGCAAAAAATAGAAAAATATCTCCGCAATATTGTCTGGAAGAAGGGGTACATTCTTATTTTATCCAATTAGCCAATCAGCCCATTTGTGTACAAAGGTTTTATTTCGAAGGGGAAGAGTTGTCTTAGATCATCTCTGGCACCTACTAAGGCGTATGTAAGTACGGTAGCCCAGTGAGACCAAATTCAGCGTTTCTCACATTCATTGCTATTTCCCGCCACCTAGCGGCCGCTACCTGTGCTAACTGCGGCAAATCTTGGTTAAGCACAGTGCGGAATGTGGCTTTGCCCTTGCATCAAACACCGAGCTTGGACACATATCTTATAAAACAGATCAACTTTTATGAATTAAAGGGGAGTGCTATGTGTGTGGTGGGGTGTGTCTGAAAGGGGGGCTCGTCGTAAAAAAAAAAAAAAAAAAAAAAAATCAATCGGATGCCCGGTGACGTATCCGCCGCTCCGCCGTCCGCTCTGGAGGTTGTCAGCTTCATCGGCAAAACGGTCGGCGCAGGCGCGGCACTGACAGCTGCTGTCTACTTACTCCGCAAAGTCTGCTTAATAATGGCCTGGAAATCAGGAGGAGCCAGCCACGCAGAGCTCGTCAACAACCTCCGCAGTGAGTCTGCATGTTTTCCTAAAAAAAAGCGGCGGCGGTGGCAGCGACGCTTTTGCAGATGCGTCGCCTGTAAATGGTTTAGTTTGGACGTTTAAGGTTAGCACAGGAGCTGGCTGGTTGCTAAGCTATGTGGTATGTTGTTGTTGACCTAGCAGCAACTCTCTCCACCCCTTTCCCAATTCACGCAAGGCAAAGATGCATCCCTCGCTGCGTTTGCAAATAACCAAGCTAACTCTTAACACTCAGATGACCTCTCCTTTGTTTGCAGTCAAGGGATTTTTGTGCAGCTAGAGCTTTTTGGTGAAGGTAGCTTAGCCTGCTAGCTCTATGTGCGTCATTTGGGACGCTGTAAGCCAAACGGCAGCGGCCCTGCCCACATCCACTAACGGCTGCCCGTGTGTCGTCCACTTTCACGCTGAATGGCAGTGACAGCTGTGCATGCAAAAGCTTAGTTCTTATCGGTGGGTGAGTGAAAATGGCAGCTTGCTGTGTCACAGCTGCGGTGGGAGCAGTGACTCAGTGCTACTACGATCGATCCCATCAATCCCACATGGTTCAATCATGCTGTCATGAGGTAGCGCGAAACTTAGTCACTGACAGCTCTGCGCAGGCATGTTTCCCACATGCATTTCTGTAGACCAGAGACTCCACTTCTGATATAAGGTTATCTCCCAGGGCTATTTATAAGCTTTGCAGTTCAGCATATCATTGCAAGCTTTAAGCATTTGGCCGAAAGCTCTGTGGTTTGGGCCTTGCAGGGGAAATGTGCTTCACAAAGGAACAGTAAACCAGGGTTTTTCTGACTCCAAACGAACCTTCTGGGGTTGTTTAATACAAATTTATGCATTTTTATTTTATTTGGTTATTAGTAGCAATATCGTTGAAAAATATTTTTTTTAATCACGACCCTGGTAATTTTCCTTTGATGGATGGCCAAAACTTCTTTGGATTTTTATTTTTAATATGCATGGGAAAAACTGTAAACATGACTACAGCAAAGACTGTAACAGACTGAACAGACTGTAATCAGTGAATACAAATAAACTCATGCAGTGCTAAAAAAATCTTTAAAGCAAATAAATTTCAAACAGAATTGCACCCCCCCCCCTAAGGATAAGCCAAAGAGGATGGATGGATGGAAAATATTTGTTAAAATGAATGAAGTAAATATCATTAATGTCTATAAAGCATTCTCAGTGAAAAAGCCAGACAGAGAAGGACAATTTGAAGTTTTGATCACTTCCAGCTTCTCTTGTGTCACTCTTATAAACTAAAAAGAATTTAGGCGTGAGCGGATCAAATCCTAGTTAAAGAGACCAAAGCCCGTGCCAAGATTTTTGAATCTGTAGGAAAACCCCTGATTTATTTCTGGGTTCATAAATGAGCCCACACAGCTTTCCATTACTTCATTATCTTTGCTGCAACAATGAAACCATTGTTTTATATATAAAAACACAAAAAAAACAATAATAAAAAAAACTCAAATGAAAACTGACAAATTCATGAAAGGAAAACCTTTTCACGATTAAAACTACGCCCAATTAAAGGTTCATACTTGGGGAAAAAAAAAACCCAACAACTTTTTAAGTAATTTTCTTTTCTTGAACTTTAATTTATTTGTTTTCAGTTAAATTAATTACTGTGAATCAAACTAAAAACGCCACAGGCTGCTGGGGAGTGGATTTGGGCTTTTATGGATGGCAACAAAGGACATAATTACTGCGGAACAGAAGAAGACGCGGTGATTCGTTTATTGCAATTGTCTTGTTTTAATAAGCTTTGGAAGCCAAAGTTCTCATTAACATTAAAATTTGCTTACATGCCAAGCTCTGGCTGGATCTTTTCAAGCTGTAACCTCTGCAAAACCAAGCTTGTTGTCAAGAAAAACACCCGAATATTTGTAGTGTCTTTCCACTTTTAAAGTGATCCAGCTCCTTACCTTCAAGAAGTCTGATGATAACTGAGTCATCAGCTAATTTTATGTTTCTATAACTGCTGCAGGACTCTTGTACATGATGATAAGTTTCATTATTAACAAAATCTTGCACTTGCACCTGGTGATATTAAAATAGCTTTAGTCCATATTTATGGCAATATGAATTTAACTGGGAACACTTACTGGAACAAGAAGCATAAAAAGCAACACATTAAAAAGCATCCAGGATTGTTTTTTCATTTCTTTCCTGTGGAAAGAGTCAGGATTACCTTACCTAACCAAAGTCTATGTATTTGCTTGTTATTTTGGGGAAAGAAAAAGTTCCTTTTAATGATAATTACACCAAAATAAGTCAGGGAGAACTGAATTAGCCTTAGCATTAAAACCCTTTTTTAGTGAATCTGTACAAAAAATAAATTTTGTATTAGTCTGGTGCAAACTGAAGTCAGCTCAGTGTTAAGTTTCACCTGTTTTGTGTGGTCATTACTCGCTCCACTTAACTGGACACTGACCCATTTAGACACATGAATGGCTTAAAGTTAACCTGAGTTTGCGTAAGCTGCATTTAAGCGGGTCACACGCAGGATGCATGCTAATTCCTGAGTTCTTCATTGTCTCTGTCCTCCTGGTCGGCGCTCAGGACCTGTCAGAAGGTTATTTGTTTGATGCTGAATGAGTCATTCGTTTTTAAAGTTCAGCACCTAGTTCTGTGCTCTAGGAAATGTGAAGCATGCCTCTAAGTTGGTCACCTAGTGGGTTTAAATTTTAGGAACAGTGTGAAGTTTGAGTGTTTGCTTTGTGAATAATTAAAGATGGGAGGATCGTGGCTTGAAATGAGCCATTAGATATTAGTTGTAGATGTTCGTCTGTCAGCTTGTGTGGTTTCTGTGTAATGTATCCTAAAGTGGCTCATGGATCAGAGGGTGAGGGGAGTTGGTGATGACAGCAGAGCCGGCTGTCGTTGGCTTTTCCTGCCTCTGGAACTCACTGCAAAAGGATCCCGTTAGGAGGGATTATTGTGAAGACACTTCTTCACGAAGCTTTTTTGTTTGTTTCTTTGGTGACCTGTCTGTAAGCTTTGGCGTTTCTCTGCTGCACGCATACTGGTCAGCACACACGGGTCACAGCCTGTGTTTAGGCTGCAATTTCTTAATTTCTTGCATTTTCTTCTTTGAAAGTAGTCAAAAAAAAATTCTTACTTTGATTTTCTTTGCTTTTTTTCTTTGGTTTGCAACTTCATCGTCATCATGCACATTCTCATCTTCCTTCATCTCATCTTCCCTGAGAAGAAGTGCTCAGTGCATCATGGGAACTGTCCTTTCAGCTCAAGCTTATTGCAGCATAATTAAGGATTGGTTCAGGCTCCTCTGATCCAGCCCTAACTCTATGTTTTATCAAAAAGGAAAGTCTAATCTTAAAAGTAAAGAAGGGTCTGTCTCTTGAAGCCAAACTGGGAGCTGGTTCCTCAGGAGAGGAGCTTGATATTTGAAGGCTCTGCCTCCCATTCTACTTTCAGAAACCAATGAAGGGGCCAATGAAGACAAGCTGATATGGGAGAAGTACGTCCTGACTTTCTGGTCCTGGTTGGCTCTCATGTAACGTGGTGTATACTTTACCCCAATTCTTTCTTAAAAACAAGATCCAAGTTGAATTTTACTTAAATTTCACTTAAATTAGTTGAATTCTACTGAAAAAAAAAGATCATAACCAGATGCAAGTGATTGGGTGAGATGGAGGGACCTGATTCGCTCAGGCAACACCTAAAAGGAGCAGCTGAAAGAATAAGAATACATCATCTTACTTTTGCCTTGTAATTGTCACCTGGTTGTACAAACCCCAATGCAGAGGCTTTGTGTCCCACAGTGTGACAACCACAGTCTTCCCTGCTGTGACGTCTGTTTTTAGCTAAACAGACGCAGCGAGCTGAGCCTTCACATTGCACATTTCATCATGTAAACATTAATTTCTGCCTTAAAACACCAAATTAGAAAAATTCTCCCACGGTGGCTTCAAACACCCAGACATGTGGCATGTGTGAGGGATCTTGGTGTTGACCAAAATAATTGTAATTTTGCCAGTAATCTCACACGTGGCACATCCTCATTTATTTCTTTACTTTTTTTCTCCTAATCATCTTTGGTATATTTTTTGAAAAGCGTGTTTCAGTGGTTTCCACTGCTCACAGACTCTAACTTGTATGCTTGATGTAATTTAACAAACAACAAACAAGCTTTATTCGTCACATACACGATCATCCATGCCTAATGGGTTGATAAAGTGTTTATCTTCCATATAAACAAGGGTTTTGGCCTTCCCTCAAATTAAAATCACCAGACTGATAAGAATATTTGTTTAATTCACTCAAGCATGAAGCACATGTTTATGTATCTTAATGGTTAGAATTAACAGAAGATACTCGTATTTCCCTGCAGTAAAGCAACACAGATGTTTTGCTTTAACTTTGTGTGGACTGCTTGTACTTAGATGTGCAATCGCCCCCTTGAAAGTTTGTTCTTAGCCAGGAAGAAGCTTGAGGATGTGTAATTTAGGTTTGAAATGAGGAACTGGAAAATTGCTTGAATCAGACAGGATTGTTTTTTTAAATACCCGATAAATTACTAGACTTTACTGCAGTGATGCAAAAATATGAAAATCCAGTAGTTTGTTAGAGCTGTCCTGTTCATGATTTGGAAAAATTAGGGTATGTACTAGTAATAGAAGTTGATTGTTGTGAATTTGCTGTCTGATATCTCTATATTGTGTCCTTATTCATTCTTTTTGTCTGATTCTGCTGCAGGATTATGTAATGTGTATATATATATATATATATATATATATATCTGCCTTGTTCTTTTTGCATCCTCAGAAAATGGCATTATTAAATCTGACAAGGTCTACGAAGTCATGCTGGCCACAGACCGAGCACATTTCTCTAGGTGTAACCCTTACATGGACTCGCCGCAGTCAATAGGTACGTCTGCTTGTGTAATCGCTCGCGTATCGCCGCACGGAGATCTGAGATTCAAACTAACCAAACCTACTTCCTGTCTTTTAACCAAAAGGCTATCAAGCGACCATCAGCGCCCCACACATGGTAGGACTTTAAAGACTTTCAGACATTTCTGCTCCCTGTGAATCACAGCTTTGAATGGTTTTTTTTGTTTTTATTGTGAAGCTTGGTCCCATTCAGTCATTCCCAATCATCTATTTTTAGTAGATAACAGCAGCAGTTAACCAAACCCTCACAGTTTTGTGCATTTGTGCTCATTGTTGGCATGTTTCAGTCGTGTAATAGAAGCTTAAAGTGGATCTGTTATCTTTTTTCTTATTTGCTGCTGTTGATGGCACAGTAGATGCCCATTAAACATGGCCAGGGTTTTTTTTGTTGTTGTTGTTGTTGTTTTTTCATTCTACTTTTTGTTCTGGATGATGTCGCAGAGAACGATGTTTCCCAGATGTTTTCGAGAAATATATTCTCTTCTCTCTCTTGTTTTATTTTATTTTTCTTCTTCTTTTTATTATTAATTTTGTTTTTTGTTCATTTATTTTTATTGTTATTTATTTTTTTTGCAGAACTAATCATTTACACCTGTAGTTCCCAGGAAGGTCACATGAAACTTTATGGCGTCTGTGGCAGTAAATAATGGCAGCAGCCTCTTATAGCCCTTTTCTATTAGTACCTACCTACCTCTGCTCAGCTCATCTTGACTTGTGAAGTTGGCTTAAAGGGAGAGGAGCTAAAACGGCTTGTTTCAGACAGAAGGAATCATACAAAGCTACAAGAATAAAAATATGGAGCTGGAGATGAGCAGGATAGGTCCACTTTAAGCATGAAAAACTGAAACAAGCCTCACAGATGGCCTGCGCTAGGATTTACCGTGTGTTAGCCTGTGCTGTGTGACTGATGGGTTGAAATGCTATTGTCTCGTTTTGCCTCCCCAGCACGCCTATGCCCTGGAGCTTCTACATGACCAGTTGTATGAGGGAGCGAAGGCTCTGGACGTCGGCTCCGGCAGTGGGATCCTGTCGGTTTGCTTCGCACGAATGGTGAGCCACACACGTGACGGGTAAACACAAACGACTTCTCTTTGGTGGCATTCTTGATTAATTAAGCCGATTGATCCACTAATATGTCAACCAATCGATGAAAATCAATCAGATTGACTGCGTTCAACGTTGTGAACGTCGTGATTGAACTGAGCACGCCCCCCACCCTCTCTTCATCCCTCTGCGCTTTACAGGTAGGTCCTAAAGGGAAAGTTATAGGAATCGATCACATCAAAGAGCTGGTAGATGATTCTATAAACAACGTGAAGAAAGATGACCCCAGTTTGATAACATCGGGCCGAGTCAAGCTAATAGGTAAGACATCGCGGATTAAAGCTTTATTACTTTGTTTTTTCAGCAGACGTTTGTGGGTTTTGAGGAAGGGCTGCTGCTTCCATGATCTGACTGAACAGCAGACAGTTTAATGTTCCCCGGTGGAGAAAAACGCAGCAGTCAGTAAACAGCGTGCGGCTCTAAATAATTGAGCAGCGAGGACTTTTACCTCCTCTGAAGGGGGGTTCAAGAGCAGTTCAGTGAGGGGATTAATAAGAGCAGTAATACTTATTTATTCATTTCTCAGTTTTGTCTTTCATTTTGTAAATCACTTTTTACTGTATGATTACAGGTGGTTGTCGGTTTTATTAATAGCAGTGCCTTTGTTGATTTGTTATGTTTTCTTGGTCGCATTCTTTATCAGTTCTCCTTTGGATTCCTAATCGGTTTTCTGTGGTTAGGCCTCTGCAGGTTTTCACCATCAGCGTAGCTGTTTTGTTTTTACTTGGTCTGAAGAAATGGCATGCACATGATTCAGGTTTGCAGAAGCTGCTCTGTCATGAGTCTGATTTCATTGTTTTTTGTTGCACAACTGTTGAACTAACATGCCAGCAGCGACTAATGGAGTCTGATAGATGGGCAGCCTGGATTTCAGACCTTATTCTGAAATGTTTCCTTGTTTAGTCTGTTAATAATGGCAGATACGGGTAAAAAAAAATACTCGCAACTGGGGGATAAAAGGAAGCAGACCAAAAAAGATTTGTCTGCTGATTGATAAGGTAAAACACAACTAACGATATTTAATGTCAAATTAAAATTGGAGACACTTTGCTTTTGTTTGTTCATGTTTATAGACTCAATCTGTGATATGAAAGTAACTCCCAGCCATAAAATACTGAAATATACTAATATTGAGATGCAGTTTTATCAGCGTTACTCGGCTATTTCTGGCTTCTCAGATCGAAATTGTTATAAACGTCAGATGCAACATTGGGCAAGTAATGTGTGTCGTCCCACCTCGTGGGGACGTCCATCAGTGTTTTCGGTGCGACAGCTTGTGAGTGACATCCTGCTGCTGTTTCAGTGGGAGACGGGCGATTGGGCTACACTGAGGAGGCGCCGTATGATGCCATCCACGTTGGCGCAGCTGCACCCACCGTTCCCCAAGCTGTGAGTGTCTCTGAATTCTGCTGATCACATTGTTACCCTTTAAAACAAATGCTGGATACCTAAACTGTAAACCTGCTTCATATTTAATTTAATGTGTTTTTATATCTGATACAGTCATACTGGATTTAAATAGAATCCCTGGAATGTATTTTTAAAGCTTACTTGCTGTCCGCCGCTACCTCTCCCTTCTGCCTCCCTCAGCTTCTGGACCAGTTGAAGCCCGGCGGGCGGCTGATCCTGCCCGTAGGTCCGGCGGGGGGAAATCAGATGCTGGAGCAATATGACAAGATGGAAGATGGCAGCACCAAAATGAAACCCTTGATGGGGGTGATTTATGTGCCTTTAACAGACAAAGACAAGCAGTGGTCCAGGTGGAAGTGACTTCCTTGTCCCTCTACTCCCCCTCTCTCCTTCTCACAGTGGCAAAGGTGAAATGGTGTGGCTTGGAGCAAGGCAATGGATCACAAGGGGCTGCATTTTGCTGCTTGTTGACATTTTTTTGCTTCTTCCATACCATACCAACTAGCTGCACGTTTCCTTCATCTTCTTTTAACCCCCGTAGCTCTAAATTGGTCTCAATAAAAGGCGCCTGATTAATGCACTCTGCTCTGTTTCAAACATGAGGGAATGAGCTGAAATCACAGCAGGTTGAAGGCACATGATTGGTTTTCAGGAGCATGACTGCTTTGCCAATTTGGAAGCTTATTACCCAACTTCAACTCAACTATTTTATCTGATAATCTTCGAGAGATGAAAACAACTTTCTAATGACGTTTTATCTTAATATGTTGCATGTGATCTTCTCTTTTAACTCTGTTTGCATGACAGCAGGATTTCTGCTTGTTTTTCTTGCACCTTGCCTCAATTTTTGTGTCTAATATTTAAAATGTGTTTCTCACAGGGATGAACTTTGAAGAGGAACGCAGTCCATAATCCACCTTTTAAGTTTGAACCTGGAGAAAACTTGGAATGGGTCGGACAGCCCTTGACATTTTGTTCAAAGCATAACAAACGTGCTCTCTTTTTTTTTGTTTGTTTGTTTAATTCTAACAATGGACTAGAGTTTCATATTTGATGACGGCCCCGAGGGGCTGCGAGGAAAGACTGCTTGACGCTCTGCACAGAAATATCGGAGAGAGATTTATTATTTTTGTTTTTGTTTTCCAGGCCTGCATCCTTTTTGGTTTGTGTTCGTTTAAACCGCTGGAATTTTAGGGTTTTTTTTCTTTTTTTTCTTTTTGTGGTTTCACCATTTGATTTGCAGTCAAACATTTTTCACAGCATTACATTTCAGCAGCATCAAAGCTGAATGCAGGAGGAACCCCGGACAACCAAGACGAAGAACGCCTGAGCTTTTTAGATAAATCACCTAGCTACAGTCTGTGTGTGTGTGGATCATAAAAACTGTAGACTTCTCTGCTAAAGTATGAGCTTTCTTCCCATGGCATCAGTGTTAAGAACACAAACACACACATAAATTAACACTCAAAGGCTGATGTAAACCCCCACCACACACACACACACACACACACACACACACACACATCCTGTTTGATGTGCAGCACTCTTAGATCATTCTACACGTAAAATAAGTATCGGATCGTACCGAACATACTCCGAAGGGAGCAGAGCACTAATGACACCGACACATGCGCACGCACATACAGGGCTGTGCTTTCCACTTGATGTGTTGCTTTCTGCCGCTGGTTTCCATTAACAATTTGTGCAGGCTCCTCTGGTGACTGACACTAAATGGGGAAAGTCACTGCTTTGCCAAAATAAACTCCAACAATATAAAGCAAATGAATGTCTGTTTTCTTGATGAAAAAAAAAAATCATTAAATCAAAAAAAAAAAAAAGCACATTTTATTTTGGGTGATCTGAGTGATGGATTATATTTGGCTTTCACAGTTGCTGGAATGGCATAAAAATAAAGAGATGCTTATGTTTTTGTCTGCCTTTTGTTATTGAATCTTTTTTGTACAAGTCTTATTTGCACTTGCTAGACACAGTGTTAGGTACACCTTAATAATCCTGGGTTTTCCTTCAGGGGTACCTTAATTCTTTGGATTCAACGAGGTGCTGGAAACACTGCTCAGAGATTTTAAACTGATAGCATTGCACGGTCACACATCCATGGTGTGAATCACCCATTTCACCACATATCAAAGGTTCTGTTGGATTAGGAGCTGGTGACTGTTGAGGACATGCAAGGCATGTTCAAGAACATGGTGTGTTATTCTGCTTGAAGGAGGTGGTTCAAAGGGATGTAGATGATCACAAAACATATTCAGGTATGCTGTGGTGTTTAAATAGAAAAACTTTAATAGAAGAAAACATCTTCAACATCATTACGCCGCCACCAGCAGCTTGAAGCTTTGACATGAGGCAGGATAGAGCTATGCTTTCATGTTGTTTATGCTAAATTCTGATCCTAACATTCAAATGTGACGGCAAAAAATCAAGACTCATCACATCAATATGATTTATTCATACAGCGCCAAATCACAACAACAGTCGCTTCAAGGCGCTTTATATTGTAAGGTAGACTCTACAATAATACATAGAGCACTGGTGAGCATCAGGTGATGCTTTTCGAGAATTCTGTTGACTAATTGTGGTGAGTCTGCCAACTGTAGCATCAGTTTTCTGTTCTTAGGTGCCAGTACTGGCACCCAGAATGGTCTGCTGATATAGTCCATCTGCTTCAATGTGTGATTCAGAGATACCCTGGTTGTAATAAGTGGTTATTGGAGTTGCTATTGCCTTCTTTTCAGGTCAAAGCAGTCTGGCCATTCTCTGACATCACAATGCATTTCCACCCAGAGAATTGCTGCTCACTGGATAGTTTCTGTTTTTCAGACCATTCTCTAAACCCTAGAGATGGTGGTTTGGGGAAAATCCCAGATCAGTAGTTTCTGAAATACTCAGATAAGCCCATCAGTCACCAGCAAACATGGTACATTCAAAGTCACTTTAATGGCCTTTCTTCCCCATTCTGATGCTCAGTTTAAACTACAGAAGTGTTGTCCTGACCACATCCAAATTCCTAAATCCACTGTGTTGCTTGCAGTGATTGGCTGATTAGATTTGCAATAAGGAGCAGCTGAACAGGTGTACCTAATAACGTAGCAGATGAGTAAGTTGGTGCCAAATGTAGAATCAGCTCCATGTATAGCCACAATAAAAGACACAAAATGGCTGGGCATACCTCCTGGGATCAGGGACGAAGCTATAATTTAAAAAAAAGATTAACGGATTCAGCCTTCAAGTTCTCTCCTCCAACAGTTCGAGTTGCTGTTGAAATATATGCTGATTCTCTAAAAGAACCAAGGTGGAACTGGCTCAGCACACCATCAGTAAAAAAGACGGCTGTAGTAGGAATCCAGTTTTCTTCACGCCAAACCCTACACTGTGACAAATTATGAAAAGTCAGTTGTAAAGCTAAATGATTTTAAAAGATTTTTTCTTGACATGATGGACTAAATGTATGATTATCAAAATTCCAGAAATACAAGAGGGAGAGACGAATCTCTACAAATATGATGATCATCTCTAAATAAAATCGTTTTTGCAAATCCTGTTGTTAACATATAACCCGGTCCTTTTGATTTTTAAAATAAACTTTAATATGTTACATGAAAGACAGCACTTTGGGGGAATACATTTGGCAAAATAAATATATATATATATAGATATATGGTATACACTCCAATTATGTTGCCTTATTAGAGAAAAATACGCAACAAAATCATACAGGACTAGAAATTCACAAAAAGACTTTGCTATAGTTTTAAATGATTCTGGCAAACTTTAAAGAACACATATCATAATTTCCAGCCCCATAATATAAAATTTTAGACTAAGAGAGAGTAGCTTTATATGATTCATAATTCAAAATAATGCTTATTATTATTATTTGGCATACTTGGCTTTGTGCAGCCCCCCGGTTCATCCTCTGTGAGTTCCCTCCTTTAAAGCCAGCGATTCTCGAACCACAATTTTATCAATTACTACCGACAAAAAAAGACAGTGCTGAATTTCAGGGGACTAAAGGTCAGCAGAAAAGCTCATGAGCAAAGCCTCGAGTGTTTAATTTTTCATAAAAAAAATAATGTTCATTAAACTTCACACTTTACCCAACTCACTCACACCCCACCTACTGTGACTCTGTGCTCTACAGTCTGAGAAACACTGCTTTATTTGACTGTTTATGCAAATATTTTATTACAGGCTGTGTTGAATATTTTGGCTGCTTGACCTTTTGGGACAAATGAAGTACACTCTTTGTTTTTCTGAATGGCTACAGGTCATAAACAGAAGGTTTGACAGGCAGGTGGGTGGGGTTTCTGTCCTCAGACCCATGAATGTATGTGTGGCTGACATGACCAAATTTGGTATATCTGCTCTCACTGACATCATAAAGAACCAAGAGGAAGAAACGGAGCCTGAAACAGAGCATTTAACAGAGTCTGAAGCCTTCTCGCTCACATATGCTGACCACATGACTAGACTCTGATTATATTTAATATGAACATCCACCATTGTAAAAGTGTGTATATGTGTTTATGTATATGAAAAAAATCAGGTCCTATAGGACTGTAACAGGCACTCAATGCTTTTTGTGTCTGCCGTACGGCAATTTAATGTGATTAAAACGCACAGCACAAATGGCACATTAAAGTCGCACAGAGGCAGAAATAGCGCATGTTTTGTGCAGTAAAATGAAAATGTTTGTCTCAAAGTAACCAGTGTTTAATGAATCAGTCGTAATAGATGAGACAAGTGTCTGTTTTAGTATATGTATCAGACCTAAGGGGAAACGCTGATACTCCATCAGTGACTTTGTTAGGACATAAGTATGAATTCACAAGCATCTCAGTATGTTCGCTGAATCTATCAGCAGCTGATGTACAGTGTCAGTCAGAGGGGATCGCTGTGGAGGTGTTCGGCAACGTTCACGGCAGCAGAGCTTTGGATCTTTCTAACAGGAAACGAGGATAAATTAAGAGACATCGAAGAAATGCAGAGTGCAAATTCAGAACGTCCTGGATCGGGCTCTGATGGTTCTTTTCTCGGGTCTCTGATTGGCTACAGGTACATGCCATTAATGAGGTAATCTGACTCCTCTGTAGTGAGGGGACGCGCTTTCTTCAGTTTGTGGCGGACGAGCCTGAGACGACAGCTGATCATGAGCAGCAGCAGAGCTGTGATGATTAGGCCAAGTGCCAGAGGAAGGATGGCACCTGGAGAAAGAAATGCGTCCCATTCAGAAAAGGTCATCGGATAGAGAGGGAAGAGCCACAAAAAGCAGACAGAAGCTCTGGGTCTCACCTGACTCTGGGACTGGGTGTCCTCCCATGACTGGAAATGGTTTGGAGATGGGGGTGTCACTCACTGCTTGGCTCTGGGTGGCTTTAGGGGAAGCTTAAAAAATAAAACCGCTTAGATGAGAAAACAGCTGACTCACAACACTGAATAACTGACATGTGTTTGATTCTTTGGATGAATGTACCTATCTCAGTCTGCTTGGTGACTGGAGGAGCCACACTAGCAGGTCTGAAAGCTGGACCTAAAAGGTGTTCGTACATAATAAAGTCAATCTTACTACAAAATGAGGTTAAATAAATAAATCAAAATTAATGTAAGGTGAGCTCTCACTTTTTTGTATGCATTCACTGACACAGTCCGACTCCTGGAGGAAGTTGTTATGGTTTCCCTGGCAGCCTCCGTACAGGAAGTGTTTGCACTCTCCCGCATTTTGGTCGTAATACCACCGTGGGAAGGTGCCTTTACAGGGTCCCACAACTGGAGCAGCAGCACAAGGGTCTAAAGGAACAAGACACGGCCTTTATATTTAACACATTTAAATGATTCTTGCACAGCAATGACACCTGTTCAGAGACAGTAGTAAAAAAGCAAAATCCTTTTCAGTGGCCAGCATGGGGCGGCTCCTCCGGCTGGCAGAAGACTTCCAGTTATGTAGAAGTCAGTGGTAACAGCCCTCAGTGCCCTTGATCTGTGACCTCAGTAAACAATTTTATGGGCTCAGTCACCAGCTTCAGATCATAATGAATACAACAAAATCAGTTTATTTTGGAATTTATGCTAATTATTAGAGACAGGAAGGATAACAGTGGTGTCCTCAGTTTCACTGTCCTGATCCCTCATTTGTCACATCAAGTTTAAAAAAATCAACAGCTCGAAGTTGAACACTCAGGTCAAGGCTGGAAGATGAAGTACATATTTACTACAGCCTATAGTAGCTAGTGTTACAATTTTAATATCAAACTCTTCAACATTTATCCTACAAATGGATTCGGGTGACTTGATTTTAGCATTGAATAATGATTCTTAAATACTATTATGTAATAAGAGAGATACTGTTACAGTATTAAACATACTGCCATATAAATAGAATGGCACGCCACTCGAATAACCCTGACTTTACAAGTCCATTTTTCTGTTTGTTTTTATCTATTTAATCAAAGTGTGCATTTGAATAAATGAAGGTCACTTAGTCCTTCCATGTACAACCTGACAGAAGTATCTTACTTCTCTGGTAGTAGTGACTCTATAGTGTAGTGTAGGTTATAGACAGAAGAAGATAAATTAATAAGAAGATTGATAGAACATTAGTCTAAGATGATTGTGATAAGCCATGTTTTTCCTTGTATCTGACCATTTTCAGTGTATTTTCTACTTAAACAACTTAATACTGATATATTAATATTTTAAGCATAGAGGGGCACTACTACTGTTCACTGAGCCTCATCACAAATGGTCTCAGTGCTAAGGTGGCTGATGGTGGCTAAGGCTGATGTATCCCATATTACACAGGAACTGGGATAAAAGTCAGTGGCAACATTTCTGATGGAGTGATGAATCCAAAATGTAAATATTTAGGTTCAGTCTTTTTACTGCCAATTCAGTAAAAGCGTAGCTTGACAGAAAAACACACAATGGAACACCATCAGTCATGACTTGGCCTTCACAGTGCCCGGACCTCAACATCATTGAAGCAGCGTGGGATTATCTTGACAGAGAACAGAACAAAAGACAGCCAACATCCAAAAAAGAGCTTTGGATGTCCATGAAGCTTAGAGAACTACTCCTGAAGACTATTCACAGAAATTACAATAAAGTTTATCTAAGGGAGCTCAGGAAGTGTAGAAGAATAAAGGTGGTCCAACCAAATATTGACTTTAAATCTTCTTAGGATCGTACAAACTCTGTTTTGCCTTATATACTGTATTTCCATGTGTGCATGCATTTCTTGTTTTTCTAGCAAAAGATAAAGAAAAGAAGGGTGACCAAAAGACTGCTGTTGTCATAAAGTGGGTTTAACAATCTGCAGCTTTTCTATGTTTGATATCGGACATCAAACAAGCTTGGCTGTAGGACTGTTGCTTGGACTTTGTGTCTAAATAAAGAGATAAAGTGATACGGACATCTAAGATTACTTTGAGCCCTTGTACCAGCGACTTAAGATATCATCCAATGTCATCATCCACCTTGAGTGCAAAGGTCAAAGCCCTCTACACAACAGTGGATTAACTATTTTTCCTTTTGACTTTGAGCACTAAACAATGAGGTATCATCTTAGTTTCCTAAGCACTTGGACGTGCATTTGTCAAATGAAGAAAAGACTCCTGAGAATGCACCTTGAGCACAAAATATCTATGGTAAAACAGCAGTGTGGTCAGTGACATTCAGGGATCAGATGGCAGAGCAGACAGAGGAGCTTTGTTCCAGCACTCAGAGTGGATGCAGGCAAAGAGCTGCTTTCCCAGGGACCGCAGAGTGGCCCTGTGGCTTTGCCAGCATTTTGAGCTCCGTGCCATGACTCAGTGGCTGCCTACAGGCTCCATCTGCTTCAGTACCCAGACACACCAAACCCTCTTGGTCTCTTCACAAAGGGGATTCTGCACCAATGACACAAATTCCTGTATCCTACATTTTCATATTGTTCTGTTCCTCCTTTCCTAAACAGACTGCAATGAAGAAATGCTCCAAAGTGTGACTAAAGTGCTTTAAACATAGCTAAAATCACCATTTTATATTAATTGCCTAAATCTGTCTAATAATGAGCAAGCTGAGTACACTGTAGACATGGGCTTTCATCTATAAAGGTTTTGGCTGCACACACTGTCTCAGTTGTGGCGTTGCCTCTTTGGAGGCTGGAACTACGCCATAAAACGACCTCTGTGATAACACATGCCAACCTATTTCTTCAGAAAACCATAGGCTACCTGAGCTTAACTTAGTACTTTTTTATTTCCTCCAAAATAAGCTTCATAGTCCATATGCTTCTTATTTCGGTGTCTAGCCCTGGACAACCAAGGTTGCCTTCCTTTGTGCTGTCCATGCCGCTAAGAATAGCTTCTTTTTTTTGCTAAAAAAAGCTTCATTATTGTAAAAACAACAATAGAAAGAAAATAAATAACTATTAGTATTTTGTTGATCCTGCTTGCTTTACAGGTGAACTAATAACTTCAGCGTCACTTTTAAGAACAGGCTAGCAGTTGGCCAATCAAACTTGGCTTACATACTTTTTTACTGGAGCCAGACCGCTGGCTGTGACAAACAACTGGCTCTAGTTTTAGTGCAGACGTCCAGCCCAACCAGTATTAATGCAAAATAATTCAATTATGTTGTATTCCTGAAACTCTTAAATAATTAGTAACATGAACTCTGTACATATGTTGCGATAACAGTTGGTTAATTATTGCTTTAATGGAATTTCTTATGTTGGACTTGCGGCACCATCTTGTGGTTTACAGTGGTTATCATGACGGAGCAAAGCCTGTCCCTTTTTCAACTTCACTTTATATCTCTGCATCTTATACAAAGGCTCCTTTTAAATAAGTGTTTTTCAAGTACCTGGGAGCATGCACTCAAAGAGCCCCGAATAGAAATTTATGGGATTTACTACAAAAGAGTTTCACAGTACGTTAACTGTGCGCTGGCAGGCATATCTAAATGTTATCATAGTAAAGATGTAGGTAAGCATCCTTATCATTTTTCCTTATCACTTATCAAATTTGTATTCACAAATGTGAATTAGCATGGTGTGTACGCGGTGGTCTGGTGGGATGAACCAAGACGTCGATCGTGTTGGCACTGTGGACTGAACCATCAATGAAGCCACGCTCCTGTGAAACTTTGAGTTGGCGCAGACGAAGTACAAGTTGTGGGAGAAAACATCTTTTTAAACCTCAGTTTTATTTAAGTGCTTTTTAAAAAAAATCTTATCTGAGTAGTGATTCTATATATGCTGTTTTTATATCCCCGAGAACATTAAAATGACAATTTTAAGATGCCTTCAGAGTTGTTTTACATGCTTTTACAAGGACTTTGACCTCTCTACCTTGACTGATTGAAGCCCCCTGTTCACTGGCACTTTGAGAAAGAGCCGCCTTGCTTGTGTCTTGCGGTGTGATGGTCTTCCTTGCTCCAGTTGGGAGCATGGAGACGTCTTCAGCTTTGTTTGTCTGAGCGACAAGCCGCTGAGGGCTGGGCGGGTCCACAGCGTGGGTCACTGACTTTCGGCTGCCATCAACTAGAAAAAAACAAAAGAAGCCATCGCTTAAGGGAAGGTATGTTTATGGATTTTTGCTAGCATTTATATCGATGAAATGACTCAAATAATTTCAGTCTTACAAAAGACTTCTATTATCCACTCATCACAAAAACATATTAACATATATTTTACTCACTAGTTGTAAATTTGATCTTTTAAGACAACTGTACATTAGCTTAACACATACTTTTTACAGGTTAATTGACCAACGGCTCCCTTTTTAGTCATGCTGGCTTCAGCTGAAACCAACACTGAGTGAGTTTGGGCTTGTTCAAAAGCACACTGCCATATAAGAAAGTGTCGTTTTTGATTTATAAGAGAAAAGAGTTCTGTACTGAAATTAATTAATTTTATCTAGTATGCATAATCATTAAAAGTGAAACTTTAATAGAAATGAAAATTGGATTAGTCTTCCAGCTCTAACAAAGTGAGTACTAGGTGTTTCCTACAGTTCGGGCAGAAGTCTTCGTCTGAGCGGTCTGGACAGTGCTGCTTCCCATCGCAGGCATAGGTGATGTCAATACAGCAACCGTCATCACACTTAAATTGGTAGTTTGAGCAGTGACCAGTACACACTGTTGGCACAGATAAGAATACAGTAAATACACATCTTCTCTCTTAAATGGTAAAGGAATATGTCACAAGTCACGCACCCTTGAGCGGTAATCAGTGCAGAACAAAGGAAGTTGCATAACATAGATGGAAGTTTTGGTGAGTTCATTACCTTCTGCTTGGTGTTTTGGAGCCAGTACGGTGACAGAGATGTTATCAGAGCTCTTCTGTCCCGCCGTGTCAGTGACTGTCATCTGAAACGTGTAGACTCCTTCCTGGAGGCCACCGATCTTCAGCAACCCTGGATGTGTTGACTTTAGCGCACAAACAAAAAATACACCTCTGAAGCAATCAACTTCTAGACTTTTATTTTGCCAAATTAAAAAGATCAAAAACATCTAGTGAGGACTACTGTAAAACAGCACTGGGTTTTAAACATGTAGCAGTATATGCATCATGGATCATACATCCATCCTACTTACTTCTCTGACAGACTGGCTCAGCTCCACTGGCACAAGAACAGATACAGGAAATGTTCCATACCACATGCAATCAATCCTAGCAATGCGCCACATCTGTGTAGCAGAGAAAATCTGCTCTCTCATGCTAATGCTTTATTTTATCTTTGCACAATCACAACACTTACACAGTCATACTGATGCCATCTGATATTTACTATGCTGTTTATATTACATGTTTTTTTTGCTTCCTACATGTTTTTAAATCGTTTTTATTTTTGCATTTTTGAATTTGATATAGTTTTTGTTGTTCGATCTTACAACATTACTTATTAAATTTAATTATTTCACTTTATTGAATTTATTTTTATTTGATTTGACAAAATGTATTTTCTGCTTTTCTACTTCTTTTTACTATCTATTATCTTATCAATAAAAATCTCTACAAGGGCAGGATATACAATACATATAAAAAGACTAGAAGACTGATTAAGAGGCACTGGTACTGAGGGACATAGTGAAAGGTAAGTAATAAGTGTTGTGTTGTTTCTCCTTTGCTCTGATGATTTTGATTTTGTGTGTTATTTTTAGCTGCAGAGTTTTGTATCTGACATCATTTGATATTTCTGTACTATTGTTATCTTTATGCCATTGTGCTGCAGTCAGAATCACTTTTTTTTATTCATTTCCAGCATTAAAACCAAAATTAGCAGAGCAGAATAACCTATAAAATGCTGAGACTGGTCATCTTCTGACAGCATCACCCACTAGTTTATCTTCCAATTGTTTCCTTTTCCCCATACCTAGGTTCTTAGATTTCATATTAGATTATACTTGCAGATCTTTCAGACCAAATTAAATTTTCCATAACTTGACCCACGAGTTTTATATTATATTACATTATATTATATTATTGTTGCCATACATAATTTTTAAGAGTTGTGCAACCTGCTATGAACAAAGAGTGTCTCTATAATGAGCACTGTGTCAACATGGCTCTGTACTTTCCTGCCAATTGTTTTCATTGGGAGCTATTTTCTGTTAAAGGTAGAAAATACAGAAAATTAGTGGTTTTAATATTTACATAAGAACAGGAAAGGCTGTGCAGGGTTTTTAAAATCTCTTTAATGTTATAACCACAGGACAGTGTCTCATATTGCTGCTTACCTAAGGGCAGTTTAGAAATAATAAACTCTTTATTTGTGTTGATTCAGTAAAGCATTGTGGATCTCTGCAGACAAGCCACTCTGTTGACTTAACTAATGAAAATACCCAAATGCATTTAGCTTTCTGGTGCCTGAGAGGATGATTAGTGGGTATTCATATTGCAAATGAAAGCATCAGAGACACCTGACACCTGAAGGAGAGAACAATAGAGATGTATATATGTGGATCTTTAGTCTAATCCACTGTCATCGCCATAGTTAGAGGCTCATCTACACCTGTATAGATTGTATTGACTAAGGCACACTCTGACCTTCATATTGATGGCTGTGTCTCCTTTAATCAGACTCCACTCATAGCGGCTGATGCCGTGGTCGTCCACACTGTCACGGCCATCCAGCACAGCCCAATCTGTGGGCAGCTGGATAACCACATCCTGTCCAGCATCACTGCGAGGAGGCTCATCCACGTCTGCAACATCAAGCACGGGTAAATGGAAAGTGTCTTCTACATGCCTCTTTATTTACTCTCTTCATCCAATTTTCACATTAAATCATGTTTGATTCTATCACAGGCTAAAACATGATTAGATATGTTTTGTTTTTTTGTTTTTTATCCACTTATATCCATCCACATATATCCTTTTAACTCCATTGCTCAGGCCCAAAGCCCCTCACAAAAACATCTGCTTCTATTCTCAGGAGGGCAAGGCTACAAACCTATGAGGCAAATCATTAACCCTCTCTACTGCATTATCTGGATAAGAAGCAGGTGATAAAGGCTGGTTCTGCAGTTAAAGTCAGTTTCTGTCAGCTGTTAGCTGACAGAAAAGTTGTGATCCTGTTTTAAACACCAGGGTTTCCTGGTGGGATTAAATTAAAAAAAAATAGAGTAAAATGACAGAAAACTACCCGAAGAAGGTTTTTTGCCACAAACCTGAGGAAAAGTAATAAATTACTTTTGGTATCTTAGCTTATAACACCTCATATAGAAGATTACAAAAGCCCGTCCAATATGATCATCAGTGATCTAATTATAACATCATAATTCAAGAAATAATTGCTGCCATAACAGGAAAAACATGCTAATGAATAATAACTTTTCAGCAACCATTATGAGCCACTGTACATGCTATTTTCTATTGCTCCATCAATTTTACTTAAACATGCATTCATGCACGGACATCCTATCATTTTCTAAATAACTTATCAGTGCTTTCTAACTAACACTGTGTGTATCTGCAGGGTCTCCCACCTGCATCATCCTCATCAGGAGCTTCTTCTCCGGGCCTCCGGGCTGAGCCGCTGGATGAAACAGGGAGGTGTCCCTGCGTTGTGTTGGGAGTCCGGCTGTATGTTGTGAAGCCTTTCTGAGCCGAGAAGGAGCACACATTCTTACTCCTGTAGGTGCAGTTAAACAGGTAACAACGGAGACTGTCCCCGGGTTGCCTCTGGTCCTCGTGAAGCACCGCCACGGTGCAGTGAGGCTGGGAGCAGCAGGCGTGCACACAGTCCTTCCAGGTGTACACCCTGTCCGGGGCCAGCAGGAAGGTGGCTCCCTGCTCGATGGAGTCCCTGGCCCGGATGATGCGATCCCCCACAGCACTGAAGTCGCCCACGCAGGAGTCCATCACTTCACCTGTCCTGTAGGTCTGGTCCTGCTGGAGCTGTTTGCGGAATTCCTCCAAGAGCTCCTCCACCCCGGATATTTTGGATTTCAAGTCCGATATAGGCGAAGACCGAGCGTCGATGCTGCCAAAGGCGAGCAGCAGCAGCAGCCCTACACAGGCGAGCAGCAGCCGGGGATGCTGAAGCAGAGCCATGTTGTTGATCACACAGTCAGACGGTGTCTCCCTCTGCCTCCGGCTGGCCTCCCGCTCATGAAGCTCCTTCGCGGCACAGACGGCCTTGCTACATTAAATATATCCCCGTTATTATCGTTTACCGCCACTGCTAGGCTGAACAACCAGCTGTAACCGTAGAGCCGCGGAGCTTACCGTTCGTCCTTCGACTGTGCTGGAAATCTGCTGTTGTCATGGTGAGGGGGAGTCGGCGATGGCTGCTGACGTCATGGGGATGAATAAACAGGACGAAAAGCAGCTCACCTGTTAACGGCTCTCATCCGCCGGCGGGGGCTGTTTGAGTCAATGTCGTATATTTTTAATTAATCTATCATGTTAAAAAAAAATTATATATATTTTTAAAATCTAAAATAATGAGGATTTTAATAAAATAAAAGACATAAAATATAAATAAATTCAACAAATACATGAAAATAAGACTTCCCATCTCTCCTAAACATTGATTAAATCTTTACTATCCCATACTGCAATACCTGCATTTATTCATTTTATGTTTTTGCTCATTAAAATTTTAATTGAATTCAATCAAATGAATCAAAGTAACTGTTTGATTTTTTTATTTTCATGAGTTTTTCCTTTGTTAAATTATCAAGTGCCACTAGTCTCTCCCTGATATTATTAATAGTGAGTGATAGTAAGTGTAGCCTTGTTATGGATTGTTGGAAGAAGTATTTGTATTCTGTACTTAGTCTATGGGAAAAAAAAATCACACAAGATTTAAGGCCAACTTCAAATTATACCTGTTAACTTTTTAAATATCTTTAATTCTACAATCTGGTGTTTATTTACTTCCCTATATTTGCATATCTGTGTATAAACCTAGTTTAATAGGCAGTGCTTGGTAGTGATGCCCCCTTCAAAACTGCTTATTAGCATATTATGATGGCTACTTTGTACATTATTGCATAATATTAGATCATTTAATCTAAACTAATGCATTGTGCAATAGAGTTTTGGTATTTTAACCGTTCCTAAAATGAGATCCAATCGTGCTCCTCAGGGTGCTATCAGTTACTGTGTTGCTATTATTTGGAACAAGCTGCTGAAATAGCATTGAAAGAGTTTTATTCTCACAGTCTTACAGTTGATAATGCTCTCTGAGTGTGTGTTAACTAAAGTTTTGTTTTCATTTCATTTAAGCTAACAGTAGCCATTGTCGGGTTACAGTTTATTTCTTTTGTTAATCTTTTAATAACATTGAGTTAACATGTAATGAACTATTCTATATAGATAAAATTGACACTGGCATACGAAGGCCATAAAAACATGCAAAGCTTTGAAAATGATCTCTGATCTCTGTAACATATTAAGTAGTGGAGTAAACATACAATACTGGTGAAATGTAAGGTAAACACAATACGGAAATAAGCACAGAAATATATGATTCATATAGTAAGTCCTAACTTTTTATTGTCAACATTTTTTTTTTCTAAATGAACGACCTTTCCTCTAGATGATAAGTGCAGAAATTACTCTTTTGGAACAGAGGCAGTGCCTTTTTTATTCATTTTGAAAATAAAAACAACAACAGTTATTTGAGTTTAATTTACTATGGAGAACAACTGCCATTATCATCCCTGCTCCCACATTTAGAGTGAATTGTTGAAGAACACTTCTAACACAGTTCCTTCACAGCTTCAAGATGAAAAGTTTTATTTTAACAATATATCACAACAATCTTGAATCAGATCTGAAACAAAACAGACACAAGGCTCACCGATTCCCCCCCGATTTCTGACGTCATGGTTTAAAATATTAATAAAAAAGGACATCAAGGTTCTTCCATATGAAGTTTGTTTGCATGTCAGATTTTTCATTACAACTTATATATTTGACTGAATGATGCTGACACAACACAAGCAAGATAAACACAATTTTGTCAATTAAGTGAGTATGATCTATGATTTGTGATACTAGAAAATACAATAATATAGAATTAATTTTTCACATGTGCTCATTGCAAACTTGGTCCAATCTACACGGAGATTTGACTGTGTTTAGAGATGTCTTTTTCAAAGTACATAAATGTCATCCACATAGAATTATATAACACTATATTTACATAATAGATTTCTTAAAAATAAAATTGTAGATTCATATTATAAAAGGAAATGTGGAGAAAAAAAAGCATGGACAATTTAAATAAGTCTCAGTTTGAAAAAAAAAACCAAAATAAAAGAAAAAACACAAGCAGGACATGGAATGACATCCTTCGGATTGCTATAACAATTAAATTAAAACACATTTAAATAAAGTAGTGATAAGATAAGCAATGATAAAAATATCAGTACAGATGAATGTAGTATTTTGTATCTCAGGCCTGTATTAGAAAACGGTCAGTTGTAAACATCACATCTTGTAAAGACAGGAGAAAATGTTTTTTTTGACAGTTTTCAAGATTTCAATAATAGATTTTCCTACCAGCTGTCATTTTAAACACACCTGTAACAAAAGCTGTGCCCTGTCCATCAGGTATAACAAAACTAGTGGCACTTCTCATTAATTTTTACTTTCAAAATGACCTAATATCCAAACTCTTTGTTTTCAAAATTATAAAATACTCCAGAAGATTGTTGTGTGGGTGGAAAGCTGCACACTTTGAACATTGTCAACACAGCTTCTTCTCCAGGATCTTGCTTTTATAAATGCTGAGGTAAAGAGGAGTTGTTGGGGACAAAAAAAAGTCCTGGCTTCTCTGAGTGGCTGTCACCACTTAAGGCCTTAGAATAGCTTCTGCCTGTAGTCTGTGATGGCCTTCCATACCTTACACAAGACCCCACCTCTGTCAAGACAAACAAAATACTGTTAGCTTAAAGCACACACCAATGAATATTATACCATTTGTAAGAAACCATCAGCTGTCAACCTATGTGAAAATATCATATTTTAAATGGTTTACTTTGTCCTGAGAGTCAGAAGGGACTCATGAGCACAACTTTGATATCTGTTGATGACTATTGTATCAAGGAAGGTTTTTGCAAAATACCCACAAACAAAGTAAGTTTGGAATATTTTAAGATCACACAGAGTTAAGACTGTACGGTCATGAAAAAGACAGTTTTCCCAGGACTCTGTGTAATAACTAATGTTTCTATATGACTTTATCGGTATCTCATGTCGTTGTGGAGGAATTTTGGCCCACTCTTCCTTACAACATTACTTCAGTTCATCAATGTGGTTGAGGTCTGGAATTTGACTGGGCTATTGATTCCTTTCCTGCTTTTTTAGCCATTCTATTGGGGATTAAGATTTGTGATTGGGATCATTGTCCTGTTGCATGACACAATTTCAACCAACCTGTGTGTCAGATTTGCAGACAGTAAGTTCCCCTCTGATGCAGCAACATCAGAGGGGAACACCACCCCCACCCCAAAACATACAATCACACAAAAAAGACCTACAGATACCCTGAAGTAGGGCTGCTCAATTAATCGAATTTTAATCTAGATTACGATCTGGGTTTTCAACGATCATTAAAAATGACTGAGCCGATTATTAGCACCTCCCTCGTGTTTTACTCTCGCGCTGCTCCGCGTGGCAAATCGAGCGCACCTCTCTGCGTTTCGAACACGCGTCACAACAATTAAGAGGACCCGAGGAAAGCTCGGAAAGCTAAGCAGAAGTTATTTGGAGAGGAGAGGATAATGGCTGCTGAAGAAAGAATGCCGTTGGTTGAAAAGAGAGGTAAAACGACTTCAGTGGTGTGGAAACCAATGTTCCCTCTAAGCTGCGCACGTGCGCACTGCTGGCACGGTCTCTGCGCACTGAAAATCTGCGTTGCGCACAAAAAAAAATCTAACCTGAATTGAAATTAAAATTAAAACTTTAACAATTCTGTTTTGCAGTGTTAGTCAGTAAGTGACTGGCTGCTCCTGTATGGGATTAGAACGATGCCACCTTATCCTATAGTCCAGCCAATAATGCGATTCACATTCGTATATACGCAGCCAATCAACGTTGTTGACAGGCTATGACAGCGTCCTTATGTGCCGACACCGGTCTTTTAGGGCGTGGCTGATGTGCAGTGAAGCCACATTAATGACAACGTGTACAACCATTGGAGATGTGAGCAGGACAGACGGAACAATTGACGGAAAAAATGTGGACTTTATACCAGTTTTTAAATAGTGTTGATAGGCCACGTAAAACCAGAGTTATGATAAAAATATATGCAATGTTTGGTTTTCTTCCTGAATACTATCAAGAAACGGTAAAAACGGCGTTTTATATGGAAAACGCTCGAAAGCACTCTCCGCCTGTGAGCAAAAACAAAACCAAAAAACCCCCCACCCTTTCCTATTGGGCGAAAAAAGTACCGTGTCGACCAATCAAAAAATGATATGGCAACGTGGCATTTAGATGTTAAGAAACGGGGGGAAGTTTTAGGAGTGACGGCGCTGTTCTGAGATGTGAGAGATTTGAGACGTTTAGCGCAAATCTTGTGTAGTTAGTGTGTAGTGTAGTCAATAGTTTTGTTGGTGTGTCAGAACAATGAGGCGGCTGCTGAATGTTACAGGTGTTACAGGAGTGATACATCTCCTGTTGTCAGGCCTGCAGGTATCAGGCTGTTCTCCTTTATCTCATAGTGGACAGAAATTATTTTTTGGAGTGGCACAAATAATTTGTGTGGCATCAGATTTGATGCAGAACAGCTGATTGTTCTGTAAATAGTTTGAAATGTTTATTTAAAAATGCCTTGGCTGCATTAAAAAAAATAAATAGCTGCAAAAAACTTTGTTGTTTGCCAAACTGAGTTACTTTTTTGAAGAAGTAACTATATAATTAATTGCCAGATTTTTTAAATTTTCATTGTAAGTGGGCTAAAGCAGTTAATTAAAAGTAGTCTAACATAAATGTAAATGCTGTAATTTGATTATTTTAATAAACCATGTAACTTGGATGGATTAGATGCTGGCGTGACCACAGTGCACACGTCTGCTGTCGCTCACAGTGGTCCAAGGGATCGCTCAGAGAGTTTGTGTGTTCGCTCAGACACATGAAAAATTAGAGGGAACATTGGTGGAAACATTATGGGTTCGCGGAGTCAGACGTGGATCAAATATTGTGCAGTATTTTGAAGTTCACTAAACATAGATGTTTACATTTTTCATTTATTTTTTATATTGCAAACATTTGCACTGTAATCAGTATTTGCACACTATTTTATATTATTTTTTGACCATCTTTAAAGCCATTATTCAATACATTGTTATTGTTAAATAAATATCGTCAAATAATTGAGATCTCAATTTCAGTGAAAATAATCGTGATTATCATTTTTGCCATAATCGAGCAGCCCTACCCTGAAGCAATTTAGTAGATATGGTGTGTACAGCTGAATGTTTGATATGACCACTGTGTGGCGCCAGATATCAAACACAACCAATAAGAACTTTATAGTAGTTTGTTTCATTCATGCTTCACTCTAAATTGAACAGAGTGTAAGTAGTATGCTTGGACCTGCACTGCTGCAAAGAAACTTTAAAGAGGAGGTGAAAACTGTAGCAGTAGCAGACATCAATATTCATGTTTAGATAAGTGTTGTGTGACCTGTTTGAGTAATTATTGAGAGCTATTTTCATCCTAATAAAATTCTAGAAGACGTCTGGTTAAGCGTCACATCCTGAGCATGGCAACATAGCTACGTCCAAACCAAACTGCCCACTTCAGAACTTACAAGAGCAGTATCTTACTAACCTGTGAGGTCCCTACAAATTAAATTAAATTTTGGTTTATAAACAGATTTACTGAATTTGTGATAAATTAAGTCCTTCACATATTAGCCTCAAAGAACTGCTGAAGTACAAAGCTGCCTTGTGAAACTTTTGTGTAAGAACAGGAAATGCAACAACACACTCCCATTATGCAACGCTCCCATCTTAACCCCCTTGTTTCTCTTCCTGTGATCAGGTACAGGTTTCGGCACGTATTTTGGGGACTAAATACTGAATACAAAATATGAAGCAAATATAGAAATATTTAAAGTTAAAAAAAAAAATCATTTTCTACCTCAGTCTTAAACTCTTCAGATCATCTCTTGTGACATCATGAAGGATGTCGTTCAATGTATACTCCTCACTGAGTATCTAAAGAAACAAAGCGGAGAAAATTATATTTACAGAAATGTTTTTTTTCTTGCATCATTCTAAAAAGGGCTTTGTTAAAAAAAAAAAAAAAAAAAAAAAATCAGAGACCCACCCTGTCTATGGCATCCTGGTCAGCACCGTAACGCGTCAGCCAGCTGGTCAGCTCTGGGTCTTCACGTCTCTCTGCAGGTTGGCTCCTCTGTCCCTCCAGGTCATGCGAAGATGTGGGGGTGTCTAACAGAGAAGATTTTGAGAAGACTCCATAAGCCAAACATTTAAACATTAACAAAACAACCAGTTTAAAGAGAGATCAAACATGCCGTACACACAGGAAGTGCATGCAACAGATGGACATAGCTGCTGGGTCTGGGCTTTAATCATCATTCTTTCTAGTGGCCAGCTGGGGGGATAAAGTGTGATATCACAGAAATCTATGAGAGAGTATTGTGCTTCTGTCTTGGTTTTCACTTCAACAAGTAGTTTCCTAAAGAGTTTAAGGTCTCAGTCACAAGTTTTAAATTGTATTAAAATGCAGCACGATGCTCTTATTGTGAATAATGTCCCAAAAGATGACAGAGCTGGGGATGTTTTTGGACATAGCTACCTTTTGATTGACACTCTGCTAATGTATCATATGAGAAAAGAAACCAGATAAGACATTAAAACAGATAAAGTGCTAAAACTGAGGCTGTGAAATAGGAGGAGAACAAATAAATGATGTCCCAGTGGTTAGGTCCATATTTCACAGCAGCACTCATGTTTGCTTGTAAAGCAGCTTGTAAAGGTGCAAGAAAAACTGCAGTTACTGTCGCAGTAACAGGATATGCTGCTTTTTCTCTATAAAAAAAAGCAACCTTGTTATCACAAGTCACAGTCACTATTACTGACAGCTTTGTGCAGTTGTGTAAACTGAACATTTAATATTCTTAAACCTCCCTAAATGTTGCTTTCAAAGTGACGTGTGCTCTTATTTGGTCAGATAAAAGCCTCTGTATGGGAGAAATGGCCACAGTGGATGAAAATATCTTAATTTAAATGTTCTTCGTCTAATAATGAGGTAGCAAGTTAATAGTTTCGCTACAAAGTAGCTGCTCTACCAAGTTCTTATAATGAGTTTTACCCTTACAGAAAAGCAACCATCATCAGTGAAAATCAACCCCCCCCCATCACCAGCTCGGAGTTCAATCTGTACACAATACTGGAATAGCTGATCAGACCAGCAAATTAGAATTAGAAGTCACTTAATTTACACCTCCAGTATGTGATAAGAAAGCTTTGTTCATGTGCATTGTTCCTGTCATGGCTTGTTTAATTTGTTTACTGAACTAGAGGGAAAAACTTTTAATTAACATTGGCTCTAGGAAGTATAAAGTACATTTTGATTTAAAAGTCAGAAGTGAAAGTCGAGTCTGTTCAGCGAGAAATAGCTGGCTTTAAAAAGTAAAGACTGAAAATAGCAGAAGCAGCAAAAGGTGAATGAGAAGGTAATTCAGACTAAAGTAGAGACCTTCAGGCTCAGTTCGCAGCTTCAGTAGTCTGATCTCTTGCTCTCTCTCATCCAGCACTTGTTGCAGGATGGACTGATACTCCCTCTCCTTCTCCAG
Source organism: Oreochromis niloticus (assembly GCF_001858045.2). Lineage (NCBI taxonomy): Eukaryota > Metazoa > Chordata > Actinopteri > Cichliformes > Cichlidae > Oreochromis > Oreochromis niloticus. Next base: position 17,289,869 of record NC_031980.2, on the reverse strand, counting down.
CAGCTGTTCCAGCAACCTGGAATAAAACAGAGAGATGCAGGTTAAAACGGATAAACTATGGATAAATGAAGAAGCCCTATGCTGTTGTTAACGGCCTTCAACCAGATGCCTACCTGTTGGTCTCCAGCTTCATCCTCCCCAGCTCCATGCTCACGGAGCGCTGTGCATTGTGGGATTCGTGGGAGACGGTGGAGCTGAGCGTGCTGACTCCCGAGGTAACCACCGTGTCATCATGAGCAGCGCCAGGAGGCGCCCTGCTCTGGTGCGTGGAGGTTCTGTCCGGCTCACCGTCGTCATCGATGTCCTCCTGATCGGCTGCATCACTTTCTGAGGCCAGACTGAAGTGAGGCCTCAGTTCTGCATGCAGAGAGAAAGAATCACTTTTAGAGGAAGCCCTGTAATAAAAGTGATCACGAGAGGTTGTCTGAACTGTTAATTCCAGAGACTGGAATCAGTTGTGTTTATTTGATTAACACAATGCTGTTTCATTAAAGTGCCCAAATGTGAAAAACTGAGGCTTATTGTTGAAATTGCACTTGCTATTTTTTTTCTCTCAAGATATTAAAAGAAACATGTCAAAAAAGCATTCTACTTTTTAACATTTGTTATGTTATTATAAAACATTTTTACTGTTTCAGCCCCTTAAGAACAAATTGGGCTCTGTGTAGCCGAAGAACTAAAATGAGCTAAACACCCCTGGATTGTTTCAGACTGTTTATTTACCAATAATTTGTTTACTAAAATGAAAATGTCAAGATTTTCTGTTTCAAGTAGTCACTCAGATTTGCTTTCCACTGTTATCTGTTGGTTCCTTCTTTTTCACCTCAACTTAGGTAACAGCCGTTATCTTTAACCTCATTTAATTGATAATTTCCACCACAAGGAGACGCGAAGTGATGACTCTGGTGAGTAAAGCTGTCTGTGTCACATATCATTTAATACCAATACTGATATTTTGCAGCAGTCTATCAATAATGCATTGAAAAGGGATTTGTACACCATATTGCTGTATATATATATATATATATATATATATATATATATATGTATAGGAGCCCTTCTTGCCCTCTAGGAGGCTAGAGGGCAAGAAGGAGGCTAGAGGGCAAGATCAAAGTAGCACGGAGGGAGGTTAGCCAACTAACCGAGTTGCAGAAAGGCGCGACAAAGAAGGTGCATAAGAAATACAGCAAGCTGTCCATACCTGAGGCCTTGGAAACTGCCAAGCAAAGACTCACAGCCTTCGCCAGCCGCTTGAGGAGGTACACCAGAGAGATCGAAGGCAGGAGAATAAACCAGCTGTTCTCCACAGAACCAGCAAAGGTGTACTCTCAGTGGCAGAGGAACAATAGCAGAACAGCACCACCAAGGCTGGAGATGGAGCAATACTGGAAGAGCATATGGGAGAAGGACGCAACCCATAATGGCAATGCTCAGTGGCTAGTGGATCTGAGGGCAGACCATAGCGACCTTCCTGAACAGGGTCCGGTAACCATCACAGTGGCAGGCATCCAAGAAAGGGTCTCCAGTATGAAGAGTTGGACAGCACCAGGGCCCGACATGGTTCACGCCTACTGGCTGAAGAAGCTGACTGCACTCGACGAGCGTCTGGCAGCACAAATGAACCAGCTGCTAGTTAACGAGAGACACCCGGAATGGCTAACCGAAGGTCGGACGGTCCTGATCCCCAAGGACCCCAAGAAGGGACCGGTCCCATCCAACTACCGACCAATAACCTGCCTCAGTACTACATGGAAGCTCCTGTCAGGCATCATATCGGCTAAGATGAACAGGCACATGGGTCAATACATGAGCGGGGCACAGAAAGGGATTGGCAAGAATACCAGAGGCGCAAAACACCAGCTACTGGTAGACAGAACAGTCAGCCGAGACTGCAAGACCAGACTGACCAACCTGTGCACAGCCTGGATTGATTACAAGAAGGCCTATGACTCAATGCCCCACAGCTGGATACTGGAATGCCTAGAACTGTACAAGATCAACAAGACCCTAAGAGCCTTCATCAGGAACTCAATGGGGATGTGGCGTACAACACTAGAGGCCAACTCCAAGCCCATAGCACAAGTCACCATCAAGTGCGGGATCTACCAAGGAGATGCTCTGTCCCCACTGCTGTTCTGCATAGGCCTGAACCCCCTCAGTGAGATCATTGACAAGACTGGCTACGGATACCGACTACGGAACGGAGCGGTTGTCAGCCACCTCCTGTACATGGATGACATCAAGCTGTATGCCAAGAGTGAACGAGACATCGATTCACTGATACACACTACCAGGCTATACAGCAATGACATTGGAATGTCGTTCGGACTGGAGAAGTGTAGTCGGATGGTAACAAAGAGAGGGAAGGTAGTCAGAACTGAGGGGATTGAACTACCAGAAGGCAACATTGCAGATATAGAGGACAGTTACAAGTACCTGGGGATCCCGCAAGCGAATGGGAACCATGAAGAGGCCGCTAGGAAAGCTGCAACCACCAAGTACCTGCAGAGGGTCAGGCAAGTCCTGAGGAGTCAGCTGAACGGTAAGAACAAGATCCGGGCCATCAACACCTACGCCCTGCCCGTGATCAGATACCCTGCTGGGGTAATAGGCTGGCCAAAGGAGGAGATAGAAGCCACTGACATAAAGACAAGAAAGCTCCTTACCATGCATGGAGGGTTTCACCCCAAGTCCAGCACCCTGAGGCTGTACGCTAAGTGGAAGGAAGGGGGCCGGGGACTGGTGAGTGTCAGCACCACAGTCCAGGATGAGACAAGAAACATTCACGAATACATCACGAAGATGGCCCCAACTGACCGAGTGCTCAGTGAATACCTCAGGCAGCAGAAACCCAAGAAAGAGGAGGAAGGCGAGGAACCATCATGGAAGGACAGGCCCCTGCACGGTATGTACCACCGGCAGATAGAGGAGGTGGCTGATATCCAGAAATCCTACCAGTGGCTGGACAAAGCTGGACTGAAAGACAGCACAGAGGCACTAATCATGGCAGCACAAGAACAAGCTCTGAGTACAAGATCCATAGAGGCTGGGGTCTGTCACACCAGGCAAGACCCCAGGTGCAGGCTGTGTAAAGATGCCCCAGAGACAATCCAGCACATAACAGCAGGGTGCAAGATGCTAGCAGGCAGGGCGTACATGGAACGCCATAACCAAGTGGCCGGCATAGTGTACAGGAACATCTGTGCCGAGTATAACCTGGAAGTCCCAAGGTCAAAATGGGAGATGCCCCCAAGGGTGATGGAGAATGACCGAGCTAAGATCCTGTGGGACTTCCAGATGCAGACGGACAAAATGGTGGTGGCTAACCAACCGGACATAGTGGTGGTAGACAAACAGAAGAAGACGGCTGTAGTGATCGATGTAGCGGTTCCGAATGACAGCAACATCAGGAAGAAGGAACACGAGAAGCTGGAGAAATACCAAGGGCTCAGAGAAGAGCTCGAGAGGATGTGGAGGGTGAAGGTAACGGTGGTTCCCGTGGTAATCGGAGCACTAGGTGCGGTGACTCCCAAGCTAGGCGAGTGGCTCCAGCAGATCCCGGGAACAACATCGGAGATCTCTGTCCAGAAGAGCGCAGTCCTGGGAACAGCTAAGATACTGCGCAGGACCCTCAAGCTCCCAGGCCTCTGGTAGAGGACCCGAGCTTGAAGGATAGATAGATAGATAGATAGATAGATAGATAGATAGATAGATAGATAGATAGATAGATAGATAGATAGATAGATAGATAGATAGATAGATAGATAGATAGATAGATAGATAGATAGATAGATAGATAGATAGATAGATAGATAGATAGATAGATAGATAGATAGATATGTATGTATGTATGTATATATATATATATATATATATATATATATATGTGTGTATAAATGTACCATTAGTTACATTTATATATGTTACAACAACATTCAACATATATCACAGGTTTCAACTAATATCTGGTACTGATACTGATGCAGCATACTTCCTATGGGTTATGAGCAGTGAACTTTGTTGTAACGTATGATAAGACTTCCACTCGAGTCTGTTTTTAAAGATTAAAACTTGATAATGAAGCAAACACTTGAACATGGTTGGTTCTTTGTTACAAAACACCATTACAAAGGAGGAAGAAAACAAAAATAGCACTGGGTGTCAGTGACATAACTACAGCTAAATTTAGCACGCATCCCACTTACTATTGATGTTTTATGAGTTTAATTCTTTGGTGAAAACAGGATATAATTTCCCATTGTAGATTTGAAACTTCTCATTTCAATCTGGGCCTATAATCAGCTAAACATAATATGTGCCTAAGCATGAAACTCAGGTCTGTCATCCATTCAAGTTATCGCCCCTTCACTTCCTGTCTTTAAACTGTCTTTAAGCTGTAAACACACACAGGCCTGTGCAGCAAATGCCCTCCTCCTGTATCAGTAGTCGTGCCCCAAGGGAAGAGTCATAACTTATTTACTGGTGCTCTGCTCGAGACACTGATGATCCTACCTGGCACCAGGATCGTGATGGCAGTCTGCACAGCCTTGCGGATGATGTTGTCCAGAGCGAACATCCAGTGAGGCTTGATGTTGTGGTTTCGCAGCACTTTGTTCACCTGGAAATGGAGATTTTCACACTCATAAGAGCACGTTTTACAGTGTTTTACCTATTAGTGATTCTACACCTAAAATAAAAATGAGTTCATTCGTATTTGCCTCGCAGATTTCATTCTGAGAATTGTTCTTAAGAGAATTGTTTATACTTCATTTTAACCTCTGCTGCAATAACTAAATATCCCCAAAGGGATTTTTAAAGCAGCCTACTCTTCATGGCATTATTAATATTTGCAGTCACGCACTGTGAAGCTCTAAATTCTTTGCAGCGATGACCAACAGGAGGCACCAGAGCTTCATCTACCAGCACGATTACACAATCCCACTTAAAAATATGAAAACAACCCCTCGCTACGTGTCATTTCATCTGCATAACTGCATTTCTGAGGAGGAGAGCAGATGAGCCTTTTAACATTATGTGCAATTACTCCTGACAGATCTCCCCCTTTTATCGCCTCACTTAAAGGTTACAAGTATTTCCACAGTCATCTGTCTAATCTCTGAGCAGGAAGAAAAGCAACAAGGCAGCCCGCAGCTGTCTGCAGCCCATTTCAAATGACAACAATTACACTGTTCAGAGCCTTTGTTTCATGCAGAGGCTAGAAGCACCTTTGCCTTCAAATGGGTACTTAATAACAGGAAATCATAGAAAATAATCAGCCTGTGAGGAGAATTACAGCAGCAAATCATCAATGTAGCAGTTCAGGTTTGTGACCTCTGCAGACTAAAATTTGATCCTTACTGTGGGTAAGCTAAAGACACTTGGTTATAAACTAAAAAGCTGCAGCAAACACAAGACATGTTTTATTGATTTGGGTTATATTTCATATTCCAATTATGATCAATTATTCATGAGCCCAGTGGGATAACTCAGATGAAGTGTAGCTGAGATTCATTGGATTAACCCAGTATCTTTTTCATGGTATTTCTATTAGCACTTACAGCATCCTGGAAGCCGAACAGCATGATCTGCAGTTGACTGATGGCAGTGCTGTCAAAGTCCAGCTCCAGCTTGAGCTGAGACAGGGTGTTGGCGATGATTTTCCTGTCTGCCATCCGAACAAAGTCAGCAAGACTCACCACAAGGGTGGAGATGTGCTGAGGTTTTAGCTTCATTTCCTCTGAGCCCTGAGGTAGGAGGCAAGCGGGGAAAGAAGAGATGAAAATGGTGGTTTAGGTTTACAACAGGAGCTTTCAACTAAACATCCCTATCAGATAGACTTAAGACATTTTTTTCCATGTTTAAATTATTTTAGTACAGTTTAAAATTTGTTTAACTAAGATAACATTCACCTTACAATTTCTCAGTAATTGTTAGTCATTCATTTGAGTATCCCTTTGGCCATTTGGTCCCCTCATTTAATTAACTGTAACAGCTGAGCTAATCTTTCCATGCACAGCCCGGCTACTGCACTGGAATGCCTGTGCGCAAGTGTGTGTTGTCGATCTTGTAATGTTCTTCTACATCCATCTATTCATTCCAATGGTTTCCAACCTGTGCCAGGGCTTCCATCAGGTTGGCCACAACCTTGTCCTGATCTTCAGTCAGGATACGGTGCAAGGTAGCTCGCCTCTCGCTGTCTTTCCGAAGCATAAAGAAGCCCGAGTCCTTCTCATCAGGTGATGGAGGGGCACTGTGGTCCTCGAAGTTCTCCACTGGAATGCTGAGTAGAAAAAGTAGAAACCCTGTTTGAATTTTTTGTTCCTTCTTTATGTACAGGTTTTAAAATCATTGCTGTACCCTCCTTATTGGTACTAATCAGCAAGGTTAATTAATTATGTTTTACTGGTGACATTAAATATAAGATAAATAAGTTTTTGCATTGCTTTAAGCATGAACATGTTTAAATTTAAATCACTGTAGGACACAAAAACCCAGCAATGAAACTGGGCCTGTGTCAATATCTGCAGTTCCTCAAACAGCCACTGGAGGCGAGCTTCAAAAACGAGTGAATCTCCATAGACTCCCTTTGTACAATGTGCAAGATTACAGCATAAATAAACACATTCACGACCTGATACTGAAATGGTTTTGTTTTCTGTTGCTAATTTTAACCTCTAAAACAAGTGTACAGGTGGTGAAATCTCATATTATTTTTGTATTTTTATTGGCGCAGCCACTCTGACAGAAGGAAGCATTTTAATTAAATTATCTGACGACGTCTTGCTGTGTGGTTAATTGTACTAAAAGCCCATCCGGGGAGCCTGTGATCCAATTTTGGTGAGTGTAATTCTAACACTTTATTTACATTTCATTTAGCACTAATTAGCAGGTATCTATGTGATGCATCCATGCAGTCTATGAATAGAGCTTGATAATCGTGCTTGCCAGCCTCTGCTTTAGAAAAAAAAGAGAAAAAATTCAAGATATCTCAACTCAAGGCTTCAACACGGATGTACATAAGCTAATGGGTAAGTCACAGTGACTACATTTTTTATACTGGTTTAGTCTAAATCAATACTATAGTCATAAGGCTATAACAACGAATGAATAATTTAAGGCAAAATGACTCGTCTGAGATGTCCAAGTTGTTCTACCTGAGAAAGAGGGACCTCTGGCCCTTGACATCCTTTTCACTGTAGCACTTGACGCTTGGCTTGAAGATGAAGGGGTTGGTGTTGAGGTCGTTGTCAGGGGAGACGGAGCCATACTCGCTGCTGCTGCTGGTGTCTTCCACTACAACAGGCACTGGCAGCGAGATACTGCGGAGATACTCTAGAAGACACAGGGAACAGAAGATGGAACAAAATCGTAAAGGTGTTTGTTTCATCATCATCTAACTAAAGATTTCGCTGTATAGCAGCATGCTTTCTATCTGTTATGGTGTTTGTGTGCAACTGATGAAACAGATTACAAAACATATTCAAGCACTTGGGAAACCATCTTGTTGTTTACTCTCTATCTTGAATGCTGGCAAAAGGACAGAGTCGTACAAGGCAGGTAGCTACCACCAAGAGAAAAATGTAAACCGCAGCCCAGATCCTATTCCGTAAAGCAGGGTGATGTTTCATGGAAATGACATCTAGTTTATAAAGTACTCCCACTAGTGGTAAATGTGTCTGAAAAAGCGCAGAGAGCAAAATTACTCACCTGATCCTGGTGTCAGAGCTGCAGGGAAAAACAGAAAATATGTGTCAGCAGTTAAAAAAGAACAAAACAGAAAGCAGGGTAACATTCCAAGCATGCAGCGAGGCACAAAGCTTCTTTCTAATCTTCTGCACTGCTGCGAAGGCACATGACTGATGCCGTGGGGTGAAAACCCAACAGGAAATGACTATTTTACAATCCAAATAATGAAGGATGAGCTTGCAATTCTTAACAATTAAAAAACGGTTTTGGCACTAGATGAATCTACTAATCACTACAAACAAAGATTTTTGATTTCTGATACTGGAAGCTTTCTGGTTTCTGGTTGTAGCCACTAGTATTACTACTGAAAACGATTTGCTTAAAAGCTTAATCTAAAAAGATGAAGCTGTTTGTTACTTTATTAAAATTTAGACGACTTCATAACAATAATAATAGAATAGCAACAGAATATCAATAGGATATCCACTATTCTTTATTCTACACTGACAACTCCTAAAAATGGCTGTTGCTCGATAGGCTTTGAATGGGGAGTTTCTTTTTTTCCCCTCTTAGAGCATTACTTGAGGTGGTTGATTTCAGCAGTGGGCAAGATCATTAAGAGGTTCACGCCATTTCCTTATCAAGGCTGTGAGTACGTAGAATTCTGCTACAATCCTGGAAGTCGGACATACATGCAGCCTTCGATAAGTGGCTGAAGAAATTAGGAAATTTGTTACACTTAGAGAAAATTATGTCAAGCAAAGAAGGTCTCTTTCAGAAACTTTGTTTACCAGTCTGACTGAAAAGTTGAAGTCACTTTTTATTGGTCTTATGGATTAACAATGTTTATAATAATGTGTTCTAGTTTGTATGTGAGCTTCCGCTATTGTTCTGTAGCTCTTGGTCTAAGAGGCTTGAGATGAGATGATGCATCCCCACATTGGGATTAAGGTAACTCCCCCTCCTGGATTCTCACACTCTTGTTGTTGTAAACAGATAAGTCCTTGTTGTGGAGCATTTATTGTGCATACAGTATATAATCATTTCTCTTCATTACTTGTAATGCTATAATTGCTTCACTGGTCTCTCGTCTGCTCGGCTCGGTGCTCGTAGTGAAACAGAGTGAAGGAGATAGAAGAAACTAGCACGACTGCAAAGCAAAGAGTCTCAAACTTTCCTGAAATAAAACGAGTGTGCATAAATGAAGAAGTTTAAGTTACAGAGGGGATAGTCTTGGTAATAATGTTATTGTCATGTAGCTATGCTCTGATCCACCTGTGAAGCTGCCCTTGCTCTTCTTTTTTCGGCTGGTGACGGTGAGGAACTCATCGGTGAGCAGGTCGAGCGCGGTGGCACGTCGGTCCGGGTCGGGTTCAAAGCAGCGAAGGATAAAGGCTTTGGCCTCTGGTGACATGGACTCTGGGATCTCTGGATGGATTTTAAACATGCCCACCTGCACAAGAATGACATGCATGAAAGGCACTCAGAATCTATATAACAAGTTTAAAGAAATGAGCATAGTGTCAGTTCAAGCAGGACAAAAAGTCAAGCTAAGCTGCAATCCTGGCAGATCAGTTGATCTCAATGCCTGCCTACATTAGATGATGCGTTAACCTTTTGGCAAATCTCATATATGGTGTACTGTTAAAGCTGTTTTAGCCTGGTCATTGTGCCTATTCACCTGCAAGCCACTTTGCAGCCCACTTCCACCACAACTCCTTCTTTCCTACTTAATCCCAGTTCCCTGTTCTGTACAGCTAGCCTTGCTTCTGCTGCTCTCATAACATGCTTTTTGTGCACTTGCATGGAAAGACGGGGAGGTGGAAAATTTAAACAGCTAACAGTAACTTCTTTTGACTACAGTGGTTCTGACTGAAACAAGTTTAAAATAACCGAGACAGCGTGAGGTTGCTGAAATGGGCAAATTATCTGATTAAGTTTAAGAAGCAATAGCAAAGAGCAGAGCAGTGTTTACACAGTGATGTCTGAATATGAGACTATCCACGAGGCCTGGCTGTGACTTGGGGCAGCAGCTGAAAGTAATAATACTTTAAGTTCGAGCATGAGTCTCTCATTAAAAACATGAGAAATTCCTGTTGTTGATGTGCAGGAATTTAAGATTAGCAGGGAGATATCCCACCCCTTGAGAAATTCCAGAAAGATGACTGAAAGTATATCACGAATCTTTAAGAAATGCTACAATGCAAAGTGCAGACAAAACACATGATCCCCTAAGAGATTTGTGACTGTACTTGCACTTCTTTAAATGGTGTGATCCTTATTGATAAAATGTGATGAGATCCAAGTTTCCCCTTTCATGTTCTTTAAACTTCAATGCATCCGAAGCAGAGCAGCATATGCCTCCTTGTTTGGATTCATAGCCTTTTAATTAAATCACATCATATGGAAAATTCCATGATTCAGAGCTTTGACAGGAGTGCTGTAATGTTTTCCAGACACCTCTTAAACATCTCTACTGCCCCTAATGGGCCACACGTAGCTTATAACAATAATTCACTGTACAGAGTGCTTTAAATTTCCATCCAAAGCAAATGCACGTGTAAACTGAGTGGTTAACAAGATCCAGCAAAGACACACCCACACAGAAACTAAAGGCCCACAGTGGAAGTTCCTCTTACAGAGCTATGCTTTTGTTTGCATTCAAACAAATGTTCGTGCACAGACAGTATTTGTAGTTTCTACTGGGCTTGGTCAGATTACAGCCTGCAGATTGAAACCAATGCAGGTGCAGAATGACTGGTTTTGTTTTCATAAAAAGAGGGAACTGATAAGCATGCATGAAAGAGTGGGGGGTTATTTTGTTTGTTAGTTGACTTCTTTATGTTGAGTACCTTTTTTTTTTTAAATACATGGAACATAATTTTGTAAATAAAACAGATGTAATGGACACAATGTACTCTGTATATTAGTTGTTTATATGCACAGTAGGTTTCCATAAACAGCCCTGGGTGTGTTGGATGGTTAGCAAAGGTTAAAGCATGGTACATGGTGTCATGTTGGAGGCATGAAGTCATAAGGTAGGGTTTTTCCAAAGAGAACAGACACAGTTATATATAGTTTTCCACCTCTCCTTTCTCCAGCTGAACAAACAGTTTCTCTTGTGATTTCTCCCCACAAGCAGACACTTGATGGTGTCATGTTTAAGTCATGTGATAACAGCTGAGTCACCTTCTTTATTAAACAATGACCTTCCAAGATGATAAAAGCTGCAAGTATCTACTGTTTGTGCTCTGAATAAAGGGGTTTTAGTTCAGTTCTTGAACTCTGTTACAGTAGTTTTATATTTATCTTAAAGTGAGCTTCGATCTAACCAATCACGTCATCGAGTGTGTGAAACAGTTTTAGATACCTTCAATCTCCCTTTAAGCCAGCTGTCTTCCCCTCTTAAACAGAGGGTATAAAAAGCAGCTGTGTGCCTGAGATGACCACATTTTTTCTTACTGACATCATAAGTATTTAAAAAAAAGTGTAAAATGGTACCATTGCATAAGAACAAATATTTGAAATTATTTGAGCAAAGGGTAAATGAAAAACAAAATAAACTTGCACTGAGAAGAGAAAAAAATAGAAAAGTATTTGTCAGTTTCAGTGTGTTCAGCGAATTTCCTCTTGTATGCTGACTTCAAGTTTAAACATGATATTTACTTGTATGACTTTGCAGTTTTTCTGTGGGCGGATTTATTTTTTTTTATTAGCTCATACAAGACTTTTATCCTAACAGTACTACAGGTTTGGCTGGTGCATGATTGACAGCTACTGGTATTAGGAGATTTCTTGATCAGCAGTTGCATAAGTTTCCCTGTTAATGCTAACCAAGACATTACTCAGAAATGTAAGAGTTTTCAGTCTTTCTCTTGTAGAAACAAACTCTCTTTCAGTCGGTTTTAGTCATGGTTTGAAAAAGACATAGATAGGATATCATGCATTTGGAGCAAATGAGTAAAGCTAAAATGCTAATAACACGTGATGGCAAACTATTTGCCCTGTCATACTGGATTTCTCAAGGGTGCAATTATCAGCTCTCAAACATCCTCATATTTATTGACCTGGCAGAGCTGCAGCTGTTCATTGCCACTGTTTCTGAAAGATGCCGTTATGAAAACAGCTGCTTGCCAGCCTTCTACTTTCAGTTTTCTAAAATTAGACATCTTACCCAGAAGGATAGTGGGATATGTCGCTGTTCAAATCTCTCACCTTGAACATGGCGGCTTGTGGTTCTCCCAGTTCATAGAAAGGTGGCTTCCCAGTGGCCATCTCTATGATGGTGCAGCCAAGGGACCAGATGTCTGCTGGTTTGCCGTATCCCCGTGGGCCTTTGTCTATAATTTCAGGAGCCATGTATTGCAATGTGCCTGAAAAATGACGCACAAAAAAACGATAATAAACACATAATGAAAACTCAAATACAACCACTCGAATTTTTTACATGTCGCATACATGAAACAAAACATTTCAATTAGTGAGCATTAGAGGAGGTTGTGGGTGGATTATGGGTGTAAAGGTTTTGAAACCCAGACTGAATTTGTGATGGAAATATCTAACTCGCTCCTGTTACTAATAGAGCATTGCTAGAATGTTGTAAAAGTAAAGTGCAGCAACTCAGTGTATGAATGTCAACAAACCTGGACAAACCACAGGGTTATGCAACAGCTATAAAGGGAACGAGGAGGGAATGCTTCATTACTTATGCTAACTAAAAGGGACACTGCTGGTATTCTCGCCAAGTTTCATGGTGAAACGTACACTTCAGCTGAGAGGTATACCAGAGTTTTAATGATTTATTTCTTGCTTATGTAAACAACATGTGTGCTTGGCACAATGCTGAAAATCAATATTAGATGCCTGTGATCTTTGAGCCCTCAAACAGCGCAGCATTAAAAACAGGCATGACTCTGACATGGTGACTATGATCCAGAAACACTGCTGCCTTCTTTGGGCTCAAAACGATTTAAAACTGACTGAGGCAAAGAGGAAAACTGCTGTGTGCTCAGATGAATTGAAATTTTAAAATCTTTTTGGAAAACATGAACGCTGCGTCCTCTGTACAGACGAAGAGACCATCCAGAGGTTCATTAGTGCCTATGGAAATGTCAGTGTGCACACCTGCAAAGGCACCATCAATGCTGAAAGGTATATACAGGTTTTAGAGCAACATATGCTCCAATCCCAGACGTCTTTTTCAGGGACAGCTTTGCATATCTCAGCAGGACAATGCTAAACCACAAACTGCATCTATTAATACAGCATGAAATAAAAAATACGACAAGAAAGACCTAAGACTGTTGAGCAGTTAGAGTGCTATATCAGATAAGAATGATGCAAAATTCCTCTCCCAAAGGTCCGGCAGCTGTTCTCCTCAGTTCCCAGATGTTTACAGACGGTTTTTATAAGAAGAGACGTACACTGGTAAAGATAGCCATATTCCAACTTATTCCAGTGTTTCTCAGTTTAAACATTTGACATGTTTTCTGTGTTCTATTATGAATAAAATATAGATTTTTGAGATTTGAAAATCATTGTGTTCTTTTTTTATTTACATTTTAAAAAGTGTCCCAACTTTTTGGGAATTTGGAGCTTGTATAACACTAATGATGAAATCACTGTTGCTGTTGGTAACTCTTCCGGTTTGCACTGCAGAGCTCCAACAAAAACTACTAAAAATAACTTTCATCTGGCTTTTGTTTTTTTGATCATATTCATAAACCGATGATGTCTGTGTGAGGTAAAAGTAGCGTCAGCAGGGTTGTGAAAGAACTGATGTAAATGCCAAAAATAGCTTCAATTGGAGCGAACTAAAAGTGATGACACAATTCCTGCAAATTGCCAATCAGGTTAGAAAAGATTAAACGAGGCTTATGGCCTTATGTGAGAAACAGCAACGAGTTTCAGTGTTGTCAGTTAATCACAGCTCAGTCCAAAGCAACATTTTCAGGTCCACACTGAAGGGAGTCTTTTGTTCTAATAATAGCCTGCAGGCTGCTTATCCGCTGCTTTTTAAAGCTCGTGTACTGAGCTAAAAACAGGCAAGCACACATTTATAGCAGGCGTGGGTTAAGAACAAGGAGTAGCCCAGTTTCCTGAAAGAGCTCCACCTTCCAGGGTAAGTCCCCGTCTGCCTCGAGCAGCAGTCATATGCTCTAATTCCAGAGGTCACACTATGCTGCAACTGGCAACTGCAGTGCTGACATTACAGGTCTGCAAATCAGGCTGATCTAACTGCAGACTCACGCCAAAGCCAGAGTTTCTAAATAGGAACAGTCTGCTATTTTTAGTAATATCACATACTGTCCAAGGACTGAAACGGGATTACTGCGCTGAAATAGTCACAATCAAAGAACAGCAGTAGGCTCGATACTCAGACACTACTGAGCAAATTTTAACAAAGGATGTTTCATAAAGTTTTCTAGTTGTCTCCCCTGTTATGGGGAGACAACTACTTGTCTTAAATATTCCATACTGGCTTGCTTATGGGGAAGGGAATAATCTAGATAGTGGGTCGGACTGTACCTGTGAAAGTCTCAGTGCAGGGGTTAATCCCAGCCAACCTTTTGGATGTGCCAAAATCTGATATTTTCAGGACGCCACTGTAGGTGTTGATGAGTACATTATCACCCTGTGGATTGAAAAGACATTCATGAGAACAGATGCACCAAATTCCAAAGCCGTGATAGCATTGATAACGTGAGGTGCTTGCAAATCTTGAAACAGTAGGTTACAACACCATGTGTGGGAGGAGGAGGAGCTCTAAGTCAAAACAAGGTGATTAACATTTATGTGGTGCTAATGAAGCTTATATGACTGATATGTTAACTCAGAAGGATGTGGCTTCTAACTCTAATGACTACCTATGATGGGAATGTTATGAGTGTTGGTTTGCTTTAAGTGAGATAAAAAAGGGAGCGTCACTTGCTTTAAAAAAAAAAATCATTCCTGTTGTAGCCAATGGGCTAGCAAAGAAAATGGTGTGAGCAGCTGGGAGGCTCTTTGAATGCATTTGCAGCAAATCAAAGTCGCTGTGCAAACAGTCACATGTTCAGACTACAAACAAGCAAACAAGGTTTTAACACACCCTAAAAACTGAAATTCTGCAGGAGCTGAATCACATCACTCTGAAAGCTTCTCTTTTTTCAAAAAACAACATCTGATTACTTCTTGTGCGTCTTTGCATGTGGAAGAAAGATTTATCAGTTCTAAGTACTGTGCGTTTTCCCCCTGTTTTTATCTTTACATTCCTCAGACGTGTTGTAAAGTTTGCAGTTTGAAAACATTCAGGGATCCATATGTGCATTAAATATGATTTTACTTCTAAGTCCCCTTTAAGATACTGAGCATCCACTGCTGCTAAGCGAAGAAGATCTGTCCAGAGAAACACCAGGAGGGAATTCTGTGCTAAAAAGACTTTTCTGAATTCCAGATTTAGAAGGTTTCTGTTTGATCTGATTAAGTCAGACTGCTGGGGAATCATTTATCTCTTGGAAGCTTTTTAGAGCAAAGATTGTTGAGTTTACCATCACTTAAAGTGGAAGCAAAGGTACCTTTTTAATGAGTTCATAGCAAGCAAAACCTGAGTGTTAACCTGAGTTTGTGAGTGTTTTAAAACTTTTAAAGGTTCCAGCTCATCTTATGAAGACGTTTGGTCAGGGCTAGTGACAGAAAACTGCTCTGCTCATGCCCTGACTGTTGTGTATAACTGTGGTAATCAAGGAAATACCAGAGAAGCTTGGTGCAGATATGGATGACTTCCCCCCCTACACCTGAACATGTGCATAAACAGTGACAGGAAACAAATATAAAAGTGAAATAAAATGCAAAAAAGTTGACTATATAAACACATCTGATTCCAGACATTCCTAAAACTTTAGTCTTGTGGTTAGAGGTCTGTGTGATTGTGCCACCTCTTGTTCCTCATTTTGGACACTGAAAGTAAAGGGGCTTGATTTGCCTCAAAAAAGACAATACTGAAGCACTATTTGCATTAAATAAGAGAAGAGAAGAGGTTTCTGACCATCAGTTGACTCGTTAGCAATGAGAATGAGCTTCAAAGTATGACAGTGATAATGTTTCATAAAGTTGGAGGTGCTAAATTAAACATGTAAGGAGTATGAAGCTGATCAGAATGAAAAATGTTTATTTAATTGCTCAGCTAGTGTTTTTGCAGCAGACCTTGCAGAGATCATCTGTCTGTCACACGGCACTTACTTCTTTCTTCTTTTCCTGCTGACAGAACTCGAGTTTCTGTAGTTGGTGCATGTTTGTCGACTTACTGTAGCTCTCACACTTACTAGGTCTTCTGTTTACTAAACCTAAAGTAAAGGTTAAAAATGCATCATGTCCTACATACTTTTTTTTTCAAAGTTGTGCTGTGGTAATCTAGTGCACTTTGTAAAGTGCACACAATGAGAGCAAATTTAAGATGTTTTGAGTTTATTTTGTCTGAAACCTCCTGGGCTTTAACATGAGTGCAAAAACTGCAGTTTCAAGAATGGCTATATGAGGTTGGCTGCAAAAACAAATGAATCTCCACTGACCCCCATGTTAAAGCATGGCCCAATTTTATAGCGTTAAACAGCATCTTAACTATCTGGTACAAGACATTTTGGTCTCTATAGCAAGTTTCCCTTTGAAGGTGGATATTTTTCAGTCTCACCGTTCTGGATATTAACGTTAAGTAGTGACTGCTTTGATTGGCACATACCCACACACAAAAAAAAACTGTAGCGCTATGCTGTCTGCAAGTCCTTATCTCAACTAAGAAGTCCACTGAACTGGACCTTTACCAAGTGTTTGTAGTACTGGTCCCTTTGAGTGTATTAGTTATGAAGTTATCTGAACAAGGCCCGTTGTCAGGTACAGGCAGTCCAGGAAGTTTATACTTCAATTTCGGTGAATAAAATTCTGGTATTTTATGAATCTGTTGTCTGTACTTTTCTTTGTCGCACTCATAATTTGTATGAATGCAGCTTGATAACATTAGCTGATTACTTTCTGCTTCAACCCTTCACCTAAACATGGTCACTGTTGGCTGGCTCCAAAAACTAATACTCCAGAGTCCAATTGTTCAATCCATCTTTCATATGCAGTCTGTGCTTACGACCCCAATTATCTATACAAAGCCTTTCTGAAAATGAGCCTGCAGATGTCACAAAGATGAACCAACAGATTGTTAACTCTGCAAAAACCCTTCTTTTGTTACCTTGATGTCTCTGTGTGCAATCTGGTTGTCATGCAGGTATTTGAGCCCCTCCAGGATCTGCCGTGTGTAGAAGCCGATGGTGGGCTCATTGTTTTTCAGTGGGCCCCACTTGGACCTCAGCAGCGCAGACAGACTCCCTGAACACCAGGGGACAAAGTACAACAATGATCAATATACTCACTCTCAGCAGAGATTAGCAGCAGAGGACTAAGGCCATTATGTACAGGTTTATACTAATTCTCTGCAAATCACCCATCTTATCTATAAATGCAAACAGTGTTTTTACTGTTAGTGTAAGTATGACTGGAAATAACATATTCTGACATCAACAAATTGATTTTGTTTCATACCGGTTTCCCCCCATGTGGACAATAAAAACTATTTCAGGACAATTAAGTTCTAACAGTTTTTTTTCCACAGCATCAGGAAGCGTCTCACCTCCAGGCACCTGCTCCATGAAGATCTTGATGAAGCCGTTCTCGCTGATAGAGCCCAGGTACTGGACAATGTTCTTGTGCTTTAAGTGCTTGTGGAGGGCGATCTCCTCATGAAGTGGTTGAGAGTACCTGTGTAAAAACAAGTAACAGTCACCAGTCTGTCGCAGGGCTAACACACAGAGACAGACAACCATTCGCACTCACATTCACACCTATGGGCAATTTAGATTGATCAATTAACCTATCCCCACTAACTGCATGCCTTTGGACTGTGGGAGGAAGCCAGAGTACCCGGGGAGAACCCACGCAAACACTGGGAGAACATGCAAACTGCACACAGAAAGACCCCAGTTGAACTCAGGACCTCCTTGCTGTGCGGCAACAGTGCTAACCACCGTGCCACTGTGCTGCCCAGTGTATGAGCAGCACACTTAAATAGCCAAATGTGTTGGCGTCTCGTGAGTCTATAAATACTCTCTTTACTCAAACAGGCAATTTTGTTATTATATGAGCTACAGCAGGTAGCGCCACATGTTTGATTTGGCAGATTTTTAAATGCTGTGTGCCCTTCCAGATGTAACCCCAAAGGAATCTGATTAAACCAGGAGCATTGTTAGCCAAACGTGTAAACCACAAATAATAGAAGTAAATGTAAGAGCTAAAATATATTTTAAAAAAAATCTTTTTTTTTTTTTTTTTTACATATATTAGACAGTTTGTTCTGCACAAAACAACGATTTGTTAAAATAAGTAACTATCTTTGCTTGTGGCGGTGTCCTGCTAATGTGTTTTCTCCTTCAGGTAAAGTAAACCTGGTAAAAACAAGACAAACTGAGAAATAAAAGATTAAACCAGAAAATCAACCTGACGCTAAGTCCTGATATCTGACCAGAACAACAGGTACCTCTGTACTGGGAAGAAATGCCCGTGAGCAATTTCTTTTCACATTCAGCACTCTACATGAATCACACCCTGCCTCTCGCTCTCTCTCTCCCTCTCTCCCTATCTTGAGATTTCACTCCACTTGTGAATTATTTACCCAAATTCTCCACATTCTTTGCAGTTGAGCGCCCTGCTGGCTTGCTGATGTGATTAGAGGAACAAAGTGTGAAATCATCTAGTCTGCAAAAGAGTCTTGCAGTATGAGATGAGTAGGTGGAACTATGTGGAGACAAGCATTTTGAGCAGAGACAGTGATGGGAATAAAAAGGCAGAGGGTGGGAGTTTGCATTCACAGCTCTCCACTAACCAGTCACTCAACTGGATACCAGTGCTCTGAGAGCCAGAAACCACCAGGGACACAGCTGAACTGAGCTTGGCACTCTCAGCCAGAGAAAAGGACTAATTTTTAATGACACTCCAGAGCTGCGCTGAATGAAATGAGACATTAACAGTGCAGACACTTGTTAACATTCGAGCTGAAATTCAATCCTTGTGCAGTACAATAAACAGATGATCTGCCAAAAGACTTAAACATGTCATCATACGGCATACATATGCATGAGTGTGGTGAAAAAAGGCACACACAAGCTGTTCTAAATGAATTGTTACATATGATCTTAATAAGGCGCCCCTATTGAAATAACTTAATAACCAAGTGCTTTGATGATTATTGTAATCCACTATTTGTCACAATCTCTCCTGTGAGTTTGCCAACAGTGGTGCTTATTCTGCAGCTTAGGTAACCTCAGTGTAACGGGACATGAAATGTCCCTACAACAATTGCCTGGCCAGTGAGCCAGTCAGGACATACTAGACAGAAACGACCAGGCTAGCTGACTGGCTGATTTTTCAAAGTAAGAGCGGGGTATTTTATTAATAAAATTACAGAAAGCTAAAACTTTCACTACCAAATATGCTTGGTTGACGGTTAATATGCTTGACCAGCCTGCCCAAATAAAGTTTATGTGGGAAACACCGAATCCAGCCGTTTCTTCATCAGTCTACCAGCTACATTATGAGCCAGTTAGACTTGGCAATACAGCAAAGGTCATGAAAAACAGGATTCCTCCTCTGAGTAACAGGAATATCACCACTGGCAGACTTTCCTGCTACTGTAGCAAACAATAATAGAAATGATTCATTCCTCCATGCATATTGCAACATTGTTCCCCTGTGATTACTAAAAAACAAAGAACAAAAACCCCCACAATGGCTGTTTTTCTGACCTGCTGTCTCTCTCTGGTATTTCTTTGATGGCCAGTCGGACCTGGTTACTCAGGTCTCGACCGGCGTACACCACTCCGAATGTGCCTTTACCCAGAACCACTCTCTCTCCGTGCTCATCATACTCATAGTCGTACTGTGGAGACAAGAGACACAAGCAAACTGTCATAAAAAAAGAAATATAGTAATATATACGGTATTTGCCATAAAGAATCAAAGCAAAATCCCAGTACCCAAAACATGAGGTTACTAAATGTCACTGTCCATTGACCAGTAGAAATACACCCATCATGCATTTTTACAATGACAAAGAGAAATAAATTATAATAGTTAATAGTTAAAATAGAGTCCAGCTATAAAAGTGATTTAATGAGTAAAGCACGAGTTAAATCTGAACATAGTAAACCAGTTTTTCTGGGTTCCCACTGCATTCTTATATTTATGTTATAACTGTTTCATAAATGAATATTCTCTTGTTGCTGAACCGGTTTGGCACCTGTTGCACGAATGAAAGAAATCAGCAAGTCTTTTCACTCCCTTAAAACACGTCTGATTGAGTTTTTATAACTAATAAAGGCTCTTTTCTTCTTAACACGATTTCCTTAGCTTTGTTCCACTGATTCCTTCCCCCTAAAAACACCTCAAAATCAAAGTTTTCTAAAAAATGTGAGTAATGCTTACGACGACTCCTCAAGAGCCCAATTTTGTGTTATGTTCTTCAGGGACGGTAGAAGCTGAAGACTAACCGTCCCTCAGTGCAGGGTGATTAGAGTTGCATCACACGCATAAAAATCCCCCTGAGAAAAACCTGTTAGTCATTTGATCTGTGCCATGCTGAGTCAAAGATGGGTGCGGCAGCATTTTTCGTAATTAGCTTATTCTTTTCCCTAGGCTCTGCTGGTAGAAGGCAAGCGAACGCAACAGCAGGTGCCTGTTCTGCGCTGTCACACAAAGCACATGAACAAAATCCAGGCCTTATCCCAGCGGGCTACTGTTCCTGTCTGAGCGTTCAAAGCTGAGTTTCAATCCAGTTATTATCATGCAAATTGTGCCGAACTGGATTAGAAAAGCTAGATGGGGAATTTGATCAAACAAGAGCAAAAACACATCGTTCAACGTTTAATAACTGAGTAATAAATGCTGCATGAAAAGAGTCGGTAGGCTGTCAGTAAAGAAGAAGAGCTCTAATTATCTTTTGAAAGATGGGTTTCTGTTTTTTCTTTAAAAATTTTTTTTTTTTTTTACTGTCAGCACTTCGAATCTTTTCACGACAACATCATATCGTATTTCCTGTGGCATTTTAAAAGCAGGCAAAGTACACCGCAGAAACACAACAGGATGCGACTAAACAATGCAGAATAATGAACTTTCTCATTCTCATTAACAGTGCTTAGAGGTAGAGGTGCAGAATTATTAATTTAGGAAGCATTATGAACATTATGTTCAGAGGAAGTGTTTTGGTATCACGAAAATAATCACCTCTAAGGTGTCAGTGTCGCATTCTCCTTCCTCTTGACACTTCCAGGCTTCCTCTGTTATGCTGTTGACCAGATCACAAAATCTGCCAAAGAAAAGACCAGAGGCTGTTTAAAAATTCTGATAACATATATATCATATTTAACACAACAGCTCGTAACAATGGGCATTTTACATTGCTGCAACTTTTAACAATTTTACATTTAAAGATTTACACATTTACAAAGACTGAATTATTGACATTATTTTGCAGACATGACATATATTAAATTAACACTTGCACAGAGTAATGGCGCACGGGAATGCCTTTCATTCAATATAAGAAAAAGTTGGCATGTTTTGGCATTTCAGGAGAGTCGGAAAAGGAAACAAAGACCTTGACTTTCAGTTTTTCAGTATACTAGAATGAGTCCATGTTGGGTAAATATAATATGAGTTATGGGCTTGACTAGAGTGATAGGAACAAGAAAAACATGTGCAGGACATCAAAAAGATGTTTCATAGTGGTGTCCCTGCACTGAAAACTGCAACGCCACATCAGCTTTCTGCTCATATTAAAAAAAAACAAAGTTAAATAAGGAAAAAGATTTTGTTAAATAATTAAACCTTTTTTAGGAAAAAAAAAAATCCAGAACACAACAGAGATGCATATGAGAGCAGAAATGTCCAATGTAGTCAGATTGGACATTATCCAGTCTTTCTGCCAGCTCCCTCATACAAAGTCTGTGTGATGTCAGATTGCGAGGGATACAGTGCCACTGACTTACAAACAATGTGGGATAGAAATGTAAAGTATGAAGGCTAACGGTACCTCGGGCCTCCAACTTTGGGAACCTTTCTACAATAAGGCCAAAAAAGCCTTTTAAGGCCAAAAATATGCTGTAAACATCTCCCTGTTGGCACTGGTAGCTAAAATCAGACTTATGTGTGCTGCAAGAAGCATTTTGCAAGTCAAAGATGGCCAAAACAGAAAAAATGCAAATAAAAATAAGGCCAATAAGTACAATCAAGCACAGCTGGCCTCTGTATTAGCAACAATACCTGTCTTAGGTGAATCCCTAACAAAAAATACATTATGGAGCTTATATATATATATATGTAGTACCTAAATAGCTAACATAATTCAGAATCACAAACATATGGAATTATTTGTCAGAAATCCATTTTGTGCATATTGTTATTGAGTGGTGTTGTTTTGATGGTGCTTTTATCCAGAAGGGGTTACAGCGTGTTTACATGCACACCTCCCACATGCATACATACATACAATGACCTTTTCCACTCTTGGAGCGCACGAGCTGTGAATTAACACGCTGCCTCGTCATGCTGTCACACACCGCATGCCTGCAGGTGTTCAGCGACACGTGCGCTTGTGCGTACACACATGCACAAGCGCAGTCAGTCTGGGTCTCTTCCTCTTCCCACCGTCTTTCATCTATTTCTCCCTCCCTTCCTTTGTCCTTCTTCTCACCACTCCTATCCTGCTGTCAATGCTGTTAAAATGAGAGCAGCATCATAACAACAGCAGGCGTGAGTCAGGCATGACTCACTGACTCTCACACTCCAGATAATGGAACTGGAAGAGCGCGGAAGGCTCATATGTGAGAGTCACAAGTCTGAACACTCAGTGCTTCACATAGCAGCTAGTGAAGAAGAAGATGGTGTCGAAATGAAACAAGGTGTGTTTGTGGTGATGGGGAAGGCACGAAACTTCGCACCTGAGTGCAGGACTGACGGGAAACACTCAAACTACTGATGAGAAAGGCACAACCAACGTGGAGCTTAACTTCTTTCTTTAACTTGCTAATTACAGATTGCAAAATCGATGTCTGATTGGTCCAGTGCGTGAAAAGTTCAGCTAATATTTTAGTGCATTCACTGCTAGTGTATGCTTCTGTATGCTCTGTCAGTAAGTAAACATGTGGCGTAATTCCAGAAGTGCAAACCTTTCTGATGCAGGATATTTCCTGCTCTATTCCATATATGAGAAGGCTCAGCTGTGTAACTGACCTGATCCTGTTTGTCCTAAATTCAAGTAAGAAAATTAAGTTTACAATTTGCTGTGAAATCTTTCAGAATTAATCAGTTCAATAACACGTGTGTTTTAAGGAGAATCATAAGGCTTTGTGTCAGTAAAGGTGAAGCAGATTGCCCATTAACCATAAGCTGTTTTTACATATCAACTCAAGAAAAAGTTGGAGCACATTATTCCACTTGCTCTTTCTCACAAGTTGAACAAAAAAAGGTAATATGGGGCAAGTTTAGGTTTGGAATGCACGTGTGAAAATTGTTATAGGTATAAGGATTCAACCTCGACTGCTCCTCTCCACAGTCGTTTTGTATGTAAGGTAATGTAATGTGGGTACCTCTAATCAATAAAACATCATTTTGTAAAGGGTTTGCAACTGGCTCAATAAAAGAAGGAGGGCATTAGTTTTAAGTTATTAAGTTATTAAGCATGGATCCAATTATGAGAGTGGTGGTCTTAATTGATCAATTCATCTGAGCCACACGTGCATTATCACTTTTACAGCCGCTACTTATGAAGTCATTACAATGAAGAAAGGTGTGGAGCTGTGCTGACCCTTTACTTTGATTCATGACAGCAGCGTTTCTTTGTAATAATAGCAGCCTGACTGAATGTGGAGAACAGAGAGATGCTAAATTACACTTATGGTTAAGACATTTCAGGCTGTTCACTATCTGAATTTCAGTGCATGGCTCATTAAACATGAATATTTCAATAATGTAATTCCGTATGAAAAAAGAAGTAGAAATAGGATAGGCCATTTAAGTTCACTTTAAACTAACATTAAAGTGCCTTGAGGCAAGTGTTGTTGTGATTTGGCGCTATATAAATAAAACTGAATTGAACTGAACTGAAAATTAAATGAATGCAGTCACATTATGACATGATTTATTATGTTAAATGGCTAAAGATCTGGAATTGCATCTGTAAGTGAGAACACACAGACCAACCTTTTACAATGCATCTCTGTGCAGAAGTAGATCTGGAAGTCTTCTGCATTGTGAAGGACGTAGAGAAAGGCACTGCGTTCATCAAACTTGGAGATGCTGAGGAGAAACAGTCCACAGTTTGTCCACAGTTAGAAACAGTCTACAATAACATTAGAACAGATGTGAGCTGTACAGCGAATGAAGCTATAGCTACAAACTTTTTCTTTTGGAATATTCCACAAAATTCTCAAATGATACCAACTATTAAGTCACTCTTTCAACTATTTATCCACGTCATGTTGCTATTACTCTTTCATCAGCTGTTAGTGACGGGTTTTACCATTTTTCCACAATATTTAACATTTTCTTTTGTTTCTTTTAGCCATTTGTTAATCTGTACTGTTGGACAACATTCCTTATTTTAATGCTGTTTGCCGTTTCTATTTGGCTAATGCTTTTGTTTCTGCTTTTTTAGCAGTTTCAGCTGTTAATACTTTTACCCAATATGTCTGTGAAGGTTCTCAGTCACCCAGGTCATCGTATTCTAAGGAGCTTGGAAAGACCTCTTTCTTTCACAGACATATTGGCTCGTGTGATTGGGTAGAGGATCAATAGGATGTCCTTTGTCCCTCTTGGGGGGACACTCCCATAGGGCTTAAATCTGGGACTCTCCACCATTTGACCCTAGAACTGAAGAAACTTCTCGGATGAGAGGTGAAACGTCGTCAAGCAACGTAAAGAAGCCCAGACGCTTTTCTTTCCAAGCTCCTTAGACTTTTACCCAACAGGGTTTTTTTTTGCTAGCTCTAATTTAGCAAAAATGGTTAGCTTATGGTTTTTCACTGTATTCACTAGCAATTTGAACTGTTAATGCATATTAGCCAATGGTTTCAAAGCTAGCTAAGGCTCCATTTCCATTTTAGCTATTATTAATACACACTTTTAGTCAGCAGTAATAAAAGCTAGCTAAAGCTTTAGTAATCAAAAATAACTTTTTCTTTATTTATTAGCCAACTACTATTTCTGAGCTCTTTCACTATTATATTTAGCAAACATTTTCGCTTTTAGCTAACATGTTCAAGTTGTAATGCATACTCTCAGTCAGTAATTTAACTGAGAGCTACAGTTTGAACAAGTCAGCCAAAAGGTTCTGCCAAAGGTTTCTTCTGGTGTAAAAGGAATTTTTCCTTCCCACTGTTGCTAAGTCCTTGCTCATAGAGGGTCACGTCATAATATGTTTTCTGGGGTATACTAAATTAATTTATCAACTGATTAACTGCGAAGTCCTTTTAGAACAAAGTCCAGGTGCTTTGCAGCTATCTTAGCCTGCAGGCAGTTTTTTTTTTTTTTTTTAGCAAACCCCTATCTCAATGAAAGGGAGAGAGCCTAGATTTAAATATAAATCATCATTAGAGCATAAAAAAATTGTAAATGTGACAAATGTAAGTGGTCAAAAGTTTTAAAAGATTTATTCCCCAGAGTTACATAACACTAACACTATAACATCACCAACAACACAACAGCTGCCCACATAGTTGTTTCTAGCTTATTCCAGCAGAACTGGATATATGCCATTCTATTTCACATTATAGATAATAGTTAATCAAGAAAAACAATAATGTCTCTGTTAATTGTACCAGTAGAGCTAATCTTCTCCACCACCCCCGCTCTACCGCAGAAGTAGCCCCCTAGGGTGCTTGTACCCTGATTGGGAATCACTGACTGAATGACTTAAAAATGTAAAACCACATGTAAAAATTAAATTCATAAATGCAGCCTGTGCACACAGATACTGCACTCTAAAAGTATTTCATGCTAATATATACAATAAATATCTAATGTTATGAGTATGGACTACAGCAGTTGTAGTTTGTTTCCCATGAAAGCCACCATCAGAAACAACCATATAAGCTGTTAGATGATGCTCAATTTCTGCACAAAAGACGGACAGCTACAATTGTACCAACTAAATGGAAACTTTTATCCAGTGGAATTGGCAATTGCCCATTCCTTAGTAAGAATGCCAAGGCCAGAGCTGCTGAACCAGACAACAGAGTCCCTGCATGTGTGGTTGTATTGTAGCCTGCAGGGCTGCCATTGTGTCCTGCTGACTGTCTGCAGGCTGAGTGGGCACAGAGAATGAGTCGTTCCCTAGCAACATGTGAGCACAGCCCTCAGCTTCTCTCCGATCTGACACTGAATTCCTTTGAGGACTGTGGAAAAAAAAATTGGCAAAGGGAAGGACATCATAAAAACTGTCTGTGTAACGCTGGAGCACTCTGATACCCTCTGAAGCCACGAGAGGTGAAGAGATAGCACAGCGATTGGGCATACCTAAAACCTCTGCTTTGGTGTTTACAATTGCAGATTGCATGCAGTTATTACAATATTACTTATTTTTGCTTTTGAGTATGCTTAGATACACCTGCTTGTTTAGCAGGAAATGCATGAGTTTGTTTTACTCTTAATTTTACGACTTCTATTATGTCGCACTGGGCTTTAAACACCATTTTTATTCGAATTAACGAGTATTTTTGGTTTATCCAGGTGTCTTTTGGGGCGTTTTGAATATATTTCTGAACACTGAAATATCAGCTTGTTTAGTACACAACTCAATGTTATTAAGCATGTTTATGCATTTCTATTTGATTTCAAAAGCTTTTCACTTTGCATAATTACAACTTTTGGACATTTAATGCTTCTATTTATGCAGCAGCTGAGAGCAGAAATGAGACAGGAGACAGATAGAGGTATGGCATGAAGCAATTTTCTCTAGCCACACAGGAAGTAGGAACTCAGTGTTCATTTGTTTAAAAGGAGCAGTTTGATATTTCAGGAAATGTCCTTCCTTGCCTAGAGCTCATAACATTGCTGTGAGTCCCCAGAGTCTGCTGAGTGCCAGGTAAACTCATGGTCACAACACGAGTGCTGGAAGCCTTTTCCACCTCCAGTCTTTGTAATCACTGTACACACTGTACATGTATATACCATAACCTCTGCACTACAGCCACTACAGTATTTGTAGTAATCTGTATTTATTAATCCCACTCTTTTAAAAAATATGTATATATATTTTCTTTATTTATATAGTTTATTTTTAATTAGTGTCACCTTAAGCGTAATTTTGCTTTTTTGCTACGTGCAATATTGAGCGGGCTCTGAACCTAAGAATCTCATAGCCGGTAATGATGTAACATTGTTACCTCTATATGACAAATAAAACTTGATAGTTGAACTAGAAACAAATGTTACTTTCTCTAATGATATTTAGCCTTTTAGCCTTTTCATAGTAGTTTCTGCTTGCAGTCTGCTTAAAGTCCACTAACCGATCACCTTTGACAAGGTTCTGCAGAGACTGCAGGCACTGACCTGACACCTCGTACAGATGTGGCGCTGAAGTTCCACTCATGGATCCCCTTGTTCTGCAGGACAAGTCAAATCAACAGGATAAATTATTATTGTTGCGAGCATTATGATAAGAATCAGTTAGCCACTGGATTATATCATTGGCGCTTATTTACTTCATTTACTAGCATGACTTTCCTGGCGAGCACACATTTACATTGATGTGTAAACTGGGAATAATGAGCAATAACATATGAAAACAATCAAGAAGACGGAGACATAAAGCTTCATTACAGGAAGCGAAAGTCCATTATCACAACACAGCATCTCCCCAGATCTACAAGAGACATGATCACGATCTCAGCTTTCCTGTTTCGTTAACATTTGTCGCCTTATGTGATATTATCTGTAGTTCATCATTTACTGTAACCAGTGGAAGCATCAGTATGTTTGCTAACATGAAACAGAGTGATGAAACCAGCACAAACTGTTGAGGTGCACCAGCGTAGGATTTTGTTTTATGATTTAAAAACAGAGACAAATATTTTCTATGGTTGCAATGAGATTTTTTGTGTTATACAATTTTCTATTACCCATATTCCTATTAAAAGCAAGCAAGATATACATATATATATATATATATATATATATATATATACATATATACACATATATATATATATATATATATATATATATATAAAATACAGTACACAAACCTATACTCAGTATTATGCAGCAAATATATTCTGTAAATAATTAGATTTTACAGCAGTGGGACACGCACCTTGTCATCAGGAGCAACGTGCCAGATTGACACTGTGTTGTCATCCACGTCTTTGTTTATGGACAAATATGAAGGCTGGTACACTTTAGTTGGCTCCAAAATCAACACCTGGACAAGACATATATGCATTGCACATTTTAAACCCTTAATTTTCTGAGCTTGCATTGCATTTTTGTTTTTGTTTCTACATTTTAAAAAACATTAGATGTATTATTTCAGGTTAATCTGTGTTTCTTACAGGAAATCGAACAGAGGAGACGTCTTTTTTGGTCGCCTCCACCAGGAAGTCCATCCAAAAGTCCACCAGCTCCTGTTTGTAGGAGGGCTGCTCCACGCTGGGCTTGTTGAAGTGCTGAAAGATCAAGATGGTCTCCACCAATGACCGCAAATACCTGGAAGCAACAGAAGTATTACCAGATAACAGAAATAAACAACTTTTCTGCTGTGGCATATGTCTTTATGGCTGCTTTGCAAATAGTTGCCATCTAATATATAGATGCAGACAAACTGTCAGCTTATTGCACTCAGTCTGAGTCAATCTGTGCCGATGGCCACAACATCTCTTTGTAATAGGTGACTTGTTTCAAGTTGGTTGCCAAATGGTTGTATTGTAATTTCCTGTAGACTGACTTCATCTTATTAATGCTTTATCAACATTTTTAAAGTCTCATTCTGACTCCAAGCGGTCGCAGACCTGGTCCCCTGGTCTTCAAAGCAACATTTTTAAAGGTAACAAGATTACAAGTTCATTAAACAGGGTTGCATTAATTTCAAGCCGCAGTTTCCAACCAATGTTTTCCACAGTGTGACTGTAGAATTACAAAAACATGTGATATGAAGACAGAGAAAAGAGAATACCTTACTGGTAGATAACTTTAGCGTTGTTTAAGAAAAACTGCTAACAAATAAACACATTAAGATATGACTGCGTTTCTATGCTGGAGCCTGATTTTGGTGTGATGGTTTTCAGAGCACTAAAACAAACAAAAAACAGCTGGGTTTGATGCACTGGAGAAAAAAAGAAACATTTTTATTATTTTCCTCCACATGTTGTACATAAAGTATCATAAAATCTGTGTGAAGTCTTATATTACCACATGCCTTGCGGGCAATTACAACTATATTCCACCACCGTGAAGGCATTATGTTACGATGGCGTGGAAGGGATATTTTCATGTGGCATCTTTCTTTAAAATACATCTAGACTTGCAGGCTAGCTTAGGGGACTAAAGATGAATATGCGCTATAAAAAGTGTAAAAAAAAATCAGTTCTCAGTTGTATCTTTGGAGAAGCGTTGTACCACACTTTTAACAATTCACAAAATATCACGACACCAGGCTTTTATATCCTTCAAATCTAAAATGTAAAGACAGAGATACTGTTCAAATGAGCAAAGTGGCTTTTGTTGGTGACTTTTTTCTTTGTTCTTCAAATACACCAAATGTTTGCCAGTGGCCACAGATGGCTGCTTTAGTTTCAAAGGGAAGCAGAGCAGACTTCATATGACAAAGAGAGAGTCACAGTTGGTGATGGAAGTGGTCTAAAATGTATTTTTTGGCCTGCTAATTTGAATGGATTGTGCTCTCACCAGATAGGGGCTTTAAGTTTGAAGAGTTTCTCAGAAGCCTGGATGACCAGGGTGCTGTCACTGGCCAGGATGCTGGCACCCAGGAAGAAGCCCACATCCCAGTAACTCTGCAACTTGTCCAGGCTGCCTTTTTTACCCAGCAGGCTACTCAGCTTAACTCCTGCAAACAAGACAAACAATTTAATGCTGGTGAAATATCTCTATTTTGTTCCATTTCCCTTTGGACCATAGGCAGACATGCCAGTTAACAAGAAAGCCAAAGAAAGACCATGCTCTACTTGGGTGTGCCACAACTCGCACTACAGCAGCCTAGCTATATCATTATTATTTTTATTAGAACTGCTAAGATAAGCAGCAGCTACATGTTTTGCACAGCCTGCTGCAGAAATCTGCCATTTGGAGAGACAGTGGGGATCTTATGAGATAACCCCAGGGATGCATAAAGGGAGTGAGGGTTGGGTTAATTTAGAGAGCTGCGGGCCAATTCCCAGAAAAGCCAACTCTAATTCCCACATTCCTGAGTTCCTCTGAGCCTCAGACTTCAGAGGGAAAAAAAGTGTGGGCAAAAGCTCAGCTACACACCTGCCTGACTAAAAAAGGAAACAACTATACATTATTTGATTTTGTTTTATTGAAATATGCATAATAATAACAAGGCTTAAAAATAACTTTATTTAACAAAGCTCCGTTTAACTTCATTGTTTTGGTTTTCCAACCCATAACTTTACTCCCCTGGTTCATATTTGGCATTCCAAACTTATCCTAATAGCATTCACCTGCAGGAAGTCACTTTCTGTCAAAAAACCCCTCTAATAAATGACTCAGCACTCTCTGCTCTGCACCAAATGACAGGCATACACAGTTAGTGGCTGTGTACGGAACAATTAGCAGCATATATCTCCCTCTTGCCTTGTTGGAGACTAAAACGAAGCTAAAAGGAAAGTGAATTTTGGAGTTACATCCATTTTTTTGGTCAAAAAAATCTGTTAAACATTATCACCATTCACTGTGTCAACAGCTGACACGCTGAATGTGTTAGCAAACACTATTAACACACTCAGCAAACACATAACAAAATTATCTCTCATTTGGAGCTGTGTCTCTTGCCACTTGGGTGAATTAAATGAATCCAATTTTCACTTCCTCTGCATTTGTTGTGGTTCCAGCTAACTCCCAAAATTTGCTGCCCTCGGTTCCTCTAGACTTTGTACAGTTGTTGTTTGGCGTTGAGCTAGAAGCATATGTGAGTTTATTAGAGGTTTTCCATTAAAAACAGCTGCTGCTGTAGCAAAGGTAGTTAATTTGACACCAAGTTAGAACAAAAGCAATGAGCTGAAAGATGCTAAACTGCACTTTAGCTGTGAGGGGAACTGTTTCTCTGTGGGTGATGCAATTTTCATTTCCATTCATATAAGTTATTTATTTGTGCAGCTTTAACTGACCCCCATTTCCACGTTAGGATAACAATTATCGTGTAAATTACAGACAAAGGACTGATTAGACTGATTAGAGTTTGATTACTCAGTGGTTATTTAGCAGGCTTAGTGTAATAAAATGAAAAGCCGCATATTTAGGACACAGACCAAAGTAACCAGGGTCCACTCACCCACTTTGCGGAGCTCGAACGACGTGTCAAACTGGTGTCCAGCTGCCAGCAGAAGAACAGCATAGTTGATACCAGAGTGTAGTGTTGGCTCTGACTCAAACCCCTTTCTAAACCTGAAAAGAGAAGAAGAATGATTCACATAAACAGTTTTCTTCCAAGAAATGCGTCATTCCAAATCCCAAGTATCCCTGAGATAATGGATGGCTTCCCAGGACTCCCCTGGCTTTCCGAGACACTTCAAGATAGAAAAAAATAATTACAGCCATATTGAGTTGGGGGCCACAGAACGGCAAACAGCAACTGTGAGTACCCCCACAAAACAAGAAATTTCATTTATTTAATGAGCAATCTGTTCTGCGGAGGGGAGGGGTGCGAGCGTTATTAGAGGCCTGTGCCAAGTTGTGACACGGAATTGAAAATAACAGCCAGATGGGAGCCTGATTATCTAAGCAGTCAACAAAGATATGAAATCTTAAAAAGCAATTTCCAGATAAAGACAATCAGCCGCCTTGTGTTCTCAATAAGCCGACTTCCGTCAGCTAATGTTAGCCTCGGTGCACTCGCATCACAGCCATGCTCATGAGGAGATGGCAAATTTGAGAGTTCAGTTTCAACAAGCTGCTGGAAACCCTTCAGATGCATCTTTCTTTGTGCTTACTCATTAGCGTCATGCTGACTTAGCTAGTTTTTGGGTAGCAAATATCCAGCTCTATCATATCCAAAAGGTCCCTGCAAGTTGTCAGGCTCCAAAAAATGTAATTAGAAAATGTAAACTTTCACTTGCAAAAACACCAGAATGTTAATTTACTCACACTAATCTCTTTATTAGATGCCAGACTGTAAGAAGACACAGAAACCTTTAATATAAAAGTGCAATCAAAAGGATTTTTAGACTCCACTGACAAAAAGCTGATTTTAACTCCTCTTTTCTCCCTGGAAGTCCCGATGAAGGTTGATGGACAGAACATTTAATGAAGCCCTGTTCTTACCACTTGCTGTGATCTGTCTTTGATACACGTTGGGTCTCCTCCACTGTGTTAATACTGAAACTCGGTTTCCATTTTGAGGAGAAAGACGACGTTGCAAGGGGTAAATTTGATGAGCTGGGTGGGAGGCAAGTGAAGGCTGTATTTGTGTGGCCTAAACCACCTCCTCAGTGTGCAGCGAGCGGCACACAACAACATGAAGACACCACAGTTAAGAGTGCTGAAAGTTCTCTGTTGGATGCCTCCACAGTTTACAGCTGGACACTAGAGGACAAACTTATGACTGCCATGAATTTTGAAGAAACGATGTGCATACATCTGATAAGATGTACGCATACATCCTCTGACCTGATCCACTGCCCCATGTGCACTTGCCTTACACTGATGACAGCTGCTAACTGTGACCATAATGGATCCTGGCTATTAAAATCGGGTCAGCCTGATATTTGAAATCCAGGATAAAATTGTATGAAGAAACTTTTGAACAGCAGATGTAAAAATGAAGACAGCCATGAAGGAAAAACTAGCCAAGTATAAATTGTTACTAAATTTCACTCATATTTAATTTTCTAAAATCACAATTTGGTCAGACTTACTCAAACAAGTACTGTTTCTAGTTAGGATTAATATAGGACGTACAAGACTATATTATACTTGACTTATTGAAACACAGTTTGAAAATATGAGACTTGTTGAGACCATTCAAATCATCCCTAAGGTGTTTTCCCAAGGATAAAAGATGAGACAAAAGAAAGATAAATGCCGCTGGACTTAATGTCTTTTATTTCTGATTTTTTTATTCTAATATGAAGTTACAATAGTCTGATGTTAACCCAAAGCAGTTTAACTTTATTGAACTGAAAAGGTTCAGCTATTTTTGGTCACACTAGGCAGTTGAGGGAAGTGATGCAGTCTTCAAACAGCAAGGGTTTGTGGTTCTACAGAGACAAGTAGGGCACTTTCCTGAATCATGATGCTATTAATCTTAACCTGAATATTTATATTCACAATGTTTTCTTTTTTTTAAAATAAATGCTAGCTCACCACTTCCTGTTGCTACCAGCAGCAGAAACCAGGCAGCTCAGCTTAACATGCACAAAACATTTAGCAGCTCAAACCACTGTCACTGCTAATGTTTGCTAATCTTAAATTTCAGTCATCTTGGTATGTTATCCATGATCCCTGTAGTCTGGATTTTAATTGTATTGTTCTTATGTTGTTATGAGGTGTCGTCGTGCAATCTCAAAGAATTTTGCACACTATGTGGCTGTGGTTTATTCACAGACTCATTACCAGCAAAAGGTTTTACCTTCACGATAAGAGCCATTCTGAAATCCTGCATTGACTGACACCATTCATGATAAACTCTTAATGGTGTGATCTAGTGAGTCACTGTACTTCTCATGCACCCTGCCCTTAGAAATGGTAATTTTTGGTGACTCAGAATGTGCTTGGCTTAGCAGAAATGTCACATGCACACTGACATCCTGCCCGCTCTCTCACCAGAGTGCGCCGTTGTCTCTGCTCTGCGTGTCGGTAAAGTCTGACTCCAGGAATGTGTCCTTAAAGATACGTCCCACCAGGCAGTACATGTCACTCGCTACCTGCTCCTCGCCTTCCACCAGGGGCAGCATGATGTCCAGGGCTTTCTGCCTGTCGCCCGGAAGGTTCCTTCTATAACCACACACAGGACAAAACACAAAAAAGCATGTAACAGGTTAATAACTAACCCCCAAAACAGCTTTGAGCATATCTAGAGATATCAGTGGATTTAGGTTTGTGATTATTAACACTTATTAATCTTAAAGGGGACTTTTACACCAGTGTCCATAAATTCACTATATCAGTAAGCTCCTTATCCCAGTCCTTCATCAAACTTTCAAAACACTCAGAAGTTAATTACTTGTTCTGAGTGAAAACGTATCTTTCTTTTGTTTAAATTCTGGTTGTGGTCAAAGCTCGAAAGGGAAAGTACTTCTTTTCATCAGCAAGGTGTCTATGCTCAATGGTATCAGGTAAGGGTGGCTCCTGTACACCTCCACTTGAAGGTTTTATGGGCACACCCATTTGGAATCACACCCAGAAGTTTCTGGAGAGATTATATTTGCTCATTTAGCGTGAAAGCACCTTTGCATTTGAGAGACAGTAATAGAAAATGACATTCTCCACTGCAACCAGACTTTGGAAAGGCAGAATTTAAAAAACAATCAGAACTGATGCAACTAGTTAAAAGATATTTCATAATTTTTGCATTTATAAATGTTAATGTGTTAATGTTTTTGTATCATGCTTTACACACAATCCAAGTCAGCCGTGCTACAGTTCCAGGGAGATTTGACTTATCAGGCATGTGGTAGACACGTCATGAAGTGCACCCTGCTTTAATATTTATTTTACTCCAAATGGAAAAAATAATGAACAAAATAAATGTTGTGTTGTGTTGAAAAAAAACTTAAAACCAGCAAATGAGATCATAAACTGTGGTCACTGAGGTCACAAAACAAGTGAGAAACAGGATCATTTTCTTATAGACTTCTATTCAATCTGTTTTCAATTTACAACCAGAGGTGTTACCCCCTACTGGGCATTACAAAGAATGCACTTTTGCCCTTGCTTAACTCTTTAGACCTGTGGGCTGTGCTACTTTCTTCTTGCTTCAAGCAGACGTGAGCTACAAAGGTGAGTTAAGCTCGATTATTTCATTACATATCACATTTCACATATGCATTAAATCCATTACAGACCTGCATTTAACTTGTACTGTACGCTCCCCTTTGAATCACTATTGTTGAGCAACTGTCTTACATAATCACACCAAGAGTTAATGTATTTTCAAAGCCTAAAGGGTAAACATTAAAATGGTACACGATGGCATTTAAAATACAATTTCTAGAACATGAATAATGACTTATAGTTTTACTGCACACTTAAAAGCTAATGAGACTCAAAGAAATGGCCAAATGACCCTGTATATTCTCAGGTGTATAAATAAATGACTGGTTTGAACAGACTGCATTAAAATGAGCATCACCAGCAGCATGCATGTGCATGCGGAGTAGGTGTGTGGAGCACATACATATGTGTGTTTTGCATGTGAGTAGCTAGGGAACAGCTGCAGAGGTATTGTTATTGGACACTAATACCAGGCACAGAGGAGGCCACCAGGACCTTAAATTACAGAGGTGACTGGGTTCATTAAGAGAATGCCCAATTTTATTAAGCACTGTGAAGTTCCAATTGTACCACAGGTGTTCAATGAGGGACTAAATGATCAGTTATAACTGACCTGTGAGGAAATAATTTGAGGCTCTCTAACGAGCAGTCGAACTGGAAAATAACAAAGAGAGAAGAAGGAATCTATTATGGTATTAAAGAACGAGCGATAACCTCTTCAGCTGGTAATTGCTTACATTACATGGATGTTAACTTTTTCACCGGGTGTCAACAGAAGACATGTTTAATGCTGCTGCTTCATTAGCAACAGGAATGCAAATAGGAAGATATATCTGACTCACACGTGTAATTGACTGTCATCTCAGTTGTCTTGATTTATTAGCTACACGAATTATGTTTAATATACCAACTGTTTCATATAGAAAATCCTACTTCAGTATTCAAAAGGTACACGTTCAGTTTTTAAATCCATTATCTTTTTCTAAACCGACATTTAAACCACAAATGTCAAACTTACTTTAGTTACCAGACATAATATTATGACCACTGACAGGTACGTTAATAACGCTGATTATCTCTTCATCAATGCACCTGTTAGTGGGTGGGATACATTAGGAAGGAAGTGAACATTTTGTCCGCAGAATTGATGTGTTAGAGGCGGAAAAAAAATGGGTAAGCGTAAGCAGGTTGACTGCCGTCCACCACCGAAAGCACCAAAAATGGCAACGTGAGCATCAGACCTAGACTACAGAGCAATTTAAGAAGGTCGCCAGATGCATCTTCGTCATTTACTAGAGGAACACCTGGTACAGTGTCGTTTCTTTTAATGTAAAGAGCTGCAAACCATAGTTTTCAGTCACGTGACTGAATCACTACCCTGGCAGGCAAACATTAATCCACTATGACCGGAAAGAATGACAGTATTGCAGGACAAAAGTGTTGTTTTTTTTCACTTGTCTCAGGGCAAGACTATTTGGATCATCTATCCGTGGAGGAAAAACGAAGATATAAAGATAAATCTGAATTTTGCTGACTTGTGGTTCATATTCTGCGTTTATTTAAATCCCTGAAAGTAGCAACAGAGCTCCAGTTCACTGACATCTACATCAGTTTTGTAAGAGTGACTCATCCTAAACTGCTGCCAGGATGAAAGCTATCAAAGTATGGACAGCTACATGTAATTTCAATCTGGATGGGGAAATAATGCTGTCGTGCGAAAGGTGAAGAACAAGAAATTTTTCATTGTTAAAGCAAAGATAGCTTAAACTAGAGCCCCGGTGAAAGTCATTCCGTCATTCATTCTACGACTCTGGCTTAAACGAAATACCACACATAGATCTTACGTTTTGTTGACTTGGACTTATAGTGTAGTAAGCACAAATGCATATCATGAAAAAAAATGCAATTTTCCTGCTACTCCCTTAGTAAGACGCGGAGATCCATACATTTCATGTGGCAGACTTTTATGCCGGATGATTTTCTGAGACATGCCTCTCGGGATTTGTGTCCACTCCTGGTCTGAAACCAGGGAGTTTAAACCATTACAGCGTGAAGCTACTTTAAAAGAAGTAATTAAATACATTTTTAAAAAGCAAACATAAATTGAATAAAATGCTGAACTTTGATCACATAATGGTTTCCATAAGACTTCTCTCTGCAAATGCATTCCTTATTATGTTTTTTTTCCTTTCACACAGACTGTTTACCTGCAGGGAAATAAAGCTTGTTCAAACACGATTGGTCAACAGAAGTTGGATCACAAATAGAGACCAGGAAGCTTGTGGTTAGGTGCTTGACTGAAGGGGGGAGGAGCGGTGGCCTGTCCTCCTGAATGCATCATAGAAAATGTAAAATGTTCTAATTATGAATGCTAAACAATACAATAAGTTTAAAAATGTATAGCTTTCCTCGCAGTGTTTTTACTTTACTTTTTACTGTGATATTCAAACAAAAGAGAAAGTGATACACCGTTTCACACTGATTTACTGATTTCAGTGTGTCAGTGTGCCTGACACCTATCCCCAGAGATCTATCCCCAGTTGGTTTATTTATTTCTGATTGAATTTTTCTGATTTCCCAAGGCACCCCTCTTGCACCTAGACCAACCTTTGCTTTAGTATTGTGAAATCAAAAAAGTGATTTCTTTTTTAGCAAAGCTTTTCAGCAGTTTTGAAAGAAGAAGATAAATGCTGCTGTCCTCAGGTCGGCAAATTGTTTGGAGCGTCTATAAAAACCAGTATTTTGAGATTACATTTGGTGTTGCACACATTTTATTTTACGTAAATAACAGCTAAAGTATGGATAGGACAAACAGTATTTATTAATCGGATAAGATAAACAGATTGTGTCCAAAACACAGACTTGGGAGAAGAAATGAGAGGTGATATCCTGCAGAGTATCACACAGACAAAATGTGTGACAGTCATGAAAAAAACCCTCCTTATTAACATAACGTGGCTTCTCTCCAGGGCGTGAAGGTTAAATAAAACATATGAGCTGACAGCTATTACCATGGAGACTGCCCAGAGGGAAGAGCAATGAGGGAAACAAGATCTGCTCTTCGAATGCATCTCTCCGCTTCCCTCTTTCTTTTCTTCAGAGTGCTGATGGGTATTTGGATATGGAGATTTTTTTCCTCGATCTCGTCAGACTCTCAGCAGTAAGACCTGCACACCAGGCCCCCAAGCAGAGCTGAAGACTCACATGCCTGAGGCGGAAGCCCCTTCAACCCACCAGATTCATTTAGAAGCAGAGCACCTACTTTAGATCAATGATTAAGTGCCTATTAAGGCTAAATATTGATAATCTCAAGGCATGGTGTGGGCTGCATGCTGCTTACTCAGAGCTCATTGAAGGTAATGATTTATACAACTCCATCTCAGTGAAGGAATTCATTCAGTTTCACACTCAGAACAGAGTAGATTATTTGACTTTATTATTCTATGGTGCCACCTACTACAAACTATTATCCGAAGGCAGTTTATGAGTAATTTGAATAATAGCTTTGAAACAGGCTTAAAAGAAGAGATTACATCACCAAGGATATAATTCTACTTCTGGGTGATTATAAATACGTAACATAGAGCTGCTAGTGTTCTCTTTAGCAATAGAGGCAATAGCTAGAACATCTATGGGAATGCTCAAATGCACAGAGGCTGCAGGGATGAGTGCTAATGACTGTGTGGAAAACCTAAATTCTTAAACGGAGAGATCTGCTGTTGTCTGATCATGCAAATCAAATATTTGGCACTTCAGCACAATGGTGCAAAAATCACGCCTAGCCTTTATGGTGTGTAAAATTATTCCCAGAAATCTTACAGGGGATAGCAATGAAACAGAATATGCATGTGTGTGCTTCCAGATATGCTGTGTTTGTGTTTTTATGTTTAGTTTTAGTTTTGTTTTTATGAATTTTTAGTGTTAGTTTTAGCTTTTGGTATCATGAGAACAATAATTCCACAACAGTTAGGATGTTTCTGATTTCTGTTTTGATTCCTTTTTTCTAGTTCCCAGAGCCTTTAGGTCTAAAAGTTCCAGTTTTGTTTTTATGGAGTTCCCTCCATGTTTTCCCTTACAGTGTCTTTCAATGTTCACGTTATTCCTGCTGTAATCAACAGTTTAATATTTGTGTTTTTGTTTCGGGCTTAGTATTCTAGCCACCGTCCCTTCTCTATTAAGTCTTTGTGCAGGTTTTTGCATCTCTGTGTTCAGTTGGGTTCTCTTGTCATTCCTGGTTTTACTTTGATAGTTATGTGAATTTCATTTCCTCCCCCATCTCGTTGTCATGACTGCCCACACCTGTGTCTTGTCCACTCTGCTGTTTCTGTTTCTCCGATGTGTATAAATAGTCCTGTCCTTTTTTTTAAGCCATGGTATTTGTGAATCTTTCCCTCATTTTCCCTGCCTCCTTGTTTGAATTTAGATTCCCTGTTGTTTTTTGCCTTTTTGGGTATATTTGTATTTTCTTTTACAGTGTATCTTACCTATATCTTACCTGTGAGCTGTGTAGCAGAATCCCTATGTCATTACCACATTTTAATGTACTTTGATATTACTTTTTTTGTAATTTGAATATTAAAGTATCCAAATCAAAAATACTCATTATGCACCTTGGTGCATTTCAAAATAATGTGTATCATATCATTGGATTACAACTGCCGACACATTAGTTTGCAAGTTATGCAAGTTGCAGCTTGTATGTGGGGATATGTGGTGCTTTTTATACTGTTTGGCAGGTCAGTTTTATAATAATACATTGTAATTTATTCATTTTTTCTATTTATTTGTCTTTAAAGTTGCTACTAACTGAATACAGTAAAATAAAGTACAGTAAAGTTAAAAATATAATTATTGCCTCCAAAAGTCTCAAAAAGAAGATATGACCTATTTACCACCTTTAGTGCGCTCAAAATCTATTTCTCCCTCCCACCAACAAGAACAAATCAGACAACACAGTTACACCACCTGTGGCATAACAATCTCCTGGAACAGCTATTGTATTTATACAATGGTTTACTTGCTGAGTAGGTAAACTGACATAAATGCCCTCCTACAGATGTGCCTCTGCTCATGTCGACCTGCCCTAACACTGGAGGATACAACTGAACCTCACCACAGACATGTTTTCCATCATTATCACTTATTCAGTGAATTGGTCTCACAAAATGTCTCGGTATGCCGCCTCGAGCTCGCAAATGCAATATCACATAGTGGGAATGAAGCAGCTACTAACAGCGAGCACACGGGCATCTTGGCACCCTACAGAAACATTTTCCATTTGCTGCCAAATTAAAGAACAGTATGCTTTATTGCTGTTTGAGGCAGTCACACCATGAAAACCGCAGGAAGTTTACAAGAAAAGCAGCTGGTGAGAAACAAGCAGCCAAAACCTCCTGTTTTGTACATCTGTCTCTTCCTGAGACGAGTACTGTAGCTAGACGCGCACCAATAATGTCACAGCTGCTTAGAGACATACATTTAGGATTTCAATACTGCTCTGCTAACGCAAGATAAATGAAACCGCTAGAATATATTTAAAGAAAACCCTGAACACCATGAAAAATACTCTGGTAGCCCTTATGATACTTAGAGAAAAGACTAGGACAAAGGAAAAGAGTGCATTTGCTTCACTGTGTTTAGAAGTTTTGATTCCAGGAAACCTGAGTGTGTTTTGTTTTGTGAAAGGTCCTTAAAGAAAAAGCAGGTGTGTGTAAGTGCATGTCATCGCTTCTCTTCAAAACAAAATATAATGCTAAATAACTAAATATTCTTCAGTTTCACATTCCGATAACTTAGTGATATCTTAGTTTACTCTTCATACATCAATAAAGCATCTAGTTTTATGTAATTTAAATGAAAGCAAAATTGCCCATCTCTATGACAACATCTGTGTGAAGCATCTCACCAAAGATTTCATGAGGTCGAGAAAGTCAAAGACGGATAAATAACTTGATTATTTTGGGAAATAAATACACTTATTTTATATATTTAAATAAAGAAAAATATCAAAGAAAATAGACATAAAAATAAAATATATGAAAATTTTAAAAATATAAGAAATATATAAAGGCCAGCGCCTTCCCTCAATTTGATGTCCCCTATTCAGTACTCGTGGGTCACACCACAGTCTGTTGGAGCCTGACCATCATTCTCATGTCAACTGCATAACAAAAGTTTCATGTCTATATCTTACATAGTTGTGACCCTATCAAACAAATTATGTGATGATCACTGCTGTGAGCGAGAGGGATGACAGGCAGAAAAGCTTTTAAGGTTTATATTTCCACATTTATAAAAGAAAATATCCAACAGAACAGGCAAACACAGCAACACGAGTACAGGAAACAGGGATACGCCGAATATACAGTAATAGCTCCTGCTACGGTAGGTGTCCCCAGGACTACTTTTCCCCACAGTGACACATTCAAAAGGTGAACACAATACCAGCGACACTGTGGAGAAGACACATTACTCAGATGTCAAGGGTCGCAAAATCCAAACCACACACAAAAAAGCTCCGACTGTAACATTTTCATTAAAGTTTTTATCTGTCAAACTGAATATGTGTGCATGCTGCAGGGTTTCTGCCGGAAAGGTTTCTGGGGGTCAGCTTTGGCTCAGTGGGCTGGCAGAAAACCTGTTTTAGCCTTTGCGAGTATGGCTACAGGTGCAGGTTGTTGTTAGAGGTTTACACTGTGGATCGCTGTGACGTGTATGCTCGTTGCCTTACCGATTCAGAGCAAACGCGTAGTGGAACTTCACATGTGGATGAGCCATGGGGTCAAAGGTCGGAAGCTTCTCCAGAGTCTCTACCAGCTTCACGATGGACTCATAATCCTAGAAGGTAAGAAAAGATCGGCTATTGAGCTGTTCCTCCTGTCACTGGTGTATCTTACATCAATGACACTCTTGTGATGTCACAGCTTTGCAAGTTAAGGAAAAGAAAAAGAAAGGAGGAAGACATTTGCCTTCAGCGCTACCATGCCGAAAGGCTTTCAGAAGTCACAGAAGATAACATTAAGTGCACCAAAGTCAGTGTAAGGAGCAAGTTAAATACGATCTTGTAGGAACTCCACCAGTCATTGCTGAGCACTGTGGGACTAGTGCACATGTACCTCTGTTCCAGTGCCCTCCAAACACACACTCTGACTCATCAGTGTATTTAGCTGCTGCGTTGATCCTCAAGGGAGAGTTTCTGATTTCCTTTTATTCATTATTTCTCAGACTCAACTGTCTGTGTATCACAAAAAGCACTTCAATAATTGAGTTGCCTCTTCATCACATTTTGGTTTCTTGTAGTCACCACAGCCAAAGCACTTTGAATAATTCAGCACATCCTCAATGCTTGTTGTTCTAATGAATGATTCATTAGACTGTGCACTGCCTATGGTGAGTGGGACGATCTGGACAGAGAAAGCCGCGGCAATGTGGAGACTAAAGAGGAGAAAGAGCAGAGCGTTTAAGACGTACAGACCAAACGCTTCGCCTAGAGCGCTCTACAGGCAGTCTGTAAATGGCCCCTGTTTGAGAAAGTGGCACTGGTAAAGGGATGGTGGAGATAGATTGAAGCTGATTCAGTAACCTTGCTTAAATTTGTACAGCAGATGTGTACAGTAGCTTCTTTTTTAAGGTCAGGGACATCAGCGTGCACATTCAGTGCATCTGAGTTGACAGCTGGTTTAAACTTGAGAAGGTTGTGGGTGATTAGCTGAATGCCTGAAAGTTTATGGAGAAACTTTTTGGGATGCCCTTTTCAAAGTAAAGGCGTGGTGAAATTACCATGTTGAGATTTTGTTTTGTTAGTATTAACTAATAACTATTTGTTCCCATTTTTGGTAATTTTATTACATAATTACAATCACTTTGAGACAGATATTTTAGGTAATTGGTTATCAGAAAATGTAGTAGCAGTTAATAAATGAATACATTAAAAAGTCAATTGAAGTTAATTGTTATCTGTGAGCATTTGCTCATTTTTTCCAGTTTATTGCAGTTGAAAAATCTAGCTTAGTATTCGCTGCCATGAGGTCATGCTTAGACGCTGCCAAGGAAAATCAGCTGGTGGTTCAGATGTACATTACTCAATATGCAATTCTCTAATCTCATATAGGGCGTGCCATTTAAGCTGTTTAGCCCGCCCACAGTTACAGTTTCGACAAGCAGCAGTGGGAGCCATCTCCACCACAGCCTCTCATTTCATGCTGTTTCCTGCCTAATCAGTGTTAGGGATTGTTGTCACTGACGCCTGCTCTGCTGTGTGCTGGAAGTCTTGCTGCTGCTCTCCCCGCCCTTTGCATTCCAAGTATGCACGATGAAGGGCAGGGAAGTCCCAAAACAGAGCCATGCCAGCAAATATTACGGCAAATTGAAAATAACAATCTTCTCGTGACTATACTGGTTCTGGCTGAACTGAACGTTTT
Organism: Oreochromis niloticus; assembly: GCF_001858045.2. Taxonomy (NCBI): domain Eukaryota; kingdom Metazoa; phylum Chordata; class Actinopteri; order Cichliformes; family Cichlidae; genus Oreochromis; species Oreochromis niloticus. The sequence goes on along the minus strand of NC_031980.2, from coordinate 17,246,526 downwards.
GTACTTTTGAATGTTTGTTCCAAAGTAAACAAGACATAAACTTTCCTAGGAACCCGTCCAGGAAATGTGACGGGTATTTTTCAGTGTTTTTGAGATTCTTACATAGAATAATAAATAAATTAACCGAAACTAAACAAATACATAGCCAAAGTTTATTTTTAAGACTGCTGCCTTATTAAAATCGGCCTATCATGAATATTTTTTTATGATTTTTGATGTTGTTGCACAGATGGATGTTCAGATTAAAGATAACTGAAGTCCTTATCGCAGGCACACAGCTTTGGCTTGCACTGTGTGTTTATGAGGGGCAGCCAATGAGAATAAAAATGGCCTAAAGGAGGAGAAGCTGAAATAACTCGTTTCAGACATGGAACAAAAAGGGGGGGAGGGTGCACCAAGACTCAGTACATGATAAACAAGAACCACTGAACCACAGCCCCTCTGGTTGAAATACCCAAAGGCAATACACATAATTTGACAAATGACAGCAATATGTTGGTGTTCAGGAAGTCCACACCCGACAGCTGTACCTGGATGTCTCTGTACGTAAGCAGCAAATTGATGACGACATCAACTGAAAGGCACTCCACGTTGTCCAGCCGCTGCTGGATTCGGCTCAGCTCTGCAGCCAGCTCCAAGCCAGTGTAAAGCTCCCGGGCTTTACGGATCTCATTCAGAATCGTCTCACGGAAATACTGGCTGGAAGACACGAAAACAAACAAACAAACATGCATTTATACACGAAAGAGAAGATTGGCTTGCGTGTATATGATTGACAAATAGCAATACAAAAATTAAGCAAAAAAATAAATATCCTTCAATTCAAACACAATTGGACTTACTTCTTTCCCTGCATTCTCACAGTGTTTTGCATAATTTCAGATCATTCCCCAGTGAGACACGAGCTATTTTCATCTCGTATAAATCATAAATTATTCACTGACAGATGAAGGGACCAATAAACCTGATAACTTCAGATATTAGTTTGATGGATTTAAAAGCAGAGCAGACATCACAATTAAGACCGTTAATGAGCTTAAAGCAGAATTACTTCCAGAAACCATATTCTTAAGCTCTTAGTTGCTCTTGAAAAAACACAAAGGGATGAACAAAAGAATATCAAATTTCGTGATGCGGTTCAGGTACTTAGCAAAAGCCTGTCTGTAGGATCTTTCAGATTTTCACATTTAAAACCGTAAAACTGAAAACCTTCAGAAATTCTGTGATTGTGGACCATCTAAATTCAATTAATTAATATTTTCCAGTTGCAAATTGTGTCTTTTTCAGTGCTGAATTTCTTTGGCTGTTTAATCAGCAGTTTGCAAAGGATAACCTCGTCTCATTGTGATTGTGGAAAGAACATGTGTACTGGCATTAAAACTCAAAAGACTGATGCAGATTATTGTCACTCCCCAGCCTCTTGTATGCTGAACGTGGTGTACTCTAGCTAAAAATGATAATATTAAGACCTAAATGCCAAATAATGACACAGTCTACACTCTCTATTCACATAATTAAGCCTTATACACAATTTTGAAAAGACCCATGTAGTGATGATGATTTGCTGCCATAACCCCGAGCCAATCCTGGGGGTCAACCCTGTTTGCAGGGAGTGATTAAAGCCTAAATAATAACCCAATAGAAGCTCTGTTATTAAATAGTAAATGTGTTTAATGTGAATAGGCCGGCTAATATTTTCCTGTTTAGGTTGTTTTTCATAAAATATGAATAACAAATCATGTATTCGCATATTATGATCTGCTGCAGATGATCAGTTTGGTGTATCCTTGCTGGAAGGAGCAATTTTAAAGACATAAATACATATATTTGCTTCATGTGAGACGGCTCTTGTAATTCAGTAAGCTTATCTGTCTTCTTGAGACTTCAAAACATGGTCTCGACTTCAATATACACCCAAAACAATATAGTGCAAACATTGAATTACTGTAGGATCTTCGTACCTTCCTTTATGCCTGTCTCCAGGAGACACAGCCTTCATCAATCTACATGATTTTCTTTTCTGCCTGTAAAACTGAGTCACTATTCCTGGAGATGGACTAGAAATGACTGGCTGCTGTATCGCCTATTGGCAAGAAGGCCGAAAATATTACCCCAGCAACTGAGCCAAACAAAAGGGTTTTTTTTCTTCTTCTCTGGTTTCAAAATGTAAATTACCACGTAAGTAAGGCTGAAGTATCCACGCACAAAAATAATTAGAACAAGTAAAAATAGGATGAGTGGGATAATAAAATAAATGCCTGGTGTGCTGAAAAACTTCTAACAGTGCTGATCAAATGTAAACATAATGTTAAAATGCTAAAAATGCTAATGTGAACTTTCACCTTAATTTGAATACAGTATAATGTAATTTATACAATGAAGCAATCATTTGGGCATTGTTTACCATTATAAAAACATATCACAGAGTCATATTGTGGGCATTTCCCATGCACATTATGACTCTGTGATAAGCAACAGTGATCTTACAGTGGTTTCAGAGAAGCATCTTGTCAGGAGCTTTAAATATATTTTCTTTCTCTTTTGCTTCCTTTTTCTCAAACCCATTGCTGTACTGTCAGTATGTCCTTCATTAGTAACACTAGACAACCTAAATATAAAGCTCTTAATATGTTCACTAACGCTGTTTGTCTCTGCAAAGCCAAAATGCATTAAGGTTAAAATCTCTTCTGTTTTACCTTGTACAGTTTACACAACAGAAATTCTGAATTTTTATAAAGACAAAATAGGAAATTGTTACAGGAAGCAGAGTAACTACAGAAATAGTTAAAGCTAAAGCAGAAACTATATTTACTGTATTGAATTTAGCCTAGCTGAAAAACTGTGCACACTCTGATGAAACATGATAGTGGGCACAGTCCTAACAGCTAACTTCAGATTGTTAATCCACACAGCGTGCTGTTAATGTCACTTCTAGAAAAGCTCTTGTTGTTAATCTCAGATTAAACTACTGTCCCATTTGCAAACGATAGATTAATTTCTGTATACTGTAACAACAGACAAATTACTCTATAAGAATTCTGTGTAAAATCTGCCACAATATCTGCCAAATTGTGTAAATAAGCAGGCCGTTAGTACTGACACTGCAATTTCACCTGCATATTCCTCTAAAAATCGTTTTAATGATGTAATTATTGTTTATACTGCATAAATGTGGTGTAGTTGAGAGACCTGGAAGAGACATCGGTGCCAAATATGTAAATTAATATAGTATATGTTACCCATTTCAGCATAATAAAATCTGTATAAATGCCTAGTGGCGTGATACGAAGCGAGGGAATATATGTCTTCAAAGTTTTGACCAGTGCATGTAAAAAGGTCATAACAAGAAACTGGCTAAAATGTAATCCTTCAAGGACAGCTCAGCGGCTAGACATGTAGCAGAAGAAATATATTCCATGGAAAACAGACTCATTCCTTAAGGGTTAAAAGCAAGCATGCATAGAAAACTATGGACCAAAGGGTCTGTTCAAAAGTCAAAACGTGTCAAATCTCTGTAAAAGTACTGATACTATTTTATGTCATGTTATATTTTTGGATACTTTTGTCGTATGTTCCCTTCTCAAAGGAAAAATTAAGAAAAAAATTCTGTGCAGATAAGAAGTGTTAAAACGGTTTATAGTTAGGGGATGTCACACTTCATGTGTGGACTGTGGTTCCTGAATGCACTGATGAGCATCTACCATGGCTGGTGCAACCTTTCTGGAACAAGAGTTTGATCTTTGCGGTGCTCGTTTTTACGGCTCATAAATAATGAAAAAAAATTACAGGTTATTGCAGGTCCCCCTACCAGACCACTGCTGCACCACAGTCATGCACTGACACACAAAACCCCTCAACAATATTTTAAAATGACAGGCAGTCGACTTTGCAAACTCAGGTGCAAACAAGCGTGCAACAGCTGACTTGTTTGCACCACCAAAGGAGTAGCAAACTTGTCCCAGTCGGCACCAGTGCAGTACTTTCAGAAGCTGCATTTTTAGGTCATAAGCAGTGTCTTAACTAGGCCTAACATGTTAGCTATCACAGTATTTCTGTGTTTGCTGTGCAGGAAAATCTAGCTTCTATCATTAGTCCTTTGTAGAGCATTACTGACCTCATAACCCGAGTGTTTCTACTGTTTAGCATCCCCGCTTGTATGCTATTATTGTTGAAATTTCTGGATTGCCTCAATAGGAGGTTTAATTTCACTTAATACAGTTTATATTTCTATTACAGCTGTCTATAAATAAGCAAAATATACTTACTGGGAGTTGGCTTGCGACACTTTGAGGAGCTGGATGAAGCGGTCCAGCAGAGGCATGCAGATGGGACCCAGCAGCATCTCGAAGCTGGGCTGCATCAGCTCGGTCAGGCCCTTCATCAGGCTGCCCTCACAGCAGTACACCTTATTCTGAGGTGTCACCATGTACGGGATGAAGGTGTAGTTAGCTGAGCATGTCTGTTAAGAGAGGAAACAAAGTTCTGGATATCAGATATCAGCACATTTAACCATCTGTGAAATTTCTTTTTGTATGCAATTGTAACATTTGCCCAAAATATGTGTGTATTGTTTTTTTTTTTTTAATCATAAACCATACTCAGTAGTCTTTTAAATGATATCTATAATTTACTTTTCACCAATTTAAAAGACTGATGTGAGCACTCAAGGCAAAGTTTCTGCAAACAAACATCTATTTCGATAAGTTAGGCTTAGTAGCTTTATGAAAATATATGAAACTATAAATCAATCCATTTTCTTCTGCTTATCCAATTCAGGGTCACGGGAATGGAGGAGGCTTAAGCTTATCCCAGATGCCATGGAGAGGGAGGTAGGGGTAGACCCTGGATTCAACCCAAAACTTACTTGCTGTGAGGCAACAGTGCTAACCACTGTGCCACTGTGCTGCCATTATATGAAACTATATGTATGCAACTATATTTGTAACATTTACAGACTATAATGTTAAATTTATACTAAAATATGAGTAGATACAGCATCAGATTATCATGTTTATTGTGACATCTTTGCATAAACTGTATCAATAAAACCATCTTCAACTTTGCTCTTTTTATCCGTTTTGTTACATTTATGCAAAATAGGAGCTGGGCGCTAAAGTCTGAAACCTTAGCTTTACAAAAGTGTACAAAAAAAGATAGTAAATGAGGTTTACTATCTATCAGACTTTATAGCTTCATTCAAAAACTAACATATCAAAATTGTTCATTAAACACAACTTCCAGCTGATTTCAGTGACCTGTGCAATGAAACATTACATTGTATAGGGAGGAAGCAGATTGCCTGGGGGGGGAAGTCTGCAGTAATTTCCCCTATTTGAAATGGTTTCGGGTAATTACATGAACCTTCATCTCTGATCTTCCTATTCACACAATAGTGTTTATGTAGCGTTGTCTTCAGTGAACTAGTCTAAACAGGCAGCAGCAGGGAGGTGAGATATGCAACAGCTTCATTAGGAGGTGCTGTCTTATAACCACAAACACTTACAGCACCTTATTTTCAAATGTCACTCGCTCAAGCAGCCTTATCGCACAAGAAAAATCAAGCAGCAGCAGCTGAAGTCTCCCTGCTCACCTGCTGCAAAGCTCTACCCTGTTCTTTGCTCCAGCTGTGCCATTATGGAGTAATTGTGTCTGTTTCAGGTTTGGCCGCACTAGTAGCATTAAAAGCCTTTTTTTTTTTTTATTCACTTAGCTTTAATACTCGACAGCCGTTATTGTGTATCTGTATTTGCTTTTTTAACTTGACATTATTTGCACCACATTCTTGATGCTTCTGTCGCGGCGGCCCACCACTGCTGAATAAACAAAGAGGAAACACATGCGTGTGGTGTCTACAGACAGAGGAGAGAGAAAGAGCGAGAAAGAGGCAGGAAATCCACAATTAATATCCTCAAGAAACAGCACAAGTCCTGTCAAGAAGAGCTATTCTCAGAGTGTGAGATATGTGGTGAAACAACACGAGCATCTGAAGGCGGTTGGGCTGCAATCCAGCTGCATCCTGATGACTTTAATATTCTATCATGCTTTCGGTTTTTCAGCAACCTCGAAAATACACTGCTGCTGCTGCTTTCAGTGCCAAAAAAAAAAAAAAAGGAAGTAAGAGGAACATGTGGCATTGAAGCAATGAAAGCCAACCGAAGATAACTACTTCCTCCTGTGCAACTGTGGTTCATGACATCACCAGTAACTGCAGCGGCAGTGTGTGCCTTTCAAAACAAAAAAAAGACTGTGACCCCTATTTCTTTTAGGTGTAACCAGACAGGTTGCAAAATGCTGATGCTATATTTAGCTTCTTTGTGCGATTCATGCTGTCATGGGGCTCACATGACAGATTTGTTTTCACACGCTGATGCATATTTCAGAGCGGCAGCAGCTGCGGGTTATTTGAAGCTAACCTCCAGTAGTCCTTTACCGGTAGCAGGTTTCCGAGCTGATACACATGTGACAACTCTGGCTGATGAATCCAAAGAATGAGCCAGGTATTTACCGCGTGAGTCATCTGTTTAGTCAGTCTTGCCAAAGATCCATCTGCTCATCTTCACTTTCAGCATCAATGTTCTCGAGCAGCCTACTCACTCACCTACATAGAGCCTGTTTACACTCCTTTAAAATGTGTTTTGGACAAGTGGACAGCACTAAACACAACCTGCATTGCTCCTGAGGTGTTGTGGGGCACATTTGGCTCTGTATGCTTTGTAATGTAAATGGTATTTTGTCCTGAATTATTCCTAAGCAGGACAAAAGATAACAACATGTCATCAAAACACAATATGGTGTCCATTCTTCTCTGCAGCTCATGAAGCATTTTGCTAAAAAATATGGAGGCTGGCTGGGAACAGACGTAGCTTTTAACCTTTGTTGTAAATGATAATCAATAACTGGACATGAATATAGGAGAATATCTTGGAGACATGTGTAAACGACCAGTCAACAGTCTCCACGGATGTTGTTTTGTGGGTTAAAACCAGCCATCTGGTCAGTCTAGTCAAATCCGATTGCAATTTGAACCAAGTACTACCTAATTTAACCAACAATCAATGCGCTTTCAGTCTGAATATTCTCTTAATGTTAAGCAGACATTAAAAGTAAGAATTGTTTCAAAAATTCAAATCGATGTCTTTAAAAATTATATTGATATTTAATTTAGATGGGAAATGGTTGCAATGATGTAAACATTTATTTGTGCGAGCTTCCAGAAAGTTGAAACCACTGTTCCCAGACGCTGGCAGGTCACTGTGGTGCTGTGGTTAGCACTGCTGCCTCATAAGAAGAAGTTTCTGGATCAAATTTGCAGGTCGTTTGCAAGCTTTCAACGACCTGACAGAACATCTTTTCGCCTTTCACTTTTCAACCAAATCTCGATGATGCTAAGATATCTGGCGTAGTTGTAAATGGGCTGTCCCACTCTGATCCAGTAGCCAGAGATACAGTTGAAAACCGAGTCGAAACAGGGTAATAGACACACACACACCTATGGGCAGCAAATGCAGATATAAATCAGTGGGAAAAGTAAATGAAAGTGTACTGACACAGAGGGACATTTGTGTATGTAATTACAGTAATTGAACATACACAAAGAGGCTAATTACCTGGATTTCAGTTATAATGGTAGTGAGTTAAATACACTGTTACAGACAAGTAGGAGCACATGCTTTTCAATGATGAGAATAATCAGACATGTCTGCAGCTGCAGAGTGTATTTTAAAGCAGTCACAAAAAAACAGAAATGTATTTGGAGCACTACAGAGGGAAGATCAACCTTCTGCTTCCTAAACTATAACAATATATGCTATCAGCACCTTAAACCAAAGATCTTCTTGGGTTTAGGGAAGTTTGAACTGCTTCTGCTAACTCCAGTTGACTGTTACTGTTACAATGCTTCCACTCGCTCTCACCACTGTATTGTTTTTCGGCTTAACAAGCAGCTGTTTCCAGTCAAAGTTCTTTTTACACTGTACACAACATCAGATAACTACTGGGTTAAAGAGTAGCAGATAAACAAAGGGGCGAATACAGGAGGTAAAAACCGTGATACTTCCCTCGGGCAACTGAGAAGAGCAAAAACAGAGGGGCTACTGGTGTTTCATCAGATAGCTTCTAAGACTTTAAGTAAATGATAATGGTGCTCTATAATAATGGGCAGCTCGGTGACACAGTGCACTGTTGTCTCACAGCAAGAAGGTTCCTGGTTTGAACCCTAGATTTCTGTGTGGAGTTTGCATGTTCTCTCTGTGTGTGGGGGGTTCTCACTAGGTACTCTGGCTTTCTATCGCCGTCCAAAGACATGCTTTGGACTTAATCCTAAATTGCTTGTATGTGTGAATCAGAGTGTGAATGGCTGTCTGTCTCTCAGTATCAGCCCTGCAATACACTGGTGAGCTGTCCACCCCTGACAGCCAGATTAGGCTCCAGGCCATGTGACCCTAAACTGGTTTGGAGGAAGAAAATAGATTTTTGAATTCTTTCAAAAATAATAAAATGAAGCAAAAATCTGATGCTGCGATAGCCGTAGCTGGCAAGTTCATAATTGTCATACAGAAGAATCAGGAAGGTACAGCACATGGAACCTCACTCAGTTCGTTTGTGAGCCTTCAGTTTCACTAGATTAACAAACAGCTTATTATTAGCAACATGTTGAATAAACCCTGTTCGTTAGATAAACAAAAATGGATAAACACGTTGAAAGGAACAGTTTGTTATGTTTCGCATGCAGCCCTGGTTGTTTAAATACTTGCGTCTGAATCATTAGTTCACTGCAGTTCCAAGGTGGCAATGCTGAGTGTTTGCTTAGATCACTATATTCCTTATATCATAGGAAAAAAATGCCATGAGGACATGTTAACAAAGTCTTGGCTGAAAGTTTGGAACTTTTTGGGAATGAAAGAGAATAAGGAAGATATAAAATTGCTATTAATTACGGCGTTTGCAGGGGAAAAAACATCTGTAATAACATTAAATTGAAGGGAAAGAATGATCAAAAAGTCCAGTATTGCAATTTAAATGCACTTTTACCTGCACAGATGGCTAGTTAAGAGCCTGTGCACTGGTGCAGAGTGCATTTAAGTGCATTAATACAAGCAGGAAAGAGAAAGAACAAAGACAGTAAGTGCACATAAGGGAGATCAGTAAGCTCACACTCTCATACTGTGAGTGATAATCAGCTCTCCTCTTGGTACGAGTCAGTGTCAGAGAACAGTACATTTCATGTAGCTCTCCTTTCACTGTGAAAGCCACTTAGGAGAGCCTTTTATCTGACTGCTGAACATGGACTGCAGACCGCATCTGTGTTATTGACACAATTAGCGCGCAATTTAGTCAGAATCAGTTCATCATTTTTAAGACGACAAACATTGTTTACCTTTGGTCTCTGAAATAAGAGATTTTGCAGCTTATCTCTGTTTTGCATCACTGGAAACTGAATTCAGTTTTAGACTCACAAGGAATGGGAAAGAAGACAGGACACTCTGGAATCTGGAAAACACTCCTCCTATTTTTTGTCAGTAACATTTCATTAACTTCCAAAAACCCAAATAATAAAAAAAAAAAGTATAATTAGGCAAAACTTCTTCTTGGCAGATGTAGCAACATATTCAGGAAACTGTGCTGCGAAAGCACATTCAGTGGTTGATAAGACAAGAAAAGTTGTACATATTAATACACTGTAACAAGGCTCCTGGGTCTGCAGAGAAACTTCAGAAACAAAAACAACACTCTGTGGATGTCTGCTAAAAATCTAGGCTTTACTTAAAACATATGGTACAGTGGGTGAATCTATTTTGATCTACTGATTTTAGGAACTACAGTATGATATGCAAAGGACAGGATTTCCTTAGCTTTAAGGCAGCACCTTATTTGAATACTGCACTTTTTGCAAGTCAAATTCTCAAAATGCTTGTGCCTTTTTATGCAGATTGTGGCAGTGCAGTCACTGTAACTCTCAAAGCAGCTGTTGTCTGAGACGTACATCTTGAAAGTGGAAGGGAAGATGTTTTCATTTTACATGAAACCAAATATTTATCACAGCTTCGAAACAAAAGTGGGCTGTGCAAGAGAAAGCCTTTACAATAGCGAAAAGAGAGACATAAGGCAACAGGACACTGTGCTCCCTGCGCGCTGTAAAAAGCATATTCTTTGCACTACATAATGTGTGTGATGTGTGAGCAATGAGTGAGTAATGTGTGAAAGGCAACGGGAAAGAAAGAAATGCCTTGTGTACTTACAGTGTTCTTCTGGCAAATTATCTCCTGAAAGAAGAAAAGAGAGAAATCCATTTAGAAATTCATCATGAGCATTTTCTCCGAGAGGCAATTTACGTTAGATACGACGTTACTGAATGACACTTCAATTCAGTACACCATACCTGAGCTACAAACACTTTGTGAGGACGACTTGTATTTGTGGATATTTGTTGATTTCCCAACAGCTGATTAATATTTCTAGTAAAAAGCCATAATGCAGTGCCGAGCAAACTGCATATTTAGTTCGGATTTGTCTACAGAAAGCAAATGCATTCAACATTTTTGCTGCACCTTTTTTACAGCTTGAAGCAGCTTTATGTGTGCATGTTTAGTTTTTTAAGTTGTCCATTGTATAAGAAATTAAAAGCCTCTCTGCATATATCAAGCATGGTTCAAGTTACCAGCTATAATGTCTTATCACATATTATCAAAAGTGAGCCGTGGACTTTGTTTTACAGATTGCAACAATATCTCTGCCTTTATAAGTTAAAAGTGCATTTTTACTCAGTGACTAGGCGATGTCTGAAACCGACTTTCAGCGCAAAATCTGAGGGTCTTTGGTGTCTCCACAGTTTCCTATTTGTATTTGTCTCTCCAGCAGCCTTCAACAATAGCCTTTTAACAGATTTATTCACACACACACGCACGCACACACACACACACATTACATCATCTTTAAACCAGATGCACAAAAGACTTGAGGAACAAATCCCTCTGATCACTCTGGGCAAAATAATGAATGGGCAGAGATATTAAAAAGAAGAAGCACACATCAAATGTCCCGGAGCATTAATGATATCTGCCTGTTTCTGGGAAAGGAAGCATAATTGACAAGTGTACACTGAGACTTAGTACACATAGATGGTTTTTTTAGGATTTTTTTTTTCATGATCGCCATTGTTTAAAGAAAATTTTGAGTATAAAAAAGCTGCCTTTAAAACAATTTGGTGGCCTGATAGAGATCTGAGGAAACTGCCTAAGTGAATTCTTTCAAAGCATGGTGAGAACAAGTTAACCCACAGCCAGCGAGACGGGCGGGCACCATGGCAGACCACAGGACAAAAAACCCCCTCCCAGATACCACCAGGAGCAGGAAAGAACGTCATTTGAAACAATTTTCTTGCCATAAAAAGCAGACATAATACAGCTGCCAATGTCAGCTTTTTATGTTGTGTTTATTTTAGGACACGCCTCCCCTGACTGTGCAGGCTGTGCATTTTATGGGTCGACTCTACAGTTTGTTTTCTGGCTCATGACCCTTGTCACCACAATACTCCTCCCACTAGACTAACTAAAAGAAAAGCTTCAGTGTTCTTCTGCTACAAGTTGCCTACAGCAGGCGATTTTAAAATGTGTTCTGCGTGGGCCTCAGACGGTGTGAACTATGCCTTTGTCTGCAGTACAGAAACTACAAGACTCACACCATTGTTACATGCTGAAGTAGTCTGACATTTATGGTAAATAAACACAGCTTTGGTCAATGCATATTGCTAGTAGGGATTGAATAGTATGCACTTTATTGTTACCTGCAAGCACTTTCCAGTGTAAAACTTCCAGTGTATTTAATCATCGAAATTGTTGCTAAGGAATTTGCTGTTGCTTTGTGGCGCTCAAAAAATATTAAAAAATAAATCTCTAAATCTCAGCAGCAATGTGGCTTTCTAAAAATCATAAACAAGACCACTAAAAAAAACATTTTGTGAGTAATTTTAATCAACACTTGGTTCCATTACTTCAAGTTTATAACAAGAAGCAGTTCAAGAGTGCAAACCTCCTCCAGGCCAGCTCGCTCTCTGGGCATTTTGTATGGAAATTGCACAGTATATTGCATGCATTCATTTTTTTTTTCATTTCTTTGTTCTTTTTAAATGGACTTTAAGCAGTATGAACTTTTTGCACGATGACCAGAATAATACACATCTACATCTTCAGCAATTTGTGATGTGTGTAAAAGCGTGTATTGTGTCCACAATACCCACCACACTTGTAAGTATCATAGTTTCCAAAGTTATAAGCTCTAATTTTAGACCAATAAATCATTAAGTTGACCTTGAAGACCTTGGTGGATGTAAGCCAAATTTTAATGGATTGTTAATGTGACCCCTCTCTACACCCCTACAAAGTTTTAATAGAATTAATTCCAAACTTTTTGAGCACGCTCACAAGCATGCACGCACACAAATGCTACTGAAAACATAACCTCCTTGTTGGAGGTAATTAGCAGCAGAGCTAACTGTAGGGACAACATTAGTGTTTACAGCCTATTAACGGTCACTGGCATGAGCGCCATGTCTTGGTTGGACCCATGCTTCATTCTGCAGGATGGTTGGGCACCTTGTGTTGTCCCTGTCTTTCTCACTACAGATACTTTTCTGCATTAACAATGTCAATGTCAAATATGTAATCTATTTAAAAATAAATAAAAAATGCAAGGTTTTCACTATAAAATTGGAAAAGTTATCCAAAATTTTCTACCTCTGAATAAAATCCTATACTCAGACTAACATGGTGTTTGAGGGCACGACCTCATTTCTCAAAACATCCGAACGAGAAGGCCGCTAACTGGATATTTGGAAGCATTGTTGAAATCGATTTTTAGGCTGTAAAAATTTTAGATTTTCAGCTGTGATGCTGCCTGTGCTGAGAGTATTTTTTAACAAAGAAGCCTGAGCTGCTCTAAAGGAACAAATATATCAGCATATATTGGCTTCTGTTCCTGATGGCGGCTTACCTGCAGAGACTGGAGAGCATCAGAGTTAGTGTCGCAGTACAAGATGATGTTGTTGGCCATGCTGAAGCTTTCTCTCACTCCCAGGTGGTAGAAGAGCGAAGGCTGGCGGAAGGCATCTGTCATCTCCACCACAGCTATGTCTGATGATAAAAGACAGGTGTACGTGTTATAGTGTGGCTCAGGAGCGAAGCACAACACTCACGACTAGCTTTCTTTGGGTTCTGCAAGTGCAAGTGAATACACACCATTCTTAGAATATCATAAGCTCTAATAATGCAGTTGCATAGTACAGGCAGAAATACCTTTTACACCCATTTCCCAACCAAGGATGTTAATTCACTGCTGTAACAGCCTCCCCTCTTCTGTTTTTGACCACACTTTGGAATCTGGCTACAAGGATGTGGTGCCATCCATCCTCTCCTTTACCTTTTTGGAAAAGCCTTTACCCCCAACCTCTTTTTTGTTTTCTTTGTGAAACAGATTTTAACAATGTTTATTAGAATCTCACAACCAGTTTGGTAGCCTAATGTTACAATTTCAACTCAAAAATCAACCCATTGAAAACTGATTGTCTGATAATTGATTAAAGCCATTCAACACATAAGTACTAAATTCCCTTATCTGAATAAATCTCATTAAAATGTTATTTGCCTACAACTAAACTGCCCATATGGGATCTTTAACATCAACTTTGTCTGCTGTTGCTCTTTATTGCTCTGGGAGAGACATGGATACAACTCAGTGGTTATTAGTGATCGGCACAGCTGTTATTCATGCTGTTATCAGCTACCGATTTGCATGTCAGTGTTAAGTTATCTGCAAGCTGAAAACATTTTTTTTCCGTGAGATGAAGGTAGTGTTACTCCTTTTTTGTCCAGTACACTCAATAATCAATAATGCCCCAGCTGGAGTAGGACTCAGCTATACTATCTGGGTCAACAGGTCAAGCAAATATTTCCACTCAAGCAAGCAGGTCATCTAGTGATGAGTTCCTAAGGTTGATGTCCTGTACAACAGGCTGTGCTGTTATGCAACTGTCAGCATTGGACTTTCACCAAAGCCCTCACTCACTGTTCGGCCCCTGCAGTGAACAAATCTTTGTATGACGCTGTCAGTTATGGTGGGCATGCAACATTAAACACACTCATCAGGATTTGGAATGAACACGATGGTGTTTTGCAGACCCACACACGAGGCAGGGCGGTACTACAACGTTGTTTCCAAGGTCGCCCTGAGCAACTGATAGCAACAAAAGCAAATGAGCCCGATGGCTACGTTCCAGTTATGACAGAAGAGCTCAGAGCTACGGAGATAAAGCTGCACCCTGGTTTTTCATCAGCTCCAACTCTCCAACTCTTTTGTGTCAACGAAAACATTACACGGAGCTGAAGAGCAGATATTGTGCGACTCTGATGATCAAATCTTTTACCTCTAATGGGTCTGTTCAAAAGCTGGGATAGTCTCCCCCCTCCACCATCACGACCCTGAATTCGATTTTCAAACTGGTGCTCGAGCTAATGGACCGCTACTGGAGGAAATCACAAAAACATTCAGTCACTCAGCTCAAGATGCTGTCAGATTATGGGTGGCTCAGTTGTGGAAGAGGAAGCATGACAAGTGGATGACACATAAAAGATTAGGGTTATTATTAATGCTTCCACTGGTTTTTGAAAGACACCAGTTAGTCAAGTTACCATGTAACTGTAGAGATGACTGCTCTCCTTTTAAGTCTACAGTTTAGGAATAGACTACAATCTGAAATTATATCACAGAAATGATGACTTGGCCTTGACCTTTTCTTTAAGTATTAAAAGCAAATATTTTCAGCCTGGTGACATTACACTAAATTAAAAAAAGAATAAATCATACATATGCTTTGAAAGATTTTGTCTCCACTATGTTAAAAAGCTGAGAACGATTAAATGATTACAAAGGCAGCAGCCAATTTTGGTGCTGGTATAGCCAGCCGACACCCATACTGCGACTTCCTGTTCTGTCTGACAGTCATCGTTTACAAATCATCGCCTGATGGATTTTCAGCAAATCCAATCCTTATTTTAGACATGCAACAAAAGCCTGCTTTAAAAAAGGATTGGTTAATACAGCTCACACTATGAGTGGCCTACAAGTAGAAACCAGAAAGTTTCAAATACCAAAAGTCTTTCCACCAGAATCTGTTGATATGTGTTGATGTGCAGAAATCTGCATAAAACCTACAGACTAACTGTGATTCAAAGCATTTTATTTTTGCCACCAGCAAAGATTTTAATATTTTTTAATGATCTCATCAGATGTTTTATCACAAAAACTCATATAATCATAATATGCTCGAGCTACAAAAAGCCAGTGAACATAGAAGAGAGCTTAGCAGACAAACAGGCAAAAAGAGAGTGAAAACTTAGATTAGTCAGGTGATCAGAAACAAGGCTCCGAATGAAAGCTAGTGTTGCTAATGTGAAGAGAAGTGGCAACTTTTAAGGTGATGTAACACCTATAACTGGCAGCTAACTAAGCTCTTATCGCAGCTTCTTGCATTGACATTTTTAAATGTAACACGATTTCTCTTTAAGCTTTATTTTCACCAGGAAGTAAAACTCCTGAGATACAGCGATAGTGTCCCGGGCCAAGAAGGGCAGCATAAATCCATCATGTTTTCTGAATGGCACAAGAAAATGGAGCTTGTTAAGCTGAAGGAGCTCTACAAATGCATCGCGTGCAATCAAAGCCACTGACACAACCCAGTCTATCAAAGCAAATTACTCAAAGCAAGCAAGCGAATGCTCATAATTTGAATGTGCAGTTAAACATCAAGCAGCCAACATGACACTTGGGAGAGAAGCCTATCAGAGATTGGCCGATTGCAGCACTGAAGGGGTTTCATCAGGGCCATGCAGCTCCTCGCACTCATCATCAGAACATGCAAATTCAACCAGGAAGCAGGTACTTGTTGGCCTCAGAGGTTCTCATCATTAAACCCTTCGTTCACACCAGGAAAAAAAAAAGCCTCATATTTTCATCCCATCAGAGTAGGCGTAGGACAGCATTTTAAGCTCTGTGGCTTCTGTGCAGTGATGTGGAATTTCAAGAGGGTTTTGTTCTCTGGATGAGCAGCGTCTTCACATTGGGATGCTGCTCGCTGATTAAACAAAACTCATGTTTCGCTTTCTAACTTGCGAGGCAGACGGGGAAGGTACACTTTAATCCTCGCTAAGATTAACAGCCAGTTGTTAGTTTCGCATCCCTGATGCACTCATAGGCACTGCGACTATCACACATAGCATTCAGAACATTCAGACGTAATTAAATATTGGTCTATTGGATTTACTCATTGTTAGCAAGACAAATAGGTTGCTCACCACGCCTGATTTTTACACAATCCTAAACAATCCTGGGCATATACATGATAAACGGCTGTTTAGATTCTTCTCCTCCTCTCGACTATGCATACAAGGTGCCGCTGAGTGTCAACATCCAGACGGCACAGGTTGTCTGCTGAATAAAACATAAGCTTGTCTTGTTTTTCCACCTGCAGCAGGCTCCCATCAATATTACATTTGAACGAGATTTTAATGCAAACAGGTCATAAAAATGCAACAGTAGAATATAACTCACAAAAATATGAAGCAGCAGTGACTTGGGTGGGATAATTTTGCTTTGCGCTGCTTGGAAAAAAAACAAAAGTTTGCTGTTTGCTACACAGAAGGGCTAAAAAGTGATGAATAACAGCATATGGTGTTTGCATCTGATGGAAAAAAACAGGCTAAAGTGAGTCTTGTTGTGCCCACAGAGTCAGGAAGAGCAATCAGTTCTCGTAAATGTTTTGTATTTATAACACTTGACTAGGAGCATACGATGTTGTCAGTGCTTATTTCAGTCTAGTCTAATAATAAAGAACGCACTCTAGGTTTTACTTAGAAGCTGCTTATAATGGCACTTACAAACTACCCTTTCATACTTCAATTCCTCTGATTTTAAATTCCACAAATGAAAGCAACTGTTTGTTTGTGTCCTGCTTGAGCGCTTAAATCTGTCTACTCATGCAAACATTATTTTTTGTGTTCAGTTGGTAACCGATTCAGTACTAATAACGTGCAACATCGCAGCAGGGATGTGTTCAGGAGTATTCTTGGGCTAAATTTTGATCTGGGGTGAACCCAGTGGGTGGTAACAGTCACCACAGGCACACCACACAATCGCTGACTATCCTGTAAATGGCTGGCGCATTGATCACTGCTTGCTCACTGTCATGTCAACGCAGCGCCATAACCATTTATATTGGAACTTGAGGTCTACCTCACTCTCTGCTGTCTTCTTCAACACAGTAGGTGTCATTTCTCAAACCCCAAAAACAAACACTTCACTGGACTGAAGAAGAATAGAAGACAGTAAAAGATAAAACAAAGAGATCGCAGAGGTTTTCTTGGGGAACTCGCTTCTTTAAAAAAATTACAAAACTGTTAAAGCAATCTCCCTATGTGCCATCTGGTAATTCTTGCTCTGCAGCTTTGGTGCTTCACAGAGGTACTTCTTGAGATCTCCAGCCCTGCAGGCCATGCTGCATGTGACAGGTCATAAAACCTGGGAGGTCCACAACAAGCCAGAATAGCAAAGTAAAGCATGCAACAGCTGCAATATCCCACGTTTAAACTGCCTGTAAGCGTTAACTTTCCTTTCTTATCACAATATCTCTCTACATTTGTTGGTCTTACTGGAATGCATTTGAACAGCACAGCCACCTTTTTAAATCCTAATAATCTTCTGAACTTTGACAACAATTAAAAAAGCTTAATATAAGCAAAGTTTGTATGGCAAAAGGTCATTAGTCTTAAAGTCATGCCATGGCTTACATAAATAAAGCTTGACTGGAAAAAAAACCCTGACTATCTGATTGCATCTTATTCTGTATTGTAAAGCACTTTGTGAATTTTGTTCTTGAAAAGAGATAAATAGATAAATGATAAATAAAAAATAAACCCTCAGTCTGTTCACTATGGTAGAATCTTCTTGCTGTGCTGGAAGACAGAATGTATATTTTTAATAGAAGTTGGGGCAGCAGGGTGGTGCAGTGGTTAGCGTTGTTACATCACAGCAAGAAGATTCAAATCCACCAGCCAGCTGAAGCCTTTGAAGTTTGCATACTCTCCCTGTGTTTGCATGGGTTCTCTCTGGATACTCTAACTTTCTCCCAGCCCAAGACAAATATTGGGGTCAGCTTAATTAGCAATTCTAAATTGGCCGTAGGTGTTAAAGTAAGAGTGATGGTTGTCTTTATCAGCCTTGTGGCAGACTGGCAACCTGTCTAGGGTGTATCCTGCCTCTCATCCTAACAGCTAGCACAGGTTCCCGCCCCTTCGGCGAAACTGAACTGGATAAGCGGAAGAAGATGGGTGGAAGGATGATAGAAATGAGCAACTCTTCCCTTTCATGAACAGCTAGCTTACTTCCTGTTTTCATTCTTGCTGGTTCCAAGGAAGGCTTGGTTTCATCACGTTCCTAGTACAGTTAATGATGCAATTACTAAGAAGTAATGAAGGCAACAATACTTTCAAGTAGCTTTTAAATTGCAATGTTAAAAGCATTTTGGCTAGTGTGGGACATTTTGTAATTGTGGATATTGTGGATATGTCATTACACAAGGAAACAGAACAATGGTAATCTGTCCTCACAGGAATCCATCGCTCAGAGTCACAGACCCATTGCAACAACAGTGCAGGGACTTATAATCCTTATAAATATTAAAAATATTAAAAACAAAAAAGTTCCACATTCCAATTCAAGCACATTGGAAATGTTTCAGCTTGCAGGTTCACAGTAGGCTTTTTAAACCACATTAAAGACAATGATTCCTAATTTCAAAAGGCACGAAAAATATGATAAACACAGTGACTGCATTTCAATAGCACAGGCTCTGAATGTTTGTGAAGCGTGCTCAGATGCCATGATTGCTTACCAATGCAACAGCAGAGTGAAATGCATGCCAATACAACAGCAGACCTGCCAACATAGTGTTGACAGAAGGCTTCGTGAAGCCTGCAGAGGAGTTACTTGAGACTCCTCGTCACCCTTTTCGCATACAGTGGCACCTTATCACCGCATCTGGTGTTTTACAGTCACCTGGTATCACCAGTAAACCGAAATCTGTCTACATCAGTGAGAGATAAGACATACAGGAAAATTTTTTAAAAAGAAATGAAGAGTAAAACATTCATACTGATGCCCTGATAATCCTGCTACACCTCCTACAGTTGGACCTGCCAGTGTGGACCAAAAGTAAATTGATTCCCTCGCCTACTGCTCAAAGCAGAGGAGGGAAAATAATTCAATACTCTGAACGTGCTCTCTCACAGTGTTTGGCTCTCAGCAGCACTCGGCCTGGCGCTGTAGGTTCATCGGGCCTCAGGTGAGCAGCTAGGAGTGGAGGGCTTCGAATTTACTGGAGATTGTTCTGGTGTCTATTGGCTTCTCTTTATGGATCCTTCCCAGCACTCTCCAGAGATCCTCCATCAGCTCCACATGCTCTTTCTTAAGAGGAGCTGGGGGATCAGCTCCATCTAAAATATTACGAACTAAAAAGCTCTGGAGCATTTTCAAGTGGATCTGGATCATTTCAGCAAAGCAGAGTCTCTTGTCTCTACTAGAGAGCGCATAATTGGACACAGAGAAATCTATTTTAATGAGAGCAGGTTGTGGAGAAAAATAAACAATTGCTACCAACAGCCTAAAATCATAAGCTATAAACAATACTGAGAGATTATGTTTCAGCTATGCTATACATCCCTACAGCTGTAAATTAAGGTGACCTGTTTTGCTCACTCCCAGCTACATAATTTTATTTTGGACTCTTACAGGAACAGATTTGCATGATTCCTCTAAGCTAACTTTCTTCTGATAGATTTGCCCCTTACAAACTTAAGGTGTGAACATCAGGTGGATAGGGCTGCTGTGCTCAAAGCCAAAACTCAATAAAGTGAGCTCTGTGTATAGATATATAGATTAAATAATTAATGATTTATCAAGGTGGCTACAGATACAACACGTAAAACTAAAACATTAAATCTACATACATCAAACAAGTACTGGTGACTTTCTAGAATGAAAAATACTAAAAACTGTGATTGTACATTTTGAGTGCTGATTTACAACGACTAAAACACTTTTAAAATTTATATTAAAGCTGGATTGCAAAACCTGACTCTTTATTTGAGTTTAGAAGTGAAGATTTGAAAATCAACTTCTTAACGCAGTCAGCATGACGCTATATTCAGCTACACCTGCCCAGAAATTAAGGATCTCGTTAATAATCATTAAGGATATTGATCTATAAATCAAATTAAAGGTGAATAAATGTGAATATTGGTATCTATCTAATCCCAAGGATGCTGCATAAGTTTGTACTGGCACATTGGAAACTTTAGTAAGTTGCAGTGCAAGAGTGATTTCAGTTCACCACAATTGATCCATTACATTTTATGCAACCTACGTCATCTAGAGAAAGAGGAGGATACAGTGTTTGCATGTGTTGGTATGTGACCTTACTTTGACCTGATAACACTCCATATTTATGAAAATGCCGTTGACCTGTCATGATTGAAGCCATGCTATTACTGTAGCGGTTGGTTCCTCGGTCACTCACGGACCAACGGCAAGTTTGACTCTACCAAGAGAGATAGTAATAGCGCTGGCACAGTGAATAACGCTTCGTTACCATCTATTACATAACAGCTACACATAAGAAGTTGTAACCATAGAGACTGTGAGGGAAACTGCTTTGAGTGATGTTAGCGAACCGAAGCCATCAGTGTGTATAGTCGTTGAGTTTTTTTCCCCCCCTGTATGTCTAATGGAAAACGAGGTAAACAGACTTGTATTAGTGGAGCAAAGTGCAGCTGGAGTTTTACCCTGAAGCCCATCCCACACAGACGGACAGGCAGATGCTTGGAAATACCATCTCCATGCTGCTCTGGAAATCCCCCCCCCCTTGAAAAGGAACCTTCGAGAGCATAAAGTCCAAACAGTCTGCCAACTTTCCAGGAACAGCAGAGGATGCTTGTGGTGCTCTTGCATGCAGGGGCAGTGTGATGTTTACCTCTGGTGTTTCAAACGATGTTTAACTGTTTAGCTGTCAGGTTGCACAGAGAAACAGGATTAAAAGCTTCAGACTTGTTTGTTTGGTGCCATACAAAATGTATTGCTCAATGAATTACTGCATTTAACCGTGTTCTCAGACCACATGTGTTTATACTGTACCCGTTCTGAGCTGCCACACCTAAACGCAGTATAAAAAAGGAACTTTTGTACTGTGTTTCTCTGTAAACTTTTATTTTGTTCTGTCTATTGCCTAAAGGCATAGTGTGTTTTAGATTTTTATCTTTTATGCTGAGCACATTGAGTTTACATGTAATGAAATGCGCTATATAAATATAACTGACGCTGACAGAGACAAAAAGCTCCAGAGGGGTGTTGTGTGCTACAGATCAAATAAACAGGGGATCACAATGGCGTGTTATAAACTAAAATCTTGGCTTGAGTTGATGAAACAGATAAAAATGGTAACTTATTGAATTTTGTTTGAGTTTGATTAGGTTTTCTTGTTTTGGTGTCTTTTTGTTTTAAGTCAAATTTATCGTTTGTTTTTCCTGTTTTATGTTATTGTATTTCTTTTACTGATCTATGGTTTTGTAAAGCACTTTGGTCAACCTTGTTGCTTATGAATCTCATAAAATATAAAATTTATATTGACATTAAAAGAAACCTTTCATGATTTTCTTATTTTATGCATTACGCGCCCAGGATCTCCTTTTTCGTTTGAATACCTTACTATGGTTATGTCTCATACGTAACCATACTAAGGCAGCCAATCAGAAGACAGTTGGCCTAAAAGGAGGCTGGACTTACGGGAGATTGTGGACGCAAGGAATGACAAATGAATGGATTGTTAATGATGCAAAGCTGATCTATTTCTATATAAGAGCATAGCTTCAAATAAGTGAAATGGATCCATTCATTTCCAGCCATCCATGCTTTTTAGTTTTCCTGGATGAAGCACTAAAATAAAAAATAAATACAAATTAGCTGTGTTTATATGTGAAAATGAAGTTTTCTTTCTCATGAACTCCACAAGTTGCTGAATCATGTAGTAATTTGTTTCGCATATACAACAGATAGCCCTCATTCTCACTATTGTAAGTAGTCTGTTGGGTGTGGGGGAGGGTTCAGAACACCCACTGAATTCATGGGATTACTTGCACTACACTCATATGGGTGTAATTAGACATTACACAGAGTTTGAAGAAGAAAGCTATCGACCAGCTCCTATCTGACTGTGCTGGTTAGTGGTCTTACACGCAACTTTGAAATCTCTCGATTACTCAGCAGAGTTGAAGTGCAGGCGTAAAAATCAGCTTTAAAAGTGATGTACAATTCCAGGTAGTAACAAGGCAGAGCAAGTTAGTCCCTACGGAGTCTCCATTACTCACATGGAATAAAATTTTTACAGGTTTTTTTTTTTTTTAATTCTTTTGTTTATTCTTACAGGAGATACACCAATCAATCATCTTGATGACAACACAGAAAAAAATGCCTTTTGTTCTCAAAATAAACCCCCAATACTGGTGAAAGAAAGACCATTCAAGTCGTTCAGCTAAGCTTTTCTGTTTACAAATACATTTCTTCTCCCACAGGAGAATACGGGACATATGAATGGATATTCAGTCATCTGACGCCCCACCTAGCAGCGAGAGATTAATGTTCCCTTTATTTTTAGACCCATGTGCTTGGAAGAAACAACCCAGAAAAAAAAAAAAAAAAATCATGATGCAGGAAATGAGACCCGCCTGCCAGTTGCACGACTCTCCTGGCAGTCTGGTCCTCTTTACCTTTGCTCCACTTTGTTGCCTTTTCACTCACTGAGATATTTTGCAAACCGCAGTACCATGGCCCCGAAGGGGAAAACAGCTGAGAACAGAATGTGAATTCATCTACCGCTGACAAGCACACGGGAGAAACCTGTGCTGCAGTGCAAGCTGTCCCGACATGCCTACTTGATGTACTTCCTTGCTGTTTTTCAGTGAAACAGAATCATGTTATTGTCTGGTAAACAATTCCACTTTATCTCACTTGCTTCGCGTGACACGACTGAGGAACAGTTGTGGTTGTTTGCAGAGTGTTGCATGGAAATAAAACTGCACCAGCCAGAAATTAGTGTATAAATACACCTGAAGACCTGGAAAAGTGAACTAGATAAGAAATTTTCCATCTGAAACAGCAGAAACATCAGACACCAGCGTGACTGATAAACATTTCCTGACATGATTTCTTGGTATTTTTAGACATATTATTGAAAATGTTAAGGTTTCCTGCATTTTTTCCTTTTTTAAACTGGAGATATCAGGGGTATGACATCACCTTACTGGTTTTGAAGGACTGGAAGGAATCTTTAAAAGCTTTTTGGTGCATACCTTCTCTAATTTCACATGGGACACTATTATTTTATGCAAATATGAATGCACAATTCCTTTATACAATAAAAAAAAGACAAATTTAACCCAGAAGCTGCCCTCTTCGCCTGTTGTTGCATGAAGTTGCTGAATGTTATTTACTTTTTACAGTGTCTGGTAGTCACTTCACTGCTAATCCCTGCCTGTGTGGAAACCCCTTAAGGCTTATTGGAAGTAGTAACGTTCATTAGTGTTGGTTTCAGTTGTGTTTAGATATTGATCGTGGATGTGCAATGTGGTTTCCAGTGTTTGCTTACCCAAGACCAGTGTTAAGGTTTAGCCAGCTACAGGTCATCACAACTAAGCCTTCAGTAGTGATTAATCATGTTCAGCTGTGGCTTTGGAGTGACTGTTGAATGGTAATGGTGTCCAAAAATGTCCCTTGACATATAATGTAAATATTGTATGGAACTTAAAGTTATACACCACACAAAAAAAACAGCAGACTTCCAAAGTCCTTATATAACCTCACCAGCAACTTTATTATGTTTAACTGCTGTTTAACATAATATCCTTTCGACTAGACATGGTCAAGATGACCTGGTGAAGTTCAAACTGAGCATCAGAATGGGGAAGAAATGTAATTTAAGTAACTTTGAACATGGCATGGTTGTTGGTGCCAGATGAGCTGCTGTGAGTTTTCAGACCAGCTGGAATTTTCCTGCACAACTATTTCTATTTGTAAAAGACAAAACATCGGCTGAGCGTCGGTTCTCAAAGTAAAAATGCCTTGTTGATGCCAGTGGTCAGAGGAGAACAGCCAGACTTCTATAAGCTGATAGGAAGGCAACAGGAACTCATATAACCACTTGTTACGACAAAAGTCTGCAGAAGAGCATCTCTGAATGCACAGCACAGAAAACCGAGGCTACAATTTGCATGAGCTCAACAAAATTGGAGCACAGAACATTGGAAAAAAGTTCTCTGATCTGATGAGTCAGTATTTCTGCTACACCATTCAGATGTTGGGGTCAGAATCAGGTGTAAATAACAAAAAAAGCACAGATCCATCTTGTTTTGTATCAACAGTTGGTTGATTCAAGGCAGTCTGTTGCTGTAATGGTGTGGGGGTGCACTTTGGGCCCATTTGCACCAACTGAGCATCGCACCCATCTTCTGTGGCAGCTTCTGACCCCCACATTCACCAGATCTCAGTCTATTATAGCACCTCTAGCATGTGTTTGAACAGCTCACAAATCTGCAGGAACTGAGTGACCCAAATCTTTGATTCTAGCACCTTGCTGAATCTATGCCACAAAAAAAATGAAGGCATCTCTGAGGGCAAAAAGGGGCCCAAAGCAGTACTAGCAAAGTGTACCTAATAAAATTCCCAGGGACTCACAATCTTGCTCCATCATTCAAAAACACGACTGTCTGCTAACTACGAAAAAACCCAAAAGAAAACACTGCACTACAGGTTCGGGATACATCTTTTTTGTTTGTGGGCAGTGGTTATCTTCACCAGCCTTCACATGGACAGATAAAAATTACACTGCACAATAAAATAATAAGAAAATGATATTAAAATATAAAGACTTCAAGTAATTTGCTTGTAAGATGTGGGTGGCATCCTCGAGGTAGACTAGATATGAAATTCAAACTAAATATGGAAATAAGAAAAAACTTTACTGTTGTCTTTACAGAAACACCTCTTGACTCTAATATATGCGCACAATGAAACTGTTTTTTGTTTTTTTTTGAACTGCCAACAAAAACTATTTTTCTTTTACGCAAAAACACCCATGCAGTTTTGCATACATGCTGTGACCTTTGCGGTGGGTATGCAGAATCAAAACAAACCAGACAAAAGCTGCATACTGCATGTGAGAAAAGCAACTGCAAAGACAGATGAGTAAAACACACCTCCGCCGGAGCCTGGTTACAGCGTTATTATTAGACTCTGTATTGTGAACTTGTTGCATGCTGCCAAAGGTTTTCTAGCAGGAAAAAAAATAATGTAATAACAGCTGTTCTACTAGAGAAAAGAAACCACGTGGCAGAGAACTGATATCAAACCCACCCCCAAAAATCAAATAAATGAAAAATACAACCAGAGTATTCTCATAGCTCTTAGGGCTGTTCACTGCCTTATCATGATACTCAAACTGATAAGAGTGAATTCCCTGTCACGCACCATTGGTTTCTAAAGACAACCCTACCCACTCCTGCTGCATTTCACCTCAAATGAACCCTGACAAATCCAAATGGGAGCTTTGATATTCGGCTTCTCCACCTCCTGTCCTATTTCTGGCGATCACTTCTGAGATATAAGCTGGATTTTATACAGCACTTACACTTATTCCAGCTGAAAGTACTGCATGGAAGAATGTGGGGTGTAATGTTTCTTAGTCTACAGAGCAAGCAAAATGTTGACATAGAGTCATTGTCACGCATGTAAAGAAGAAGAGCAGGCTGTCTGCTTTTGATTCTGAACTAGCCTTTCCTTCCTGCCTTGAAAAGAAAAGAAAAAAGCTTGTTAAAAAGCACTTGCACTTCTGCCTGGAATCTCCCACAGAGGTGAAGGCAGTCCTCCCCAGATGCCAGCAAATGGCCCTAGGCTAATTCCTCCTAACCTTGTGCCGCCTAACCTCTGAAAAGCAGCCAACCACTAGAGTAAACAGAAGGGAAGATAAACAACTTAGCACAGGGCCAGCTGATGGGATTTCAGAGCAGTGCGGATTCTCAGTCAGGAATCTTGAGTGTACATTCTTGTGCTGGATAAGAGACAGTGTCTGCTGGCGCCCGGCAGTGTTGACACTGGACAAAGCTGGACGTCACCCACTGTGCAAGGATTGCATCTGTGCTCCATTTCCGTCCACTTTTTCAAACTACAGTTTGCTTGCTTAATAGTTACAGTAGTTCACCAAATAGCCATGTGAGAAGCATTTCCTATTTTGTGACTTTACACCGCTGAACAACACTATCATGAGACCAGGTCACCTCGTTATTCGCTGCTTGTTGTTCACTTCTGCTAATGTTTATTACTGACATTTAAACGATTAATCAATAACTATAATAAATGTTAACTTTTAACAGAACAAATCAAAGATAGCCTCTCAAGATTGAGGATTTGCTATACAGTGGTGTTTACATTTGCCTAATATGTTAAAACTTCCTGGTTTGAGACTAGGAGGAGGATTGGTTTTGACACCACGACGAAAATAATTAAGAGGCATTTACATTTAATACAAAAAATATTAGCAACAACACTGTTTAGATTGTCTGACGTAGAGCAAATGGATACAGTAACATAAATGTAAGAAAGAAATTGTGTTTGTGTACCAGAGGCCCGACGGTTTGAGGTTTCTGTGCAGTAACTTCGCTGTTTTTAGTGTCTGCAATCTGCTGGAGCCACTCTTCCAGAGTTACAGCTCCTAATGCTGCTACTACCACCGGGACCACCTTCCACATCTGCTCCAGCTGTTCCTTCAGCTCCTGCTACCTCCACTCTGTTTTATCATGCTCCTTCTTTCTGATGTTTCCTCCTGCTGGGATTGCCACATCTATCACAACTGCAGTTTTCTGCTTCTTGTCAGCCATCACTGGACCTGCTTGGCTGGCATGCAACTGGTGTCTTGGCTCCATATTTTTATGCTAGACTTTTCTCAGCTTCAATATATGACTTTGCAGACACACATGACGATGTTATCCTGCTCTGTCAAAACCATACCTGCTTGCTGCTCCCTTAATAATATGAGACTGCTAGTATGGCTATCAGGGCAATTGCTGACAGTTAAATGTTGAACATTAACGTGTGCGCCGGCCACGTTAAAGTTTATGGTAACCGTTCATTACTTCAGTCTTGTTGAAACAGGAACTTTAATGGCCTCTCGAAATTCCTCATAAAGTGCTGTGATGGTCAGTTACTTCAGCTGCTATTGAGGTGATGGAGTGTGAGACTCTATCCAGTCATGCTGTGTGAAGGTGTGTCAGTTAAAGGAGGTGAAGATAGCACAGTCAGCACTGTTGCTGAGTCAATCGCCACAGACTTTAATGAAAAATTAAGAGCAAAGACAAGGGTATTTCAAACCTTTTATAAAATTGGATCCAGTTTCATTGATAATTCTCCCTTCATTACATCTTTGTTGAATTTTACTTAAAGTTTGCATTATTAGGGGCAAGTCTGATTTGACCATGTTTGTGGCACTGATGCATTTTAATGGATATGTCTGACAAATGAAATTGTTTTTTTGTTGTTTTTTTTAACTTGGACTAATTTGCAAGTAGATGTTAGGATTTTCATTGGAAGTGATCAGGATGGACAGGATTAGAAATGAGTCCATCAGAGGGACAAAGTTAGAGAGCGTTTGGACATGTGCAGAGGAGGGATAGTGGATATACTGGACAAAGGATGTTGGAAATGGAGCTGCCAGGCAAGAGGAAAAGAAGAAGACCACAGAGAATATTCATGGATGTAGTGAAGGAGGGCATGCAGAGAGTTGGTGTGACAAACAGACAGGGTGAAATGGAGGCCGATGATTTGCTGTGGCGACCCTTAAATGGAGCAGCCAACAGAAAAAGAAGAAGCAGTTACACAGTTTATGAATGCAAATTGCTAACCATACTACCTCGTGTTAACTGTATAACTTAGTATTGCACCTTCTCATCCAAATGTGGTTATATCTACCTTTGACATAAAGTCTATAATTTGTAGATGCTTAGGTACTTTCGTTTTTTTTCAACCTCATTCACCTTGGAGCTCCATTGTATACTCCTCTTAGCCTTCTCAATACTACTACATTGTACAACTGGGCAGCATGAAAACAATTTGTGAGCTAGATCTGCGTTGGCAGAGTGGTGCTGTGTGTGTGTGTGTGTGTGTGTGTGTGTGTGTGTGTGTGTGTGTGTGTGTGTGTGTGTGTGTGTGTGTGTGTAATGGATTGGTAAGCAAACACTCAGGCTCAGGTAGAGCAGCTTTTAAAGTGCTCAGGAATTGTTCACAAATTCAATGTGCACCCTATAAATGACACAGTGGTTTAGTATAATGATCAACAAGAGAGATAAAGCTCTGCATACCACAGCTATGACCCAACACACAAACCCACAAACAGGTGTGCCATTTGATCCTTGGCAAATACTACAGTATTAACTGCTGCACTTTCAACACTGTAAAAAGTGTTTCGAAACAGGACGCATCCAGAGAAGTCGTCGCATTGCTGCCACGCAGTCGCTGCTCAACAAACTCTGAGTTAAAAACATAAACTGAGTTTCTCATTCCAAAACAGATGATGGGAGGACGTTCACCTTGAGTTTAGCATGTGCGTGAGTAGAGAAAGAAAGCCATCATCCATGGAGCTCGGACACCATGAATCACCATGGCAACAGGTAAATAAAGAGCAGAGACTTCATTTTATTCAAGCGGACCGAGGAATATGAACACGTGTCAGCATGGGCCGCGATTTTTATTTGAAAAACGGGAATTTTAATCAGCTTGGGCCACTCTGCCAACGTTATACATGAGTAAGAATTTGATATAAAATATTTGTTTATATTGTCTGTGATAGTCCTTTACCCAATTTGATTTTTTTATTGGATGAAACTGAAATCCTCATTTTGTCATTTAAATATTAAATCTAATAATTCAGGTGTAATTTGACACACAGAAAAGGTATGTGACTGAAACTGGAGATATGGAGAAGCACAGACACAGTTTAGTGATGGACATGTGATATTTGTTATCCAGATAGCAATAGACGATCCACCCGCAAGTCAGTCTTTATTAAATAAAAACTGTTTTTGCAACAGTCTATGGCAACTGCATTTTCTCAGTAATTCAGGGAAGTTTAAACCTGATTTCTCATAAAGAATTTCATTATTTCTGCCATTACCGGATAAAAATGCTTAATGAGATTTACAGAAAACCTCTGCTTTAATGTTCCCCAATTTAACCATTTCTAATTTTATCTAATATGAGCCATCACTCATAGATAATGCCTCCGTTATAGCTGAAGCAGAGGTGTTTTACTCCGTTCCTGGCAGCCTAATATTACAAATTCACATTTTTTAATGAATGTCTTACCGATAAATCTTTACAAACATGTTATAAGAAATGTCTCAGCTTTTGTAGACTCTGGTCTCATAGATTTAAGATATTTTAGTATTGTTTTAGAAGGTTGAAAGATTTTAAATCAAGAATGTTTGCTGATCTTTTACAGATATCTTTGGTTTGATCTGGTTCTGAGACTGATTTAGGCGATTTTCAGTAGAAAACATGTCCAAGTTCAGATTTTGAATTTGTTGTTTGACATAATTTAATGACTGAATCTGAAACAATTTTACTCACAGTCAGACCGTCTGAAGCCAGCATTTAAAAAGTAACTTTAAAATACATTTAGTTTTGTTTTAGTCATTTCAGCCTTAACTTTACTCAGATATTCACATCACAACCAAGGTCCAACCGTGACAGTCATTTTTCCATCAGTGTGACTGATTACAACACAGCAAATGAGTCAGAAACACGGAGACTATAAGTGCTACAGGATTCTCATAATTAATCGGCAATATGATCGCTGTCTCTGTACTTATTGATTATAAAAGCAGTCGTGTAATTTACAAAGAATGATGAAGAAACATCTAACCGACATTTCAGTGTTTGTAAAAATGGAAACTCCTGTTAAAGAATTTGCTTCCCTCTGAGCTTTGATAGCGACTTTATGTATGAAGAAATGAATCGGAGCATCAGCACATGGTTCACGTACGGGAGGGGAGGAAGAGTCAGAGAGAAACAGAAGAAAACCTGCCAGCGAGCAAGTGGCATTCTCAGAGTTTGTCACCCTGTTGACTGACTCAGAGTTTAAGTTGAACTACCTTCTGAAACAGAAAACTTGTCTGAGGGTGAACAGCCTCAGAGTCCGTAGCTAAAGCTTCTTTCACTTCACCCTCTGCCAAAGATATCAAGAGAGAAACAACTCAAGCACTGAATCCTGATGACTTTGTGTCTCAAGTATAAGATGGGCCATCACTGAGGCTGGTATTCCAGACTGGGGGCTGAGAATCGGGCTAATCACAAAAAATAAATAAATAAAGGAAACACCTTCCCTGAAGCCTGATATACCACATGCTGTTAAAAAGACAGATGAAGATTACCTCATGGGCTAAGGGAAAGCATATATTTAAAAACAACAACCGGGAACTGGGAAAACAAAAAAGATACAGTTGATAAAGAGTGTGTTTTTAATTTAAGACATTTTATATAAGTTATTCAATTTCCAACAGCCTCGATTAGCTGACAGAAATGTGGACCTTTGTTTGGATAGAATTAATCGTCTAAATTCGACCATTCAACTGAAAATCTGAATATTCAACTCATATCCACCCATCTACAGCACAGCTACTCAGGAGAGGCAGTGGGATGAGAAACATGGCAGTTAGGGCATATCTGCTTCTTTTTTTGGGGTGATTTTTACAATAGTTATAATAACAAAAGTTTCAATATATATCAAAATCAGCAGGATGATGAAGTATGAATTTATGCTTCATATTTTACTTCTGTGATTTTGTCCTTTCTGTAATTATTAGTTCTAATAATTGTCATTTGTAATCAGCATGTTTTTCATAATTAACACATTTTTTAATTTTTAGAAATAGATGGCTTTAACTAATTATCCGCTAACATGCTGTATTTTTTATTTTGGATTAAATGACATTCACGGCTTAATTTCACACTTGGCTCAAAATTGACATCTTATAAAGAAAAATGACATATTGTTATCCTACCAGCCCACTTTTTATGAACTGTTTTGTTTGGGAACAAAATGACTGCAGCTGGCTAATGAGGTCATCGTTAGCAGTCATAGATGGGACTCGTGAGTTCAAGGTCCTCAAAGGGTCAGATTTTTTCTGGATTTTAAGTATATTATTTTTAGGTTTTAGAAAGCTGGTCAATAAAACATCATACCGAGTGCCTGTAAACTGTATATGTATATATGAATACAAGTACAAATGATTTTTTGAAAATGTAATTCAGCGTTTCTTCACAGATGTTAGTTTGTAAGATTTCACATGTGTATTTGGAATTTTTTAATGTTTATTTTTGTATCCAACTGAGAAAACAACATAATCTGTGATCAGTTTACTAGCAGACAACGTGCTCTCTCTTATTTTGAAAGTCCGATCACTGCTGGCAAACCAACCTTGGCCCTTTCCCTCCCGTGTTTTACCTACAGACTGGCTCGTTGGCCAGGTTGAACTCAATATTAATTAGTTGCTTCTCCAGAGAGGCTTCTGTCACACAGTTGGATGCACTCCAACTCCACTCTCTTGCACTGCAAATGGCCTTGCTCTGCTTTGGAGATCTGCTGTGAAATTTACTGCGGATGCAGAGCAGAACAAGGACCACTATAATCTTGTATAGTTCCGTGACAAAATCCACACATACGGTAAGTATCTAAATTTTGAAAACACTGATAGGTAGATATGTAATCTGTTCACATCTGTTTTTTTTTTCCTCCCCCCACTTATGTTGGTTAATATCATGTGATCAGTGGTATAAGTAAGACAGGCACAGCTACACAAATATGACTTCAAATCTGAATTTTGACTCCATGAATAACTGGGCTGTAGTGAATAAAATTCCCAGTGATAAGATATGGTTAGCTATCACTGTTGCCAAACTTTTGCATCTACACTTCCTGTGTTTCATGTCCTGAGGGTTTCACAATCAGGCTCTGCCATCTTTCAGCCAAATACCCTCTTTGTCCACAGCATCATGCGGGGAGGACATGTAAGGACAGTCAGGAACAGCTTTTCATTGTATCTGAAGCAGACACATCACGCTTCCAAATGACAGAAACCAACAAGCTCACTCAGGTTTTTTGTTTCTGGTCTTTCGTCTGCAGGAGGATAATGAAGAAGTGGTGTGTGAGTGAACAGATATAGCAATGTGTGTCTGGGAAAATGCCACAGCCCTCCCCTGTGTATTATGAGAAAATTCCACGGTAGCTCAGAGGAAAAAGACCAAACAAAACACTGGGAACATGATGTGTTTGTGCAGCCAATAATATGAGAAGCAAGAAGCACGTCGAGCATGGAACAAACAATACACCTGTCTGCCTTCACTAGTAGGCTCTGATGTTGGCAATATAAGTGCTGTTACTGCAACTAAATATGGTTAATTCAGCTCTATTTATAATCAGTTTATAATCACTACATTGCTATAGTTGGATAAAAATGTTATTACATATACTTTTTCTATGCTACTTTTTGCATAGTATTAAGAATTTGTTACGGTTTAACTCTAAATTTTGCACAATTATAAAATGTTCATAAGCACCTTGGTGGGGCTGCTGACCTTGTGTCCTGATTTTCATTACTTTTTGACAGTTGTTGCTAAGATTTGTGAGGCGGCTGGGTAATGCATTGTTTAACACACTCTCCCTTAGCTTGGAGTGTCCTTCTACAGTGCAAACATATTATTGTTGGGTTGAACTGGTTGGGAACTTGTTGGGTCTAAACTGGTCATAGGTGTGGATTTAAGTACAAATGGGAGTGGAATTGTGACCTGACCAGTTACCCGCCTCTCGCCAAATGTCAGCCGGGATTGGCTTCAGCTCCCTGTGAGCTTAGCTGGATGAGTGGTTAAGAAAATACATGGACCTTTTATTAGTGACTGCTAACCATTGTGACCTTAGAATTCATGCTTTTGTTTTAAAAAATATATTTTTTCCCCCTATTGACTTAATCTTAGTTTTGTTACTGTTAACACTGATACATTTACCATTAATAAAACAGATTTTTTTTAAAGGAATTTTCTAGGTCTTTTATAATAAGGAAAAAAAATGCATCCTGCATATTGACTTTTATACATGTTGATTCTTTTATAGCTCCTGTCAGGTAAACTCTTTTTACAATATTAATAATGAGGGAAGCAATGATTGTGTCTTTAGGCTACCAGAGTTTGCAAGTAACCCCCCTCAAAAACAAACAAAAAACCCCCAAAATAAAGTTAGCATCATTTGCAGAGACGCCACTCTTTGAAAGGCTTTGACGTGTCACACTGTTTTATATTTACAATATCTGCTGAACACGTACTGATACAATCTTAATGAAATGCAAACACTGGCTGCTGTTTCTGGCTCTCAAACACTCTGACCAGTCATGTGCATTATAGTTGAAGAGTTTTTCATGGCTTAACCAAACCTTTCCAGTAGTATTTGGAGCCAACTGCTACATATACAACATGAATTAGAGGTGGAAAGTGCTTTCAATCAAGGGATTCAAGTTTGCTTCTCTGTTAGCAGATTCCAGTGGAAAGACCAGGCTCATGGCTCAAACCGTGACACTGAAGCACAATGCCGAACCCCACAATGGAAGAGGGGAAACTAGCCATAGGAGGGGGAACTCTAGCAATAATCCCCACATTAGTGGAGCAAATGATACAACTTCTCAGCAACTGTTGTTCAATGAGTTCCAGCTTTGTTCAGTGAAGTGTACATACCACTGTGATCTAAAGGAAGCAACATCAAGCCATGACATGCAGAGCAGTGAGATGTATTTAGGGAGCCCAGAGCAACCTGTCCTGCAGGCATAGTTTCCAACAACAGTGGTGATGCAGTAAACGCTACTTTCGAGCCCCTGAAAATAATTTAGGGGAGAGGTTCTTGTGCTACTCTTTCATGAAGTAAATGGCATTCATGGGTCACTGACCTTTAGTGAGGTCCACTGCGGCTTAATCATTATAATGGAGAGCAAAGATTAAGCCTAAAAATCAATTTAGAGGATTGATCTAAAATCCCAACAGGCTGCCGTTAAGGCTAAAAATGACCTCATCTAGGAGGTCATAATCGTAGTAATCACTTTTATAAATGTTTGTCTTCTCACTTGCTGAGGGCGGTTTGGGAAGCTTGTTGTGGGTGGATGTGGGATTTATAAGCCTTTCTTCACTTGACTCACCTGCGTTGTAGAACCTGTCCAGCACGGCGGTCTCCCCGAAATCCAGTTTACCAAAGTTCACTGTCTCTAGCTTGCTGCCCACAGAATCGCAAGCGTCCTTCAGACACTGCAGGGCCATGCTCTCATGATTATTCTGTTGGCTGGCCTCTCCGTTCACCACATAGGCCACTGTTACCGGCCTGCTTTTGCAAGACTTTCCGGTGGACAGCAACCCTCCGGTGTCCAAGGGGCAGCTCCCGGAGATCGGGCTAAGTCCCCCACCTCCAGTCCCCGAATCATGCCAAAAAGTCCCAGCTGCGGGGATTCCACAGGCACCACCAACACCACCACCACCACTGCTGTTGACGCTTGTATTTTCCCCGCTGAGGTTCTCTCTGCCGGGGCAAGCACCAAAGGAAGGTACCGCTAAAGAGATCCCGTCCTGGTCTTGATTCATCTTTCTTCAAGTGTCTTTTTAAAGTGGGGATTTCGATGAGTGGCTTCTCCACCAGTCCTCCATGGAGAGCCAGCGTTACGCACGGCGGTTACCCATGGAGCCTCTGCAAAGGCACGACGTGCAACTCTGCTCCTTCCACACAGGTAAACAGTCTGTTAGGAGCAGAGGTGCAGCTCCACATCATGCTGCATGACTGCCGTTGATTGCACGCTTACAAAACACGCGAATGGGGGCTGCAGGCGGACCGAAGTCACGACGATATCCGAAGAGAAAACACAGGAGGAAAAGCCACCAAATCCGCGCATTCCGTCTCAGCCGTCGCAAGAAATTCACATACTTCTCAAAGTTGAGCAACACAGCCACTGTTAGTGCAGCAACGCCCACGAGATCCACAAATGTCACACCGAGTCCAACTTAAGCTCACTTTAAATCCTCCGATCAGCACAACGGCTTCTCAGCGCTGAAAAGAGAAAGCACACCACGCACGCAGTCAGGGTGCCTTCATGTGTAGACAAACCCTGCCCAGTTTCCACTGTTATCTTCCAGGCCAGACTCACGCACTGGGCGGAGAGACGATACTCGGAGCCTGGGGTAGTGGGGCGGGGACACGATGACCATATGTGGAGTTGTGTACTTCAGAAAGGGAGGAGTCCCTTTGAAAACAACCCCCAAACAAAACCGCCCAAACGTCTCTGTGAGTCAATAACCTGTCATCTGGAGCGAAGGTAAAAATGAATAGGTGATTTATTTATCAGCTTTTTCCCGAAAATGATGAAAATGCGGGAAATTAGAGATCGCAATCCAGAACAAAAACACCCCTTTAGGACATCAATCTCCATAATGACTACATTGTTTTGTCGGAGCTGTGAGTTGGAAGTATTTCATAATCCTGCAAACTAATTGCATCGGTTTTGCCCATTAATCTTCTGACCCGCATGGATTAGGCCCCACGGTGACAAAGTGGTTGTGAAACAGGTAAAAGTCTGAGCACATGACCATGTGACTTTGTAAATCCTCTGGACAAACGCTAGAAGTGACTATTATTAGTAGTGATTGAATTAGTTTACAATAAAGCTATCCGGGTAGGTGGTCTGCTGTTCAGACGTGGAAGTGTCATCCATTTATGTTTCAAGGAGGCCCTCTTGTGGTAGGCACTTGATATTACAGTACATGCGGGTAAAGTATGAATAGCCTGCATTTTATACTTGTGCCATAAAATACTTTTGTCCTTTATTAACAAATACATAGCAGATATTTATGACCTCTAGAAAGAGAAAGTGCTTTATTTTCTCTGTAGTAAATTAGTCAACAAAGACTTATGTTATATTGACAGATGAAGTCAGCAGGAGTCTCTGTGGACTATGATGTCTGCAGAGAACATAACAACCTGTAGTGAGAGTAAGGAGTAGGTGGAAGAGAGCCTAGAGAGTTGGAGGTATGTTTTGAGGAGAAGAGGAATGAAAATCAGGAGAAGCAAGACAGATTACATGTGTGTGAATGAGAGGGAGACGTGTAGCAGTCAAGATGTGAGGTAAGGTGAAGGAGGATGATTTTGAATACCTGGGACAGGGTTGGTGTGACAAAATAGGGTGAAATGGAGGGAGATGATAACTGTGGTAACTCCAGAATGAAGTAGCTGAAAGAAGTTGAATAAGATGCTGAAATCAACGATGACCCCAAACAAAACTTGTTTGTCAGAACATGAGGTACAAATATGAACATACAGTATTTATATGTATGTGACAAAGGGTTAACAAATACACAAAACATAGCCATTGCTTTTAAATAAGGAAAGAGCATTCTTATCTCGGGGGAAATTCGTCTACACTTTATTTGAAGACATGAATTTCCTGCAGGGCTATTTCAAGGTGAGACGAGTCTTAAATCACTGAGCTTTAATGATTTTAACATTTTATCACTGGAGAAGGGGCTAATGTAGCACAATGACAATGATGTTATTAGAGGAGTGAAGGCAGACATGAAAAAGGCTCCCATTGGAAATATTCAGTGCTGTTACGAAAAGTAAAAGAAGATAAGGGGAAAGAGCCACGGTGAATCCTTTTTTTTTTTTTGCCATTGTGCTCTTGTTTTGCCTATAGGCTGTTGTAGCTTTAGCACAGCATAAAGCTAAGATGACAGGAAAAAAAAGTCCAGGAAGGAACAGTAATTGTAGTTTTACAATTACACACTTTAACTGTCAAATAACGCCAACATTTCCATATTTAAAACAATACAAATTCTGCTATTATAACTTTTAGAGCTGCTGTGACTAATTAAATACCATCAGAAAAGGCACTGAGCTCTCTGCTGCTCAGGGTAAACAGGTTACATTACAATGTTAGTCTTCAGGGAAGAGTCTGTTTAAATGATTGCGCCCCCCCCCCCCGAAAAAGTGTGCTTTTCCTTTTCTGCCACTAGATGTCTCACATTGACCGTGGTTGAAGTTTCACTCAGCAGGGTTTTAGTGACAATGCTGCCAAACCAAACACATCCACGGGGCTGTGTGATTTCTTTAAACACATCTGTCTGCTCTTCATCGTTTAGCTGCGGGCGAATTACAGATCACACCAGCCATTTATCCATCACCGTGTCTCTCAGTCACACTGGAATCAAATGGAATGAATGTCGAGGTTACATCACTGAGGCAAATTACACACAATTGAATGCAGTGAAAATGTATTTTTTATTGAATTAGTTCTTGTTTGTATACCTCTTCCCTCTCCTGCTGATGAATTCACATAAACCTACATACTTCACAGATAAATTTAAGTACATGTTGTCTAATAAAACATAAAACAAACGCTTGCAGATAGATGTCAGCCTTTATCTCATTAATAAAAAAATAGACTAAAATAACAATAAAACACTGCAAAAGAAAAACTACATATGCTTTATTCTAAACAATGAAAACTAAGCTGAAACGAGCAAGTCCATTCTGGAAAGGGACTTGATACCCAGCAGTCATAGAATGCAATAATTTCTGTAGGACTTATCTTCAACATAGAGCTAATGTAATGTGCCACTACGCTAAATGTCCCCTATCATATTAAAGAATTAAAACTAATTATTACACATTCATAAACAATTTTTAGCTCACACTGGTGAAGGTAATTGCTTTTTCCATATTGCCTGTAGTCTTCAATCATGTATTATATAGTGTGTAAAAATGATGATGAGTAACTTACCATTAAACAACATTTTAGACAGCTGATTTTATACCCTGTCTCACCTTTATTACCTTTATTTAACCAGGAAGTTTCATTGAAATCAAAGATCTTGCATACAATATAAAATACACGATCTAGGGAAAATTACGGCATATGTAATCCAAAATGTCGAGAGATCAAAATCAAAGTATCCAAGTTATTTAGTTATCCAAAATTAGAATTTGCTGGGCGTAAATTGACATTATGCCTTTTATCACATGGATATTCTAGGAACCTCTGAATAAGCTTAATTTATCTGATAAAATTTGGTTTGAAGTCTTGTTATTTTTTTAAATGTAATTTATTGAATCAATAAACACAACTTAGTAAATGTTAATAGTTAAGAGTTGCAATATGTCCTTCAAAGGAACAGTTGTGTTGTTCACTCATCCTCGACAGACAGTAGGGTTTCCCTGGCAACACAATACAACAAGCCCTGCAGCTGTCATCATATACTGATTTCATTTTTTGCTATACTGTTAAATTCTGATTGGCTTAAGAAAATATGTGACATCACGTGTTTCCAACACAACCATTCCCACCTTAGATCTGTGAGAAGTGACAGAACAAAAATATAAATACATGAAGCTCTCACCAGAAATAATCCTAAAAAAGTGTATTTTCATCTAAGGCAAAGGGAAGTTGATGGATTAGATTTTAAGGGCCTTTAACTACTGAGAAGTGAAGTATTTGACTTATACCCTATATTTTATATAATATATTTGACTTGACTCAAGCTGAAGAGAAAGTTTCCCTTTAAGGGCTTTAAAAAAAGGATTTTATGGCTACTTGAAGACCCACAAACATCTTATCACTTTACAGCATTTGGGTATATCAGCAAACAGAATAACGCTGTCTTGTGAAGATGTTCTTGCTTTTGGCTTTATTTGGCCCTCTATGAGCTCTGGAGTGAAATATGTCTCTTAAGGTCCTACATGTTACACTAAGATGACATTTAGGCTCAAACATTGTCTCTCTGCTGTTTGGTGAGGGCCAGTCCAAACATCCATCCATCTATCTATCTATCTATCTATCTATCTATCTATCTATCTATCTATCTATCTATCTATCTATCTATCTATCTATCTATCTATCTATCTATCTATCTATCTATCTATCTATCTATCTATCTATCTATCTATCATGGTAGTGGACACAGCAGGGTAATGAGACATGGCTGGAAATCAAGGAAATTAAAAAACACAGGAATTAAAACTGAGGACAAAGTAAAGCAAGTAAAACAGGAAGCAACAAAACACAGAGATAGGACACTGACACAAATGCAGCAACTTGACATAAGGGAGAACTACAAGCAAAAGTTGCAGAAAATGGATTTAAAAAATAGCAAAAACTAAAGACTATAAATCCTAAAAACTGAGCCCAGAATATAATCATAAAGAAACTACCCAGGAAACGCCTACTATGTACAAAACTCAGGAGTCATGACAAATGAAACCCCTTCGATTCTGTTTGCTTTCATTATTTTCTATCCGTCTTCTCAAAATTTTGGCTGATTCTTAAAAGGCACCAAGATAGAGCTGGCCAGCACCAGTATCAGCATAAGCACTTGCTCCCATTGATGGAAATGAGGTATTCAGGGCTCTTTAACATGTTTCAGGATACAGGGATGTAAAAGGTTGTAAATATATTTAATAAAACCAAAATCTTGTCCTAAACCTAATCAATAAGATTTTGAGCCCACACCTTTGGTAACGTGTGGGCACTTAATGTTGTTTCAAAAACTTGAGTTGGAGTACTTGTTGGGCAGGTCCTGGTTATATAACAAATCATAATACAGTGATTAAAGCAGCTGCTTGATTCTGTGCAGTGATGCAAAAGCACTTTAGGGGTGTGTCAGTATGCCGTGACATCACTAGATATAGTCAGAGGTGCAACCAGAGAGTGCAGTAAAACAATGCTTTTCAAGCTAGTATTAAGTCACTCTTAAATTAGGAGTTGCCAGATAAAAATGCACATAATGACCTTTTGTATAAATGTCAAGTTACATTTGTGATTGCCATAGGGCTGTGCTATTTCTCAGCATGGAAAATGTTTCAGAATGCATGCAACATCTAATTAAGTGTAAAGACTTTCATATATTATAGGGGAACAAGAAACAAACAATATACAGTGCGGCGTAATGAGTGAAGTTTGTAAGGATGAGAGTGTAGTTAACCATCAATAGGGTGTCCACGCTGCGCCCTGCAAATAAAGCTTTTCATTCTGCTCTGCCACAGACCATGAAATAGTCACTCAGCTCTGAAATAGAGAGAATCACTCACATGGAGAAACAGCGAGAAGTTCGGTTAGTTCTGCAGTGCAGGTAGGAGATAGATACTTGGAGGCACAGACTTATTGCAGCCCTCCATAGATATCTGCCAAAGTCTACACAAACATTAGAGGGAAACGGGGAAACAAAATTACAGAAATCTGCTAAGTTTGACAAATGGTTGGCTCCGCTTTGCCACTAGCTATTAGCCGGCAATGATTAATAAGTGAGAAAATAATTGCACTTCATTGAGATTGATGACGCCCCATTTAACCTCCCCACTCATCCTGGCTGCGCCACAGAGCACCAAGATGAGCCTCGGACACACTGCTGCTCTGCCGGCCTCATTGGCATCAAACACACACACACATAGGTACACACACAGGGACTGTAATGATCCTATGGGGCATTTTTAGGAGCCTTGTGGCGCTCTGATCATAAGTTCATTGTTAATAAGTGAAAAACAATGATCTCAGCTCTAGGAGGCCTCTGGGAAGCGCTCACTTCACCAATATAGAAGCATTTAAGTCAAACACCGTGGGGAATTAATGACAGCGGAGTCACCATTAACTGCTATGCTAACGAGTTTGTGAGCTTTGGCCCTCTTGTTAGATGCGTCTTCCTTGTGCGTGCGCGTGTGTGTTGGAGCGCTTGTACTGGAGAATCTTGTCGATCTGAAATGTACACGGTGAATGTGTTTGAATGTGATTTTCACCGGTTTTAAATGCAAACAAAGCGGCGGCGATCAGACGAGGCACGAGGAGTGCCGCTACGCCTTATCCTCTCAGTCTGTAAAGAGACATGGCCAAGGTTATTAAAGAAGGATGTAGCAGAGCAAGATGGCC
Source organism: Oreochromis niloticus (assembly GCF_001858045.2). Classification (NCBI taxonomy): domain Eukaryota; kingdom Metazoa; phylum Chordata; class Actinopteri; order Cichliformes; family Cichlidae; genus Oreochromis; species Oreochromis niloticus. Next base: position 17,205,397 of record NC_031980.2, on the reverse strand, counting down.
GCTGTTGTGACCAGAGGCGGTGTGGAGAGATAAATGGTTGACCCAGCCTGGTGTCAGGTTAGGATTGATGCCACTATCAGCCCCACTGCTTTCCCAATGATTTTCTCAAATCTCTGATAGAGTGTGTTATCTAGTTACTGGCATGAGGGCAACGGCCTGCAGGCACAGAGAAGGTCAATCTATGAGGACAATCTTTGTTGGACTAAATGAGAAAAAAGACCTCACAAAAAAGAATAAAAAGCAGCTGCTAGGTCTCTGGGATAAGATAAGCCAAATTACTTCTCTTTAGTAGAATTGGCCTGAGGCAAAACATCAAAAAAAAAAAAAGAAGAAGAAGAAGAAAAAAATTAAGTGAGGCTGGTGTGCTCTCTAACTTTAGTGTTGTAGATTTCACCTGGAACCTCGGCTTCCTTGAACTAATTTTGATTCAGCGGCAGCAGCACCTTGAGGAATGGGCTGGGCCAGTTTGTATTTGTCTGCTGGTTAATCTGCATTCAACAAATAAATCTCCTAAACAGGAATATCCAGAATATATAACACCAGTCAGCAGTATAAACTGGCTTGCAGACCATCAAACTTCTCCATAATCTCACTCAATCAACCCGCTTGCTCTTTGTTTTTTTCAGATCTGGGCAAAAGGGTTTGACTAATAGGTTGTAATTTACCGGCTGAGGTCTTGATCAATAATTCTATGTCAATAATGATGGAGAGGTCTGCGCGAGGGGAAATGATTCCACTCATTGTCTGAGAAAAATGAAGGCCTGGACATCACCCCAGGCTTCGGGCAGATGTCCACAGGTTCTCTGCAGCTATGACGGTTGAGTCAATGAGTGAAAAGACAAATAACACACATGGACACACACATACACACAAGTTTTTATCACAGTGTGCGAGATCAAAACTTTAAAACACACAATTACACACACATATTTCTCTAATGGATATACTTTTCACTACGATTTTTTTAGTCAACGGGCCTTTCTCATGACAATCTCATTTTGAAAGCAGTCTTCTGACAGAAATATTGACCGAACGACTATAAATGGAGGGAACAATCTGCTTCTTTATGATCCAGAAAATTGCTAAAATGGTTTCAAGGAAATAAATAGCCCATCTTGATTCCTTTCTGATGTGGTGTGAAAATATAGTTTGTCTTATCTGCATGTATACAGCACATAAAACAAAAATAACCAAGCCAGATGTATCTGTGTATCATAGATTTGTAATTACTACTAAAAACAGACATTAACTGTAATTATTTTCAAGGTTTTCTAGTGGATTATGTGTTAAAGTCCCAATTTTCCATCCATCCATAATTCAGCATTACAGGGCTGTCTAATGGTGAGAGACACGGTGCACGTTTTGGACAGGTTACCAATCTGCTCCAAACTGTTTATCTGGTAAACACCAGACCAGATCAGCTAGCTATAAGGTTGCTATAGACAAGCACGAGGGTGGTAGCATCATGTTATGGGTGCTTTTTAGCAGCATGTATGGGCAGGAATTTCAGCATGACAGTAACACAAACAGCTACATTTCTGTTTGTTCGTGAGCCAAAGACCAGACTTAAACACCAATATGGAGATACCTGAAGACATTTCACAGACTGGGAAATCTGAATATGATAAACCAGGTGTGTAAATGTTTTAGAAACATAACATAACATTACTCTCATAACTCTCTTTCTGTTAACTTTCTCCCCAACTTCCCTTTCTTTCTTTTTTCCTTTTCCGTGCCCTGGTCTTGTCCGTTGTGGTTGTAATAACGCAACATAAAAAATCCTAATAACGCTTATATTTGATTTGCAATTATATTTTCTTTTATGTGTTCATTTGTCATTTGTTAGTTTTGGACAAAATAAGCTGAAGTGTTTTTTGCATTATGTTTTGTCTTAAAACTTATAGAATAAGTTTTTGGGGGGCATCATCATTAAATAACCTGGATCTTGCATCTTACACTTGTTCTGTGGTTCCATGTTTTACAGTCTTAGTAATAAAATATTAGTGAGACTTCCTGTGGCGAGGAATCCAGTATGTAGCTACAATCTTGATAAAAATCTTCTCAAGCTGCTGCAAGTCAGGATCTAATGCCTTCATCTGTCAGTCAAAGATAAACGTTCTTGACTCCAACCGACAGAGTTCAGGGAGTTTCTGAAAGCAGTCTAAATATTTTGAGACAAGCTTTTACTGAAACACAAGACACAACAGACCCAGAGCTCAGACTGTGGGCAGCATAGTAAGAGGAAACAAATGATCTCATATTCATTCAATTAAAACAGAGGTGCTCAATGTGATCGAGGCAGCTTTCACTTAACCTTTATTTCAAAACAATTCACTTCTTGTGATACAAATGTTAAAGTTAAATGTAATGTGCTCATTGAAAACTAAGCTAAAAAAATAAGAGGATGATACGTGGATAGATAAAACAGCAGGAACAGCCCCCAAAAATCTAAAGCAATAAAATTAACTCTCGAGACAGTGCACAACTGGAGGGGAAAGCAATTCATGGCTCTTCATTGGCTTGGCATTGCAGGAAGGTGCCCCTTCATGAATTTTGTCTCCTAGCAAATACTGAAAAAATGCCAAAAAGCTGCAGTATGGTGGGACACTTACAACATGCTAATCTCAGGAAAAGAGCTAGATGACAAACAACTATTACTTAGGAAAAATAGTCTGGGAAAAAAGATAAACCTGAAAATGTACATGTGATGTGGAAATAATAAAATGTAGACACACACAACTTAAAAAAGGTTTATTTGAGGTTACTGTAAAAAGAGCTCTTTTAGAAGTCCCTCATAACACTCCCCTATATATCTCACTACGCTACAAGTAGAACTAGGAAGAAGTAGGAATCATCCTTTTCCTTTCATAGTGGAAAGCTGTTTGTAGTACAAAAGAGTAACTTAACTAATTAAATTACTACACAAATACCAATGCACTGAAGCTCATGCAAGATAATGCTAAATGTAGTTAAACTACTAGTTTAATTTCAAGTAGCCGACTACCTGACTACCCTTAAAACAGTGTAAGAAAGTTAGAAGGTCTAGAAAGACTTTTATTTTGAAGAGACAGTACCCAACTGCTAAATGCACATCCATAAGGTCTTTGTAAGCCACTTTAAAAAAAATAAATTTGGAGTATTTATGATGCTTTCCACTGCAGTTTCTAACAGAAGCATGCACTCAGGCAAAATGTTTTGGTGACTGCTTGGAAAGCTTGAGAAAAGAAAAAAAAAATCTGTTTGCCCACAGAATCCAAATTCAAGGAATAAATGTTTTAACATTTAAAAATAATTCAGGAGTAATCCATTCAAAGTAGACAGGATTGTATGCTACTTCTTCTCAAATTTTATTAAAATTGACCAGATCTCAATGAAAAATATCACCTTTTACTTGGAATAATTAGAAGTCGTTCAGGATTATTTTCAATTTGTTAACTGTCAGAAGAAAAAGATAAGGCAGCGGGAGAAAAAACCCCCACTTTGGTGATCAGATGTCACCTTCTAACATGTCCGACCCATAAGGGGACCTTCATCCTGGCTGGCTGCCCCTCCACTGAGGTGGGCAGAGGTGTGCTTTTTGAGCAGACCTGAACAGTTTGAACATTGCGCTCTAAGTGGATTGGGTTCCTGTCAGACCTGAGCGGTTGGACATTGATAAATTTCCTCCTGTGTGGGATCGATAACTCTCACCTTTCAGCCCAGGGCTGCACCAGAGTGGGACGTCATAATTACTCTGTCAAACTGAATGCCTGTCTGTGTTAAGAATGACGACTATACGTGCATGTGTGCGTGTGTGTGAATGATAGAGCCAATCAAAACGTGTGCAAAGCAGTGCAAAGTTTTTTTTTTCATGTGAATGTTCTTTTGTGTGTTTGGGAATGTATGCACAGAGATTTATGGATTATGTCAGTACATGTGGGCTTTAAAAGGTTGTGTGTCTGTGCACGCATTTGCGTGTGTAGGCCCAGGCGACACTTTGCGAGCTGAGCTGTACTGGTGACTGGCAGTGATTGACAGCTGAGCAGCCCGCCTCCTCCTTTTACCCTCCCACGGCTCTTTTTGATGCCTGTCACATTGGCCAATCAGCAAAGTGATCTGACAGCCTTCCTGACACACACACACACACATAGGCACACATTCACAAATTTTAAACCTAAAGCCTGCTATCAACACCAAGCATCCTCTGGATCTTTTTTTTTTTTTTTTTAAATATCTAAATCTGAACAATTGTGCCCATCATTGTAATGTTTTAGTAACAGTACAGCACAACAGTGTATTGAAAGTACTGAAACCGACCACAGCAGCCATATTTACTTACAGAATAGCAGCAACGATTAGCTCCAAAAACAACACGGTAGGGATGATGGGCCCCTCACGTCGATCATGTTAACTGAATTAACATACGCGACTCTCCTTTCCGCTGGCTCCTTCGATCTGTAATCTGTCCACATGCAATGATGATTTATTTATTTTGTTGCAGGGAACAAAAGCAATTGCAACCATCTGTTCCATCAGACACCGAAGCATCGCCGCATGCGGCCTTCCTTCAGGTTAGTGCGGCTTCATTTTAGTCTGTATCTGTGCACATGTGTGCCTTTTGAGTTTCTGCATTTGCATTTAGATATGCATGTCAGCCTGTCAACATGACTCAATATTACATGTCTACCTATGACTGCAGTTTGTTTGCACGTATGCCTTGAATGTAAACAAACATGCATTACTGTTCAGCGTGCTTTTAGGAGATTTTTCTTCTTTTTGTGTGCGCACGCGTGCGTGTGTCACAGCCGCCATGTGGTGCTGCTGCTGTCGGTAAAAGAGGCAGCCTGTGGAATTAAAAGTGAATGAAGCGAGGATGAGCGAGGCTGCCTGCTCCTCATAACAGCACCACCATAATAATAATAAAAATAATAATAATGATAATAATAATCATGGCAATAATAACCTCAGTGCTCATTTAGACATCAATACTAATCACTCTCATTTGGAGGACAATAATAATAATCAGGCTCATTTAGAGTGCCGTTTCTCCACAGAGGCTTTCACTGCCTTTGGGGTTGGTTGGTGCTTAACCTAATGATAATAGTCATGATTCATGGCTCAACTCTCCCTCCCTGCATGTTGCTTTCACTCCATGTGAATACAGGAAGTGTGTAAGTGTGTGTGTGCGTGTGTGGGTGAGAGGAAAAGATGAGGGTGTAAATGTGTTTGTCTGCTTTGACATGTTGACACATACCAGCTTGTATGTATTTTTGTACTTTTTTAGGATGGTAAAGTTTACAGTGATTCACTAACCTCTACATTTAATGGCACAATCCAGTGCATAGTCAGTTTCGTCCATCATTATGACGCCGATCTGAGGAGGTGGCAGCAGTGCTTATAACGAATCCAACAGCGGTGAAAAGCAACCATAAAGGCCAAACTATAATTTAGAAAATTATACCTCAAACTGCCCACTGTAAACATCCATCAGTTTGACGCAGGGTTTTGTAATGCAGAGAGGTGCTATTATCAACATCTTTGGTTTGCTTTTACCTTAAATAGAGTATTTTGAATATAATGGCTACTTTAAATTCTGTCCCATCACCATTGAGCTCTCATTTCTGTTGTAACTTCCTGTTTGGCTCTTTTCTGTCAAAGCACTTTACTCTGTCGTAACCCACAGACTTTGTGGTACCACAAGTGTATATGAAGATGATTTAAAAGACGCAGTTCTATCCAAACAATTTGACAGTTCTAAAATCTGTTTATAAACTTTCATACAGAGAATAAGACTGAACGTTACTTTTCTCTGTAAGTAAATCTCAAGCTAGTGTGATAGACAGTCAGTCTGGCTGGCTCTCTCTAAAGACACATGCAGGAAGAGGTTTGAATTTTGAGGCAGTTTACGTCATGAAACTCCACTGGACTCTGGTGCTGTATTAAAACTGTATTCCTTTATATACCCGGCAGCGGATGACTTCTCTGGTTGCAAATATAGAAGTCTGACTGCATGGAAATATATGGGAAAAGTAATTTAATAAATCCTGTTATATTTTCCCTATTTTTGTCTGTGTTACAATAATGGGTCCTCATATTAATGATGGCCAAAGTTAGACTTCTTGGTTTTGCATAATTTGAGAAAGAGCACATTTTTAATATGGTCACACAGCCCTGGATGTGAGCACAAATATCCCACCCACTGTCTTTTGTTTAGAAGGGACAGCCAATCAGAGTCACGCTGGCTTTAAAGCAGGGCCGGCTTACAGGGTGAGGAGCTAAAACAGCTTGTTTTACACAAAAGATGAATTGAGGGGCTTCATCAAAGCAAGGAACTTAAACTGTGAATAATGCAAAGCTACTCCAGTAGTGTCTAACAAGAAACTCGTGTAAATGAGCACAATAGATCCCCTTTAATACAACATTATGCTCATTTTGTAAATGATGGTCCACCTGAAAGGCAGAAAGGAGGATTTGCTTTAGGGCAAGCCAGTCTACCTTGTGATTGGGAAGTGTTTATGTATGAGGATACAATGCCCCTTGATTTCTTAGTGCAGGCCACCCTTCCCCTGACATCTGCAGATTCAAAGCATCAGGTACACGACAGCCAAAGTGTTTAGCTCAAGGCGTCAAGACAGGACTAACTAATGTGTAATGGCATGGTGGCCACGTCCATCTTTAATATACAGTTTATGAATAAAATATAGCCAATTAAAATGTGTCATTTGCACCTTTAGTGCTTGAGTTATTTGGATCACATCTATATCTGTTTCCCTCAAATCATTATTTGCTCTCTCACACTCAGACTCCAGTCGACACAGATGCAGGTTAATGCCACAGGAATTTAGGTGTTGCAATAACACTCTGTCAGCCCTTTACAAAACCATAAGGCCATCTTCAAGTCATGAAATATTCTCTTCTCTTTCTGATGTATTGCGTGCCAGCACATGGGACAGGCAGGCACTAATGTAATTCCTTGCGAGTGGTGCTCATCTCATCTGGGCTCCAGCTTTGAACTTGTGGCTTGGCGGCTTTTCAGAACGAGACAGAAAATGGGGACAGAGGGAGAGAATTGTCCGGCACTGATTCGCTGTAAAAAACTCGGACAGAAGATCATTTCAGCGCCGCTTGGGAAGATCAAAAGCTTAGCTGGCAGAGAGCGAGTGCGAGGGGAGATGGTATCGCTGGGCTCTCATTTCATTCACAGACGAGTGTGAAATGACTTCATCTGTTGTGTGGACTCACACTAGACACCATTATACACTACTGTATCCTGACCCTCCCTTCCTCTCTCACTTTTTCCTGCACGCTGGCAGCTACAGGCCAAAAACCGCCGCAGCATTGTCCTAATAACATATCTGTTAGGTATTGCTTTGTGTATCTATTAGACACGCTGGCAGCTTTTACCTACATTGACAAAACATTAAAAGGGCAGATTCTTTAGCACTAATTGCATTGTAAGAATCTCTTACATAACACCAGCTGGATTCAATGTTAATTGCTTTTTTTTTTTCTTTTACATTAGCTGAAGATCCCAGCCCTTAAGAACACTAAAGGGGAAAATATAGGAATGCTAAAAAGAGAAGATCAAACCTCAAGTCCAGGCCCACAGTAGTTTCAGGCCTGGCAGTGCACATCATTAACAGTCTGCCTCCTGCACTTAAGAAAGGAGGAAGGGGGGGGGGCAGCAATTTGCTCAAACTTCTGAGCCTTAAACACTTGAATAATTTACCACTGAAAGTTATAAATCTGCTTGATTATGGCGACAACAAACGGGCTGAACTCTACAGCTGTCTCTCTCTCTTTCTCTCGGCATCGCTGCTAATGGAGATCGCAGCGTACTTTGCAGGCAGTGTGGAGAGGAAATATAGAAGAAAGCGTCATGAGATCATAAGAGTCGACTTAACTCAAGGATTTTACCACCTCTTTCTTCTTCTCCCTTCATCCCTTGTCTTCATTTCCTCCTTCATTAAATAAGGAGTCCGGCGCAGAGCCGGACTATAATGCTGTGCGTCGGCCGTGAGAGCTTTCCTTCCTGTTCTGCTCTCCCTCCTCCAGTCTTCCTCCTCTTCTCTCCCTTGAACACCCTGTTTAGCTGTTTAAGCTGATGACACAGAGAATATTGCATGTTGAAAGGCCTTTTCACCACACACACACACACACACACACACACATTGACTTACACTCACACATGCACACACTCTTGCCCAGAGCGAAAGGCCCCAGGCAGTCTTTTTCCCGCTAGCCAGGGGCGATCATTCTGCCTCTATGATACTTTAACTGTGGGATGTCAGGAAACATTAGGCCTTTAAAAACACAGCTACGTTGCAGTGCAGACACTGACAACACACACAGACATACACACACACATACTCAGCTCTAGTCCTATCCATTCCTCCAAGGTCAGAAGACTTTCTGCAATCTTCCCGTGCAGATTTTGAGGTAAATAATTTAGTCCTTGTGTGTTTTTTTCCCCTTTTAATCACCTTTTCCAAACAAACAATCAGAACTTCAAATGCATAAAAATATTGATGTTACACCATGCTAACTACTTGCAGGTCATTGCTGACCTGTTTTTCTTTTTACTACAACCTTCGGATGCACTCTAAGCGACACAACTTCAGTGTAAGACTTGAATCAGAAGAGTTTTTTTTTTCTTTGGAGTTGATCGTTTTAAAACCACATTAAGATTTTCTCTACCTGCAGGTGTGCATTTCATCTTGGCTGTGGCTGCTGCAACCACAAAAACTAAACCACAAACAGATGTAAAGAGAAATAACCTTGATGAGACTGTCCTCCTAAGAGGAATGACAGCTGTAGCACTTTCAGCAAATGTCCCAGGTGAATATAGAGCCACAAAGTCTGCAGGGAGTTAGAGGCTGTTTTCATTCACAGGGTGTAAAAAACTGCTGCTTTGTTAAAGCTAGTGGTGTCTCATGGTTACTCCAAAGGTGCCCTTTGGCATTGTGTCCTGATGTACGGTACTGGTTGTGGTATATTCATATATGGATGCTTCATATTATATTTAAATGTACTTGGCACCCTTTAGTGTCATTTTTCAGTGTGCAGAGTTGATGATGTTTGTTAATGGTTTCAGTGATTTAATAAAAAGTGCAAAACACAAAACTCTCACGCAGGAACCAAACTGCAGTCGCTCATTTGACAGTCTAGTAGTTTAGACCATCACCCTCACATAGGGTGACCAGATGTCCCTCTTTATGTGGGAATGCACAGCATTTTTGTTCCTTGTCCCCAGGTCTCACATCTTGAGACAACGTCTTACAATTTGACTAGTTCTGCATCACATGCTCTTTTCTAAGGTCTGGCATTTATCCACTGTATGAAAAGTTTTTGACCAGTATGACGGAAAATACCACAAAGTAAATGAGGCGACAGAGGTTTTGCTTTTTTGTCCAGTTATTTTTCATTTTCAACAACAACATCAACAACAAAGAATTGAGTGAGAAGATGTCCATGATAAATGGATGGGACAAAAAACCCTACACAAACAAAAAAGTTGTTCAACATCTTAAACAGAGGGTCTGTGTTTGGTTCCTGTTTCTGGTCATTACATTCTTTTCTTCAAGCAATAATAAACCTGTGGACCCTCAGAGGCAGCAGACTGTCATAGTAGATGTGTGATGATAATGTTTTTGTTATTATATTACTTATTACTCTGCACAGAATATCAAAACGTGTTTAATAATGCATACAAAGATAATGAAAGCAAAGAATTACATTCATCTTTTAACAATGACTACAGAAGTGTTGCTAAAACCATGTTACTGAATGACGGAAGAATGATACATGAATAAAGTAAAGAAAGATTTCTTTTTTTAATTACTGTTGAAATTATAGTACATAAAAAAGAGCATCTTCCTAACACCATGAGGCAATGTACTTTGCAGTTTATGACAACAGCGAATTACTAGATACTATACATTTAATGTATGTGGGATTGACTCAAAATTCACACTAATGAATGAACTCCTCCTTTACCTCTTTGACCTGATTTCCACTGACACAGTGCCCGATTGACACAGCTGATTTCTCCCGGGAAGCAGCCTCAATTTTGACAGGTTCAGAACCAGCTGTTACATAATGAGAGCTGGAGTTATTTCCACTGCAAGAAAACAGAAAATCACGGCGAACACAATCTTCAGGCTCCATCTGAAGCTCATGTGTGAATGTTTCGTGGTTGGCCCTCCTGTAACCATTTTATTGTTTCCAACTTTGGGGACAGCAGTGCTGGTGGAAACAAGATACTTGGATAGTAATAAAGAATATATAGACTACACTTCCAGCTCTAGCATTGCATCTGTAATTTCTGTCACAGGGCTAACTTGTATAGCTGGGACTTCTTGTCACGACTGAGATAATAAAATCCAACCTGCTGGAATTTTACTGCTTGATATTTTGTAGTCTTGTGGTGAAATGTTTCAGGAATGTCCATAAAGTCAGGAAACTCATCCCTGCGCTCTTCCCACATTTCCTGTCTGCCTCTTTCTGAGCTCGATGGAATAAGAAGAAAAAGGGCCAAACTATTCTGAAATGTAATATACTTCAAGAAGAACGAGGTATTTCATTGATGTAAATTTTTTAGTGATTGTATTTTCATATAACTCTGTCCTGTAGATAATCAGTTAAGATGACTGTTTGTTGTATTTGGCATTATGAACGACTCCAGCCTGTCCCGTCTCTCTCTTCCGCTCGATCCTTGAGCCTCTGAGAACTGCAAAGAGTGGGCTGAGTTTTAATAATAAAACATCTGACATGAGGATTTAGAGGGTTCTGCGCTGGAATACTTCCTGTATCCTTGCAATAACTCTCATATTTTGCTCCAAAATCACAGAGAGATTTCTTTGTGAGCAGAGACACAATGAGACAGCGAGAGTCTGGAGCTCCTCTCATATATTAGAATTTAATGAAATGCATATTTTTGTCATTTAGTTTGAAATGCTTCCAAATCTAGGGAAATACCGGGATGACCCATATTTTGATATGCTCGTTATTAGTTTGTTTTCTTTTCATGCATTCTCTCTTCGCTACTTAAGGGTTCAATTCGTTCACTTTGAGTCCTTTGTGCCAAGCTGCTGTGAGGAGAAGCTGTATTTATACGCTGTGCACTGCTTACTATTAAGGCTTTATTACGATCAGTGCTGGCTCCAACTCTTGGCATTTTGATGATCCTTCAAATTTGCTGTTACACAATGTAGGCAAAAAGGAAATGATCTATAAAAGTGAGACAAATACGTAAAAAAACATGGTGGGACTGGAAACGTTTACGTTAAAGTTACATTATGAATAATTTCCTTCACATTTCATAAGCTCTCCCTTCATTCTAAATGTGGATAATTAGCTTAGATCCAGCAGTAAAATGAATTGCTGTTCTTTTAGATTATTATTATATAGATCAGGACTGTTTCATTGCATCTTGAGTTTCTGCAGATTTGCCAGCTGCACATCCATGATGTGAATCACCTGCTTCACTATATCCCAACGGTGCTGTATTGGATTGAGATAAAGGGATTGTAGAGACCATATGAGTAAAGTTATCTCACTGCCATGCTTAAGAAACCAGTGTGAGATGATCTGAGCTTTGTGACATGGTGCATTTTCCTGCTGGGAGCAGGTGTAAGAATATAGGTACACTGGAGATTACCCAAGCCCATCTGGCACCAACCACGTTCAAGTCATCTAAATAGCTTTTCTTCTCCCATTCCAATGCACTATTCAACTCTAGCAGGTCATCTTGGCCATGTTAACATGTCTAAATGCAGTGCATTGCTCTAATATAATTGGCATATATTAGTGATTAGATGGAGATTAGATGATCACATTAAAGAACACTTGAATAGCCGTATAGATTAAAGTGGCACACGAATAAATGCTCAGTGTTACTAAAATCACCAAAATGGGGCAAAACACACTCCGTGTGATAATAATGACCTCATAGATACTCTGTCTCGCCAAACATGGCCAATGAAAATACTTTTTTTTCAAATGCTGTTATAAATCTATTTACTACTGATTTTATAATGCTGAAACATCTAAAGATGCATACTAAATATAAATGTCTATGACATGTGATGCTCTAAATCCCTTAAATCCTTAAGCCAATGTTCCTGTTTCTGAATTCATATAATAGGATTCATCTTGAGGTTGGTCTGCTACCAGATATCCTGTCTTGGCATACTACATGAATACCACATATCAAGGGATTGAGTACTAATGAATTTGGTGGAAAAAAGAAAAAGAAAGGTCCTTAATGCACAAATAATGGCAAATGGAAACATCCATCCCTTTTCTTAAACAGTTATCTATTTAATGGTCAAGGAATGTGCTGAAGCACATCCCAGCTGTCATAGAGGAAGAGGCGGGGTTCACCCTGAACAGGTTAGCAGTCCATTGCAGGGCTAACACAGAGGGGCATTAAACCATTCACACTCACACTCTCTCCTATGTCTGGTTTAGCTTTGGACTCTGGGAGGAAGCTGGAGTTTTTCATCAGAGCGTATACACAGGGCTTTGTTAAAGACATTTGTGTGCCATCTACTTTGTAGTGGCTGTTGGGAGACAGATAACCTCTCTACTTTTAAGATTTGTTATACTTAAAACTTTCCTTTTCGATAAAGCAGATCAGGTGGTTTTCTCTAAATGTTGTTGTTTTCTCTCTAATATTGCCATCCTCACATTAACACATACAATCTTTTTAAAATCAGTAATTTACTGGAACCCAGTACATATTTACCACTATTAATTCCACAAACATGACAGACAGGTTTATTTTCTCATAGGGGTTTACTGTATTTTCACATCTGAAGTTAAGTCTGAGCGTATAATTTATATTTTTTATTTCTAACAACCTTGTATTTATGGTTACACCCTCTGCATTATAGGTATGCCAGGTATGAAGTATATGTACTGTAGATGTATTTGAATATGATCCAATTTTCAAGTAAACTGAAGAAAAAGCTTTAAAAGTAACATGTTTTTAGCACAGAGCCATCATCAGAGCACTGGAGGTATAAAGTTTCACTATTTCCCCCACTTCTCTCTCAAGTTTGTTTTTCTTTAAGAGCCTCTATACTACACCTGACCGCAACAAACCATCTTTAAAACAACTAACGGCCTTTCTAATGATCAGCAGTCTGCTTTCAGTGTAATGAATCTAAGAGAAAGAAAGCTCAAAGTATTGGGAGCGAGTAGCTGAGCTCAAAGTTTCCTCCAACATTTCCTATTTTAACTTTGTTGAAACCCACACACATTAACGCACACAGACATACAGTGAAAGTCTAGTGCGTGTTTGTGTGTGTGTGCATGCTTGTGTGTGTGTGTGTGTGTATGTTTGGCCGCAGGCCCATATGGTGTTAATTGGATAATGAGGTACAATGACAAATCCCTGTTGCTGCGACAATAAGGTGCTGCTGTCCGGGTTTAATATCACAGGCCCTGGTGTAATGCTGTTTGGATGGACACACACACACACACACGCACGCACGCGCACGCGCACACACACACACACACACACACACACACACACAGCTCAGGTGTCTGTTACACCACTATTAAAACTAATCTGGTTCTTCCTCTTGGCAGCCAATCAGAAGCAGCTGTTTCTGCCCCACCAACCAATCAATTATCTCTAATTCTTGTAAGGCTCTCCTCTCCTCTCCTCTCCTCTCCTCTCCTCTCCTCTCCTCTCTCCTTGTTTACTTTCCTTTTGTATCATTCCTTTAAATGCCCTCCGTCTTTTCTCTCTCAAAATGTGTTTCCCTTGATTCTTGCTTCAAACCATCTTCTTCTCTTCCGTTCTACTCTTTTCTTTCTTTTCTTTCCCCTTTCCACTCTTTAAACATGAACTTCCTTTCCTTTTCATGTTTCCACCTGGTATTTTGCTTCTTGTTGATTTCTACAGGTACTCTGGAACACCCCCTCTCTCGACATGATCATGTGACCCCCAGGCACCTGATAAGAAGAACAAACAAGCCCCTCCCACATTCCCTTCCTGCTTGGCAGCCTGGACAACAGCATTGATTCCTATCACCACACTTTACGTCTTTGTTTGTTTCATTTCTTATTTTAGATCAAATAAACTTTTTCTTTTTAAGCATACTTGGTTGTCTCCTTTGGAGCTAGGGTGTAAGATCACCTGATTCCTCTCACAATTCTCTTCTCCTTTCCTTTTTCTTTCCTTTCCTTTCCTCTTCTCTGCTCTTGTCTCCTCTCTTCTCGGTTGTCGAGCCATAACTGGGGGGATGATGGGCCATAATTCATGGGGATCCAGGCAGCCTCAGACATGCTCACATTAATTGGATGTCCATATTAAATGGAAAATGAGAGCGGTGCTGAAGGAAAAAGTGAATGACTGACTCTCTTGGCTGCTATTGACCTATGAGGAAGAGACGCTGCCCTTTTCCCCAGCGCGCTCCCTCGCCCAGTTTTCTCTGCTCCCGTCAGCGTGATGGATCTCAAAGCATTCATTTTCTGACCCCTCACCTGGAAGCAGATTAAGCGCTCTGATTCAATAGGGCCGTTAATGGGGGCGCCAAAAGTTTATGAGGATTTCTGGAAAAGGCCAGGGAAATTAGATTGTAAGCTAACAGATTTATTGCTCTGTTTCAACACATTGTAAAAAGATTATAGGACCTAGAGGCAGGTTGGAGGGGCAGAGGGGCCGCGGCGTGTCTTTCGGTGTGAAGGAGAGGTATAGGAGAGAGAAACAGAGTCCTGCTCTCGCATTTACCAGCTATTCTACCCTGACAGGGCAAAGACAAGCATGCCAGTCAGCAGAGGATAAGCTCATGTCTGACTCTCACCTGAAGGACAGATGTTTAGACAGCATGTCAAACATGAAATCCTGCTGGATGTGATGTGATACAGGGTGATGTTGTTGTCTGTAACCCTTTTCAGCTGTTTTAGAGTCTTACTGATTTATGCAAGCAGCAGTAGCAACTCTAAAAACAGAGCACAGTCTTCTTCAGGTGTGTAATTATGAATTTAGAAGGTATAAATTGTGAGCTGTATTGTGACTTCAGCAAACTCATTTTAGCTGGATTGTTAACTAGATTCTGAGAGTCTTCCTCTTCTTTCAGCTTGTCTGTGGTCTTCCTCTTTCCCTCTTGCCTGACATCCACCTCTTTTCAGCATCCCTTGCCCAGTATATCCATTATCCCTCCTCTGCACATGTACAAACTATCTCATCCGTGCCTCTTAGACTAGATTCTAACAGTGATAACATAAAGACACAAACTTTATGCCACTTAATGCTAGCATTAATATGTAGAAACAATAAGATGCCAATTCATCTCTGCTTACATATCGGCGGTTAGCCAGACACTCTTCAAATGAAAGCTCATTTTGCAACCACATGAGTCGCCTCCTGCTGGCCATTAAAATGAATGCAGGCATTAGGCACTTTTCAGACCTGGAAACAACATTGATCTTTTATATGCAGGACCGAGTGCCTCGGGCAGTAGCAGCAGATTGTGGCACAATCAGCCCACACAAACAAGGGTCTGTCTGTATTACCAATATCTGTTCTACTCAAAACCCATGGAACTAAACTTGCATAAGTTCTTCTACATATATTAAAACTTTAACAACAGTCTGTACATGCATATATCTCAAACAATATCACGACAAACACAATACGGGAGCTGGAAGAGGCATTCAGTTATTTACTGTGGAACTGTCATTATTTACTCCAGTCTTTTTATTTTCCTTACCAGATTTAAATGTCTTACTCACTTCCTGTTGCTCATCTTAAATTTCTTCAACTGACTTCAAACTTTGAGTTGAGAAGTTGAGGAGAATGACAAGGTGCCTCTTTGGGGAGGCTTTGTAATGAGATGTTGTTTCACATTGTCTATTATTTGTGGAAGGAGTGTGGGGGTTGCAATAACTGCAGAAACAGTGGAACAAACTCTGGTGGGTTATATATGTTACACCGATGATACCTGACCCATGTGTGCTGTAAATTTAACAGTGTTTTGAAGAAACGTGTCACTCTGTGTTTTCAGAGTCAGTGTACCCCAGTTTCACAAGATGTGTGGTATAAAATCAAATCAAAATGTTCTGGGAATCAGCCCATAGCAATCAAAAACCAATTTACATTTCTCCTTCAAGGTTATAGTCCTACTGCCGTGACCATTTGTCAGAAAACATCAATTTCTCTTTCAAACTGACCCCACTTTGTAGTGACCATTGTAGAATTTTGAGACTGGATGTGACAAGCAACGAGACTGACTGACTGAGAAACCCAGAGACACTGCATGCTCCTGCAGGGTAAAACTGGGGTAAATCACCAGGGAAGTTTTTGCTAAGATCATGAATCAATAGTGCTGAGGTGAGATGTTATTAAAGACTTCTCAGTCAAATGTCTTTTTACGATCATAGAAACTGCCCTCTGCTGGTCGTTAGAAAGAATGCAGGCATGTCAGTGAACTCAATTTTCAGACATAGAAGTTATTTGTCCATCTTTTATATACAGTCTAAGATTAGAACAAAAGGAGATGTTGAGTAATTGCCTGGCAATATGTGATACTGGCACAAATGTTTGCTGGTTTCATGTATTGTGTAGGAGTATTTGCAGCTGAAAACTGCAGACTGACAAATGTTGCACAAGCAAAACCATTAATACACTCTTGGCGTGAAATACAGCATCATCCAACTCAAGAGAACTCGATCTCAGGGTGTGACTGAAATGTTTGCTAAGTGCCTGCAGAAAAATCTTCTGTTTGCTTACACATCCTAAATTCTCACCCAGCATTCGGCAATCAAAAAAAAAAGGCCTCTGTTGGAAACAAGATCTGCTGAGGAAAAGTGTTTTTTTTATGATACAAGTAATGATGAGCTGAGATCCTACCACAAACAGATTCCCAATATGCTCCGCAATCGACTCAGGAGTAATGTAAAACTCGGGCATGCATGTCAGTTTGGCTGTTGGTGGGGACCTTCGTGCATCGCTCAGGGTTAAAATTTACTTACCAGTGCTGAAGTGTCTCTGTGGGCTGAGCTGCAGAGTTTGGGTTTAACCCTCTGATGTCTGATGTTCAGTTGCACACCAGCGCCTCGGGATCTCTTTCTGTAGTAAATTAATTTACATTTGGAGGATTTTCTAAAGATGCTGGCTTCCTGTGGAGCCAGGGAGATCAAAGTGTCTCATTCTGTGTGTTTGATGATGTTTGATGTTTGCTTTGAGTGTGAATGTTGCTGACTTTTTTCTGTCTTTTTCTCTGCACAGCGGGAGGTGCTCTTTCCTGCCTTTTACTTTCTGCTCTTCCTTGGCCAAATTTGGTAAGTTGCGTTTTGCTTTTTTCCGGCTCAGATTCAGATTCCCTCTGCTGACATACTCTTAATCACCTCATATCTACCCAACAAGCACTGGAGGAAGGCTGATGATGCAGGAGGAGGAGTCCAAGTTCAATTCTAGCCCCAAGTAGCTCAAAATCTTTGAAACTTACTATTGTGGATCAGTAAAATCCTGCTTCAGAAACTTCAGAAAATAACATCACAGATATGTTTGGGCCAGTCATTTTCCCCTACCATTAGTCAGTTAAGATTTTTAGGTTGGATTATTTCTCGGCTGTAGAAATGTCTGCTTTCTCACGGTATGTACCAAAAATAAAAACATGAGCAAATGAATCAATAAATAAACATATTTACAACATAAAACATTAAAACATCATCTTGGCAGCAATTCCTCTTCCACTAACCGTGACCTTGTTGCAAGCGCTTTCATGGTAGGAACTATTTTCTTTCTACTGTCTACATCCATCAAGCAAATGAGTAGACATGTTGTTGATAGCATGACCTTCTTATACATAATGTGAAACTACATGAAGCAAACACCAAAAAGTCAAATAATGCAGTTCTTCCAAAACAGGCCTTGATAGGCTGGCTCCAAAAAACAAATCCTTCCCATAAACAGTACAAAAGATGGATGAAGCTGCTATGATTTCAATGCTGGTGTTTTGAGACAGTCATGTTTTTTGGAGCAAGGAAATGTCTAGAAAATGCACACGTGGAACACAGAGATACATAAAAGCTAACTAGCAATAAGTAATAAGATTAATTTCATTCTCCCAGTTTGAAGTAAAAACTTCAATATTAGACAGATAATCAATGAAAAAGTATTCACAAGGGTCCAACAGCACACACAAAGTGCAGAGATCAAGTTCAGTAAATCAAAGCAGAAGATGATAAACACTGATCTGCTTCATGTACCTGTGTCGAGATACATGCTAATAAAAGATGCTTCAGGAGAGCTAAAGCTTTTTGGGTGGGATTTTTTTTATGCCTGTTGCTAACCAAGCTAGTTAGTGAGTGCTAGCCTTAATCTGACAGCTTAGAGACCAGCCACATATGTAGTATGCCAAAGACGAGGAAGAGAACTAGGTGTCTGAGTGCCGTGGAGTGAAATTTTTATTCACATCTGCACCTTCATACTGAGGATTAGGATAAGATAAGGATCATCTGACAAGGGGTCCTCTTTACCAAAGAGGAGAAAGTTCGCAGGAATGAGACAAAATGACCAGAATCTGAATAAAACATTATCTTCTTTCGCTTTACCTCAAGCCTTATCTCCTGAACAGATGTCAGGGCTCTAATTGTCACAGTTACTTATTGTCAGCAGATTAGATATGCAACCTTCTTGTCTTCGAACCGATGACAATGAGCTAGCTAAACAACAACAACAGTTGGCTATAAGCTAATGTTATGCCAAAGTTAATATCCTAAAAATCACACTTTCCCTCTGATAAACAGCTTGATTACATTCTCATGTTGTACGAGAGTTTATTTACTTAGTAGAATAATGTTTAATTCACTTGCAAACTGTGGGTAACAGAGGCTAACAGCACCCAACAGAGGCTAACAGCACCTAACAGAAGCTAACAGCACCCAACAGAGGCTAACAGAGGCTAACAGAGGCTGAGGATGCCAGCTGAGGTAAACAGCATACAGTGACTACAGAATAATGAAGGCCAGAATGCACCTCAGTGGCTAACATAAAATAAAATTTAGAGTCTCTGCGAAGTGAACTAAATGTTTCTTGGATTATAAGGCAACTTAAAAGTTTACATTTTTAGCTTTGTCATGGTGGTTGTTGGTATCTGTTGCATGTTTTATATGGCATTGTCATGTTATGCTACCACTATATGAAATGTGTTAACATATATCCAAATACATGATAAGTATATCTGGATAGACCATCTAGAGTCTCAATGTGATTCAATCAGATTTTCCGTTGGAAATCTGATTCAAGTGTAATAAAATGTACTTTTCATATTTCACTGATTAGTTTGATTAGCATTTTGTTATTTGAGAACTTTAGAATTTTTTAAACATCAAATTGAATATATGTTTTACCCTGAAAAGAATATGCAACACATCCATTTTTTTGGGCTGTTTATGTTGGTGTAAACTATTACACCAGCCTCATAGTAATGTTTAAATATTTACAGGTTACAGAAAGTTGTACAGTTAGGAGGAGAAAGCTTATAAGGCACAAGTTTTGTTGCATCACCAGTTCCTCGCAGCAGTTTCATATCAGTTTTATTGTTGTTGTTGTTCTTATGGTAGCTAACCTATGCATATAAAATGTAAGTGAAATAAAATTTTTATACATTTCCTGAAAAATTTACAATGCAGCGATAACTTCTCACCTGGCAGCTGTCATGTGTTGACAGTGCGATAGAGCAGCGGGGTGATGAGTGTTATCCTTTGTGAGTCTGTTGTGCTGCAGGCTGAGGCCCGGATCAACCTGATGATAGTGGATCTGTGTGATTGCTGTGAAAACAGCATCTTTTTGCCTGTTCATTCAAATTCTTCTATTGCGCACGATGCATATGTCTGTGTGCGTTTGCATGTGTCTGTGCGTGTAGGAGTTAAGAAATGTCGGCGAGTTAGAATTCAAACAATTACCCAAATCGCCTCTTGACTCTTTCTGCATTTATGACTCCCTCAGGCTATAGCAAGGGTCCCCCCGGGCACTTTGTAAGGCCCCTCCGCCCACTGCCATGTATGTGTATGTGAGTGTGTGTGTGCGTGGATAGATGCATCTATTGTAGTTAATCTGATTAAGTTAAATGTCCCCAAGGCACACACAAAGCAGAACCTCCTCACCTTTAACCTCCTTCTCCCCATCGTTCTTTGCTCTCTCTCACAGAGTTAATAAACCCCAACCGTTTCATTAATTTGAAGAGGCTAATCAGTTTAAAATCCTCGATGTAGATAATATTTTGAAGTGGGTGTTTTTCTTTTTATATCAGATAGATTTTAGCAATAATTCTTTTCTCTTTAAACACTGTAGTTAAAAATATTCCCATTACAATTAATTCAGGAAGTTGTGTGCAACATGTGGCAAAATGAAGCTTAATCATAACATGCAAGTATTTGCATGACTGAAACTTATTTATTTACATGCTGTACCCTAAATGTTTATTTTTCTACTTGACATTCTCAGCACAAAGTTCACTTAGTATCTGTTTAAGGGAGTTTGTTCCGTGGTGATTGCGATTTAAATGTTGAACTTTAAAATTACAGGGGGGTTCCTATTTTTTTTTAACAATTCCTCAAGAGTTTTATTGCTTTTATATACTTAGGTTTATCCTGCCTTTATGTAGATGAAAAAAAGAGAGGAATGATCTCTAAACCGGAACAACAGCAGCAATCAGGAACTGTTTGCATCTTCAAAGTATTTTATACTTTTTTTCAGTTCTGTAAAATTTGAAGAAGTGTTATGTTAGTATGCATGTGTATTTTGTGCTTAACCTCTTGTTTGTGTTTGACAGGAACACAGAAGCAGTTGAAAGCTCTGTATTTAACCTGTACCTCGATGCTTGTATATTTGACATCAGCTCTGCACAAATTTCTCAGAGCAGCAGAATTGTCAGTATTTCTTGGTTTAGCCTTATTATCCCAAATCCAACATTATTTCCCGTCAGGGGAGTGTTTGTGTATTTTCTCTCCTCTTTCTGAACTGTGGTGTTCAGCTGACCTCAAAGCTAACAGTCGCCTATTTCGTCTCTCCCTTCTGCACCCATCTCTCACCCCCTGCCTCCCCCTATCCCTCCTACCTGGGGCAAAGTCTTATGTAAAACACATTTATTTTTAATGGATTTTTTAATGAATTTTTTAGCTGCCTATTAATAATGCCATTAGTGGTGGCAGAGCGGCGTCAGACAGCAGCCCGGCCTGCTAATCCTGCCCCCCAGCCCTGGCAAACGCAACTAATCCAGGCCCCTGCTTTGGCTCCAAGTAGGCCTCACACACACACACACACACACACAGAAGTATGTGCAAACATGTATGTATACCATACTGCCACAAACACATGATTAATCCTGTATTTTCACTTGCTCTGCCTCGCTCTTATTCCTTTATTCTGTCTTTTTCGCCCCCACCACCTCTTCTTCCCTCAGTCACACTCCTCCTCCTTTAATCCTTCTGTCATTACTTCTCTCCTCTCTCACTCATTCACATCTATCCTTTGCCTCCCACCATATTTCTCCCTCCCTCCTGCTTTCAAGCACTCCCTCCTCTTCCCTCTTGACCTCCTCCCTTATTTTCTTCTCCTCGTCTTCGCCTCCCCGCTCAAACGCCTTTCTTCTTCTTCTCCCCTGGGCACCCAGCAGGCCTGGCCTTGGTGCTTGACTCCTCACGGAGGCTCCTTACCTGGGGCCCTGAGTGCACACACACATAAACACACACCCACTCACACATCTGTAGATGGTACAAAAAGTCAGTGCAAAGCAGGGAGACGGTGAAGCTGCTTAAAGCCTTAATAGAATTTGAGCCCAGCTCAGAAAGCGCTGGAGAAAAGATGTTAATTACTGCTAATTTTAATGCTAATTAAATGTTTCAATTAATGGTGTGTTTGTTGCCAAAATGTGTGTCAGTAATTGACGAACGGCTACAAGGTGTATGAAGGCATTAAAGAAAAAGAGACAAAGAGAGAAAGAGGGAGCGCTCTACATCCTAGATGTGCCAGAGCCTGGAGCGGTGCAGCATGGGAAATTTCATTCATGAGCTGGAAAAAAAAAGCGGTGGAACAGATTCAATACAGCTGTTTTCCATAAAACCGTTCATGGCCTCCATCAAATATAGCGTTTCTGTGCTGCTGGACTATTGGTTTATACAATGTGCTGAGCTGAAGGCATGCTGGATTTTTCAACACGAGAACAATATAAACAGGAACACAGGACACAATTTATTTCATAACTAATTTTGAGTTTTACTTTTATGAGATTAAAAAAAATGTCATTACTAAATGTGTCTGTAAGAAAGAAAAAATATGTAATATTAAAAAAAAGTATATATATCAGTTTGTACAGATTTACTAATTATGGTATAAACTGCATCCAGATTTTATGCCCCGAAAAAACCTGAATATAGTTTTCCTGTTGTGATAAGAAATTTTAACCTCTACTAAATTATGCATCATGTTATCACCAACTCAGATAATAGCAAAGAATGTGATGGCAACACAAATTTGGATATTTTTATTTTTAAGTGAATTTGTGTTATGTAACTTTTGTATTGTTCATTATTTGCATTTGCTGGAATTAATAAGAAAAATAAGTAATTAAAAGTACACGCTGTCATCACTAATAATGTAATCCCACTGAATTCTGAGCTCTGGAGACCGAAGGGGACAGAGTAGAGGTAGAGGGAGAAATATTGGGGATGACAAATTAGACTTC
Source organism: Oreochromis niloticus (assembly GCF_001858045.2). Classification (NCBI taxonomy): domain Eukaryota; kingdom Metazoa; phylum Chordata; class Actinopteri; order Cichliformes; family Cichlidae; genus Oreochromis; species Oreochromis niloticus. The sequence continues at coordinate 17,182,715 of NC_031980.2, read as the reverse complement.
TTTGCATTCTTTTGCAGAGCTGCAAGATCTTTGATTCAAACTGTATCACATCCTGGCACTTGTTGCTCAAACCTGAAGCCTAATAGAGAGCTTGTGGTGTACTTGGAATCCTCTTGCCATACAAAATTGTCCACGCCCAAAATATTACACAACTTTAAACTTCAACACATCTTTCCAGACGTATGTTTGTTGTAAACGTGTAAATTAGCTGTCGAGACCAGAGATTTTTTTTGTAGCAGGCTGTAAACATGTTTAATTTCAGCTGTAAAGTTGCCCTTTCAGCCTGGGAATCTGTGGGGATTGCCTTGCTTTTAAAAACCAGCCTCGTGAGGCCACCAGAGGAATTGCAGTTTTTGACAATTGTGCTCCGCCTTCATTCAGGTTGCTGCTTGGTTAAGACCTTATTTTTTTTGCATGCATTGGTTACATTAAGTCATTTGTTGTGGTTGAAGTTGATAAAAATTGATTTTTATTTTTTGATATTGCAGCTGTGCTGTTTTTTTCTTAAGAATCTGATTTGTTTCTCTATCACTTCCTTGAAAGCCCACAAGTTTAAATTTATGTTGCTTCTGTATACTATCCAAGAATAAAGTCGTGCTGCTGAGACCCAGAAATGTACAGTTTGTTTTCTTTTTGTCAGCATGGAGGAGCAGACAGGTGTTTGTCTCATGTTGTCAGTGTGATGAGACCACAGGTGTGTGTGCTGCCCCACGGTGATACACTGCAGACACAGACAGTCCATCACGCTCAATTATAACCTCGCTGAGAAGCCACTCACAACTGTGTTCACTTTACACACTTCCTGTGGGGTGAGTGTGTGTTTTATTTATTTGCTCGTGTATACTGTGTGTCACACTTTCTGCACACTGACATGAATTCTGTCTGACTTGGTATGCAAATCAAAAGACTTGAGGTAGGTTAGTGCTAATTGCCTGGTGGCTCTTTGAGCTGTGATTTTGTGTTGCATGTGTGTGTGTGTGTGTAAAGAAATCTGTGCACATGCGTGTGTGTCCTAAGGCTTTCAGGATAAGGATGTGAAATTCCAGATCAGCGTTTCAGCGCTGAAGGCCTTTAGGCTCCTGTCAATCCTGCTGACACACACACACTCACACACACACCCACACCCACAGACATGCACAAACCCACATATGCATACACACACACACACGCACACACGCACACACACATCTCTCTGTGAGTTTGTGGTGGCTCAGATTAACATAATTAAGTCATTTGTTGTGGTTGAAGTTGATAAAATCACTGAATTATTCAATACCAACAATATCACAGGGCAGATAAATCTGTGTGTGAGACAGTTTGTGTGCAAATGTTTGTTTGTACGTGTATGCAAGTGTCACTGTGGACCCCGGCAGTAGTTTCTCTATCACCCACAATGCACTGCACATCTGGGAATGATATGGTGGGCTAATCAAGGACTCGTCTCCCCAGCATAACAACAATCCTTCACACGCATGCACAAACATCCCTCACCGACAAACAGTAATTTGTTTCCATGATGGCAGCACGGCAGCCGTTGGAACACAGCTGATCATCTGCAGATGCTCCAAAGTGTTGTAAAAGTAATTAATGTGCAATTAATGTTCTTAAATCATATATTTTTCCTTTGCAGTTAAAAAAAAAAAAAAGCAGCGAGGCTGCGTTGAATTGGCGTCAGCATCTTCAGCATGTCTGAAAGCAGGCTGAAAGTTCTTCTATTGAACAATCCAGAAATGACAGCAAAACAAAATGAATTGAGGGGCAGAAGAAGACAGGGAGGAGGAGGAGGAGGGGTGGTGGTGGTGGGTAAATGTACTTTGAAGTAGTGCACTTGTGTGCCAAGGACAAATGGAGGAGTTTGATGAGAGCTGAGCAGTGCTGTAATTGTGGGGGTGTCGGGTGTTACGGTGAAAATGAAACAATGTTTGCAGAGTGAAATTACAACTCAGAACAAAGGAGTTGTGGGCTTTGTATACAAGTCGTTTGGGAACATATAATGAGTATCAACTGTGCAGTGCTGTGAGTTAATGCTTCTTTGGAAACAGTTTTCATAATTTTCCTCATCTGGTTAGGTGATGAGATTGTTGCCACCTGATTTTAACTTGAATCCTTGCTTGATTTATTGTTTTTGGATCCAGAATATGAGACAACACAGTCGCCTCCTTGATGCCAATGATTTTATTTTCAGATCCAGATTCTGTGTTAGTCAATAGGTGACAGAAACAGAAAGTTCTGAGTGCGGTGAAATCCCTCAGGTTAAAGTCCCAGGGAGCAAGCCACTGAAGTTATAGAAAAATATATGCAGATAGTAAAATCAGCTGTGTATGTTTTGAGTGCATAGCAGTAGTGGCTACATTGAGATGTAATACAAAAGAATACTAAAAGAAGACTGTTCACAGCCTCTTGGACTTGAAATCAATCACACATTTTTAACATTGTAAAGGGTATTTTTGACCAAAAATATGATCATTTCCTAACAGTTTTTGTGCTAATCAAGCTTAATCAAGGTAAAGCTAAACTTTAAAAGAGGTCGCAAAGAGGACTCAAACTTCAGTTGTTTCATCAAAAGTAGTGTTTTTATGCCTCCCCTATCTTCCATCTTGTTGATGATGAATTTTCAGTATTTAAAAGTAAAAACTGCTGGTTTGTTTCGGTTTGTTTCAAAAAGCAGAAACAATAAAATTATATATGACTCTCTAAAATCATGCACAGACGTACACTAGTGAAAACCCCCCCACAAGTTTTATGTCATGAAAGCTGCTTTGTTGAGGGCATTGTGGTCGTATGTAGGGCTGTGTGATATTCAAATTCAAATTCAAATTCAAATTTTATTTGTCACATACACAGTCATACACAGTACGATATGCAGTGAAATACTTAGACAACTGCTCGTGACCTAAAATAAAAGACTATGAATAGGATTGGAAATAAATATGAAAATTAAAATGAAGGGTAAATTTAACTAGGAAAGAATAAAATAAAATATAAAAATTAAAGTTAAAAATAAAATAACTGTACAACAAAATACACAATACACAAAATACACAATATAGAAAATATATAAGAATATATGAAGAAATATAGAACAATAAGAGCAGCTATACGAGTAATAAATGGTAATGAAAGAAATGTAATGTCCAGGGTTGTGCAATCCACATATTTAAGTGTCTTGTGCAGTGCAAATATGCTTAAAAGTGATTTATTTAAGTGACTTGTGATAGAGTGATTTGATTAGATCAGCGGTCCCCAACCCCCGGGCCTCGGACCGGTACCGGTCCGTGAGTCGTTTGGTACCGGGCCGCGAGAGTTGAGGCTCAGGTGTGAAATGTATGGTTTTCAGGGTTTTTATCGGTTTTCAGCGTTATTTTGTTTGCTCTCTATGGTGCAGGAGTAAAAGTTCCTGAGCACCTTGGAGGGCAGTCGGAAGTCTCTCAAGCGTCTGAGGTATGACGAAATATATAATATATATATATATATATATATATATATATATATAATTAAAGCATCTATCGTTTCATATTATACGCTATCGTTTGTTTTGTGGTGTCACAAAATACACTGTTTACTGCAATTACAAATTTCCCACCTGTGGGACTAATAAAGGCCATCTTATCTTATCTTATCTTATCTTAATATTTTGTCATCGTTTGGATGGTGACCACGTGTAGCATGTCCACGTGTAGCATGGACATGGTTTGGATATGAAAAGTCTGACACGGATCAGAAAACTGTACTATGCAAATTATGCTCCAAACCGGTCCCCACCACAGACTCAAACACGACAAACCTCTTCAACCACCTATGCAAGAATCACGTGAAAGAGTATGGAGAGAGTTTACGGATGAGAAGCAAAAAAGAGCCGTCAGGTGCTCAAAATAAACCTTAGACTCAAACATTAGAACAGCGCGCCATGTAATAAATACTCACAAAGAAAAGGGTGGCAATTACAACTTATCTATACTTTTGTTACTTATCTAAAAATATATAGTTTCATGGATCGGTCAAAACACTCGACTCCAGGTACACGACGCCCAGCTGAAAAGATTTCACACAAGGCGCGTTTCCGGAGATTCACAGAATTTACAGAAAATGCACTATTTCCTGATATATATTGTTGCCGAGATGAGAAATGTCATATATCGGAATATGAAATTTTGGTCATATTGCACAGCCCAAGTCATATGGTGGTTAACATCATGGCCTCACAGGATAAATGTCCTAGGTTAGAATCCAGCGAGCAGCTGGGCTTTCTGTGTGACTTTACCTAACAAAGACATTATGCTCATTTGTCAATCTAAATTGGCTGTAGTTGAGAATAAGAGTGTGAATGGTTGACTGTCTTTCTGCGATAGACTGGAAACCTCTGTAGTTTGTCTTTCGCCAAATGAGAGCTGAGTTTGGTTCCAGCCAAACTGTGACCCTGATTTGATGAGTGCTTGTAAAGACCAGAATTTGTTTCATTTTACTGCATTATAAGGACAGCGGTCCCAGAACAAAAAAAGAGTTCACTTCCATCAGTACCATCATGCTGGATCTAACTAAAGTATACCAAGACTGGGAGTTGTTGCTACAGCCTTGCATGTCCACGAGAGCATCATCTCTGATCTGATTGTTCTTGGTTGAAATCTGATTGGACAGAGGTACCGATGTGAGTTTTTTTTGCAGCAGCACCCCACACTTTGACTCTTTCAGCAAAACAGTGCTAGAGTAGCACAGGCCTTTCTGGATTTCCTTGGCCAGCATTTAACCCTAATATGTCTCTCACTAAACATGCCTGATCCAAGCTGGTTCAACGTGTCTATCAGAGGTGACAACAAGTGTCCAGTGCACAGCTGCAGGCTGCACTCATCCAGGAATGGAGAACAATTCCTCAACCATAGATCCGAATCCTTGTGGAGTCCATAGAAGGGTGACTGTTTACATTATCTTGTGGTGTCTACTACACTATCAACATATCTGCATCAGATATGAATCTAAAACATCACTATCGAAGAAGACTCACTTCCAACATATTTACTACATTAAGATGGCCAAAACTGTCCCAAAATGTAGGCACAGCATTTTTTTTTGAGTGAGGTGGGGATGGGGTGTTAGGGTGTGATACATATTCATCATGCTAGAAGACAAGGTCCCAGTCATCTTTATTGTGTCCTGTTGATGCACATCTCATTAATTGTGTGCATTACCCTGGTTTCTCATTATTCTGATCACACCCTGACATCTTCCTTTAAGCTGAGCTGAGACTTAGCACTGTGACAGAGAGGTAAATAAGGAGGGCGATTAAAGGGAATGAGGCGCGAGCCCTCGTTATGTTTGCGTCTTTCTAATCAACATTAGTTCAGAGTCATTATTCCTCAGAAGCAATTGTGTGTTTCCACACATTCATAACCTTGTCCATTACTCTCTGCTGCCAAGCAGGAGGCAGAGAGGGAGAGAAACATAGAGGGGAGTGATAAGGAGGATGTGAAGACAATTAAGAAATGTTATTGCAAAATAAAAATGTTTCTTTTGATATTTATTGAAGATACAAAGTAACAACTGAAGTAACAACTCTCAGGAACTGTATCAACAGGTTTTGAAACTTTAACAGTTTCAAGTTTATATTTTTATGATAAATCTGTTTTTAAATATATATTTTGCCTTTACTGGGGTACAACACTGGGACTAGATGACTGGTATAATTTCACTGCTTTTGATACTCGTATGTAGCAGGTTGAATTAGATCATCTCACATTTCTTTTGACTTGCATGAAACTATTGTGAAGAGTAGCGACAGCAATGCTTCACTGCATAACTCCTTATTTTAACAATGTGTGGAGCCAGACTTTGATCATCTCTGCTGACATCAGTCCTAAACCCACCTCACATGAAGGTTAATGAAGCCCAACCTGAGCAGCTGAACTATAAACAACAAGAACAAATCAGCTTAAATGTGGATAACTTATTAGTTAACATCCATAAGCTTATAATTGAAAACTACAATGCAATGTTAATGGCCAACTGGTGACCACAGAAGAAGGCAAACAGGTATTGATCTGTTTCTTTATCCAGGACACTACTATGATTATCTGCTCAGTAACATTGTGGTTGCAACTATATAAAATATTATAGAAATATACTGAAACTGCTTAATTAGGAAAATATATCATTTGTTGCATTGGTCTACCTAAAAAACTTGACTTTGTTAAGGAACAATCCATGATGTTGTGTGTTTTGAACTAATGATAATCTTTAAATGAGAAGACATTAAATTTCTAAAATATTTATCAATGTAAATAAATAAAGGTTGTTCACTTCCACAAATAGTCAAGTGAAGACATAAACTTGACATTTTATTGTAAGTATCATGTCCATCGATGAGCAAATTGCACCACTTGTTATGTTCTTAAAATGCCTCCAGAACAGGTCGCTCTGGTTGTCCTAGCTGGCTGGCAAGTGGCTTTTGCCAGGTGATGGGGTGCAAAAGAAGGTCTTGATTGCTTTGGTCTCTAGCAGATTGCTGCAGTTGCCTGTGGCTTAAAAGAGTGGAAGATGCTAACTTTTCTAAACACTCACCATTTACTTACTTGGTTGTAGGAAAACTTAAAAAAAAGGAAATGTAGCATGTTTGCTTTTAAAAGTTGAGCCTTACTGTTACAATCAACACATTTAAAAGGTCCAACTTTTACTTTGAAAGTGAATGCTCTTCATTTCTGGTTTGCGTCTATTCACAGTTTCACTACTGCTTGGCAAGTAATTTTTGAGCATTTGCAGACAAATACTCCATGCAAACTAGCAAATAACGTAACTGTCATGAGGTGTTTGATTTAGAATTTTATCCCTTTTGCTACCAACTTCATAGCGATTACCAGCTACCTCCAGAATCCACTCACAACTGCACGGGGGAAACACATCCTTAATAATTTGTGGTTGCCAGGGAGTTGCTGACCAGTCTCTAGGCATGTGTGTGCACCATAAAAGCTATATGTATAGACTGAGCAGTCAAATCTGAAAAAAAAAGTCTGCTGACTTTCTCCCAAAATAATGTTTAACTTCCCACATCTGGCACCTTTGGAACATAGATTTCAATACAGTATTCGTTGAACGCACAGGAAATTAAATATGTATCCTTGAGGGGGAAATTTACATTAAGACTTCTGTTGCAAAAATCAAGTAATCTTTTTCTAATGCACTTCAAACTAAATGACAACTTACTTGCAATTTGTTTAAAAATAAAACATATGAGCTTTTTCTGATTTGACATTCCAGCCAAACATTGTTTTTCACTCCCCTCAACTGTTAAAAATGTAAAACTCGATCTTCTTAAAGAGAATATTTATTCCCCATCTGCACCATGGAGTTTATTAGAGTAGTTTTACAGCCCACAGTTTTAATACTTTTCGCCTTGGTCCCACTTTTATCAATGTCAAACAGTCACAGCAGGCAACTGTTGTCAGTAAAAAGGTTTGATAAACCCACATGTAACCCACATCAGATTTGTGGGTTGTGCTGCTGCATAATGTTAGAGGTGTAATTTTCCCTCCCTGCCACTAGGAGGCGAGTATGCCTTGAGATGACTTTCTGTTAGTTAACATTTCCTGTTGTGAAAGCCATTACTCACGAGGCAACCGCCAAATTAGCTGAAAGATCCTGGTAAGAAAAGCTAAAATAAAAGTTAAATTCGCAATTTATCTTCACATACTAGCTGTTAACAGATGGCTATTTATTAGGATCTGAAATCTGTGAAATACGGCCGTGGGAAGCTGCGTCAGCCTGGCGAGCTATCTCACCACGAGCTCCGGTAAGGGATGCTACATGAATGTTAGCACCATAAAGACATGTAGTTGACTGCTGTTAATATATTTCCTGTTTAAAAACAACCAGTCGGAGTTGTGATATTTATGTTTAAAGTACTGTAACATCACTGATGTGCAGACATTTAATTTTAAGTGCTAAAGAATATATTCAAATGTGCTAAGGCCTATAGCGCCCAGCTAACCACTAGTATTAAGCTACTGCTTAGCGATTTCTGTGTATTTCTGTGTGTTCTAACATTACTGTGATTCAGTTGATTTAGTTAGCTTTCCAAAACGTTGGAGAAGCAGTAATGTCGTCATGTAGTGCTGAAATGCACTCTTTTAGTTTTGTTGACTTAGAAGTTAATTCATTTGATAAAGATGCAAAAGGTTCTTAAAATGTGAGGGATCTCATTACTCTGTTGAATGTATTAATGTTTAAAGAAGTTGATATATTTTTCCGAGAAATAATTCAGGTTGAAACATCTTAAAAAGAAGAACAGTTGCAAGCGAGCTGTTAAAAGGATAAATATGTGAGAGTGAATCTTATAAGTTTATTTATTCTTGAAAGGGTAACTATAAGTTATATTTTCTGTTGCATTAAAACCTTGTGTGATGTAACTCAAGTTATTTCATGATGCTTGAGACATTGTATAACTAAAATAATTTGTTATACTTGAGCAATACTTGACTGGAAGATGAGTGATGGAAGAAGCATAGATAAAATAGTAATGTATGCACTCTGCACTGTGTGCATAGATTGGTTTTTGACCAGGACTGGATCATTCGAGATCTGAACCCTGTGGGTTCAGTGGCGAGCCAATCCCAAGAGAGTGACTGTAGACGGACCAGAGTACGGTGTGGCCAGCCGTGGGATCCATCTTCAGCGAACCTCAGGACTATCACTACATCCCTTGACACAGATAAGACTGACACTTTAAAAATCTACCCGGGTAGTGTTAGAACCAGTGGACAGAAACACGCACACACACACAAGGAACTCTAATTTCTCTTTTCAAAGAGAAGTGGACTGAGCAACAGGAGCGGAAGCTCTTTAATTGAAACTCTTTGGAGAATTTCCTTAAAGAGGATATTTGGTTTTGATTTTATTTTGAGTCCTTTAATGTGCGTTTGTGCACTTTAGGAAGCCGGCTTTAGACAGGCAGGGTTTGTGAACTTTACAAATTTTCAATACACTTTCTACTTAAATCATATCTGATCTATCATTGTGTGGTTCCTTCTCTGCTGATCCTTTCAAGGCTCCATAGTCTTACTTAGAACCTTCTGATACTGGTCCAATGTTGTCAAGACAATAATTTAATACCTATCTCATATTATTTAATTGTAATACCTGTTACAAAAGTGGCGAGCCAGCCAGGAGCCTAGTTAAGTGTCAGCAGTGAAACATATCTCATGTTTGGGGAATTGTATGAAAAAAAAGTTGTTTAAATGTTTTAGAGTCATTGCCAAAGATGGAGTTCATAGCTAACTCAGGTATCAAAGTCCCAAATGCAGTGATTGTGAGTGGGTTGCTTGAATCGCCAGAAGATGAGGAGATTATAGACTTTCTGAAGAAATATGGTTCTCTTAGGCTTGTTCCAGTAACTGATGCTGAATCAGAGTTTTATAAAAACCTGATAATTGAGTATCAAGATGGTGCCGCCATTGAAGCCTTATCTCCTCTTTTGCCTTACACACATGAACTCAAAGAAAACCCAAGTGTCAGGTATCTCGTTCAAGCTTTGGCTAGCATTTACACTACAAAAGTTGGCTGCAACGTTACCAAAACCTACCTCAATGAGATAAAGAAATTGGCAAAATTAAGTGGGAAAGACTACGAGGAAGTGCTGAGAGACATGATGTCAGAGATCAGTGAGGCAATTGGAACAGACAGCATTGATGAGGCATCTGTAGCCAAACCGTTCGACACATCTCTTGAAACAGTTGAAACCGCAGATCACCGGGTGATCAGAAGTCCCTCCTTGATGGATTCCGGTCAAGATTGCCCCGAACCAAAGCCACCCACCATCCTGAGGAAAAGCCTACCCATCAGGGAGAGTGACCTGCATCCACCTGAAGTTCAAAAGGTCATCGTTGAACACATTGTAAGGAAAAGTGACTGTAACACATATCCACATTTTCCTATCAAGCTTCACCCATTTTCAGGTAAAACCCCAAGACCCAGTAATGAGACCGACTACGACACATGGCGATCACATGCTGAGCTTCTCAGGAAAGATTCCACTCTGTCCAATCTTCAGAAGTCTCGAAAAATGGTTGAGAGCTTGCTTTCCCCTGCAGCAGATATTGTCAAAAGGCTAAGTCCTGAAGCTACCCCTGAAACTTACCTTCAACTGCTGGATGCAGCCTTTGGAACTGTTGAAGATGGCGAGGAACTTTTCGCCCAGTTTATGAACACTCTTCAGGACCCTGGTGAAAAGGCTTCGTCCTACCTCTGCCGCCTCCAGGCTGTTCTAAACCTTGCTGTTAAGAGGGGAGGAATTGCTGCTGAAGAAGCAGACAAACATATTCTCAAGCAATTCTGCCGCGGTTGTTGGGACAACATCTTGCTCTCTGACCTCAACCTAGAAGAAAAGAAAAGTCACCCTCCAGCATTTGCAGAGCTCCTGTTACAGATCCGTACTGAAGAGGATAGACATGCAGCCAAAGTCACACGCATGAAGAAGCACCTCGGCTCAAATCGACAGCGGGCCGTTACTAGCTCGCAAAGCACATGTGCCTGTAGCCAGCAAGTAGTGATCCCACCCGAGTCCAACACATTGGCGGAACTCAAACAGCAGGTCGCATCTCTTCAGAGCCAGCTTACCGCACTGATGTCAAAGAAACCCCAAAAGACCTCGAAACCCAAGGGGAGCGCTGAGCACACATCCAGCCGACCAGTACCACCTAAGCTTAACTCTAGAGCACCAAGCTGGAAGCCATCCAACCCAAAACAGAACGCAAGGCCAAAGGCCTGGTATTGTTTCAAGTGTGGTCAGGATGGCCATATTTCCTCGACTTGCACTAACGAACCAAACCCCACTCTCGTTGATGAAAAAAGAAGTCAGCTAAGAGAAAAGCAGCGTCTTTGGGATGTAACAGACCATCTAACCCCCAATGAAAATTTTTAGATGAAGCCTCAGTTGTAGGGCAAACTGAGGCTGAAGCAGCTCACCAGCGCCCTGTTAATAAAGACGCTACACCTAAATTAAGTGCTGCTTTGAACCAGTGTAATGTCAGGAAAAACCTTTCGAAGGTTTCCCCAAAACTGATAGGTACAAAGAGTACATGCCAAGTGATGATCCAAGATAAACAGTTTAACTGTCTGATGGACACAGGTTCACAAGTGACTACGGTTACCAAGTCCTTCTTTGATCAACATCTGTTTGAAACACAGATAGAGCCACTGTATGATCTATTGGAGGTTGAAGGTGCCAATGGGTTACCCGTACCTTATTTGGGCTACATTAAAATCACCATCACCTTCCCAGAACAATTCCTGGGGAAGGAGTGTGATGTCCCAACCTTGGCCTTAGTGGTCCCTGACAGTGGAACATCTGGCTTTCATGTACTGATTGGTACTAACACCCTTGATGTGGCATATAACATGCACAAAGAGAAAGGTCCAGTGATCCACCACACCTCAGCAGATGGCTACAAGACTGTGCTGAAAGTATTACAGCTGCGACATGAACAATGTCACGACAGTAACATTGGAGTGGTGAGAATGCATGGGAAGGAAAAGAAGGTTGTTCCGGCTGGAGAAACTGTTGTTTTAGAAGGAACTGTAGCAGTCAAGGGATTCCAGTCAGAAAAGTGTGCCATTGTGGAGTACCCTACATCATCTCTGCCTGGAGGACTTCTAGTAAAGGCCTGCCTCCTCAACATACCAACCAGATCCCCATGCAGGCTACCAGTTGTGATTTCTAATGCGTCTGAGCACGACATCACTATTCCGGCCAAGAGCGTGATAGCTGAGCTCAATGCAATCCAGGCTATTCTACTGCACAAACAGAGTGCGACGGAGGGTCAGGAGCCAACCAAGCTACCTGGATCCAAGTCCCCTGATCAATCTAAGCTTGTCTTTGACTTTGGGGAATCTCAAATTTCTCCAGAGTGGAGAGACAGGATTGTGGAAAAGCTGAATGGCATGCCAGAAGTCTTTGCCATGAATGATATTGACTTTGGGAGGACAGATAAAGTAAAGCATCACATCAAGCTGTCTGACCAAACACCATTCAAGCACAGGGCCCGGCCAATCCACCCAAACGATGTGGAAGCCGTCAGAAAACATCTTCAAGAGCTTCTTGATGCTGGAGTGATTCGTGAGAGCGAGTCTCCATTTTCATCTCCCATTGTTGTGGTCAGGAAGAAAAATGGTCAAGTTCGCCTCTGTATTGATTACAGGAAGTTGAACCTGCAGACAGTGAAGGATGCGTACGCACTCCCAAGGATGGACGACACTTTCGCAGCACTCTCTGGTTCCAGGTGGTTCAGTGTTCTCGACCTCAAGTCTGGTTATTACCAGATTGAGGTTGATGAAGCTGATAAGCCCAAGACTGCCTTTGTCTGCCCGCTTGGTTTCTGGGAGTTTAATCGCATGCCCCAAGGAGTGACGAATGCCCCAAGTACCTTCCAGAGGCTGATGGAGAAGTGCATGGGTGACATGAACCTGAAGGAGGTTGTAGTTTTTCTGGATGACCTGATAGTCTTCTCGAGGACTTTAGAAGAACACGAAGCCAGACTCATGAAGGTCCTCAACCGGTTGAAGGAGTACGGGCTGAAGCTGTCTCCAGAAAAATGCAAGTTCTTCCAGTCTTCGGTTCGTTATCTAGGGCATGTGGTGTCGGAGCGGGGAGTGGAAACAGACCCAGAGAAAATAGCAGCGTTAAAGACCTGGCCAGTTCCTCAACGTCTAAAAGAGCTGAGAGCCTTCCTGGGATTCTGCGGGTACTATAGGAAGTTCATCAGAGGCTATTCAAACATAGTAAAGCCTCTGAATGATCTGACATCGGGGTACCCACCTGTTCAGAAGCATTCCAAGTCAAAAGACAAGAGTGGGCAGTACTACCACCCAAAAGAACCATTTCTGGACCGTTGGACACCTGCCTGCCAACAGGCCTTTGAAATGATTATAGAAAAACTAACAACATCCCCAGTTCTAGCCTTTGCAGATCCCACGTTGCCCTACATCCTACACACGGATGCAAGCTCCACCGGCCTCGGAGCGGCCTTGTATCAGGAGCAGGGGGGGCAGCTGCGTGTTGTGGCCTACGCTAGCAGAGGGCTATCACGTAGTGAATCCCGCTACCCGGCTCACAAGCTCGAGTTCCTGGCATTGAAGTGGTCTGTGACGGAGAAGTTCAGTGACTATCTGTATGGCAATCAGTTTACGGTGGTCACTGACAGCAATCCTCTCACTTACATACTTACTTCTGCCAAACTCGATGCAACCAGCTATAGGTGGCTGGCTGCACTCTCCACCTTCTCTTTTAAGCTCCAGTACCGCCCTGGGAAACAAAATGGAGATGCTGACGCATTGTCGCGACGCCCTCACGGCAATCTGCGTGACGACCTACCATCTCAGAAAGAGTGGGACAGGATACGTCGTTTCACTCAACATCACCTATCTGACCCAGGAGACATTGAAGTGGTTAATCCAGAGGTCGTTCAAGCCATTTGTGAGAGACAACTTATCTATTGCGCCGACAATGCAATGGACTGTGATGGTAGTATCTCCCTGGTTGAAAGCCTGGCCATTTCTGCAGATGCGGTGCCTGACAGTTTTGGACATGAGGACGGGCTTGGAGGACTACCCATCATCCCAAACCTTTCAGAAGAGGACCTCAGAGACAAGCAACGAGCTGATCAGTGCATTAAGCATGTCATTTCCCAGATTGAGCATGGAGTGAAACCACCACCCAGTCTAAGGACTGAGCTTCCAGATCTGCCTCTCTTGTTGAGAGAATTGAACAAGTTTGAGCTCCGAAATGGCATCCTCTATAGAACACGCCTAGAAGAGGGACACCCACAACATCAGTTAGTCTTGCCTGAAGAACTTCGAGACGTGGTTCTGAGAAGCCTGCACGACGACATGGGTCACACGGGAAAGGAACGCACCGTGGATCTTGTCAGAGCCAGATTCTACTGGCCAAGAATGGCTTCGGACATTGAGAAGAAAATAAGAATGTGTACCAGGTGTGTGTGCAGGAAAGCTCTACCTGAGAGAGCTGCACCTCTGGTGAATATAACGACGACGCGACCACTCGAATTAGTATGCATGGACTTTTTGTCTGTTGAACCGGACAGAAGCAACACAAAGGACATCCTCGTGATCACTGATCACTTCACCAAGTATGCTGTAGCTGGACCGACACAAAATCAAAAGGCTCGAACAGTTGCAAAGTGGTTGTGGGACAATTTCATCATCCATTATGGATTCCCAGAGAAACTGCACAGTGACCAAGGTCCTGATTTTGAGTCGCGGTTGATCAAGGAACTCTGTCAGATTGCGGGCATCCGTAAAACGCGAACAACACCATACCACCCAAGGGGCAACCCGGTGGAACGCTTCAACCGCACTCTATTAGACATGCTTGGCACTCTGGGAAGTCAAGAAAAATCCCACTGGAAGGACTTTGTAAAGCCATTGGTCCACGCGTACAACTGTACCAAGAGTGAGGTGACTGGGTTCACACCATATGAACTAATGTTTGGACGCCAGCCAAGGTTGCCTGTCGACCTTGCATTTGGGTTACCAGTGAAAGAACAGCGACACAAGTCACATTCCCAATACGTACAGGACCTTAAATCTCGTCTTGAGCAGAGCTACGAAGTTGCCACAAGGACTGCTGCCAAGGTAGCTGAGAGGAATAAGATTCGGTTTGATAAGCGAGTGAGTCCTTCTGCTTTAGGCGTTGGCGACAGAGTGCTCGTCAGAAACGTGCGTATTCGAGGAAAGCACAAGCTCGCTGATAAGTGGGAGTCCACAGTCCATGTAGTAGTGAAGAAAGCTGGAGACCTCCCAGTCTATACAGTTAGACCAGAGAACGGCGAGGGTCCCAAGCGCACGCTGCATCGTGACCTATTACTCCCATGCGGATTTCTTGCTGCACCAACGGAGGAGAGTGCTCAGCCCAAACGAGCTAGAAAGCCTAGGACACGTCAGAATACTCCCAACAGCACAACGGAGCTTGACCAGTCTTCAGATGAGGAGGACATTGTTCCCATTGCTTGGTTCGAAATACAACCACTCTCTGAGACGACTGGGGGTGCTGCAACGCAAAATGCCCCAAGAGACCTAGGTTCTAGTCACGGCAAGAATAACCTGACATCAATCTCCGCCGAGTCAACGGATGTTCCAGAAGTTGCCAATGTTATGCCTGATGTCACATCAATTTACCATGAAACAGATCAATGTGGCGATGAGCAGACTCCAGATGATGGTCAGACCTCACTTCCTGCTGCGGACGTACCAGCACCTGAACTCCATGGATCTGTGGGAGGAGCAAAGATGGATGATAGTGCATCCACTGAATCTGAGGGACAAAGGATGCCGCTGGATAGCAGTTCAGGGGAAGAGGAGTTGCCTAACGAGTTCAAGGACTTAAGTGAGGACCAACCTAAAGAGGTCTCTGTCCTCCCGGAAAGGTTGGAGGATGTGATGAATCATCCTGAAACTGAAAGACAGGAGGAGAATGGTGCAGTAGAGGAACGAGCTGATACTGATATCCATGTCAGGAGGTCTGAGCGGGATCGTCAACCACCAATGAGGCTCGACTACACTGAATTGGGGAAACCAATTGTCACCATGGTAAAGTCTTTCTTCCAAGGGTTGACCGATGTGTGGAATGACATGGTAAATGAAGGTGAAGCACCTGCTTCTTCTCTTGCCTTTCCCCCCAAGAAACATTTGTGTGAACCTTGTCATGCACAGGGACGTGCAAGAGTTCAGGAGGGGAGAGTGTAACCCACATCAGATTTGTGGGTTGTGCTGCTGCATAATGTTAGAGGTGTAATTTTCCCTCCCTGCCACTAGGAGGCGAGTATGCCTTGAGATGACTTTCTGTTAGTTAACATTTCCTGTTGTGAAAGCCATTACTCACGAGGCAACCGCCAAATTAGCTGAAAGATCCTGGTAAGAAAAGCTAAAATAAAAGTTAAATTCGCAATTTATCTTCACATACTAGCTGTTAACAGATGGCTATTTATTAGGATCTGAAATCTGTGAAATACGGCCGTGGGAAGCTGCGTCAGCCTGGCGAGCTATCTCACCACGAGCTCCGGTAAGGGATGCTACATGAATGTTAGCACCATAAAGACATGTAGTTGACTGCTGTTAATATATTTCCTGTTTAAAAACAACCAGTCGGAGTTGTGATATTTATGTTTAAAGTACTGTAACATCACTGATGTGCAGACATTTAATTTTAAGTGCTAAAGAATATATTCAAATGTGCTAAGGCCTATAGCGCCCAGCTAACCACTAGTATTAAGCTACTGCTTAGCGATTTCTGTGTATTTCTGTGTGTTCTAACATTACTGTGATTCAGTTGATTTAGTTAGCTTTCCAAAACGTTGGAGAAGCAGTAATGTCGTCATGTAGTGCTGAAATGCACTCTTTTAGTTTTGTTGACTTAGAAGTTAATTCATTTGATAAAGATGCAAAAGGTTCTTAAAATGTGAGGGATCTCATTACTCTGTTGAATGTATTAATGTTTAAAGAAGTTGATATATTTTTCCGAGAAATAATTCAGGTTGAAACATCTTAAAAAGAAGAACAGTTGCAAGCGAGCTGTTAAAAGGATAAATATGTGAGAGTGAATCTTATAAGTTTATTTATTCTTGAAAGGGTAACTATAAGTTATATTTTCTGTTGCATTAAAACCTTGTGTGATGTAACTCAAGTTATTTCATGATGCTTGAGACATTGTATAACTAAAATAATTTGTTATACTTGAGCAATACTTGACTGGAAGATGAGTGATGGAAGAAGCATAGATAAAATAGTAATGTATGCACTCTGCACTGTGTGCATAGATTGGTTTTTGACCAGGACTGGATCATTCGAGATCTGAACCCTGTGGGTTCAGTGGCGAGCCAATCCCAAGAGAGTGACTGTAGACGGACCAGAGTACGGTGTGGCCAGCCGTGGGATCCATCTTCAGCGAACCTCAGGACTATCACTACATCCCTTGACACAGATAAGACTGACACTTTAAAAATCTACCCGGGTAGTGTTAGAACCAGTGGACAGAAACACGCACACACACACAAGGAACTCTAATTTCTCTTTTCAAAGAGAAGTGGACTGAGCAACAGGAGCGGAAGCTCTTTAATTGAAACTCTTTGGAGAATTTCCTTAAAGAGGATATTTGGTTTTGATTTTATTTTGAGTCCTTTAATGTGCGTTTGTGCACTTTAGGAAGCCGGCTTTAGACAGGCAGGGTTTGTGAACTTTACAAATTTTCAATACACTTTCTACTTAAATCATATCTGATCTATCATTGTGTGGTTCCTTCTCTGCTGATCCTTTCAAGGCTCCATAGTCTTACTTAGAACCTTCTGATACTGGTCCAATGTTGTCAAGACAATAATTTAATACCTATCTCATATTATTTAATTGTAATACCTGTTACACACAGCATGCTGCCTGCTCAGCATCAAATGGCAGACAGATAAAATTAAGAACTAGCAGGGGAGCACAAAAGCATTTAGCAGCTAACTGAGCTAGATCCATTAGTGTCTGGTGGAGACCTAAACTGAGCAAAAAGGAAAGCAAATTTTAGGCTCTAAATTTTAATAAGAAAATTGCTGTGATTAACACATCAGCACATTGCTTTGACAGTGTGTAGAGGTGATGTGAAAAGTTCCTGCTGGTCCATGGCTCTGTTTGATCCTGTGAGAGGGGGAAATGGACAGAGGGTAAAGGAGAAGAGGTGAACAACAGAGGAATGCAGGGTGAATAATGCTGCAGAAAGAGAAATATATGGACACAGAAAAGAAGTGCATGATGAAAAAGTTCAGAATTACATCCTTCCATGTGTGTGAAATCTGGAGGTCAAAAAGTGCAACATGTATTTTAGCCGAATTTTTGAAAAAAAAAAATTGTGCATTTGGAAGAGGAGAATTCAGTTTATCTGTCAATCTCTCTGCAGTGGCTGTTCATAAGTGTGTCTATCTGATTTTCTCGGCTCCCTCTCAGCTTCACCGAATCCAAAATCAGAACATCAAATCACTGTGCAAATCACATGGAATCCGCCATCCAATCACAGGAGCTGGCTAATGGTTAGTGGTGGAATTGCACGCAAATACACGGAAAAATAAAACACTGTTGTGAGCTGCCACTTTAAGGAAACAGTAACAGTAAAGTATAAAAAAAACTTTAGCAGCAAAAACTAATAATTGCAAAGCAGCCAATTAAATTGTGCGGGAGAGATGAAACCGCTCATATTTCCCCTGGTAATTTCATGCTCTAAACTCGCTTCCGTGCGCACATAAAAAGAGGAGAGAAAATATCATTTCAGAAGCTGACAGAACTCATTGTTCGTGGAATTTTAAATTCAAAAAAGTTAATAAAGGCGAGTGCGAGATGAAGGGAATTTGCATTTCTCAGATTAACAGCATGTAGAGCAGCGGCGGCGCGCGCAGCCTCGGGTCATCATTTAAGAAACCTTTGCATATTTTATTTAAGAGTGGCCCGGTTTGGAGCGTAATAAGACAGACAGATAATGATTAGAAGGTCGGGCCTGCAGGGCACAGCCGGGCTGGGCGCTGTAACGCTCTAATACCCAACACACACACACGCACATACACACCACACAAAGCACAGCACAGCACAGCCTGTGCAGGCTCCTCTAATTGGCTGCTGATGGTTTATGAAATGTTTTCCAAAGGTTTTATTATTGTTGTTGTTGTTGTTGCTTTTATTGCTTTCATTATTTTAATGGAGGTTTCTGCTTGTGAGTGCTGGTTTAGCTCAAAGCCACCTGGTTCTGCTAACATCCTTGTTTTTAATCAATGCAGAAAACCCCACATGGTCCAGAGATGTTGAATCACATGCTAATATAGCAGGACTGTCATAATGTTGGTCAGCTGGCGCATCAGTGGACCAATCAAAAGTTATTACTGTTGGGAAGGAAACACCTCCGAAGAGGAAATCATATTGAAACTGTTTAATATAATTAAAAGTTTGATTTAAGTCTCATCTACTGTACCTTTTTGTTGGTAAAACACTGGCTGCTTAAGTTTTAGGTAATAATGAAAGCAATCCTTGCTTTAATTTTCAAACAGACCCAATCCTTGCACGTATAACCTTCAACACTAACTTTACAAAGTGACTCAGCATTGTTCAGGAGAGATTTTACATTTTAGAAACAGCTGGTATTGGAGAAGAAATTTGGCATCAAACATCAGTGTCATTAAAAATGTTGCATGTTTTAATGCAAAGATAACATCAGAAAACCATGTGTCAACAAACTGCAGTTCCTTGAGTGGCCACAGGAGGCTGATTCTTAATATGAGTCAATCTCTATGTTAAAATATCCAAATTTAGAGCAGAGAAGAATATGTTCCTCGTTTCTGTGGATACTGTGCCTCTTTATAGCATCTGTAACCCTCCCACTGAGGCTTTGTGTTATGCATTTACAGGGTCAGTCTTAGAGTTTTCCCACATAGCAAAATTGGTATGGTCCAGCTCTAGCCCACACAATGTGCTTACACATGGCCCACATACTGCAAAGAATAACGGCCCTTTGGTGGCCTAGATCTGGTTTGCAGACACACTGGTGGTCCTGTGGTGACCCATGTGTGGATTACCTCTGGCAAATCTGATCTGGGCCACCAATGGGCCGTTATTCTTTGTGGTACGTGGGCCATGTGTAAGTTGTGTGCAGCCACGGGCCAGTTGAGGTAACACTGCTGGCCCTGTGGTGGCCCAGAACAGTTTCAACTCTGGCCCCAGATGTGAGCCTAATGTGTACCTTAATCAAGCCATGTAATAACAACATGTGCCGGAACATAATAGTGCAAAAGTAACAGGACAAAACTCTGTTCAGACAGTGAATGGCCTGATTCGTATACAGCGCTTTTCTACGCTCCCAGATTACTCAGTATAGTATTGCAACATGGCATTTGGGTCTTCTAACTAAAATAAGAAAATAGGAACATAAATAGTGCCATCATTGCCAGAATGGCCCTCAAACTGGTTGACATACCACTTACCATGCCAGAAGTCAGCCAGCAGTGCCGGCTTGACACCAGATCCGGGCCAGACCTGTCTGCTATGTGGATTGACAGACAAAGGTTGTAGCTGTCTGCTAGATTCATCTTTGGAAATTTTGACTGTTATTCTGTCCTATTTTTACTCTGTTACGCACTAGAGTAAAAACAGGACAGCATCCTCCTTGCAAGCAGGAGAAATTAGTGGTTGCCCCATGACTGACTTTTTACCACATTCAATGACCAATTGTAAGTAGTTGCGGCAAACAGCTGTTCATCCAGTGGTTCAGCGTACAACACCCTCAACCTCTGCATGACGACTTTCAATTGCAAGCTAACTGCACAGGTCGCCTGGTGGCAGCCTGTCTCCAAAAACTCGTGGTCTGATTTGGACTTGCTACAATTACTCTCAGAAAACATTCTCTTTGCAATAGGGCACTCAACTCAGTGAGTTGCCAACTGTTTTTTTCTGTATATTACTGTTTTTTCAAACAAAACAAAATAGAACAAACTAACTAAAAAACCCTGCCAAAGATAATATATAACCTATGATTTTTATCACAAATAGATTGCATGTAATTGCACATTTGACCTTATCGCAGACTGATTCAGTCTTATTGGCATTTTATTACTATCCCCATGCACCAAAGTTGCTTTGAAGCTGGACGTTAACTACGATCAGTTCTTCAAAGCAACCTGTTCAAAGGCAACAAGATTGCAAGTTTGGTGCTGGATTCTCCAGCTATTGTTTCCTCTAACGTGACTGGATGTCTGTTTCTATGAGATGGACCCATACGGTCTATGGCTGATTCTCTCTTGTCAAGTTTGCTATAAGTGCGTAATGTATCACTCAACTTCTTTATTTCAAATATTGTCACCTCTGGGCCAAAACAATAGCTTAGGCAGTGAAGCTAAAGTCAAAGCATCGAAAACCTAATGTGTGCCATTACTCTGTCCTTTACATAGTCTGTGATAATATCAAGGATTAGTTGCCAGTCCTTTAACAAAACCAGCAGCTATGTATAGATATTGTAGGACTCTTACGCACTGAATATTGTCTATTTCGAAGCTGGTGCCTTAATAATCACTGAAATCCCTTAATTATAAAGCTTAAACTGACGTTAATTTAATATTTGATATTAACATAATTTGAAGACCCAAAACTTTTAGTTTCCCAATTTCTTTAAAATTAAACTTTCTTCAAATTGCATCCTTTCCTCCTTTATCATTCGCTGTGTTTTGTTATACAGACTACAGTATATTTGTGGTGAAATGTCAAGTTGTAAACAAGTATTGATTGAGTGTCTGAAATGTCACATTTTGTAGCATAATGTTTCAGTTTTCATAGCATCAAAAAACTACACAACAGAGCCGAGACACCTTTGTTGTGCTCTTGGCAGCTGTAACGTCTGAAAGGGAAGAGGATAAGGAAGCCAGAGCTCTGTTGACAGTACAATAACATCCACAAAGAAAAATCATCATCAATTAAGAATAATGTCACTGGTGAAGACTTGTGCTTCATAAATGCAACAGAAACACAATTATGGTTGTTTTTTCGCCTCCCTTGCTATTGTGCTCTATCTGGAGTTGTGAATCAATGCATCTTTTTGATCTTTCTCACTCCCATGTATACAGCAGATGTGTGTGCGTGTGTATGTATGTGTGTGTGTGTGCGTGTGTTTGTGTGTGTTTCCTTGCCCCCAGGGGTGTCTGTATAATGATAATATCTCACAGGCCCCTCCATGGGTTTGAGGCCTTATTATCAGAGCAGGTAAAGTAATTTCTCAGTCAGACCAATGTTCCACACTAATTCCTCCTCTATATGTGCATCTGTGTGCGCGCGCATGTGTGTGTTTTTGGTTGTGTGCACACATCAAAGCAGTACAGAGAGATGAGCCCGATAGTATTTCTCTGATTAATTTAGTCATTTGGGATACTCTGTTAACTGGATTACACTCCGATGTGTTGATATGACCACATGGCCCTGGGTTCTCTGAGCGTGTGTGTGTGTGTGTGTTGATGCACATGCCGATATGCATGCATTAAACAATTATCAAAAAGCTCTGTGTTTCATTCCACTTGTGAGGTCCAGAAAGTGTACAATGACATATAAAGAGCCTCTGACTGATGAGGGAGGGAGCTTTAAAGTAGCTGTGCTTAAGAGGCTGTTCTGTAAATTGACTTACCAGTTAAGTGATGAGACATTCATTCAAAGTCATTCGTGTGTTCCAAGTAGCCTGATAATCACAACAAATTGCCATTTGTTTTACTTCATTCATTTAACCCGACGTGTTAATGTTATCCCATTTCTTTTTGTGATGGACTATCAAAGGGAGCTTAAAGGAGCAATTAACTAAAACACTAGAGTCTGACTACATTTTGAGGGTCGATGCAGTTGTGGGCTTTTAGGAAACCCCTATCACGATTATGATATAGATATTTTTATGTATCTAGGGTATGATCGGCTCATTGTTTATAACTTTTTTGTCAGTGTATTCCCACAGATTATGTAGCACACGACACCAAACACCTGTGTGTTCAGTTGTTACACTGCTCTGCTATGTGGGCAGTGCTCAGGGCATCGGACAGTGACATCATTTCAAAATTACCACAGGCATCTTTTTCCAGGCCATCATCTGGGCATAAAATAATGCAGTTTTGTAAAAGCTGCTGGGGTGTCTCAGTTATGCTTTAGGAACACAGGGCTATCTCTCTCGACTCGTCATTTTTTAATGTGAAAGAATATTGGTCTGAAGGGGCGTGTTTTAGCCCAAACTACAAGTTTTTAGTGCCTAAACTGAACTGGCATGTGAATATGAAACTAAAAAGTGAGTTTAAAATAAATCAAACAGCGAGTGGAACAATTGCGAAAGAAAGAACAAAAGTCCAAACCTCCAGCCTTCTCCTTTATTTTCTAAAAAAGAAGACATTTATCCTGGTGGCCAATAATGCTGAAATTCACATCTGTTGCTTTCATAAGTTTCATATTGACTCATACTGCACAACATATGTAATCTGATAAAATCACCCTATACCAGGGGCATAGAAGATAGCTAGAAGAAGAATATACTACTGTGAAGTGTGTATTTGGGTTTCAGGAGCTCAGCTCAGTAACTACAATCCCGGATCATGTTATGACAACTTAAATAAAACATCTGGAGTTGAAATCAAGTTGTTAGCGTTGTATTTTGTAGCTCTTCCCTGAAATGATCCATCCATCCATCCATCCATCCATCCATCCATCCATCCATCCATCCATCCATCCATCCATCCATCCATCCATCCATCCATCCATCCATCCATTCATCCATCCATCACCTCATCATTGAAAGAATCTGGTCAGCTTAACAACATGAAAAGCATTGAAAGAACACAGAAGACAACTAAACTGAATGATTCCAGAAGTCTTTCTTTACTTAAGAAAAATAACTTCACAGTATATCTAACCAAATCAAGAACACTCTACAAAGATAGGCTTGCCACTGATAAAGTATCTTTCCAAGAGACATCTTTATGAATGGAAACACAGGGTCTTAATAGCAAGATAGCAAGGACTAAATCACTGGTGACACTCAAGAGGGGCGGATTAGACTTTACTGTAAATCATCTAAAAGAGCCTGAACACTTGTGAAAAAAATATATTTGGACACATGAAACCAAGATTTGTATCAGAATGATGTGAAAAGTGTGAAGAAGGAGAAAAGCAGCTCATGATCCGATGCATATAGCACCATCTCTCAAACACAGTGGAGGTAATATTATGGCATGGGCATGTATGGCTGCCAGTGGAACCGGGTCATTTATGTTTATTGACATTGTGACTGCTGATAGAAGTGGCAGAATGAACTGTGAAGTGTACGGGGCTATACTCTCTGCTAAGATTCAGAGAAACACTGCAGAACTGATCAGAAAACACTTCACAGTTCAAATGGATACTGACCCAATGCGTACTGCAAAAGCAACACAAGAGTTTTCCAAGGTAAAGAAATGCAGTACTTAAATGAGCAAGTCAGTCATGCGATTTCAGCCCAACAGAGCATGCTTGTCAGGTATTTAACACAAATCTGAAGGTAGAAAGGCCCCAAACCAAACAGCAGCTAAAAGTGGATGCAGTAAAGGACTAGAAGAGCATCTGAAGTATTTGGTGACGTCCATTAGTTCTACACTTTAGGCTTTAGACTGCCAAGAATTTTCATCCAAGCAGCAAAAAAATCTTTATATTTAGACTTCTTGTTATTTCTGAGTCTCCGAAAAATATAAAATTAAAATGAAATATCAAATTAAAAGTTAAGCAAACTGTTAAAATACTTTTGTTTGTTTTCTTAAAGCTTTAAGTCTTCACTTACATCATATATTACTTTTTTGATTTAAAATTCACTGTGGTGGTGAACGGAGGCAAAATTACTAACTGTAGTTTATACATGAGGATCTTTCAGCTCTGTAACTCTCTGTTGTTCTCTGTAGGCTTGTATTTGCCAGGGTCAGTAAGAGTCAATTTAAATCCCTCTTTGAAATAGCCCTTGCTCAATTTCTCCAAAATGTTTACTTTTTTACTAGATTGTGGCCACATTTGACTTAAAACAAAGGGATTTAAATTTTGCTTTCAGTTGCTGTTTACTTGATTACCTGATTTGTTGGGTTTAGGCACCAAAACTATGTATTCATGGCTAGGTTTTGGTCACATTGCACTCTTTTATGTGTGACATAGCTCTGTTGCATGTGCTTCAAGGGTACCAAATATAGCTCTCTTTAAAGCTGGCAAACCAGCACATAACACTCATTATAATTGCACTTCTTCACGAGACTGTTAGAGGCTGCTGAACCTTAAAAACAGTAGGCCTACAGCCTACACATATCACCTCTTTTGTTGTTTTCAGTGGGAAGACTATCTTGATGCTGTAGGATGATTGTACAGATGAGGGATGGCGGAGAATAGATATGGTAAATTACTCATGTGTAATGATTATGTAAATTGTTTTATTGATATACGTGCACTAAAAAAAAAAGTTACCGATTGCTGATACGTCTAAGCCAGAAAGCTGAACTTCAGTGCACATTTTTCCACAAAGTGCCCATGGTGGCTATTTACATTGAGGAACGATTAAGGCAACCGATTTTAATGTGCATGTTTACGTGTGGGAACTGCATTAAATAGCATGAACCTCACCGAATCATCTATAAAAGGTTGCAAAATGTGAATTCAAGTCCAGTTGTCAGTAAATGTGTGAAAACAGTTGTGTGTAGGTTTGAGTTTGTGTGCAGTGTCAAGATGCATCATGGCAGACAACCAGTGAAATGCAAAGAAAAAGGGAGAGAAAGAGAGAGAGAAAGAGAGAAAGTGTGGAGTGGGTTAGGATAACAGTGAGGGGCAGAGAGACACCACGAAGGAGAGAGCGCGAGCGCACGAGGAAGAGAGATGGTAGAGTGGCCAGAGGGCAGTGTGCATTAGAGTAAGAGCCTGATTGGCTCTGACCTTCCTCACAGCCAGCTGTCAGCCTCTTAGATACAGACACACACACATGCACGCACACATACACACACACAGCATAGAGCACACAGCCTGTTACGGCCCTGCAGGCTCTGATTACCATATCAGCACTGTCTCATTTGCATAAATCCCAGCACTCTTAATTAGGCTTCATCTCTCTCTTCCTCTCTTTACCTCACTCTCATTTTCAGCTCTTTCCCTGCACTTTTCTTCCTCTCTCTCACTCTTCCTCCATTTGCTTGCAGATATGAGCTGGGGTTTAGGGTTAGAATTAGCAGATAGGAGGGTCCATGACTCCCAATTAGTTTAGTGCTGATTAGTCTAATGACAATTTCACTTCATCTACATGTATTAGCACACCATATTCTTTTACTGCTTCTGTTCACATAAACATTATCTGCAAGGAATTTTCTCTTTCATCTTCTCCCCTCTCTCTTCCCTTTTCCCTCTTTTTTATTTTACAGGTGTTATGGTCAGAAAGGACAATGAGCTAATTATGGCCAGAAGTAAACTCTCGTACCTGCTATAAATTAACGTGCAGAACCATTAGCTTTGCCTGTATACGGTGGAATTAAAATAACTTGATGTTGTTTTGGTGTATAATTACCTTGAAATTATTTACATGAAGCTCCAAATATAAACATTAATAATCAAAAGTTTATTTTTCAGCCAAACAGAGGTCACAATATGTTATATTGCAGATCAAGGTGTCTGAATTAATAGTGGATTTGGCGTTTACATAACACGTAGGAGATATATTTGCAGACCTGCAAAGTGATTGTGAAGAGCACATACAGAAATACACTGTCTCAATATGTGTCTGTATGAATGACTCAGCAAATTTTTGAAAGTGTCAGACACAGAAAGCTATTTAACAATCACATTTCAGTCTTCTTTATTTGGTTCCTACAGACAGACACAGCTATAGATGCCTCATGTGCCTCAAACAGTTGAGCAGCAGATGGAGCGCAGACAGCAAGGTGAAATATCTGAAGTAAAACTACATTTAGTGGGTATGATTTTTTCAAGGGAACAAAATAAGAGTTTGCTGAATATATCTGATTTTCTTTTATTTATCCAACCCCAACACTGACATTCAACCTGGACACTATTTTAGTGTTAAAAAGCTGCTTTTTATTTTTTTAATTACAGCTAAAATGGACTAAACTACAAAAATAAGGCTTCACACATGCTTTGCATCACTGTCATCAGAGGAGCAACACTAAAGGACACCTGAGAAACTAATGGTGTTTGGAAAATCACAGGATATGACAACCTGAGAACGTGAAAGTCTTGGAAAAAAGCTACAAGAACTGTAAATTGGGAACCTAATAACAGCTTCTGTAAAATATTCCATTAAAATGTTTGCTTTTTGAAAGTGTTAAGTCTTATTTGTCTTTTGATGATGTTATGATGTCAAGCACAGCAACTGGGGACCAAAGGTGTTGTGCATTTGACTGCTACCCAGTCCACACTGCACCAGACCCCTACAGCTCATGCTGCAGGTGGGTCAAGAGGAGTGGGCTCTCTCTTAGAGACAGGGTCATTCGAGAGTGACTACTTCTCCACAACAAAAGCAACCAATTGAGGTGGTGTGGATATGTAACTAGACTGGACACCTAGGTGAGGTGTTTTGGGTATGCCCAACTTTAGGAGACCCTAGAGCAGACCTAGGACACAGTGAAGACGTTACTTCTACTAATGCTTAGACTGACACAGGCCTGGATGAATGGATGTTAAGAGCATTTAAGAAGTTCATTGTAAGTATTATAATACAAATAAGGCACTTGGTGAGTGGAGTTGATGGAATTGAGTCATGCAGACTCCCTGACTCACACATATCTCCCAAAACCACATTATGCTTTTTACAGTTGAGAAAGACCAAAGTGAAATTTCCATTTGCTGTAATTTGTAAATGATCTTTTTGTTTGTTTTTATAGGTATGCAATATCATTTTAGTTATTTTAAAAAAATGTATTAACTGAATAAAAATGAAAACTAAGTAGTCACAGTGAATGTTTTTGATATCTGGTTTAATTTTTAGTTTAGTCTTAATTAACTATAATGACGTTTACTAGCAATCAGAAATGAAGCACAACTAATGATCATTTGTTTTCATAGTAGTACTCTGTTAAATGTTCCACACTTAACAACTTTTTGCATGCAGCCTCATCCTAATACTGCTTTCAGACTGGAAATGGTAAAAGAATTAGATAAAAGCAATCATGGCAAACCACCAAGACAACCGAGTCTTTCTGAGTGGAGTCCAGTTATATATGTTTGCACACTGTTAGTGAATGAGCAGAGTGCTCAAGACCTTTCTTACTGCTTTGGGGCACATATCTGTGATCAAATCCAAATGTTTTTCAGTTAAAAACAGGAAAGGTTTAAAGTGTTGTCCATGCTGGTTTTGCACCATTTTTTCAAAAGCAATTTAGTTAATTGTGGCTTACAATCTATTTGTTTTTTATATATCTTTTAAAGCATTATTCTATAGTGGATCTTGTTTGTGAATGTAGACACGTGAATGATAATAGATTGGGGGGAACTAAATCATATTCAGCTTTGGTGCCTCACTCAGCCGGCGGCGACCCTGATCTGTAAACCCCCAGTATGTCTGCCAGAGGGCGTGTTACATCACCTGAAAGCCTACAAAAATGGACGTGGAACTGAAGACCAGTTTGGTAACATGTTATTAACCTAACTAGGCTGCCTGAGAAGGATCTAGATCAAAGAACAGGACTCGGACAAACGGTGAAGGTTCAACTACATCTACATGATCTAAAACTCAGATGCACACGCAGATGGTTTTTGGGGGTCCAGGGTGGAAACAGGGGGAACTCAGGGAGACTACTGAAGCTCTGAATGCTGAATGCTGTGTGTGTACACCGTATGTGTGTGTTGTTGGAGGGAGGTGTGTAGGGGGGTTAAACACAGCTATATTCTGTAGATAACAGGATTAGCTGGGAAGCGGATAATAAGTTAGCATTTCCTCCCTGCGGCACTCTCTCCTCTCTCCTCTCTCTAATCCTGCAGCTTTGATGTCCCTGCTCCCATCAGGTATCTGGGCTGCTCTGGCCCCAGGGCCCCGGGGGCCTCCAAATGCTCAGACACTGTGTGTTGTATTTGTGCGTGTTTGTGTGTGTGTGTGTGTGTGTGCATGTGGGTGTGGATGTCTGCCTGTCTATGTGTGTGTGTATTCAGTGTCCTCATTAGTTCTGCCTGTTTACTAAAGTTGGCTTCTTGGGATGAAATCTGCTGCGCGGCCGCTCTGCCAGAGATCTGCTCACTATTTACAGCTCGCTCTCCCTGCCAGGATCTGACCCGACAGAAAGCTGATGAGGCATTTTGTTCTGGGCATGCAACATCTAAACAACAACAATAAGCCAACAAACAATGATTTCAACACCAAAGCAAGGCAGAAATTTAGAGCTATACAGGAAAATAAGGAGATGGGATTTTCCTTTTATTTTTTCAAGATTTCAGGCTCCAGTTACATTATTCCATGATGTGTGGCTGGGAATCATTGACCTGCGATCACTTTTCAAACCACGTTGTTTATCGTTGTTTGAACTAAAGTGACCTGTTTTTTCCGTATTTATGGACACAAATGTCTGTGACACGATTCTTAAAACAGAGCCAGAAAAATGACTTCACTGAAAGATTGTTAATGTTGTTCACATTGTTGTGACAAGCACCCCACTGTCATGTGTGGAAAAGACAAAACTAGTGTGACTTGATACCAATGATTGTTTATAAAATATGGAAAAAGCCACCCATTGGCAGAATTAAGCCTGTCACGATCACGGTATTTTGGACACAAACAGGACCATAATAGTCTCAAAGCAGCCACGTTCCTGACATTGCTAGCCTGTAAACATGCTCATTTTTGCTGTAAAATTGTGCATTTTAACACGGGAGCTTGTCTGCACTGATTTGGTTTAAAGCAAACCAAGTGGCCGCTTGAGGAACTGCGATTTTTAATATTTCTGCAGTGGCTTGTTTTTCCTGCCTCTTGTGTTATACCACCACAACATTATCTTTTTTTTTTTAATTTTTAAAGAAAGTATTTCCAAAAGATGGGTGTGCATACAAAGGCATTTCAGTGGCATCAGTTTCACTTTTCATCTCCTCTCCCTAGAGTATCAACAATCAGCCATGGCTGATCCTTATTCATCTAATGGCAGTAGATTAAAAGCTTTCGAATATTATTTTTTTGAATTGACATATGGGACATTCTGTGCAGCGTCATCACGGATCTTGTTAAGGCCACTGACTGGGAAAGCATGGATCCTGCTGGAAGCTCCAGTAAATAAGACTGTGGATTAACAACATAACAAAGAAACTTGTTTGGCATTTTGACTCTCGCCATACAGTACATATAATTACTGAGGTAAGAAGTAAGAAACTTAAGATATTCATACAGAAGCGACTAGTTGATCACTAGTTAGCCAGGCCCTATAATGCCACCCTGCTTTATCAGAGGTTTTGGTCTAAATGGGACCATCATTGAGTGATGTACTGATGTTTGCTGATGTCATGGATTAAGTGAGCAGTGGTTTGGAATTCTGCATTTGTATGGCCTGTGAACTACAACCTAAGCTGTAGTAGAAACTATTTAGCAGCACTTTTGTTAGTTAGCTTTGTGCAAGCATACAATTCTAGGCTCCATAGTGCAGTAGTTTATGCATTCACCAAAGAAGCAAATGATCCTTTGTTCAGTCCTGGGAGGAGACACAAATTCCTTGTGGGCTGCATCAGGAAGAATATCCAGTGCACAAATCTTTAAAATCGAACCTTCAAATGCCCACTGTGATGACCCCTTGTAAGTAAGGGAGTAGCTGAAAGCACTATGCACTGAAAAAAATATTTACACCCAAAATACTGACTAAATTCTTTCATGTAATTTTGTTACATAAGTACAGTTTAAAACATTTCATTTGAAGAAACCTGGTGAAATAAACTTCACTTGATTTTTATGCATTCACTTTATATCAAGTTTATTTTTCCTTAAAGTTTATTTGAATGAATTATTTGAATAAATAAACTCAGAACTTCTCAGTCATGTTTATGAGGGTCAATCGTTTATTTGAGTGTAAAATTCTAGCAGATAAAAAAAACTCTGATGTGGTTTTTCTTCTTGAGTTGTGAAACTTTGTCCGAGGCTCGATTAGGGTTTTACCATTGAATTAACTTTCTAACAAATACATTTTTTCCTTATTCTGTTTCCAGACTTAATGATAAGTTAATGATAACCGGCCCATGGAGCCAGGTTCTTATTAATTGGACAGATTGCATTGGTATTAATCATATTATTAAGTTTTCTTCTTAGCTGAGATCACCGATGTCAAAGCAATCCTTTGAAGCCAAACACACTCTGCACCATTTTGGGGATAAATCATCCCTTCCTAATTACACGTCCCTGTATTATTTCCATGACATAATAATTAATCAGATATAAACCCTCCTGTTTGGCTATAAAGAATAATGCTGAAGGCAGATTATCTTGGGCCTTTATCTTATCACCATATGGAAGTTATATGATCTCTATAGCGTTGTCAAAGTGTTTACCAAGAACAGCATGCTTCAGTGTGTGTGGTTGTATGTGTGTGTGTGTTCTGTGGGAAGAGAGAAATTGAGTCTAGGAGTGTGTGAGTCTAATTAAAACGATGAAAATAATTACTGATACAGGCTGACAGACAGCCTCGCCCTCAGACATCCTCAGTAATTAGTTAATTAACCAAACGCAAATTAGCAGCAAGAATTAGTCAGCCAGGCTTAACGGAGAAGATGGTGAACCCTCCTCTCGCTTTCTGCTTTGCTACTCTTTGCTCCGCCTTTGCTATCGGAGTGTGTTTGTGTGGCGTTTGTGTGTGTGTGTGCGTGCCTGCCATGCTACACTGTTTTTCAAAAGTTAGAAATAGGGCACATCTGCTTTATTACACTTTATCGCTACTTTGCATGACACAGTCTCTACATAGTATGTAATATTTTTTTCTGCCTAAGTCAATTCATTCAAATTAAAAAGTGATTTCAGGATAATGAGGGAGTAATTTTCTCAGTTTTTGCCTTGAAAAACTGGGATACACAGAGTGAACATTTGCATCCGTTCCCCTTCAAATCCCCTAAACATCCATGATAATAAAAATGTTAATTTAGAAATAATATTGCGATTTTCTTTTAAGAAATTAAAACGTAACTTTAAACAAAGTCAGAAATAATTGAGAAAGCACTGGACATGACAGATATTTTAAAACATGTACACTTCCTCATTATTCCGGCTCACATGATCCAAACAAGCCACTGTACTGCAGTTACCCCGAGGCCCTGCAGGTCAGAAGTACAACCCCTCAGATCTACCACACTGAAGTCAAAATGATTACGTGAGCAGGGATGAATATTCGCCCACTGTTGGCTCCAGCGGGCGAGTTGATGCTCGCTGCTGGAAGTGACTGGTATTCCTCTTGTTAACACTCACTTCGACTTGCCCGTGGCTCATTTTAAGGAGGAACTCAGAGAAAACAAAGCTCCGACTTCACAGTGAGCTCCAATCCTGACTTAGTATTGAATGTATATACAAATCTGAATAAATAATCCTTGTGATTTTCAGTTTGTCTCATCAAAACATCCCAAAAGTTAAAATCCCAGACTGAATTGATTCTAATGCCTAGCAAACTTTTGCAACTGTAAAAATATTTGAGTAAGAGTGCTTTTTTCTTCCAGAGCAGAGTAATATGTCATTCTGACATCAAATACTACTTACCTGATGGTTTGAAACCACCTGGCCCTCTGTATGGTTGCAAGCTACACAAATTTCAAGCCCTTGGCATTTTTCACACTTCACTGTCCTTTAAAAACATAGCAAACAAATCAGACTTAACCAAATGGAAACTATTTCTGGAAACTGTTTTACTTCTGTTTTACCGTCTTTTCTGTAAATGCTTTTATTTTTTGTTCGATTGTAATGTATTCCTCTTCTTTGTAACCAGTGCTTTTGCTGTGACAAAAATTGGCCCCTTTTCCAGACCACTACATTTTGTCCTGTTGATAGAAACCTCTAGAAATTTTCTCAGTTTTCTCAGTTTTCTTTTGGGTTTAAATATACTCTGTTGTTTGTTTGATGTTTGAGTCCTTTTCTTGTTTAATTTAAATCTTTAGATATTGTTGTTAAGTCTCTGTAACAGTGTTAGATGTTTCCTAGTTTTGTTACTTCCTGTTTTATTTTGCTAGTCTCTTGTTTTGTGTGCGTTGTGTTTAGTTTTGCTGAACTCTCTGTCTCGTTGGTTTGATTCTGTTCACCTGTGTCTTGTTTTCCCAAGCGGTGCTCTCTCTCTAATTACTTCATCTGTGTACTTAAGCCCTCAGTTTGGTTTGGGTTGCTGCTGTTGTTGTGTTACACTGTTTGTTCTGTGTCTGTAAGCCTGTGTGTTTTGGCTGCACCTTTCTTTGGACTTTTGTTTTTTCCTGTTGTTGGATTACATCTTAACCAAATAAAGGTTAGTTTTAGATTTTGCCACTCTGTCTTAAAGTCTATGTTTGGGTCCACTTCCCACATCCTCATCCTTAATACGTGACACACTGGTGATTGATGACTATACATGACAATAAATTTTATTTAAACATTTTTAAATATTTTATTTTATTATTAAATAATTTGGGGGTTTTCTTTACCTTTCCAAAACTGATTAGAAGCTACCTAAAAAAGTTGTCTTGGTCAGGAATAATTGGGTTAATTCTCTAATGCTCACAAGCATGCCAAATCTGTATGAATTCCCAGGTGAAGTCAGGTGATCCATAGAAATTTACTTTTGCAGTTTTCTTAGTTACAGAATTTTACACTTATTTACAGAAATAAAAGATTGAAAGTCCTAAAGAGCAATTACAGGGCAACATGGTGGATTTGCCCATTAACGCTATTTTTCATTTTAACAAGACCACATTTCTAAGAAGGTGCACTTCATTTAAATAAGAAAAAATATTAAATTATTAAACAGACGTTCTTTATTATTGTAGCAGTCGGTAGCTAGCTTCAGAAAGACAAAACATACAAGCACTACAAACATCTATGCACAGATAAATACAGTCATATGCAAAGGCATTGATGTGCAGATGGAGTAGAAAATGGCTTTGTCATTGGGCATATGAATGTAAACATGGAAAATGTATGTGTATCATTGTGTCTGTGTGTACATGCATGCTTGTAGCTTTAGGGTAAAGAGTCAGTGCACATTCAGGTCAGAGCTGTCAATCAACTGCCAAACTGTTGTGTTCACTGACTTATAAAAAGAACATGAGGCAGTTTTAGTGAGTAGCAAGTAGAAAAGTTTTTAACCATTAAATGCTTATTTAGCTGTTTTCTACGTTAGTGTTTCTTAACGTACAGTATGTTACTGTATAGGTCTCATTCATAAACGGAAGCATGTGGTAGAGGTGGAGCTACCACATGCCTGCCTGGATTCACTATCTCTCCCAAGGACACTCCAGCAGGTAGAGAGGGTGGGCAAACCACCAACCTGGCAGTTAGTGCTAATCCATTCTACCACCTGGGCCACAGCTGCCCAGAATTTTCATCACTTCCTATGAGGTAGAGCACCAGAACGTGGTTAAGTTAAAGCATAAGTTAGGCTATATTAGAAAAGATCACCATATGAGTAAAAATAGGCCTCCTTACAATATAAACACATGTTTATGGGATACATGGAGTGAACATTGCTCAGTTTCCTTGATCATGGAAAAGTGACTCACACCTTTCCATCAAGGATGTTTTTTGGCAGGGAGGATAGTCTCTTCAACAAAAGTAAAACATATAGATTTACTGTCACATTATCACAGTTCATCTCACTTGTACCTGAAGGCACACTTAAAAAACAGCAAAGTCATGTGTGTTTTCTTAAGCTCGGTGCTATTTTTCACTCTAGAAACCTTTAATTAAATCTAAACTCCTGCTAGCAGTCACTGTTTATTTCTGGTAACTGCGAAGGTAATCTTATCCAAACCATACAAGTAGTTTTGGGTGCATAAACTTCATCATAATTTTAGGGGTTGTTTTGTTTTTGAACGCACAGACAAATGAGCTGCTTTGTTGTTTAGGTATGAAGATTTTTAGACTGAGAACTGATCTAAAAGCACATACCATTTACATCCAGCTTGTTTCTATTGTTTATGTCATCTTCGCCTTTCTCCCATCTTTTCTCCGTTGCACTCAGCTGTGTCTCACTTAGACTACAATTGCTTTAAAACAGTCTGTAAACAGCACAGTTTCTCTGGTGGGAACGTCGCCTGTGTTTCCATTCACTAAGCAGCCAGCAGCCAAAGAGCTGGCGCGGTGGGATTCAAACTGTTTCTCCAGGGAC
Source organism: Oreochromis niloticus (assembly GCF_001858045.2). Classification (NCBI taxonomy): domain Eukaryota; kingdom Metazoa; phylum Chordata; class Actinopteri; order Cichliformes; family Cichlidae; genus Oreochromis; species Oreochromis niloticus. Next base: position 17,147,883 of record NC_031980.2, on the reverse strand, counting down.
TCACACTGGAAGCTCATCGACACAAAACCCAACACCAAAAATTTAAAGTAATCATTTTTGACAGTCGCTAAAAATATGAGAAACAACCTCAGGGGGTTATGCGTGTCAATATTTTTTCGAAACAGGATAAAAACGATCTCGTTTTCCTTTGTTTTAAAAATGTCATTTTCTTAACTTTTGGATAAAAGTGGTGGCATAATATGAATGAGAAATTATGGACATGTACATTGTGCAGCAAACAAACAGTGGTGAAATTGCTAGCAATCAGGTTAGGACCTTGAATTGGTATGTGAAGTAAACAAGAGGTTTATTTATGTATTCATACCAACAAGAGACTGTGGTATACTGATAAAGCTTACATTTTGGCCCAGCAACAAGGAAATATGTGTTTGGATTTATGTTTTTTGCTTCCATGGAAGCCCCCAGCACTTCAACTAAACATTTACTGTCAATCTGCAGCACTCTCAGTGAGACAAATATCAGAGAACATTCCTTTTACTTCATTTGGGATTGACAGTTGAAATGGGAAGATTCCCTCGTCTATGGCTTTCAGCTGTTGGTGTCAAAAATGCCTTTTTGTATTTATGTTGGTACTTTTATTTTTGGACTAGAGTGACTTTGAATGGTTTACAGTTCAAAATAATCCTTATTTGTGGTCTTGTTTCATCTTCTATCTGAAATGAGCTGTTTTAGCTTCTCTTCCTTTAACACCATCTTCCCTTTAGGCCAACTTTCATCTGATTGGCTACATCCCACAAATATAGGGTTTTAACAGCAGGTCAGTGGGGCATCTGGGTTCACAAACAAATTGTGTGCTTGAGATGACCACAAATGACATCCAAAAAAAGTAAAAGTAAAAAAAATTCTCTGAAGCTGACTGTTTGGAGAAGCATGTATCCTTAGCTTTTAAATATATACACATATATATATATCCAGGGGTGTACATAAGTGGTCCGCAGGTGCGCATTCGCTGTCAAAATAAAAGACGCGCACGAGATAAGAAGTTGCAACGCACGTTTGCGTGCATATAAAAGGCTCTGTTTTTGTCCGCAAGAGTGGGATTTTCACGGCATATTCTGCACCACATCTCTGTGCGTTCATCATTTGTTTGAAGCCAGCTCACCTGCAACCACTTTTCCGAGAATACGCGCTTCTTTTGCGGTTCCTTCTGACATTTCTTTGGAGGTGGAGGAACACCAAAGTAATTGCTTAAAGGAGCTTGCTTCTTCGACATCTTTAAGAGTTCTAAACAAATGTCTGTCCTCCTCCAGAAAATCTTATGTACGCAAACGCCCGTTGCAACTTCTTATCTGGTGCGCGTCTTTTATTTTGAAAGCGATTGCGCACCTGCGGACCACTTATGTGCACCCCTGCTTATAACAGTGATTACTTGCACATGTGTTGACCACATATGTAGGGAGCTGTTGACTTCAGGGGGGATGTAGTCAGGTGGTTATAGGAATACTTGGAAGATCTATAGCTCACTCACATGCCTTCCGTAGAGGAATAAGATTCTGGGGACAAGGGGGGGTGACTTGTCCAGGGTCAGTGAGTTAGTTAAACAACACTTTGGTGGCAGAATCCTACAGTGGATGAGATTTTCCTGAGTTTCTTAAGACCCTGGATGTTGAAGGGGTGTTGTGGTTGGCACAGCTCTGTCTCTGTTACATTGCTTCGAGATCTGAACATGGGTGGTGGTTCCCATCTTTAAGAGGGGGAATTGGAGAACCTCAGGTTGAGAAACGAGTAACATTTTTATCACTGGACCAGCATTATATCTTCTGGAGGATATTGAAGTGTGTGTGGGCTGGTAATAAGTCAGATCCTGGCCTTAGAATCTTGTTATTCTTTGCTTTACATCAGGGGTGCCCAACTCCAGGCCTCCAGGGCCGGTGTCCTGCAGATTTTAGATATCACCCTGGGTTAACACACCGGAATCAAATGATTAGTTCATTACCAGGCCTCTGGAGAACTTCAAGACATGTTGAGAAGGTAATTTAGCCATTTAAATCAGCTGTGATGGATCAAGGACACATCTAAAACCTGCAGGACACCGGCCTTTGAGGCCTGGAGTTGGACACCCCTGCTTTACATGCATTTACTGTATGTAAATATAAAACATGCTGCTTGATGCTTTGGCTCAAACAATGCAAGACACATAAATCAGGAGTCATAGAAGCATAGAATTGTTCATATGAGGAATAAACCAGAGTATAACACTAAATCTGACTTAATTATTATCTTTAATTATGAAGAATTGTGTGAACCATCCATATACAGTTTGGTTTTCACGTATATATGTATAACCAAATTATATGCAATTTGTTTATTTGTGTTCATTGAGCATGTAAGCTATATACAGAACTTCATTTTGGAAAGAAAAGAAAAAAGAAACTCTAAGCAAAATATGGATGCAATGGATGCATAAAGTTCTGTGTAGATTTATAGTTTACACTCTGTGTAGGCACATAGGCAGAAAAGTAGCGAGATATTCTTTAAGTCTGATTTGTAAGGCCTAAAATACAATTATACATGTGCAAGAACCTGATATCCACTTTAATCCTTAGCTGTGAATTGATATAGACTGTCCATTATTTGTGCATAAAAACACTGCTTGCACCACAAATTCTCATACATGGAAATGAAAATAACAGCGATGAAGAAGTGATGAATCTCACCAGGTGCAAAACTCATTGCCTGAGTCACTCATTGGCAAAGCAGAGAAAAGAAATTGTTTAAGTTTTTAAATTTCTTGTGGAATAACAAACAGAACAGGATCTGCTGAGTTCAGGAAATGCCACTGATAATATTAATAATTACAGCATAAATAATAATGAAAATAATATTTTAGCACACAGTGAAATTAAAACAATTGAAAACAACAATACAAAAACTGTGAATGGTTAACTACACATTTTATAGGTTCAAGCTCTGTGAACTTGTCTGTCTTGTTTTTTGATTTCTATGTCACCTTCATTTCACTGACTCGGCTCTAAAAAACGTGTACATGTAATCTGAAGTATGTGTGAGGTACACAGCGCATATTGTTTCTTTATAAATAAATAATGTGCGGGAAAGGTTTTTGTGCAACCACATTATTTATACATCTGGCCCCAGGTAGTGAAAGGAATACATATTTCGTGTTTCATATTTGCATTGTCATTCTTTCTGAGCCTGAGGTTAAATACTGATTCTAGAAACTCAGGGTTCAAGATGTCCGAGATGTGTATCTGTGAAGTTCTTTTTGTACTGGAAACACAAATCCTCACCAAATACTGAAAAGAAACCAGATATACATGATAATGCGACACTGTGACCTCATGCTGCACCCAGGGGCTGGCTGCTTGCTAACTTGCGTCTCTTTGTTTCCATTGGCTCGGCTGCCATCGACTTTGCCCTAATGTCAGAGGTATGACATGACCTGCAGGCATCTGTTCTCCTTCCCTGGAAGCGTCGGACAAACACACATCATAAACATCGCACACACTTTTAAGACACACACACCCCACACCCCTGTCTTGTGGTATTTCTCGGGTATCCACGCCCAGTGTCCTGTGGTGTGTCTCCTGCAGAGTAGTGTATGTTTTGTTTATGGTCAGTGACATGCACAAGCACTGTGGGGCCTAACTGAATGTGAGCACTGTCAGAAGAGATTAGCGGCATGTGTGTTTGTGTGTATGTGTTGGCTAGTTGACTGGTGGGGAGACACCAGTACAGATGGGGGCTTCAGATGTGATGAGCGTCATTGCTGGGCCTTCTCCTGTCCTCTTGCTTCAGCATCAAGAAAAGCCCTGCTGCTGCCATCCAAACTAACACAAACAGCCCATCGGCCACACCAGTGTCCCCTTTGTCTCCTTGTCCCTGTGTCATACACTCTACCTCAGATACACACTGAGTTCAGTTGATATGGGTCTTAAAAAGCCCACGTTGTCTTTTGGGGACCGAAACAGCTGATAGATCTTGCCCTGAGTGGATCTTTTTCACTAAATCAAATTTCAACTGCAATTTAAGTTTCCAAGAATCTGTGTTGTGTTTGTTTGCTGGGAGAGAACATTGATTATCACAGCTAGCTTAAGACATTATTTTCATACAAAAAAATGAAGATAAATGTGAGGAATAAAAGCAGATATGCTGCTGTTTTCTACCAAATTCCTGTAAAAATTGTTTACCTTTTAGAAGAAGTTTGGTAATTTTATTTATTCAATTTTCACCCAAGTTTAATTGAATTCAAAGTAGGAATAACTTTGCCCTCCCCTGAAAATAATCCCTATCCATTTATATTCATTATCACATTAAACCCAACATATGGTGGGTGTTCTACATTAAATATGCATCCAAACAAACTGAATTATATACGTCTCATCAGAGATTAAATGTCAGAGAACTGATTATGTCCTCCCTTAACTCACAAACTTGGCTGTACACACACACACACACACACACTGGTAAAAGTGTTGTGATGGTGGGCTCGACGCTATAGGGGTTGATGGTTAGTTCATGGCCTTGCTCACTCGATCAGACTAGGCATTTTGTCCAGACACTGAACAGAGCCCTCGATTGCCCTGAGGCCAGATCTCTCTCTGACTGTCTCACACACTTTGTGAGCCAAAGAATTCTTATTATGTTTGTACCTAATAAAAAAAATTACTTTTTTCCATCCTTATTATGTCCTCCTCTATTACAGAGCATCACCCTCCTTTTTAATCTTTTTCTACATTTTGATATTTTTTTTAAAAAGTTGATCATAATCTTTATTTTTTCACTCTAAATATACATAATAAATGCAGGTGAATGAAACACATGTTTGATGACCAGATGTGACTACAGCATAAAAGCAAATCTACCTAAAGGTTATTCCTACAGACTGTATATGAAAGATGGATGCTTCCACGGTGACATTTCTCATTGGTTTCTGCATTGTCAGCATTTTCAACCCCTAATGAAAATGTTTTCCCTTGACCTTACTGAATAAAAGTTTCTCTATTCTGTCTCCGTGTAATCTGTCAGATATATCACGTGTTGGTGGACAAGTTATCTTTTGCACACAATGTATTCCGTGGCAGATAGATAATAGAAATATTCTAGGGTTGCAATCCCTCTGACTTAAAAACATATCATACAGACTGCTGCCATGTTGTCTGTACTTTTGTTTAACCCCTTTGTAAATGTAAATTAAGCTCATTAAGCTAACCTGGTGGTGTGTACCTTAATTTATTTCAGATTTCCACAACAAGCTTGTCAAAAGTGGGATACCATGGCTGATTGGATCTGGATCTGGAGTCTGAGATGGACATTTATAGATCATTGTGGAAAAATGCATTTCCAAGATCTCCCATAGTCGAGAGATGAAGTGGGCTAACCTTTTGGACCCCAGACCATCTCTACTGTGATACTCAGGAATATACCATAATGTTCTCAAAGGTGAGACATCTAAACTAAATTGCTGTAATTTGTAGAAAAAAGTCTAGAGATTATTCAATACAGAGCAGATTAAATCAGTGTTCTTGGAAAACCCCAGGAAAAAAATTAAATTGAGAGCCAGGGGTCCTCCTGAGGTTTAGTGGTTGTAACTGTTTTTGCCAGGTTTAAGTTCCTGTCTATAAGCAGAGATTAGCACACCAGATAAAAGGATGGAAACATAGGGTGGATATAGAAATAAGCATAATAAGCGGTTGATTTCATATCTCCAAATGGGTTTAACATGAGAAAAACATGGTGATAAAGCTTATAGTGTTTTGTATGTTTAGTTACAACATTTTGTTTTGTTTCCACACGATGTAACATATTTTTTTGGGTGCCAGAACTAAAGTACTAAATTATCTGCTAACATCCTGAAACTGTACGGGTGCAGCACACAGACACAAATACATGTTAACTGGTGCCGAGTAACAGACTAATAGAAGAGTCACCAAAATTGGAGCACGAACTTCTTTGTCATATTTGTCAGATAATGGGCCAAAAGGCAGCAACAGCACAAACAGTTCCAGCGCAGTAATTCAGAGGTAAGGTCACACAGCTATCAGCTACATCTCCTTGTGTCAGGACAGCTGTCAATCAAAATGGTTGCAGCCCTAACTTTAAGCCTAGCAGAATCCAAATTCACGAGTTTAAAACAGAAAGTGTCATGAAGATGGTCACGCCACAATTCCAAAGCTTGTAAAAATATAAAAACAACCTGGAAGCTTTTTGCTTTCATTTATATGCAAATTTTGTCTAAATTTCAACAGAATTATGGTCGCATTAAAAAACTCAGGTTAGATCAGGGTCTGGATCAAATAGTGAGATTGGGGGGGGGGTAGATTGATAAAGAAATTGATAACATAAAACAATTCATGTGTATAAGTTTTCAAGGAGGCGGTCCAGCAGCTAACATTCAAATATTTGCTAAACTCACTGCTCACAATATAAAGTATAAACTGAGTTTCACATTTTTAATTGCCGTCTGAATGTATGAATGTTATATACCCTGTATGGAACACTCAAAGTATCCATGACAATGCCTAGTGCAGAACCAGTGGTTAGTACCCAAACAGTGCATACCATCAAGTTTTACATTGGAAGAATTCAGAACAACCCCCACATGTCCCCAGATTGGCAGTTCAGCAGTTAAGAAGACAGATGAACTGACAGGTTTTGAAGTATTCATTTCCTTCCTCTTCACTGAAATCTGTATCTGTGATCAATATCTTGTCTCATGTCTTTTCTCGTATTTTCTCCTTTTTAAAGTGAGGTCCTGCCTCCCTGTTGAAATTTCTGTAAGTGGTCTGACCCCAGCATACCTCCAACAGCTAATAACTAATAACTGGCTACCAGGGGGACTGTGTGTCTTTCTGTGGGGGAGGGTAAATAATAATGCCCACACAAGCTCAAGTTATGTCGAGGTGATGTACATCTACTGCAGTAATCCTCAACGCCGACGCATCCACTGTGATGCCATTGATTTTTCTAAATTGCATATTCTTTCCATATTCCTGCGATGCCTTAATTGTTTTAGATTAAGACACCTCCACCTACCATTTGTAGATTTTACAGACATTTTTTCCAGTTAATAACTTCAACAACTTCAACTTCAGTGAATATGATGTTATCATAGCCTGTGGTAAGATGACTGCTATCCTTCAACTATCCTCTACATTCAGTATGTAGCCCTCTGAAATTTGTTAAACTTTTTTTATTGTATTGAATTCAAGGATTTGTTTTTTGTGGAAACGAAAAAAATATAAATGCACAATGAAAAATATCTGAAAATGTCTATTTTTTCATAACCTTATAGTACATTTAAACAACAGAAACTGACCCAGAGTACTTTAGAGACAGGTACATTTACAAAAAATGCAATTTTAAAATACTTGAAAAGCTGTGTTTTACTGTGTTAACTAACTATTGTGGAAGGTGAAAATCACAGTGATTTAGTGATCATTGAAATGTGTTCAGAATTTGCAAATTGATGATGATTCACCTCATAAATCATGACACACTGCTGTCTCCTACATAAGCTGCCTTTATAAGTTAAACAGATCCGTATCATTACTGGTATCGGCAGTACTGGTCCTGTATTTACTTGGTACCGATCAACACCAAAATTTGCAGTACTACCTGTTAGTAGAATAATGACATAATAATAACAATAGCTGAAAAGAACAAGTGTTTGACTGAGAAAGATTATGTCCATGGCAAGCAGTGATGGTAACAGGGTTGTTACATCAAGGCACCGAACACTGTTCAGTTAGGGTCAGAAAAAGGTCATTGCCCTCATGGCAAAAACAAACTAATATTAGCTGCTGAGACTGGAGATGAGTCTGTCTTCAGTGCTGAATTTCAATATTTTTTAAATTCTAAAATCCCAAGAAATGAAGAAAGTTCAGCGTTCACAGGATGGTGATTGATATCCAATCAGATGCTCCATTTGCTAAACAAATAAATGCATACGCATATTAATGGTAGATTACTTTGTAAAATGAATGCTGTAATTCTCTGCTCCATCTTATATTTTCATGACAGAAGACAAAATAATTATCTGATTATTTTACACAGTGTTTTGCTTTTAAGCTTTTAAAAGCATTACACTGTTACTGCAACTGAACTTAGTATTTTGTATTGAAGCCAGTAGCCAAATGCAAGATTAGTAAGCAAAATAAGTGCAAAATGAGATCCTTTTTTGTAGACTTTTCGGACTTGCATGCTGCAGACTTATCAGTTGTCAGTCTATCAGCTAGAAATGTGACAACCATGATGAACACAGGCCATAGAAACAGTGCACATTAAATCCCATCCACACCAGGTTTATTTTATCTTAATAAGACAGTTTTGCTAACAAAATGCTAGCACACACATTTTTCAGCATCTAGTTATGGTTTGGAAAGTAGGGCTATAGCAACAAATGTCTGTATGAATCAACTAGTAGTGGTAAAGGTGTAAACCTGTGTCAAGACCCCAGGTTTTGTACCAGGTTTTCAGTTTGATGTTTTAGTTTTCAGGTTGGATATTACCTTTGCGTAGATTATGTTTTCATTCTGTTCTGGTTAGTTAAGTCTTTCCTGTTCCCCATACCTAATCTGTGTTTCTGTGATATCTCCCCTGTTTAGTCAGTTTTGTCTTTGTTTACTTTGGCCTGTCAAGTTCATGTGTCTCAGTCTCAGTGTTAGTTTCCTCTTTTATTTTGATAGCCTCGTGTCCGGTGTGTGTTGTGTTCAGATTTGCTTCCTTCCGTTAATTGATTCTGTTCACCTGCTCCTTCTTTTCCCCAGTTGTGTCTGTTTCCATGATATCCCTAATGTGTGTTTAAGTCCTCGGTTTCCTCTGTTCTTCGTCATCATCATTCCCTCCTTGTGTTAGTGTGTGCTCTGTTTGCTCAGTTATGTAAGCAGTAAGTTCTAGTTTTCAGTTTAGCCAACACTTCTTGTTGTTTGGTATTTTGCTCCTGAGTTCCAGCAATAAAGCTGTTTGAGTTGAGTTAAGCCTGTCTGCATTTTTGGTCCTCTCTCTTCCTGCCACCCTCACATGACAACCTGCTACTCAATGTATTCCTGGAATCAAAAATGGTGCTGTAATGGAGTCCATTTATTCTGGAATATCTCAATACTGCCACATCTTCAGCCACAAGGGAAGACATAACAACAGCAGGACTGGCACTTTATTTAGACGGAGGAACCACAATATAAAAGATGGTCAAAATAAAAAAAAAGGAAGATAAAACGTAAAAGAAGTTCTGCAAGCATTTTCTTCATCTTGCTGGACGTGATGAGAGAGGGCGTGTATCATTGTTAAAAGAGTTGTGATTGCCAACAGCCCCAGATAATCCTCCCTTTTGACTCTAATATACCGTATTTTACAAAAATATCTTCACGTATCGTTGAATATGACTGGAAATTAGCCGTCAAGTCCATAAAGTCATTGTGAAGTGTGCTCTCGTATCACAGGACAAAGCTGAGGGCTGTTTTCCCAGAACCACAACTCTTTTTGCAAGCAGAGGAGCCACCTCCTGCTGGGAAATTAAAAAGAGTGCCAGTTTAAGGCCCTTCTTTGTTGGCTTTTCTTCTCAGACTTGGAGACTACATCCATTGTTCGAGGCTGGGACTAGCCAAAAAGCTACAGTTATTTCTGACTAGCTTCTTAGCAAATTTACAGTGAAGAATGATATGAAAGTTTACTATATAAAAACACACAAGTAACTCGATGTACCTGCCCATGAAATATTAGCTTACCGGGAGTGTTGCTTCATATTCTTGTGTTAGTATGTGGGTGTCTCTGTGTTAGTGTGTGCATCAAGCTATATTGCAGAAGTGTATTCTCCTCTGAGTAACCTTGACCCGTCTGGAGAGGCAGCCTTGCCTCAGCAGCAGCAGCAGCAGCTGTGTCACTTCAACTCAGCATCTTCAGTCCAACCTTAAGGGACCCGGACTGCCCGTGTCCCTGCCCAACCAGGACCTCCCCACCCCCACCCCCACCCCGATGGAACAACCAGCCAGACCTCCCCCCTCTTACCCTCCACTTCTGCCCTGAGCTACCAGCAAACACACATTCATGCCCGCTGTCCGTCATGCATACTGATAAATGTGTTCACTATCAACAGCAGCAGACAGTGGCCTGGATGGCTGGCTGCTTGAGCGCTGACAAAGCCCAGACTCTGCTTGCTTGGCCCTGCAGATACAACAGCGGTGGAGACAAACACTGGCCTTCAGCCACTCCCAGTCAGCTCTACATATGTCACATGTTAATGACATCAAGTCTATGGCCACCCACAGACGGCAGCGTACTTGAGGGCAGCAGATTGAGAAATACAATCTTTTCTCCTTCGAACATCAGTCTGATCCTTTCGCTGTGGCACTCACTGCCAAGAGTCTGTCACCTTTCTCCACCTTCTCCAGCCGCAGAGCATACTATCTGACGCGATGAGTTTAGTTACTGAGTTATTTAGACTAAAATTTAATTCTGCAACACAAATATATCATTAGAATATTTATGATACATGTTTTTCTTCCTGTGAAATAATGAATATTTGTAGCCTGGAGGTTTCCTCCGTTAATTAATTAAGTGAACTAGACTGAAAAGGGAAAGTAAAAGTCATTATTCTAGCGTATGAGTTCATCATTCTGCCTGTGTTCAACTGTTTCACGGGAAGCTCGAGAAGATACCTCTTTGTTTTCGTAGGGATTTCAGCCAAAAACACATTCACTGCTTTAATCCTTATCCCATTAGTGGAGTGAGTGTTGAAAACAGTAAACAGCAGCCATGCTAGACTCCTCCATGTGCAGAAAGGAAACAGTGCAGCATCTTTTGTCAAACATGACTAATTCACTTTTGCCCTTTGTGTGTGTGGGAGCTTTGCCTTTCATATCGATCATGGCTGTGCCAACTGTTTGTTTTGTCTTTTCATATGATGAACCCTGGGCCCTGGGTGAGGCCCCGGCGGAGCTTTGCTCCATGCTAAAGGGCTTTTTGTGAGACAGTGTCATGCTCCCTCGTTCCGGCGAGGCTTCGCGTTTCTTATTATTCATGGCTCTCTCCCCGTTTGTTGAGAAGGCCGGGATCAAACAGGCAGATTTGCCACGCCTGACACCCCTGCTGCTGCAAGTGTGTGTTTTGTGTATGTGTGTGTGTGTGTGTGTGAACTCAGCTCGGACTCAGTAATGACAGGATTTGTTAAACAGTAAATTAATGAATAATGAAATATCCAGCACGCGCCTGCCTTGCCTGGAGCACAGCGCCCCGAGCAGGAATTACTCCCGACCGGCACTCGGCTGTCTGCATGCTGGATAACCTGAGCGTGCGTGTGTGTGTGTGTGTGTGTGTGTGTGTGTGTTGGATAAGCATTTTTACAGCCCATTGCGTGACAGAACGCCGAGGGGCTTTGCTGATGGGGGCCTGCTCGCTCACTTCCTGGCAAAATGACAGACAGGCAGATGCAGCCAGATGCAGACATAACTGCATAGAAAGGACTGTCAGCGCTGCTCTCATACTTGCATCTATCAAATGTTCTCATTGTCTTCATAATCTCAGTCCCTGTTCATAACTGGATTACCTCCCCCTAGTCGTGTAACTACCTCTGACACTTTCATAAAAATAAATTTTGCTTATCATTATCACCAATTCATCAGACACAAGTGATTTATATTGTATCAAGCTCCTGGATGGTTATTTGCAGTTTTAAACGCTCAGCAGCTCGAGAACCCTCCATGCACTGAGAAGTGAGCACAGAATTGTGCAGAACGGCACAAAAAAGAAACAAACAAAGAAATGCACTTTGCAAATTACATATGATATTTAATGAATTTAATGAGTGTTAATGGAAATGTGGCTAGGGGACCTCAGTCTTAACTGTTTGTCCCGTCCAACTTTTCTGTCTTGGATCTTAGGTTAACACCTAAATTTGTTCTACAATATCACAACAATATTGTAAACACTTCAATAATGCTGGTGTTTAGTTATTGTAGAAGCTGAAATTATGTCTTATGTGAAAATATTGAGAAAATTGAATTGATTAGTGCCTTGTTATTTGAATATGGGAGGCTGGCTGGGACGCGTTATTCTGACTCCTCTGTAAACCTGGACCTTTTTTAAAAATACATTTTCAGGTTAATCATATATTAATCATGTTACACGTGGATTCATAATGTATTTTAAAATGGATGTCTGCAGAATTATGTGAGGGGAACATACAGACTGTTCAAATATTTGTAAGCAGTAACAGATGTAACTGAAACACACATCTGATGTTATAGCTTGCACTTATTTTTTTGACATCATTACACACTTAGTCTCCAGGTTGGTCAGATTTCATATGTAACATTTTAAAGATAAACAAAACACTACACAAACCTCATAAACTACTACAAAATCTATCTGGTGATGATTTTTAGTACGTCTTTAAACTGTTTGACATCTATGATAACTAATTAAAAAGAAACAACATTAAAAACAATGTTGGGAAAGAATTAAAAACCTCTAAGAAATGGCAGTTAGACACATGTACAGCTATGTGTCAGCTTAAACATGACTGTTATTTTCTGAGACTTTTAGAGTGCACTGATCCTATACCATTACTTTTTGAAAATTATATCCTCACAGTTATATCAAGACATAAATCTTAACCTCAAGTTCTATTAATCTTATAAACATTTCTAATTAATGGCGGTTTCTCAGTTCTCTTTGCGTATTCTACACGTTTTATCTGTTTCTTTATGCCTTTTGTAAAATAATTTTAAAAGCCAATCTTTGATTTGTGTGCAGGAAACTCCTTAGAAAATATGACAAAATGAAAACACAAAGTAACTCCACAGGAAGAGCCTGAACTAAAGCAAGAGAAGCAAGGTCCGACATACAAAACCAACTTTTTAGGCAATGGAAAAGCAAAACCCTGAAGTAATGTTTTAAGGAGAGAAATCCAGGGTCAATTATCACTATAAAACAGTCACATTTCATGCACAGTCTTCTTCTGTATATCATTTTACTTTATTGCCACGTCTTTATGCTGTTTAGATTATTTTTTTCAGCACAAGTGCTGCACTTGTCACACCTACTGCACACCTTTGTCCAGTGCAATCGTGTTTAATCCTGTTTCTTATAAATTAATTCTGCGATACTTTTTGTTTTCAGATATAGGTCCTTAAAACTGTAGGACATACAGTGAACCATCTGCTGCGAATCATTCGAAACACAGTCTATCTTTTTTGATTAACGGAGGAATGTAGGGTGACATTAAATTTTCAATTAAACTATTTTATATCGAGTGCCTTTAATTATTATTTAAATCGACGCTGTCACACTTATCGTGCGGTCTGAGCTAATTTGTTTAAAAGCCGCGTTTCTCCTCGCGTTTGTTGTTTTGTTGTGTTTGGCTTGTTTGTTTGTTTTTCCAGCGGACCTGCCGTTCTTGTGGCCACTGATGCTCAGCAGCTTCCTGCCTTTGTTGAACGGGAATCGCTCGCGGACATGCGGGTGCTGAACTCTGCACCTGCGTCACGCAGCGTTCCACTCTACGGGTCACAGTGAGCCCGCGGGCTCCCTCTCTCCCTCTCTCTTGCCTTATTTTCTTCCTTCCACTGTCTCTTTTTCTCATTAGCTTTCTTTCTGTGGCCCTCTCTGCTTTTCGCTGCGCGTCTCGCGCTCACTCATCATTAGCACACCGGCGGTAGATCCCCACCGCAGAAGAGAAGCGAGCCCGCGAGGCACGATTCTGTTCCCCATGTGCGCGTGTGAGAGAGAAGCCTCTCTCTGAAAAAAGGGCCTCACTGGCTGGAAAATACAGCCAATTATCTCCCTGGAATAAGACAGTATCCATCATGGTGCGTGCATGTGCGTGCGCGCGGACGTGTTTTCAGACCTTGCAATATATGGACATTTTAAACCTCGCAAGGCTATTACTTATAGAATAATAAAACAGCAATAACAGCATGAATAATAAGAAGAATGATACTTTAAGGGGATATAATATTCATGACCACAAAACAATCAATAATCAGCAGTTTCTGGGAGTATATGTAGTTCATTAAAGAAATAAAGCCTGCCCTCCTCAATTAGCATTACAACTCCAGATGGTGTAACCAAACAGCAAACAATTAACTTGCAGTTATGCACTCACAGGCCGATTTAATGCCTGGTTAATTAGGATTAAAGTGGCTCCATCCCTCTTTTTGAGTTTATGTGCTGACTTTTTTATTTGCAGTTGCAAAAGTTGCGCCTTTAAATATCCGCAAGTCCAACACTTTTCTCGTTTTATTCCTGGCAGAAAGATAAAGACACTAAGAGAAATACATGTAGTATCATACCCCTTTGCAATTTAAGTCCGTAATATTTAGATGGGAGAAAATATAGTTTACCAGAAATGTGGTCAGGGGACCTTTAGGGCCTAACACACCTTAACCTTAACTGCTTATCTTGGCTCTAGAGTAAGGGCTTTTCTGTTCTGGAATCTACTATAAGCTCTTAAATTACCTCAAAACTGCAACAATAATGCTGGTCTTTTGGCGTTTTGCTCTTGCAAAAAGTTGTGTTTATTTCTCCTCTGAAGACGGGGAAAGCTGTGAATTGATTTGTGTCCAATTTTTGAGGGAATTCCATTGTAAAGTTCCTTTGTCTCTTTTGTTGGCCTAGATTTCTATGGATGTCATCAGAGTCATGTGCCATTCAACTGTTTTTAAGGAATGTATTCAGTATGATTGACATGCGTATCTCTTGTTATAGATAAGGTCCGAAACTTCCCATAGCTAAATCAGTACCCATTGACAATCTCTAAGGTAGTGAGTTTTGTTGTGTTATCTGTTTAGAGTGAACAAAACACTAAACACAAAGCTGAAGGGAAGAAGATGGAGAAGCTTGTTGCTAATGTATCTCTAAAATTTGGAATATAATTTCTCAGTGTAGCCAGTCATTTATATGTGTGGTTCAGTGTTTTCATTGGCCCATTTAGCAGATATCAGTCTTTTTGTTCCCCCTACACCCAAAGATGCCTGACCTGTGAATCTGACTTATCACACAGTGAACAACAGTGTTAAAATCCTGGCATCAATCCACTTCCGGTCATTCAGAAAGTTGAATTTTCTTCCAGAAAGCTGCTCTTCTTCAATATTTCATAACACAAATGAATACAAGTTGAACCCCAGCCTTTACTGAGACTCTGCTTTGGAATTTCCCTGGAGAAAAGGCGCAGGCTGCACACCTCGCATAATAAAACACATGGTTTATTATCAATATGATAGAAATGAAATCACTGGACAATTAGAAGCATGTCTACCCATCATCAGCACCATGACAACAGCTCTATAAGAACAGAAAAACACTGGATGAGTCCTGTCCCCCAAACGGCTCACAAAGGTCAAATCACAGATTAATAGGCCTACTCCAAAATAGCTGGCGCACCTATTTACACAACCATCCATTTAAATTAATATAAATAAATATTTACACACATAAATTAACACCTCCCCTCCTCTCCCTCCTCTTGTGTTAAATAACCAGACAACCCTGTTTCACATATAGATTGCTCATCACCCAATCTCACAATGCTTTTTCTGTGTGAAGACAAACACACACACACACACACACACACACACACACACACACACACACACACACACACACACGCACACACTCACTCAGGCACACAGACACAATGTTGTTTGTTGGCTGCTCACAGCATCTCAGTCTCACAGGATGCAGGCAGGGGGAGCGAAATGAATGTAACACAGTAACCACCATGTCCTCAGGGGAATGAAAAGAACGTAACACAGATGAAAAATCCCTCTGTGCTCTCTGACACTGGCCCACGGGTGTCTTCCTCTGCCTTTTTCTCTCTGCCGAGCCTTCCCCTTCCTCCTCCACCTCAGCCCCGTGCGTGGCAGGTCAGTCGCAGGGGTGTAAAGCTAGAAGTAACGGTGTAACGCCTCTGTCTGTGTGTCTGCCTCCTTCTCAGCTCTCGATCATCACTCCCCTCCTTCTCCTGCTTCATTTCCGCTGCTTCTCCTCTTTGTCGCCGGTCTTGCCAGCATCCCCGTGCCGGTTGTTGGGAGGGTTGTTGAGAAACATCTTGTCGAGTCCTTTGAGAGCCTCGGTGAGGTAGTTCTGCAGGGCGGTGAGTGCAGCGCAGATGGCGGGCGAACCAAAACCATGCGTGATTAAGGAGAAGTGGGAGAGGCAGCTCTGGATGCCAGGCTCCAGGATGGGGGTGGGCCTTGAGTTGCCCAGGGGAGTCCTGTCCTGGGCCAGCAGGTCTGTGAACTCCTTACACAGCTGTCTGCAGGAGAGAAGACACAACAAGTTGTCAGAAGGGAGCTCTGCATCTTAGGCTTTCCCCAAAAGGGTTTTTGGAAAGCTGATATATGACAAATAACTGCCAGTTTGCTGTCATTAAAACAAAACACTGATGATTTATTCAGCATTTCCTCAAGAATGTTATTAATGACAAAGCTGACACCAAATGCAGAGCAGAAAACATCATATTAAAAATCTCTAAAAGCCAATATTCGAAAATTACCACACAGGCACAATAAAGAACATCCCTCAGAGCCCAAGACTTCCTTGGGGCCCCAAAACGTTAGCTGCACATAATTAGATTTGAATTTTGATTATTGAAATTCTTTGTAGGCATTTTTAACACTAGAGCTTTATAAAGTAGAGCTAACACTTTACCTGATCCTACAGTACTTAAGACTTTCTGAGTCCCATTCCAGATGTAAATTGTGTAGGCATGCCTAATTGCAAAATGTAACTAAATGTCCCCCAAGAGCAGACTGAGAGCTTCCTCAGTGACAGTGAGGGAATTTTGTTGCATTGATTGCAGACTTTCCTCCAGCTCTTCTGGAAACCGCGGTGAATACAATCAGTTCATATGCTGGAATCACATGTTGCTATTTCACAGTTCAGTGTTTGCAAAAAGAAACAAATTGACTCAAATCTCCATGCTGGTTTGACTTTCACATTTTTGGAAAATCATGCCCTGTGGCAGTGGTTCTCAAAGTGTGGGTCATAAAACCACAGCAGGTGGGGCGAGGAAGACCAGGGGGGGAAAAATGGTATGAAACTAATTTCATTGTTGAGTTTGCTGACACAATTGTGGAGTGTTTTATCAAACTAAAATTCAAGTTGGATCATTTTTTATTTTGAAAAGTGTGGGGTGTAGGGTGTGATCCCCCCCCACCCCCCAGCTTTTGAAAGGGGCACACGAGAAAAAAGTGGGAGAACCACTTCCCTGTTGAAACACAACTCGAAGACAGTAATGTTGGAGGCATGAATGCTAAACTGCAATGTTAGTTTTAGAACTTACAGTTGTTTACCACAAGACTTCCCTCAAATGAAAGCAATACCACTCAAACTAAAACTGCTTGCAAAATAGAGCGCTGTGCACCGAGTAGGCTGCATTAAGTTTTTAGCAGTTTAGTAGACGGCTGAAATAATGCAAAGCAAACTTTATAGATGCGAACTTGGAAAAGACCCCCAAAATTATTCAAAAGAGTTCCAAAACCCAGACTAATGAAATTCATTAGCAGCTCCTAAAGACGGCACAGCTCTACCCACCTTTCCAGAAAGGAAAGAATACATAAAACAGCTCATTTTATAATTTGAAAAAATTTAAGCTTATTTTAAAATGTAACACATTGGAAGAGGAAGAGGATTGTGTGTGTGTGTCAAATTCCATTCAGTATTATTTATTTAGAACAAACTGATAGTAGCCATCATTAGTGTTGCGTAATCATATCTCTAAATCGAAATTTTACAGTTTTTGTTTTGTTTTGTTTTTTTGTCACTAAATGTTTAGACTTCGGAGAACATTTTTCAAAAGCTAAATTCACATATTTCCATAGTATGAGGATGAAGGCTAAGGTTACTTATCATCACTCAGAATGACCTAAACCTCACAGAGTAATGTTATATATTAAAGACCTCACAGAGAAAAACCCACCACTCTGATGACTCCCTTTTGATTGTGTTCAATGAATAAACTTAACAGAACAAAAATTAACCGTATAATGTCTTATCCCAAGGGGAAAAAAATCATGCTTATACCTTTATTTTTTAACTCTTTTGAATGAAATTCCCAATGCTCCCCGCTTGAACCCTTACATGTTTTCTTTTAGTTTTGCCTTGTTTAACTCTGTTTAACTCTCATGAACACAGCACGAACATAAAAGCAGTCTGTGATTAACACCTGCACCTGGACACAGGGAGAGCACGAGTTCAGTTCTAGCATGGATGTTTGTGTTTTTATGTATATTATAAGCATTTTACCATTCCCATTTCCCTATTTTTGTAGATAAGATAAACATTTTCTTCCTAACTACTTTTGACACTTAAAACGTGTAGTGAATTACATACAATTCAGTACAATTGAATTGTATGTAATTCAATCATTCTCAAAGATCAATCATTCTGATCTATGAGAATGAGAAATACAGTGATACGGCAGAACCCAGAGAAACAAGGGTAATTTCAAATATTACATATTTCTATAATGGAGAAAATGCATACCCCTTCAGTAAAAATAATGCAAAAATCATCCGATTTTGAGTTCTCTAAATGAATAACTAACATTTAAATATAAGCATGTGTGGTTAGTAACATGGATCTTAATGTTTCATTGGATTTCAAATACAACTGTAAAAGAAAATAACCTATTCACCTAGTTCTCCTTGTTAAATCATCCCCTGGTTTTAGGCCCACATTTTAAATTCAAGAGACCTCCTTCTCCCTCTTCCTCCCCCCTTTCACAGATTCATACTTGCACAGCCCGTGCACACACACCCTGTAAGCGGCCTAAGGGCAGAGCTCCAGCAAATGAGTGACAGGCTGTGCAGGCCGAGCCCAGCTGGGGTTAGGGGAGTAGAGAGGAGAAGCCGCCACCCCGGGCTACACTCAAGGCTCTCGCTGTTGTTTTCTGACGACTTGAAACACTCCACTGCTAAATAATGAATTTCTAACAGGCAGCACTGATGCACAGTATTGGAACAGGTTTCAATCTGAGCATCAGACATCCACCACCAAACACATTGTACATACTGAGCACCACACAAACACACACTCACACACACATAGACGGGCAGATGGTTTATGCAGGCCAGCAGACAACAACATTTATGCAAGCTAAAAATATAAGCTTCCTGAGTGGAGGACTTGGAAAAACTCTAATTCCACTAAGTCCACATTTATAAATTAATTTCAAATCTTCAACACTTATTTAGAAAAAAAAAAAACCCTATCTTGCCCATGTGCACTCAGAAGAGCC
Organism: Oreochromis niloticus; assembly: GCF_001858045.2. Classification (NCBI taxonomy): domain Eukaryota; kingdom Metazoa; phylum Chordata; class Actinopteri; order Cichliformes; family Cichlidae; genus Oreochromis; species Oreochromis niloticus. The sequence goes on along the minus strand of NC_031980.2, from coordinate 17,128,667 downwards.
TTAATTAAATTCCAGGATCACCTGATTATTAATAAAAAATATATCAGTACAAGTAACTTTACAAAAGTGCAAATAAAACAGATTGTCTCTAAGACCAGAAACTGAGGTCAGATATAGAAACATCAGGGTTTGTGTTTATAGGCTGTGTTAATAGTGCCCCACCTCACCTCAAGATTATTCTGTGAAAAAGCTGCTTGTAAGGAAGCTAATGTGTGCACAATTTATCCCGATAGAAAAAAGGAAAACTGATGTCTTGTTAATTTTGTTTAAGATTCTTGGCTTTATTTTAGCTCATTTCTTAAATACTTGACCTGACTTTAACTGCCCTGTTTTTTCTGCATTGCAGTTTTTTTCCAGTCAGCCATTTAAATACAAGTTAGATATAGTTCAGTGGGTTTCATTAAAAAAATATCACAATTTCCTCTCCAAATGTCACTAAGGCAGGCTGGACTATAGGATAAGGCACAGAGTATAGCAGGGGTTCACACCCTCTGGGTTTCTTAAAATGGACCATAAAGGCCCCAGGAAAATGAGACTGGCCTTAATTTCATAATAATTTAATTCTCCCTAAATGTACCTATTTGCAGAAAGCGATTACCCTGTGCTATTCAGAATTTATGTGTAAATGTTATGCAATTTCAATGGACAACAAAACACGAGGAAAAAAGGCAGTAATGATGTATAAACCTTGTCTAATGGGGAAAATCTGAAACATTTAAATTGCAACAACATGTCTGAATTAGAAGCATCTGAGACATATTGGACTTTTAAAAAACCCAAACATTTAACTACATTTCTCTTGTTGCTCTTTTGTTGTTTGTTGGATTTTTACTCCTTGTTTCTTTGCTGACTTTAAGTATTGCAAGGTGGTTTAGGGACCAGCCTTTCTGACACCTTATTTTCAACAATGTCCTGTTGTGTCTGTGTCCTAATGCCTAAAAAACTCGTTTGAATTATAATTCAGCATTACGTTCTCGCATTTCAATCCCATCATCATCCTCCATCCACTTCCATATGATGCAGTGCAGACAGTCTATATCCTGTATGAGAGAAAACACCCATAAAGGCTATGAGAGAACAGAATCTAATCAAACGCTCCATCAAACTCACTTTGTCGCCAGCAGCATGTTTTTCCGCGTGTGCAGCTCGTTGGGGTCCGCGTGCTGCCGGTTGAGGTACTCGCTCACGGCTTTGGTGGGAAACTCCGTCTCGCAGATGTAACCGAAATCCCGAGCCAGGTGGACCGCTTCACCTGTGGGGGAAGGTATTAGATGTATTATATATATTGCAACTGTAAATATAAATACAAACTAACACGATATTTCGGTTCACGAGATACTGGCTTCAGAAAAGTATGAGTATTGTCAGGTGTCATTTAATTATTCTTATTATCATTTTTTTTTAACTCACTAACGTCACTGACAAAAAGCCGTTTTTAGGTAGAACCCTCCCACAGTTGTCCTCTCAGCTGACTCAAAAACACTTAAAGTGTTTTAAGATTTTTTAAATTTTTTATCATGTAGATTAAACATTAGTACCTTTTACTTGCTAATTAATATTCAAAATGATCCACTTTATTTTGGGTTATACTGTACAGGCACGAAAAAACAGTCGTCCAGTTTATACATTTAAAAGTAAGTCGTCATCACTCAAAAGAAATACTTTCTTTAAAAAGTAAATTCATGTTACCTGTTTTTAGTAAGACACAGACACTCGGTCTATATGTTGGTGTAGCCAAAGTGGTGGGCCCAACCTCCAGTCTTTAATCCGTTAATTTAGCAGCCTTAAACACATCTATCGGCACACATTTCCCTGGCTACATTTTAACAGACATTTTAGGAATAAAGGCGCATTTTCAAGCATGACTCTTATAATCCCAGATTTTTGCAATTCATATTTTTTTTCTTGAGCTTTCACATGATAGACACTTTTTTTAAAAGTTTTTTTTTCTTATCTATTTTTTGATAAATGACACTATATTGAGTTGTGCTCATAGCCAGAAATCCAGTTACAGGGAGTTGTGGCGGTGTAAGGGGGAAGTAGAAGGGGAATCCTGAAACTCTTGAAAACAATAATAAAAAATAAAATAAAAATAAAGATTTGGCTTTTATCACCAAAAAATGAGTCAGTCACCTTCCACGAGAGATGTTAGTAGTGTGACATTGGCAGCTTTGCGTCTCCCAGCAGGTAGATTCAGTCCAATCTTCTCCAGCTTTTCTCTCAGGCATTTCCCACCGTTTTTAGACTTTGCTCTGCAGAAAAAAGGAGGAAAGCATATGAACTGTATTTAAAGTAAAAGTTATGGTGCACACATGTTTGCGAAATGTCATAAATCGCTCCAAATGAACAAACAATATAATAATGTGTGCTCTGGACAACATTTATTTAGCTTGATCTCGTCTCCCAGTTAATGTTAAAAAAAATCTATATGGCATAGCTTTTCATGCTTCTCGTAGTTTCATTAATAACTGCTCCTGCAAATTAAATCCACACAAGTGTTTTCCTCATAGTTTCTAAAGGTTATTCCTGAACTCCACGTTGTGCGTCAACATGCTTTAAGGCTACATTCGTACCTTCTCAACACACCCCCCAACAAGGAGGCGTTGAGGCACTCGGGCGGGGACAGTCTCCTCTGCACTTCACCTACGGTCACTTTATACTTTGAAGTGGAGCTGAGCAGCGACAGGCGGCCTGGTACCGAGCAGAACACCTCGTTTATGTTCACAGTCACTCCTCCGATCAGCCCGTCCTTACCGAGCATCAGGGAGCCCACGTTCTTGGGTGGCATGGGGACTGAAAGAGGAAGGTTAGAGTGGATTTCTTACATAACATGCTTTAACATTCAGGGGGCACAAGTTTGAAATCTTTACATCACTCCTCTGTGCCAAACTTTGCTCAGTGAGACCACGCGCGCTCAGGGGGCGGCCCTGGCCTAATGAAGCGCCCACGTGCCGGGCATTTGCTGTTATTTAATGTCGCGCGACATTCTCATTACAGCGTTATCGATTGTTGATTGGCTCGCGTTCTCAAATCGCATTAACCACCTCCCTGTCTTTTCTCCACGGCCGGTTTAACACCCACCAGCAGCACTGGATGCTTCTTCATCCCGCGCGCTAATGCTCGTGTTAATGTCGTGAAGTAAAGGGGAAACCGCCAGCCAGCCTGCCTCGTGGATGCGCGCGTATAAGGGCCAGTGCGAGGGGGTTTTGATGGCTCCACGGGGGATAATACCGCAGATTAGCTCTAAACGAGCTCACGAGATCTCCGTGAGCGATGCCATTTATTACATCAGCGGCTTAAATGCCCCGCGGGGAGCTCAGTCACTCAACATCCCGTAACTAAATCACCGCACATCATCAGAGCGGCAGCGTGGCAGCCTGTCAGCGACACACTGCCTGCTAGTCAATATACCAGGGTCGTTACCTCGGCTTCAGACTCCTCATCCCGGCCCCCAAAATACGGGAAACTCCATGAATAGACTCGGCGAGAACGCTTTTTCCAGTTAAGGTCACAACCATACTGATCATGACATTTCCCGAGGGACTGGGCCGGAGGTTACATACATATCCATACAATAAATCATTATAATTCATAAGAACCTATCCAAACATCCCAGGAGTGAAGAAACCCAAATAAATTGTCTTGAGAATAGAGCGCGCGTATTTCCTCTTTCCACCTGTGATATTCTTCAATTATTACTATATATTCTTTTTTTTTTTTTTTAAGTAGGGCCACATTGCCCAGAGAACAGAGATGTGTCTTTGTATTAAAGAGAGAATGTGTGTTTCTACCTTTCTTTATCACTGATTGATCCAGGATGTTCGTCCCGTTGGTGTCATCAGCGGTCTGTTTAAAAAAGAGAGGAGATAAATGCAAAACATTCAAGCCTGCTGTACACAAAGTTAACCAGTGATTTACCTGACAAGCCTCAATCACACAGTCCAGCAAAAAAAAAGAAAAAGAAAAAAGAAAAAAGATTCATGTTAGGTTTCAAAAGGAGGGGGCGGAATACACGTTTGAGCTATTTGTTTCCAGACATCGGTCCAATCTAGCTCATAATGCAGTGCTTTCATTCATCACGACGTGGTTAGAAGCAGCTATTCCCACACATTTAAACCCCCATCATTCATCAGTGTCATTCATCATCTTGCCAAATAAATTGTTAAATAGACCGGGTGTTGTCACGAATGCGTCACAGCCAAAAACAAAGAAACAAATATACAAAAACAAATTTATATGGGGGTTAATAAATGCAAAACACAAACTCGGAAAGCCCGAAATGAGAATCTATTGTGGAGGTTAAATGGCAAACAATTCGTGATGGCTGTGCCCTGAGGGGAGAAACGAGTAGAAAATGAAAATCCTACACAGCTTTACAATAAACCTATTTCACTAAGTCTTTAGTATCTCGCTCTGTGAATTTATAGCGTTTTAGCAGCCAAGCAAGACTCTAAGAAAGAAAATAAACAGCAAGTAATAATAATAATAATGATAATATAATAATAATAATGATAAATATTACCTTAAAAACGAAAATAAAAATTTTCTTTACTTTGTTATAATTGAATGTCATTTAATCGGTGTAATCTGTTATCTTCATCGAAAACTATGTCTAACGTGTTAAACTATGTTAAAATGAAATTTTATATAAACAGCCAGGAACATGTAATTTATTGCGTAAAGCCAGATTTATGATGCTTTATTTGCAAACGTGTTTCTTTTTTGATTTTTAAAAAAAGGCTGTCTTGGGTTCTTGGGTATCTCCAGTCTTTTTTTTTTTTTTTTTTTTTTTTTTTTTAGCTTTGAGCCATTTCCGTTTGGCTACAGCTGCTGTGAGCGCCCAGCCCTGAGGGAGCTGCCCCAAGTTCACTGACCTTAACTCTAAAGGCACGAGAGTCATGCGTAGACAATGAACAAGACAACTGTCAACATATATCCTTTCTTTTCTTCCAGTGAAAATTAGTTTCCATTTTATTTATTGCTTATTTTTGGTTGTTGTAAATATGTCTGTTTTAGTTCAAATTGAAGTGTTTTTGTTGTCAGGGGAAATGGGTAAATTCATCGTTATAATGTACGTTGTTTATATCTAAAAACTATGAACTATTCAATAAATTGTCGTGTAAAAGTAGGGCGAATTTTCTCCTCGATGGTTCAAGTCTGCGGATTTGCCATTGTCTGCCTGTTCTTAAACATGATTTTTAAAAATGATATGACATAATGGGAGCAGGAAAATCTGAAATTATGTTATATGTGCACTTCAATCTCTGCAAATCTCAGCTGTGCCTTTAACTTACCGGAATATCCTCCATACCGTGCAGCCCGTGCAGCAGTCCGTCTCCCATACCAGGCTCCAGTCCGGGGTGAGCGGAGTGAAGAAGCACATCAGGCCGTCTTACACCTCCGTAGTCCCGCCGTGGGTCCAACCCGGATAGCTGGGGCAGCGAGGCCCGAGGCTGCGCCAGCAGAGCGGAGCTCTCCATCCGGTCCCCCGTGGGGTCTTGCCGCTGACGGGCTCCCCATGCTCCCTGCTGACTCTGGTGCAGGGAGTTCAGGGAGTATGGGTCGCTGACGTGGGAGTACGGATCCTGGCTCTGGTAGTGAGCGAGCGGCTGGTACGGCGGAGGAAAGTACGGCGGCTGGAAGTCCGAAGAAGGCGCGTGTGACAGCGGCGGCGCGCTGGAGTAGGGTCCCGCATGCGACACTGAACCCAGCTGGGACAGCCGCGAGCTGTGGCTCGAGACACCGTCATGCCGGTCCTTGAACAGGATGCAGAAAAGAACAGAAAAAATTGAACTAGTTGTACGACTGGAAGTACAATTTAAAGAAACGAACCCACATGGAGGCCCAAGATCATTTTGCAAATTGCCTCTGGTGATGTAGCCAAAGAAGCCTAACTGGCACCGAAACTCCTGAACAAAAACACATAAGAGCCTGGAGGAAAAAAATGTCACAGCCTAAATTAAACTGTCTCACAACTAAAAACCTGCCAGCCATATCTACAGGATTCACCGTTTGCGCAAACGAATTCTGAAATACTCTGAAGAAAACTCACCGCGGTGGAGTAGGAATGAACTAACATCTGTAAACCTTCTGCCGGTGTATCACAAACGGGCTCACGGTAGAATAGCAGTGTAGGACGGAGCGTGTAGGGCCGATACAGCCAAAATCATTCCAGGTAAGAATGAAGAGTATCTGCAGGCACGGCCCGATCTACAACTCCATACAGAACCTTCCTCCGCCCGGAGCTGCCGCCGCTCTGAGTGTGAGCACCGAGCTCCCTCCTCTACCCCCGGTATACGGTGTAATTGTTATTCATGACTGAGACTTACAGGAATATTAATGTGCGCGAGGCAGGGGACTGGCGACACATGGAGCGTGAAGCCTTTCGCGCAACCGTGAGTGACGTTGAAATTCCGTGGAGAGCCGAAACGACGCGCGAACAGCAGGAGATTGAAAGAGGACTCTCTCTCGCAGGAGAAAACGAACAGGGTATCCAGACCCGTGAGGAATCCTCTGTCACATAAAATACCGCTCTGGGGCCCCTTTATGTGTAAAAGCTGACGCAATAAAGCGCACTTTCTTGCCAGTGGAGACACTTTTGCGCAAATAATTTCTGTGCAAACAGACTTTTTACGTTACAGAAACCAATAGAAGTCAATATGGCAATAAAAACAGGCCTTGTTGGGTCGACTGTGAGACTATTAACACCAGGGTTTCAACTTCTCTTCCAGCCGGGTTCTCTCAGCCTCTGAGCCAACGTCAAACAAAGCGGAAATGCATCCACTAAAGCAAAAAAAGAAAAAAGAAAAAAAGAACTTTAAGCTGACGCACAAACCCACAGAAACCGCAAAAAGAGCGCATTAGCCACTTTCAGATTTTACTTTGACTTTTCACCTCAATTTCACCCCACCACACTAACACTCTTAAAATTTTAAGGCAGCTCAAGTCATGTTGCAGCTGCCAACCGAAAACAAACGCACACCCGAGACAAGGCAGGACGCGTGAGGGGCTCGTGTGAACTCAGAAGCAGCGATTAAACTTTGCATTGTGGACCGTTCAGCCTCTCTGCCTCTTTGCCCTCTTGGGTGACTTGTTTAACAACATTATAGCCTCCCCTCCCTCGCGCCGTGGGAGAAAAACCATGTGTGGCACGAGACAAGGGCTTCCCACCGGGCTCAGCCGAGGGGCCTCGCGAGCTATACCCTTTCTTCGTCTGCTTTGTGCTCGAGCCCATTCAGCGCGAGCCGGGGCAGCGTTTGCGCCCCCGCGCGCGTCGTATTTCTCACTTTTTTCTTTCTCCTTTCCCCTCACCGTTTTTTTTAAATGATTGTTCTGGGATCAAAGCCAAGTCATTTACATACTCCATAGGCTACACATCATCACCCTGCTCTGACACAGCGGTTCTCCACCTTATTTGTCTTTCGCTGTAATTTAAAAATGTCAAAATGAGCTTTTCATTAGTTACTGGGTCACGTCGAGGTCCTGGGAATGAACTTATAGTCCTTGCACCTTATTATTTTTTTAAGTGTTAAAAAAAGATATTTAGATTGCTTTAAATATTAATTTACCCCAAAGCCCAAAGTAAAACGTGACTTATTACAATCCTCATGTACGCAGTGTCACATATTTTATGTACCCCAAACCGAACACTGCACCACAGCGACAAGCACAGCTTAAAATAATGTGAGCACTTGAAAACATTTCAGCACAAATTAATCCGTTTTATGCCTGAATAAATCTGTCATGTGCCAAATGGTTCTCCAATTCATATTCCCAGTCACCGCAACATAAATACGAGGCCTTAAAGCCTCGTGGAAAACACTTCACTCAACAGCATCCAACAAATGAACTCCAAAAGCATGTCTAATAACTTCATTTAGTCTATTTCCCCCGAGTCACAAACAGCTGGACGGTAACGTTACCTCATAAATATCTTCATACTTGACATTCTCAACTAGTTTCCACAGCATGGTCGCTTCTCCGGTGTCGGTAAACCGAATGCAGCCAAGTGAAGAAGGAATGCCTCAATTCTCTCTCTCTCTCTCTCTCTCCCTCTCTCGCTCTCTCTCTCTCCCTCCCTCCCACCGCCCTCCGTACCTTCAGACAGGCTTTGTGAATGGGGAACCCCTGTATGGACTCCACTGCTGTAACATTATATAATAATAATATAATAATAATAATAATAATAATAATAATAATAATAATAATAGGGCGGGTTAAAAGCAGCAAGTAACTTTAATACACAAGTGTGGTGTGTATCTTAGTACACACCACTCAACCACACATAGATTGTTTACTTGTTGGACACTTATGCAACTCTTATGCATTGTCAGATATTTTGTGTAACTTGACTTTCATCTCTTTCACTGTAAATTTTTCTAATCATGTGTGGTTAAAAAAACAACTAAATTAATTAAATAAAAATGATTAATTAGGTCGTTATCTAATGGAACACTAATGGGATACTTAGTAGATTTCTACATACACAGGTGACAATGTCATAAAGTTTAATTTTTTTTCTCAACATTTCTTTTGCATCTATTTCGTAATATTTCTTTATATAAAACATACCCATAAAATCCATATAATTATGTCTTTTACAGTGTTTTTTTTTACATTTACATTATGATGCTATACTAAACAAACAAACAATAAAAACCCAGCAGTCTTCCTGAGGAGTTTCATGGCTCTAGGCATACATTTTCCAATGTTTTCTTCTGAGCCCCACCAGAGGCATGAACACCATCCTTCCCAAAATATGATGATGTTTCCTCAGAAAAAAAAATCCCCAGTGAGTTGATGGGTTGATATGTTTTTGTTGTTGAATATGAAAGATTTATATCATTTTCACCAACATAAAACTGGTTGATCAGTGAGCTCTTGTGCCATGCATTTGGTTTCCTCCACTCATCCATTTGAGCTGTTCCCTCTGTACAGTTGCTTGCACTGGAGTGATTATACTGTGCTATAGAATGTTGAATTTGCAGGTCACAAATAAACAGACCCAGCAACATGACTACAGCATAAGGCTAAAATCTGCACTAAAACAAGAGGGATTTTTACACCTTCTCACAGAAATGGGCTGGCATGTTTTAGTTTTACTAACTGCTTTAAGAATTTTAAACTACAAGCCATATTTACTATTACATTAATACAGATTCTTGTTCTGTGCACTTTAACTGCTTCGAATCACCAATTAGCCAATTAACATGCAAGTCTTTGGACTGTGGGAAATCCACTCAGTGACTGGGAGAACATGCAAACTTTGCACCGATATGAGCCAGAAACCTGTTTGTTGTGAGTGCTAACGACTACACCACCACATCACCCACAGGGCAACAGAGCAGGGTTTAAACAACACCTCAAAAATGTTCAGGTGTGGTCATTTATTGCACTGCTATTTTATTTTGGGTATGATGTGACACCATATACTCACAAGTTCCCATAGCATTGACTTTTATGGAAAAAGATGGGTTCTGACATACAGTGAGGAAAAAACAAAGGAAAAAATGCATTGGAATAATTACACATCCACGATTAGGATAGAAATATAACATTAAGCTCCTGCTCAGCCTGTGTGATGTGTAGTTACAGGTGTGCTTTATATCGACCCAATCTGGGCACATTGCTGCCTGTAACAAGATCAGATGCTGCATAGTAAAAGGGACAGATCAGCTTTAATATAAGGCATGCTCAGTATGGATACAATTTTCCATTAGCTCCTTCAAAATCATATTATCATCATGACTGACATTAACTAGCACATTGTGAATCACATCATCATCCCAACAAATCTGTTTTATGGTGTTTATGTGTCACTATTACAGATCTCACACTGGAAAACTTGTTGATTTGAGTTGTGAGAGGCAGTTTCTCTGTGGCACTAAATGAATATGGGGCATGAAGGTAAACGGTGATTATGAGTTATTTTCTCATCCTCTTGCACAGCATCGTGTGATGTGATGAAAGCAAAAAGGGTAGGACAGAAAATTATTCACATTTTCTGTCAAAGCAAACACTTGCAGAGTGTGGACAGCACAATGCAGGTGATTATTGAGCCTTCTTAATGCACTTTGGTGATTTGCCATGGTTCATAATTCCCTGGCTTGATAGATTGAATTTGATACCATTTGTCTTTCTATGTTTTTTTACCCTTCCATTTGTCTTCAGTCTGAACCATTCAGTGTGAACGGCACACTGCTTTTTGTAAAATTTGCACAAAATTCCTTATTAAATCCATAATAAACAAAAATAATCTTTGCAGCCAAATTCAATCATAGCAGTCCCATGCTGTAACCCAAGAGAATTTGCCCAAGTGTGTGTAAATTGCTCCCCCTAGTGCTGTTACACCATACATGCACTTTTTCTAATTCAAAAGACCTTTCATGGAATGCTGGATTTCTTCCTAAGATAACAGGTTATGACTGCGAAGGAGAATTATTTTAAAGATGAAAAGACTGAGTTAATTTGGCTAATGTCAACTCAAGGCTTTTATACAGTATTGTGTTGTAATATGCATACACATGTGTGTTGATAGCTGTTGTAAAATATGACTTTGGTTTAGCTTCAGTTCTTAAATCCAGTTCAAATGATGAGCTCATGAAGTTGTCTATATATATGTCAGTGTACTGTCCTGGTACATATATGTGTGTTTTTTCTGACATTGTTGCCACATTTGAGCTCCTTCGATGCCTAATGCAATAAATAAAAAAAATAAAATAAATAATATTAAGGGAAAAAAATTTCACTGGGGATACCAGACATGAATGTTTAAGGAGCGCGGCTGTTCCTGTTTTCTCTGCAAGGCCCTGCTGCCAAAGATCTACCCATCTTTTTTTCCTCCTCCTCTCTCTCTCTTTCTCTCTTTCTCTCTCACGCGCACACACACACTTACATGTGTATACAAACACACACATGGCAGGACATATGACTGTCAGCAGTAACAGATGTCCTGACAGTCTGGAAGTCTGGAGGCATGGTTGTGGTTGTTATCCTGCAGGGCTTTGACACACGATGTATCAGCATACATTACACAAATGCCACACTAATACTGCTTTATGTGCTCCCCACTTTTACACGCAACAAAAAATCAGTGGTGTTTGTTTAATTTTGACTTCCTCTGAGCTTTCAGACAGGAGGATGGTTTGTTTGCGTCCACCTGTCTGGCCTGTTGTTTAGCTGTGCTGCAAGTTTGCACGTCTGTGAAGATTTTTCTTTCAACCTTTGGAATCATTGGAATCATTTTATAGGACACTCTGCACGCTTTGTGCCATAGTACCAAATCATATAAACACTCGTGCATTTACATAATTACATTAGGCTATTGTTGCTCGGGGAAAATTGGCATAATAAATATGATGAATAACTGAGTATGATGCTTAAAAGTGCGAGCAATTAAACTTCTCATATTTAGTTGTTTTCTGGCCACAAACAGTGGATGAGGTTAGAGAAATACTCCACAGAGATGTTAATAATTGTCTCTTTATATTTAAAAAGGAATGATGCAGAAATTAATTAATGCAATTATGATAAAATAAATAATGAACCTATAAGATGACTACACTTGGAAAAAATTATAGATTTTTTAATTAGTATTAACTTGGATTACCATAATATTAAATTAGAAATGTTGTGTACTTATAGTTGTATTATACAGTGCTATTTTCTTGGAGATACGGTACTGTGCAAAAGTCTTGAGTCACCTTCATGTCTTTATATTTTGTTAGTAAAATGGGAACTAGGTGCAGCGATTTATTGAAACATGTGCAAACATACAATAAGGCAAAACAGAGTTTGTAAAATTCTAACGAGCTGGAAGTCAATACTTGGTATGACCACCTTTATTCTTCAACTCAGCCTGAACTCTCTTAGGTAAGCTTTCTTGTGATTTAGGAATAGTCCTTAAATAGTTCTCCCAAGCTTCTTAAAGGACTTCTTTGGATGTTGGCTGCCTTTTGTTCTGCTCTCTGTCGAGGTGATCCCACACTGCTTCATTATTGTTGCTCTCTGGACTCCATGGAGGTCAGTCCATGACTGATGCTGCTTCACTCTGTGTATTTCTATCCAGGTATACTTTTATTGCATTGGCAGTGTGATTGGGATCACTGTCATGTTGATGGTATTGCATGGTGCATCAAAATCTGATGGTACTTTTATGTGTTCCATCAGATTTTGTCAAGATCTCCAACACCACAGCACAGAACCATGACAGATCCTACGCTGTATGTTACAGATGGCTGTAGACACTCACTGTTGTACCTTTGCCCTGACTGCCTCTGTACACATTGATGGTGATTTGAACCAAATAGTTCAAATATGGGTTCATCACTCCATAAGAGTTGCTGCCACTGATTTTTATTCCAATTTTTGGCATACTTGGGCATACTTTTCTTCCTGTTTTCCTTCCTTATGGCTTCTTGGCAGTCTCCGATCCACTGAGAGCATCTAATGAGGCTTCGGTGAACATTAGATATATCAACCAAAGGGCTAGATGCATCTAAAATTTTTTGCTGTTTTTCCACTTCTTTTTGTCCTCCACTTGTCCTGTTTCCTCAGATTTTTTAAGGAGACACTGAACACCATGCTGAGGTATATTTTCAGGATTTTGCTAATAGGTCTCTAGAATCACCTTGTTTGTACACAAATACAGTTTATACCCGTCAAACTATGTTGTCTTTGGCATTTTTCATAGATTCATTGAAATACATTGGAACACACTTTTTTGTGACAACCTTCTAGTAACAAAGTGCCTAAAGATACAATTTAAAACTGGTTATTTGCTAAGTTGTCTGTTATGTAAAGACACAAAGTATTCACCCCTTGAGTTGGGTACCTTTTTATGCTTGAATTCACAGGTCAAGCAATAACAAAAATAGTCAAGTACAAGGACTGGACTGAAAATGAGTGAAAAAGCAGCCGTTGTCCAGAGAAAACTTTAAAAGACCTCCAGAAAGCCCAGAGAACTACTTTTAAAGAGCCCTTTAAAAATGTCTGCCTCTCTGGGTGTACATTATTTTGAAACAGGAGGTGGCTCAAGCCTTTGGTAGCATTGTAGAATATTATAGAGAATTTATTTGTAAAACTAATTCAACGCTGAAGGTGTCATCACAAGGGTTAAGAAAAAAAAATCAGATTTGGAGTTGCAGTTCATCTAGTGACCACTAGGTCGCACTAGAACACCACAGAAAGCAGGTGATGGGGAACTATAAAGCAACATAAATAGCTGGATTCCGATTTGACTGATAAACCATCAGAACAAAGACTGACAGTGTGGACTCAGGTAAAGGTTCTGAAGAAAGAAAGCATATTTTTTAATGACCAATTATCATCAGATTTACACTTTAAAAAATACACTTTCAACTGAACAACAAGACACAACAGGCTCAAGGTTTCCTCCAAAGTAACATAAGAAAACACCATTATTCAGTCAGTAGGTTTGCTTCTGTTTTGGGATACTCACTGCTGGCAACATGGTTTAGTCCAGAAAAATGTCAAACAAATCATAACAATGTCCAGACATGAGTAACGATTTAAGTAATAATTAAGCAGGAATTGTTGCATGTTTAAAGAGACAGGAGACATTAAAAAACCGCCGCATCTCTCATCAAAAGACACAAGTTTGCATTCCCTCAAACATATCCACCAGTCCTTTATGCCTCCCAGGATCTGACAAATGGAAGCAGAAACAGTTGATCATCATTTCATGGAAAACAGGGTGCTCTGTCTGGTGTCTTACAGTCCTAAATGAATTGCGGTAGCTCATGAGGTGTGTGTACTGTGCAGCTGACAGGCAGTGATGGGGACAGTAAGCAGGACGGTAGCAGAGCAGAAAAGGCCTGGGACTGAACAGGATCAGGACAGAGGAGGAAGAGGTTTTAGCAGCGAATCTGGGGAAGAAGAGAAGGTGGAGGAGGAGGTTTATAGCTTCAGAGACTGGAGAAATGGGGCTTAGAAGTTAGCAGAGTTTGGTATTCGTGACTGTGGGGCTCACTCAGCAGGAGTTATAGTCCCACTGAGACCTCAGACAGTCTAATTCATGCCCATATAAATGGCTGTATTCATTGCATGCTTTTCTGGTTGGGAGATGTACACTTTTAGTGTGTGTTCTGCATATTAAACATTACTGCATGTAAAAGATCAGAATTGCAGTGAGATTAACAGTAAAAAAAGAGTGTATATAAATCACAAAATAAACAACACGCCACACTGAAGGCTGAAGAACAGAGTAGTAAAACAGACACTATACTCTAATTCCTTATGTGGCGATAACTGAGTGTTGCATTGTAACACGATCAATAGCCTGTGTGAATTATGCATCAGCTGCCCCATCACATTATGCATTGCTGTTGTCAAGCTTGTGATTCATTCTAGTCCGTTTTTCAATTTACAGAAACTCTGGCAGAGGCAACGTATCGATTTCATTTTCCTGCTAATTTTGATCAAGCCGTTCATTATTCTGATGTGGGGTCAGCGGGGACGTCTTTCTCAGGGATTACATGTTTATCACGCAGCGCAATAACAAACAAAAGTGAGATTAGGTTGTGACGCCCAAGTGTATATTTGCATATGTGTAGCTGTCTGCGTGTGTAGGTGTTTATAGTATATACCTCTGTCCCTCAAATGAGCTGCAGCAGCCATCAAAGAACCAGTTCAGAAAGCTGCTTTGTTTCATAGACTTTTCTCTCTTACATCTTTGTACACACTGCAGCCGAGTACCATGAGTCTGATTTTATATCACACTGATTCTTTTGTATCAGCTGCTTACGTGACTGATGTTCCTGATGTTGCTGAGATTGAAAACAACTGAAACATGTCACTCCAAAAACACAACAGTAGGATCTGTGATGTGTCTGTAGCTTATTAAATCTCAGGAAAAATGTCTCGAATCAAATTTGAACCCTCATGTACTCATTTAACTCTTAAAGCAGCGGTAAACTCGGGCTCTCTCATCAGATCAACTTTCAAATCAATCTTCTGTTTGGCAGGTGCCATCAGCCACCTCTATAAAAGATTTTTGCAACATAATAATCGTGGCCCAAAGAATCCATAATATTGCTTTTTATTTTCTTGCAATATCTACTAAAAGTGCTATCATGTCATTTGTCTTCTGTCTCCTTTGTTGACAAATAAATAGCCAACGTATGAGTTAACGTTATATAAGATAGAAGATTATTCACAATATGTGCAGTTTTATCATAAGTACCAGTGTGTCGTGGCATCATTCTCCAGTCTGACACAATGAAGCATTTCAGAACCGATTATAAAAGAGGATTTTAGATCAACGCCATGAAAGCTGCTCTTCTGCTATTTGTGACAGAACCTTTAAAGCAACAATAGAAACACAAAGTGAAAATGTGGCTTCAGCTTTTGTAGTGGATTTACCACCAGTGTGGGTTTCTGTTTATGAAATCTTTAAATATGCTTGTTTTGTCCAATCTAGGTTGTAAAAAACACTCCAGTTTTGATAGAAAATCGTAGGAAAGCTGCAGAACTTTGAGGCTGGAAACAAGGAGGCAGTTTTGCATCTTTCATTTAGGATAATCAGAATTTTTGACAGTTGACTGTCTGCCTGCTGACAACAAAGTAATTGACGTTCAGCTCCAACATAAAATGTTGTAAGAATTGCTTGATAGTGATATGAAAGTTTGCCTTGCTGCTGTCTTTTGAGTTGTCGGAGGACTGGGTTAGTCTTTTGTTACCATTAACCATACCCCCACCTCCACCGCGCTGCACACGATCACTGAAACCCAGAAATAAAGAAATGGTTTATGGATTTAACTCAGTCGTGTTACGTCAAGCGGTTCCCTAAAATATCTAGAACTGGGTTTATTATATAAGTTTTTGTAATTCCAGCTCAAATATTTTGGTAGTTATTCCACCTTGCTTATCGCTGCTTTTGTATTGTGCGTATATCTTCATTTAGTGGTTTAAAAACACTCGAAACAATTTTAGTTAACCTTTAAAGCTCAGGGGTTGTAGACACTTGCGTACCTGAGGGAAAACACCGACTGCACGCTTTTGTATTTGGATGACAACGCCATCTGTCAAATACCAGGCCGAACAATAACAGTAATCCTGGGAATATACTGATATTCTGCTCCCGTGTCACTTCCTTCCTTTACATCTCTCTTAGCCACCATTACTTTCCCACCTGAGGCTTTGCTTGCACTGATTCAGGGTGACAAACCGGTGCAGGCATCACTGTAAATGCATCCTGTCTGATTATGTATTTTTGTGTTATGCAGCGAACGTGACCTCCTTTCAAATGAATGGAATATTAAAAAGTAAACAGAACCTGCAGAGCCCGGATGGAGACGCCAGCAGGCAGCTGCTCCTCTCTGTTTTATCATTAGATATTTTTTTTTGAAATATAAATAAACAGAAAACCTGACAGAAGTCGCTCAAACAAAGAAAGCACACATGCTCGTGAACACAAAGGAGGCTTTTGAACTTTTTCTGTAGGTGGAGCCTTTTCTCGCAACATTAGAGAGGAACCCTGGCTTTCAATAAATTTAACACTATGAACTTGTATGGATAATTCACTCTGGCTGCTTTGATCCAGACTGCCTCTCTTTAGTCTGTACTTGCTCTGTCGCCTCCTTCTGTATGTTTTATATGTGGAGCGTGTGTATCGGTGTGTGCGTGTGTTTGTGCAGGACATATAAAGGTAAATTGTAGAACACGTAGCAACTGTCTTTATTGAACACCAGCATTTTAGAAGGTAGGGATTTAACATATATATCGTTGAAAGCCTACAAGAAAAGTAATTTAAATATTTATATATATCTTTACAAATGTTCATGAGCGAGTCAGAGAGCTCGTGTCGGCTAAACTTGCGATCTGGGGAGTGTACAAAGATAGACATGCACAGGGAAGAGTAATGCTGGCAACTGCAGAGTCACCTTTTACAAAATGGCTGAGTTGGATCCGTCTCTCTCGCTTTCACTCTCTTTATCACATTCACACTCACGCACACCACAGTGAAGCCTACCCCAGGCAGTGGCTTCCATCAGTGTCACATCCAGAAACGCTCGCTTAGTCTTTCATCCGCATGGTAAACATACAGGCTGTTATGGCACTGATTGTACGGTGTAAAAATGAAAAAAATATGTCTGCTTGGCATTGTTCAAGTGCTCATACAGGTGAAGGGGGTGTGGCTGTGTGTGTGTGTGTAGTGTTAAAGACCGTCTGTATGTGTGCGTCAGGGTTTGGGTCAAAGCTGCATTCAGTTTTCTGTTGTTAAGGATGTCTGGGAGATTAAATTATTTTATTTCAGTCAGATGGAAATTGCACAAAAAGCAAAACTGTGACTTGTGTGTTTGATATCTCTTATTGTTTAAATAAAAACACATTAAATGATTCTTCAGAGGGAAAAAAACAGCTCCAGGTTTTGTACTTTTGCAGAGTATCCACACCTGAATTAACTGGATTTAGATTACATCCCCACAAACCCTGAGTGTGTGTGTGTAATATGTACCCCTCTAACCTGTCCTGGGAAACTGTGTTGTTTACTTCCTGTTTTGAGAATTAATAAATAAAGAAATAAAGTACTAGATGAGTCACAGCCATCTCCATGGCAAGGCTCCTCTCTGTCACGACACACACACATACCCACGCACGCGCACACACATTTACACTGGATGTGTTGTTTTCGCTCACACATCAGGATGTCTTGCTTGGGACAGTTCAGTTAGTGTTACATTTCAACATAAGATAAATAAATAACAATAAATAGGAATTGTCCCAAAGAAGATACAGCAATGCATGGGAAATAACATCCCCTTTCAGAGTGCACACGTTCACACACACTCACACACGCACACTTCTAAATGCAGCGCTCCAAGGCACGGGGACCGGGTGGGTGGGGGCTACTCAGTCTTTTCTGTTTTCCCGTCTTTGCTCTGGGGCTCGGCTGTTTTCCGGAGCTGCGTCTTTTCTGAGCTGTTGTTGATCTGTTGGTCGCCGGCTCCGCTCGTTTTCCCACTCGAGGTTTTGTCCAGGTAGTTGAGCATCTCGCTCAGCACTGTCTGGAAGGTGCTGAGAGCTGCACAGACCGCCGGCGTGCCAAACCCGTGAGTGATCAGACTGCCAGGGAAGAGAGGGAAATGATTATTAGAGCGATGACAAACCAAAGAAGTGAAGGTTAAATGAATCAGTGGAACTGTTGGGGGGTTTGTATGACAGTAACAGCTGAAGTGGCGCAGATTTTCTCACACCTGCGGTGAAACCTTCCTCCTGCATTATGGAGCTTCAAATCCTCTGAAAGAAGTTTCTTTAGTCTGTCAGAAAAGCCTCTCTGTGATGCTGTGTGATGATCTGTTTCCACAGCAGTTTACTGGGAAACACAGAGTTTCTGCACCTGTTTTAGCAAAGGCCTGAACACTGTCCAGCTTAAACTATGAAATACAGATTAGAGCTTTACCGATGAGTAAATTTCACATAAGATTGTTGTTGTTGTTCTTGTCTAACGTGATTCTAATCTTGGCTGTTGAACTGCTGGTGATGTCTTAATAAAATTCACTTTAGGCTTTTATCACTTTTCAAAGAGACACTTCTACAAAAAAAACGTTTGAAAAAAACCATTAGTGGCGTTAGACACACTGGCTAAAAGTCATATCATATCCCCATATCTGTTTTTGTACTGATAGTGGTATTTGTAGTGTAGTGATAGTCCTAGCCAACAGTGTTTTTGTAGTTTATTTGAGATAAACTCTCTTTTCAAAGTCAGTCATCCGAATCTGAACATTCGTTACATCACCAATTTAAAAGCGCTACAAAAATGCAGGATTATGATACAAGGCAAAATGTGCATTGAGACGCTTTTTAAGAATCAGCTTTTAAGCCTGATATCGTTTCTTCTGTCCTATCAGATCACCATGCCGGTTTGTCCAGAGCTAAATAGCTGCTCGTCCCTGAGCTCAGACCCTTAAGTTGGCAGAAGGATGTTGTTGTTCAATCTGTCACTTTCTTTCTACCACTGAGCTCACATCCTGGTTCTGTGCCCAGCAGTCTACACTACAGCTCCCTTCAGAGGTCTGATAAGATGTTGTATATTCTGCAAATGATGACGCCATAGATGTGACATTTCTGCTAACAAGGCGCTGTTTCCTCCTCCTCTGTCAATTGTGCCAAATATCAAACTGCACAGCTGCATCTTTCTAAAATGGCAGAGAGGTCAGTGGGAAAACACAGAGCGAGGCTCTGCAAGAAAACTGTCTTCGCTCAGTAGATTTAGTGCCGAGAGTGACTCAAGATTGGCAACATCCTTAAGAAAAAAAAAAGAGAAAAGCTCCATTATTTTCTTATGCGTGTCACACGTGTTACCTGAAGTGTGTGAGGTGTCTCTGGATGTCCAGGTCCAAGATTGGTGTTGGTCTGGAGGAGCCCAGAGGAGAGCGATCTTGGCTCAATAAGTCCTGGAACTCCTTACAGATTTGCCTGATGGACAGAAGGAGGGACTGAGGGTTTACCATCTGTCTCCAACAAAACCATCACAATCTCAGAGGCTTTTTTTCTCCCTTTTCTGCACCCACCCTCATCACTTTGGATCCACCCACATGCAGATTTAAGTTACTTCCACTGGTTCATTGTCTTTCCTAACATGATACCAAAGATTCTGCACCACGCAGCATTTTCTGGTCTTGTCTTTTTGCATTTCAGTTAGCATTATAGCAACTCTTGGGCTGATTTTATTGGAACAAAATCAACTTATCTGGAAAAGAGTGGGAGTTTTATTTCCCCTTCAGCACATTCAGAATACAGTTTATACTGTAAGAAGGAACTACAAATAAAGCTCTTACAATTATATAAATATAAGCGCTAACGCCTGAAACGTGGGAACATGATATTTTAAAATCCACATACAGTAGGTGTTACATGCAGGAAACTGCTGTAAGGTGAAGGAGTTTACAAGAGTTTGAGCATGAAGTCACACCAAAACTTACCTACTGTTATTATATTTGCTCGTTAATCATTTTTCTGAAAGATTTTTCTTAAATCAAAGGATTGTAATGGCTGTAAATAGGAATATGTGGTTAAGTAAAATTTAAGGACACATCGTTAAGAAGAATATCTCTCCCTGACATTTGACAGGGACAGATTTGTCCAAGCCTTAAAGAACAGACAAACATTAAGTGAAACCTGATCACTCAGAAACATTCACATTTCCAGAATTTCAAAATAAAACCTATTCTGCGTGACCACGCAGTAGCAAACGTTTTTTTGTTTCTTGCCATCTTCTTTCAGTGTGTGTCATTACGCTTCATGTGTTTCGCTCACTTTGTAGCCAGGACCATCTTCTTGCGCGCGCTGGTTTCTTTCGGCTCACTGTGCTGCCTCGCCAAATGTTCACCCACTGCCTTACTGGGAAACTCTGTCTCACAGGTGTAGCCAAAGTCCCTCGCCAGGTGGAGCGCCTCACCTGAAAGAAAACAAAAGAGGAAAAAAAGACTGATGAGACAACAATTAAACTGTATTATGAAATTAATGTGGTGCAATATAAATTGAAAATGACAAAAAAAAAAAAAATGTGCAGAAAAGTTGCTTACCTTCCACCAGGGAGGTGAGCAGCGTTACGTTGGCGGCTTTCCTCCGTCCTGCTGGTAGGTTGAGCCCTAAACGGTCTAATTTCTCACGAAGACACCGGCCTCCATTCTTAGACTTTGCTCTGGAAACATATAGTAAAGAACTATGCATCACATATCCTACAAAGTCAATCAACTGAATTATACAAGACCCCAAAAGACTGAATATATGGAGCACAGCAGCAGGAGCAGAAGCAGCATCGATCAGCCGGTCATTTTTCATAAAACTAAAGTACAATCAAATTAATGTGAACTCCTTGTTCTACTGAAAAGGATGTGCTTAATTAAGTCTCACAAGAAACAAGGCAAGAATATGGATTTGTTTTGATGTGACAAAGCCATAAGGTTAAGGCAGAGGCACAAAGCTTCCACAGTCTTTTATGTTATTTTTTTTAAAGCATATGCGCTTCCTTCCTCTGCCATAAAACTTTAAAGCTGCAGTTCCACTCGAGACAACTTTCTGCACATTTCTGTTGTTCTTTGTGAAGTGATTATTATTAAATGACGCAACATAATTAAACACATTCCAGATACTCATCTGTTAGAGATTCGCAGTTTATATTCTCCACACGAGGATCAACAGTAGCTATTTGCACATTTATCTTATTTTATTTTACTTTGTTGATGCCTCATCTTGTAGGACCGGCCATATTCTCTGTGCTTGCTCGTTCCTCTTCCCCCCTTCCCTTTCTCTCCACCTCATCAATAATACAGCGCTGGCAACTCTTGCTTTCCTCTGGTTCCTCTGATCCTGGCATGCTTTGGCCTGGTCTCGCCTCCCTCTGGCTCCCTGGGCATGGCGGCGCGTGCAGCCCCGGCCCTCATTCGCCTACAATAGTCTTTGTGGGCGCTGCTATATATCCTCTGTTTCATCTGAGGGCTACAAAGATTCAGCCAGCGCTCTCCAATGCTCACCAGCCAGATTTACACTTAAAAAAATATATATTTTCACTTTCAAAGTCCCCATCCATCACACTCACCTCCTTACTCCAATATCATTACATGCTGCTAGAATTTAACAGTGTGTGCACCAAAAGAGACATTGGGATTTTTCAGATGTTTTTACACCACAAGTATGTCAAAATGTTTGGTTTTTTTTTTAGAAATTGCTCTAATCTGCCAAATGAAGCCGTTAACAACCCTGCTGCTGATTAAACACATTTTCAAATTTGGGTTTCTGGCTCTCCGGAGATGATACTGATTAACCTGTAAAGTGATACTTCAGAACTAGACATCAGAATCTGATGAATGCCTGAAACTCATCAAGGCACTGGCCAGTGGTCACAGTGGATTTAGGATTTATTTGTGAGAGGATATTTTAGGCTTAGACTCTTAATGAGTTTGAAGTTCTTTAGAGCTGTAAGCAGCTCTGTCATAACAGCATATAGATCCATAATGTTGCAGTAAGATGAGACAGAAACTTCAGCCGCACTAAGAGAACTCTCAAAACAGTTGATAAGTCTGATTTGTCTTCAAACTGATACATCAATATACTCTCTTTAATCAGTGTAGTTATATTTAGAGACGCTGTGATGAAGCTTAGGCATATTGTCAGACTAATATCCTGTATGTGCATCATACTGACCTACGCAGTATGCCGCCCAGTAGGGAAGCATTGAGGCACTCTGGCGGGGACAGTCTTCTTTTCACCTCAGCGATGGTGACTTTGTACTTTGAGGTGGAACTGAGCAGCGAAAGCCGACCCGGTACCGAGCAGAACAAATCTGTAGGATTCACCACACATGTTCCCCCTGCACACAGAGACAGGAAGCTTGTTACAATAAGGTGCAAGAAAAAGCAGCATCACTGTAAAGGTTTGAAAGGACTAGTTTGCCAAGTTTAGGCTACTTTTTGCTATTCAGTGTGTTGTAAGAAGGTTGTACAAAATGTTCTAATGAAGGCAACAGCTTTGTATAATACACATTTAATGCTTTATTCTGTCAAAACAGAAAAAACAAGCAAAATACCCCCCAAAAACTGATCCAAGATCTGAATGCTACACTAATGTCTGTCACTGAACTGCAAGATTTTATCAATTTCATCAAGTATCAATACAAGATTTGCTCTTTAAGTTCTGCAACAAAAATGTTAGTTTTTACAGTAATAATGCATCAAGTCATATTTCATCAAAAAGCAACAAGATACTTAAAAAATGCATTCATTAAAAACGAAGTTGGACCTTGGAAAAAAAAATCTTGTTTCAGAAAACACATGAACATTTTGGTGACAGAAAAGAGTGCACAAAAGTATAAATCAGCAAGCATTCACTGAGTATTTGGATCAGAGTTGCTCAAATGACAGATTGAAATGTCTGCTTGGTCGGAAATCATGCAAATGTGTGTTTTTCTGTGGAAAAGTTTCACTGGATGAAGCTTTCGCTGAATGCTACCTCAGGGAGAACTGCGCAGAATATTTTGCACCTTTGTTCATAGAGGGTGGCTTCAGCTGTGTACACACTTTGCATGAGGTCTCCTTGGTTCTGATTTCAAAGAATCCCACATTTCAAGATGTGATACAAAGAATAAAAACCAACTGGGTGAACTGTGCACACATCAAACAGGAACTCTATTGTCCAATTATTGGTTAATAATAACAGTTTGCATCAGGGTGAATGATTTGGAAGGTCTTTCATATGATGATAAAACCATTTTGTTTGAGACAGTTTTTTTGCCCATCATGTCAGCCATACATTAAAGATTAAGCGTATTTTGTCCATACAGTTTTTTAAAATTTATTCCCATAAATTAGCTGAATTTGCTTAGTCGTTATATTAAGAAGGTGTATCATCCAAGAAAATTGTCCATCTTCTACAGCTTCCCTATATGTTTAAATGTAAATGCAATATATGTGTAAATATTATTAAATCAAAAATGAATCCCTATAATAATTGAGCATCTTCATTCTCCACAATCAATATGTGTCTTTCAGCACTCCTCACTAGTTAAATATTAAATGCTTTTATTACTGTGTACATATATTTATATGTCTGCTTCAGCATAACGGTTCTCTCTATGTAACAATAATCTGGTGTTTCTGCAAGAGGGGGGAAACAAAACCTTCTTTAAATCATCCACCACCAGCTACCATGTTGATTTCATTGTGTACTTGAGGCTCCTGAAAGTGTGAATAAATGATTTTGGTTGTGTAGTGAAGGCCCTTTCACATTATTAATTGCGTCTGAATCAGTGTTACTGGATCCTCCTGGAATTTATCGACTGTTCTGAGTGGGCCTATCGTTATTAAACTTTCACTTGAACTAACGTCCCAAGCAGCCGAAACGCAAGGTTTCTGTCTGATGTACTGTAGGCTATATTCTATTATTCATCTGCCTCATTATCAAATCTAACAGCAGGGTGTGTCGCGTTGTTATTAAGGCGTGCTGGATATGATGAAATGGAGAAAAAAGGATGCCATTTAGGCCGAAGAGAACAATGCTGCAGGCGAAGATTGGCTGCACACGCCAATCTCTCTCTCTCTCTTTTTTTAGGGCACAATTTGGCCACCAACTAAGCCTCATATATGACCAGCTGTAACCCATATTTCTGCTCTCAGAATCTATTATTCACAATCTGCTGAAATGTGCTAGATTCGCATCATTTTCTGGCCACAGGAAGGGTTGAGGTTAGACATGCAGCCTCAAAAACATGTCATCCGGTCTGAGCACCATGGACAGCGGCTCGCACCTTTCATTCCAGCACCTGGACAGCGACTCATGCCCACAGCACAACTGTAACATCATAATGGTGTGGAAACAAAAGCCTGTTGTACTCCAGCGGGCACCACTTTGTACAAGACTGTATGGGACCTGTGTTTCACTCAGGCTGTCAAAAAATGGACGGTTGCAGGTCGAGGGAATCGATTGATACTTTTGGTTAAGCCTGAGCCCCGGTGTGTGCGTGCGCGTGTGTTTGTATGCGCGTGTGCGCGGTCCGGCTTGCCCGTGTCTCTATAAGTGACACAAACCGGGCAAACCTGTCTGTCAGACTCACGCGCTCTGACAGGGGCGCGCGTCTCTGAAAGCCGCGGGTTCACATCATATTAATTCCCCTAAAAATGTTTTGATTCAAAGTAGTTTGTATTTTATGTTGCCAAGGGCAATCGAAAAGAGCTATTGCCGGTAGTGCAGTCAGTGGAGCGCGCGGGCCCAGAGGCGATAACGGTATTTAAGCAACGGAGAGTAGCCTCGGGCTGCGGCGCGAGCGGCGGGCGGGATCACACGCGGAATCAAGCGCCTTTTACGAGTTTGCCACGAAAATTAAAGAAAAAGAGACAAGGGCCAAATGCCATTCTCCTCATATTTTAACAACAATGTTTATAGCTCCCCCCAAAAAAGCCCGCCAATGTCTTGACAGAAGAGAGGGTTGTGCGTGCACGGGATGTGGTAGCGGGGGCGCGCGTCTGACAGATCGGCTTGATCTGTGAAGCTGCTGTTAGAACTGAACTGGAAAAGGGATAGCAGGGTGATTAAAAACACAGACGACTCCTCCTAAGTAGGATCCGCATTTCTTGAGTGATTTTCTTTTGAAAAAGGTTATGTGAATATTCATGCCGCCAAAGCCGCAGTCAGAAAGAACAACATTAATATGATCTCGGCTGAATCCGGGGCCCCGCTCGGCATTAGCATATCAAAGCGTCCGCCCGAGGCGAGAGAAGCTATCGATACGGGAGCGGGAGGTAAAGCAAAGATTATTGGTTGTGATGGTTGCAGCGGCTGAGCTCAGGGCCAAATACGGCGCACCATTAACCGAAAGTGATAGCGAAGGGATTCCCGCGTCAATCCGAGAGAAAAGCCCCAACACCTAGGCAGAGCTGATGAAAAATTAAACCCGAGACACAGCCTTTCCTCTCAGTGTGGAAAATTGCACACAGTCCCCTCTAAAAAACATTAAAGTAAAATAAAATAAAAACAATGCTTTTCATGGAGCAAAAGATCCACAGCGTGTTCAAACCCACTCGTGAGGAAATTGGCTGGCCTGCTTTGGGTGGATGCAGGCCGGGGAACACATCCACAGCTTCCCCTTGGAAAAGCTAACCTTAGCCGCCACATATTAGGTTGCTGTGCCAGATTAAACACACAGGTACTAACACATAAAAACAGCAGCTGCATTACAGACACACAAACCTGACTGCTCTTCTTTGTATCCCACAAAAAATTAACTTGTAAATAAAAATAAAAAGTCCACAAATGCAGCTGCGTAATTATTAAATACTCGGTTACTTTCTGGCCATTTCAAAAATATTTTTAAATTACTATAAATGTACACATTTATAAACATTAAGAGGATACAGACTTGTGTTGTTAAATTAAACCCAAATCTTACTCAATTGTAACAATATTTCTCTATTGTAATAATATTGATTATTTAAATCTGCTTTCATATAGACTTCTGCGTCATTTTTCTTTTTCTTCTTTAAATCGACACTGAATTTATGATAAATCAACCATGAATATTAAATTAATAGCATATAATATTATTATTACATGAAAACAAACGCAAGCCGTCAGTCTTATAAAATATTACCCACACGTCTGACTTCAAAATAAAAGCTTCTGGCGTAACTTTAGTGTGACAGGGCGTGTGTCAAATGCGCGTTTAAGTACAAGGCCTATAGGTAACTGTATCAGTACACTAGAAATATAAGTCATCACATTAATTCGTGGCATTTTAATCATGTCGGCAACACTCAAAGCCAGGGTTTGGTATGACTGGTGTTTAAAAAAAAAACGTGGGTGTTGAGTGACATGCTGGAAGTGGGGAGCACTGCTTCTGCGCCTGTACAGCGCTGCTGTTTAAATAGGCGACAAATCGGGGCCGTTCCTGCTGTAGCGTGTTGACAGCAGACAAGAGAGAGTGTTCCGCCTGTTTGTCTGTCTGCTCGCTGTCTTGTCGTGTCGAGCCCGTGAGTGTTCACGGCCTCCGGTACAGCAGCAGCAGCAGCAACAATAACAACAACCGCAGCAGAGAATAAACGGGGGCCTTACCTCTCCGGATGACGCCCCCTTGGCCGTTCAGCACGAGCCCACACTGCGCTTCCACGGAGCCCTGCGGAGACACGCACTCATTAGGACGAGCGGGGAGGTGAAATCACTTTAACCAGATTCTTTTTGTACACCGCTGGAGCTTCCCAGCTGCCAGGCTTCAGATGCAGCAACAATTAGTGCGGTTTGTTTCTTTTTTCTCCGTATGCGGTGAAGTCATTCTTTAAGGACATCCAGGACATGAATCCCCGTTTTTTCCCCTTCTTTTCACTTGCAGCCACACACTAAAACCCAAACTCATGCAGACACAGGAGTATATCAGAATAAATAAAACGGTGATAACAAATACTTGGCATGTGTTGCTCGGTTTTATGTATTTTCAAGATCCATATACAGTGGAAACAAAGAATACAAATCTAAGTGAAATGTCAGGTTTGAAAGTAACACCATAAAGCTTCTCTGTGCCCGTGCAGACATAGATCAGTGCCTCGATCCTGTAATGCATAAAAATGATGCATTCTTGTAGTTTTAAATGACTCGCCCATTTTAAATGAATTTTGAAGGCTTCCAGGTGTGTTTAATTCTTAGGGCCCTGCAGATTTATCCTGTGACCTCTTTGGAATGCCGCGACCCACAGGTTGAAACCCACCACATCTATACCATTAAAACTCCTTCAAAGCACCGCAAAGTTCACAGCAGAAAGAGCTTGGGAGGGGAAAAAAGCACCTTACTGAGTCCAAACACTGGCCCCTATTGCACGCCCTTTGAGGAGTTTTCTAGTGTTGGAAGCCTTTTTGTTAGAAAGTGTACATCACTTAGCAGGCTTTGAGTAAAATTGAGGGCACAGCGAAATAAAGCATGCAGCTCACGGCTCACCCAGAAACGAGCTTAATTTGAAAGGCTTCAGGCTATAACCGAGGACAGCACAACTCACGCAGACTCAAAAATGAGCAAAAGGTGTGCAGAATTTACTGCAGCCACCACCAACCTGTTGGGGCATCAGTGTCTGTGTACACATAAGCAACCAGGGTTCAGCATATATGTAGGCCCTACGTGCACGAAAACCTGTTACCTCCGCCATTTTTTAAGACGCAGATCAGACTCGCGTGCTATCAACAATGTCATCAAGAAAGGAGAACACGCGCTTTTTATTCAGAAAATGCTTAATCCCCCCGTGCGAGCCTCTAGGCCTGGCCCACGCAGAAGCCCCCGATTAAAATTAACTGGGAAAGAGAGCTTGTTGTTGCTCCTTCTTAACCAGCTCCTGCTCTGTTTCTTTTCTTCTATTCCGAAGCTAAAGTGATTATAAAATCAATATACAAAACGCAGAGGTCTTGCATGAATTAGCTTAGTGACGGTAGAAAGGTGTGGCAGCTGCTTTTGTTGAGCATGAAAATCTCTTTAACCCGCTCAAAGATGCGACCGGGCTGCACGAGACCATAGGCGCATCTGTTCCGTCCATACATCCGCCTCGTGCAAGCTCAGGTTCACGAGCCGTTTCTTTCTTAGCGTAAAAAAAGGGTCAAACCTGTTAAGCCTTTAAAAAAAAATCTCGAAACAATCTAATATTTGCATTAACGAGCGTCCATAAAATAAAATAAAATAAAATATGAAAAATGTTACGCAAAAATATGTTGCAATTATCAGTAAATTAAAATGTATTAAATCATATGCAGAAATCTTTATTTAGAATTTTTTTTTTTTTAAAAAAAACAGGTTGCATTATAAATTTATATCTATAAGCTCCTAAATGTATTTGAAGACTTATAATAATCCCTGGGTTATATTGCCACACCCCATATTATTTATTAACAAATATACATTTATATATCTATAAATATATTAAAAATATATAACATTATATATTTTTATTCCTTAAAATCATATGATTTATAAATATTGATGCCCTTTGTAGCACTAAAAAAGCACAATGTTGCGTTCACTGTATGCCTAAATATACCTCGTAATGAAAATGCGTCGATAAAAGCTCGAGTAGAGGTGGTAAATAGTTAACGCGACTGAAATTATGTGCCACTGTGTTAAATTGTGTTTAACTAGAGCCGCGTTTGAAGCAGCTCAGATGTCGCTGCATAAGTAACAAAGTTGATTGACGTTAAGTCGGTAATTGGATAAACTACGGTGCTTTATGGTGCTCGAGCAGGCCATTGTGCCCTGAATCCCGATCCGTTAATCCGCCCTTTACCGGAGAATAGAGCAACCAGCGGCTTTTCTTTGCCTCAACAGACAGCCGGACACACACACACACACACACACACACACACACACACGCTCAAGAACCGTGCGAATCCATTTTCATCTCGACCATTTCTTTACATCGAAAAGAATTATGTAAAATATGGGTCACGTGTGTTTGTGGAAAAATAAAGGGCGGATTTCACAATGGGATTGTATAGACTGCCAGTCAATTAACCTTTAGAAACAGGCTTGCTTTTCAGAGGCACTGTGCCGTGTGGACTTGACATTTACTTAGTCTGTTATAGTCA
The DNA here is from genome assembly GCF_001858045.2 of Oreochromis niloticus. Lineage (NCBI taxonomy): Eukaryota > Metazoa > Chordata > Actinopteri > Cichliformes > Cichlidae > Oreochromis > Oreochromis niloticus. The sequence continues at coordinate 17,099,601 of NC_031980.2, read as the reverse complement.
CGTTTGCTTTGGCACCAAAATTATCTCAAGATTATATCCATTATGACTTACAAAAAAAAGTAGGACAGAGTCGTTGGATGGGGATAACTACAGACCAGTGCAGCTTTGTGAGTGTCATAGACAACAGACAGATGAGGCAGACAGGCAGACAGACAGACATCTGGCGCTGTCTTTCTGTTCAATATTTTGGGATTGCTGTGCTACAAAAGGGGGGTAAAGTTTTTCAATAGTAGGCCAGTGGGGCAGGGATACTGGGGCACTGGGTCTTGTGACAGCTAAGAGGGGCTGTTGCCCTTCTGTATGCTATTGTTGGCTATCCTATATGGAGGAGACTTAATAAACCGGAGAAGAGAAGCCGAAGGAAAGGGGCACAATAACGTGTTCGAGCCGTGTGGAGAAGAGAGTGTAGAAAGAGAGGTGTGGAGGCCGCCGGTACCTGCAGGTCGTCCGCCGCGGGCGGAGGGAGGCCCAGGCCAGCGGCGGGCAGCAGCCTCTGGTCCGGGTGGTGCATACCGACGCCGTAGGCCTGTGAGCCGTGTGACGTCATCAGCGACAGGTCATGGCGCCGGTAAGCGTCGAGGCAGCCCAGCTCGCGCCGCTGCTGCTCGTCCAGGCACGAGGACTTGAGGGCCGAGCGCGCGTTGTGCAGGTTGATGAAGTCGGCGGGCTCTCCGTGGTGGATCTGCTGGTAGTACTGGCCCGAGTGCAGCGAGTTCAGGCCGTAGGCCTCCGGGGCCACGGCCGGGTGGGAATGCTGGAACTCGTAGTGGAAAGACTGGTGGTGGAGGGGCGTGTACTGGTGGTTGGCCGAGAAATAGGGTGAGGCGAACTCCGTCCCCGCCGGTGCCGGGTAGGTGAGCGGGGAGGAGGAGGAGTAGGCGACCGAGGAGTTGGCCACGGACTCCAGGCAGCCGAGCTGCATGAGCCGGTAGCTGTTTGATCCGTCGTGACGTATCTACAAGATAATAAAGAGACGGGGAAATATATGAGCCGTGTCATTTAGCATCAGCCGGTGTCTCCTCTCTCTGCCTCCCAAACACACTCAAAAACACAACTCACACACTCAAAGCGCTTTTTTCCCCCCCACTTTAAACCACCTGAAGGAGATGTCATTTCCACACGCCCGGGAGGGGAACGAACGCGCGGCAACAGGAGCCATCGGTATTTTTTTCCTCCTCCCTTTGGCATGCCTGTCACTCTCCTCGCAGCGTTTTAAAAGGCGTGCTGTTATATATTATTATTATTACCGAGCTGCTGGCAAATTTACTGTCCCAGCTCTCTCGCTCATTGTGGATGGGAGGTAAGCAGAGTGAGACACAGCGGAGTGTTCCGCCCTAAAATGTCCTAATCACACCGTTACCGGCTCACACACACGAGCCCCCTTTGCTTCCACACACTAATAATAAAAAAGCCTCGTTTTTACCGGGAGCTGCACCGATTCCTTTCTCCTTCCGTGCATACTTTTTTCTCTTTAATATCCTTGCGATAAATTATATTCCACTTAGAGACTCCCTGCGAGCAGACGCTACCTCGAAATGCTTCTGTAACTCCCTTCAAACTAAACAGTACTTATTCCACTACACACTTGCTGTAATTTCACAAATTAAAATCTGTAAAGTAAATAAATGAGCCTTACCTCTGCGTCGTGGACAAGTCCGGGGAAGGTCGCTGACATTGTGCTTTCTCCAAAGTAACCCGTATTTTTTTCCTCTCCTTTCTGGCCGGATCGAATAATAATAAAAATGCCTTAAAATCCCCAAAAAGCGAGAGAAATGGAAAAGTCCCCCCTCGCGCGCTCTCGGTAACGGTAGAAAGCTGGCGGAACGCGAGCGTCTCCCCTCTGCACGGACGGGGCTGGCTCACGGATTTTGTACTTGCAGGGTATTTCTCGGCTGATGTCGTAGGTCCCTTGGTAATATAGAAGTTTTGAAAATTAAGCATCAGCACTGAGGAATGGGAGGACAATAGACGGAGCGGAGCATCCCAGGAGACACGGAATAAATATTGTATCTTCGCCTTAATAAGGAACCAAGTGCTTCTTTCAACATTTTCTACGCTTTTTGTGGACATTTTCCTTTTTGACCCGTTTGTGTTTTCACGAGGTCTTCTGCTCGGTTTCGTCGGGTTATTATTATTCTTATTATTTTTAATATTATCATTTTTTTATCCACATCGGCTAAGTCGTTTTACAAACAAAAATGTGCGGATTTTTCAACAGAAATGTAAGTTTGCTTTGACATATTTTAAAGCTAATTTTGATTTAAGAACGGAATGGACGTAGAAAAAATATATATGAGATTTTCTTCTGTTCCTGCAGCAAACTTGTAATGAATTTATCGAGCTTTAAGAGGGGGGGTTAATTATGAAACGGCAGGTTTTCGGCGTTTTCTGCATGCATCAAATGTTTTTAGATGAATTACTATGTTTGCTGCTGTCATGCTGTTTTTATCGCACAATTTAAATGCGGGTTTCAGTGCAGATTTATTTCATGCACACAGAGAGAAATAAGCTCTCACAGACTTTATGAATGTATATACCAATTTAAAATATTTTCCATTATTGCTAATTATCGCTTTAGTTATTTACTTTCACGTGCTTAAGGACCGAATTAAACCGAAGGAGGAGGTCTAGTTATTATTATTATGATTATCATTATTTACATTTATTTATTTTTTTGTTTTGTTTTTGCTTTTGCATGAAAAACTGCCTTTGAAGGGTCTCATTCCCATTCCATATCTTTTCTTTTCTTTCTTTTGGGGGAGGGGGGTCTGCTTTGTGATAACAAACCAACGTTTTTCATATCTGATATTAGCACTGTATAAATGTTTGGTGCGTGAATGTACATTATTATTATTATTATCATTATTATTATTATTATTATTATTATTATTATTGTTGTTATTATTGTTATTATTATGTCTTTTTCGGTCAGTCGGTCAGCCTCGTGACCCCTCTCTCTCCCCTTTCCCCTCTCTCTCTCTTTCTGCCTTTCTCCTCGTGCTGTAACTCACCTGAGCAGGCGCCCTCGGGGTGGTCCTGCCCAGCTGCACGGAGCCGTGATGGTTTTGTAAAGTAAGATGGCAGAAGATGTTTTTTTTTTTTTAAACAATTATATGAAAAGCTTATTGGGGGGAAAAATCGACGCTGTAATCAGGTGAAAGCTCTTCTTTCCCTTCTCTAATTTTAAAGCAGGTTGCACCTTTTATAGGATAACAAAGCATAAAACAGTAACAGGTGTATAGAGCCGCATGAATCAAAATCCAAGCTATAATGACTTTAAATATACAGAAAGACGCAATCTATAGCTGTCTTGCCCTTAGGCCAACCGGGAAGTAATAGACGTATAAGACTTAAAAAAAAAAGGAGAGAGAGAGGGAGAGAGAGCAGAAGCCAAAGCTTGTGGCCACTGCCTGAAGAGGAGCAAAGAAGGAAATAAAGGAGAGAGGAGGGGAAAACTAAAGAAGGAGAGGAGAATTATTCTGTCTGTCAGATTTCCTGCCATTCAAAACAAACCAGCCAACACACAGGGAGAGGGGGGCTGCAACCCACAGCAGAGATAAGCCCTAATCAGTCTTGTTTTGGATGTTTTTTTTTCTACTCAGCTGTAACTGTAACCAAAGCGACTCCCTGATATTATTAAAGTGCAGACAGTGACCGTGCAGACGCTGGGACGCCGAGATTGACTCTGCAGTTTAATTAAGCAACTATTTTCCCTCCCATCTGTTACTACATGCGTCTCCTTCTCTGTCCTAATCGGTAACAACAGCAGCAGCAACAACAACAACAACACCAATAATAATAATAATAATAATAATAATTTTACATTAGTTCTTACAGATTTTTCTTTAAATTGTGTCTTTTCTCATATTGAAAATAGAGTCATCATATATGGTCACATGGCTAAAAAAAAAAAAAAAGAGGAAAGAAAAGTAAGAAAGGAAAACCTACCCACTGACAGAAAAACTAAAATATTCTACAAGAGCTTCCCTTTTTCCTTGATCAAGACTATTTAGCTTATACTCTTGTAGTCAAGTCTGAAAAAGTCCTCATAAGAAACACAAACGGCCCGGGCGGAGACACGGGCGGTGCAGGGGCCGCCTTAAATAGCTCCTTTAAAAAGTTCTCAAGGCCTTTTATATTTTAATTAACCGATAGCGATTGTTTTGCCTCGAGGCTCGACGTGAAACCTCTGCACGACGAGATCGGTGAAGGCCGGTTGTCGCACGCCAGGTATTAAAAAACGAAAGAGACTGAGAGAGAAAGGGGTGGGGGGGCCGAGGGTGGGAGTGGAGGAGGAGGAGGGGGAAGAGGGGGGATGAATGGGAAGGCCACCGGGCAAAAAGAGATGGAGGGAGCAAGAGAGAGCCGTGGTGTCAATTAAAGTACCTTAAACGATGCTAAATTTGATCATATGATCAGGATTTTCTGACGTTATCTTGTTACGGCCAGAAAACAGCAACAAAAACTGACCCGAACTCAGTGACAAAATGCCCCCACGAGGGGCACACACTTTAGATTTCATTTTTTTTTTTTAAGAAAGTGTGGAGGGACAAGCTTGATCAAACTAAGGGAAGGAAATCGTGCTGACACATAGACCTTTACTAGAATAGCAACTTAACCTGTTTCCTCTTACATCGTTAGAAAAACTTGGATGACAAGACATAAATTCACCTGAAGGTGTAGGTCTGTGAATTTCAGTCAGCTGGCCTGATTTGTTTTAGAAATGGCTTTAAGGCCAAACACATTCTTTACATTCAAATGGGAATCAGCTGAAGGGTTTGCCCCTAAATCTCCACACTCCATTGACCAGTATCCTAACAGATCACTGAGCCCATGGATCTGGTTTATTTTTTATTCCTGTCATGGTGAACGCTGTTGCCTGAACAGATATATGTGTATGCAGGTTGTGCAGCCACCGTCGCCTCCAACCCGAGGCACCAGTTGCACGGTAGACGGTCCTAATAGGACTTAATGCCGACGAGTGGCCCCGCTTTACCGGGGGCTGGGAGCGCTGCACCAGATGCGCACTGATCTCCGGACAGGAGCCAGTCCATCTGCCGCCTGACGAGGCAGGGAAAGGCCCGAAACCCCGCACAGTACAGCCCAGAGGCGAGAATTTAGATCAGCCCCAAGGTTCCTGGATGGACCGCTGAGAGCAGAGGGCCATGTTGCCATATAAGACAGCATGGAGAGGCAGAAGATTAGGATTGAGCTCACAGGGCCGCTGTGGAAATTCAGATTTTTCTAAAAGCAAAAGTCTCATGGCTATTTTTATGTCACTAAATGTTCCGGTGCATTTTTAGATTTAAAACTAAACAAAAAAGTCTAATCAAATAGCTAAATTTATCATATTGTATTTAACCTAAAATATAAATGTCATTATTTCCTCGTCCTTCTTTGATTTAGTATCAGATCTGATTGGTTTAAATGGGTTAATAGTGGGCCAACACTTATTCATAATAGATCACTATATAGCCTGCAGTCATTTAGTCCATTGCTGTCAGTGTAAGCAGTAATCCCTTTATAGGCTTTAACACTACTTTAAGTATATTGTGTCAGATTCTAACACTTGCAGCAAGCGATGATGCATTTCATGGGGATCCATGCTGAGTTTTAAAGAACCTGCAGACCACACAAGCTAATGTTTGTACCACTTTTTACAAGCCACGCGTGACAAAAAAGAAGTAGTATTTAAACATGTAATGACAGGACACTTGCAAACTCATGTAAACAGTCTGCTCTTGATTAAAAGACGGACTTTCAAAATTCACAATGCTGTCTGCTTGCAGTCTATGCGCACATGTGCTGGCCTTGTTTGTGAGTCTGTTTGGTTTTTAATCAGCAGTCGGTCAGACACCGGCTTCATCTGGCTGTGAGCGTCCGTTAACTCGGTCCCTTTAGCTGTGTACATATGTGTGTGTGTGCGCCTGCTTGCACCTTTCCAGCTTAAAATAACCACTAATATGAACACAACAATAACAAACGGCCCAGAAGATGTTTGTCCTCCGTCAGCAGCAAAAGCAATTAAGAAAATGGTGTCTGACCTACATAAAGGATGCGCCTCGGAAGGAAGCACAGGTTAATATGCTAATATGGATCTGCTAATTGTGGGGATTTACTTGTCGGTTTGCGGAGGGGAGGGGCCGGGGCGTCACTGCCTTGTTTAAGCTTTTGAGATCTGCAGCAAATTAATTTCTCCCCATGCAGTGCGTGAGGTGAGCAGAGCAGAGGAGGCGAGAAGCAGGTGGTCGCTAAAAGGACAGTCCAGGAGAAACAGACCAGTATACAGTCTTGTCCAGCCTGGTCGAAATTCACTCTAGATTGCATGTATCTGCCTTAACAGCGATTTAAACAAATGTAATAGATAATAAAATACATCCACACCCTGTCAAGTGCATATATCGTAATTATTATCGCCCCAGGGTGACACCCTCAAACTTACCCCACCCACTCACACACATAGAGCCGCAGGACATTTGGGCTACTTTAAGGACACTACAGTTCTTCGGAAAATCCAAACGCAGAAATAACGTGAGTTCTTCTGCCTACCTGTCATATAGCGATGTAAGCACGGTTTGTGTTGCCAGTTTGCGTGTTTAATTATTGTACTTTGTGACCGTAATTACTCCTGAAGTCAAATTAGAAGTTCAATTCAGGTCAGACACGTGTCAGCTGCTGCGAAAAACTAAAGAAAAGGCCAATCTGCTGCCAACGGACAGTCACTCGCCAACATATTGGATAAATATAATCCTCAGACTTTTCTATTGCAATAATAATTAGAAGGGATCACGGGCCGTTTTGTCTGCTGTGGCTAAAATCGAAAAGTGTCGATTTTTCTTTTGATTTGTGGATTCTTTTATGACTTTTTGTTTTTCAAAGTGACACACACACACGCACACACACACACGCACACACACACACAAGCAACTTAACTTGCAAGCGGTTAATGTTGGTCTATTAAAGCGTCGGTTGAAGGATTCTTTTTTTCCGGCCATCAATTAATGGTCTTATACGGTGAATGATTAACTGTATTTTTAATAAACGGTCTCAGCTATCACCCGTGTATAACCGAAGCTGTAAAATTGATCTCTCAAACTTAACTTCACCAGCTGTTGGATTAGTAAGCTTGGTGTATACGTGTATGTGTGTGTGTGTTTCTGTGTGTGTTTCAGTGCGCGTCGATCGATGTTCATTAACTTCTCTTTTCAAGAGTTTTCTGAAGTGCTCCTGAAGATCACACGAAAGCTAAAAGTCTTTTCCCATCCATTTTTTTTTTTTTTTTTGTAATTCACGGATGGGAGGAAGGAGCAAAATGTACTTTCAGATTTTCATCATCTCTTCTTCCTCCTGTTCCTCTGTTTTTTCTTTTCTTTTAAGATCCAGCAGCGCTTGAGATGCAACAGGCAAAGAAAAAAAAAATCAGACTTTTATGACTTTAAATTAGTAAATGAATCAATTTGTTTTGATAGATGATGCATCTCAATTGTGTCTGCTGGGTTTCAGATTTACTCAACTACACGCCAGTGTTAAAAAGTAGAATAATGGTAATAAGCATGTGCGGTTATTACTTTAGATATGGCTCGAGGCTCCAACAGAAGCTTTCTTCTGCATGGTGAGTTCAATGCCAAGAGTCAAGTGGGTCTTTGACCTTTTAACTTTATTTTCACTGCAATCATTTTCAGTTGATGTCAAACTGAACAACCATCAGCTGCTACAGCTTGTTGAATTTGGCAGTGGATGCAGCTTCTTGCTTGTTGTGGATCCAAAGTGTTGTTTCAAAAATGATTTGAGGACAATCTCAGCTGGCAGATGAGATAAAAATGCCACATAAATGCACCAAACACAGATCATAGGTCTGCCTTTTTATTCCTACAGCTTGCATGCAGATGTAGGTTTTCAGCCCTTTTGATTATTGTATTTAATGTTGAGATTTCTGCAGTTGTTTTCCTTTATACTACCTACTGAATTCATATCATATCAAGAAATTCCTTTTGTCGTTTTCTAAGGCATAAATAATTGACCTTTCTGTCCATTCAGCACTTAAAACAATGGGATGTTTACACCTGGTTAAATGTACTGGTTCTGAATAGATTAACCAAATCCTCATTTCTTTGTTTTATTTGTTAATTTTTAAGCCTGAAGAACAAAAATCACCATAATTAACATATTTTCCTGTTACTGCAATTACCCTAACCCCTTTTATCCTTAACCAAAGTAGTATGGTGTGCATTTACTTTTTAAAATATATATCTATACTGCCTTGCCTGCTTCTGTTCTAGTATTGTTCAATCTTTAGTTATTTCCAATACTTTATTTCTCAGTCCCCATAACCTTTAAACTCAATGTGCTTTTCCGACTCACAAGAACTGACTGTAAGCCAAGATCCTGTTCCTGTTAGTAGATCTTACCAGAAACCATGCTGAAAACAGCACATCATTGGTGCTTTTGGGGCAGTTGGGCAACAAAATATTCACTAAGAGTGAATCAGCTGACCAGAATTTGTTTACAGCCAGTCTGTGGCATGCATTTTAACAATAATCCCAGGCATGATGTCAAAGCACGCGTTTTCACAAAGTGTTTTTGTTTTTGTTATTGTGCAACAAGAAGCATGGACGTCTTTCCCTTTTGGCTGTTCATGTCCCAGCCAGCAGAGTGCGCTGCTTTGGCAGTGCAGCCTGAGGGGAGATTAACCTGCAGGACTCTGAGAAAAGAGAGGGCACACACACTCGCTCGCTCTTACACACTGATTCATACCCTCACTCATTTTCAAAGCTACTATAAGTGTACACATGCAAGGAGGGGGGCGATGCAGGTTCAATTACTTTGATCGTGTAATTCCTGTGTAATCTCTGTAATCTTTTTAAAGCAGAGCTGTTTGAATATATGCTGTGTGTGTGTGTGTGTGTGTGTGTGTGTGTGTGTTTGTGTGAATGTGTGAGAGACGACATGCTCAATGTACATTGAATTAACAGGATGAAGTGGAGGCCGTGGCTACTTCTAAAAGAAAATCTTTAAGAATCAAATGATCTGGCCACTCACCCTTTCAGTTTTTCCAATCCAGTGCAGTTTAACAGACAAATACAGGGTGGAGTTATATATTTAGTTTTATTCTGTGTGTGAATCTGTGAGAAATGAGCAACAGGACAGCTATTTCATGAGCAGATACATGAAATCTGAAGAACTCCACTCGAGGTATTTAAAAGTTCACGGTCAACTGGAGGACAGTGTTTACTGTAAAGTACTGTAAAGGTTTTTGAGCAGCATACTTTGATTGTTGATGTGTTGTATTGTTTATTATTTGACTCATGTTTCACAGCTGGTCACTGTTCCTTGTAATTACTGCAAATTAAAACCAATATATTCTGTATAGGATACACCCAAATAAAGTCTAATCATAAGAACTTCCGCTCTTATTTCATGTGTTGTCTTTCTCTTTGTTTTGGGGGAATTTGCATACATCGGGAGCTCAAGCAAGCCCGAACCTGTTGATTCAGGTTGTTATTTCCAGTAAGAAGTAAAGGTAATGCTATAGGTAAACCTCTAAGATCTGAACCCTTTTCCAGACCAAGAAGTGGCAGCTACAACTTATTTAGGTGTAAACAAGGTAATGATTGCATAGATTTTTGTGTATGTGACACTTGTTGTTGTTGGGAGATTTGGTCCTGTATGAGACATGGTTGCATCAGATTTGATTACAAAAACACTAATTAAAATCTGACTCCTTTGCCTCCTTTTAAGTGTAAAGTAAAAGCAAGAGGAACACAAGGGCAAAGGGAAAGGGGCTCTTGATTTATTTGGTCACTTTTTACGACTTGTGATTGTAACAATGGGATACAAGACTCCAGCAAAGTTGGACTGCAGATAATTCAGAGGGTTTTTTTGTTCATGTTTATTTCAACAAACTCCATCACAGGAGAAAAAACCGAAAAGGTGGTTAGTCACGCAAGAAAATGGGCAGAGAAAAGCAATAAGGATGCAATCGAATCTTCACAAACTAACACATGAACAAAAATAATAATAGAAAAAAATAACGTTAAATAAATATATTTGGGAACTGAGAAGTTTTAAGTTGACATTTTGATAATTAGACAAAAAATAGATTTTAGTTAAAGATGACAAAATACAACTGTCACTGTATTTTGTCAAATTCAAACCATAAACTATATTCATATGTATTACATATACAATTTAAAGACATATTTTCTTTGTTTGACAGTTAACGATGATATTTCGAAGCAACAGGGAAAAAAAGGTGGACATAAGAACAATTACAATAAATGTCCTAAAGCAAGAAATCTATCATAACCATGGTTATATAGCAGGGCTACCAAAGTGTCCATGAACTGTACATTTTAGAGAAATAGCTCAGCGTTTTTTGGTTGTGTTTGTTATTTTCTTCCCAGAAAGATGGATTAGAGTGGAAAAAAGTAAATTTTCAAGTCTGTACAGCAAATAAGAACCTTTTTTCTTTGACTATAAGAAAATCCAGCTTCAAGCAACCAAATGTCACCATTGCAAAAATAAATAAATAAATAAAATAACAGTGTAAACTGTCATTTTGTTGCTTGTGGAATATCTGCTGGACTATATTTGGTAGTGGGCAGCAGTCTTTACAGTCACAGGATGGAAAATTATTGTAAGCATTAACATTCTCAGTTATCTACTGCTCCACTGTAAGAAATAGTCCTGCACATACCTCTCTTTTAAAATGCAGATGAACATTTTTACAGTTCAGCCTTGATTCAGATTAAAAACGTGTCATTTATACCAGTTTTCACCAAAATCTGTGCATATACATTGTTTTCAGTGGGACGTTTTGTTTGTTTGTTTGTTTGTTAAGCCACTTAAGACTGGCCTATGAAGCAATCAAGCATAAAAGACATCAAACTCAAATGATGAACTGGTGTTTTCTGCACATAACCTACAACTTAGCAAAGAATCAATCTTAAATTGTATCATTACAAACAGCCTGTCACAAAACATGGAATTTTCTTGCATTTCTTTAGTTGAATATTTTAAAAATGGCAAATGCAACACAGTTTAACGGGCATAAAATAGTATTTCACACCAACAAAGTGATTCCCAAACAGCTACACACCCTTGGCATACTTTATCAAGGTATGCACTGTATCCTTAAAAAATGATGAAACTGGACAACCTGCAGACCTGAAAACTATCTGCAGCAGATTAGCAGTATCTGAAAGTCATGTCCTTAATAAGTAAGAAAAAACATCAAGAAAAGACGCCACACAGGACCTGAGAAATGCACCTAGCCCTTTGGGCGAAAGCCTTATTAGAAATGGTGAAATATTTGTTTTAATTCATCATCAATATGTACAGAGAAGGTTACAACAATGAGTGTTTACAGCTCTGTCATGATTTGTGGCTGCATTTCAGTCAGTGGTGTCTGGGATCTTGTCAACATTAATGGAATTATAAATGCAGAAAAAATAGATTGAAAGTGTCTGATTGGAACTGCCTTCCCTTTCAGCCTAAGAATGATCCCAAACATGCTGCTAATGCACTAAATAAATACCTGGATAGAAAAACACACAGTGGAGCACTCTCAGTCATGGATTGTCTTCCCCAGAGCCCAGACTTCAACATTATTGAAGAGATGTGGGATCATCCTGACAGAGAACATAACACAAGACAGTCAACATCCAATGAAGAACTTTGAATACCCTCCAAGAAGTCTGCAGAACTTTTCCTGAAGAATACTTAAATAAATTACCAGAAAGTTGACTAAGAGAGTTCAGGCTAAAGGTAGTTGTACCAAATATTGACTTTCAAGCTTGTTAGAATTGTACAAACATTCATTTTGCTTTATATACTGTAATTACATGAATGTTTCCACATATTTCAATAAATCACTGTAATGTAGTGCTGTGAAAAAACAATGTATATACTTACTGATTTCTTATTCTTTGCACATTTACATTTTTAAGATTATCAAACACATATTTAATAGATAACAAAGATAATCTGAGTAAATAGAAAATTCAGGTTTTAAATGATTTCATTTATTAAAGGAAAAAAGCAATCCGAACCTACCTGGCCCTATGTGAAAAAGTAATTGCCACCTAAACCTACTAACTGGTTGTATCACCTTGGGCACCGCAGAATCTTATTTTTTATTAGCCATTCAGAGGTGGACTTGCTGGTGTGTTTTGGGTCATTGCCCTGTTGCATGACCTTGAGCTTCATGGTACAAACTGATGGATGGAAATTCTCCTTCAAGAGTTTTTGCTATAAAGCAGTATTCATGCTTCCATCCATTACGGCAAGGCATCTTGGTCCTAAAGCAGCAAATCAGCCCCAGATAATGACACTACCATGTTATGCAAAGCTATGTTAGTTTTACACCAGATGTAACAGCATTCAAACCTTCCAAAAAGTTCAACTTTTGTCTCATCGGTCCACAAAATATTTTCCCAACAGTCTTCGGTATTTTTAAGATGTTTTTTGTCAAAGTCTTTGTGTGGTTTTTGGTCATCAGTGGTTTTCACCTTGGAACTCTCCAAAGAGACTTTTTGCCCACTTTCTTTCGTATTGTTGAATCATGAACCCCGACCTTAACTGAGGCAAATGGGGCCTGCACTTCTTTAGATATTATTCTGGGTTCTTGTTATGATCTCCTGGAAGAGTCATCAGTGCAGTCTGGGTAGGCTGGTGACTTCTGGGAAGGTTTAACACTGTTCTAAGTTTGCTCCATTTATGAATAATAACTCTCACTGTGGTTCACTGGAGTCCCAAAGCCTGGTTTGGTAACCCATTCAATACTGACAATTATTGTAGGGTTACTACAAAAGCCCTATTGTTGTGATTTGGTGCTGTGTAAATAAAATTGAACTGATACATTTCAGTGACTCTGCTGTTTCTTCATATTATGGCGTAATCTGCATTTGTGATCTTTCAGCCTACTTCACTTAGTCAAACAGGTGCTATTTGAGTGATTTCTTGATTCAACAGGTGTAATAGTAATCAGGCTGGCTGTAGTTGGTGAAAGTGAACTCAGCTTTCCAAAAAATGTATAAAAATGAGACTGAGATTACCTTAAACAGATCATTCATGCTCAAAACAAATAAAACCCTCAAACGTGGCAAATTAAATTTAGATGCAATTCCCGTTTCACATAGGGCCAGGAAGGTTTGGATAGCTTTTTCCCCTAATAAATGAAACCATCACTTAAAAACTATATTTCTTGCATACAAAAAATAAGGAAGAGGACAAATACTTTTTCATAGCAGGTTTTTACCATTTTCCAAACAAAATACAGTATGCTAGCCTTTTCCAGTAGCAATAATTTCCATATGTAAGTGGGTTTTTTTGTCCAGTGGAAAGTGAGTTGCATGTAGGCTCGCATCTCCAGTTATTGTTGTTGCTATTATTATTATTACTGTTTTTTTTTTTTTTTATCCAGGTGTAAAGTTTCATTTGGTTTTGAGATTTAAATCTTATTTCAAATCTCATTTCCATGAGACACCGGGCCAGCTTATATGTAGAGGTGAGTATATATAACTCTGTGTTAAGCGTTTCCAACTTTCCTTCATGGTGACCAAATCTGAAAAAAAAAAAACAAACAAAAAAATTATAATTTCTAGTTTTCACACTTTCACTGCAGTCACATCCTACACATCCTAGTGTAAAAAACAAACAAACTTTACACGAAATAGTACAGCAACAAGATTAGTCAATTTTGTGACAAAAATAAACACAATTTAGAGTTTTATGTCTAATAAGAACCTCCTTTCTTGCAACATGACCAACCGCCTTTAGTGATATTGATTCCTTCCCCCCAGTGTCAAATTCAGCTGCTTCTCAGTGTTGTCTTTTTTGGCCTGTGATGTTTTTGTTTATCCTTAAATGTAACAGAAGCCGATTTGGAACAAAAAACAAAACAAAAAAATGGAATAGACAAAACAGTACCAGAAGTAAGCAGAGAGGACTGAGAGAGATGATGCAAAACTTGAAAGCAGAGGTGGTCAATTATAAGACTCTGCCGGCTTTGAGCCTTTGGTCGGCCATAAGCTTTTACGCTGTTTTCTTAAGTCATCGGCTGCCAGGGAAATCCTGTTTACTGTGTAACAACCAGCGTGGATGTCAACCGCAGCATATACAAATGCACCTGAGATCACAGACAAACACCCACATTACACACTCACATGGCACAATACACAAGAAACACACCACAACAACTCGGATAGGAGCCTATAAGGGGGAACGAATGTGTGTGCATTTTACTTGACTCCTTCTGTATAATTATCAGGGAAGTCTCCTGATGTGGAACCTTTGCTGTTCTCACAATGAACCCATTTACTGCTGCAAACCATCAAACACCTGCCACACACACACACACACACACACACACAGAGGCTGATGGTTTACATATACCAGCACACATACACATACACAAAGAGCTAGAGAAACTTATATATACACACACACACAAACCATTTCAAACGAATGCAGGGAAATAAACAGAGACGAGAGCACACAACCCCTTCACCCCTCTGGGAATTTTACTATTCCGCACTTCTCTGTTTCTCTCATCCCTCTCTCTCTTTCTCTCACACACCATCTCTCTCTCTCTCTATTTCTCTCTCTCTCTCTCTCTCTCTCTCTTCGTCTCTTCCTCTGCTCCTTTGTCTCCCTGATTATGCAGTCGATCCCAGGGTGCTCTACTCACTGAGATCATCCACCTGTCAATCTGGAGCACACACACTTTTGCACACACCATTCCACCAGTGATATTGATACAGAGGAAATATTAATGACTTCACTCACCTGCAATACACTGTTGTATCTTGCACTTCCAACACCGGGCCATGCAATTCATCAAGACGTAGTTCTGGAAACTTCCACTCAAAAAAAAGGAAGACTCAGAGAGAGAGAGAGAGAGATGTGGTGAAATAACACTGAATGCTTTGTCCCCGAACACACACACACACACACACACACACACACACACACACACACACACACACACACACACACACACACACACACACACACACAAACGTACGTACTCATGTCAAAAAGTGTCACATCAAGTGGTAAAAAATGCAAGATGGCGTGTAATTTTAGCATATCTTTAACACATGTCATACTGATTTTGAGCACTTTGACAAATATATATATTTTTATTCGATTTTAGGATGGTGAAATCTCAAATGTGCTGTATGCTTGTGCTCAGGAGGAGGAATTACAGTAAAGTCTACACATGCAATGAAATACAAAGGTGAAGTGTAGCTGAATGGGGATGTGGTTAAACATAATGTATAAATATGCAATGGAAATGTGTTTTTAGTCACTGCAATGGATGATCCCATGCATATTTAAACACATTGTTTATTGTAGCATGTCTGCACTTAACATGTTGCTTCCTGCCCCACATATAAATTCCTGTGCAATGTCAGTACAAGAGGTATCAGTAATACACTGAGTCCTTACTGAATAAAATGTGTAAAAAATGGTGACGGTAGAACAATATGTTTTTTGTTTCATCCATATTTAAACAATGTTTAAAATTAAATATTTTTAAAATACTGAGTTTAGTAGATTAATGGTGTAACGATGCAACTGTCAGCAAATCCCATCATGGCTCTTATGTGTGTTTGTTCCTACTAAAGGTGAATAAACAGGTGCTTAATGTTTAACGCTTTTTATGGATAAATCTTTTATTTTAAGGGGACCTGTGACGGGTTTTTTGTTTTATTTTATACACATACTGTTACAATGGTGGATGTGCATACACAGTATGGCTAAAATGTCAAATATGTAGGTCAGTTTATATGAATGAGCCAAAAGCTCAGCCTTACCATTGCTCTAAACTCTCAGTTCACACAGTTTTTTCTGTTCTTGGGTCTTTATGATGTCAGCAAAAACAACCATATTTAAAATACTCACAACTCTGGCTCTTAGAACAGAAACTATACTAAACCGCTCTTTGAATATTTTACTTCCAAAGGGCAGTCAGTGAGAAGAAAGTTGGCTTTGAAGCAGCATGGACTCAAAAAAAAAGAGGAGCTGAAAAGGTTTGTTTTAGGTAGATGGGCACACCTGGACCTTAAGATGGCTAAGAGTGATCTTAAATTTTGAATAATCTAAATCTACTTAAGTAAAATCCAAGAATAAGAAAGGAGATCTGGAAATGAGTGTAATATGTCTCCTTTAAGGCCCACTCTGTGTCTCAGTACAGATCCTTGTATTTCAGTGCAGCAGACTGTGTACATTGTGTATTGGCCCAGTGTGCAAATTTCAACGGGGCAGTTAAAGCAAGATGTGGCCTTGATAGAATCGATGACCGCAAAAATTTATGCTAGCTGTAACAATTTGCAAACATTACAACTTGTCAAGCTTCTGACGACTCATCCATAATAAATCCTTTACTCAAGATTAAAAACAAACAAAAAACATTAACACCAGCTAGCAACAATATTCAATTCAATTTAGTTTTATTTATATTGCACCAAATCACAACAACAGTTGCCTCAAGGCAGTTTTTACTGTAAGGTAAATATGCTACTATAATAGAGAGAAAACCCCAACAATCATATGACCCCCTAGCAGCAAGCAGTTGGTGACAGTGGGAAGGAAAAACTCCCTTTTAACAGAAATAAACCTTCGGCACAAACAGGCTCACAGAAGAGCAACCATCCACCACAGTGTGTTGGGGGGAGGGGCTAAAAAAGAATAAATAAAACGTATAAGTCCTGCAATGATAGCTGTGGGGAAAAAAATGAAGTTGTTATTGTAATGCAGTAAGTCTTTACTAAATAAACTGTTTAACCTTGAGAACAAAATGTCAAATTAAGGAGGACAGAGTAAAAATACTCAGGGGGCAGATGTGACTAAGTCTAAAACATCTTCTATTTTCATGTGTGATGACAGTTTACCACGTATTCTTCAGTTTCAGCCCCAACATGATTCTGTATTATGTACACTTTCTGCTGTGGCCCTAAAACAACCAGTATTTCAGCAAATATTGCTCAAACAGGAGTAAATTCTCCACTTTCAAAGTTTTGGGCCAACAGCAGAAACACATGACACTAAAAAAAGAAGCTCTGTGAACTGGGGACATGGAACCTACAGATCTGAAGGATATCACATCCTTCAGATCTGTAGATATTTACTATTATATGCTTTATTTTGCTTGAGAGGTAACCTCATGCCCTCCAGAGTTAAAAAAAAAAATGAAGCCAAAAAAATTGTAGGTCCTCAAAAAGCCACTTGAGACTGGTTCCAAAAGTAAGTCAGTCCCAACAGGCTTCTAGTTAAAATGCCCAACTTTAAAGCAGAAAGAAATGCGTTTAAGGCCCTGAACCAAATATATATATATATCTTGGTCTCTGTGGCCAATTTCTCCCTGAATGGCAACTGAACAGACGATTAACATTTTAAACCCATCCATTTAAGTTTTATTAAGCCTTAAAATGAGCCATAAGGGCCATTAGGGGTTTGGTTGTTGTGAATGACATGTGAATACCAACTAGGCTGGTAGCTATCAGTTAGGTTTCACCTCAGCTAATCTGAGTTACCAATTCAGTCTATAGATACCATCTGCCAGAAAGGCATAATTGTCCATTCCACTCCCCTTCTCATTCAAATATGGTCACTTCTGTCTCCAGAAAGATGGCTAAGATGCCACGCTGCTAAAAATTGATCAAAAAGCTAGTCCATAACTAAAGAGGTAACGTCAAAGTCCATGATTTGGACACAGTCTATGGTTTTAACATGACCTCAAACGCCAGCATCAACATATATAGATCGCCAGAGTACCGATGATCTCCAATGAATGTCAGAGAAATGAAGCTGTTGGCAGCTTCGTAATGCAGCCTGGGGTGGGAAGCAGTGAAGGCTCTTTCTTCACCCTCACGCTGGGCTGTTTTCTTTTTGGTAAGGTCAAAAAGAAACCTTCATTAAAGGCAAAGGGCTGCATTGACTGCCTGAAAAAGGCGAATGATGTTTGTGTATACATGATAAAACAGGTATGGATCCTTCCTCATCCTCTCCACGTACAGTCTGTCTCTATTTTAGAGCAACACAGTACACCATGAGAGAGACAGACAGATGCACAGACAGACACATAGCTCATTTCATTTCTCAGTCTCACTCCATCACTCTCTCTGAGATCCCAGGCCTTAGCCTCCTGTGTTCTGATGGTAGAGGTTACCATGGCAACGGAGTGGTCTTGTGGCCCTGGATGTACACACACACGCTCATTTCACACACAGGCAGACGTTCGCTCTTTCTCCCGCCATCCCTTCATGCATACATATTTGGAGCTACAGGTGCCCCCAAAGTATCACCCTTCCTGATTTTGATTGACACGCTCGAGGGGCGGTGGATCACAATTAGTGATGCGGCTAATTTCCCACAATGCCCTGCAGCCACTGGGCACCCACTGCGCCCGCAGTCAGGCCATCAATATTCATGAGCCATCCGATGAATATGTAAATAGTAAAAGCGACAGTGTCCAGGTGAACAACCAGAGCTCACCAGTCGGAGATGCGTGCACTCGATGTCCAGGGGTGGCAGACTGGCATCTCATGGCATCAAAGGGAACTCGTCATGATTATGAATGCAATTAATGCGTACAATCATAAAAACTGACATCTAGATGAAGACTAATCTTTACATCACAATTTACACCACTTCCTTGGCTTGACCTTAAAGATTTAAACTATCTGGCAAATCTCATATCAGCATTCTTCATATTTAAGTCGGCTATTTAGTTTAGTTAATCTAATCCCATCAACAGGTGAAAAACAGACATCAAACCATGGATTATAAATAAAAGTTTGACATTAAAACTTCCTACAGGCTTATAAAACTACATTTAAACTTAATAACAGACTGGTGATGAATCATACAATTATGATTACAATAACAATTATAACAACAAACAAACAATGTGCTTTTTTCTTAATCTGGATTCTTAATCTGCACTTCTCTTGGAGCACAGCCTTAACTTTGCTGCGTGTGCTCCTGTGTAATGGGATCCTGTTTTTTACCTTTGACTAAGACAACCAATGCATAAAGTGAAAGCTTGAAAACATGCATGTATTTTAACAAATCTACCTTCAAAACACTGCTATCCTTTATTTACAGATTTTGAACTTTGTTTCAAGACATTAAAGTTTAGATGGCCACCTGTCAGTCAGTAAGAGGCTTGGCCTGTTTAAAGATAGATCAGCACTGGTTTAGATTCCACCGTTTGGGTGTCTGATTGATGAAAAGCTATATTACACTGCAGCACGATAACAATCCCAACATCCGCTGTTAAAGAGTCTTACAGTATTTAGAAGCATGAAGAACAAGGTGTCCTCCATCAGACACTACGGCCCTCACAAAGCCCTGATCTCAAACTCACCGAGTCCATGTGGGATTATATTAAGAGACAGAAGACACTTTGCATTCATTTGAAGTTAAACAATAAGTAAAAAGGTATTTGTGGCATTATTTTGTTACGAATTCTCATTTAAATATTAAAACATTTGAACACTAAAGCGTTTCCCTTGGTAAGTAACCTAAAAATCTCCCCCAAAAACCTCTGTGAAGCATTAGCGACACTTTAAACATGGCTTTCAAATACTGGGCCTTCAGTTTGACTGTTAGCAAATTGGACCTTGCTAAGAAGACTATTTGCAACCAGGATTATAAAATAATTTTTGATCAAAAAAATTGTTATTCATGGCACAGTGAACTACATTTGATGGTCTGTGTTCTAGGGTTTCCACTCTTAGACAATAAACTATGAAACTAACAGAGATTTTAAGTCCTAAGGGGTTGTTTACAGAGTGAAGAAATCAAACTGACTCTAATGAACTGCAGTGACAAAGATGACAGCTGTGGGCATAATATTTATACAGCATTAACTTCAGCCTCTTGTTGGTTTTAACCCTCCTTACATTAATGGAGGATGCGTTAACAGATATTTATGAGTAGATGTCTAACCCTGCAATATCGCGCCTTGCTATTACACTATGATATAAAAGTGTTTTTAGTGTTTTGAATAGTTCAAACACATAATCACACACACACAGAGCCACACTGGGAGATGCTCATGCTGCAGATGTGGGAGAAAAACCAAAGCGGGCAGATCAGAGCGATGATATAATGAATCCTGAGTTCTGAGGAAAAAGCATTCCACGCCTTCCTTCCGTCCTTCCTTTACCTCCTCTCATCTCCATACTATCTTTTACCACCACTGTGCTCTCTTCCATCCTCTGTGTGGAGCTTCACACAGCGGCTGGTGAGGCTGGCACAAACAGACCCGGTTCAAGGTTTGAATAGACAAGCCGGCAGCGGGTGGTGCTCGGGACCCACAGCACAAACTTGGAGATGGGGCTCACGTTGAGGCAGCGCTCCAGTGCAGAGTTCAGCTAAACCAGAAGGTTTATTGCTACGTGAGTGAGTGCGTGCGTGTGTGTGTGTGTGTGTGTGTGTGTGTGTGTGTGTGTGTGTGTGTGTGTGTATGTGTGTGTGTGTGTGGAGGTGTTATTGAGAAGCATGGCTTTCCCTTGAGAGATCCTCCATTAATTGTGAAGTGAAGGAGCCTGAGGGCGACACCAGGGACCTCCATTAAACACAGACAGGCAACTGACAACCTCTCTCTTTCTCCCTCTCTCTCCCCACTTTCTTTTTCTCTCACCCCTCATCCCCTCCCTCATTTATCCTCTAAAATTCAAATTCACATTCAAATTTAAACAAGGTTCATTGCCATGAAAGGAGCAACCTAATGTCGGCAAAGCAATAACAACACACAAAAGAAAATAGTTTTGTTGATTCTGGGAAGTTGCAAACAAGGAATGCATCACCTAAATGTAGCTTGCATGCATAAAATATTTGATTTTTGCAAATTTCAAGCAGCAATTACCCTTGTTAAACAGCTTTTGTTGTGGAGGAATCTTTCTCTGTTTTTGTCTGATTCCATCAGTTGAGGTCGACTCAGGTTTTGAATTTCCTCCGCCATGCACGCCTCAGACACTTATAATTCCAAATGACCCAATTATACTTTTAAAACATCTCGCTATTCTTTAACTGACTTTTTATTTCTCATATTTGACTCATTCCAGACTCCAACGCTGCAGTCAGAGGAGATAAACTTCGTCTCCTCAGAAGTGAGTTGAAACTTGCTAATGGGGTTGGTTCTGTCCTTGGAGCCTCCCCTTACTATGGGTGCCTTTTGTAGCTGGGCTGCAAGTCCCTTATGAACTTATTTCCAGGGCAGGGTAATTATGGAAGGTACAGCGCCTCAGGACGAGGACCTGATTCCCAACAGGATCTGTCTGGACTCCTGAATAAGCCCATCCCGAGATCTTCTCCAAACTGGCAGTCAGTGGCTATATCTCCTTTAGTTATCATCGTCACTACTCCGTCTAAGTATGTGTTTGTGTGTGTTTTAAACTGTCACCAATTACCCATCACTATTTTCATTTTTGTCCTCTTTTAGCTCTTTTTTTGCCTTTGTGTGTCAGTTCCCTTGTATGTGTATTTTGTGTGTGTGTGTGAGCAGTAAGGGTCACAGTCCACTAGAGGGAGCAGCAGTAGTGTGGAAAACACTCACACATGTCAGTCCTCACTCACTCACTCCTTGACTTTGTCCATTTCACCCACAGCCGCATGCATAGTGTACAGTATATGTGCATACAGCTGTAGGAAAACAACACTGAACTTAATGGAGTCCACCTTAACTCTGATTATCAATGAATTTGCCAAGTGAAATACTGATGTGCATTTTATGTGCACAAACACACATATGCACAGACAGACATACACACACACATACACATACGCTATAGCAGATGTTAAGGATTAGTGTGTGTGTATGGGTGTGTGCGTGGATAGCCTCAGGCACTGTTCAACAATGCATTATTCCTGAGTGCACCAGTTAAGAGGGGCACTCCGTCTCCATGGTAACCACCCCGGCTCTCATGTAAACATGGGGGTAGTTGAATGCCAGCCCCAATAAAGTGGAAGATTTGGCCCCCAGATAACAGACAACAAAAAATAAAAATAACACGTGGAAGTGTAAAAATGTCACAGTGTCTTTTTGAGAAGTGTGAGAATCCTTCATGTGGCAGTTTGGGTAAAATGCAGGTCAAGTGGGTGTTTTTGTTGTTGTTTCGAGACATTTCTGTATTGATCCAATCACAAGTGAATATGTCTCCTCATTTTCATTCTAACACAAAGCTCTCTGGACACAGATGCCTCAAAATAAATGTGAGGACAATTTTGGATAAAATTTCAGGCCAAATAAACTTCTGCTGAACGATAAACAGAAAAAAAAAATATTCCCTCTGTTTTCAATTTGAACTTGGTTAATTGGGGAGTTTGCAAATATCATCCTGTCAGTCCTAATCTTTAATCTCAGATGCAAAAACCCCAACAAAGCCACTTACTTCCTGGTTAACATCTGAGGGAAACCCTGCTTTGTTATACTATATAGAAGCCTGCCAACTTTCAGCAGCCTGTGGAGAGAATGATGGATTTCTGGAGAGATTAGTATAATTACTGAGGTCCCAGTGGGGCTAAATATAGGTCGACCAGAAGCAGAAAATTTAAGCTAAAAGAGCAGTAGAGCCTGGTGGCAGGAACAACATTAGTGCCCACCTTGCAAATGTGCAAATGTGAATAATATGTTGCTTTTCATAATACAGTAGTTCTCTTCGTTAGCCACCACTGCTCAACACTAACCATATTTGTCCAATATTGTTGCTGGGGAAAGCTGTTAGTACACTTAGCTTATTGCAGTGGTTTACTGCTCTTTGAACAAAACAAATAAGAAATTTTCTCTTCTGGAGAAATAAGGTGAAAAACTATATATGAAAACATGTGAAAGGTGAAAACATATGTAGCATATGCTACATTGCAATCTATTCCTATTTGATTACTATGAATGGGCAGCTACCTATAGAATGGTTTTCTAGGCACTCCACCTGCACATAGTTTTCTTGCACAATGATAACACACACACAAATATGTATGTGTATATATATATATATATATATGCATACATATGTACATATATATGTATATATATATATATATATATATATATATGTATATATATATATATATATATATATATATATATATATATATATATATATATATATATATATATATATGTATATATATATGAGCCTGGGAACAGCTACTCTTTTTTTCACATTACCTTTATGATTGTATCACATCTCATTGCACTGCATTCTATCATCATACAGTATCAAAGCCAGAGCCGGGTAGTAGTTAACTGCTGAACTCTGTGAAAGGTAATTGCTTTATTAATTAACATAATCAAAATCCTAAAAATAATAAAAAACAAATAGATAAGACTAATTTCTCCACCATTCATCATATTGCAACATAATGACATTGCACAGAAATACCTTGCATTTACTTTGATTATCAGTTGATGTTCAGTGATGACTTGTCCCACATTAAACACAGTACGACAGGAATTCATAACAGGTTACGATGAGATCATTTAAAAAAAAAAAAAAAACTTGGTCAGTGGTTCCCAAGGAAACAAACAGAAGAATGTAGAATGAAACCAACCAAACCCAGGAAGTCATGTCCACCACCTCATCCAGGCAGACCCATTATTGTCGGAAAGCCACACAAGCAGAAAAGTAGGGTTGACGGGGGTTATAATGCTCATGAGTGTGTTTATAAGTGTATGTGGATCTTAAACTCTGTCTCCATTGGAATGGGTTCTAGTGTGTACATGTGTATTTCCGTGTGTGTGTGTGCGTATGTATGTGTGTATCTGACAGCTCAGATGAGGACTGGCTGCAGGCAGCTGCTTTGCTCGAGGCCACATTCATTTCCGTCGCGCTGCATTAGTCCCCAACCAACCTGTCACCCCTAGCAAGAGAGTGATAGCACGCAGCACACACACATACGCCTAAACACATCTACACACATTCATCAGCAGTTTCCCATGTGTTTGTAGGTGCAGAGTGGTACATAACACACTGACACATGCAAAGCAAATGCATTGCAAAGCTCTTGGCTACTTTATTTTGCACTCAATGTACACAGTAGTATAGTCTGCTCTCTGCACACAGATCTGTTTATCAGTTAGGAGACAAGTGTTAATCAGAGCAACTATAGCTGAAATGCTGTGTGTGTGTGTGTATTTATATGTGTGTGCAGTCCGTCAGTGCTGATATGCTAGTGAGGGGGACTAACCGGAGTTGAGTGGAGTCTTTTGTAGCGCAGGCGAGGCCCTCAGGCACAGCCCCAGACCTAGACCCCCCCACCACCACCACCGTTCACCCACATCTCACACACACACACACACACCACATGCATATGCCCACGGCCGTCGTGCTGTAGATCTGATGTGACAACTACAGTGGGGCAGACTTTCCCACCAACACCCTGCATTTCGACGGGATGTGACCGCGAATGCTTGTGCGTTATGAGAGTGAGTGTGCGTGTCAGTGTGTCTCTGTGTGTGTCTGCACAGAAACGCTGGGGTGGGGTTAGTTGAGGGGTGTCATAATGAGGCTTGGTTTGGTGGGACAGATGTTGGGACTCGGAGGGCATCGGCTGAGACATGGAAGTGATGGTTCATTAGAAAGAGAATCTCTCCCTCTCTCCCTCTCTCTTTCAGCCTGTCTGCTTCATTGTGTTTTTCTATCTCTATCACTGCCTTTCTCTCTCTCTTTCTCTTTCTCTGGTATGATTTCCTGTGCCTGGAGCCACTGACAGAGGCAATTCTTCCCCACTCTGCAATGGTGCATCTCTGATTAACTTTTAATGACTTCACTACAGCAGCCAGACACACATGGAGGCCAACACTGGCTGGAGATGTAGGCTAGTGATGACACGAATCAACCAAGAAGTTTGCGCTTTGGTTCAGCTGGGCTAATAGCCTGTAATGGAAGAGATACACTGGAGCAATCAGACAGGATGGAGAGTTACAGCCTGGTGAACTGCCCTCAGTTGAGTGGAGGGTTGTTTGGCAACAGTGCTCTCTGAGTTGCCTCAATATAAATGCTGCATTCATAAATAGACATTCGTAAATGTCTAATCTCTAAAAGACTGTTAAGCCTCAATTTATTGTCCATTTCTTGTATTATAGACCAAAATGTTACAATTTAGCAGAGCAAAAGACTTCAAACACAAGACACTGACTCAAATAAGAAAGGAGTGCATTGTTGTTGATATGTTAAAGTACTGCTCCCCATGCTGTGCAAGAAAGCAAATTATTTGTTATCTTTTGTGAATGCAGCTTTATAAAGCCAGAAAAAGGCCATTTCATCGGCATGAAGTGTCTGGGATGCAGTTTAGAGGTAGCACACCTTCAACAAAAATCCAAACTGGCAGTATAGAGAGTTTGACAGAGCTGGATGTTTAAAACAGACTGTATATAGAAGATCACCACTGTGTTGTCACCCATTACTTTGTTAACTATGAAGTCTGAAACCTCCAGTTTAGGTTAGATGGATTCAGCATTTTGATTGCGAGATGAAAGGATGAAATACTAAGATGTCAGGTAATATTAACAAGCCCGGTTAGCAAGCTGTATCCAGAAACTGTACATAACATATAGCAGCAATAGAAAATACATAGAATTAAAATGCAAACAAAACAGGCCACTAGAATTTCAACAAAATTAGAGCACAAAACTCTTGGTACTCTCGTGGTACTCTCTATAGCACACAGCAAGCTATATTGCTACCCATATAGTTCAGTTAAAATACTCCAAAAAGGCAGCAGGTACAGTCAAATAAAGGAATTACGAAAAACCTTCTAAATTACAATCTGTGTTTTTTCTCTTTGTTGTTGATCGTTTCCTTTTTTTATTTTAAAATTCCTGCTCTGATCTCAGAGTTTCTTTATTTCACCTGCTCTCGTCTACTCTTTCTGTCTAATATTCAGAAAGACATCTGTAAAAAACAAATTAATATGTAAAATTTATCTTAAAACAATACAGCGTTCCGTATTTTTATGGAACATCTACACAGTCTTACTGCTGCCTTTGTTTCATTGTAATTACATGATTAGTTTTCAAGTCTTTGCTTTTTGTGTTTAATTTGGTCTGATCTACCAGTATTTAAGTCCCTTTTGTTAGTTGGTTAGTTGTATTTGAGCAGTTACTTCTGTATTGACTTGCCTATCTGTTTGAGTTTTGTTCTGTTCTCTTTTAAGGACCCAGAACTATATATTTTTTTAATTTTGTAAAATAAGACTCATTTGGCTGGAAAACTGATTCCCAACCAGCTCGGTCCTTCACACCTGACAGACAAATGACTCAGACTTGAATTAGTCTTGCAGTCATCACGTTAAATTTTGCTGCAGCTTGTTTTTGACCGAATATTTCTGACATGGGCTCAGACTTGAATGTGTTTTGAATGACAGGAAACTGGACTTGGACTTGCCCCAGAAGACTTGGAACCAGCTCTAAGCAAATTTGTAAATTCCTTTGCCAAGTGATCACAGTGCACAAATTATGATAACAGTAACTTTGATTACGCCTAACATCCTATAACGGAACGTTTAAAAGAAATACCTTTAAGAAAGGCCATAATATACAAAACAACAGCTGAATGAATTGAAGGGAAGAAATTTCCCTTCCACAAAGTGGAAAAAAGACATCTGTCTATCAAAATCTCACTGCTGAATTCCACACGTTTCATTCAAAATGTTAATCAACAGACAGCTTTGTCTAAAATATAAATACTTAATCGTCTCAAAGAATAAAACACTGAAAATTTTGCTCATCCATGGTAATTATATGAGCTTGCTTTGTATCTGCTCTGGTCTGTTAGTACTTTCTCAGGCTTTCACATGTAGAGAATTCACATCTGTGAAAAGCTTTTTCATTTGTTGTGTTTTCTCCTTAGGGCAGAACATAAAAATATCGTAATCATAAATCCCACATAAAAGAATAAAACAATGCAAATAAAACAAATACAACAATATTGCATGGACTGCCATTAAAACAGATGTCTTTATGAAGTTTGGCATTTCTGCCTCCTTTCCCTGAGTATACCTGCTGAATAGGCAGGCGAGTGTTGTCAGAGTATTGATGAGTTCAGCCATTTTGTTTTTTCTCCAGGCAAAACTCTCTCTTTCATGTTTCTGATCAGAAAGAAGGAAAACATTTATGAATTAAACATGCAGGCATAATACCTCTGCCAGATCCATACCTTACTGCAAGAATCTGCGGGTGTGTACACTGATCGTTTCCAACAATGCTTTTTGAAGTCAGAGTTTTTATGATTCTCCCATCCGCCTCATTTGGATACTCTTTAGACCGCTCTGTCTGCCTCAATAACTTCCCTCTTCTTTTCTACAATTCATCAACCGCTACGACTAACAGGTTGTATAAATATATTAGGCTTGTTTCATGTAACAGGTTGTTTTTTAATCCAGCTCTGCTGTGGGACCTGCCTTTTGAAAACATAGCTGGACTCAGGTTATTTGCATTTTTTGGCCATGAATGACAATTTCAGAAACACTGTTTGAAACATCAAGACCCCTGAAAAGTTTCATAATCAAGTAGTTTGATGAAGTTTTCTATGTTTGGCCAAATCCTACTTGCTTGATTATTAACCCTGTTTTCTTTGCAGTGATGTGATTTGTCGTGGTCTGTAGTTTTAAACTAAAACATTTCATCAGGATGATAGGAAGAATGAGGCATGACTACTAAAAGATGATGTAGGAATGGGGAGAAGAAAGAGGAAAAGGGGATTGTAGCAGCTGTGGCATTGTGCTACTCATCATCCACTGTTTCCTTCTTGAATGATGTCTGGGATTAGCAGATTAACATTTTCTTTAAAAAAAAAGTTATACTATGTTTGACTGTAAAGAAAAGCACCCTATAGGAAAATATCTGAATCTTTTGTGCATGGTTCTTTATCTACATACATGGACGGCCAAGAGTCATCGATGCATCTGGGGATTAAAGGCTGACGTGAGTGGTCCAATCCAATAGATGAGGTACTCTAGTTCGAAATTGCCGAAAATGCTGGTTCTGATAGAACGGTTTCAGAATATACAGCGCATCGCATTTTGTTGTGTATGGGGCTGAACAGCCACAGACCAGTCAGGGTGCCCATGCTGTGCACTGCAGAAAGGGGGTGTTCATAATATCATGCCAGATCAGTTCAAGTCAAGCCATAAACAAGGCAGATTATTTATCTTTTCACAAGTGGATATGTAATGGTGATTTGGCATTATTAGCAAGAGAGACAAAGACACACCAAGCAGGGAAATGCATGTAAGACAGTATGACATGCAAGCTGACAACTATTTTCTTTATTTTTGCACTAAGTCTGGTCTTCTGTTGCTGTAACCCATCTGCATCAAAGTTCAGTGAGTTTTGCATGCACAGATGCTCTTCTGCAAATCTTGGCTGTAAACAGTAGTTAACTGACTTATTGTTGCCTTCTTATCACCTCGAAGCAGTCTACCCATTCCCCTCTGGTATCGACAGGACATTTTCATTCAGAGGACTGCCACTCACTGAATATTTTCTCTTTTTCCAGACAGTTTTCTTTAAACCCTAGAAATGGTTGTGTGAGAAAATCCCAGCAAACCAGCAGATTCTGAAATGTTCAGACCAGCAACCTTGGCACTTTCAAAGTCACTTAAATTACAGTTTTTTCCCCATTCTGATGCTTGGTTTGAACTTCATCAGATCATCTTGAGCATGCCTAAATGCATCGTGTTGCTGCCATGTGATTGGCTGATTAGATACTGGATTATTGGCATGATGAGATGACCTATGCTGGGAAATGGTGCTTTAAAAATAAGTAAAGGAACATACATAGGCAGTGAGCTGCATAGCACTAGAGAATCCTCAGTTTTTTGTTCTTTTTTTGGATTATGTGTTGTTTTAGTAATTTTCATTCAAGTTAGTGGATCCCATCACTGAATTCTGTATCCAGTGAGTCTGTATCCAGTGCAGCTGTGGCTGAAGTGACACAGAAACTTTACTGAGTAAGACTGCCCCCTTGACTTTTAGGAAAAAGTGACTGACATGTTCAATTAGGATCAGACTAATGGAAAGGAGTGCATGCAAATTTTATTTTGTGCATTTTCCAAACTTATTAAAACTGACGATTTCTGAAACATATTCACATCTTGTCAGAGCATGTTTCTACATTCTTAACACATGCTGTGGATCTTTCATTATTATAAAAGGACATTATATTCAATAGGTCTCTAGTGTAAAGTGTCGTACTGCATATATTGCTTTTCCTTGTCAGATAAGTCAATCCGTCATTACTCTGTTTTTTGCCGTCACCGCTTTACTAATAAGGATCTCACTTACACAGACTCGCCATCCTCCAAGGCCATATTGGGTTAAGAGTGTGTTTTTCAGTGTGAGAAGCTACAAATGAAATTGAAGGATACTAAAAACCAACAGAGCCCTGCTGAGAAAGTGCATGCTTTCAGTGAAGATGTTTATTGTTAAATGATGGCTTGACAGCTGCTTCACAATATATTTTCCTTATTCTTTATGGGGGGAAAGAATTAGAGTTTGACACAAAATTCTGCAAATTTATTAAAGACACATTAAAGATTTGACTTCATTCTTTTCATAAAGCCAACCTCAGCATATAGAAGTATGTTTATGACACCTAAAGCACAGATTACCAGTGTTGGCACTTAATAATTCAACATTACATGATAGCACAATGGAAACAATGTTGAAGTAAATTCGTCCAAGTTGAAATTTTTTAAGTAGGTCTGTTGGTAATGTTAAAGACAAAATTCAAAGTTTGAATCTGCTGCTGGAATATTATTTTTAGATGATTTTTGTAGCGGTTGGTTAGGTTTGGCCCCCAAAAGTATTTTGTTGGGTAAGTAAAGTTGATAAGTGCTTGTAAAATATCAGACCTGAGGTTACCGTAAGAAATTATGTGCTTTAACCACAGAAGGCAGTGCTGAGAAGTTATGGTCATTTCACAGATTCCTTCTTGTGAGACCAGGCCAGATTAAACAGAGAAATGAAAAAGCTTTTATAATGTTGAAAAAGCTTCATCAAGTCCTTCATTTCTTTGCATGTGTTTTGTCCGTACTTCAGTGTTGTGTCCAAGTGTTTTTTTGTGTGTGTGTTTGAGTGCTATGCTGTGTTGCATCTCCCCGTGGTGGAGATGGGAGGCGACATGGCGGGCTGCTCTCTGTCAAAGGAAGGCGAGTGTTAATATTTAACCGAGGGAGGCTCTATTTAGAGCCCGCCGCCTCTCCTTCTCCCTGGTGGACAGCACAACGCAGATGACGACCGGTGCCGTTATGGAGGAAAGCTGTAGGAAGCAGCCGCACGTCACTAAGTCTCCCTGACAGAATCAGTTTGCAGATGAGCTTTAAAACGCGTTGCGCTGTTTTCCATGCCTACATGTTTGTGTGTGCCAGTGTGTGTCTCAACAATCTCTAATTTAAGAGTTTCTCCTGAGAGAGACTAGCATAGCATCCCAGCATGCTTTGCACCTGAACTCACAGGCCCATTGAAGGGCATTCAGGTGCAGCAGTGCCCCCCAAAAGTGAAAAACACCACAGGTTCTGTTTTTTTATTCCTCCCCACATTTGATGTTTCATTCTCACTTACTGGGAATGTATGCTTCAGCAGGAAGTCTACGCAATGTCTGCCTTTAACCACAAACCCCTACAAAACCCGATGTAGTCTATGGCATAAACTGGCGTACACCTTCCTGGAATTGTAACTACATGTGGCATCGACATACCCTGCAAGTGCTGTGATTGGCCTGTTTAGCACCACTGATTACACTTGTACCTTTGCAGATACTTTTTCACTGTAGCTTGTATCTTACATTTTTATCTTACAATAATAATTAACTATAAATTTTACTAAAACCTGATTAAGATTACCCAAATAGGGAATTTGGTTAATCTTATCCATATCTATAACAATTTAAATAAAAATGATTATCAAAATATACATCCTACAAAACATGGGTAAAGTATAAGAAAAGTAACGACTACCTCTAGTCTCCTATAGCTGTGGTGTTTAAATGACGCACAATTAGTACTAGGGCACCCAAGATGTTCCAAAAAATATCCCCAAGGCATTACAGCACCACCAGTGGTGGTGTATAAATGTGACTGAATAAATAACAACATTTTAACTTTATCTCGAAACCCATTTTATAAATGCAATCAGTTATTATTATTATTATAAACACAAATCTTGAACTGCCTCATGTATATTTGTTATTATGCAAACGTGTAACTCATGTGCATCCAAAGTCTCAATGAAGGAAAACAGACTTGGCCGCTTGTGTTTGTTATTTTAGTATTTTGGCATTCATGTAGCTTGTGCAATCTGAAATTGATTGCCTTAACTTGGTATTTTTTGCAGCTAAGGTTTATTTCACTGGGTGACAGTTTTGCAGCAAAGCCCATCCTTATTGTTAGTCCGGTGGTTGTTGTGCTCCTGATTATTATTAACTAGAAATGTCAGGCAGAATAGCCAGCTGTGCCTGATTTTAAAACTGTAGCGTGTAAAGTAGCACATGCTAGCATGCCCTTAAAGCTACTCTCTAAAAACTCTCTTTCTAAAGTACATTGTTCTGAACTTTTAATGTGCATAGAAGAGGCATAGACAACAAATGTATTAATTGATTAACATATATCTACACACTGAATAAATATGAGTTGCTATTTTGTATATTTTTGTTTTATAACACAACCAGGCAAATTGGATCCATTACAATTTATATAATTAAACATTTTGGGTATTTTTTTAAGTATTTTTGCACACATTATTTAAAGTTTTTGTTTGTTTATTTCATCGTTCCCATTATAAGTTTGTAAGTATTATATCAAGTTGCTATTAGTAGTAGTAGTAGTGGCCTTGGCTCAGATGTTTGGCTTATATGGTTCGTAAATCAGAGAACAAAGGCCAGTTTTAAATTGTTTAGTCACAGAAGGGATGAGATAAAACTCTTCACTATCAAATCAAGTGTGACAAGCCATGCTGTCACACTTGATTTGGTAGTGTGAGTTTTGTGATGTTTTGGGCAGTTTCCATTCTTTCATTGACCAAAATTCCTTTAACTATACAAAGAACATTTTTATTCACATTAACCCAGGTACTGCACATCTTTCATACTTGGGTGTAATGGCTGGAATTGTCTGTGGTAAAACTCCTCTACATTTAGTAATCACATTACAATTACTAATCAAGTTCTTCCGTTGTCTGAATGACGGCCAGAAAGGAAAAAAAGACCCAATGTGCCTTTTGATGTGCAAGTGAGCAAGTTTATGGTGTTTTTTTAATTATAAAATGTTATACATTCATCTGAAGTTTGTTGGAAACACTTTTTTTTTAAACCCAGAAACCTTCTAAGCATATAAGTCTTCAGCTAAAGTTCCATAATGAAAATCACCAGGTTTGGTAATCAGGAGGTTCTCAACAGATCAGCATGTTTTGATATTTTCTCCTTCACATTAATTAATGTCAGGGATTTTTTTATTTATTTATTTATTTTACTTTAAGCAATTTTTATTCGCAGAAAAATGAAATTACAGTTTTACTACGTGTTAATGGAAATAGACGTGGGGAGGATGAATCCTTTATTGCTTGAACTGATCTTCCTGGAGGAATGTCTACAAATCTGTGAAAAAACAAGGAAGTTGGAGGCGGGTTGGACATGGCACCCCTTAACCTTTGACCTGAAATTGAGTCTTTTCAAGTGCTCAATAAAGTGAGACCCTTTGTTAAAAGCACTTGTGTATGCATGAATGCATGGCTCTAAGATGTCAGCATATGTGCACTTTTTAAACATTTAAAAAAAATCTTCAGCAGGTAACATGTATTTTTAAATTTTCATTTCATAATAACTCCTTGAAGGATTTTTTTGGAATCAATAGTTATTAAACAGAGTTTAATAACTATTGATTAGTTTTTAGAAAGGGTTCTTGAAACAAAAACCTTAATCAAAGTAAGTATTTACTCATAATTCAAGTCAATTCCAATTTATGGTTCTGAATTTGTTGTTTCGTTATTGTGTTTTATTCAGCCCGTTGTACCACTACATCCTATTTGCATCCAGATTGTCTAAAGCCTCAAAGCACAGCCCAAAGAATGAGCAGGACTGTAATTTCCTCTTAGACCACTTGAATTTCAATAAATTTTATTGGGCACTCAGAGTCTTTTGGAGGATGCGATGCAACTTTTGTTTTTAACTTTTGCACTTTTTCATTGTTATAATACAATTCAGTTTCCCTTACATGGTTACTTACCTTATAAATAGTTAAAGGTTTAGCTCTAGATCTGTAGCCATGAACTGCATTAACTTGTATGTTACATACAAGTAAGAGCAAGAAAATGATTAGCAATCTATCTGGTCTTTAAGTCTGGCTGTTTCTGGGTCCAAACTCCACTTCAGTTAAACAAACACTGCGGCATCACTGAGAGTTTCAAACCGTCTAAATTCTTTCATCTTTAATGAAAGATCAGTGTGGCTGCTCTACCAGGTGTAACAATTAAGTTTAACATTCAGGCATCCATGAAAACAGAGTTTGAAGTTAGCAGGGAGTTGGCTCGCTAATTACCATCTAAAGATGATATACCACGCTCTGACTGAGGGATTTCTTGAAAATTAAAACGTACAGCTCTGCTATCACTTCCGACATAAACGAAGACAGAAAACTAAACAGTAGTGACGTTTGAAGTTGGACTAGCTGGTGTATAATGATGTGCTATGTGGTGGCTAGCGACACAGCTATGGTTAGCATAACATAAACACAGTGAAGCTGGAGGATGAACGCTAACTTTTTTCCATTCTATAAAAGTTCACATCAGGGTTCCCGATGGTTAGGGACAAATGCAATTGCATGGCAGGATGCTGTAAACGGACCAAGCTTCAGTCAGGAGAGCAACTGATATAATCCAACTACAATACGAGGTTAGTCATTAATACGCATACTGCTGCATGGGCTGGGCCATAGTTACAGCATAAGGGTTTAAAAACTGACCTTTAAAACGTGCTGCCGATGAATAGCGGTAATAAAAACCGAGAGAGGTTGACAGTGATCACAGACTTTTTTAGTAGCTTGTTCAGATTAAATAGAACAAGATATTATAAAAACACGCTAAAAACACAACAGCCTTAATTAACACAGTAGTTTGGACCCGAAAGCAGAGTTCATACGTCATCACTTAACAACCGGATAGAGGCATACAGTAAAATAGAAACATTACCTTAAAACCTTACTTTCATGGAGTGTTTATAAAATCAGCATTTTAAAACACGGAGCCTGTGATGATTTTAGCCAGCCTCAAGTGGCCAATAGGTGAACTGCAGACACTGGTTCTGCATGGCTTTGTTTTTTTGCCCCTGAGATTGAGTTTTCTTTATTTTATGTATTTTATTTGCTTGTTTGTTTTGGCTGATGCTTATAGTAAGAGCCGGTTGTTCTAGTGAAGGACGTGGATATGCTCACAACACTTTAAATGCTTATATGGTAAAATAGATGAAGGAAAATGAAAGAAGAGACACTGCTATTAAAAATATGAACCAATCGCATGGGTTGTACTATTACCCAAAGATTTTAGCTGCAAATGTGTGATCCATATTTAGGTGAAGCTGAGGATGTTTATACTATAAAACAATAAATAGAAAAGACAATATTGAAAATAACATCTATGAGAAAGTGGAGATCATTACATAACTAAATGGAGGAAATAAAAAATACAGACCTCTCCATAGTTTTTTCTTTCTTTGGTTGATGTTTGACAATTTATGGTATACCGAAAACATATATATGTTAATAAAACAGATAAAAGGGCCTCGCAACTACAAATATGTACATTTTGAAGTTATAAAAAAACATTAATATTCTCTATACTGAAAGTAGCTTCTACATTATGTTTGTGCCAATGTTTACTCTGGTGTGACATTAGGTTGACCTATAAGTTCTCCTGTAGTCTTGTGGATGCTGAGGAAAACCTGCCAGATATTGGAAAAAGCAAATTAAGAATAAACCTTGCTGAACTTCTGTAATATTCAAGGCTAGCTCTGGCAAATTTAATTAGCAGATACAAATAAAGCATTTCAAGTGTGTGTGTCTGTGTGTGTGCGCGCAAGCGAGTGCGTGCGTGATCTGATGGGATCAATAGTCGTTTGGGAGGCCCAGTTGGCAGCTGCTGAGAGCAGGAAACAGGTGCAGACATGGCTGCTTGATGTACAAGGTGACTGAAATGAGATGAAACCACTTGACCCCCAGAAGAACCAATTAATTACACAAAATCTCCCACAACAGTGAAACTAACAGCTCGACTGTGGCAAATCAGCAAGGAATGCCTGGATCCAGCACAACATCCCCCCCGAAAGTGTTTCCATGTATCTGATTGAATAAAGAGAAAGATGATAAAGTTCACTGAGAAGCACCAGAAGAGTTGAAATGTTTGCTGCCTGGCAATTAGGCGCATTTTCCAACGACGCATGAAATGTTGCACAAGCACGCAGAGCAAATGAGAGCGAGGAGAAGAGAGGTAGTGGGAGAATGTGTGTGAGACAGAGAGAGTGGGATTGACAGTTACTGGGAGGATTTTCAACAGGGCTCTTCCTGAGAGTATTGTGGAGCAGCAGCTGAGATGTTAGGCATGCTAATGCTATTGCTAATTATGCAACTGTGAAACCAGCCAGCAACACACAAACACACACAGCGGCACCTCAGAGACAACAGACTGGCCAAAGCAAACACAACAGACCATTTCTGCATCATTACCATCTCAAACTCATGTTGGTATATCTTCAGTCATTTTCTGATACAACACCATGAAAGGTACAGTATTCGTCTGCATGGAGATACCATTTTCTGTTGTATGGTAAGCAGTGGTTTGCAGTGTTTTAAATTATTCTCACTCAGCTTTTTGCTTTTAGTTTTCTAAATTGCAACCTGCTCTCTTAACTTGCTATTTTTGTTTAACTTTAAAGCCTGAACTGGGAAATAATTGCCAGAAAATTCGAATTTTTTGAAAATGGAGTGTTTATCGAACCTTCTGATAAATTAAAAACAATAATAATGCACAATAATAATAATTAAATATCACATTGATGATAATGGTAATACAGAAAACCCTTTTCCAAGCACAAATCGCAGTATAGGCAAGCAAAACACATTTTACGTATATCTTACACTGCACTGGAAGCATGCAGCCTTTTCATATATGATTTTAAGGCTTTTAGAAGTAGCTGTGGCTCACATGATAGAGACGGTTGTCTATTAAACCAAGTGTTGGCAGTGTCCTCAGGCAAGACACTGAACCCCTACCCTCTGACAGTGTGCAAGTGTGTGTGTGAATGAAAAAGCCACAAAAAGTTAAAAAGCAGATAAAAAAAAAGATGGACATTGTCACTGTATGGTTTGTATAGTCCCGTTTAAAGCAGCAAGTTTAGGATTTTGTCCAAAACTGGGTAGCTGCATTTTTTAATTTCAAACATTTTGTGTATTTTATTTTACTTAGATTTTGCTTAGTTTTCAATAATGCTGCTTTTAGTAGTAATTTCACAGGGTTTTTTTTGTTTGTTTTTTTGTTCCCTTCACCATAGAAAAAACTGATCAGCCATGATGGCTCCTCTTTAATTACATCATTTTAAATGTTTTCATAGCCTGAATTGATTTCTTTTAATTTTACGTGACTTGATCGTCTTACTTTATGGGAAAATAAACCATATACTTTCAAAACTGACCCGTGACTCCTCACTCCTTTCCAGCTTGGTTCCAAATAGTGAATTTTTGTTGTTTTTTCAATAGAAGTGGATTATAAGGTAAGCATGTTGCCCTTTATATTATGAGTGTAAATTTGTATGTCATCTTAATATTGGGTCTCCTGTTGGTTCCATCCTACTGCGTGGCTCCCATGGAAAAATACTGAAGGCTGCTGTGTCATAGTGTCAGCTGTATGATATAAATTCATAAAAAAAAAATATTTCAATACGCTAGTGTATAGATAAATAAATTACATGTCTTACAAGTAAAAATCCCTTCTTTTTCTTGTTTGATCCTTTAATTTCAGCTTTACATCAACGTAAAGCTGAAATTAAGATGGAAAAGCGGTTTGCATACATGAGATGCAGTGTTTGATTTAGCATAAGGTTTAGGTGAGACAGTGATCAGTGCTGAAATGTTCCTGGCTGTCAAACATGTTACAGTGTGATCACGAGCAACATTTCCTTCCAGAACAATTACATGCAAAGTCTTATGAAGTCAAAAGAGACAAATGTGGGGTCAAAATTAAAATATTGCAACTTAATATTGCAAAAAATGTGCTTTTTGCTGTGGTTGGAAATATATAGAGTCACTATAGATTCTCCAGACACCATCAGAAATGGTTAACGAGCTAATAATGAGTGACTTGAGTTCATCATTTGAGCAGTGATGAAACGCTGCTTTTATATAGAGAAAGAATAAAAGGAGAGGCCTAGGAAAAGTATTCCACTCTCACTTTATTACAAATTTGATTACACTTTGGAGGGAAGTAGTTCTCAGAGTTGACTGTTAGATGGAAATTTGGGGAAAATAGTCCAAATTCATGAATTTGGACTATTTGAATATATTCTTATGGATGATATTTGGTCTGAACCTCTGAACCTAAACCTCTTCAAATTTATACTCTTCCCTTTTACGTAGCTTTCACATTAGCCCTTTTCATTAGTCCAGTTGACCTTATATCCCATTTAATCATATGCAAAGCCATCCGTGCTGGTGGATAATTATACTGGATGTAGAAAATCTGTGTGTTTTATTTTTTCTATACATTTTATTCTGTGCAGTCACACAACTGAGTGGATTGGTGATATACTGGACTCATGTGACTGATTGTTTAAAGTGTTTCCCTTTATTTTTTTTTGTCTCCAGTCAAACATGTATAATATTTTAGGTGCTTTCTGGAATGTAGTTATTGATGACCCTGATGAATGCCACAGGCCGAAACACAATCAAGTAAGAAAGCTGTTCTTTATATTCCAAGTGTTGCCGGAGCTTTGACCTCGAAGCTACAGCTTGTTAGCCAACAGACCTGTGAGAATGTATTAATTCACTGAGTCTTTTTTTTTTTTTTTTTTTTTTAGAAAAAAAGACTTTCTTTTGTGACCTGGGCTTTAACCAACACCTTTTTTTTTTTTTCAGTTAGTACATAATGTTACACATTGCTATTACACCATATTTGATTTCATTAAATAAACACTGATATAGACCACTTTCTGGTATTGCATTGCAACTCTTTTTTTGTCAAAAATGTAATCATCAGTCGTGATCAAACCTTAATATTTATACATATTTTTTTAAACGATCTTTAAGCAAATAACTTTGTCCATGTATTTGAACAAAATGCTTTGCCATTTAGATATATAAAGACAGAGTCTATCCAAAGACTCTGTTTTGAATTTGATTCAGGTAACAGTGTTGAATAAAATGTAAGCACCTCTTTTGTGCTTCCAAATAGTTCAAACACTCCAGCGTCAATCAGCAGTAGGTGCATTTGCTGGGGTTAAGGGGGTGTAGGAGGATGTTTGAGGTGTATAGGTATCAGGTGGCCTTCTCTTCTGAAGCACAGGGCTAAAATTTTGAATGCTGCCCTAATTGAGTGCCCCTCCCTTGGCCAGCATGGTCCTGGTGTCCCCCTCTCGGGGCCCAAGGGGGCTGGTGTGGCAGTCTGGGGGGGCCTGACCCCAAAACCCTGCCTGAGGCACTGACTGCCACCAGCCTGAACCCTCCCTAACCCCCAACTATCTCACTCCTCTCTCTAGCTTTCTGTCTCTGATGCTCTGCTCCTCTCTGTCCAATTGGCTCTGAGCTACAGACTTCTTTTGTCTGTCCTCATTAGAATACTGATACTACACACACACACACACACACACACACACACACACATACACACACACACACACACACACACACTAATTGCATCGTTAGTTCATCTTTTGGGAGACAGATGTTAAAAAATGAATCTCAACATTAAACTGAAAAAGTGTGAATAATTTCACATGTGCTTTTGTTTTTTTTAAAGGGTTCTGTAATTTTGTGTTACTGCACACTTTGTCAGGTTTTTGCCTTCTGTTTGGCAATTCAGTAGTTATTTGTGCTCATTTTACAGTGATTTAAATGCTCCTTTTAAAGCAGACACAGCCTATTCAGTCTGTCGTGCAAGCAAACCCTTTCATGTTTCATGTGTAATGGGTTTTGGTGTTTGGTGAGTTTTGGCAAACAGGAAGAAATTCATTTTGCTGGGCCAGCTTCTCCAGAATAAATAAAAGAAAAACAAGAACACAGAGAGCACTGATGATTACCATGAAAGAACATGTTGTTGTACTGGAAGTGTTTTGCAAACAAAGACAA
Organism: Oreochromis niloticus; assembly: GCF_001858045.2. NCBI lineage: Eukaryota > Metazoa > Chordata > Actinopteri > Cichliformes > Cichlidae > Oreochromis > Oreochromis niloticus. The sequence continues at coordinate 17,060,265 of NC_031980.2, read as the reverse complement.
TATAAAACTAATAATTTTGGATATTAGGTTTTTTATTGTATCTTTTTTCAGTTTGTCATGATCAGATATTCTGTATCTGAAGCCTCTTTTAATGCCGTTTACCACCTTTATGTGTGTCTAAGTGTGGTCAGCAGAGAATTATAAACACATTTATTCTTTAACGTTCTGTCTAGCTGCTCTCCAGTCCACCTCCTGATTATCATAATCTCACTCAGTACCTGGTCAAAACTCATCATCTTCTCCCAAACACTGTATATAAAAGATGAGTGATTCTTCTTAGTATTAAAAGTGAATCCAATGTACTCCAAGTGCTTTAAACTTATTTCTAATGACCAGTAGGGGCCAATCATCAGTCTTCAAAAAAGTCAGTGTCTGACAGATTATCAGCAAGCACATGTTTGGCTTTGGCCTCAGTAAACACTTTCATGTTGATTTTATGACCTCAGTCGCTAGTTTCAAGTCTAATTTTAATACAATGGAGATTATTTGGGAAATTATGGTGCCAATATAGTCAAAATGGTCAATAAAGCTAGATGTGTTTATAAAGTTGCTAGTACAGGGTGGGCCATTTTTATGGATACACCGTAATAAAATGGGAATGGTTGGTGATATTAAAGTCCAGTTTGTGGCACATTAGTATATGTGAGGGGGCAAACTCCTCAAGATGGGTGGCGACCATGGTGGCCATTTAGAAGTCGGCCATCTTGGATACAACTTTTGTTTTTTCAATAGGAAGAGGGCCATGTGACACATCAAACTTATTGTTAATGTCACAAGAAAAACAATGGTGTGCTTGGTTTCAACGTAACTTTATTCTTTCATGAGTTATTTACAAGTTTCTGACCACTTATAAAATGTGTTCAATGTGCTGCCCATTGTGTTGGATTGTCAGATAGCTATTCAAAGGCTGTTTTCTTGTATTTGTGCCAGTGTTGATGGTATACTTGGTGCACATAAACCACTACACTCACTGGTCGTTTAATGTTACTATAGATGTATGACTTGTTTCATTGTAATTATTGTTATTTAACCCTGTCGTGCATTCATTATGACAACCTCAATCGGGATTTTTATCTTAAGTATTTTCATTCATCTTTTCATGCCTAAAGAAGAATAGAAGTACCTACGACAACTGAGGTTGTCATAATTCATGCATGAAAGGGTTAAACTGATTGACTCCTCACACATCACACAACCAGTTTGTGATTTCGCACACAAACGGTATAACATCAGTGTCATGCCACAACAACATCAAGATCATCAGCACTGCCTGAGGCACTTCTAGAACTTTTGAAATACTGGTAAAACAACTAGGTAAACAGTTTCCATCTTAGGCTAATTGCTATTTCTTAATTGCATGTAAGTGTAGGTCTTTGTGTTAGACCCGTGATGAACCTTTCCTCTGGCACAATGTCAAAGTGGATAGGCTCTTGCCTAACCTTAACCTTGATTTGATAAGAAGTTAAGAAAAAGATTCATCGATCTATCTAGAAGAGAATAACTTTACTAGAAGAGCAATTAGTGAATGGGGGTCATGAAAAAGTACGTGGCATAAGCTTTATGAACAGGCAGACAATGATGGGTGGTTTACTGAACATATTTAATATGATTAAAACATGTTTATGTATTTTTAAGTATTTTGATGATGAAAAACACAATAATGATGCAATCATGGTTTATCATGACACCTGTTAAATATGTGATTGCAGAAGTCATGGTTTCAGAGATCATTGTCTCTTTCAGACAAAAACTCAGAGACAACACTGTGCAATCGAGCCGGTCCTTTCAAACCTCTCTCCTCCATCAACTAACAGCTGTCCATCATTTTGACTGGCAGCTCAGAGGAGGGCTCTGACGGGCAGATGAGAGCAAGAAGCCGATCTCTGCCTCAGAGGCAACAGCGGCAGTCCTGTGTTCTCCTGCCCACCTCCCACCACCTCCTCCTGCTCTCCTGCCCGCCTCCCACTGCCGTCTGCAGGCCCTCCTCACTCTTCTGCCTGCAGCCAATAGAACATGGACATCATCTTATAGAGGAACAGTGTTGTTCACAGGCCCCAGAATGCTCTGTCTCTGTCTGTGCATTGTTAACAGAAGAAGGGAAGAAAGTGCAACATATACTTGTGATAGGAGCAAAAGATGTATTTCAAAATGACATAAATCTGTGTAACTAAAAAACTGCAGACTTCATGACACCTCCAACCCGACTCTTACTTTCCTCCCATCTGCCCGTCAGCTCTTGTTTTCCACTTGCATCATGCTCTCCAGGACTGACCTCCATCTCCAGGACCACCTTCATCATCCTTTTATGGTTCCTCACATCTCTCCTCAGGCTCACTGTGCTCTCCAGGACCACCTTCGGTCTCCTTTTATGGACCTGTACCCGTCTCCACAGTATACCATGCACTGCTCCCCAGGCTCACCTTGTTCTCCAAGCCCACCTTGTTCTCCAGGCCTGCCTCATCCTCTAGACCCAGGCACGTTCTCCTGGCTCCCTGTGGCCACTTGGCTTTCCAGCTGCCTCTGCAGGCCCAAGTTAGTCTCCAGGCTCCTCATGCCCACAGCTAGAGTCTCTTTGATGTTGCCCTCCTGGCTGACAACATAGGGGTTGGTGGACGGATTGTTGTGCGAATGTGTATACGTGTAAGTGTAGAGTGCACTCTTGTGCACACGCCAACACCAAAAAGAAAAAGAAAATTTCACGTGCACAGCAGCTTTAAGAAGAACATGCCTCATTGGTGTGTGTGTGCGTGAGTGTGCCTGAGTGAGTGTCAGAATACACTTTTTTCTTGTACCCACACAAACACAGAAAAAAGGGAAACATGAAAAGGACTGAGTGATGAGCAGCTGACAGCAGCTCATCTGGCTCTTCTTGGTCTGGCCAAGGTGGGCGGAGCTTTGAGTGAAGAATGACACATGTCAAAACCAGTAAGAGTCCAGCACCATAGCTGTCAAACCGCACCCGACTGGTAACCTCTGGGAACATCACAATGACAAAATTTTAAAGAGAGTCAAACGGTTTCAAGTGGATTATGCACAAAGCAATCGGACAGACTTTAGTGCAAATATTTGAAAATCTCCCTGAAAAAAAAAGAAAGTTGATTTCAGTCAAATCCAAAGTCTGTTTCTGAAACATGATTCCATCAACTAGATCAGTAAATAAAAATTTGGGGCCATCCAGGGTATAAAAATTGTACATTTGAGCCCAAAAACTTTAAAATACAAAACCAGAGTTCCTGTGTTGTCTTCATGTTTTATTTTCTAGCTTTATTTAGTCAGATTTAGGCAACAGCGCGCTTTGGTAACGTTTAGAAAAGCTGATTTTATACAGACATTAAAACAGCTAATGCCAATAGGATCGAGACCACCTCTTGCCAATGTGTGTACACTGAGCATCTTGTTTCCTGTGAGTAAGTCACGCTACGTTGCTATAGGTGTCTGTAACAGTTTTATGGCAATTAATAAATACATTATGATAATAAAATTAATGCACGACTGCAGCGCTGAATTAAAATACATTGAAATCTGACCTCCAGCTACAATGTGACAAAAGAACAAACACAGCAGGGAAATCTTTTCAGGAAACTTTGTAATCCCTGATTGCTAAATTAAAGAAGTTTTAGCCTTTCAAAGAAATTTTCAAATGATCTACCTTCTGCATCAACAACACTACTCATTAGAAAAGGGTAACGAAGGTTATCACAGTAAATAAAATGAAGATGTAACAAATGAAATGAACAAATCACCAGTCCCATAGACGATAATATGTTTTTTCAGCTTTTTTTCCCCATAGATTTAGAAATGTGAATCTCTTCAATTAACTTCCTTTCAAGGTATAATGGTGGTTTTCTTAGAATTTCATTAACCTCTGCAAATATTTCTGGAGCACAGAGTGAGGTCAAACAGTAATTTTATCGCTCACCTGAACTACCCAAGTGGATTAGGCTGATAGTGTAAGAACCCGCTGAAACTTTGTAGAACAGTCCTCCTGTGGTGAGATTTCTCTGAGCTAATCTTCTGTACTTCACTGAGAAAATTAGCATTGCAAATGATATTCTGTCCATTATCAGTGGGAAAACTATGGTGGCGGTAAGGTTGCTGGCCATATTTCCTCCCTCTGGTTTTCTCTGTGGTCTCAGCCACCGAATTCGATGATGACTCTCGATGTGATCTCTATATAAATTACAGCCAAAGTCAGAGCAATTATGCGCCGGTATTCCTCCAGTGTCTTGTGAGACACACATCAGCTCTTAAAAGGAACATTTTGCTCCAGTTATTGCTTTTCAAGTGGATTACGCTTTTTGTTGAGCTATAGGAATCCACTTACTTCTCCCTCTAGGGGTACGACTTAAATGTCATTTTTGTCAAGCAGATTATGACAAACTTTAGACTTCTTATTAAATACCACATGTCACAGCCCATCAACTTTGATGCTGAGAGTAACATTAGATGCTCTATAATGATCAAATGTGGTTTTGATTTGAAATGAGACAACAATGAGGCGCCGTCTGAGGAGGATTCACATGCTTTAGCTTGCGGTTGTAGCTGGATGTACGGCCTATGGCTGGCAGGCTGCTGCTAGCGCTCCGCCAGGCAGATGAGAGCCGGGTTAATGTTGGGATTTGTTCCCTAAAGCTCTGACACAGAGGAAATACTGATCAGCTCTGCCGTCAGCCTCAAGACCTGCTAATCGCTAATCAGCACTTACACAGCCTCTGTCTGACTCACATACAGTCTCATAGACATGTACGTAAAGAACTGAATAGTGGCACAATTCACATAATGATATTATCCATGACTGAGTACACTGGGATGAAAAACATACGTTTATTTTGTATTTAAAATTAAATCAAATAAATAGCTTCAATAACTGGTAAAGTGATCTTAAGTAAAACTTAAATTCTTTTGGACCCAACAGCCGGAAACAAAATAAATCCAAATCTAAAGTTCCACCTGCTGATGCCGAAACTTCAAATTATATAAGTGGAATATATATGTCCAATATAGATGGCGTAATCATTTTCTCTCACTGTTCAATGTTTATCTCCATGGTGCCAAATCATAACAGCACTCTTCTAAAGGCATGTTATATGGTAAGATAAAAAGGCTCAGGGAGGTTGTTTCATGTACATTTCTGTGTATTTGCAAAGTTTTGTTTTCTTTTACAGATGTTTCTTCTTTTAAATTAATTATTAATAAGCAGAATTGTCTTATCAAGTTGTGTTGATATGAAGTGCTTTACTTCGGCTGATTAGATGAAAACATCACCATTGTCTTAAAATAACTATATTTCATCTGTCCAGCTTTTTTTGCAAAGGTGCAATAAATGTTTTTTTTTCTTTTAAATTGTCCCAATTCTGATATTTGTAAAATGAACCTGTGTAATTTTACACTTTTTGTAAACACACTTATTGAGTAATCTTTTTTTTACAGCAACATTATTTTATAAATAATTTTCAGCATTTATTTTTACATATTTACTCATAACAACAGATAAAGAACGCAATGATTAAAATAAATAAATACAAAAAACAACAGAAAATGTTCAGATATCCATGTTTTCATTATTCAAACTAATTATTTAGTGTTTAAGGAAAAGCATTACCTCAAAAATTTAAAAAAAGCTGCCACAGAAACCGCCTTCTTACTAAAGACAGTATGTGTCAAAGATATATATTTAAGCATGCATAGGTGGAATTTGATTTAAGCTTTAATTCAGACTGACGTCTTTCCATTGACAACCAGCCAAAAGAAGTATTCATCAGCTGAACAGCTCATATAATGATAATCCAAACTGCATGATATCCATTACCATAGAGACCGGACCACATCCAGCCTCAGTATCAGTCTGTCCATCTGGCAGTTCTCTGTGATTAATTCAACATCTCCATCACATCCAATATCCACAGCTGGTTTCACTTTCCAGCACTCCTCTCCAAATCATTATGATCAAAATCCCACCTCAGCCATCTTAACCTCCTCGACCACGTGCAGGCACTTCCTGTGTCTGTCCCACCAACACCACCACCACCCTCTCCGCTTAGATTGGACCAGTCATATGGAGGGGTAATATGGGTATTGTTCTGGGCTGGGCCGGCCTCTCCACAGGAACATTGGATTCTGTTTGAAGTCGTGATCCGGCACAGCCGACTCACCTGCAAGATCAATACGCTGGGTTCAAAGCTGCCGGCTTCACAGAGAACACACTCTTATTAATTTATAGAAACTTCTAGAAACTTTGTCTGAAGGGAAAAACCTCCAACTCTGTGTGGTGGATAGACAGGGGGAATTATTAATATACCTGGAGAGAGAAACAGGGAGAAAGGGAGAGCTGGAGAGACCGACCAACCGTCTTCTAACACCTTATATGAATATTTAAATGAGGCACTGTTTGATGTGGATTGATCATACAAAAAGTGTGTGTGTGAGTGTGTTTTGTGTGTCGGGAAGAGACAGATGGATAAGGAAGATGGTTAAAAGACTCATTAGATCAAGAACACGTGTGTGTGTGTGTGTGTAGGCGTGTGTGTGTGCATGTGTGTTTAACTCATTAAGGCAGTCTATTTGAGTTTTCCTTTGTTGTCAGATTTGATGATTTGGGGGAAATTTCCAGCCTTGGATTCAAAGCATTCCTGTTCGACGCTCCGAGCCCGCGGCGTCAGGAATGAAACACTCTGCATTTATATTTAATGATATCAATTTATCAACAGGAACAATCTCAGGATGTTGGCTCAGATTTGATTCCATGTTCCCCTGTTTTTACCTGAGGGACACATGCACACATTTTCTCATCGCTGTGCCATTACCATACTCCTCTCTCTTTTTTCTCACATCTCTGCACTGATAATAACCAACAAGTTCCTGACGGTGCAGTTCAATTTTTGCCAAACGAACTCATTGCACAAACAGAGAGACTGCAGAAAACACAGCAAGTCGAGTGGAGATTTCACAAACTGCAGTCAAGCCATGATAAAACCAAAAACACACGACACCTTAAGACAAAAAGAGCCTGTTTAAACAAAAAGATGCAAATATGAAGCTTATTACAGGAGAACTCATGTCGATATCAAGTAAGACAAAAGGGAGAAAATAAAGTTGCATTCAAAGAAATGTACAAAATACACCTAAGAACAGAAACGAAGGAGTAATTTAAAAGAAAAAAAGGCTTAAAGAAGCAGAGCAGAGATCATTAACCAATGAGTAATTTGTGATGAAACATGAAGTTAAAACTGCCAAAGATATCAGATTCCTCAATTTATATTATATTTGCAGACTGTCTCAAGTAGCTGGAGCAGGAAACATGAAAGCTTTCTTTTATCTTCGTCCGTAAAGGGCATTAGGGACAGACAGCTGATATGTTTTGTGATCTGATTTTAGTTGTCTTCCAAACTCACTGTACGTACTCTTCTACGTCGGCTTTAAAAGCATCTTTGCAGAAACGTGAAAGAAGTTTGCCGTGAATGGCCTTATGAGTAAAAATTAAATGAGGTGAAAGAGGGTGCCATGTAGATGTTGTGTTTGCTGGTTGTTGTTTTTAACCACACAGTGATATACATAAAATAATAAAGTGCAGAAATATCAGAATTAAACTCTTTCATGCTAGAAAAATCTGAAATTCATTGCAGGTCAAACAGTGGCAGATATATAGATATATAGTGAGAAAATAGTCAGTTGTTACTGAGTTGAAATCATTCTAAATGATCTGGTCGTTAAGAGTTTGTTGATTTTGCAGCTGATTCCAAACTGAGAGACCATCAAACTTCAGCCTTTTTCCTGAATCAGAACAGGCTGCAGGGAGCGAGAGTGTGAAGACAGTAGCTACGCACACTTGGTCTGAATGGTGCTGAGCTGTAAGTAGAAAGAAAAAAGGTGAAAAGGAACAAATATTTATTATTTTGTCAGCTGTCTGGATGCAGGAGCTTCTAATTTGCATATTAGCTTTATATTGCATTTCAATATTGTTATTATTATGAGAATATAAAGTATATACTTGATTTACTTGTACATCACATTTAAAGTAAGTCTCTAGAAGACGTAGCTGCGAGGTTATTGGGTGTTTTTGGACTGAACCAGGACACACAAGTCCAGCATTCAAGTTCAGAGTGTTTATATGACACTCGCTTTACTGTGAACTCCTAAACATAAAGAAACATTTTGACTGTACTTCTCATCTAAAAAGAGAAAAACGTGGAGTCAAAGTGATGCTCTATTAATCACTGAGAGTCTGAGATCTCCTCTTCATCCTCCTCCTTCTGCCGCTTTAATGTGCTGGTCTGTGTCGGCCGAGAACTTCTAGAAGTTTTGTGTGCGTGTGTGTCTAAGCTGCATATAAAGGCTCCTCCATCCTTGCAACCAACTGAACTCACAGAAGCTCAAAGTAACAAAGTTCAAGAGTGCATGGTTCAACTAAAAAGCTGAAAGTGTGTGAGAGACGCTTAAGAGGTAGATATTACATGACTGTGTGTGTGTGTGTGTGTGTGTGTGTGTGTGTGTGTGTGTGTGTGTGTGTGTGTAAAGTCCAGTCAACAGGCCACTGCAGTGAACTCTGGGGAAGGCAGAGTGAATCCTAAGTCAGTCTGCAGAGAGGGAGAGGGTTTTCCCTTTCAACTAGAGCTCCCCTGGACACGGCACACCAAAACACACTTAGACACACAGGCAAGTACATAGATTCAAGCACAAATTGGCTGTACACGAAAAACTACACACAGTCGACAAAAAAATCATTGATGGTTGTATTTATACAAAAGCATGAGCACATATGGGATATTGCTAAACTCATGCATGTGCACACACACACGCACACCCACGCACACACACACTTTCTGTCTTTCTGTGTCTCTCAGTAGTTCCTCAGTGTTTCATCTGACAGCTTATTCCCAGTGAGGTTCCACTCTGTATTCACCCCAGATCCCCTCAGCACAGACACCCTGTGAACGCACACTCCCAGGGTGAGGCGGGGGGAAGGTGACCTCAGCGCACACACACACACACACACACACACACACACACACACACACACACACACACACACACACACACACACACACACTGAATTTTCAATCCAAACAAAAACTCACTCACCAAAATCAAATCGCAAAATTCACCACCATGGGGGAGAAAAAAAGCTGAATTTATGGTACTGTTTTGTAATTTGCATATACTTAAAATGTTTGACATGTCTACAGTGACGGCGAGATGTCTCCGGCGTGTTCAGGATATCTGCAGCTGAAACTCGGTTTCTACTGTAAGATGAGGAATCGGAATGGCTGACTTTGCATGTCAGCGAAACGAACGGTAGAAAACCTGACCTGCAGTCAGTACTGAGAAGGTGAATCAGTGACTCTGCTATATTCTCCCTCTAGTTTATAAGCTATACTAAGTTATAGTTTCATAATAATTGATAATGTATAACATGAAAAAAAAACTTGTTACTTGAAAAGAAATTCCACCTCCTTTTTGCTCTACATGGAGATAGATTAAGTATTAAGTGGATTGTCTGTGGATCTGTGAATAGTACATTGCTTTAGTTTATTGAAGTTTGTTTATGCACAGCTCTTATGAAGTCACACCACAGCATTTTAAATGGTTTGAGGTCTGGAATCTTGCTGGGTCTTTGCATCAACTTCTTTTCTTTTTCAGGAGATTTATGGTGTGCGTGGGATCATTGTCACTGTTGCACGCCCCATTTTTGATCAAGCTTTATCTGTCAGATAGACGGCCTCATGTTCGAATACAATACTTTGGTATAGAGAGGAGTTTATAGTTGACTCAGTGACTGCAAGGTGCCCCGGTTGTGTGACTTCAAAACAAGTCCAAATCATCACAGTTCCACCGCCATGCTTGACAGCTGGTATGAGGTGTTTCGCCAAACGTCGTGCTATGCATTACGACCAAATACGAAGGATACAAATAATAATACAAAGGATATTTGTTCAGATGCAGCTTTGCAAACTTAAGCCAAACCAACTCTCCTGGCAACCCTTCCAAATGGGCCATACTTGTTCAGTCTTTTTATAATTGTGCTGTAATTAACTTTAATGTTGAACATACTAACTGAGGCATGTAGAGGCTGAGATGATTTCTTCTGCAGTTTTTCTGAGCATTGCACGGTTTGACCCTCGGGTGAACTTGACTATTTGACTGCTTTTCACCTGTTGTTGATCACAAACAGCTATTAAAGCTTGTTTGCATTGCAGTACATTTGTGTACTGCATTTGACATAGAGTTAACCTGTAAAATGCCACAACTCAACTAGAACCTTTAATTCATATGTCAAAAGGAAGTTTTTGTGTCAAGGAATCAGTCTACTGCCAAATCGACAACTACAGCCAGTTTAGAATCACCAAATAATCTAACCCCATGTACGCTTTTGGGTAGAAAACAGAGTACCTGGAAAAAATCTCTGCAGAAATGGGGAGAATACACAAAGCTCCACGCAAAGACTCCCAAGTCTGGATTTGAGTTCAGGACCTTCTTGCTATGTGGCAACAATAACTACTGCACCACCATACCATCCTAAACCAGAGTGAAGTTATAAATTAAAAAAGCAACTTCTAGTTGACTGTGTTACTTAACTCATTAAACCCAGCGTGCATTCTAAGTTACTTCTTATGTCAAGAATCTTGCTAAGAATTTACAGTTCAGTGGGAAATCTATGCCGTAGCCATGTCATGACAGCAAACCCCTCTGAAATTGTATGCTGTAACCTGCTTCCCTACACGCCAGCTCAGCGCAACAACTACTGCGACTGGCCCAACAACCATCCTCACCTTCACACCTTTGCTCCCCACTACACCACAATATATTCACACTGGACCTTCATGTCACACTTCAGGAAAAGAACTAACATCTCTACTTTTACCAGAACTGTTAACATTTATACTTTATATTGTGGAGATGATCAAATCTCGACCAAACCACCAAACCATTCCTCTCTCTCTCTCTCTCTCTCTCTCTCTCTCTCCCTCCTTAGGTTTCCCCTGCAGCACTTTGGGAAGAAACCCAACGTCAGGCAAACCACCTTCGTCCCCCGAGAGTGGGTGACATTCACAACCTGTGTGTGTGTGTGTGTGTGTGTGTGTGTGCGCGCGCGCATATTTGAGGAGTATATCTATATAGAGAGAGAGGGAGAGAGCTGTGGCTAGCCCTAAACCATCAGCCTAGCGGCACTACAGTAATAACCACAGGACTGAGTCACCACCACAGGCTATATGTGTGTCTGTGTGTGTGTTTGAAAGTGTGTTCACGAGTGTATTGATCATAGTGAATATGCAAATCCCTGCTTCCTGTGTGTCATATAGTTTCCATTAAAAAAATGCACATTTTTACCGCGCACACACAGAAGTGCATGCATACTATAGATAGATAGATAGATAGATAGATAGAGAGAGAGATAGATGTGCATGTATGTACAGAATGTATCCAGATTTGTGTGTGTGCGAGTGTACAGTATCTCATTTAGAGACCTGTAGTCCAATCACGACTCAGTGTTTTTAGCCTTGTCTGTCAATCCAACCTTGACAGCGATTGGTCGAAAAGCCCAAAGCCACAGGACAAGGATGGATGGATGGAAAGACAGACAGACAGACAGACAGACAGGCAGGCAGACAGACAGACAGACAGGCAGGCAGGCGACAGGCAGACAGATAGAGTACAAATATGCAGTTCTTCACACATTTGTATACAAAATTATTTGCCACTAAATATATGCAGAGAATTTGAATTATATCATTTTGAAAACAGAGGAATGCTTAAACGAACCTGCCCTCTTTTGCCTGTCTTTCTCCCTCTCTGCTTCTTTCTCTTTCTCCCTCTTTCTCTCTCTCTCTCTATCATGATCTCCCTCTCTCTCTTTCTCTCTCTGGTTGCTGCAGGGTTGATTGGAGGTTTTGTCACGCCTGCTTTGACAGGCCGGGCAGAGCTCAGGTCCCAACGGTTTGGCAATTATCCTCTAACCCAGCAGCCTACTACTGCACAAATGCACTCACACACTCTCTCTCCCTCGTTCTCTCACTCTCTCACACACACAGACACACACATACATACATGGCCTGCATGTCAATACGTCAGAGATGGGGAGACAGGCTGTCTGTGTTTTCCATCTCGTTCTCTTTCGCCCCCCTCACATCTCTCTCCCTCTCTCATTAGCTGGGTGTGTTTTAGAGGGGAGGAAGGTGTGAAACTCCGGAGACTCTTAACATTCCACTCTAATATACAGTCCATCTTAAGCCATCCAGGGCCTGAACTCACACACCCTTGCACATGTACACACACCCACACACACAAACACACACACACGAGTGGATCGTAATCCTGGGAGATCAGAAGGGCTCCTCTTCCTCTACTCTAAGTAGCGTTGGACCCATCCATAGACTCACTGACAGTCTCTCCAGCTTAGCAAATGTACAGCAGCTTGTCAAGCACAGGAAGTAGCTTAGACTCTGGAATTAACTTAAACATGGAGTTTAGAAACATGCTGGAATCTGTAGTGTCCAGCCTCAACACAGTTTGCAACCTTGTAGATCAAAAGAATGGACCATATTTTATATTTTATACTACTTTGTTCCCAGTTAAATATACAGTAACACAGTAAAACTATAGAATAAATATATTTTTCTGACATCTGATTATTATTATTATTATCATTATTATTAATAATAAAATTATTAGTTATTAATTTAAAAAACCTCTTAGGCTTAATTAATAATGAAGATATCCAATGTAAACCTAATAAATGGCCTGGCCTGTAATAAGGACACAACAGTGGTGCTCAGCTTGTCTGATATTGCATGTTTACGTACACCCCCATTAGGACCTACATAGCAAAAGTAAATAAAGATCCATAATGCACAAACATAAACAAATGTATATAAAATAGCAACAGATGCAACTCTTTGGACCAGACTGAATCTGTGCTCTAACATGAATATCAGTATTAAACATAAAAAATGCACTAAATCCCTAACACGCCAAAGGATGCTTGTTGATAACGATGACCAATCCTGTTCCCGATGTGGTTATCTAGGTAAGGCTAGCAGCTGTAAAGTCACAATAAAGGTACGACAACAGAGGAAAGCTGCGACAAATGACACAAAGGGCTGAGCAGCACGGCAGAGCTACTGTAGCTTCAGGTCACATGCCAGATGCTTGCCAGGTTGCTGGATTTTCCTCGTAGCAAGCTTTTGGTGCTAGTTTATCCCACAGAGTTCATCAGACAGTCCATCAAAATGAGTGACAGCTATAGTGGCGGCGACTGAGGGGATGGATTTACAGCTGGGACAGCAGGCAAATGTTATTAGTTGGCTGATAGGACAGAGCAGTAGCAGAAGTGTCAAACCGAGAGGCCAGGACTGATTTACAGAAAAATACAGAGTATGGCTGAATTCTTGCTTAGTTCCATCCTCTATTTTAAAATGTTATGTGTATGTCATGTGTAGCTATATGTTGGTTTTTGGTTGGTTCTTATACTGTGTAGCTTGTCTTAGCTTGGTTTAATGGCATTTAGGTATTAAGTACACTACTTTAAAAAGCTATAGATATAAATTATAACTGATAGAAGAGGTTACACAGTTATTTACAGTCATAAGAGGATTTGCATTTTTAAATTGTTCTTTGGGGAATACTTTTTCTCACCTTTTGTGTTCATGTCAAGTTTTAACCTATGCGAACTTGAAACATTTCAAATACAAATTCTTATTTATAGGGAGAGGACTTCAAAAGAGTCATAAAACAACAAAGAAATCAGTGCTTATCAGTTAACCCATTTAACTACTGAACAGTAAACACAAACTAAAGTTTCCAGCCATTTCAACTTCCCTCAAGTGTATGGATATTATAATGAATGCCACACAGCTGTGCTAGGGAACAGAAAATCCCTTTGAAGAAGTCCCACAACAGCCCATGTCATATTAAGTGAGTACAGAGCTGGCGATGTGTTTTTCAAATTCCCGATATATTATTTGTCATATAGAGCTGGGGAACATAAGACTCTAGAAACATACACATACACTATATGGATAAAAATACTGGGCTACCTCCACATAACACTTAGAGGATGGAAACATATGCCAGGAAGCTCCCTGAGCACATTTTTATTTTACCTGGTCTGAGACTTCCTGGTTGAGTTGTTCCTAAACGCTTCCAGTTTGATGGTTGATAAACATGGTTGAGTATCTAGGGGAGAAGACATTTCACAAAGAGATATGCTGCAGCTGTGTCATGTTATTACAGATTTAGTGAGCTGTTTAGAATAACCCCGTCTTTCACAAATCATGGTAAAGGCAGACTTTTTAGATCTGTGGCAATGGGAATGAAAACAACTGAATTCAAAGAATAAGAGGTGTTGACCAAAAACAACACATAATATGTACAATAAGCTGGACGTATTCCTTTTTTAAATCAAGATGTTTGGCTTGTAAGCTTTAAGTGACCTTTAACCCTTTTAAAACTGTGTTCCGGTTACTGTCATCTCTTCAAGTGGAGAATTCAACTCAGCAGGTGAAGATTTCCTTGATAGGACACTCCACACCTTTTAGCTTCTTTAATCAGGTTATTCATGTTCCTCTCCCTTTCCTGGTTTACAGCATGACACTATCGGTGTTTCTTGCTCAGCGCCTTGGGCGGCATGATCGTCAAATCCATCAACACACTCAGCTCACATCAGATCAGCACGGCGCTCTTTGAAGGAGATGGACGTTGTAGCTTTATCAAACAGACAAAGCAGTGATCTTCCCTTCCGGCGTAAAACAACTACATACACCTTACAGCAACAAACGCCTGCGTGTGTGCGTGTGTGGTTATGGAAGCAGAACAAGTAGATGGGTGTAATTTCATAGGTGTGTGTGCTTTTGTACGTGTGTGTGTGTGTAGGCGGACCTTGCCTCAAGCTAAAGTCATTGAACAGTTAAGGAGTTCCTGCTACACTCCAGGCTAAAGCTGAAATGCAACCGTCTGACCACGCGTGAAATTACCGCCCTTTCATGAGTGCAAAGAGCACACACACTCACGAATAAACAAAATTGTACCTGGACATTTCCACATCCACAGTTGTACTGTACTCTGCAGTATACACACACCTGTAGTAGACAAGAAAACACGCGTGCACACACACTTGATAAAAGCATGTGCAGAAAGCATGTCATGGCTGTTAGCAGCAACATGGCATGGTGACATGGAAGTGCCTTAGAAGTGCTAATAGCCCTGCCAGTGACTCTCTCTCTGTGAGTGTGTGTGTGTGTGTGTGTGTGTGTGTGTAGTCACTTCAGCTGTATTAACCACTGGAATATGTTTATTGACAGTGTGGAAAATTGTTCAAAAGGAACATGAACAAGCTGCTTCTTAGCGGGCACCAAAAAAAAAAGAGAAAAATTTAAAGTAGATGATAAAAGAACATGAAAACAGTTTCAAAGAATCCAAAATTATCAGACGATAACGTAAAAGATTCCCATAAGAATTATCACCCAGATGAAATGAAAGAATTAAAGATCGGCGATTTTCACAGCAGCAGCCTACAAAACTGTAACTGTACCAATGCTCACAGGGAAACTGGCAGTATGGTGCTGCATCAAACATATTATCAGTAAAAACAAGACAGAATACATGTGTGTGAATGAGAGACGGAGATGGGTGGAAAGGTGAAGATGCAAAGATAGAGATAAATGAGTTTAAATACCTGCGGTCAACCACCTGAAGCAACAGTGCACAAGAGACATGAACAAGAGAGAGCAGCCAGGGTGGAGTGGGTGGAGACGAGCTTCAGGGGTGATGTGTGACAGAAGGACAGCAGCAAGAGAGAGAGGGAAGGTTTAAAAGGTGGTAGTCAGACCTGCTATGATATGTGGTTTTTTTTGATAAAAGATTTTCATTGACCAGGATGCTGAATATGGAGGCGGCAGGCAGGAGGAAAACAGGTAGACAACAGGGGAGCTTCATGGATGAATTGAAGGACATTCAGAGGGTTGGAGTAACAGAAGAGAATGCTAAGACTGCTGACCAGTTGGGGGTGATGGGAGGAAGACAGGACAAAAAGCACACTGTGGAAGAGAACCAGCAATTAGTAATAGCTAATTATTAAATGTGGTGTATAAGCACATAGTGGGTAAAAAAAAAGTCAGTGAAGAAGAAACACTCATCATGGAAAGCCCCCAGCAGCCTTTGACCTATTGCAGCGTATCTAAGGGATTCAGGCTCACGTGATTCAGCCCCAACTATGTCTAAAAGGAAAAAGAAGAAACACTATTTTTTGATAAACTTAAGTAAAACTCATTAGAGATTTTCTCCCTAAGTTCACTATTTACTGTTTGTTATTGGCTGAGATCATAGAGATCTTTTTTGATTTAACTTGTGCACACTGAATATAATCAAAATCACTGCATTACCCCAACTGTACAAATCTCCAGCCAGTAAGCTGGGGCTCTGTCTGACTATAGGTTTTCCATTAGTTGAGCTGCTAACTGATTTTGAACGTTCAATAACACTCATGCTGTCAATTGACACTAAAAACTGCTCAGCTTACTTAGACTGAAAACTCGATACGGAAGCCACTCACGGTTTCTG
Organism: Oreochromis niloticus; assembly: GCF_001858045.2. Lineage (NCBI taxonomy): Eukaryota > Metazoa > Chordata > Actinopteri > Cichliformes > Cichlidae > Oreochromis > Oreochromis niloticus. Next base: position 17,043,714 of record NC_031980.2, on the reverse strand, counting down.
TACACAACCTGTTTATCTGTCAACCAATCTATCAATCTATGTTAGGCCTTAAACACACACACACATACAGTACACAGCCCTGGGTGCTGGAGAGTAATACTGTCTCAAGTCTTCCACTAGGCAGCGTGTCACAGTGCATTATCCCAATTTCAGATCACAGCCAGCGTCATTTAGACACACACATACAGTTTGTACACTAACACGCACACACTCACACACATATACGCACACACTGAGCCATCACAGCAGTCGTCAGTTAGATTTGGTTCTTTTGAAGCGAAGCAGAAGTGCGGTAATGTCACAGCCTTGGGCGACAGATTGCTAGCACCCTGACACCCATATTACTCCCCCCTCCTCCTCCTCCACTCTACCAGTTCACTCCACCCTCCCCTCGCCAGCCCGCCCGCCCACTACCGCCATCCTCTTTCTCTTGGTGAACACACTGAAACACACTAGTGCAGTCTGTCACAGCATATCTAGCTCCAAACTCCTACTCAGACTCAGTGTTTTTAATATCTCCATCTGAAATAATGTGTGCTGTTTCTGGAAGAGCCCGTCCTCTCCCGGCCTGAGAGAGAGAAGAGAGAAAGGAAGATAGATTGGGGAGACTCAGATACAGTTTCCATCTACAAAAAAGTAAAATATCCACAATAAATACAGTTTGGAGCTATTATCCCCATATTATATTTGACCTGATGCATCAGTTTTAATATCTTCATCGTGCCGTATTACATTACTCAAAATAACAAGTTTATTGCACAGTATAAACCCCCTGTGTTTATTTATATGTGCATATGATGATAAAATGTCAATGTGAAGCCAGTAAAGTTATAGGCAAACTATGGATTTATAAAGTTTCCCTGGCTCAACTTTGTCCAAAAACATAAGGTAGAATCACAAAAAAAATTATTTTTTTTTAATGGTTTAAATTTGATTGATCACTTGTTACATTTTTCTTTTTTTTTCTTTAATTAACTTTTTAAAGTTAAGTTTGCCACAGACAGTCTGACCCAGAAGAATGAAGTTACGGTGCACCGACTTCGCGCTTCGGCACTTCCGACTCTTCGACTACAAACTGGAATTTGATCTCTGGGTCGCATTTGGAGACACAGCTCTCATCTAAACTTCTTCTCTTCCATATTAAAGTTAGGTCAGTTTTATGCAGAGGTTTATGTTTGGGAAATGACTTTAATAAGGAAAGTGGCCAAATTTAAATTAAGTCTGTTTTCTCTTCTTTTTTTTGATGTGTAACTTTATGTAACTTATTTTATATTTTCTGTACAGTTACCCAGTTTTACTGAGCATTAATGGGTCACTACAGATATTTAAGGTATCCTCACATTTAACTCCCTGTTTGTAATCAGTCTAAACTGACGTTCATGTTTCTTTCCAAGTTGAAACTTGCTGTTGCAATGTTGCAGTCCTAAATCTTAGGCGATAGTTGATCAATTTAAGACTCTCAAAGTCATTGGCCCCATTACATGGTTAAGTCACAGCAATCAAGTTTTTGAAGAAGAATACGATAATTCTTTCTTCCGCAAGCACTTCACAATAAATAAATAATATAATAAATAAAATAAACTATCCTTTTTAGGAGGAAAAACCAGAAGCAGACTCGCGGTGGGTGGCTGTCTGCCTCGACCGGTTGGGGTGAGAGAAGAGCAGAGAGAGAAAAGATTAATACTGAGAAGCAACAAACAACGAACTCTGGGCAGCCCGGTGAAGCCAGTAACTGCAGATCAGAAGGTAGCAAAAGATACCTGCAGAAATGTACACAGAGAGAGAATAAAGCACAAGCTACAGGAGAGAAGGCACAAAGTTAATCAGATCCAACAGAGGCATTTAAATGCATATAGTGATAGAAAGAAGTGTATCATGGGAGGTCTCCCAGCAGTTAGTCCCCAGTGGAAGACTCGTTTCATGTTCTCTAGGGTTCCTGATGATAAAAGTCTTGAAATTTAACAATGAATAAACTTTGTTTCGTTTTTTTTGTTGTTGTTTTTCTCCTTTTAGCGTTGTGTCTCAGAGCTTTTGTATTGAAAGTTGGCTCAATATGTGGTTATCATATAATGTTAGCATATTATAGTGAGAGGTGCACGTTAACAGAAATGCAATGGAGCTTAAGTGAGCTCAGCATAAGCCAAGTATGGAACGCTAAGCTGCTTTTCACTCGTCTGTTTTCACCTCTACCTCCACAAACGAGGCAATTTGGGAAATGTGATTTTAGCTCTCCGAGAGCCGTCAGAGCAGCAGGAACTGTTGTTGCTCCAAATCTGTGGATGTGACATATCGACTGAGAGATTTATTCACTTCAAACAACCTTGGTGTTTCCAGTGGATTCTCCTCAGGTCTCTGCTCTGTCTAGTCATCGGTCACACTCCAGCTCAAGGACGATGTGTGAAAACATTTGGGAGGAAAAGAAGAAAATAGTTTTTGAAAAATGTGTGTTCCTGTGCGTAAGCGGTTGTTTTTATTTTATGTTTTTTGTGGGCTAGCGCATCTGTGGTTGTGTTTTGTGGGACTTGGTATGCGTGTGCAGGTGTAAAGACAAAAAAAAGGATCAGGAGTTCCTATGGAAGGCTGCTTGGTAAGATTTTTGTGTTCATGTGTGTAACATGGGATAGTATATATACTCGTTGGCTAACAAGTGCAGCTATGTGTGTGCATGTGTGCGAATGTGTGAGATAGACCATGGCCTGGGGTCATATCTGCGTCAGACGGCTGCTAGAGCTCAGTGCCAGAGCATGATCCCCTACGCCTTTAATTAGACACATTAACATACACACACACATAGAGTACGCACCAAATGAAACACACACACACTTCTTCACTATCTCGCTTCAGCCTCTCTCCCTCTCCCTCTCTCTGCCTCCCACAATAGGCCTGTTGCATGACCCGAGGCTATACCGACCACACCACATTAAAACCTGGACTAATCAACCTCATACTCTCATGGACACTTACCCACACACACACACACACACACACACACACACACACACACACACACTCACACAAGCCCACCCGCATGTGAGTTGCACTTTAGCTCTCGCACACGCTCTCAGCTTGTTAATTCTCCAAACAGCGCATGAACCCAGAGTCACGGCGGTTACAGTCTGATTAAATGTGGTGACTGCGGTGAAGAGCAAATTAAACCTTGAATTCGGCCAAATAAACAACAGGACCGACTCGATTTGGGAATAAAGAGGAATGCAGAGATGATATTTACGTGTCCCCTTAAGCTTTTCAGCTGTGCATCATGCATTTGTCAAGAAAAATAATCTATGGCAGTCACCCACTGCTCTTGATCAAATAGTTAAAATGATCAATAGTTAAAATACTACAGGATGTCAGGCAAGAAACCACTTGTATGTATGCAAACCTTGGAAGGAAGTTAAGTTTAAAGAGGTATTAAAGATCTATTGAAGTTGTAAGTGTTGTAAAGATTTTTCTACATACAAACCACACAAAGAGTTGTGGTAACATCAAGTAATTAAGTAAGTTCATGGTTCAAGTCATTAATTTGGTAGAAATGTGTATTTGAGGGTAGAAAAATGTGAAGTTAGTATTTTCTCCCCATGTCCAGATGGGTTTACTTCAGGTAGTCCGACTTCCTCCCACAGACCAAATACGTTTGTGATTCTAAACCGACTGTAGGTGTGAATGGTCGTCTGTCTCTCTGTGTTATCCCTGGTGACCTGTCCCGGTGTTCTGTCTTGCACATGGCCCCTCACCCTGTGACAGCTGTGTCTGCCCCGCCACAACCCTGAACTGTAAAGGATGAAAATCTGCAATGCAGCTGCACAAACCTGACAGTTACTCTGACTATTTAATTTCAGCGTGCTCAAACGAACTATTTTACTATTCTTTCCATGTCTATTTGAATTAAAATAAATGACTTAACAACATCAGCAGCTAGCTTCAGATATGTGACTACAGACAACCAGTAGCCAATTATTATGTGGGTGATGGAGTACAGTGTGACCTCTGAAATTCACCTCAGAAACACACAAATGAAAAAACAATCAGTAACCCAAAGAAACCTTATTTCAAATCAACAGAGTTGCCTCAGTTCGTTGAAAATCAGTAGATTTCCACCAGAAAGTTGCTTGAGGTGTGGACGTAACAGTAGCCTCGGGGTGCATAGCCAGAAATCCTTGAAGCTGCCATAAGGAAGCATTGTGAGTAATAGAGGCATATACTGGCAACTAACGTGCAGCTAAATACACTGGGAGGTGCACACACACACACACACACACACACACACACACACACACACACACACACACACACACACACACAGTATGGTGTTATAGGATCTTTGATCCATAAACGCAGGCATCCACAGACTCCTGGTAAATCTAGAAATCGACTAAACAATTAAAGAATACCACACTGCACATCACATGCATCTATGATATTTCTTAAAAATAAGTAAAAGTAAGAATACAAACACCTGCTCCACATATATCATCTGTCTTTCACTGTCAGATTTTTGACCTTGAACTCTTTTCTCAAACTCTTAGAAAGTAATGCTTTATTTCCTCCCCATGACGCTCTGCAACACTGACACTCTTTTTCATAGCAGCAAAATCGCTGCTTAAACTGTTTAAAAATCCTGTAGGGGCTTTAATCCTTGTTGAACCTATTCTAAGCATACATAAAGACACTCAACAGCTAAAAGAAAGATTCATATTTTATTTTTTCCTAAAGGGGCAACCACGCAGGAAGTGACTAGCAGTGACACAGTGACCGGAGACCATAGAAAGTCAATTACATTCAGCATCTTCATGTGATGACGGAAGAAATAACCACCGGTGAGGTGAAGAGGGCAGGTCCCAAGTTAAATTAAAAGCAAAAAGTTAAAAGTGATTAAAGCAACTGGCAACAAGGGTGAAAGACGGCGCTGACTGAGAAATGGCAGGGTGGTAAATTCATTGGAGAGTTACCTTGGAAACTGAAATATCTGCACAACAAGCAAAAGGCTCTTTGCCACTTGAGAGTATCTTTATACAATACCTGTGTGATAATTTTATCCTGGTGATGGCATGCAGTTTTTTATGCAATGGTTCAGCAAAAAAACAGGGAACACCCAAATTTGCTACAATTAAATAAAACTTCAAATGACACTAATGCAACATATACAGGAATTAACTTTGTTGATGTGGTAAAAAGAGAATAACTGTTGTTAAAATGGTCACTGAGATGTGAAATAAAATAAAACGTCAAGTTTAAATTACATGATTTTCCCCTTAGAGGCAGTGACTTCAAAAGAAGCTATTATTTTTTGAGAGGACTTAAGAAAACCTGCCGCTGCCACTTGTGCGTTTGAGATGTGTCTTTAAACTTCTTCAACATAATGACTTGACAGTTTTAGGTATGACCTGATTAATGTTGGCTGAATCACTGCATTGTAATTTTAAAAATTGGCAGCAGTAAGCGATGGCATGCAGTCGATGCACCTGTCTCTAATTCAGGTGCGCCAGATTTTGTTTCTAGAAGTAAGGTCACGGGGCGCCATGCCTCATGAGTAGAGCGGGTTGTGCCAGCACACAACGGCATGGTGACAAGAACCACTGACTGGGAATTCTTGCCATCAGAGGCCTCAAACATTACAGTAGATCTAAGTGCTGACGGTCTCATCATGAGGTTGAATTTACAGTCCAACAACAGGAAGGAGAAAAAAACTGTAAAAGCTGCAAAGAAAAAAAAACACAAGCTGGCTCCGCAACTGAAAATTTCCTTTTGATCTCAGAGTAGAAGCAGAAGACCAGGGTGCAAATTTTCATCATAAATGTTGGGTCAGTTTGACACTGAAGTTGATGTTTGCTCTCTCAAGTAAGTTTGAGGTCCATAGTCAAATTATAGAGAGCAATGCAGAGAACACGCGTAAGAGATCAGAAGAGGACTTCCTTTTGCAGGCGAGAAAAATCGGAACGCATAAACCAATCAGGGTCAATTTGAGCGAGTTTAACAGGGGCCAAGCTGATGGAGGCAATGTGTTGCTTTGGGCAATGTTCTGCTGGGAAACCATTCATGCCTTCATTGCAGATATTACTTTGACACGTACTGCCTACATGAGCATTATTGCAGACCACATACACCCTTTCATGGAAACAGTATTCCCTGATGGCTGTGGCTTCTTTTCAGCAGGATAATGTGCCCTGCCACAAAAATGGTTCAGGAATGGTTTGAGGAGCACAACAACAAGTTTGAGGTGTTGCCTTGGCTTCCAAATTTTCCAGGTCTCAATCAAGCATCTGTGGGATGTTATGGATAAACTAGTCCAATCCATGGAGGCCCCACCTCACAGCTTACAGGACTTAAAGGATCTATTGCTAACATCTTGGCGCTAGATACCGCAGCACACCATGCCTCGACAGGTCAGGGTTGTTTGGCAGCAAAAGGGGGGCTAACACAATACTAGGCAGGTTGTCATAATGTATACTCCTTACGGCACCCTCTCTCACTCCTAAAATCGAGCTATAAAATCTAATTTTACAGAAATGGTCACAGAGCCTGATGAAGAACATCTGTGTTATACCCACAGAAGACGGTGATACCCACTATTGGAATACTCATAATCTCTGGTTAGTTTTAAAGTTATGTTAAAAAGACAAGTAAAAAATAAAGCATAGGAATATTAGACATGGCTAATATTTGACGTTGTTTTGCAACTCTGTCATTATGATGATCTTATATATAGTTGTAAAGTCATCCACTGTTTTTCTCTGCTGTAACAATGTTGCACAGATAAAGAAAACAAAAAATATAAATAAATAAGGTGTTGCAAAGGACTTTCGCAGGTACCTTGTGTGTGTGTGTCCTACACATACACATACATGATGAAGCAGTAGGCAATCTGACATGAAGGCACGAAAAAGCTTGATGGTTCACGCTCTCTGGAGCACCTCTCACCTGGAAAACTAATGATTATCGACTTCCCTCCAGCAAGCGCTGGGGACGTTCGCCTCAGGCCCTTGACCAGCTCCCCCAGCCTCCCCGACAGACACACACACATAAGCTACAGAACTGCAGTTGACACCAGACACATGCAGCCTTAGAGGCACAAGTCATCAGCCATTTAGCATCATTCTAACAGAATCTACACACACACATACTGAGCATAGATGGACAGAGGTTGGCAAGGAGCGGGAGGGTCAGAGGATAGGTAGAGGGAGGTTTGTAGATGTGGGTGTTGTCTGCATCTTTTTTTTTCTCTCAAGCAGGAGCAGCAGCAGCTTTGCCTTGGGGACTTCAGCCCTGCCGCTCCCCGCTAGAGGAGAGAGGCTGTCACTATGAGTCTGTGTCACTCTGTGTGTCTCCCAGTGTGTTTATGTGAAAGTGCACTGCATGTGTGTACGTATGTGTGTGTTTTCACTCTTCCATTCATGTGTGTTTGTGTGTTTGTGTCACTCCAGCTCTGTGTCAGCTGCTAAAAGCTGCCAAGCCACATTGTGTCCTCCCGCTCATTCTCTCCCTCTGCTAGTATGCTGTACCTCACTCGCAGTTCAGAAGCCATGTTATCATCTATGCTCTACAGTGATACACAGAAAAAGATCTGTGGAATTGTCCAAACCCCACAATCATCTAGAAAACAGATCATTCTTACATGCGGTTAATGATGTAAAAGGGTTGTTTTTACCCTAAACCATGATCCTTAACTAACCGTAAGCACTAAAACTGCTTGGTTTCAACACTAACCAAGCAGGTTTAGTGCAGAAACCTCACTAAGCAACCAAAGAAAAATAAAATAAACAGTGAGCTAAAATAGAAGAAGTCTGATTCATACATCCTAATGTCAGATTATGTGTTCTTTTACGACACAACCCCTCTGCACATTATTTTTGTCCAGCAACGTATAAAAACATCATTAGATGAGTCAATCATAATGTCATTCGACAACTTCAAGTGACTATGCCGAAATAACCACTGGTGATCCAAAGTAGGCGGGCCTCAAGATCAACTTTTCTCTACTTCCAGGCAAGCAACTGAAGCAACTACCAATCAGAGTATAGAATTCCAGTGATATGACCTGGAATGCCAGTTTGTCAGTCATCAGCTTCAAAGCGATGGAGGCAACTAAACTAGTGATATTCAGAACAGGTGTCAATTTATGTCATCACTGAAGGATTAGAAAATGTGTTATGGACCATTTGCCCTGATGAAACTGCTCTTGATCAATGGTACCACTATCAGGAACCTGGTCAAGCAGATGTCTCAATGCAAGTGCATGTATAAAAAAAATAGAAAAAACAGACTAAGCACACTCTTGAAAAAATATTGTCAAATAATACTTCCAGTGGAAATATATGTGCTAACCATGGTTTCACCCCAACACATCAGCTGGCACTTCTTATTTATAAAGATTTGTGCTGCATCCCCACTGGGTTTAATGCACTGTGATGAGGAATACATTTATTTTTTAAACTGCATGAAAGTTGTACCTCTTTACCTTATTGACACGATTAAAAAGCTTTAGTAGATCTGTAGAGTAATTGAGAGGAACAAATCTAAGCTATGTTTACACATATTGTCTGTCTGCCTCGAGCTACTGCTTTCTTCCCAAGGTCTACAAATGCAAACTTGGTTCATATATTTCAGAAAACTCAGATGCATGATATCAGCTTTTCCTCCCTTTTCCCTGTTGTGCTTGCTATTTCCTGGTTCTACTGGTCAAGCAGGCATTCCACATCAGAAAGCACAACTGCGTCCTGTCTAGGAGGCCGATCCAGATTTTTGGACCTAATGAGTGTTCTGTGGTTGTCCTTGAAAGTTTCGCTGCCTTACGCTACTGTTTGATGATCTTTATTTAAAATGGTTTTGCAACTCCCCACATGAGGTGTCTTTTTCTGACAAAATAATTTAAAAATGGGTGTGGTCTGAGTATTTATTCTCATTTACCTTGTGTGATCCCACTGCTGGATGTCTCTAATGTTTATCTATTTTTTAAATAATTGCCTTTTTATAAACTCAGATCATCTTGGTGTAAACAGATTTTTTTTTCCCTACAGTTCAAAAGACACTGCAGAAAGTTTCAGATTTTACTCAAAAAACATATGGTAATACAACTAATATCAAACCATGTACAGCACTGCCATTTAAATATACCATAAATAATAAATGGCATATAAATGGCTCTTTGGGACACAATAAAATCGCAAATTCAGACTCTTTGGACTCATATGTGTTTATTTGGAGAATTTGTGACTGGAAAACATAAGAGAGCTGCTCCTCCGTTTGGACAGCTTGAATTAAAAATATCACCAGACTGACAGACAATGGCCTGTTTTTATTGTCAGTAAAAGTATCAGATGACTGATGTGAGGTTGCGGTTCTGTGTCTGCTGCCGTCTGTCTGGGATGTCTGGCTGGATTCAGCACGTCAAAGCAGCGCGAGGAGGTTTCCCACAACTGACAGATGTGTTAAAGCCGAAACGGCCCTCGAAACCCAGCCTTGTCACCTCCGACACGCCGCTGTCAGTTTCCCCCTGACAAGCTCTGGAAGTGAAATGTCTCCAAAGGAAGCTTCAGTGTCTTAAGCATTTTTAAATGTTTTTGTTGTTAAAGTAATTAAGAATTTTTGTACTGAAATTTCAAGAGCTCATTTGGTTTTCAGCCGGAAGAATAATATTGGATATGTTGTGTTATCAAAGTGCAAAACCATTTGAGTGATTTAACGATAATGTTAATTACCTCAGATACCCACGATATAATTTTAGATACTTGCAGATTTGACTTGAAGCCTTCATGGATACTTGCAAATACAAACAAGCAAACAAACAAACCAAAAAAAAAAGTCTTCAAGCTTTAAACTCATACATACCACACATCAGGCTGTAAATCATATAGATTATTTAGCGCATACAGTCCAATAAATCAAATTAAATTTTAATGGACTATTACTTTAATGATAAAAGTGACAAGGGGGATACATCAATCGTTTCAGACAGGAAAGGCAGTATTGTACGTCACCTCCTGTGCATTTATATTCATGTGCAAACTGTCTAAGTGTTTCCCAGATCTTCACTGCACATGCATGAATGTGAGACATATATATATATATATGACGATTTTATTCTTGCCTAAAAGATGTTAGATGTTGTACTGGATCGCTGTTACTCTAAATCACTCTTAAGTCTGTTTATCTTGCCACATATTTCTTTAGTGTTTTCTTTGAAGTGTTGTGTATGTTTTTGAAGCAGTACAAGCATGTATGCTACACAACCTAAATTACACTCACCCTATGCAGCAGCTGTTCTTTAGGATGTACAGTGGGTTGTCTACTAATCAGAGGTCGATGGTTCGATCCCCAGCTTGTGAAAGTTTTCTTGGGGAATGCAAGTTGCATTTATTGGAATGTGAGTGTACTTGTACTAAAAACTGCTTTGAGTCCCTGATTTAGAGTACGTAAGTGTTTGATCATTTACATTTTGATTTAAATTCAAATGTTAATAATGAATCAAAATGCAGATACTGATATTTGTCATTGCAAATCTCCCAGGGATTTTATTTTCACCAAAATTACCAATTCCACAGGACAAGATCCACTCATGGAGGCAAGTGAAGTATTGAGCTTTTTTTATATTTAGTCACTAGCTGGAGACTTTTTCAGACTTGCTGCACTCGAGAAGCAGAGAAAAGTTCACACCCCGCACCATGCAATTTTTATCAATTATTAACTATAAAAAGGCATCCGTGGTGAATGTTAGTGAAGTAAAGGTCAGAATGATGCTATCATCCTGACCTTTCTTACAAAACTCCTAGTAATTTAACTAAGGGTTACAATAATTTTCACCTGGTGCCCCTGGTGCAGTGATGCTATGACCCACCCCACAGTTTAAGACCCACTGGTTTAAGGAAAGATCGTGATTTTGATTTAACACAGAAACAGTCCACAGCAACCTGAATCATAAAACACATTTATCAAATGTAGCTACAGAAAAACCACAATCTGCCTCTAAACCTGGAAGCAGTCTCCCCTAAACCACCTCAGTGACTTCCAGGGCACAGGGTCAACGCGAAATCAAAATGTAAAATACATTTCCTGCTAAAATCTAGATGGCCTGCAAAAGATAATAATGGAAGACAAATATTTTACATCATCATATGTATTCTGCTCTTGACTTTGCATCCCCATTACCCTCATCACTGATTTACAATCAAACCAATGAGCTTATAGCCTGAGAGAGGAAAGGGGATAAGAATAAAGGGATGTGTGGAAAGACAGGGCAGACTTTTAACTCTTTTAATTCTGCTGGAGGAAGCTGGTTAACCCTAAAGTGTTTTGCCCTGAGGACATCAATGAAAACTTAATCATCCCCACCTGGGACAGGCAACTCCATAACAATGATAATGTGTGTGTATGTGTGTGAAATGTGCATGCATGGAGAGGCTATGAACTGTGGTCAGTGAGGTATGCAGGTCTATGTCTTATTGATGAGCGACTGGCAGCGGATGGGTGGAGTCTGTGGTTTGGTGGCAGCACCACAGACGGAGAAGAAGAAGAACAGAGCGGTATAGGAGATGAAGGCATCCTGAGGACCATATGCACTTGTTCAGATCGGTTAGCATGCCCAAAGGCATGAGAGCTTTCATCTGAATATGCCAACTTTGTACTTCATGCAAACCCCCACAGTAGCTGCAGGTCAGTGCGGTCTGGTCTGTCTGTGTGTGTTTGTGTGTGTGAGTCCTTAGACAATAATAATCTGAGTACCTGCAGAAATCGATAAATTCTGTGTCCGATGGTCTGCTGCTCATCAATAGCATTGATCACATGGTACCGTATCGATTCTGTATGGTAATATATTGAAGCTAATTAGATTTCACACATACACACACACACCACACAACCCAGCTCATCCCACCTGAGAGGTAATTTCTTTCTCTTGCTGAGAGGCACCAGAACAAAACATTCATTTATTATTCAGAAATATATTATTCATCTATTCAATTAGCTACTATTCTCCTCATTGAACCTAAAGAATCAATGTGGGCAATGGATATGATATGCACAGTCCATCGTCTGACACACACACGGGGAGAGGTCAGTTAGACTGTGATCAGAATTCATAATGGAAACTCCAGCCTGGAGAAAAGTAACAGGCAAGCAGCAACAACACAGATGTTCACGCGCATACACATACACTCCAGACAAAATGCACACAAGACACACAGGGAGGGGAAAGGTCTGGCCAAAAACAGATAATACAATATAACAATAATCATATTTCAGGGACTTATAGAAGGTGCAATGGTACCTTATATAGTCCTGCAATTCCAGCAGATTTACACATTGCTAATATTTAACAAATACGTGTAATTTATTTCCCTTTGGGCCTCTAACATGCATGTACACCCCTGAGTACATCACGTTTTCTGATAGAATACATATAGATATAGATATAGACGTGTTATTATAAAAAAAAAAACATGGCAAATTCCTTAAGTCAATGTGTCTACTCCTAATCTTGGCCAGTTTGCGTGGTTTGAAATGACTTAAAAATAGGAGAAAAATAGGAAATGTTTAGACATACAAAATGTGACTGATGTGGTCTCCAATTTTGAGCTATGTTATTACACATAAATAAGTGCATGACCATAATGTTGGAACGATGATGAGTTAGATTAGGTTTAGCAAACATATACATTTGTGTACATTTTTCTTAACTTTTTCTTAGCATGTTCTGGATTTGTGACATATGCTGAAATTTCTGTTTCAACCCATAAAAATTCCTTCTTGTTTTACTTCTTGGTCAGAAAATTCTTAAAACCACCCTTTCGGTGAAGTTATTTGTTAAGTTGCAGAGCACTGGCAAGGTTTGGGTCCACTTGTCTACTTAGAATCGGGTTGGGCAATTAATTTTCACACATGAGAAATTAGGACTTTTGTGGAGGGCTTCACAACAATCCCGGTTCTTCATTTGACCCCTTTGGAAAATTAATTGCCCACCCTTGACTTAGAGGAATGGATCAGTGCAAACCAATTGATGCGAGGGGTCCCTTACAAGACAGCGATGACCCTGTCCATGGGCCAGGAGGTCATGGAGTCTTTTGATGAGGATGAACAGGATTGAAATCACTTGCTACGATTTTTATAATCACCAGATTTCAACCCAACTAAACACCTGTGGGAATAAATTTCAGAAGAATGGAATTAAACCCGCATTGTGAAGTTTCACTGACTTGACATTGACATTGTTCTGGCACAATGTGTTGAACCAGCATCTAAGTAAGACATGATTTGGCCTTTACTTGTTCAGCTGTCTGTATGGCTGATCAATAAATTGCTCCAAAAAAACGATCAAATATTAACTTATAACATTTTTGTATGTCAGAGAACAAACCTAACAACAGAGCAACCGTTTTAAAACTTGCTGCTTTCAATAAAATTCCAAAGTTTATTTTTTTAAATCTCACGTGGCTTTTTAACCAACAACTTTAGAGCAAAAACTGTTTATCAAAGACACGCACAACACTGTGACACTGACCTGTGTGTCAGTGTGTAACAGATGTCAGCCTCCACATCACTTTCGGGATGAAGTCTTGACAAAACAGAGCCGTTTCCAATAGGAATTAGCCAGAGGTTATATCCTCATTCGTCACATTCACAAAAAGTAAAAGACTCATCTATTTAATATTGTGCATTGCTTAGAGCCACCCACCATCAGACTCGATCATGTAGAGAAGATAAAGAAAAAGAGATAGAGAGTGACAGACAGAAAGAAAGCAAATAGAGCTGGTAAGGGAGTAAAGAGACAAAGTAGTGTGTGTGTGAATGCATGTTGGTACGAGAGCTTCAGATAGAGACATTGGGCCATTTTTTTGTCCCTCCTCGGAGGGGATAATTATCTTTTGCATATTCATATATGCAAACGCGACATGAATAATTTCCCTCTCCACCTTCCTCTCCCACTCTCCAAAGGTTAGCTCATTAATTACAGCCCAACAATTAGCAGGAAGTATTTTTATAATTAATTATTTGCTGTTTCTTTGGTGCCAGTGTTCGTGCATAACTTACAGCAGGGTCAGAGCCCAGTACAGCTGTTAGGAGTATTTTCAGCAAACGCTGTGCCGATGCTAATGCAACGCTATACGTTTGTGTTGTGCATGTCTGTGTGAGGATATGGAGTGAAAAGATTTCAAAATAAAGGGGCATCAGGATATGCACCTTCTAGGCAAAACCACACACGCTCACAGAAATACAAGCAAATCAAACGCACATGTCAGGACAAAAACATGCACACAGACTAAACACACTCTCTATCCATTACACACACGCGTGCGCACACACAGACATGCACGCAGTGGTCTCAGTGTTGGTTGTTGCCTGTGGGCCTGTGGTCTTTGAACTGCCTCTCAGACTCCAGTCTGTCCAAATTCACTACGAGAGATCCAGCTCTCTGCCTGCCTAAACTACTGCAACTCAAACACACACACATGCGCGCACAAAAAAGAAGCACATGCACACACATAGACGGACAGAAAACCACGTGGACGTGTAACACGCACACACAGACACTCAGATGGAAACACTTCAAATCACTGCATCTTAGCTTCTTAGTAGAAGTTCTTGGAAAGTAAGTCTCGGTTTCTACCTGGAGTCAAACTAAAACTTTGGACAGGAAATGATTATGTTGATCATTTATCAGGCAAAAATGTATTCAGGGTAAAAAAAAGATTCCACTGTACATCTTGAGAAAGATTTATCTGCAAAATACAGAAATTCTTTTCTAAAACAAAAATAACGACGCCAGTACTAATTTGTTTAAAACCATCCAGCCCTAAACATACAGGCAGAGATATTAAAGCCATAATAATTCTAGCTTTGCATTGTACTCTGTACTTTGTTATTTTTGATACAAAGCGTCTATATTTACAGGATTAACCGCAGTATCTTTTTCCCTAAACAGTTTTGGACAGATGCAGGCAGCTTTTGATCTGTCAAACTGGATAGAAGCAGCACTTTCTTTTTGAAGTCTTTAAAACAAATTTAATTGGAAATTGTGTACGATCGCTTCATAACTTGCAGACCTGTGGGATAATTTGAGGTTGTGCAATGGCTACAACTGGCAGTAGCTACTTTTCTTTGTGGTAAAATAAGATTCTGAGAAGGAGAGAGTTTCAGAGCAGGGTTATATAAACCAGATGGTGCAACATAGTGAATATGTTTATTGCGTCCATTTATTTTGTTTGGGGCTCTAATACTCAAGGTTAAAGCAACTTTATTAAGCGAATCTACTCCAGTTTCAATAAATTAGGATGATTTTTTTCTGAGCATTAACATCAAATTTGTACCGTTAAAATGTTTACAGAGATAAAGTCCCTTGATTTGACTTGTTCCTAGCGTCTGACATGAACTTGAACCTGATGTGAAACAGCACAAAGGAGCATTTAAAGGACAACAAGTCTCGTGCAGGAGGCAGACGGATTTTGTAAAGTCCATGCAAATATTTCTTGCATTATTCGTAATGCAGCCGTTCACCAATCTTGTAATTTTGCTGGATGAATTTGGGCCATTTATTTTTGCGAATTACGGAGGTTTAAGTGACCGCTAGCAACCTCAGCCAGTAAGTCAGTGGTTGCTAGAGATTGCTTGCTGTTGGTAGGTGAAACTGGTTGCGATTGCTTTGGTTGTGGGCAGATTGCAACAGATGCCCGTTGTTTGTGACTGAGGCCTAAACATAAGTAGTTCCCAAAAAGTAGACAGTAAAGATTAATACAGGGAACATATTAGTCATTCAAAATTCTTTAAACCTCAATCCAACCATGCAAACTGCATGCAGACATCTCACATCTTTACTGTAGGTGAGTCATCAGGCACTTAGGATTACAAAAAAACTGCTCCGAGCATGTAATGCAAAGTGAATGATACAAGAAGATTGAAACAGATTCCTTTGGTCAATATACCAAAGGCTTTACTGTCACTGCGTTGTGCTGTAGATAATTTCCCTCCTCTCGCATGAAGGCCTGGCATCTTCTCACTTTGATCCAGACTCTTCCCTCACGCTGTGAAATGAGAGGTGATGTGACTGCATCAGCGTACAGCGCGTGTGTAGTTTGTCTCTGAGCTTTAAAGAAGTGTTTCAGCGCATAGCAACCTGCCCCGTTCACTTTCTCCTGAAAGCTAATTTATCCATGCTGCCTCTCATGTCAGTGCCACTCTAACACCACAGCAAAGGAGCTGTTGACTTCGACGCAGACAGAAAGGTGTGCATATGCACTCATCAGTGAGCGTGTGTATTTGTGCGCGTGTGTTTGAGAGAGAGAGAAACGACGCGTGGGCGTTTGAAGAGTGAAAGGAAACATTCACCCGCTCTCTCCTCCCATTAAACATATTTGTACATTTCATCGCCAATAAAAACAGCAAATCAATCTCATCCAGCACTCTTCCAAGGGCTCTTTGAAGTCTTCTTAGTAAATGACCTCCCACTTTCCCTATCAACTGCAACCCCCCACGCCCTGTGAAAAAAAAAAAAGACTAGTGCAATATTTATCTCACTTCACAAAATTTTTAAGTTTTTCCTTTTTTTCTTTTTCCTTTTTTTTTTTGGAAAATCCTTGAAATTTTTATCAAAAGCATTCTAATCAGGCACTCCTCAGGTCAGCTAATGAGTTGGCAGGAGTGGAGCCCTCGCCGGGCGGTTCTCTTCAAAGGGCTAGCTCATTAGCGTTAGCGGTTCTGATTATGATACTTTCACATGCTCCCCTCACACGCACACACACATCTTGCTTGCTCACTGACGCTGTCTCTCTTTTGCTTTCACACAGACACACGCACATTGAGCTGTCATTAGCCCAGTTAGCATCATTAGCATCATTAGTAGCCAAGGTCAGTGTTTGAAGCTAGAGAGACAGACAAGTGACCTCCATCTTCCTTCAACCAGCTTTTTAACATGTCTCTTGGCTACTTTAACAACTCCAAAGTTACAGCACCACAATTAGACCCGAGGAAAGAGAGACAAGAGCAAAGAAAGAATGAAAATGGATATGAAGGTGAAGACAAAAAAGAAAAGGGTAAAAAAAAAAGGGCGTGGGGTATAAGAAAAGTGTAAACCAAAAAAAGCTCAGTGAAATTACAAAAAAAGAATAGACTTTGCCCTTTTTGCCCTTTAGCTTTCCAGGTTTTAAGAAGCCAGTATTTCCCACCATCTTTTTGGCTGATAAAGAGAGAAAAGAGTTCACATGTGATTTGCCACCACTCCGCTGAGAATTAATTAAAAAAGATGAAAAAAAAGATGTCACCCCTTCATGGATTATTCAGCCTCCCATTCACCTCCTGATAACATCAAGTCCTCGGTGACTCTTTGTGGGAGTTTTTCATGTTTGCTGACATTCACTGGACCATTATAGTGAAACCAGGGTTAATTATTATTATCATAGCATATTTATGAAATAATTTCTTTTTTTAACAATTAAACACATTCATAATATGGGGTAAATCATTAAAAGCCCAAAATTACCATGGCGTTCATCATGGGTATATGTAAACTTTTGGCCACATCTGTGCTGCTGAGTCGTGAGTTAATTTCCATAAAAATAGCAAAACATCTTCAGTATGTTTTAGGCTCTCTATCAACCGTCAGTCTATCAGCTGTCTCACATTACAGAAATCTCCAATTTAGACCATTTATTGGTAGAAGTTGACACTCTACTGTAGGTAGTAATCAGATTTTGACCAACAGAAGAGATACCTAAAATGTTTCCACACTAATAGGTGCTGCCAAAGGCTCAGTAAAGAAAAAAAGATAGTGGCAATAATGGGAAGCCTTGTAAAGTGGAAGCATCTTTGTAGCTATAATGGTTTAGTTACAGATGTTGGAGAGTTGTCTGATGTTTTCTGTGGGTGAAATAGAACTCCAGGTAGTTCAGAGGAATGAAGAACAAATCTATGCTATGCAATAGCTTTTCAGCCTTAAGAGAAGCTATTATTTTAATTAGGGTTTATGGTTTTTATAGTGTTACATCAGAAGGACTCTTATTTATTTTTTTTAAACAGTTTTTTCTGTGTGCATCACAGACGCAAGGGCAGATTTAAATCTGAGTGATAATGCGTTGCCCTTAATTTTAATGACGGCATTAAACAGTAACAGAAAATATCTTTATCAGATTTTGCAAATAATGTTATATTAGCAATTATGTACAAAGGAATGGTTCTATTTCTTTTTTACACATCAGCAATTCATTTATAGAAAAGAGATAATAAAAAGGGGGGCTTTCTTATTAAACTTTGCTGGATAACAATCTTCTCTGGATAATCTATTGCTCTGAATGGTTCTGGGAGGGGAGAGTGGTTCCTCTGTGTGCTTAACTGGGCATCTCCTTCCCTCCTTTTGTCAGTTCCTACTGTTTTTCCGGTCTTCGTTATTTTTTCAAAATGAGATTCAAGCATGCTATGTACTTATATAGTTTTGCAACAGAACCCATGAACATCAAATAAGCAGATTATCAGTGGTGTGTCTCGAGCTGCAACTGAGTCCTAAACTTGTGTATGAGGTGAGGAGCGTGACCAGGAGCAACATTTTTAGTTTTGTTTTGATTTTTGTTACCCTCACACGGTTATGTAGTGAGAATCCTGCAAAAATGCATTCCTCTTCATCCTCTCCATCTTGCTACTCCAGCTGTAAAATTAATGTGTTGGTGGGGGCAGAGGTTATAATATGTTGAAGGCCTTGGTAAACTTGGTGTAACCACAGAAAGAATTAAATACTATGTTCATCCAACACACGTGTCTACATCAGTCGTGTACTTCCAGCATCGTAACACAAACATGGTCTTCATGAAGAACCAACATTTTCTCACTCATGATATAAACTAACCTGCTGAAGCAGGCCCGAGTGTAGCACAGCAAGACCGTAACGCATCTAATTCCAATTTATTCCAATGTTGCTTAACAATGCCTAAAAGCACCTGGCCAGTCATGTGACCTTCCATGTGTCTACATGGACACTATCCAGATAAGTCGTCTTTCAGCTGCTCCCTTTATGAGTTGACACAGTGTCTCATGTTCCTTCATTTCACCCTATCCCTAGCATCCTTCACGGTCACACCAACCTTCAGCATGTCCTCCTTCACTACATCCATGAGTCTTTTCTGTAATTTTCATCATTTACCTTTGACATATTCATTTCTAATCTTGGTCATCCTGGTCGCTCCCCTACGAAAATCTTAGCATCTATACTCTTCTTATTAAATCATTTCTGATTCATGCACAGAATCTGCTTTGGGTGCAATGGAACAATCCATTCTTTGGCAAATTTTTGTGAAGGCAGACTGTATAGCTTGGTGTTTGATTTTATACACTTGTGTCTATATAGAGCAGGGGTGGATAATTCATTTTTTGAAGAGGCCACATAAGGAAGTGGGACTGTTGTGGAGGGCCTCACCATTAATGTCCACAATAGTCCCAGTTTCCTATGTGACATCTTGGGAAAAATTAATTGCCCAACCAGATATAGAGGACTTAATTGTAGAATGCTCCACAGTAGCTTGAGAAAATTGGAGACATTAAGGACAGAGAACCTATTAAAGATATAAAAGATATTTTTAATGAAAAAAATACAATCCATATATTTACGCAAGGTCTAGACAAAGAATATTCTGTGCATGTTCACATGGTGATGATGAGACTTGGAATGTAAACAATGTTTTAAATTGGAAATGGAGTACACTTCGATTTTCCAGGTGTTAGTCATCACTCAGAGTGCTTCATTAGCCACATCCAGCTGCAATTTTTAATTTTTCCCCACAGAACTTTCAATATCACTCAAACAAAGTACAGTTATTTGCATTTGTACTGTAAGCTGTGTGTACTTTTAGCCAAGCATGTTTGTACTACAGGAATACATTTTGCAATCTTGTTATTACGCAGCCAATATGTAAAAAGCAGAATTTAACCAATATGAATTCTTTTTTCACCTGAAAAAAGAAGAAAAAGAAGAACGGAAAGACAAAGTGACACCTGTCATTACTAACTTTCAAAAGCCCAAAGAGGGCGCCACAATTGCAGGTCAAAAACAGTGACGTGGGTAGTGATTTGCCCAGAGGGGGTAGGGCATCCCTCAAGGGAAACCCCTTGATTATTCTTTTCTGTTATCCTGTTTTTTTT
Organism: Oreochromis niloticus; assembly: GCF_001858045.2. Classification (NCBI taxonomy): domain Eukaryota; kingdom Metazoa; phylum Chordata; class Actinopteri; order Cichliformes; family Cichlidae; genus Oreochromis; species Oreochromis niloticus. The sequence goes on along the minus strand of NC_031980.2, from coordinate 17,023,608 downwards.
AAAAAAATTAATTGAAAAGCAGAAATGTAGATGTATTTTTCCAGTGCACATCTCAAAATGAAATGAAACAGCACTTTAGAGTGCTTTTAGTCACAGCATCAGCGGTGTTAAACCCATCTCAGCTGCACTAAAACACAGTATCCCCTGGCTTAGTAACATTAAAGATATCACAATGAGGTGATGGCTTGTGTCTAAATAACCTAAAACCAGGCTTTGAACCAAAATTACAGTGACTTGAGGCTTTTCTTTCTCTCCAGCAGCATCCCCGCTGACTAATGGCTGTGGGTGAGATGTCTGTGAGGTGGATCTGCCCCTCTAATTCACTGGCAGTGGACACAGTGGATTTAACCTAGACCGACTGTGACTGTGTTTGAAACGGCTGCTTGTGTGTAAATGTGTTTGAAAGCTGAAGAGAGAGAGAATCTGTGTCGCTGTGTGCACACATACGTGTGTGTGTGTGTGTGTGTGTGTTCCCAGAGAAAGCCCACTGAAAACCCTCTCTACACTCTATCAGATTAGCTCCATTAGTGGATTAGCCGGATTAGCCGGATTAGCGGGTTAATTGCAGTCTGCTGCTGCGTTGGTGCGCAGAGGCTAATGACGGCTAACGCTGGTTAATCGCACACACAGCCGTGTTAGCCAGCTACTGCTACGTCTGGCAACATGGCACACACATCAGGGAAACCAGCGTGCACCAGCTTCCCATGAGGATTAGGGGCAAGACATGTTTGGACCACACATCTCTCCCAGCTAAGAACATATTTCTTTCTATTTGTCATGCACTCTTGTCTTTTCCTGGAATAAGAAATTATTTAAAGCATTTTGGATTAAATCCTCATAACAATGTTTCCACATGTATGGTTATAAGGTGAGTTTAAGACCTTGAATCAGTGCCAACAGGTGAGTGTTTACATATTAAAGAAACGGCAGAACTGAATCCAGGGTGAGGATAATTTACTTCACAAATACACATAGGAAGCTTCTTCTTCTCTCCAGCAGCTATGATATATCTTTCTTTGTACCCAGAACACATACATTAAGAATCAAATCTTATAATAAGTTTATGTGACTCTTTCAGTTCTGTGTGTGTCGGCATAATCTAAGTCTTCATGTTCTCTTAATCCACTTTCACCGAAGCACACTCCAGTTCCATGGCCTAAACAGTAGGGACTGCATGAGTATACAGCAATATTTCAGGAGCATATGCTGAAGCATGCTATTATTATTAAAGCCACAGGCACATTTTTAAATTATTTCCTTAACAAGACAAACACAGGCCCCCATCATCCTGCTGCACACGACCACCTGCTCCTTGTTTATTTTATAATGGAAGACAAATCGAAAGCAAATATGAATGCATGCACAGTATGATGCTAAGGAAAGAGGGAAAATGTATTGAAACCTATTCTCATTCATTAGGAAATATTTTGTTACATTATTATCATTTTAATGTGCATGAAGAATGACAACAAAATAAAGCTGGTTTCATTCACTGTTGACATGACCGACAATGTTTTCACCACAGATGGTCTTCCTCAGGTGTTCTTTAAAACATATTTCCATGAATACTGGCTAATCCAAGACTATGAGTAACATTTTAATCGTAATTCATTGGAAAAGTACTCCACATGTGCGCTACAGTGCAGCGCTGTGCCCTCGTGAATCAAGACCTGGGGCAGATGTGTAAACAAAACCCGAATCAACCCCAATCACCTCGGCTGCAGAAATGAAAAGAAAGAGACGAGCGGTCAAATTGGTGGTACGTGATGTGATGCCAGTAGGATGTGGTGTTGGGAGCTGAGTGAGTGCAGTGTTATTGATGCGGTAGCCAATGAGGTCTGACACATGGCTTCAGGACAGGAAATGCCAGGGGTTATGGGTAAAATGGGTGTTAGCGAGAGTGTGCAGAAAACTAGAAGCACACCCACACCTATGCGCATCGCTTGCATGCAAAGAAATAAGGAGAAGCAGGGATGCGAGCGGGCATGAATACACACATACTGTACACGCACACCTTCCATATATTCTGTGGGCACCTCGGCCTCATTAAGGGGAAGTGAAGGGCTCCCTGCTCATCTTTTAAAGATAAAACAAAGTGCTGTGATGTCATACCTCATCAGCCTTCGCCAAGGAGACGAGAAGCACTTTAGCAGAAAGAGCAGAGTGTGTGATCGCCTGAACGCACAGACCTCCCTCTGACACTCTCTTTCTCTTGCTTTCTTTCTCACACACACACACACAAACTCTCAATTGTGGCGGCAGTAGATGGTGGATGAGGGATGCATGTTGGTTTGGGGCTAAACATGATATCTCCCTTCCCCAGGGCCAGCCAATCAGAACAGCCTGCCAGGGAAAAATAGCAAAAGCACTCAAGACCGGCCAGAGGAAAACACACACACACACATACACATAAACATAGACAAACACTAACAGGCACGTAGAGCTACAAAACACACACTCAGTGTACTTCTGCATGCATTAAAACTCCCTTCAAGCTAGCATCCACTCAGATAAAGAATTGCTTTGGCAGGAGCACACACGAGGAGCTGGTTGAATTCTACAATATAAAGTCACCATAATTATGACATTCATCAATAGCAAAAATATTAGCACCTATTAGCTGTGCAGACACTAGACCAGCTACAAGCAGTGACTACAAAGCCAAAACTCGTCTTTGCCACTGATCTTCTTAGAATTGCACCAGTGCCTGCAGGGGGTGGGACCTTAGGGTGGGAGCTACAGGGTATAGGGCACAGGAAGTAAGCACCTTGGGGGTAGCAGTCAGGGGAAATGCCTAGAGGTCCAGCGCAAAACACATTCACTGCTATCGGCTCCGTTAAAGGGTAAGAATCGGGGCTAAGTGTTTCCAGAGGAAGTGTAAGAGCAGAAGAAATGTTGTTAGGAGGATGAAACCATGGAAATTAGACAGTGAACACAAATCAGTGTAAGAATTACACATTTTTCAAGCCTTTTCTTGTGATCTTGATTCGATGTTTAGGGGCCTTTTTGTTGCCTGGTTAACTAAAACATATCAAATGTGACGTATGTCTGTTATGGAGTCATGGAGCCTTACAAGAGACGATGGTAAAAAGAAAAAATAGGTTAGCTAAATGTTTTATTTATTTATTTTATTTCAAATTTAATGTTTTACCTTAAAGAAAATATGTGCTTCTTGTTTTAACTAGTTTAAGTTCATTTCCATTGGAAAGAACTTTAAGACAACTTTAAGACATCCACAGTCTAAAACCTAAACGTTCAATAGTTACAACAACAGAGCAGACCTCGATATTTCAGAGGTAAGGAGAACTGAACATTTTTTGTTTTTGCTTTAATAAATCACAGTAATACATAATTCATCTATAAAGTTATCACCAAACACTCACTCACCTTATTAAGTTTTTTTTTTGCAGGTTTTTTAAGAAAAGCTTAATTCTTTGTCAATAAATCTAATAATTAGTCATTTTCTGTCAGTCAACTGAACTGATTAAAATGCTAATAATTTCCTCACTTCGGCATATTTCTGTAACCGTTCCACTCTCGTTATGCCAAAAGTACCAACTGTAGGTACTTGAGAAAAATGGCATGTCTTGCATCTTCATACTTCTTCAATTCGATGTAAATATTGCGCATGAAACGAATTGTTAAGCTGCACAACATTTTTTTAAATTGATTTCTGTATGACATTTCGAGGCTTACAATGATTTTATGTCCATTGATGAAAACAATTCTGGTCTTCTGGTCAAACAGATATAAAGATACTTCAGCATCAGGTTAGTGATGTAATCAATGTATTGGCGTCGGCTCCTTGTTTGGTTACGAGAGAAAACTGCTACATATGTTGTAAGCTGCACTCATTTCGGTCCTACATGCTGATGATGTACATCCCCCCACCTGGTCAGTGTGATGTGATAAATTACTATTAATTCTTCCTCCATGAAAGCAAAGAGTAAAAGCAATAATCAGCATTGGAGCAGACTACGCTTTGCCCTGTTTTTGTTGTGTTGTTTGTTGTCCATGCTGGAACAGCATGAGAAATGGGAATATTTCATTTGACAATATGAGTTTTGTTGTTTTACATAATAGACACTAGGGGAAAAAATGATGCAGTAATAAAGTACGTGATCATAAAACACTAACCAGGGGGAATTCTGCTACATTTCGACACCACATTTACCTGATGCACATGTGTACACCATCTGTTTTCATACATTGCGCAACGCATAGCATCCACAAAAGAAGGCAAGTGATTACAATGGAAGCCCAGCATAAAAAGGTTTAAAGCATATAAAGTTTGATGGTAACAAGTCAAAGCACAAACTTCAGCTTTTTTCCGTGACTTTTATTTGAACCCTGCTGCCTACGTGTAAACTCAAAAACGCCCTCAAAACTGCCCTGTGATGAAACGCCGCCTGTCACACACAGCAGTGAGGAGACTCTTTCTTTCCTATACAGCCTAATTATGCAATGCCGGGGCCAAAACTACAGTATGGAGCTCAAGCTGCTTGCTGGGAAAATTATCAAATTGTAACCGCATCAGTCTGGGAAACTGCAGATTTGTGAATCTATGAGTGCTATCCGAGTCAAATCATCAAACTGCCGCTCAGGTGTATCTCACTGACAGAGGATTAGAGAGAAGAGACTCCCGGGCTTGTTTGAAAAGTCGACTCCATCGCTTTTCGATTTGCCTGTGGGTCTCACTTGGTTGTTGACCCCTTATAGATCCTGACAAGAGTTTTCTCTCACTTTCTATTACATCATGTCAGCGTGCGAAGACGCCAACAAGTAAATAAATAAATTGAAGTTTCAGAGCAGCTCAGAGAAAAAATGTTGGAAAGATTTTTCTGTCTCTCTATGATATAAATATATATATATATATATATATTTATATATATATTCTTTTTTTCCTGCATAGGATATTTTCATGACAATTAATGATAATTAGCTACCGCATCAAAAATAAAATTAATGAAATATGCAGTAACCCGAGAGAACACAGGGATGGGGTGAGGAATAGGGGAGGGAGGTGAGCCAGGGTATTTGGTGATAGCGGGGTCATTATAGGGTGTAGAATAGTGTGGAAGAGGGGACGTCAGGCCGGTGGGAGGGGGGACGGCGGGGGTGACGGTTGAGGGATTTGCGTGGGGTGAAGGCTGGGTGTGATGCAAGGGGGAGGGGGAGGGGAGTGCAGCTTGGAGGCTGGTGTGCGGTGGGGTGGGGAGGGGGGTATCAGTGGGGAATGGTGTCAGCTGCAGAGGCAGCAGGGAAAGCCGACATCTTAATAAAACAGCCTCAGGCTAAATCCCATTAAAGGCCTCAGAGCCTGTTACCACTGCTGGCCAGGTATCGTGCACACATGTAACACACATAACACACCCCACTCACACACACACACACACACACACATCATATATTTGTGCCTGCACGCACGCACACACACACACGAATATATTATATATGGATCCATGTGTCCGTCTCTCTGTCTGTTCCTGTCTGTCCATGTGTGGGGGCCTTTCTTTGTGTTCGTTTTTGTGTGTGGTTTTACCATCTGACTGAATTGCACAGAGCTCCACATACAAACCAACAAACACACCTTCTACCTCCTATTGTTGTGGAAGATGCACGGTTTGGCCCACAAAACAGACGAATCGCCATCGTCGGCTTCGATTTAACCCATCAGTCCGACTCCATTTTTGGCCTCCAAATATCTCCTTTGATTAGAAAGAGCTAGGAAGAGGTGGAACTGTCAGCCCTGAACGTTTCGTGTAATAGACATCCTTATCACGGCTGCAGTTAGCTGAGGTTTTCTAGGCTGCGTTCCTGTATAGGTGAAGTTGATATATGTGTTCTGAGAGAGACTGGAAAACGAGAAATGTGGAATTTAACATGACTGGCCTTGGATTTGAGGGACACAAGTTGATATGTTAACACTTTAACACAGTCAGATAGATCTGGTCCTAAGCAGCAGTAGTAGCAGCGGGGAAAGGACCTAGCAAGTATAACACCAGAAAACCTTTTCTTTGAAACTATAGGCTAAAATATAAATTGAATAAAGGCTTTTTTATTACCCCTAATTAACGTCTAAATGTACTTTTGGCTGTGGACCATCAAGGGGTCATTCTCTTTCTATCCTATTTTCCTGTCTCGAAAAGGCTGAGGTCTGTTTACCAGAGTGCTTCCGCTCATCTGCACCCCGTTCTACAGCAGCCCCTAGTGGCTACAACCAGATCTGTCTGGATTTATGGGACACAGGCAACTTTCTGAAAAGTTTCACAGGGGAAGGCTGCAGATGACCTATCAGTGAAAGAAATAAACTTAGGAACTCCATCCTATAAAAAGTTGCTTCAAGGCATTTACATCACATTTTTTAATCTTTTCTTAATGGAAGATATTATTGGGTAAAATCAGTGAGTTAAAAATGATTGTCAGAAGAAAGGAAAGAAAGAGGAGATCGGTTGTTTGTGGAGATAATGTGACTTTACTCTAGTCGAGGCACTTCCAACCTGAGGGCTGGTATCTGCCATGAGTTCACAAGATAAACCTGAAGGGCTGCAAGATGATTAACATGCAGGAATAAAGACAAACTTTTTCAAACTGCTGCACATTACTACAAACAAAGAATGCTATGAGGTGGCAAAAAAAATAAAATAAAACATCTTCAGTTTTATTATCTAAGCTTTTGGTCACAAAGGCCCTCATTAGAGCAAAAAAGAAGAGAGACAAAACATATTTGGTTTACAAAAGAAAATGCATTTGTTCCACACATTACTTTTACAGTGTTTATTTGCCCAACTATGTTTTTTTTTTCTTTGCTGTGAGATGTTGAATACTTTTGGATCACTAATCTCATATTTGACAAGAGGTTAAGAAGTTAGATAAGCTGAAAAGGGTTTGGGAACCACTGCTCTTTTCCACTCCCCTGCATACAGCTACACTACTGGGTATAATACAGGAATGGAAAGTCATATTTTTAAAAGTGAGACAGGAAATATTTGAGAAATCTTCGCCAGTGCAGTTGAGCTCTGGAGGAGATTTGTCAACGATGGCAATTCCTCCCCGGAGCACTACAGACGCTTGTATGATGAACAGTATCTAAACTGTCCTCTGAGTTTTTATCTACACATACACTCTCTGATTCTGGGCTGGGATCCAAAGACACTGGCCCAAATGGAACACACGTTCACAAACACACATACAAATACTCAAACACATGTGCGCACACCCAAAGTGGGGGGAGATCAATATGAAAGAGGAATCTATATGTCCCAAAGTTGAAGTTCAGCCTGTGTCTGACAGAACACACAAGTTCCTGTTGTAGTAAACTATTGTTTTGACAGGATGTCACTTCAGTTCTGCCGAGTGTGTGTGAGAGCGCCGAGCGCCGCGCCTCCTCTTTATCTCAGGCCTAAGGCTACTGTCACTGAGCCGGGGGGAGAGTGGGAGACCGAGGCAGACAGACAGAGGGAGAGAGAGAGAGAGAGAGGCAGCGAGGGAGAGAGAAAAAGGCAGGGAAATAGGGAGGAAAAAGGGAGGGATAATTCACTTGTCAGCTGCCTGATGAAATGCCATTTTAACTGAAGCTGCTAATAGGTAGCTTTACGGGGGTTCAGCAAGCCAGAGACAAGTTGCTGGTAGTGAAGTCTGTGCCGGTGTGTGTGTGTGTGTGTGTGTCTATGTAATGCCAATACGAGCATACGATTTTCTTGCCTTTATATAAGATCTCTTGCTGTGAAACAGCCAACAGATCCTATCTGCCTCCATGCTGACTGGGTCAATGTAGATTCTGGTTTTCCTCCTACACACAAACCTGCAGCATCAATCAGTGTTATTAATCACTCCACAAGACCCTGACTAGTCTCAGTTCACGTGTAATGAAAGGACAAAGAAACTTTGTAATCCTCGTTAAACTACTAAATGTCAAATGGTAATATTTTACCTTCTTAAAGTTTAAAGGCTGTTTTTTAAGCAGGATAACTTTTTTAAAACTCTTAAAAGTACATTTAACTTCATAGTCATCACAAACAAATTAAATATTGCAACAAACCACAGGAGGAAAGGTCACAAATATAAGGTCACATCAAAATAAGATATTGTACTCTATAGAATGTAAAAAAAAAAATGTTTAAAAAATCTAAATAAAGTTGTACAAATGATGCGGAAAAATGATGAAAAAGCCAGCGAGAATCTGAAGTGCATGCTGTCAAAATGAGCCAATTTGTAAAGACAAAGATAGAAGTCAATGAGGTTTTTTTCTGTATAAAAAAGTAAGTTAAAGGTAATTTTATAAGTCACAAAGAGCAATTACAAGACCGTTAGTGTTTCCCAAACAGCTGCTTTGCACTAAAGACAAATGGAATTGTTGTCAAACACAGCAGAGTGAATGAAGTCCAACAAACTAATTTCAAGTCGAGTGAAAGGAGGATTGATATAGGAAAATTTCACTGGCATTAAACGTAATCGTGAAAACCGAAATGCAGAACGCCGTTACAGGTGAATGTTTTCAAGAAGAGTTGCGGCAGATAATAGAATGTGTATCAGACAGCTGTTAAATACAACCAAACCTAAAAATAAAAATAAAAAAAAACACTCTGACATTTATCAGGAAAGCGTACGGGGATATTTAAAGAATGTTTATTTCATAAAGGTTTGCAGTAGTTCAGAGGAAAACAGTAACACGAGGATGAGACTTACACGCTGTCACCTAAAAAATATTCTTTATTTATCTATATATTTAACATCAGTGAGATTAAACTTTTTATTCTTATAACTTTACAAAGTTTGCGTTTAGCTGTTAGACTTTACAAATCCAACTCCTTTTGACACTTAGTTCTGGATCCTTTGAGTTTGCAATTTGCTTCAGAAAAAGCGTCTGTCAAGCCGAGAAGAAAAGAGAAAAAAGTTGATGAGTTTAAGTTGAAAGCATCTTGGTGTACTTATAGTTATAGTTTAATATAAAAAAATGTTTTAGCATAAGTACAAAATGAACATTTATTAACCTTTCTTCTGAGATGAGTTTTAATATTGTTTTACATTAGAAATATATTTTCTTTTCTTGGCTAAATACGTATGAAAAGTCAAAACCTTTACAAAAATATTAGATCTTCAGTGTTTTCATGGTGCACCAAGTTTCCTCTGATCTTTTGCCTTAATAGTTTTAATGGTGCGTTAGAATTTAATGCACATTCAGTAGATGCTCACATTCAGCATCATCACAGCAGAGAGTTAGACTGTCCACCGGCATTACTCTTTTCAAAGGGACATCTAAGTCACACCCGCACACCGCCACACAACCACACACTCACTCACACAGAGAAAGGGTTAAGAGAGCCCTGAGGCCAAGTGATTTACGCAAGAATGGGCTGAATAGTTTCTGTCTCTTTCTGCATGAGTGTGTGCAAATGCATGTATGTGTGTGTGTGCGTGTGAGTGAGTGTGTGTGTGGGCACTCCATTTAAATAGTATACTCCAATACAAAGCTGCAGTGTCCTCTCCCAGCCATAGACAATAACAGATGGATTGATGTCTTCTTGTCCTTTCTTCTTTTATTATTTTATTCTTTATGATACACAAATGACAAAAGCCGCACACATTAAAACCAAGTGAACACTGTCAGCGTCCTGCTTTAACCCATCCTTTGATGCTTATAAATAACAAATCCATTTTACTGTCTGCAATCTACCAGTGTGTTTAGGTGCTTTAAAGAAATTTACCGTTGTTAGTGTTTCTTTATCATATGTAGTGTGACTGCATGTGTGTATTTTTGTGTGGTTGTAATTCCTTTTTTTAATTTTCTGTTGCTGTTTTTTTATTTGCATTGTGTCATTTTTATTTTTTATTTTTCATTATTGACCTTTTTCTTCTTTTAAACTGTAATCCAATTTCCTTTCATTTCCATTGCTTGAAATTCTAGTTGATGATGCTGTGCACTTGATATTTGTAATGCTGTTTGTGACTTCTTGCTTATATAGCAGGCACATTCTTTGCTCTGTGTTGTGTGATTGTAGGGCATTACAAACACAATCGTGCACAAAACCTCAAATATTCTTCACACTACTTATTTATTTTGTCCTAATTAGACCTTTCTTTCTGCAACCCACAGCTGAGTGTATCAGACCACGACTGCTGAACAATCAAAATTTACTTCCCGAGACTGAAACCTTAAGGTGGAACCGTCTGAGGTTTGTACACACTGAGGCCACAGCTACATCTGACGAATTTAACCCAGAATCCAAACGAGACAGACAAGCAGAGAAGCTGCTTCAGTCTGTGAAGAGCCTGAATGCCATCTAGTGGCTGAAGCTGGAGGCCATGCTGAAATACTGCTTCAGCAACAGAATCAGAGGTCACAAATGCAGCGACTTTCATGTCAACAGCACCCCCTGCAGGGGGAAGATAACTGTCCTTGTAACATAGAGATTGGATCAGAGCATTATTATCTTTAAAACTGTGTTGGCTTTATCTTTGCAGTGATGACTGACATTTAAACTCATGCACTCTTGTTTGAGGCATACGAGGCTCCACTCAGCTTTACGTCGGTTTAATTTATACTCTTTGTGCGTCAAATGCGAGAGGAGCTATACAACAGCTGAAATGACGCACTGAAGGTCATCGACTAAAATAAGTTCTCTTGCTTAACTAGTTTGATTTAAATATATTTGCTGTTCAACTTACAGCCATTTTAATACCATGTACATTAAAAGAGTTCAGGAAGCAGGTGACCTGCATTATTGCATAGCATAGCATATCAGCACTTGTTTACTGTATGTATGGAAAAATACACCTGTCTACAATCCAGTAAAGAGGAGGGAAATCTCCATGGTTTAAAGGGCTTGGGAAAGATACAGCAAAGTGGCTACCTGTGTATTCTTGTTTGTGCCACTTGTTTGTCTCCACCTTTAATTCCTGACGTTTTTATGTTCCTGTCGCATGAGTTTGGGGATTTTTATTTGCCTGTTCACGCTCTCAAAGCGTTTGCTTCTGCAGACAGGAATCCATTTTTTCCTGTTTGCATTCAGAAATAACCAGGAAGCATGAAAGCTGTGAAACTAGTGTATGAACATAGACATTTTTGCACATTTTCCCAAGAAAGGTGCAAATATTTGAATGCAATACCAAAATACAACAAGCCCAAATATATATTGTGATGTGTAGCTCAGCTCACTGTGCAATATAGTTTATTTATAGGTCATACATTGTGATTACAATGGTAGATCCCTTAAATATACAGTATAACAGAGTAATAGATAAAAAAAATGGCACATAGTGCTGTGTATGCCATGTGCCGCATCTCCCACCATTTTAATGTCCCAGTGGCCATCAGCATTCAGCTGGTGAGAGGAAAACATGGACATTGGATAGGCCCGTGGAGACTGACGTGACAGGCACACTCACACAAAACATACACACAACTGCATGCACCTCGCAAAACTATGAGTTTGTGTGAATGTACGTTCACTCAAGGTGTGCTTGTCTGTCAGTGGGTGCACGCAGATGTGTGTGTATGTGTGTGTGGAGCTGTGGATCTCCTAATTTAGCCTCTAGAGAGCTGAGACGTCGGGGTGTCAATCTCACAGCGCCGCTTTTTTCCCCACTTAACTTTTTAACCGAGTTTCCTCCTCTTTGCAATCCTCTGTATTTATAGCTGCCAAGCCTGGAGCAGCCACGTATGTCTCAGTGTGCGTGCGTGCGTGCGTGCGTGCGTGCATGCGTGTGTGTCTGCGGTATTTACCAACATTAAGCTCTTTGTGTTGCATGTGTGTGTAGATGCACAGCTGTTGATATTGTGGGGTTAGGGGTTTGGTATTTCAGTCAATTTCCACAGAGACAAAGATGAAGCACAACGCGCGAGAGACAGAGGAAGTGTGGAAATCGCTGGAGGAAATAGAGAGAGCATAGGAAGAAAGACAAGGAGGTGAAAGGGATGAGGAGGGAGGAGGGATGGTGGCGCAGGGTTTTAAAGGGGGTAGAGGGATGGATGGAGTGATGAGGCAGAGTTCTGGCCAGGCGAGCTGCTCTGAGACTAATTAAGGTGAGGGCACTGGCAGAGACGAGGTAATGATGAAGAAAAGGATTTACTCCCTCCATCCCTTCGTATAAGACACACACCACCGCCTCTCTACTCAGCTCACCCTCACCTCCTCCTCTTCTCCACCTTCATCACTTGTCCATCCCTCGCTCATTCCTCCCGGTGTCTTCCAGTCCTCGTCATACTTCTCTGAACCAGTGGAACGCTCCTCGTCTGCACAGAAGCAGAGTAGACATAATTGTGACAAAAGGAAACGTTGGTCAGTGGTTTGATGTATAAAAACTGCAATGTGGGAGTTATTGTCATTGTAGGATCAGTGCAAAAAGATCTGTGTGTGATTTTGTTTTTACTTCCCATTAGTGTTATTTTGTTTTTTCAACTTCCCTGAAAGTATTGAAAAATATAGAACATTTCCGTAGTTTCTACCTTTTGTTCAAATGGCTGGTTCCACTAAATATTTTAATTACCTTTTAGATTGTGAAAATAAGTAGTAAGGAGTATCTATTCTTTTTCTACATTATAAGATTACACAATCGTCTGGTCACCTGTAAGAATTAGGACGCATAGTGTGTACTGTAAGTACAAGATCCTGTAAATTAAATGCAGAATTTCATATCTTCCAAACACCAACATTCATTTTAGAAAATAAGAAATCAGTAAATGTATTTGAACCTAATGACTGGTGAGTTTTGCTAAACAAAGAACTATTTAAATGATGTCTTAGAAGTATTGAGCTTGAAGTGCTTCAAAATAATTTTTCAACGTTGGGGAAAAAGCTAATAAAAACTAATAAAAAGAGTGACAGACAACACCAATCAGTTTTTAGGGTTAATTTAAGGATTTAGTGGGAAAATACCTAAACGCCAAACAACACTAAAATGCATGAACACTAAAGCGCTTGTGTTACATTTGTTTCCGTATTTTAGAAAAAGAAAAGAAGTCACCACCGCTGTAGGTTTTATTTACAATATGTCTTTCTTTTGCACCTTTAGGCCTTTCGAGAATTATAATAAAGAGACACCTTCTTGGCATTTACACGTCACAACAGGATTCTTAAGAGATCATTCCCACTGTAGCACACTCACTTTTCAAAGTTTCAATTTCTTTGCTTTGGACAAAAGTGTCAAAAGTGAATGCAGCAGATAATTGGGGGGGACTCTGACCTTGTTTATCTGCACTGCTATTTAAAACAGTGCAAGACTTTATTGAATCACATGTGCATACAGTACACTGAATAATACAAATGAGCAAGAAATTGCAGCTTGTTATTTTGTTATTATTTTGTAGTGTCTTCACTTTACAATATAAAGTGCCTTGAGGTGAATGTCACTGTGATTACATGACCTCATAATAACATAGTTAATCTTTTATAACTTCATCATGTTATTGTTTAATAGACATTGTTCCTGTTTAAAATATATCTTTTGATCAAATATGTTGGTTCTTTTTAAATAAAATATTATAAGTTCATGCCAAGTTTTAAATATCCCTATATTGTCACACCACAGCACTCCTTAAATCAATATTCAGACTTTATGTGAAGATTACCTTTTCATAGCTGAAGAAATCTATGTATTAATTAGGAATCATTTATTTTACAATTCCTTCTCCAACACTAATGTTCCTCTCTTGTTCTCTCTTCTATTCACTGTCAAGCACATGTGTCTGCTCACTTGCTCCAGCTGTGACTCTTCCACCAGTTTTCTCCACCCTCCGTCTTCCCCCCTCTTGCTCCTCGGGCATCTTTCCGTGGGCCAACAGGAAGCAACAGCAGCTTGTCATGAGGCCTCCTGTTCCAGCCCCGCCAACTGCGTTCCTGTCAACCACCGGCGATACATCCCTTTTCCAAATGTTCACTTCCACCCACACGTATCCTACATCTGCTACTCACTGTGTTTTGGTGTCTTCTTGTTACAAATTTGCATACAGTTTACAGAAACAGACTCATATCCTCTCCTGTTGTCTGCGCCTGTCACTGCTTGACTGGAATTATAACGCTGAGGTGAAATGTCTCCTCACTTTAGTTTGAGCAAATGTTCAGCAGAATGCCTCTCATCAGACATTCAAACACAACATTTGGCCCTATGTGTGCAATTTGTGCAATGAGCTGTATTTAAAATGACAAAAAGATAAAATCAAAGGAAGTCTCCTACCACTTTTACACTTTAAGGTCAATTTTTGTGTGATGATCAACAGGTGTTTAATGCCATCTGTGGCTCCTTTTGATATGCTCAAGTCATTTTCTCAACTCTAAATTTGGCTTTTATAATAGAAAAGTTTCATTGTTTACAGTAACTCAGAGTATATTTGAGGGTTTTGCCTTAGACCACCACACTGGATTTTAAATCCAGAAGTTCAAAATGCATTGGAAAATTAACTGACAAGGTCACATGACGTCTGTTCCTCTGTTATTTCATGAGAAATAACACAGACGTGATATCTGAAGTAGATTCAACTAAAGCTGATGATGACAGAATTATTTCCATGGATAAGAAAAATGACCTTTAAACACCTAAAAGAGTGAGGAACACTCTCGAGAAGGCAGGTGTATCATTTTTGCCTTAATGAAAGCAAATGTGGAGGGTTTAAAACAAGTTTAAAACCACTGGTTATACTCATGAACTAGAAGACCAGAAGAGGTGTTTCTACAAAAAATGCAAACAGATAAAATCAAGAGTAACTTGTTCCAGAATGATGGTAGGATAAAGAAATGGAAAAGAAGAGAAACAACTCATCATCTGAAGCACACGCATCTTCTTTCCCCATCACAAAACCAAAGGAAGAAAGACCCAAAAACAAGCAGCAACTGAAGGCAGCTGCAGTAAAGCCTTCGCAGAACATCTCAAGTGCACAAACAGCCTTTGGTGATGTGGCTTCGAGACTTCAGGTAGTCACGGACTGTAAAGTATTTTCATGCAAGTATCAAAAACAATCCTTATTTTCAAAATTATGTTAGTTTTTCCAGTCAGTTGTGAGCCTGTGAAAATCTGAGAATCACATTTGTGCACTGTGTGAGTTAGACATGTTTCTCACTACAGAAAACACTTTGTTTATCTAAGGCGAGAGTGTTTTCCGAGCAAGGCGGTCAGGAGTCAGGACACATGAAGCTCACTTTGTGCTATTTTTGACAAGGGACAGTTGGGCATTATATAGAACTTGTACTGAAGAGCTGACAGGATAAAGACTGTTTAAGGTCCAGTCAGGGAGTGTTGGACATTTTATTCTCCTATAAAACTCCACTGGATAATGTAAAGAATAGTCCAGTGCTGCTGTGAACTGCAGGACCTAAAAAGTTATATTGACTAAGTATAAAAAAGCAGCTTGCAGATCTTAATTAAGGAAGTGCAGAAAGTAAATAGTTGGGGCAAATATGACAGTGCCAAGCATCATTATCAAACTTTCATAACTTTCAATAACTTTTTAGTCTTAGGAGCTTAAGAAGAACTGAAGGACACCCGAGTGTGATTACTGTGTTCAAACCTGCATTAAAAAAAACACACTAATGGGATACGCAGGTGCTGTGAGTCAGGTAATAAACCATCTTTGGTTTTTAAAAACTTTTCATGAATAAGGGGTGAATCTGACTGAGCAGCCATATCCTGGTTTATTATCTATTTCACTCTGAATGGTACCCTAATTTACAAAATGACCATTATGATTGGTAGTAAACTGAAAAAATACAATGAAATTTTCTAAAGTAACATAATGATCCAGTCAGTCCTTGAGTAAAAACATATAAGACATGCTACTGTACATTTTTACAGTATAATACAATATTACCATGTTGCATGAGGTAATGAATCAAGTGATCTCTTGTGCAACCAGTGCAGTCACCTTAAGTTTTAGGTTTACAAATCATAAAGGAGATTATGACAGTTACATTTTTTTCTCCATTCACTTTTACTGTTATGATACACCCAGGAAATTAATGACTGGCTTCATTTGCAGCCACAGCATTTTCACATCAATTTGCAATACCTAAGGTATCTGACGCTCCTTCATTCCTTCAGATAGTCTTTGAATTTATGCCTTTATCTTTTCATTGATTTTCACTTGTAGACTCTTGTGACCGGCAAACATGGACAGACAGTGAAACTGTATCTCAGAGTGTGTATTCCTAAAAAAGGAAAGGAAAAACAAATGTTTCTCCCTTTGTATTTGGATCAGAATAAACAGACCTCTGCCTGAGGTCTTAGAGCAGGTCTTAATTATTACATTACAAATAAGTGTCTTTCTTTGCATGCATGTTTAGTGATGCTGTATTTCTATTTTTGGAAATTTGACTTTTATATCTGGTTCCTGTTTTTACCATTCGTTTCATTTAAGGTGTCACTTTTACTCATTTCTTATCAGCCTTTTCCTTTATGCATGATGACTTAAAGAGCACCAGAACAGGTGTCATGTTGGCTATCAGTGTAGCAGAACAAGAGCGAGGAGCAAGCTGTTGTGCAATAGCTTTAATTCCACCGTTAATTATTAAGATATGTTGTCACACTGTCATTATAACACTGTTAAGATCTCATATTTATATTAGAGCGTCTCTTAGAGTTAGTCACTGTGTAAATATCCTAACCTTAGAAAAAATCGGGAGTGGCGACTTCAGTTTTTAATGAAGCTACAAGGAGAACATATAGAGTAAAAACAGTACAGTCGAAAAACAGCTTACCCTTTATTTGCATTTGTGCCCTTATACAAATTCTGAAAGATCAATTTTCAAATCTGACGTATCTTTCTGTAATATTACAGCTGAGTACATCTTAATAACATGCTAGAAAGAATAATGTGTTCCCCCACAAAATTGCAGAGCACTGTGTGGAATTCATGCATCACTAATGGTTAGCTTTTAATTCCTCTGGTTTCAATGGAAATACAAGTTCTCTGCTTTGCTGCACGTCATTGTACACTGGCAGCGCTTCTTTAGTTTTTCTTCCAAAGAAAGTCAGTGAAATAACTAGAGAGAGGAGAAATCCTTCTAGAAGTGCACCCTGTGTACTTTCACATGCAATGATGGGAGGAAGCAGCATGAAGATAGCATGTTTGATCACAGCACACATCGGAAAAAAGAAGAAAGCCACTTTGCTGGTGGAACTTTGGTGTAGGGTTTTTTAACAGACTCCCTCTGTAAATGACTACACTGCACCACCAAAGCCAGTGTAAATACGTGAAAGAATGCAAAAAATAATTCAGTGTGCTTTGACATAAAAGAAGACAGTGATACTGGGAAACGGTGGCAAGGTTCAATTTCCAGTACTTGAGTGATAAAGAAAAACGGGATATAAAGCCCAACCATGTCTTACTTTAACATAAAGCCGTGCGCTGATGACACAAAAGCATTTTTAAAAAAAATAAATATAGCAGTAATTCCCTTGTGGTGAATGTCGTACCCTTGTTTAGATCATATCAGATGTACAAATAATTAGAAACCATAAAAAGTAGTACTGTTCAATGTTTCAAAGAAGAAATTATTTACAGTAGGATTATTTTTCTTTTTCACTATTTTTCATTTTTTTAGCATCTGGACCAGCAGTAAAGGCCTTACAAAGCAATGTTCAGCCTCTTAGAGCTATGTTTAAAAGCCCATTTGATAGCCCAAGATCTAAAAGAGTTCAGCTCTGGAAGGATAATATTAGATACTAATAATAATAATAATAATAATAATAATAATAATAGTAATAATAATAATAATGAAATATTTCCATCTGCATCCTTAAAAACATTGTCTTTAGTCTAAATATCAATTTGTGTTAACAAAGAGTTGATACAGGCCCAAATAGAATATTATTGTAATATTAAAATATGTAATAATAAATAAATAATAATAATATAGGTTAAATATTGGATAAAATCTTTCTAGGTGGTGTGGGGAGATTCTTGTGAACTCTGTTTTCTCTTGTGAGTAACAAAAGTGGAACAAGTCCCTCTTAATGTGTGGATGTACCAGCTTTTTTCACTTCCACTTGTATGCTGTGCTATGCATGGTATATACAGGTTTATAGTTGGTTCTAACAGGCTTTATCATATTTAACCAAATTTCAACATGAGGTGGCATACATAGGTGGATGCCTGGTTTAATAGATTTTCATGGTGTAAATTAATAAGTTAATCTGTTAAAGACCTTAAACAGAACTGATTTAATTCATCTAAACTGATACTGACTAACAGTTGTTTTATATTAACTGACCTTACAAACTGCTTCTATATGCCTAGTTTTTAACAAAACGTAATCAAAATGGTCCAAAATGGGAATAAACTGAACCCAACTGGATTGAAAGACTGAACTGGAGAAAGACTAGAGCGTTGAGATCAAAGTTTTACATTCAGCATATATAGAGAGACAAATTACATAGTCAACGAAACCTCAAAGGGAAGTGCCGCTGAAGGGTTCAGCAAAGTGATTTGTAATTTTAACTTCTCACAGATGGTATAGCCTAAAGTTCACGGTAATAGTTTGCATAGTAGTGTCCAATGAGGTCTAACGCTAAGCCATAAACTGTACATAAAAGATGGAGGTAGATTCCAGTCTGGATTCACCCTAAACATGAGGTTTTTTTCGGTGCCGGTTTAGCTCAGTGCCTTGAGTGGGTGACCACATGCCATATGGCTGAGCTGGGGCCCTTTGCCCTATGTCTTCCCCCTTCTCTCTCTGCCCCCACTTTCCTGTCCTCTCTTCACTGTGTCTATCAAATAAAAAATAAAAAATATATATATGAGGTTTTCTCACGGCTAGTAGGGGACGACTGCCCTATTTACAAATTTAAGTCTGATTGCATGAAAGTATGCACATCGTTTATCCTGTCTTCCTTCTCTCACCCCAACCGGCCGCTGCAGATGGCCGCCCCTCCCTGAGCCTGGTTCTGCCGGAGGTTTCTTCCTGTTAAAAGGGAGTTTTTCCTTCCCACTGTCGCTAAAGGGCTTGCTCACAGGGGGTCATATGATTAGGTTTTTCTCTGTATGTATTTGTGGTGGGGCGTGGTCTGCGGTGCCGTGCAGGGAGGGCGGATGCACCTGCACGGCATCCGTAATCACGCCCGCCAAGTTAAAACACGGGGACTCAGGTGTGTGGGGGTGGTTTTTGTGGTGAGAAGTGTAAATAAAATGGCTCTGAATGTTGATCCGTGGTCCCGCCGTGCCTTATTCTCACCACACTGGTGCCGAAACCCGGGAGGCGGCACGGCGGGCCTACAACCGAGCCGGAGGAGAGAGGATATGGCCCAGATGGGGGCCGAGATGGCGGCCGCACAGCGGGAGCAGGCGGCGGAGGTGAGCTGTCAGCGGGAAGACCTGCGGGCCGAGACCGAGCGCCATTTGGAGAGAATGGCGGAGCTGGCGACGCTGCTCCAGGCCTGGGCGACACCGCCGCCACCACCCCCGCCAGGGTCGCCTGATAGTGGGGAAGCGGTGGAGGAGCCGCGTGGGGCATCTTGGGAGCCGGAAGTGGTGGACGAGGCGCGCAGGGGTCCGCGCCTGCCGGAGGAGGGGGAGCAGCCAGGTGAAGGGCTGTTCCTGCCGGGAGCGGTAGAGGATCTGCTCAAACCGGAGGCGGCGGACGAGGGGCGCGAGGGTCTGCAGCGGCCGGAGGAAGAGGAGCCGCGCGAGGGGCTGCTCGAGCCGGGAGTTGTGGCGTTGGCAGCGGTGACGGAGGAGGAGCGCGAGGGGCTGCTGGAGCCGGGAGCAGCGGCGGCCGCGGTGAAGGAGGAGCCTCTCCCGCCAGCGGTGGAGGAGCTGCTCCAGCCGGGAGAGGTGGAGAAACTGGGAGGGGAGACGGCCAGGGGAGCCTGCTCAACCTGGGCCCAAGGTCGAGGATCGAGCTACCCCTGAGCGTCAGGTGCCGGCCCAGTCGCCCGGGGTGAGGGGCTCAGTACCGGGCCGGCGGGGTCGTGCCGGCTTGCCAGGTAGCCGGCCTTCGGACCAGTTTCGCCGCTGCTGCTGGAGGCGTGGCCGACCCCCGGACCTGCCTCGCCGCAACCGCCACTTGAGGCGTGGGCGGCCTCCGCAAGTGACTTTGCCCTGTTCCTAGGTTGGGAACCGGTGAGGTGGGGGAGTAGGTTCGGCCAGATGACTCCCCGGCCTCAATCGGGCGATGGCGGTGTGTAGTGGGGCGTGGTCTGCGGTGCCGTGCAGGCAGGGTGGACGCACCTGCACGGCATCTGTAATCACGCCCGCCGAGTTAAAACACGGGGACTCAGGTGTGTGGGGGTGGTTTTTGTGGTGAGAAGTGTAAATAAAATGGCTCTTCAAACTAACTGGAACTCAGAACAACTCATAACAAGTAACAGTGGAACAACTACCACCAAGTCCGGTGCACATTTGTTTGTAAAAACACACTATCTGGGCACACGCCCCAATAGAGTCTCACAAGGATGAGTGGTCCTGCTCTTGCATCCACACACAATGCGCATAATCCTCCATTTTGGAACATGTTATGACCAAGATTTACAAACCAGATTTCATTTTTTATTAATATGACCAAAAAGGAGTGACTAAGCCAATATATTTACCATGAAAGTATTAACATAGTTCAAGTTAGAAAATAATTTTCTGCATAGATTTCTATGACACATGACCTTTTTGCAACCATAGCTATCGCCATCTGGTGGCCTTCCTCAACAGGTACATTTGTCTGACCTGGAAGCTGATCATGTTTTACACTGTCTATACATGAATGTCTATTAAAAAAATTACACAAGTTCTCACTCACCTAACATTTTCTTAATAGTAGGAAGCCTTCATACTCAAGCTGCACCATGTCATACACACTTCACTCCTCTCATTATATGCAAAATACACCCTCTCAATGTAATGCTCTATTTAAGCTGTTGAATTTCCCCATCACTCTCATGTCAGCGCTGCTGCCAAACAGAATCGCTGCCTGCTGTTTCAATCCCTCCACCTCCCCAGAATCCACCTGTAACCTCCAGAGGGATGATTACTCACCACTTCTTAAATTTCTGTGTGTCATATTTCATCGCAGTCTCATGCGAATTTATGCAGAAGTCACAGCCTTTAATCTACAGATTTACATTTGTGGACGCAACTTTTCAGCATTGTTGTCATGTCCCTGAATATGACTTCGATCAGTCTCCTCTCATATGTACAGATTCTTCCATGTACACAAAATGAATATGTTCCACTTTAAAAGGCAATTAAAAGAAGGTTGGAGGGACCGGTGGTGGAGTGAATCATTTCACTTCTTACGGTGTGCGTCACAGACTTCTGACTTCATCTGTATATTTTTTAAATATGCTCTTAGTTAACTATATGTGGCTTGGTGAATTTAGGTTAGACATGAAAAACAACTGGGATGGGTTAAGGGACTAAAATGGGCTTGAGTAGATTTTGAAAATGATCATGGTTTCACTTAAAGTACAACAGATGCCCACTTCCTCTGAACCATAATAGATGAGTGCCCTTCGACATGATTGCTTTCATATTTTGCTACGAGACTGGCCTGCATATTTGCGGGGAGTTATATGGGCTTGAAGCCCAGATGCCAAACACCACCCATATTCTGTAATAAACCAATCATTTCCGAACTCAGCTGTGAGGTTAAACTAAGTTCATGTACTTAATTGCTAGATTCAAAGAGTAATTAGTGCAGTTATTATTATTATTGATGACACTGATAGAGTAATAATAAATAATAATGAATGGCACTCGTTAGGGTCTCACTGCCATATGCGTGAGTCGTGTCTGTCCAGTTGGATCGATTCCTTGCACATGATGGCGATGGCCAAACTCAAGGATTTAAAATTGTACTCCATAAACCAGTGGTGATGTCACTACATCTATGGCTATCTTTTATCTACAGTCTATCTACCAGATTTCTGGTAACTTTTGGTAAATTGCATTATTTCTATCAGTTTGTGTTCTGGCACGGTAGTTTTGTATTACAGTTTGCACAAACTCAAAATCTGATTCTTCATAAAACTGCAAAAACTTTCTCAATTTTTAGAGAACTTTGATTAGTGCATGGTCAGCAATCTGTCACGTCAACACCTTCCCGCCACCATTTTCTGCAGTACTGACTGGAAATGAGTTTTTGAGCAATACAGAGATTTTATTAATTATATTTCAGTACATTCAGTCTAGTTACAGTGTTTAAATTTCTGCCTAATCAAATTAGCCTAAACCACCAATCCCATTCATTCAAGATTTAAAGGAGGATGAGTAGTAATCTACACATCCCGTGATGACTGGAAACATCTTGAACAACACATTGCACTGATGGCATGAAAAAACTTAAACTGAACCTACAATGAGGTTCTTACAGCAGCTCCAAAAGGGCGCGAGTTAGAGTCCAAACCAAAATAGCTCAACTGGCAAAAAAAAAGGATGACAAACTCAAAGAGGAAAATCAGCAGCGTCATCGCTATTTCTGTAATGTAAAAATTGATTTAGCGCAGGGTGAGGCAAAAACCAGCCCTTGACATCCATTACATATCAGTGTTTATTCAGTATTTGTTGTTGTTGTTGTTGTTTTTTCATTTTTTTTTACATCACTTTCAATAAATCCCACAAACAAGCTAAACAGACTTAAAAGAAAAGTCCATGAGTGAGTCGAGGGGTTGCGTGTAGTTCATGTATGTCTGAAGGACAAAGAGGAGTAGTCTGTGGAAGTTGTCAGACATCAAAAAGAAAATCAGAAGAAAGCTTTGTCATGTTCTATCGACATGTGTGAAGCTACATTGGGATTTTCTAAGTAGCTGGGTTGTTGTGTTTGTAGATTCTTGTTGTAAGCTGTAGATTTGTGTTTCCAGATGAAGTAATCATTATATAGCCTTGTTAAAATGACTAGGATTAATTTTCTTATGATAACTTTTACAGTAGAGGGTAATATGTTGCAGACTATAGAACATAATCCCCAAGAACTCTTTTCATTTGATCATAAATATCTACAAAGATTTGTTTAAGAATAAACAAATAAATGAGAGATTGCACTGAGATGCAAGGTCATGACTTCAGCTCTCAGTTTTTGTCTGCAGAACGGTGGGGGTGATGGCCTTTGACCCCCTTTAGAGTTCAACACCTAAGAGGCGGGGCCCGCAGCACTGTGGGTGCGCTCATTGGGCAAGGTCATTGGACATCTGAGCGCGGCAGGGGGACGTGATTGGACCGTGAGCCCTGTGCAGAGCACAGGATGCAGGTAAAAACAAGAGACACCCACACAGCATGAACAGATATAGAGAGAGGAGCAGGCTGAGACGAGAGAGATGGATGGATGGAAAGAAGGAAGGAGAGATGGGGAGAAAGGTGTTCGCGTGCGTGTGTGTCTGTGTGTGTGCGCAACAGAAAAGCCCAGATAGCAGTGTGTCAAGAGCGCTGTCAGTCACTCATCCATCCAGCTGGCTAATTGGCTCCTTACCCTCTCTCTCCCTCTTGCTCTCACCCTCTCTTTCCCTCACTCTCTCCCTCTACCTGCCTCCCACCATCCTTCCCTCCTTCCCTCGGTTGCCCTCTCTCTCTCCCTCCATCAGGCGTTGCTCCTAACTGCGTGCCGGAGGCCAAAATGCAGATGAGCTCTGCCTCGCGTCAGGGGAAGCTTCTGCTCTGCTTAATTATCCGTGTGTGTGTGTGTTTGTGTGTGTGTGTGTGTGTGAGAGAGAGAGAGAGAGAGAGAGAGAGAGAGAGAGAGGAAGTGTGAGAGAGAGAGATAGCTTATCAGCTTACCGGCCCACACACACAATGTTCATGCTGCTGCTGCTGTTACTGCTATGCTAAACAGCAAGGCATCCTGGGAATTGCAGTGACAGCTCATTTTGGTTTTTTTCATGGTCTATGTATGAAAGCTGCTGAGAGACAGCCCTTCCCTCCCTCCTGCCTCCCAACTTTCCCTCCTCCCTTTACACAAACACATACACACACTCTCACAGTCATATACACACACATACACATTCGCACACAGACACACAAAACCTTCTCTCTTTCCCCGGTGCTCATGGGAACGGGTCCGGGGCCTGTCACTAACCCTCCCCCACTCCCTCTACCCCGTTTCTCCCCACCACCTCACCCTCCCCTCATCGCGGCGGTGACAGGGCTTGTTGACAAACGCCAGCAGTCATCAGGGCACCATGGGAAATCTTCTGCCACCATTTTGTCAGCAGAATGACAGAAGTTGTTAATGTCTTGCCTCTCGCCCTGACACGAGATGCTGGGGCTGACAGACTCCGACATGCACCCCACACACACACACACTCAGACACACACAAAATTCGGAAGCACACTGCAGCGCATAGCCATAGACTAACACAAATGTCATGCTCGCGATACAGACACACATGACCATGCACACTCACACAGGCTGACATGCTGCACACACACCATTCATGTCCACATTTTGTGCCCCCATCCATAACTCTTCCCCATCTCACTCAACAAAACCAGTCTGTGTGTGCGCGCGCGTGTGTGTGTATGCTGTCTGACAACTAGATGTGTATGGATGTTTAGTGTGTGTGACTAGGGAGTGTTAATGAGGATATGTCTATGAGTGTGTACGGCTTCTAATGAGTTGTACGCCTGTGTGTGTGTGTGAGAGAGAGAGAGAGAGAGAGAGAGAGCGAAAACAGTGTCTCAGCTCTCGTTATGGATGCGGCGTATGCGTCTGATCAATAACATTTACAATCCCGACAGGAGATCGAGCCTGGCGGACAACCCTAACTGACCGTTATGAGAACATGATGAACTCCAGACAGAGCACGCGCACACACACACACACACAAACACAAACACATACAGATGCGTATGGGCAGCTTCTCTGGACAGCCAATTACCGTTCCTCATAATCCACTTGCTCCACACACAGCCTCTGCCATCCACCTGTGTACAGCCGGTGTGCAACTGACAGACGTCGAGATGTATTTGAGTGTGAGATTGTGTATATGAGGGTGTGGGTTGCTGAAGATGGCAAAGTTCCCACCAGAATCCACAAAGATACAATGTTTTTAAGCACAACGGACCCTCGATCAGATCAGCATCACTGGTTTACCTCAGTTCAGTGGGTCTGGCTGCACCTGTTAGGAACTGTACTCTGTTTAATGTCTCAGGGTGTTATTAAATCAAACACTGCAGAATCTGTTGAAGATGGAGAGAAAGGTGCCAGGCTTATATTTTCCATCAAAGTGAGAATTAGGATCCGCTTGGTTGGTGTGACTTGCAAGATTGTGATTTTGTGTCTTGGCAAGTGAACATGTCAGGAGGTTTTTGATCAATGTGGTGAATAAAATGAAGAATTGTAGAACTAAGGGTTGAATTCTCACACATTACTGCAAACAGTCATTGTCTCGTCCATGTACAATAATGCTCAGCGCTTCATAATTCTTTGAAACAGCAAACTAGAGTCCATATGGAGGAAATGCTACTCACTACACATAACACTACAACTTTGAATTACATTAATAAAGGCTACATGGTTATTGTGTAGTTATGCAGTGGGGTTAGCAATTTCAGAAACTGTTTCCAAAGATGGTTTTGTCCATTTATTATTGTGCTTGTCTGGCTTAATGATACAATTGTTCTCCTCCTGCATTCACAGATGCAACTAAATAGTGCAATATACAAACAAAGTCTTTCTTTTAAAGGTTTCGTGACTGCAATACAGAGTCAACAATAATGAGTTTATGGACAGCTGCAAATCTTGTATTATTATCGTTATTATTATTATTATTATTATTATGACTTGTCTACAGGGTTTCTAACTAACAGACTAATCAACTGGGCTTCATTTCATCCACCCACCCAGAACATTTCTATCACTGGAGAGGATATTGTGTTGACATACATTTATTTCTTGGAGAATTACAGTGCAACGCAGTCTCACAGCAGTCTGTGAAATACTCTTGTTCATATAAAAGCATATGTACATGAACATGTTGTGCTTCAACAAAGTCTTTGTTTAGAGGTAGAAGGCTGGAGGTGTTAGAAATCTGCAAGAGAGGAGAATTCTAACTCTTCTAAACTTCTTTTTGTCCTTAGTTTTGACATTTTTAATGTCATTTTCAGTTTTGTGTTGTAGTTTGATGTTTGGTCAGGTTTTTTGAAATAAAACTATTCAATTAGGTTTAGTAAAACATCATGCTTTAGGTTAAAATACAATGTTTACCACTTGCTTGAATGGCTGAAACGTCCCTCCAGAGTCACTCTGAATTCTGTGATTAAATATTTTTTGTGTCCATGTACACAAATAAAGAGGTTGTATTTCTTTCATGCTTCGCGATTTGCCTCGAGACTTGGCTCTACTGTAATTTTAAACCATGACTTCATGCTAAAACTCATGCATTACTGATCAAGATGTTGCTGATCATAATTATGGTCAAACCAACATACTATGAGCACACACACACACACACACACACACACACACACACAGATGCAGTTTAATCATTAGTCATAAAAGAAACTAATTTTTGTTCTTGTCTTCAAATATATTGTGCATTAGGAAATATATTCTGGCTAGTAGTGAATTAGAGGCAAGAGATCACTGAAGAGATTATAAAATAATGTACATCTTATGAAAGGTCAGATATTATTACACCCAAAATCTTGGAGAGGTGAAGGAGAGGTAGATCCTGATTTAATGGCGCTCACAGCCAGACAGGGACCCTGGAGCATGTTTACACTCTCAGAGTTGTTGTTAAGATGTAGCCAGGAGGCCCGAAGTTTTCTGCCCCGCACTGTGTTTAAGTCATTCTGACATTACACAATGTAATCATTACAAATATCACCTTAACTATATTATGTGCAGTGGTTAGCACTGTTGCCTCACAGAGAGAAGATCTGAGGTTCAAGTCACCTTCAGGTTGGGGACTCTCTGTGGGCTTTTTCTGGGTACACCGGTTTCCTCCCACAGTCCAAAGACACACATGGGCTCGGATTATCTGATGATTTTAAACTTGCCAAAGATATGAATGGGAAAATTGTCATTATCAAAATCAGCTCACATTACTAAAATAATTGACAGATCTTTTAACACATCAGGCAAAAAAAAACTAGAAACAGTAGCTGACCAAAAAAATAAATAAATAAAATAAAATAATGGTAATAATAATTTGAAGCTATGGTTTTATGCTTAAAACTCCCAGTCAAATAATTTTCTTATGCTCACTGTACATTTGGAACACTCCATGACTATTTTAACTTCTTATCAGATGATTGTGAAAGAGGAGAGATAAATCTGAAGAGATCAACTTTGAGTTGTTATGCTTACTATTTACCAGCAGTTGGTGTCCTACTTTCATCATGAATAAGCTTGTTTTTTTAGCTCAGCTGCTAGCTGAGCTAAAAAAAAATTACACTGGTGGTTTCAGTCTAATTAGTGGATAACACATGTTTTTAATAATAGTTGTTTATTACTCGTGGACCAATTGTTTCATATTTAATTGTTTTATGCTTGATGTGTATCTTATGACACATTTGTACAAAAAAAACACAAAAAAAACCAAATCCACACTTTAATTTATGAGGTTTAGAGGCATTGATTTGAAATGCTCTGTTAAATCTGTCTTTGGACATGTTACTTAATGCAAATGATTTCACATTAGTTGTATGAGAGTGGTAATAATTTTTTCATATAAATCTTGACATTAAAATTTAATGTTTTTTAATTGGCAGTGCGTGCGGGATTGTGATACCCTGCTGTTTTGCTTGTTTAGGTTTGTGGGGGGATGTCAAGGCTTTTCTGCTGTGAGTGGTTATAACACTGTTAGCCATGTCTTATTTCACACTTTCCCAAACACGAGCTCACTGTAGCTGCAAATGACCATCAATTACATTGTAGTTGTTCACTTTCTCATGTGAAGAAGGCCACAAATAACTACCAGTGCAGATGACCCAACAACTAAAGAAAGAAAGAAAAGAAAGCTGTTAGTAGAACCTGTCACAGAGCTGCCTGCCTTATGGCTTCAGATGGACCACAAATGTCAACAGTGCTCATTTAACTTTATGATCTGTTAGAAGTTGGCTATTCTAACAAAGTACCAAACAAACTAAAGAAGCACCTATAAATGAGATATCCTTTTTGAAAGAAACCCGACCTATCAATGGCGGATCTGAACCACTTGTAGTAAGACAGCTTGTTGGAATGACTTCTTATAAAATGGTGGAGTCAAACTATATGCTAGTGAACCATAATGCAAATAAATACACACTTAGATAAATAAATAAAAATAATAATACAGGCATGTTTTGAAATCTTGGCTTTTCTTTAAGATTTGTCTTGGAAACAAAATGTCTGATATGACCAGATGTCTTTTTGCATCCAGAGGAGTCGCCCCCTGCTGCCCATTACACTCAGTGCAGGTTTAAAGCACCTCCCACTGGCGAAGCTGCTTTTAACGTTTATATACAGGATATGTTTAAGTACACACTTTCACCAATATTTAATACTTCTTTAAGATACTGGCTGACAGGCAGCAATATTTTTTTATTTCCAAAAAGAAAAGAAAAAAATGTTTTAAAAAGGGCTACATACTGAACTTTGAAGCTGGAAACAAAGTATCGATCTTATTGCGTTAGTATTGATGAATTTGCGATAAGATCGATATCTGGATCAATCTGTAGTAGGTAGTGTCATAACAACAGTGGCTGCGGTGACTAGTTTTGCTTTTTTTTAATGTAAAACTTTAAATTCAACCATGTATTTTAAAATTAACCGCAAGCTTCTATGCCCATGACTTACAAAAAAAGCATTATATATTTAGCATTAAACACAAATACATATTAATTTTTAGTGGCTTTGGTCGTCTCCTGTGGCACAATCACTGCTTTCTTCCCCGGTGCAGTGCTACAGTACAGCGCACTGACACTTGTTTCACAACACACGCGTGCACGCGCACACACTGAGCGCACTGGAGCAGGTGAGTCAAGCGCAGCTTTCAGCAGGTGCCGCCCCGCGTGTGAGCCGGCTAGGACGAGATGAAAGACACCGCTGCAACTCCCAATCTCTCACCGGTTCCCTCCCCTCCCTGCACCGCGCGAACACGCCGACCCCCCCTTCCTCCCCGCACCCTCCATCCATCCATCCACCCATCCCCACACACACCCTCCCCGCTTCCCCGCGCGCTCCGTGAGGTAGATTTGTAGTGACAGCAGCGGGTGCATTCGCCAGTCATTCTCCATAAAAGGTTCCGTCTGATCAAAGCCCCGCTGTGGCAGGGAGGCGGCCCGCTATATCGGTGAGTGTCTGCGTGTCTCCGGTGTCTCGCAGGGTTGAGGCGGTTTTGAAGCTCTATAAACACAAAACCCCTCTCTGTCTATCTCCCTGCTATTTACATTTGAGCTCCGTTTTGCCTTGGCAATAAAACATTGGTTTTATTCCCTCTGCCTGTAGCCCGTGTGACAGGCTCGGCTGCATTAATCAGCTCCTCCCGCTCAGAGTCAAGGATTCCTTAAACTGGAAGAATTAAATCTTTAAATACATTTTAAACGGAAATGTCTGACTGAAGTTATGTTAACAAGCCCCCAACCTGAGAGGTGTGTGTATTGAGCAGAGTCCCCGGTGAGCACTGAGGGGATCGTGCACACACACACACACACACAAAAGGCAGAAACGAGGCAATGTGTTGTTATACATTTACCCATCCCGCTGTCAATTAGACAAACACTAAAAGTTCAGCTTTTCCCCACAATTTGAACACCCGAATATCAGGATGATACCACTGCAACCTGAACTTTTTAAGTCACCTGCCAGTCATATTCCCAATTTTCCATATTCATGTTGTTTTAAATCACCAGGAAGCCTGAGCAATCCCTCTTTAGCTCCTCATTAACATCAGTCGTCTCGTCAGAAGCAGACAGCATTATTCACCATCAATTAAGTGCAGCGGCATCCGAAGACAGTCTACTGCTGACACATCTTGGAACAAGGCCGGGATGCAAATGCAAATAAAAAAAAAAGAAAGAAAGAAATTTGGCAATGCAAATTTAGGAAGCTGTTAAGACTTTAAGAGTAGACTCTGCACCCCCTCTACCCAAATTCTGTTATCTGCAGCACAAAGCTTTCTATACATTGATCTTTTTTCCCTCCTCACAACAGTTTCACTCCCTGCTGAATAAAACATAGATCATCAACACATTGCTTGAAGTTGTCCGTGCAACGAGGCCTTCTATCAGCAGAAAAAATGCAAATCTCACCAAGAAAGGAGCAAAATCTTAGGAACAAAGACCAATGTTGTTAATATATGAAATTCTACATGATTACTAGATAGACCGTTTCATTTTCTGTTTGCATCTGTACCTATATCGCAAAGTCCAACCCAACTGCTTCTGCAAAATTCTCTGATTTGTCACAAAATATTAAATACTTATATAATGAAAAAGACATTTTTCAGTCACTTTCCCATCCCGAGCATTGAGCTCCCAACCTTAATGCTCAGAACACATGAGCTATATTTGTGTTTAAACAAAAATGCACTTATGGCATCATCTTTTCTCACCACACACATTATAAAAATGCCAGTATCTCTGGACAATCAACCTCTCTGACCTTAAATGGACTTCCTGTTTGATTAAATTCAACCTGAAACTATGAAAGTTGTCAGCATTCTACCAACCAGTCGCCCCCTGCTGGCCATTAGAAATTGATCAGATCCACAGTTTTCTATTCTATTACTAGTTACAACTTGTTTCTTACTGCAAGCTAAAATCAGATGTCTTTAGTACAAAAGTTAAGCAGGAACAACTGAAACAGAAATGAGTCCAAGTGTAATTAACGCACCATTTAATTCCAACAGTCAGTAAGAAAAAAAAATTATTACAGCGTATTACAAACATTACACATCAGGATCACTGTTGCTCTTCTTAGAGCTAAAACTTTGCTATGTTATGTTGGACTCGCTGATAATGCTCTCGAGACACTGCTCGAGTCCACACAACAAAGCAAACATTCCTCATCGACAATCTGCTTAAATTCAAAAGCCCCTAAGCAAAGTTACATTTACAAGAGATCCTTCAGAGACACTCATACTGTATCTGACTGTTCTCCCATCAAGGCTAGGTGGTGGCCATATGTACACTCTGTTTTATCAATGTTAGTGTGTGTGTGTGTGTGAGAGAATGTATGTGTTTTTGTCTGTCTCAATGGTTTTTAACTGTGTTACTGGGGGTAAGCCTCAATCACCATGGCATGACCCTGGAAAATAGACAAGAGAAGAAGAAATTATACTACAAAATAGCGACTATGTTAATCTTAATACAATATATTACTCTGAGGTCTATACATTTTAATCTCTCAGTCACAACAAATCTTATCACCTTGGGAATTTTGAATTTAACAGTGTGTTACCTGTCCTCCAGCAGCACAGGCTGCTATGAGTCCATACTGTCCTCCCTCCTTCTTCAGTCTGTTTGCTACTGTGGTTGCCAGTCTGCAGCCAGTGGCACCGAATGGGTGACCCAAAGACAGAGAACCGCCCCACAGATTGAACTTCTCCATGGCAGGAGTCCCAACCTGCACACACAGCGAGCATCAGGTCATGAGTGGCGTAAACACCAGTGAAAACTCAACAGAGACATCAGCTCAGGTGGATGGATTTCAGCTGAGGATGTCCACTTGATCTCTACAAACTGTTATATGTGAATCTAAAGGCAAGAGTCAAGATTCTAGGTACCGAAAACCTTCTGGTGTGTTGTGTATAGTTTGACTAGCACTGGCCAATCATATGCGAGCGGGCTTTGGTAGTGTGCAGGTAGGCAGTTCATGTTGAGATCGAAACAGGAATACAACTGCTGTAACACAAACTATGAAACACTGGTCTATTATCTGACAACAGTTAAGTTGTTCATTACATAAAAAATTGTTGATGCTGTTAACAAAAAATGAAGGCCCAGATATTATCCACATATCCACCAATCAGCAGTCTTTGGGGCTATAAAATAAAGCAAGGGCCACAGTGCCAAAAACTCCAGCTCCTTGAGTGGTTGTTTGAGCTCTGCTTTTAAAATGTTTAAAGGCTGTATTAAGATTGCTATCTTTGGATGCAGTGTGCTAACCAAGCTAGGTAACAGTAGCCCATAACTTAATAATCAGTCTATGACAGCTTGATCAGAAGCCTTGTAACACTGGCAGTTTCCCAAGAAGCTAAATCATCAGGCAGCCCCCTGAACTTTTATATGACCCCAGTGCAGTTAAAGTGAGAAAGGTATTACAATACTTGATGCGATTGTGTAAAAATAATTGTTATCTAAGCATATTGAATTCTTTGTGGCTGTTCATGTTTTGTAGTACGCTGCAAGCATCAAGGTGAGCTGCATGGATCTAGTTTTTGAGAAGAAGCAAACAGATGACCAACAGCCATCTTTACCTTCGATTTCCTGCCCATGTACGTCTGGGCAAACCAATCCGAGTCCATAGCCTTCAGATTTGCCATGATCTGACCCTGAAAAACACACACAAATATATATCCACCGAGTTACCATGGAAACCAGCCTGGAAATTGATCTGTATTGATCCAACTGTGTTGAGTATGAAGCAGACACGTCAAATTTTACTCCAGCACGTGGACAACATTTATACTGTACATGACAACATGCTGAAACTCGATTAGAGGCAAACATAGAAATGTTGGTGGAGACGGACAGAATATTGATGGATCACATAGACTCACATGCTTTTTTCCCCCCTGAAATATATTGTAATAACTTACTGCGAATGCCTCATGAAACTCAAAGACGTCAATATCACTCATGGACAAGCCGGCACGTTCCAGGACTTTGGGTGTAGCGTACGTTGGCCTGAAAGAATCAAACAGAGAAAGCGTGGAGGTACAATAAGTGTTCTTTTCTTTTTAATAGTCCTCAAGACAATTAAGAAAAAGACCATCTAATCAAATCTACTGAGTAAGAAGTAGTGACTCACCCTAAAAGCAGCTGATCTTTGGGGTCTTGAGACACATAGACAAAGTCTCTGCCAGGATAAAATGTTTAGATAAGGATATTGTGCAAACTAGCATTAATATAGAAGTTATTGTTAATCTACCAAGAAGACAGGGTTTAGATACCTGAGATAGGCTTTAGGCTTGTAACCCATAGCCAAAGCTTTCTCTTCAGACATGATGAGCACAGCAGAGGCACCATCGGTCTGAGGACACACAAACAAGAAGCTCAAGTTCAATATCCGAGAACAGTTTCCAAAACGGAAAATTTGGAAGAACTAGTTTGAACATGGTGACACAAGTGAACAAGACGGTTTAGGATAAAAGTGTTTCCCATATATATATATAATATTGACTTTGGGCCACCTAAGTCAAGTATAGGAAACTTTAAAAATCAATTTTGTTCCCCATTTTTTATCAGACAAAATGACAGAGTTGGACAATCCCTTCGCTTTTATTTTGAAGTTTGATCCCTGCTAACCAATGAGAGCTGCGCCTGCTCATCATCATCATCTGTGCAGTTAGGTCTTTTGTGGCAGTCTCCAGAGTTTCTCCACCATGATGGACTGCAGCTGGTGATGTTAGTCCCCTTTCTGATCTGAGGGTCCAATGTGAGCTGGCGGACCACTCTTATCAGAACTTGCACCAAGTGGAGAACTGGTTCAGGTGTTTGCTCAACTGAGATGACAGTCTGCAGAGCATAAGGACTACCATCGCCAGCTGCAGTTTCCGATGGTGGAATTGGTGTTCAACCACAGGATGAGGAACTTGCAGAAGAAGCTGCTTTATTCACACAAAGTATATGTAATGATTTTTTTTTTTTATGAATTTCCTGAATAAAGTGTGGGTGCACCTGATTAAAGATTTTTAAGTTATTTCCTAATAAAGAATAAAATATTGTCAAAACCAAACATATCTTTAAACCAGATACACAAAAGAAACCATTAGTGCCTTTTCTGTGTCTTTACCAGGAAAGAAGAGTTCGCAGCAGTGACTGTTCCATGAGGTTTAACGAAGGCAGGCTTTAGTTTGGCCATTTGCTCCATGGATGATGGCCGTATGCCGTTGTCCTTTGACACAATATCACGACCTGAGGAGACAAGAATGCCACTGTATTGTAAACATTTTTTTTAAAAGAGGAAAGCCTAAAGTCTAGTCCATTCCTGTTAGATTTTGTTAGATAATAACTAATATTTTCAATTTGAACCCTAACTCTACTTTCCAAATTGACTGAAAGCGAATTTTTCAAAAGTGATAGATGTCCAAGCGCAGCCAGATTATTTTAGCTGCTAATTATTAATTATATTTATTTCAGACAGAATTAGTACATATCATGCAAAACGCCACACAAATAACTGGTAGTCAAAAAACATAAAAAAAATCAAAATGTATAATTCAAAATTTCTCAAAGCCAATATGAAGTCTTTATATATTCTAAATAAGTCAATGAGTCAAAATAACATAATCTACAGTAAAGCTGGGTTTACCTGGCACTTTAAAGGAGATGACATCCTGCAGCAGCCCTTCGTCCTGGGCTTTTTTTGCCAGTGTGTGTGATCGCAGTGCAAACTCATCCTGCTCCACTCTGGAGACCCCAAATGCAGCAGCCAGACGATCAGCACTGTGGCCCATTGTCTCTGCTGTGGAGAACTCAGCCACAGCAGGAAGCTAGTACGGCACAACGGACAATTTAAAGGTTAAATACTATATGGTGTGAACAGAAGTAAGCAACTCTGAAATCAAACTAAAACTGAAAGTTGTTAAATTATATATACCTCCGGGGAGAGGTGTGCAAGCCGGATGCTGCCAATCAGACTGAGCCTCTGGCCGAGTGTCTTTGCCTTGTTTAGGGACAACATGGTTTTCCTCATCTTACGGCTGTGACGAATGGGAACGTCTGACATGAATTCCACTCCGCCTGCTACAACAGCATCACACTGACCAGCAGCAATCAGACCAACACCTGGAGAGATGGATAAAGAAGATGAAGATTAAACATTAAAACAACCATTAAAAACCAAAAGTAAAATCTAAGAATTGCATGAAAATAGGTCAAGATCCATAGGCTTTACCTATTTTTCCTAATATAATGAATGTGATTTGGTTTAACACAAGAGGACACATCTGATCAGTATCCCACTCCCCTGTCATTTTTACAGATTTTAATGACTTCACCTCCAACCTGCCAAATGTTTAAGCATTATTTTGATGCTTAAATATTAAGACCGGATGCCTTTTTTCATTTAGGATTAAATTTTATTCATTCTGCTCCTTGCCCATAGGAGCTGTAAACAACTAAAAAGTGCATATAGCAGTTTATCACTGTTGAAATGTACACCACGGTTTTGCAACTGCAATGCAGTACTACACTGAATATCAATAATAATAATAATATTTAGAACAAATTATACAGAGTCTCAGTGAAGAGGCTTCTTTTCCGGACATACTTGAGGTCATTGCCTGGTTGGAGGAGATGCAGGCCATGGTGACGGTGTGAGCTGGGATTTTGTCAGAGAAGCCTGCACCCAGTGCTGCCTGAAATCAAAGTAAACATAGAGCCGCATGATACACAAATGTAATTGTATTATGCATTTACAGATGATAAATCCACCACAATTATATTTCAGTACGCAATAACAAAGTTAAAGTTAACATTTACAATATGTGATATGTGTGCATACCTCTCTTGCTACGTTGCTGGTTTTAACCTCTTGAATGACTGTTCCATATATGATGTAGTCTACAGCATCTTTTGGTATACCTGTCCGGTTTAGCAGGCCCCTATATAAAAGCAAAAAAAAAAAGAAGAAAAAAAAGAAGAAGATATAAACAAACACACAGAATGAGTAATTTTTATTTATTTATTTATTTATTTTGCTCAACGAGGGACAAAAATAAATACTTGTTCATAAAGACCGTGTACAATGATCTGTCAGATCATTGTTCCGGCCTTCCTCCATCTCTTTCTTGTGTAAACTGATATACTTCATTCAGCTCCACTGCACTTTGCCCTCATATTACTTTTAAAGCTTACAATGTTTACTGCTTCATAATGACTAGAAGAGTCTAAGAGATATTTTAACAGATCAGCAGCAGTGCAGAGTGACACAGTACAACATATAAATGAAAAGTTGTTTTTAAAAATCATTCATTCAAATCATGGTAGCCTTGTCTAAAAAGTGTCCAAATATACAATTATTTTTGCAGGGTTTTTTGTGGGGGGGGTTTTATAGCACAAGCATTTACCCATTTAAACCTTGGATTTAGTTAGAACAAGTTCAAAACTAGATCTGCAAACTATTATTTAATTTGCAGATAAACATTTGACATCGACTTGGCTGGTCTCAACAGACAGTCATCAGAAAAACAATGCAACCATAGACTTACTGCAGAGCTGCTCTGGCCAGGTCATGTGGCATTAGGTCAGCATACCTGTGGAGACCAATCAAAAAGTTTTTTTTATTTTGTTTAGGCCACAAAAATTATTTTCCGCCACAAAAATTTCTTGACTGTTTTTTAAGTGTTCAGTACTCGGTGTAGCACAATACCATAAACGTAAAGTGAGTACACAAAGAAAAGAGCCGAGACATACGTGGTTCCAGACAACAGGAAAGGGGTTCGAACTCCTTCCACCAGCACTATGTTCTTTACACCAGGTCGAGTCAGCGTCTTCTTGCTCTTTGTCTGAACTGAAAGAAAATAATTAAAAATAAGATTCACAGCAAGGGCATCTCAGCATCTACTAGGGGAAGTAGGTTTATACACATTATGTCCAGGCAAATAAATCAGTAATTAAAGGCTTTGGTTACCATTCTACTTAAAAAAAAAATCTATAATACACATAGCCATAATATGGATAAATAAATTATCATTACAGTAAAAACTTACCTTGAGCCTGAAGCTGGGCTGTTGTACTGAGAGATCGTGCACCTTAGGCAAAGAAAAATAAAGAAATTATCATTATAAACCTAAAAGTACCAGATTTTAAATGTCAATATTGAACTGGAAGCAGCTGTGTTGCATCTTTAATTTCTGACTCTTAGTCATGTATTTCCTTAATTACTTACAGATATTTGAAATATATTAAACTGTTATGGGAACAAATGACAACTTACCAAATCGCACTGCCCAGGAAGAGCTGACTGAGCAGCTCCGGATTGGGTTCATCAACATGGAAGCCATTCTGTTCTATGTGGCAAGAAATGTTCAATGTTACTGCAAAGTTTATGGAAATGTTTAACATTTCAGATTCAAAACATTTTAAATTAACTTGGATATTTTAGGACTTCTTCATGTTTTTCTTAGAATTTCTTACTTTCTTTGTATGAATTCACAACAATTTAAAAAAAAAAAAATTCCTGAAACCACACAATCCATGGAGGATATATTTATTACTATTATATTGTAGCCTTATTGCGTGGGCAGGAGTGCTACACAACCACAACCTCTCAGATCATACTCAGCTCTACTTTCATGTCTGAGTCCTGGTTGTGTTTGATTAAAATCACTTTGACATATATCTTAAACAACACCTCTTTAGCATTTGCTCCTATCAATTCTTATTTTTATCTTTTTTAGTATATAGGGATTTTTATATTTTATTATGTGGTTCAATGACAAACTGAAAAATTACAAGCATCACCAAAACAGTTTCAATGTGCCTTGACATTGAGTCTGCTAATCTGTGGAGGTTAGGAAAGGGTGCACACATTCTTCAAAAATATATTTGGCAGAGGGTATTGCTGATCAATTTTACAATTATGAAAACATTCAGTTACCCCTCGAACTCTATGGATAGGGGCACTGTCATCCTGAAAAGGTAGGAGAATAAAGGTGACTAGTCAGAACTAACATACTCTTGATTTCCCCCCTACAGCACAAAAGAACCACCAGTTCCACTAATTTTAGGGCTCAGAGTTTCTTTCATTATAATACTTTCCTTTAATTTGTCATACAACAACGGTCACCCTGCCCAACCCCCTCTACCCTAGCTTTGACCCTTCACCTAGATTCCTCTCCTGGAGAATGACAGAGCCCTATGTGCAGAATCACAAGACTAATACTGACTGCGCATCGACAAATTATATAAATCCAAATAAACCAACAAAATATAACCTTATAGTATCGACGAAATCTAAAATAAAAACAGCGATTTAGCTGGAAGCTGCATGCAAGACTAGCTCAACTAGCTAGCTACTTGTGAGCTAAAATTTAATCATCAAAAATTCTTGCCGCTGTGTTTGAGATGAAAAAACCCGTTTGCAGAACCCCTATAACAGCTTTTAACTTTCTAACCTCACCAGATACGTTTAAGCTCACCTGTTTTATGGTTTATATGCCAGCACACTGCTTCCCTGTCTAATGACCGGCCAGACCCAGCAGGACTACAAAAACTGCTTTAAAGGACCCACCCAGTGACTAAGCTGGCCAACGGTGTGCCTGAAGCAAAACAATAAAGCACACATTAATATTACTAAATTACATTGCTGTTCACGTTCATTATAACCTGCATCACAACTAGGTCCTCCTCTAAAACAAAAAATAATGACTTGAAATATTAATCTTTTAAACTAAGACACTTTTCAAGCCCCACTGGCGGCCTATATTAAACGGTACTCTTGCGCCCTCACCGGTCAGTCATCGTAATAGATTTTGTTGATTGCACTTGTATGTATGTTGCTGTTGACGCTTTATTAAAGCTTCAGGTGGAAATGGCAGTCACTCGTGCAGCAGGTGTTTTCTCCAAGTTTGCAACAGGCAAATACCCATTATTGTCAGGTATATTTAAAATCACTCATCTTTTGTTGTTTTTGTTGCAGGTAATTTATTTAATTTTTTTGTCGTTTTAATTTACTGTTTGTCGAATTTGTACTCGATGGTAGCATTTGACTTCAAGCTGTTAGCGGATAACTGAAAATTTAATAACTCAGAATTTGCTTTTTTTTCTTGAAAAATTACTCAAGTTCTTAATCATCATAAAAACGTTGTAAAGGGAGATCTTTTTCACATGGAACTGTGGTTAAAACATATTTATTTACATTAATTATTAAAAGCTGTCATATAATTAGATGATCTGCACTGACGTTATTAACGCCTGTGTTTACTGTCTGTTGCAGTGAAAGGTTTAATGTTAGAGTTTTGAGTTTTTTGGTGATAACAGCATACAGGGCTGCAGTACTAAGTTACTGTCTTAATGTCTGTGTTTCTGCTCAGTCACGACTAACTTTAGCAGGGTTGTATTAACTTGTTCTTTTCCTTATGTTAGGGGAAACTTGTCCTAGAGGAAAGTCAAGGGCCTCTCCTTTTTATTCAGGGGCACTCAAAATTCTTATTGCCTCTTTCTGCTCTTAGGTCATGCCAGACGGGTCCTCTCTGTATCATCACATTTGGCAGGTAAAAAGGGGTTTGATGATGATCGGTGCACCAAATACCCAAGAGTACACTCGCATCACAAATTGATGGCTTACTAAAGAACCATAAATTCTTTAGTAAAGGTTCAGCTGTATTAATTTAGTGTGGTCTGTGTTCCCCCAACATCCAGGTGCTATCTTAAACAAAAGTGATATTCATGTAGTGTTGACTCATTTAGATGAACTGTTTGCATACTTTAGTTCTTGTTAAAGATTAGCAAAACAGGTTTTTGCACAGCTGTTCTGCATATTCATCTTTAAAATCGGCATTGTTCTTTCTTTCCTATCTTGTTATAGCTTGACTTGTTACTGCTTGTTATAGTTTAAGAGAATAATGTGAAACCATTGGTAACAACGTTGCTCCATTATGTTTCATTAGCATGTGCATGCACAGTACAGGCAAAACAAGGCTGGAGTGTTAAACCAAAGTCTTTCTACAAGCAAGTCCCATTCCTCAGAGGTCATATCAAAGTGGCTCTCAGTGATTATTTGGGCAGTTGATTTAGATAATACTTAAAAAATAAACTTTAAATTCAGTGCTTAAGAACATGAAACTGTATTCATGGAATTGCCTAAATCTAATAAAACTGATTAAAAAGTTTAATGACTTTCCTGGAAGTAAAGTTTTATAAAAAGAAACTTAAGCATTACAAAATTCTCACTTTTTTTGAGTAAAATATTGGCTTAAACAAGAAAATATTACTGTAATCTATCTCATTCTTTAATTGCTGTTTTCTCTATTTTAGCTTATAAACACATCAGCTTCGAGTACAAGGAAGATGTGGCTGTTATACGATTCAGTGATCAGACATCGAAGGTGTGTGCGTCTGTTTGTGGATGTGAAACAGTATACGTCTTAGAGAGAGATTACGTTTGTAACAGTCCTGGCTACATGTTTCACTCTCGGAATGACATAATTTTGTTGTTTTGTGTGTGCAGGTGAACAAACAGTCTCTGCAGTTGCATGAGTTGGCTGACGTGTTGGGAGACATCTGGCTTTATAGATCTTCAAAAAGTGTCGTCCTCATTTCAGGCAAACCCGGCTGTTTCCTTGCTGGAGCAGATAGCAAGTAGGCTTTTGAGGGCTTTCACAATCTCTGATGTGTGTGGTATATTCTGTGTTGCTTTTTGTTTTGTTTGTTTGTTTTGTAAGTGTAAAAGTACAAGTAAACCAGGACGTATTTTACGAAAAAAAGGTCAATAAATGGATGAAATATAATATGTACTCTGCTTAATTGAAAAGTGAGTAATTTATCTTGATTTTCTTTCTCTGCTCTCAGTATGCTCCAGTCCTGTACAACAAGTGAGGAGGTCACCAGTCTCTGTGAGGAAGCTCAGAAGTTGTTTAGGAGAATCGAGCAGTCTCGTGTCCCCATTGTCGCCGCTATCCATGGCTCATGCCTGAGTCGAGGCCTTGAGGTACAACAGTTTGTGTCAAAATGCCAATTTGGCTTAAAATATGGGCAATAACTCTCAGTTTTGTAACTTTTCTGTAGCTTGCAACAGCCTGCCACTACAGAATTGCCACGAAGAGTAAAGAAACAGTCCTGGGGACTCCGGAGGTCATGCTGGGACTGCTGCCTGGAGCAGGTGGCACTCAGAGACTACCTAAAATGGTATAAATGCACACACTCATATTAATCATTTCCTCAGTGAAAGTCTTGAAAGCAGTGCTGCAGTCTTGTGCTAGTGGCTACTGCAGTACACAGGAGTATAATAAGGTCAAAACTCTCACTTGGGCCAATATGAGCTCAGTGTCTTCAATTCTGCTTGTTGCACATGTTTAGGTGGGTCTCCTGGGAGCTTTTGACATGCTGCTGTCAGGCAAGAACATCACAGCAGACGAAGCCAAGAAGATGGGTCTAGTGGACCAGCTTGTGGACCCTCTGGGTATGTTATACGTGTGGCATTTCTTCAATGAATGTACTGTTTTTCTGTTGTAATCTTAAGGGAGAGGGTGGTGGGGAATTAAACTTTTTAGCAGCTCAAGATTGAGCATTCAATTAGTGACATGTTTCATTTTTCTCTGTGCTTCTTTTATATTTATATTTCAGGTCCTGGTCTGAAGTCTCCAGAGGAACGAACGATGGAATACCTTGAGGAAGTTGCAGTGGGTGTTGCCAATGACTTGGCCAACAAAAAGATTCCCCTTACTAGGGAAAAAAGCTTTAGACTGAGTGAGTGAACTCTTGTTCAGCCCAGCTGTCTTTATACCGCCAAAGATTTGTTCCATGAAATCGTTTCCAACTGGCTTGTTTTTTTCAGCCCCAGAGGTTGGGGCCAACAACTGCAGTTTCTTGAATGGCCACTTGAGGCCGACTCCAAAAGCAAGTCAATTCCCAAAGACTAAATTTCACAATGTTCGGCCATACAGCAGGAAAAAATGCCCACAGGTAGTATAAAAAATGTCTTTGGTCTCTTCAAAAAAAAAAAATTACTAACACATTTCAAACCGGTGATTAACTCTTTCCCTCTTCAGAGGTTTCTGTCATATTTCAGGCCTGAACAAAATAAATGGGTGTGCATCAGAAGGTAGTGATAACCTCCCACGTACCCTTAATGACGAGTACGCTGCCTTACTAGTTCCCTTAGAAAAACCCGGAACCCATTTTAGTGGTCGTCAAACCACGTCTTTATTGATTTTACATTGAGGTGTCAAAAAATGCCATTGAGAATACAGAGGAGGTTGTCAAATTTCAGTTTTATCATTTAACATTTTAACTGCTAAACTGTCTGTGGTATCTTCTAATTGGCAAATACCAGCTGTACACATTTACACAACAAACAATGAAGCCCTGTCACTGTAAACGTGTGTGTGGCTATGTGTGCAGAGCTGTGGGACGCAGTCATGGGCCTGGGTCCAGTGAGGAAGATGATGTACAGCACTATCACTAAAAGAGTCCAGAAACAAACTAAAAACCTCTACCCTGCTCCTTTCCAGATTATTGAGGTAAAGAGTTCACTTATGGGTGAAGATAAACACATTAGCGCATGATGTTGCTGCTGAGTGTCTCATGCTGTCTTATTTTAATGTGCAGTGTGTTAAAACTGGCATAGAGCAGGGCAGTGACGCAGGTTATCTGGCAGAAGCGCAGGTGAGTTGGACTAACAGAATTATTTTTTTCTCAGTCAGATGGATTTAAAAAAAATCCTCGTGGCCTTTTGGTAGATGTCATACATGTGCTGCATTGTGACCATTGTGACCTTTGTGTTTTGCTGGGTTTTTTTTCTCTGTTTTGTTTTGTTTTTTCACTTTGTAGTTAGTGTTGGGAAAAGAGCAGAGTTTGGGTTACAACAGGAACCTTCCTCATTCATTAAATGATGAATGTGGAGTGACAGACCCCTCTTACTAATGCCATTAGCATGTGCATAAAGCCCCATCACCAATGGACACCTTAGGCCTAAACGAGTCATGCCAAGAGCTTTGACAAAATGGCATTAATTGATGTCCCGGGAATGAGAATGGCCAGTTTAACAGTTTAAGCTTGTGGGTTTCATTGATGACTCTATAATCAAGTTTTTGGATTTGTTGTTGTTGTTTTTTTTTAAAGAGACTAATTGTATTTGTTAAATTCTTGTTTCTTTTAACCCTTACAGAGCTTTGGTAAGCTGGTGATGACTTCTGAATCCAAAGCTCTGATTGGACTTCACAATGGCTGTTTGTTGTGTAAGAAGAACCGATTTGGTCCCCCAGAAAAGGAAGTAAAGTAAGAACTGTAAACGGGTGATTTATGTTGCCACATACATTTGCTGTGTGTATACATTTGCCTCAGCGATAGCAGTAAGACACCTGTACAAAATGTTTGCAACAGAAAGCTGGCCATCCTGGGTGCAGGGCTAATGGGAGCAGGTATAGCACAGGTATCAGTAGATAAAGGCTTCACCACCATCCTAAAGGACACCACAGAGGATGCCATCAGCAAAGGATATGAAAAGGTTTATAAAAGGTAATTTACATGCATTCTATGTTATTTATTTAGTTTTTGAAAAATAAAAGTGGCTTTACAGTTTGAAGTATTTTTGTTTGTTTGTTTGTTTGGTTTTTCTCCTCAAAATGTTCTTGCTCTTCAGTTTCGACACCAAGGTGAAGAAGAAAGCCATGATATCATTTGAGCGTGACGCCATTATGTCTAATCTGTCGATTCAGACGGATTACTCTGGTTTTGAGTCTGCTGACATGGTGATAGAGGCTGTGTTTGAAGACCTCAACGTTAAACATAAAGTCCTCAAGGAGGTGGAGGCAGTGAGTGCAGTTTTGCTGGAACTACTCTGTCTTTAACTGTTTTAGTTAGAGTTGGTTAAATTGACATTGATGTATTACAACAAATGGGCATCTAAGAACTTCTAAATTACTTTGAGCAAGAACGGGGGCGTTTTAGGATGAAGAACCTGTTTGGGGAAATCTCGCCTTAATTTAGGTTTTAACTTGAGAAAATGCTCAGGCCAACCCAAAGTAACTGTTAAAAAACGTAGTGGGATTGATGTAGATGAAGCTTTCCTGTTCTTGTTTGGAGTTTCAATCATTTTTGAGAAGCTTTTGGTTGCATGCAGGTAGTATTATGTTATTAGTATGGTAGCATAGCTATATTAGCTGTTTAACAGTTATTTTCTGTCTAAGACTTATTTGCATTAATAAGTAATCACTTGCATGTGGAACGTGAATTCACTAGCTGACTATGGCTACCTTGGCTGCTACTGCCAACA
The DNA here is from genome assembly GCF_001858045.2 of Oreochromis niloticus. NCBI lineage: Eukaryota > Metazoa > Chordata > Actinopteri > Cichliformes > Cichlidae > Oreochromis > Oreochromis niloticus. The sequence continues at coordinate 16,979,611 of NC_031980.2, read as the reverse complement.
AAAGTCAAGTCAGCAGGCTGCTTGGTGGTTTCCTGAATAATGTCCAGATAGCTAAAGTTATAAGGAAATGTACTCTTTTGTTTTTTTCCCCCAGGTTACACCACCACACTGCATATTTGCGACCAACACCTCAGCTCTGCCCATCAGAGACATCGCTGCTGCCAGCAAACGCCCTGAAAAAGTCAGAAATGCTCCAACTTTTACTTTCAACACATGTTCAGTGTGTTACAAAAGAAATGAGCACAATAAAATTGATCCTGTTTGCTCAGTAATTAAAAAAAATTTAATGTTGATTCATGCTTGCACAGTTGAGTTCTACCTTAATTTTCACTCAACTTTCTTGGTGATTATTATCGTTATAGCTTTAAAATAATGGCTTCTCAACATATTATTGAGAATCTTTATTTCCTGTGTGATGTTATTTGACCCATTTGTATATGTGCCTGTGCAGGTGATTGGCATACACTATTTCTCCCCAGTGGACAAGATGCAACTGGTGGAGATTATCACCACAGATAAAACATCTAAGGACACGCTGGCTGCAGCTGTCAGCGTGGCCCTGAAACAGGGAAAGATTGTCGTCACTGTCAAGGTGATGGCAACTCTGAAAGTGTTCTTCAGCCAGTATTTCAGCCTATGTGAATCTTATTTTCATCTTAGTCATTTTGCTCATTATTCTGTTATATTTTGGTGCGTGTCTCCATCTTGTGTTGCTCTCTTTCTGCCTCGAAACCCACCGAACTACAGGATGGTCCGGGCTTTTACACCATGCGCTGCATGGGTTCCTTGTTTATGGAGTCTCTGAGACTTCTTCAGGTAATCAAAGACTTGAAGAAATAATAGTGTTGCCAATTTTTCCCTGCTAAAGAAATGGTTGAACATCAGGTCCCAGTAATTATTTAAAGCATTTATTTTTATCTTTTTACATTTGCTTTAAAATAACCCACATTTTGTTCCACAGGAAGGTGTGACGGCAACAAAGAGCGATTTCCTGGCAACAAGCTTTGGTTTTAATGTCGGACCTTTCGCAGTCACTGATGAAGTCGGTGTTGACATAGGATTACATATTTCAGAGGTAATCTTTCGCTTACTGTGTAAGTATGCTTACTGGCAAAGAAACTATTTGGCTAACTCTTGGGGCACTTGCACTTTTGAACACAACCCATGTTGATTTAGATTTTTGGGACGGATGGGATTTTGTATTCTGTGTTTATTGTTGGATTTAGATGCTGTGCAAAGCGTTCGGTTCCCGTTATGAGGGAGGAAGCCTGGAGATTGTCAAGACCATGGTGGAAAAAGGCCTCAAAGGTTAAAACCTTTTACTGTAAAATAGGGGCCTTATCAGTTGCTACTAATTTGTCATGCACTCATGCCTAGGGATTAGAATTGATGAGAATTTATCGATTCCGATTGCATTAGCGATATTACTTATTCTTACTAATTTGATTCTTTTATGGATTTTCATTCTGTTCTCTATGACTCCGCTTTGAGAGTCATCACCACCTCAAAGCAGGATATCAAAGACATTAAATTTGTGCAAATGCATTTTGAGTGGTCAAATGTAAAATCTGTATCTCTCTCTGTATATATTTGTATAGCTTTCTCTCTATATATACATCTCTATATGTCTCTTCTGGAAACAACCATCATCATCTGTATAATTTCTTTAATGAGATGGATGCTGGAGTGTGTTTCAATGAACGATGACTTCTTGGGCTGGAGCCTATCCCAGCTGTCTTAAGGCAAACTTACTCTTAACCCTTGATATTTTTTTAAAAAAGGTGAATTTTTCTATAACAGGAATTTGCCTAAAATGGTGACTTAAAATAATCAAAAATGGATTTTTCTTGCTACCTGATTTCTAAAATCTAACCCTGAAAGGGCACAGGTTTCTAAGAGTCTGAGGAACACGTTTGAGGATCAGCTAACCATTCACACTTACACAATTCCAATGCTTTATTTTTAAATTATAGGTTGTAAATCTGGAAAAGGATTCTTTCTCTATGGAAAGACGAAGAGTGTGAATCCTGAAGTAGAAGAAATTCTCAAGAACCATCAAGTGACTGCTCCCTCTGCAATGTAAGAAAACGGCCTCTCCTCAAATCTACTAATTGCCCTGTTCTGATCTGTCTCTCTGAAGTTATGTGTTTGTTGCAGTTCTTCAGAATACGACATGCAGTACCGGCTGCTGTCTCGCTGCATAAACGAGTCGTTAATGTGTCTCCAGGAGGGAATAATAGCAAGCCCTCTAGAAGGAGACATTGGAGCAGTGTTTGGATATGGGTTTCCTCCCATGCACGGTGGTATGTCTCCGACATTTGTATACTTTTGAACTAGATGTTTATATTAGTTAACTGATGGTTATCTATTGTGTTGGTGCTAATCGACCTTTTGTTACTCCTACATTTATCAGGTCCGTTCAGATTTGTTGACACATTTGGTGCAGATCGCCTTGTGAGCCTCATGAAACGTTTTGAGGATGTTTATGGAAACCAGTTTACACCCTGCCAGCTTCTACTAGACCACGCCAAAGACCCCAGCAAAAAGTTTTACGAATCATCCCCCTCCCTGCTTCAATACTAAAAGCAACTTTGGACTAGTAGTCCCCCTTTGGTGTGTCTGAACTGTTAGGGCAGCAAATATGCCAGTTTGTCTGTTCTAAGTTCAAATAAGTGAACGTTAAGGGATTGCACTGATATGTCTTCTAATATCAAACTAAAGTAATCAACCTAAAATAATCCAAGGAAAGAGTTCAGAATAAGGATGCTAACAGAATGCTGTTAAAAAATAATTGTATAACTACTCTATCTGGATTCTATCTGGCACCAGTGTTAACTCAAACGCCCAACAACCAAAAAAAGTGAAGGTTGCATTAAAACATCAGGTGTCATTCGGTTTATTTTTTGATCTCTCCTTTATTTCTTCAGTGGCTTTGTAGTTACAAGATTGCAGAGTAGATCAGTATTACATGAGTGTAGTAGATCAGAGTGAAACTCCTTTTGAAACTTGACTTCAGCTTTTGCCCTGGCTGAAACCCATCAAATCTGGGGATAATAGTAAAAAAATTACAGGTAGCGATTCACAACAACATAAATTGCATTGTCAGTCATCTGGATCATTTGGATGATCTTGCTTTGTGATTGCCCTCAGTGTAGCCAGTTATATTACAATGCTGTCATAAGGATACACCCCTAAAATAGAACACACAGGTAAGAGCAGAGATCTAGTTTGGGGCCGGGGGGCATCTGCCCCTCTCTCAGCAGATTTGTACATTAGCAGATTTGTTCAATGGCTCACAAATATCTAATCAACCACATGACAGCAACTTGGTGTATTTATGCATGTAAACATGGCAAAGATGACCTCCTGAACTTCAAATTGAGCATCAGAATGTGGAGGGAAGGTGATTAAAGTGACTCTAAATGTGGCATGACTTTTAGTGCCAGATGGGCTGGTTTGGGTATTTCAGAAACTGCTGATCTATCGGGATTTTTGCCACACAACCGTCTCTAGGATTTACAGAGTAGTATTTTTAAAAAAAGGGGAAAATACCTACTAAGCAGCAGTTGCCTTGTTTGGTGCCAGAGGTCCAAGAACAACCAGAATGCTGACAGGAAACCAACAGTAACTCACGTAACAACTCATTACAACCAAAGTACGCAGAAGAAAACCCCTGAACGCACAACAAGTTGAACTTCTAAGCAGATAGGCTACAGCAGCTGAAGACCACACTAGGTATCAGCTAAAATGAAACCGAGGCCACAGTTAATATGGGCTCACCAAAATTGGATAACCAAAGACTGAAAAAACTCTGCCTGAATCTCAGTTTCCGCTGTGACATTCAGATGGCAGGGTCAGAATTTGCATAAACATGAAAGCATGAATCTATCCTGGCTCATAACAACTTCTCAGGCTCCTGCTGGTGGTGTAATGGTGTAGGGGATAACCTTAATATCAACTAAGCATCACTTAAATGCCACAACCGCACAGTAACATTGCTGACCATGTCTATGCCTTTATGGGCACAGTGTATCAATCTGATGGCTAATTCCAACAGGATAGAAATTTCAAACTGTGGTTTTTGAACACACAGTTTGCTGTATTCAGACGGCATTTTTGGGATGTGGTGAGCCAGTGTTTCCAGCAACTTGTTGAATCTATGCTACAAAGAATTAATACTTCTGAATACCAAGGTGTAACTAAGGAAGCAGCCATCAAGTATATGAAAGCCAACCATCGTTAGGCCTCTTAGAAAACATCTCATTTTTAATGCTCTAAGAAGAGAAACTGAAGTGTTGTGTTTATTCTCATTTTTCTGACTCAGTGATTTTAGGTAGAATTTTTTTTGTTTCTTTATTATACATTTTTATGTGAATTTCTTTTTAATTCATTGAACAAGCTTCACAGCTGTTCCGTCCAACACTTAACTAACTTGTGCTTTTTTATGGTATGTAGAAAAGCAAAGAGTAGCTGTGTTAACTTATTACAAAATTTGACTGCTTTCATTATCAGTGTCTAATGTCTGCTATCTGAAGATGAGGTTTGTGCTGATAACCTCAAGCTCGGCCAGGTGGAGCAAGTTCAATGAAGAATTCTCCCCTGTCTCTCTCTGTTGCTTTTCTGTCTTTATTTTAGGTCATCTGCAGATCTTACAAGAGATTATAATAGAAACAAAGCACTCACAGATGGATCGAAAACAGTGGGTGAAAAAGGCAGCAAAGGTAGTGGCAGAAATATAAGCATTTCAAGATAACTGAGTGGTGACAATTACTGATATTGTAGGACTTTGATCAATCTATGTGGATGAGAAATCTGAGGTACACTTACAACTCCATTTCGGAGTTTTACTATAACACTCATAGTTACCTTTAAAGGGACTTAATAAAAATATCATCCCTCCAGAAGCATAGACTGACCTGTACCCCAAAAAATCAGTACCAAAACCTCAGTAATTTTGTCAATGACTGCTCAGAGGTCTGATATTTTTTATATTTTCCTCATTCTTCTTTTGAAGGTAGTTTTAATTTACAGCTTTGTCTCATCTCCAAACAACCTCCCACTTTATCTGTGCCAATTACATTCCACTGAAACTCAGTGAAACATATCTTTGAAGAAGGATGTTTAAATGACCTGTATAGGGTCAAAACGTTACAATTCCTTAAATTACCTTGACCCTTGAAATTAATTTAACACTTAGTGATGACTAAATAAAGTGTCTAAAAAGTGCTGAAATTCTGTTCATTCGTCAAATTTCATTTAAGATAAAATGATAGAAATTTCCCCTGCATATCAAATTCTAAGTAGAACGGTGTGAACGCCACACATTGTTTAAATCAGACTTTAAGTTCCAAAGAGGGCACTTTTATCCTGGAGCTCTCTGTTGTAGCCGTTTGTTAGTAAACTAGTGCCAGACTGTGATTCAGACAGGAAACATGTCAGTCTGACTTTAAGCATTAGAGCCAGTCAAGTGTCAATTCTACAGTTTGACCACAGTGTGGCGTAGTTTCCTTCAGTTTCATTCATTGGGCTCAGCAGCCAGTTGGTCACAGTGGAAGGCACATTCAGGGAGGCTCAGCAGCCAACAGGCACATTCTCAGGACAGTGTGTATATTAGATTTTGGGCCTCCAGCCCTGTATGAATTGCGTGATCTTGGTCACATGGAGTCGGCTCAGGTGAAAGTCATGTGACAAGATATCTTCAGTCAGCTGCACCAGGAGGCTGCCATCGATTCGCTCCCTTTGGAACACGGACACCGCTGCCTCTGATAGGCCGATAAACCGCAGGCAAGCTGAGACTTCCTCCAATGACAGAGCAGACAGGTCAGCGGGAGGTCGCCAGGTAGGGTCAGGCGGCGGGGACAACCCCTCAGTGACGCCTGTTGATGTCCCACCACCCTCTGCGCCTCTGGAAGAATCTGTTGTGGAATTGGGAGCAGGCTCAGGCGAGGGGCAAGGGGACTGGCGGTTGAAGGGGTTCAACGCCCCAAAGGGAGCAAATCGACTCTGTGGGGGTGGCGGCCTGAGTCGAAGTCCAGAGGAAGTGAAGGAATCCACCCATGGTTCCGCCCAGGTGGCTTGTGCAGGCTGAGGATTTGCTGTGTTGTCTGTAGGGATGCCAGAGACAGGCTCAGGACTAGTAGGGTTAGGGGCAGAGCAGTCACCCCAAGAGCACGGGTAACAGTAGAGGGAGGCATCGGGAGAGGGGGAGCAACTGGGACAAGACAGAGAAAATGGAAATGTGTCATGTAAAAGATTTTGAAAATATTAGCTACATATCATATTTACAAAAGTATTTAAATGACCATATTTCAAGTTCCAGCAGCTACATGCTGAAAAATTCTCCTTAGCTTGCTGTCAATTCATAAAAAATGTATCATTCCTTATATCGTCTATTTATAGAACAAGCAAACAATCAATAGGGAGCTTCATATTGTAAAATGTCATTGCTTTCTGTGCTTCTGTCAGTTTAGATTAGATAACCTTCCCATACTTTCTTTCCATATACAGTATAATCTTCTTTAAAGGGCAAGAACGGGAAATCTGTAAGCAGTAACCTTTCAGAGCTGAAAAATGCAGCCAAAAAAAAAGACTTCCCTGCATGTTGGTGACTTATCAGACAAATATTATTGCTTGCTGTCAGGTTGGTTGCACTAAGGAAAAAAAAAATCTAAACTTGAGACTTGAAAATAGAAGTCCACAAACTAATGGGTGTCTACATCCATATCTTTTGGACATTTTTCATTGTAATTTGCAATTTATTTGGAAACAGCCATTGCAGTAGCTCTGTTTGAAGCTACAGTATTTGGACTCTTGCAGTAGTTTGGAGCTGGAAGACTTCATTCTCTCCCTGTTCGTGTAATCAATCATGTCAAGCAGTGAAACCAGAAAAGGCTTTCAATCCTCTCAAAAATTATACCAGTATGTCAAAATAAGGATTTACGCATTACGGGTTTTATACTGTACCTGTCCTGTAGTCCAGAGGAGTAAAAGGAGATGTTTGGTCTCGGGGAGGTGGAAGTTTTGGGGAAGCGAGGTGGAACAGGAGGGCTGGGAGCTGGACTGGAGATGGAGCCTCCTTTGGAGCAACGAGGGGGAACTGGAGGGGCGATCAAATAGCGACACTCCTCTCTCACCTACAAGCACAAACCACACACACAGAAACATAAGCATAACAATAACACACACAACAGCCAAATAAAAAAAGGTTAACTCTTAAAAATAGACTTCTCAGGAGGCTTTGTGCAAGTGTGTGTGAGCGTGTGTGTGTGCGACACATAGTAAATGTCAAACCTTGTGACCTTTACAATTCAAACAAATTCCTTACACACAGTAGCAGCATCTAGACACACACACACACACACACACACACACACACACACACACACACACACACACAGTGTCTTGGCAGGCTAAATATCAGGAGAACGCTATTTGTGACAGGGTATAATCCAGTTGCAGAGGAGACATCAACACCCACACAAACCTTTCTGTTCTGCTTCCCTCACTTTAAAAGGAAAAAAAAGTTAATTAAACAAAACAAAAGCATGAAAATGTGCCCCTTACAAACAACATACACGGTTACACATGGACACCATTGCCTGGGAAGACTCTTAGAAATGTGAAACAGCTCAGTTGGTAAAACAACATCGTTTTCAATATGACACCATTTCCTCTTTAAAAAGACAAGAAAAAAGAGATTATTTAATTTATGGAAGTGCTGGTCGACCCCCAGCTTTAAGGTCAACATTAGAGCTGTACAGAAAATACATTACGATATTAAAAATGAACCTTTATAGTATACATAAAGCCTGACTTGCACCAATTTGAGTGTTAAAATTCTAGTAAATGTAATTATACATCATGTAATGCACGTTATACATTTCATTATGCACTACAAAAGGAATATTTTAAGGAAAGTCTGCATTTTTGCTGTACAGCAGCATTTAGGAGAAAACAGTGGAGGTGATTAATTTGTAATCAGTAGAACAACAGTTAGTTGGTCTCAGCAAAAGCAAAAGTAAAAAATACCACAAATTCACAAAAATGTACAAAGAAAGCTAACATTATGTCACCTGCAATGCTTATTTGCTGAAAAATCTTCCGAGGTATGACCTTCTCAGAGTTTTCTGTAACTCAATGTCACGCCAAACTGTGGGAACTCTCCCATTAAAGTCAATGAGACTTTAATGGGAGATTTCCTGGCTCCAAATGGGAACTTGAAGGGGTGACTATGCATGGAAGTATGATCAGTCCATGTACAGTAAAAGTAATGAGTCTGTCTTACTGTATTAGTCACACATCTTTGAATTTCTCTGTTATTTAAAGACAGAAAATCAATGACACATGCTAGCTTAGGAAGGAGTTATTTTCAGACTTATGATTTTTTCCCATTTTTTTTCTTCTGGTCTCGGCAAGTTAATTCACATAATAATCCATAATCCAAGTAATCCTTATAATATTAAAAAACTGAAATGCTCCATATGTTTAAGAAATTATTCCTAGGAGGTGTAGTGCTGATTTATAGCAATCACATTAAAAAGCTTCAGCAGTCTTAATAGCTTTAGCTTTGGGTTCAATTCATTAGAAATAGCCAGCCGCAACCTAAAAACCACTAATGAGGGAAGTGAACGACAGCACTGATTCTCTCTGGTTCTGCTTGGAAATCCTGGGTCCTTACATTGATGGAGATAAGTGGACACATACAACCAACCCAGGTCAATAACAGCTCCCATGGCAATGTGGAACTGATGATAGTGGTTTCTCCTAAAAGAACAATCCTCCCCGAAACACTGCAAAAACTCCTCGAGAACATGGAAAAAATACAAAGACACTGACTGGTTATCCAGATATGACAGATCCCAATCTGAGCTGTGGAATGTGCCAGAACATTCCCAGAGGATCCACTACCTTTGTTCTAGGACACCTTAAGGGATCCCATGTCTATGGAGAAACAGGTTAGAGCCATTCTGGCAGCACAAATAGGCTTACACAAAACTGTGTATGTGGTTTTTATGTTGTGGCTGACAAGCTTATGTATCTCTATGTGCTATAAGAGTAAGGGTGGTGTATTGCAGCATTTCCAGTCAGTGTGCATTACAGTCAGTGTGTGCTTGTATTTGCGTTGAGTGTATCAGTGGGGTTTAAAAGCTGTTGTGTATGAATAATTCAAGGCAGCCATCCTGACTTTTAACAGCCGGATGCTACTGTGGACAGATAAGAAGGATGACAGACTGAAGAACGAAAGGATGGATGGGAGGCAAGGACTGCAACTCACAGCATCAGATTTTGGAGGTACAGGTGGCGGGGTAGACACTCTTGTCACCACGGTACCAAGAGAACCGTCCAGTGAGGAAGATGAATGGAAGGATATGAGGTTTGGTTCCTTTCCTAAGCCCTCTGCATTTTGATTGGTCCAGAGTTCCTCATAAGGGATTTCCTCATTGGTCCTCATTTCACCCTCAGTCCACTCAGGAGTCACATACTCCCTCTCCTCACCTGGCCCCTCCCCTAGCCGCTCTCCAAGGGAGTCCCTGCAGCGCTGAGATACGCTGTCTGAGACTCCACCAACATACCCGCACATTGAGAGACGCTGGAGTGCCGGTGCCAATGAGTCCTGGCCCGACACACACATGCGAGAGCGCCGTGGGCTCACACACTCCTCAGTCATACACTCCAATTCTGGCCGAGTTTCTCTAACAGCACGAGAGTAGGCATCTGGGTCAAACGCATGTCGCAGAAGAAGGCTCTCCAATGCTGCTTTGTGCACGGAGGCCTCGGCCACATTAAACCGGGGCATGCAACGCAGCAACAAAAAGTGGGAGGGGGACACTTCCTGATGGCGGAGAACCATGCAGAGCACCACCGTCTTGCTGACTATGTTGAGCAGCTTGTAGCGGTGGCCCTCTCGTACTGCGTGACGGTCGTAGGGGTTTCGTGGTGGCCTCGACGGCACAGACACATTGACGGGGAGGCGGACTCTCTCGATGATGCTGCGCACCGTGTGCTCCCCCCCCAGCATGCCTTGCTCCAGGGGGGAGCGTGTGCAGAAGCGTCCACGGCAGCCAAAGGGCAAACTGACACTTTGATTGGTGCGATGGTTCATGCAGACCAGGCAGGGCGTTTTACCTGAAGAGACAAAGAAGATATTTAGGAGTTTACGGGTGGATCAGTCCTAACAGAACAATAATACAATTTTAACTTTTTAAAAAAATTTCTGTGTTTGAACCACAAATCCACAGAAAAATCATAATCACACGCACTAATCAGCCACAGTATTCAATGTGAAGTGAATACCTTTGATCTTCTTGTTACAGCGCAATGTTCTGCTGGGAAACTTTGGGTTCTGGCTTTCATGTCAATGTTATTTTCACATGCGCCACCAAATACCACCCCCTCCCACCCACCAATAGCAACAGGATATCTTCAACACAAGTGACCTCCACTAGCAGGACAATGTGCCCAGCCACACTGTAAAAAATGCTCGAGAATGGCTCTAGGACCACACAAAGAGTCCAATGTGTTCACTGCCGGGTCTGGACTCCAAAGATCCCAATCCGCAGGACTCATCGAGGCCCTACCTTGCAATCCACAGGACCCATAAGATCTTCTGCCAACGAACAGCCCCAGGGAACCTGTGTCCATGCTGCGACAGGTCAAAGCTGTCTTTTGCGGCATGAAGGGCACCTAAACAATATTAGGCAGGACGCTTAAATGTTGCGGCTGACTGGTATTCTTCAGAAAAAAAGGAATGAACTTCAGTCACCTTCAGTTCTGCCAGTGCTTTTGTTTTCCTCGTTCTCGTGTGCATGTGCTATGACCGAAACGGGACTTTATAACTTTACAGCTCGACAGTTCAGCCTGACTTACTTCTGGGAGTCTTTCCTAGTCGTCTAAGGAGTGCGCTCAGTCCCGTCTTTTCCTTTGAGGGAGTGGCACAAAGAAGCTCTGCTTTCCCCATGAGCGACAGCTCATCTCCAGCCTGCAGAGTGAAACTGTAGGGCTCACTGTCTTCACTAAATTCCCCTGAAACAACCTGCAACACAGACATGCATGCATATGTGTATAAGATATTGCATGACTCAGGGATTAATTACTATAAAAAATACCTGTTGTGGTTAGTTAACTACCTGTAGTTAAAAGCCACTCCCCATCCATGGACCTTTTTTTTGGACCAAATTCTTGTCAGCCAATCATGGCCTCGAAAAAAGAAGCCTATATCTAAATTTGGTTAAACAAAAGTGAAAAGTCCTCTTTTGAGGCTATTGCGGAAAACTTCAATGCAACTAGATTTCACCCACCATTTCATGTTTCACACCTAGTTTTTGTTTCAGTAATACAAACATCCTTCCCTTTGTTTTTTGATTTGTTATAACATATTTGGTTATGAAATGACTGTGATCAGACAGCCACACTTCAAGCATCCACTTCGAGTGCACAGAGTCTGAGGAGGTTGCAGAACTGTTGAGAAGGAAGAGTGTCCTTTCACTTTTCAAACACCTTAAAAGAAGGCTTTTCACCTTTCAGTTTTAACCAAATCTTAATGTTGTTTAGATTTCATTAAAGCTGTCTTTATTGTTTATTCAGTGTCTGTTCGCTTTCTTTTAAACAAGTTTTTCCTGTGGTGGTAAATAGGGCAAAGCTGAGCTGGAAATTCATTATAGGCGTGCCTTACTTTGACACTGAAAGTGATCGTCTCCATGACAAAAACTCGGTCTGGAAAGGCACCAGCAACCTCCTCCACACTGGAGAAATACTGGACTGGATCCCTGACGTCCCGGTCTTCATCCAGCAACTTGAATTTGCCTATAGAGAAGATCGGTGTGATGCAGGAGGAAAGAAAGGGGTGAACAGAGGCGAAGGAAGTGAGAGAGAGGACAGAAGAAGATGATGTTTAGAGATGGGAGAAGAGAAAAAGGGAAAAGAGGTAGGAAGAGAAGAGTGGAAGGGGAGAGCGAGTTAGGAAAAAGCCAGAGGCAGGGAAAAAGTGGGTGAAAAGTTCCTTTTCGGCTGCCTATAGTTTCACTATAAAAGCACCCATACATCTGCAGCAGAGGAATATAAAGACACCTCGGTGACCTATGACCTGGCACCAGCTCTTTCCCAATCGACAGCCGACTGGGTTGCCATGGTAACCAATAAAGGACCCCCATTCTCACGCAGAGCAGAGACACATCACCATGGAGACACTTACACATACACTGTCACGCACACACACAAACTCATCCCTCTCTCTCTCTGACTCTTTCTGTCCCTCGCTCATCCCCTCGTCTGTAAATCTTTCACCCTCATGAACTCAAGTTTTGTGCTGTTGAAGCTGTAAATATTTTTTTTGCCTTTTTGCCTCTTTTCAACATTGAAAAGAGTCATTTAACAGCCCGCAAACCAAACCAACATTGTTCAAAGGACATTTTAAATGCTTTACTCCTGTTTGCCAGTTTATCAGACTGCAATTGAACGACTGCAGCCTTTCGAGGATCCTCCTTCTTTTCACAGAGTCAAAGAGTTTTTTAATGGACAAGAGAAGTTTCTTTGCTTTGGTTTTTTTTTTTTTTTTGGTCTGGTAGACAGAGTAGAATACCAAACTCCACCATCATCTACGCCAGAAGCTCTCTCATTCTCTTTTTCTTCCACCCCCCACTTTCCAATTCAAAATGAGCCCCTAGGATAAGGAGCTTCCACCCACCTAACAATACCAGCAAAATCCCACTTTTCAACACAACCCACCACCCCCTCAAAGAGTAGGAGTTGGAAATGAAACAAGGTTTACCACCAACCTAAACAAAGCCCTGCTCAATTCTGGAAATTTATATTTAGTCAAAAGTGAGATTCCAAATGTTGCTGATAGGCAACAGAACAGAGATGTGACATCATATTAAAAAGCTGCTCTTGCTATATGAGAAAAGCGGGCTGGTACTTGTAAAGGCTTCCACATAAGGCTTTTGGCCACTGGGTCCACCTTACGAGGGTGGTTGTAGCCCCAGTTGCTTCCCTTAATCCCATTCATGATAAGTGATCATTCAGCTTTTCTGTCCTCTGTCATCCCAGCCTCTCAGCGATGGGTAGACGAGGATGCAGACAGGCAGGGAGGAGAAGAAGGAGGGAGGCATCCTGTTGTCCATCCCCAGGGGGAAACCTATATTGCACTCATCCTACGCTTATTTAGACTTCCTGTATGAAGTCATCACACAGACATTAGCTCATCACAGACGACGGCCTGTGATTCCAAAACAACTCATCTAACATATTTAAAGGGACACAAAAGTAGTGCTAAAAGGATGCGTTCATGTAAATGTGTCTTTTTCGTATCTGTTGGAATGCATCATTAAGTAAAGAGGATGTCAGGCCGATGATTTGCTTCAGGGTCTCCTATTTGATTTCATCACATAAAAAAACACTCTTTGATTACGAACACACTTTTTCACGATTGCAAACTGATTAGACACAAATAAGAAACAACTATATTTATTGCAAACAAACAAACAAAACAAGTAAAGTCAAAGATTACAGCCAGAAAAGGGCACTAAAAGAATTATGGAGCTGCAGCCTTCTATCTTTAAAGCTGGACAGATACTCCTTTTTAATTAAATCTTGGAAGCACACAGCATGTTTTAATCAGCTTTTCTCCATGGCCAGAACTTTTATGTTCGCACTGCACGGATGAGCTGACTGGCCACAACAAGGGCCCTAAACCCACTGAATGTAAGCATGGGACTATTGGTTGAGTTTGTCCATTGTTGCTGTGTTTAGTGTAGTGAAGAAGAGAGAGGGGCAACATTACTTTGTGCAATTCTGGCAAGAGGAAAAGAGAAAAATAGAGGGTCACAGACAGCTGGAAGAAGCAGACAATACAGTCTGTTTGTTGTCTGTTGATTTTTGTCAGAGCTCTGCCTAAGACTACAGTGTAAAGTCAAGTCATATAAAAGACTGTCTGCTGATTATTCAAGCAATTAATTGAGGGCTGTTACCCGCTGGGAGTGTGAACATAAAAGAACAACTCACTTTCCCAGATCCTGAAATACCACTTTTTGAGCTTACAAGAGGCTATACAGATCTTTCCTGTTTATACTGATAATACCCAAAAAGTTCTACATGAAAACCGATATAATCAGAAAATTTGGAAAAAATAACCAATGCTAATGAACAATGCCATTAAGTTTAAAAAATCTGCATATCTCACACTCTTTTTAAAGGGGACCAATTATGCTAATTTTCATCTGCATAGATTTATTTATTTATATATCTAGGAGTCTACTAGAGCAGCTTTAAACAGTCAGTCCAAAATAATTCCTATTTATCCTTTAATGAGCCTTGCACCTCCTTAGTTCTGACTATAAGAAGGATATCCCCTCTCCATGACATCATGCAGAGCCAAGAGTAAAAAGAAAAAGCCTGAGCTGAGTCTGAAGCCGGAGCTCTTTGGCTTACCGGACTTGTACATAAGCTGACCTTATTATTTGAATCTTTCATCATCTTTAATAAGCATTCATGAATATAAGAATAAAATGAAAGCTTGCCTTTATTGTGCTTATTATAATTTATAGCTTTCAATCTCATCTCAACACTAAACCAATAAAATAAGTTAAAAAAAAAAGAGAAAGAAATTGAATAAACTAGTGAATCTTTGTTACCTTTATTGGGCATTCTTTATTTACTATTCTACTTAGTAGTATATATATTTGCTATTTTATTACTTCTTGTGTTTTTAATCTCTGGGAAATACTAGCTGTCACGTGTTTCAGATATGAAATGCTGAATGATCTCAACATACTCCCCCCTCCCAGCCAAATGTTCTCTCTCTCTTCCGAAAAGGAGCCTGAGAGGTGGTGGTAGCGTGAGGTGACATCAGCACTCCATCAGTGGAGGAAGCAATGGAGAGGAGGCATTAAGATCCAGTTACACCGAGAATAATGTGACTGGGTTGAGAGTCGGAACAATGGGATGGTGGGGATGAGCTCCGGTGAGGTCATCCTGGCTAGACTCATTCAGCAGGAAGACGCGAGTCAATGGACAACTGGAGTCAGACAAGGTCACATGGTACACGAGTGAATGTGTGAATGAAGGTGGTAGTAGAAGATGCGCTCATCTGCACATTAAGAGTTTAAAGTACGCAACTCCTCCGTAAAGGGATTCTATTATGCTTTTATTCATTTCCTGTCTGTAGGCAGATGATCATATTAAAGATAGGAAAAGTTTTATATTGCATAATGAGGGACAAAAGCTCAGGTTTAAGTAAACTCGTTTTGAGTTTTTTCAACTTTTGGATCTGTATAATATCAGAGTGCGTGGATGTCCATAATATGGCCACCTCAGGCACAAGGCTCTGAATGTCAAAAGATGACCCCCGCCCATCTCTCGTTTAAACATTCTGTTTGTGAGGGACAACCAATCAGATAAAAGTTGTCTTGAAATGGGGAGGAGCTAAGAATAGCTTGACTACACCAAGACCCAGTATAAATTAAATAACTGATTATTTTGGTTTGTAATTCATTTAGAGGTACTCTGATAGAATTGAAGAATAAAAGTTAAATTAATGGCTCCAGATTATTGTGTTATTTTTGTATTACTTAGCAGAAAACTGACAGAATTACTGGAATGGATTGGAAAGTGTAGGATGTCTGCTAACATTTCTACTGGTACTAACAGGGTCAGGGGAATGTTTGTGTGATTCCAGGTGTTTTCATTTTCTTGAACAAGAGTGTGAACTGTCTTGAATGAACTGGAGCATCAGCAATTCTATTATTAATTATGTATTACCTCACATTAATAAGGAGTGGTTTTTACTGACATAACACACAAAGAAGGGAAGTCTCCAATCAACCCTGGAGGGAGGAGTTGGGGAGGGTCGTTAATATAAATTCAATTAGTTTATGACAATTATGTGAAACTTTTTTATTTCTTGATAGATGTAGGAAAAAACTACTGAGCACTGTGCTTGAAGCTGTTCTTAAGTAGAAATACAGCTGCACAATTTATCCCTAGAGCATGCTGACAAACTGTGTTGTGTCAAACACAGGTTGCAGTCATAGTGAGTATTGTGCAAAAGTCTTGAGACACCTGTCTTTTTTTTTAAATACAGGTATGTTTTTACTTGATTGGCAATAATGTGTTTGTAATTACTATCATGCTGAAAAATGAAGCTGTTGCCAATCGGATGCTTTGCAGATGGTATTCAATGGTGGCTCAAAATCTGATTGTGCTTTTCTGCATTCATAATTCCGTCAATTTTGACAAGATGCTGAACAACACTGACTGAAATGCAGCCCAAAACCAGGACAGAGACATCATGTTTTACAGATGGTTGTAGACAATCTTTGTTGCATGCTCCTGACCTCCTCCACTCTCCACAAGTTTGGATTCATCACTCCATAAGATCTGTTGCCACTGATTTTCAGTCCAGTTCTTTTCTTAACCTTTTCTCCCTGTTTCCCTTCTAAGAATGGCTTCTTGACTGCCCCCCTTCCACCGAGACCATTTCTGATGAGGCTTCAGCAAACAGTAGACTGTCCAGATGCACATCTCAGGTCCCAAGTCAGGTGTTTGCTAGATTTTTTTCCTATTTCTCATGGACATGACTTTCAGGAGTGGTTCATCTGCTATAATTTTTCCTGGTGTGTGCAGGCTGAAATCAGGCTGTGTGATATGCCAAATTTTCAGCTAGCAGTACTTTGATAATAACCTTGTTAGTGCAAAATTGCTATTTTATCTCTCAAAATGTGTTATCTGTAGAATTTTGCATAGATATAACTGAAGAAACTGTAACAAATAATGCATCTTGGTGACAGGCTGCTTTGGTTCTTTGCTAAGTTGTCTGTTATGTGTAGACACAACACTGGTCCATTCGTGTTGAGGTGCCTTCTGATGTTTGAATGATTCATAGGTCAGTGAAAAGTGGCTTAACAAACAAAAGAATTCTCAGGAAATAGCCAGCTACAAGGAAGAGACTGACAATGAGTGAAAAACAGCCAATTTCCAAAGAAAAGCTTTGAAAAATCTTCAGAAAGCCTGAAGAACTACTGCTCAAGACAACTTTAAAAGATGAGAAGAAAGTCAAAATAGGACTCGAGACTCAAGACTTTTGCACAGTACTGAATATTGAACAATTAAATCTTAACACTTTAATTAAATGGTATTATAAGATTTGAAGGAACAACACAAAGAAAATAACACATGAAAATAACACATTGAACTTTCAGCTTATTGAGCCACAGCTATTTTGTTTGTAGATGCTTTCAGAGAAAAAGAATCATTCTGTAGAAATTCTTGACCTGTTTTTTACTCCTGCAGCAAATGAACATTTTTAGGGAAAATCTATATATTTAGGACAAAGGTTTTCTCCCCGCTGATGCATAAAAGCAAAGTGTATGTGCAGATGCATGCTCACCCTGATACTGCAGAGGGATGTCAATTTTGGGACCAATTACATAGTGACCCTCCTCTAAGCTGTGGGCCGTCACTGTGGTCCACTGACGGCAGGAGTGTAAGAGCACCACATCGTCCTCTGACAGACCCTCCACACATTCACCTGCAGCAAACAAACACACACTCAGAAAGGAATAGGCAAATAGTGTGCAAGTCTCAGGTTTCTCAATTCTAAGGTCACACTTAGTAACTCAGCAGTGGAAAACATTAAAACACCCTCGTAAAAAGCACACATAATTACCACAATCAGTGATGGATCACCCCCGCTAACCTACTCATCAGGACCCTGCTATGCAACTGGCAACCTACGATTACACAGCCCCCATACACATACACACAAACAGGGCAATCCGGCTTTCACAAGAGCTGTGTAGCACAGTGGCATTGATTTCTGCTGATAGCACAGCAGTACAATTCAATCACGCAACACAATGTTACTCCCAAGCCTTTGAGTCAAACAATCATGTTGATAGATGGCTGACTATAAACACAGAAAAGGATACTAGGAAGAAATAAAGCACATTATCCGCTGAAACAATGTTAGCTTTCTTCAGGAAGTTTTGCTCATTCCAATGCAATGCTTCTCTGTCTCATATCGCTCTTGCCTGAGGATGCAGCAATTCTCTGTTATCTTAACATTTCTCGCTGTTCAAAACCTCAATGTTTGGGCCACTGTTTTGTTTTAAACTTTGATTTTTGCACCTAGTTTTTGATTTTTGCATCTTTAGTTGGGAGGGAGCTTTGAAAGGGTCTGTGATAAATGCCTTTTTGCAGTTTTCTGGAAAGATTTTTTAAACAAAAATTCACATCCTTTCAATTTAGGAGAAGTGTTATATCCATTTTTTTTTTTTTCTAGGTTCTGAGACAAACCCACAAACACTTCCACTACTAGCCACTCTGATATATTCTAAGGGGGTCAGACAGGTTGAAAATTTTCCTTGTGTAGCCTCAATGCAGTCAGTTGGGCGGCTATTTAATTTGCAGTCTGCAGCGTTCATATTGCAGCCCATCACACTCAATTACATCTTTACCCACTCTTGCCGGAGAACACGCACACACACATATACACACCATATGGATAAACACTGTAGTTGCTTGTTGACGCTGCCCTGAAAAGGAGCTGTCATCATGCCCTGCTGTAAATAACTAACTACCATCTGGGCTGGCTGGATATACAAACATGGAGGCATCACGAGTGGGGTAACTACAGTGCAGTTAATAAACACCTACGAGAGGTCTCTCTATGCGATGTTCAGGCGCGCTGCCGGGAGTAAGGTGCGTAATTTTTCCGGGACTGTGACACGGCTTCGGGTGCGCGCTTTTGTGCAGCAGGGAAACTTGGAGGCTTTTTTTCTTCTCCAGAGTCACTTCTCGTTAGTATTCACTACATTCGCCGACAGATTACAGCATTTGCATATGAATAGAATTGAGCAGCACTTCAACAGCACAACAGATACTTTGTTGCTTTCCGGGCCTCGCTGGGACTGGAACAACTTTGGCCACGACCCCCGTCGCCCGTTTCCAAACTAAAGACACCGAATCTGGTGAAGGTGAACGTGAAGGATCACGCTAGCAGCGAAAAACATGAGAAATTAATAGAAAACTTGACACTAACGTTTGAGCGCATCTTGCTCGGGTCAGTGAACTGGTGCGGCACGGGGACTTGAGGTGCAGCGGGTGTATCAAGGTGGCCAGTCTGAACTAAAATATTAACGGAAATACCATCAGATTGGTTTCAAAGTAAGAGCAAGAACCTGGCACTGGCGACTGGGGTCAACGATAAAACCTATTAACTCTTAATCCCGTATTACCATTGATGTGTGTACTTATTTATTTATTTTTGTGACAGGGACATGAGCTACGTAACAAAGATAGAATATACTGAACATATAAATGAAAGCGTATGTTGAACATGTAATGACAGAAAATATATCCTGTAATTTGTAGTGCCCTAAGTTTAGAGAAGTTTACTGTAATCGCATTTTAATATTATCAGAGCAGTAAAACACATTTTTATTTATCCGGTTTTTATTTAAAAGCCAATGTTTTTCTTTCAATTTCATTTATTTTAATCTGCTCTATTGCACTCATCTATACAAAACATCTGCCTAAATTAAAGAGTAATTCAATTCGTTCTGCTCATAGATTTGTTGGTTTTGCTCAAGTTAGCTGCTTACAGGTTTTTGCATTTCAAGTTTTCCCCCCCTTTTACTAAACGCGCTGACAAATGTGAACATTTATTTTGAAAGTTGAACCGGAAAAGGTAATTTTTCTGCCGACCTTGATGCCATTAAAGCTCTCCACACGTTCTCCATTAAATTTGGACACTTGTTTTAAACCCCAGCGCCCGTTATACTCTGAAGCTTCCCACAAACACATTTTATTTATATTTTCACCTTTTTCCTCATTTCCCGCTCATACAACCATACTCACCTCGCTAGTGTCACGGTTACGATAATTATAGTGATAAGGAGCGTCAGAGTTAACTAACAACAGTTGGCAAAAGAATTCAACAAGGTGGTAAAAAGTTTCTTATGGTCGTGTCGGAGATAAAATCACCCAGTGAAGCAGGTTTCTGTCTCTTACCGTGGGCCAGGCGGACCAGAGTGGGCAGACGGAACTTGCTGACCACCGCGTCCAGCGGCAGCGCCAACGGGCTCCAAGTGATCTCCGACAGGCTCGCCGACAACTTCTCCATCCTCGCGGGTCATCACGCTACCGGAGATAACGGTGATGATGGTGGCGAAGATGGTGATGGCGTAGGTGGTGATGACAGCGATGGACTGGAGAAAGGTGACGGTGACGGTGGTGGTATAATGGCAAAGAGTTTCGCCATGTTTGAATGTAGGAGAGAGGGAGCGGAGTCACAGTCGGTGCGCTCGAGAGGAGAGAGGGGGAGGGAGGGAGCGCGAGCCCTCTCTCGTTCACTTTCCCCCTCTATCAGCCACCACCACCCTCAGATATATACAAGTGAATCCGAAACCCAGTCAAACTAGTAGTAGGACTCAAAATGATCAGAAAGAAGGTGAAATGATGCACCGATGTCCCCTCTGACTGTCCTGGTTTGTAACTTGCTCGTGTTTTTCCACTTTATTTATTGCATCACTTTGTCCGCTGAGGTTAAACTGTGTAGGTGGTACATGATGTTAGAAGCAGGGACCTTTGGCATGCATTAGGTCTGGTTTTTGTCAGCTGCAGATTCATTTTCAATACCCAAAAGCCTTTGGCCACAGATAGACCTCATCCACAGCCTGTCATTTACTGTAATGATATACACTCCCTTGGCATCTCGTTGGGCACATCTATTTTAAAATAATATAGTCTAATTCAGCAGCACTGCAGTAACTACTGCCATCATCGAGGCTGTGGGGTTCAGTATTGTTGTAATAGTCTCCTAGAGTTTGCTTGTATGTTAACTGCAGCACAAACCTCCAAAATGGTCATAACGTTGAGTCAATTTTTTTTTTTAAACACCTGTACGCATTAATTTCATCACCAGCCAAATAGACGCCACACTTCCTCACACAGCACTTAATTTGTGGCTCGAGGCAGAACTCCAGTCAACTCATTCAGTTCACTGAACCAAACTGTACACACAAACCTATTTATTTCCTATTGATTTTTTGTCAACACATCAGTCATGATGCTGTGCAGCTGAATAGATGAGTGTGGACTTCACAAGAATTATGTAACCAATGCTGGATATACAACTGTAAGTTATTAGCTTTATCAAGTGACCTCAGCACATCAAAAGCCAAGATTCCTGGTTTCCAAGAATGACTGACCACTCTTAACACCCACTCATTGCCAAATATGGTAGTGCTGCAACTTATTCCCAATTCAATTAGTTAAAATGCAAACCCAAACTGTGATTCACTGGCTATAAATAGCTCACTTATTCCCAGCTTTTCCCCTCCGCCTTACAAAAGGAAACACTAAAGTGCAAAAGGATACAACTGTCCAAAACAGTACAGGCCTGACTAAGTAATGAAAACCCAAATTGGGATGTGACAGTTCATTTTGAATTTAGAGTCTAACCATAAAGCAATGCAAGCTCAATATAGTTGGTGGACTCGCAATATTTGTATTACAAAGCATCAACAACAATGTGATATTTTTTTTTAGGCATTGTGTGTCTACAGTCACCACAGGAAAAAGAAAATCTAGTGGCGTTGCTTTATGAAAAAAAGAGAGAGAGAGAAAAAGCCAACAAATTAACCAAAGTTGAGGAAAACAACTTTATTTGTTCCATATTAACAACAATTCTAATATGAAGCTGAGCCTCTGGACTGGGGGGTATTATTTCACAACAGGTGGAGGGTTGGTCTGCATGGTGGAAAGCTCAATGGGCGGGCTCTGGGGAAAAAATAAAGAGGAAAATGTTTAATCAGTAACAGTCAGTAAATCCTGTCCAACCATGCAAAGCTAGATTACAGTCAATATATTGCAGCAACAAATATCACCAAGAAATAACAAGATTGTCCAAGTAACCTGCCAGTGACATCTGGAGGTAAACACATGCAACAGCACACCATCTAACAGACTGACTTGACTTTTTCCGGGGTAGTACAGATCATGTTCATTACTTGAGTCAAAATCAGATTTTTCATTACATTTACACATCCACAAATATTCCCTCTATTCTAAATATGACAGTCGTCACCAACAGCAACTTTAAGCCATTTTCTTATATACAGCTCATTCTGAGTAAGTCTCTGAATCTGTGTTTTTGCACCACTTTATGTTACAGATGTTTTTGGTTACAGCTATAATTGTGTGCTTTTCACAAACTAACCAGATTAACTAATTTACAGCTTCATTTTAAATATATGTATGGTGGCCTGTAAATGGGAATATTCATTTTAATAACTCATCTTTGTTACAAAGATTTTTAGTGATTGTCATGGTATATTTTATGTTGTATTATGTGTCTTAAGATGGAAATATCAAGCTAATCTGGCAATTAAATGGGCCAATACATTTAATATTCTTGTTAAGCATTACTGAATAAAAATAAATGCCACACAGTGCTTACAAAGCTCAGTGGCCATTTGGTATTGCTGTCACCACACTTAAAGTCACATTTCTTGAACTTGAATTATAGTATTGGTAAAATATGTTAGTACTTACTGTCCTTCACAGCCTTCTTCTTGCCTGAAATGACAGACAACAAAAAAGATTTGTTTAACAAATACAATGAAACAACCCATCTAGATTGTCAGTAATACTTTAATGATTTTTTACTAACAGTTTTTCAATAAAGGACCACAGCATTAACATAGCAGTCTGTCTGTTTACTAAAAAAAATTACAATACAGGTTCAAAGGGTCATTTTAAGTTTGCATGTCACATTTTATCTGCACTTCTAGCAGATGAACGTCTAATATACTGTTATAAATAATAATAATGAAGTTTTGAACTCACCCCCATAGGAAACTTTGTAGTACAGGTATGTCATGATGCCAACACCGACCCACATCTCTTGGTATGCCTTAGTATAGTAAGGGCTCATCAGGGACCACCAGCTTGCAAACGCACGTCCAGCCATCTGAAGGAGGAAGCAGCAGCAAAGTATGAAATTACAGGTAACCTCCTCTGTTAAAATCCTCAAAAAACAAAAACCCCCCTGCATAATCTGAATATCTAACCCGAAGCTGCATGAACACCAAACTAACATTCAGTCAGCACCAATTTCGACTATAGCTAACCCTTAGAAACCAGTTAATCAGAAATTCATTCACTTAGGATGACACCTTGACCCTCAACACGGAGGTCTATCTGATGACTTTTGCCACAAAAGACACAATAATGAAAAGATGCGTTAAAGACACATTTCTCTAAACTTTATAATACGACCGATTAACTGACTTGTTGCGTTGACACTCGTTATTAATGACGCTTAGCTAAGGTTAATGTCCCTGCTGATACCGACCTGCCTGCTAGCAAACTTTTAGTTACCAGTTACGTGTAACAATGAATACATACATGTCGCTAATACGAGAAAAAAGAGAAAGTTTACACGTAAATAAATAACAGCTTAGCGCGAGAAGCTAACTATTTCATTCAAAAAAACGGCCCGTGATGGACAGATTAGCATTTTCTGTAGAACTACAAAGAACGCCAACTAGCCTTAGCAAGACGCTAGCTAGCAAGAAACACCTGGAAAGGCAGCATATATGTCCACATTTAGAGTCGGCAGCTTTATTTTAAATACCTATCGTGATGCACTGAGTGTTGTTATGTTATCGTTAAAGTAACTTTGCTGAATAAAAATGAAATCCACCCTTACATTTTAGTTTGTCACGCTGCAGAAAGAAGGTCAAGACAGCGCTGCTGCTAAACGTCAAAGTCGTGGGGGAAAGCTTCTTCTACTTTCAACGGTGTAGTACTTCCGGTATGTTTTTGCTCCGTAGTGCCACCAAATGGAGGGACCAGTTTGAGACGAACTAAGCTTTGTGACATGGGCAAACCGTGATCATTAAGGGGTTGGACATGGTCAGGATCGATATTCAGGTAGACTGTGATGTGTAAAATATCTATAGTATATATCTAGTAATACAGTATCTATAGTAATACTTTATCTATAGTAATTGTGTATTTTTTCAAGTAGATTTATATTTTTAAGGTCTGCAGTAATATGTAACTAAATATTTAAAATAAGTGGTATGGACTGCAAAATGTACTTTTTGCATTGCAATTGCAAACCTAGCCTCATATTGACTGTTTCTTGCATTCACTATTTCCTCTTCAGTCACCTTTCTAACTCACTATGTGTAATTAGACCTCTCTGCACTGAATCATACTTGTTATTAATCTCTAGCTTTCTTCCACAGCACACCTTTTATCCTGTCTTCCTTCTCTCACCCCAACTGGTCGCAGCAGATGGCCGCCCCTCCCTGAGCCTGGTTCTGCCGGAGGTTTCTTCCTGTTAAAAAGGAGTTTTTCCTTCCCACTGTCACCAAAGTGCTTGCTCATAGGGGAGCATATGATTGTTGGGGTTTTCTCTGTATGTATTATTGTAGGGTCTACCTTACAATATAAAGTGCCTTGAGGCGAC
This sequence comes from Oreochromis niloticus, assembly GCF_001858045.2. Lineage (NCBI taxonomy): Eukaryota > Metazoa > Chordata > Actinopteri > Cichliformes > Cichlidae > Oreochromis > Oreochromis niloticus. The sequence goes on along the minus strand of NC_031980.2, from coordinate 16,955,136 downwards.
TATTGTTGTGATTTGGCGCTGTATAAATAAAATGGAATGGAATTGAACTGAATTGAATTGAATATTCAAATAATCAGTTGTTTATTGCTAGGTAAGCAAGAAGTATGTTGTAAGATAAGATAAGATCAAATGCTAACAGTTGGCCTTGTTTCTTTGGGTTTGAGTTCTTGACAACCCATGCGTTTAAGTAGACAGTAACTTATGAGTGTTAAAAGTCAGCGTACTGAGCTGGAAGAGTAACTTCCTAACTTTAAATTTTAACCCTCAAAGTGTACCTTGTCTGTGTTTAGCTAAAGAATAGCAGATAAACCTTAAAGCCTGCTCTGCTTTCAAACATTACCTTTTTCTGCCACAGCCATAACAGGTGGGAATTTGAGGTAAGGGTGCAGCTGCCGGGGCACAAAGACTTTCCACTGCTCACCATAGTGAAATAACAAATAAAACACTGGCACCTCTCTCAAGGGTAAAAATGGCATTGTGTATCATGTTCTCCTGTTCAAAGCTCCTACCTTCTCTTTAGGTGAGACAAGTAAATAACAAGCAATGAGACATTTTAGCTCACGATATGGTGTTTATTCTTTTCAGGTCAGAAATTTTGGTATTGTGCTTCTCCCAGTCATCCATGTGTTTTACACTCAATATGAAACCTGATGAGAAAGATTATTCACTGCTCACTGTTGGAATGATACTACTTTCCTAGTGATTCCCAGCTGTCCTATAAAAAGATATTTAAGTAGAAGCACTTTTGATTACTGAAATAAAATGATTTGCTTCAATAACAAGAGCTGAACACTAAAGAAGCTCACTCTACAGTTCTACAGTGTTTAATTGTTTTGTAGCCAAAGGCTGCTGGGTTTGTCTGAGAGTCTGCGTAAATGATTTGCTTATACAGCCAGAGAGGGCGGGACTTTCCACTCTTTGCTGTTCTCTCCCACCAACAAGCAAAGCACCTTGTTTCATTTATGAGCACTAAAGGCCATATCCTATTTGAAGACACTCAACACTGTTTTGCCATATTCAAAGGACACAGCTGAGGAGATTTATTGTACACTCTTAACTCTCATCTGGGTTCTTCACTACCATGCCCTGCAGTAGCTGTCTGCAGTGACTACAGCCCTGCTTACAGGTATGTTAAAGATTTGTGACCAGGTCATCTATTTTTGTATGTCCACACTATGGCAATGTGTTGGTGGCTCATTATGGACGCCAGAGTTTTTACTTTTTTCAGCTCAGAGAGTGTGTGCCTGAGCCTGTCTGCCTGCAGAAATGCAAGGGTGTGGATAGGTGTGTTCCTAACATGACTAACCAGTGAGTAGAAAAATGTTGTAGAAGAAAAACCTCATTGTTGCAGTCTTCACTTTGCTGTCTTCCCCCCCGAGCAGATGATTTACTAATATTTTTCTCCTAGACTTTCCTGAAGTCAATTCTGGGCTCTACTGTGGAGACTGCATGGCTTCAGGTGAAGCAGAAGAAGGCGATGGAGGGATTCCACTGGACATCGACAACGTGCACATGCTCCTCCAAGGTCAGGCTATTTTTGCACTTACATAGATGTTGTGACATGTGATGTGCTGTCGCAGGGAGTCACTGTGGTGGTGAGCAACTCTCTGGGATCAGCTACTCATTAAAGACTAATAATTTTGGAGAAACATTACAAAATTGCATAGATAAAAAAAATTCTGCTTCACTTTATTTTCCATCAGAGTTACTTATGAAGTTAGCATTCCAGTTCTAAACTACAGAACTGGAAGTGTAATGAAAGTGAAAGTGTGAAAAGCAAAACTGTGCTTAGAAAGTGTTTAATGTTGTGCTCACGTTTTTCTAGTGTGGGCGTATTTTTTTTTAAAGCTGTATAATAAAACACACACAGACCACAGCACTTTCACTACCCCAGTTCAGCAGATAATGTGCAGTTAAAAAGAGGGTTTGGCACTTTGTTGCGTCTTAGTCTTTTACTTTGAAGATTCATGACAAATAACCTTTCAATAAAAGCAATCTATCTGCTCGGCTTCATTTGATTCACACCATCAAGTCTGCATTAAACTTCACCTTTTATCAAGAGAACTCCAATTATTATTGACTCTGTTTTAATTTCCCAAATAAATTACGTGTATGTGACTTATGCCCATTTTAAAAAGGAAGAAACACTTTGCTTTTTTTTATCTGTTTTGTCTCCATTTATTTGCATCTAGGAATATTTGATATCAGCTATGTACCAAAACACGCATATAGGCAGTGTGTGAGCATCATGGTTCATAGTAAATCATAGAGTCACTCATCATTGATACTAAAAATATCACCAAAATCTTACACATCATTTACCAAAGGTTGCACGGCCTTGATAGCCGATCCCACAAGGGGTATAACTGCAGAAAACAGTTCTGTTTTCAAGTAAAATGATAGTTAAAGTTATTCTATGAGTAGACTGGCAACAATTGAAAAACAAGACTCTTCATAAGGGTCTACATCAGGATTGCTTAGAGTTTTGTAATTGTGTCTCAGTTGAAGAAAAAACTAATATGACTCCATTCATTAAACCAATCCAAAGCCAACATCTATAAATAAGCAAGTATTGTTTTCAGATTAGAAGTTTAACTACTGGATACAAGATTTCTCCCATTTTCTATGTATGTGCAATGGAAACCTCAAGTTTCTACATGTGTAAACCGCATATTAGACCAGATTAGTTGTGAGGTAATCAGTGCTGCTCATATGCCCACGCCTTAAACTCAGACTCAGGGTGATTAAAAATATGAAAGCTGCTTTCTAGTATCAAACATACGTCTATCTGCAGAGTAAAGGTCAAACAACTAAGAAAAGTAATAACTGAAACAAATTTTAGTCATGCATTTTTTGTGATTACTTGTAAACATTTGCCTCGATCACTATGATTTGACCTGGAAAAGCATATTTAACTAATGCTCACTCAAAAATGAACTGAGAACAGGAAGTTTTGATTTGGTGAAAGTGAAAACCTCACCGTTGTCTTGTGATAAGAAAATTACATACAGGGGAATTACTGCATTTTAAAATTCTCCCAAGTTTCGCTTTCTGTAGAGTCCAAGGTGGTTCATTTAGGCCTTAGAGTTCCAGAGCTGTAAACAACTAAATTCAGGGATTTAAAAAAGGAAAAAAAATCCAATGAGGGCTTCAGGCGTTAATGTGGTGACGCCTTTATGCCGCGAATGCCAGGTGAGGTGGGTGGAGTTCAGTGTTTCAAATGTTCAGGAGTGGCCTGTTTTGGCAAGCTCTTAAACAAACAGAAGCATTAGTTGCTCAGATTCTTGGTCAAAATTGATACTAGGAAATGAGTCCAAAACAAGTGTCTGTGGGCTTTGCTGTTTCTGTCAGACAAAATATCAAGTTCTTATATATCTTAAAGACTACTGTCAACAGCTTGCTTTTGGGTCTTGTTGACCGTTATGTAACTTATTGTGGTTAGACTTATGATGGAAACCGGCAACTACTCCCTGATATTTTCATGCTTTCCATCATTTTCTGATGTTATGTACAGTAAAAAGTGCAAAGGTTTGGCAGTGGGAGTTTAGGATGTGTTCTTGTGCGCCTCAAGCATCATTTGATCCAAATTATCTCACTCTCTGTGTGCGTGCATGTGTCAGTCTGGGCATTTGTTGTTACCGTGAATGTGCCTGTGTGTATATTTGCTCTGCGTGTGTGTGTGTGCGCATGCCCCAGTATCTATGACTGTGACTGTCTTGGAAGCTGTCCCATCTGTTAGGGAGATCCTAGCATTTAGCATGTCTTTAGCTTAAAGAAGAAGCCTTTGACACCAGGATTATCCGGTGGCCAAGGCAGAAGCTTTATGTTGTGGACACCTAAAATCATTTTTCATGGGTTTGTTAATTATTCATTATAAGAATGGAGGGTAAAAAATGTTTCTCTTTTTCTGATGTCGGTGAGTAGTTTATGACCTCCTCGTGATTATAACTCACAACAAAGGTCCCTTTGCAGTTATAAACTGCAGCTTTGTTACGGACATTACATCAGCATGATCCAGATATGGACAGTAAAGGAATAATAATAATGGTGCTTTGGGGAATACACTGCAATGTATTTGTTGATATTGTGCATTTAGTGCATTAGGAGTTAAAACTGATGGTTCACACAGACCTAGAGACAAGAACAGAACTAGACACTTTTGAGACTTTTGCTGCGGTTGAGTGAAGCCAGCTTGACTGTGTTTTCATTCCTCTATAGCATAACAGTATCTCTTTTTAGTGTCTAATACTTAAGTACTGTTATCATCAAAGAAATCTATAGATTCTATCAACAGTTTCTATCTATGTTTCCCTAACAGTGGAGCATGAACAGATTCAAAAAAGGACATTCACCAACTGGATAAATGCTCAGCTTGCTAAGGTATGTTACGACGTTATATCTGTGTAAGCTGTACAATGAATTTAACTATATTTATTTGTTTGGCAAAGGGAATGGCAAACTGCAGGTAGACTATGCAGCTATAAATTCAAATTTTAGATGTTTCATGCTTGAGGTAGTGACAAATAACTGACAAATCCTTGCTTTTAAAGTAATTCCTGGTGCTTTATTAACAATTTGGTTGGTAATATGGATGTTTAAAGACTATAGTAGTTGGGAAATTGGTGAAAATGTCATATATACTTCTAGGCATGCCATCTGCATAATACATGTACAAAGAAAACAGCAAATTGCTTTGCTTGTCGTCAATGCACTTTTTTTTGCGACATAAACAGTCAAAAAGTAAATGTTGCAGATGCTTCATCAGCAATACAGATTAACATGACGTCATGCTGTGGTTGAAAGGTTAGCTGCATGTTAGCTGGAGAGTGTAACATGCTGACTCACTGGTGAGAGCAGGGAAGCAGCTCATGGATCTCATGGGAAAGAGACCTTGAGCTGCTGACTCCAGTCTGAGGTAAAAATAGTGCTCAGTAGAGCTGAACAACATGTAATATGAACCGAGGCAGCTCATGTCCATATGACTGTGCTCCAAGCCGAAATCAAAACTAACAAACCCGAGGTACTTCCTTTATACGTAGAGGTCAGTGTTTGCCACTGTGAACAAGAAAATGCTTTTAAATAAACACTTTGCAGCTTCAAAACATTAAAATGTGGATCAGCTTGGCTCGTGCTGTATATTTTGTGTGTAGCATTTAAATTTTCAAGTTACTGTCCAATAAAAAGTGGCATACACACTTTGGACTTTGCCCAATGAAGAAGACAACTTCTATTAACCTTTGTGCTTCCTGTCGCACTTGATGTCAGTTAAGGTCAGAAATTATATTTTCATCAGCTTCTTTGACACATGGAAGCACTAAAAAATTTCTGTTTTCTATAATTATCATTCAGTTTAACACCCAGTGTGACCAAGAGTTGTTTAGATCAAAGATTTTATTATAATTGCAAAAATATATAAAATAATATACGTAATACCACTTTATTTGTCACTGTCAGCTTAAACTCACTGCGTATTTCTGTGTTTCTAAAAACTGGAAATAGCTTTTACACAAACACACCTGCTTGTTTACTTTGCTATATTGTGGAGATCAAATCAGTAAAACTATATTTTGTGCATTGCTACAGGGAAGCCCACCCTCATTTGTGTCAGACCTATTTTCTGATCTCAGAGATGGGTCAAAGCTGCTCGACCTGCTGGAGGTGATGAGTGGCCAGATGATGGTGAGTTTTAACATCAGTGAAATGAATAAATTCTAATTTTCTCCTTATGTGAAGACAACTATTGGGAAGATAAAATGTCATAACTGATATTGAGAACTGTCTGCCACTGTCTTTATAGAAAAGACAAAAAGGTCGTGGGGTTTTCCAGCAGAGGGCCAATATTGAGACAGCATTAAAATTTCTCAAGAAAAAAAATGTACGTTTGCACACTGAAAAACATTACCATATAATATATCTGTGTCTGTAGTTTGTTTAATGCTTTTGCCGCTGTTGTTCGGTGTACTTCAGGTCAAACTGGTGAACATTAACATCCCAGATATCATAGATGGGCGGCCATCCATCATCCTAGGCCTTGTATGGACCGTCATACTCCACTGTCATGTGAGTACAGTGGAATGAAGCATTACTCAGATACTAATGGCAGGACATTCTGACCTACTGTGTAAAAAAATTAACAATTATTAAAAAAAAGGAAAAAAAACATGTTAAGATTTATCACAGTTGTTTAAAAATCCTTGCACTGATTCTAAGTTTAACTTTATGAAGGTATTGATCAGTTAATGCACAATATGTTTACCATCTCTGTTTGTTTTAGATTGAGGAGCTGGCCAGTGCGCTCTCCTTCAGCTCGCGTCATTCCTCCCTCGACTCTCTCTCCAGCCTGGACTCTTGGTCCAGCAGCCCTGTTCCAGCTAGTCCGGTCCCCGCAGGTCGGACATCACCGCTCCACAGACGTTTCCGTGTATCTGCCAAGAAGGCCCTGCTCATGTGGGTCAGGGACCAATGCAAAAAGTGAGTTTTTTTTTAATATTGTATAAATTTTAATATTTAGAATGTTTATGCTGTAACCATTTTTACACCGGTATCTTGAGTTTTCAATGATTAGTAATATTTTTTTTGTCATTTTTTAATCTTCTCAGTGCGACCCATCTAAGTGATCAATGCGTTAGTCATCTAAAGGTTGTGGACCTTGTCTTCCTCTTTCTAGAGTTCATTGCTCTGTTAATGTGAAGGACTTTAAGTCAAGCTGGAGAAGTGGAGAGGTCTTCCTGGCCATCCTGTCTTCTCTCAGGCCTCAGTTGGTTGATCTCTCACTGGTCCAATCCAGAAGCAACCAGGAGAACCTGGAAGAAGCATTTCACCTTGCTGAGCAAGAGCTGCATATACCCCGCCTGCTGGAACCTCAGGGTGAGACTGATAAAATGTTAGGGGGCGTTTTACAGTGATATTTGTTGTAACTCTGGATAATAAGATGACCTTTTCCTAGGAATGACTCCAAAAGGTTTAGATTGATTTAAAAAAACACTCCCCCCCAAACTAAGCTTTGATTCTCTAATAGGCAAACCTGAAAACTTGAGTATTATGCAAAAAGAAGAAAACAAAAGCAAACTAATGAGAGAATTTTAAATCAAATTTTTCTCATTGCCTTTCACCTCAGATGTTGATGTTAGCAGTCCTGATGAAAAGTCTATCATGACCTATGTTGCCCAGTTTCTGCAATACTCCAGTGACATGCCAGCACCTGATGACCACCTCCAGGTTAGCGATGAGATCACATTTCACATTTTTTCAGCACATCCTGCTGTCTTTTGGTCTTCTACAAGAACCTTCATGAATGTAAAGGTGGTCAACCATCTTTCTGTCCTCCTCCTTTCAATACTGTTTTTCATGGTTTGATCTGGTGGTGGTGCTATAGCTGTTTCCTTTGGCCCAGCCCTCCTTTTGCTCACCTGAGACTCTGCCTGCACACTTTACTCCAGCAATTGCTGTCTCACCAGTACACGAGGTACACAATGAATCCTTTATCACTCTGTCACTTTTGTTATGGAGGTCTTTCTTTTCTCTATTAATTAATGGCTCATAACTGTCTAACTCTCTTGTAATGGCATGAACTGCTTGATCGCGTGGCCCTAACACACTTTTTCTAACACTGCAATGATCGTTACTGACAGCTTTGGTTATGAAAATTTAGGTTTCTCCAAGTGAACGAGCACAGCAAGTGACACGCTGGCTGGAACAAGCCTATCAGGAACTGTCAGATTCATGGAAGGCTGCAGAGAACTCAAGCTATGCTGAAAAATATCAGGTAATGCAGTATTAAGGATTAAATTACATGTTCAGCGTGTGTAGGTTGTAAGGTTAAAGAGTTATCACGTTTGATTTATCAGGTGCTTCAGAGCCTCGCTGGCTCCTTCACTGAGCAACGGAGACCAGTGATGACCCTCCTGGCTGCCCTAAGACGCCGCCCTGAGCTGAGTCAGCAGCAGTGTTTTCTTAGGACAGCGTGGGATCAACTGGAGGAAGAGGTCAGGAAATGTATTTTTGCATAATAAGCAGCAAGGTCACATTCAGGGTTTTAGTTATTAACCTTGGTATTTTTTTGTTACGCTGTTGGGGACATTCGTGGGGACATTATTTTAATTATTGTGGTGAGCTGAGGAATCTTTACAACACACCTCCACACAGAGGTTGAGCATGTTATTCAACCCCAAGCAGAAAGGGGCTTTTTATTGAACAGTTTTGTTGTACTACATTGTGCTTCACAGGGTCAATAACCCCGCACATGAACTCACTCATGGTATAACATCTCTTTCCATCAAACAACAACTGTCAGCGATTTTACACTGTAGTATTAACAGGAACAGTTAAGAGTCACGTAACAATAATGCCAGTAATGCCACATTATTTTAATATTTATGGAAAGTATAGAAAACTGCTCATTTTAGTGAAGCAGATGGCTCATATCAAGTTGTTTGTATATGTGTGTCATTCTGCAGCTGCAGAGGTGTAAAGCAGACTTGGACCTGAGTCTTCCTCCTCCTCTGGACTCTGTTGTTGCATGGCTGCAGCGTGCAGAGGCAGGGCTTGCAGACGACGCAGGGAAAGTGAAAGACCATTCAGATGCCGCTAAAGAAGCAAGAGCTCAGCAGGATAGCCTAAAGGTTCATTTGTTTTGAAGCTACATACAAAGAAAGAAAATGTGATCTTGTGACAAAACTTGATAACAGTGTCCTGAAACTCTGAAGAGCAACATTATTTAGATTAAAGATTAAGAATCTTGTTTACTATGTTTTTTCACTTTTCAGAATATAAATAAAGAAATGGGCCATTATGTCAATATTCTTGAGACTTATCAAAACATGGACGACTCAGGGAACATAGTGGTCCCCCTTGAAAAGTTTGATGAGATAAGAAAACGGTATGTGGCCCAATTGTTAAAATCCTATAATTACTGAATGTATTATGATTTTTTTTTTTATCACTATATGCATGTTTAAAGGCACAAATCTCCAAGTCTCGTGTTTGAAAAAAAAAAGATAGCAGTTTGTTTGCACCTTAATTTTCAAACAGTTTAACCAGCATTCGGGTCTCAACCAAGTATCGAGGGATCAAGTTGGAATACCAAGAGTCCCGCCACAGCATCCTGGACCTCCTGAGCAAGATCCGTGCCAAGGTCCAGTCCTGGAAAGCACCCTACAGGTCTCAGGAGACCATACATGTTTTTCTGCAGGACTGGCATGTGAGTGTATATCTGAGAGAGTAATATGTAAAGGCTTGTATTACTAATTCCAATGATGACTAACAGTGGATGGCATATATTCTATTACATGTTACTTCAAGGTCAGGCCCTTACAATATAAATAAGCTACATCCAGTGAGTCATTTGGGATCAAATTCTTCCTGAAAGACAAAAAGAACAGGAAAAAACTGATTATTTTCTATGATTTGTTTTCTAGGAAACAATTGAGCATCAAGACCTGCTTTTCACTCTGACAAGCGCTCTGCACACCCTGAAGGAGAAGGCGAATGTTTATACCAGCAAAGCAGCGCTAAGTATGGAGTAAACATAAAATCATATTGTCATGAACTCAATAGAAATATAATAATGTAATTAGTTTTTTTAAGACAAGATTTGACTTTCACACACTTTTCACACTCCAGGTGAAAATTTCCAGCTTGTTACTCGTCAGGTGAAGGAAGCAGAGAGTGAAGTTGAAATGGTCAAACAGGCTGTGACTGCTACTAGGGGTACCATGGAGAGAGTTTTGTGTGCATGGGAGACGTACAACAAAAACCTTGCTTCTCTACAGGCATGGCTGGAGCAGGAGAAACGAATTCAGTCCCCAGCTGCATCACAGGTAACTTTACCCTGTTTGTCCTGTAGTAACTGTTGTGTAACTTAAAAATCTCCTTTCTCTTTTCTCCTCCTATCATCATCATTTAAAAAATCATTTCAAAAATATCCTCATTGTTGCTGGTTTTTCTTTGTTTTTTAAAATACTTGGATACTGTAGGATATTAGTGAGTGGACTTCACGTCAAGCTCACTTAAATGAGGCAGGGAACTATCTCATAGAAGTGACGGAAACGTCAGTCAGTCTCAGTCTGGTCGAACAGTTGAGGAAAGTCAACATTCAGTGGGCTGAATACATGAAGAAGGCTATGTTTGTAAGTATTCATCTATTATCAATATTTTATGCAAGTCCAGTTTTTTTGTCTTTTATTTTGTATTTGACATAAAGAGACATTGGAAATAAAAGAGCATGCATCAGTAAAGATTTTGTCTTTTAGGAAGTATCATCAGAGCCCTGTACTGGTGCATCATGTCTTCAAATGGTGCATTCAATGACCCGGGAGGCCAGCCTGCTCCTCAGACAGCCACTTGAGGTGGCCTCAGTGCCACTAAAGGCTATCAGACAGAAATTACAGGTTAGTAAAATTTCAAAAGGCTGAATTGATCAGTAAATATTAAATAAACAAACAAATCTTTTTGTTATCTGAGCTACTGTCTCATACTTTTTAAAATTTCAGTTACTGAGTAAAAAGATGGCAGAAGTGAACGTGTCATCTCTTAGCTCTTCTCCCGACTTTCAAACAAGCTACATTGAAAAAATCCAGAAAACTCTCCCACAGGTAGGATGCTCACTGAGATGCAGGGAAATTATCTTTGATATTCCTAGAATATTAAATCAGACTATTAAATCTGACTGTGTTTATTTGTACTGTAGATGGTTGTTGAAGCAGAGGGGGCCTGTGGGGAGCTGCAGCAGGCTGCATCCAGGCTGGAAGGTGGTCTGGCTGAGCTGGATCGTTGGAGCACTGATGCGATGGACTGTTACAATCACCTAAAGGAAAAAAGTCACAGAGGACACCCTACAATGGAGCCTACAGCAAAAGTCAGCAAACCAAAGCTTCATGTTGTTTCTAATTAGGCGTTTTGTCAGAGAGGGAAAATATAAAGCATATATGAAGCTGTTAAATTCAATACAAGCGTTAACACTTCCAGGGGCTAATCTCTCGAGGCTTCCAGCTGGCAAACCAGGTTAAAACTGAGGAACAGGATCTTCAGGGCCTTGTTGCAATACTACAGAAAACCTCTCCTCTGCAGCACCTCAGCACCTCTAGCTTGAAGGACAGGGTCACAGAAGCAGTCTCCCACTGCCAGGTAAAGTAAAACAACAGTTGTAATAACTTTTTTTTCGGTCCCATAATAGTCCCTTTTATTCATTTGCATGCTTTGCATTTTTTAGGACATTCTGGGGATGTTTAGTTCTCTTGGGTATAAGCAGGAAGTTGGTGAATTTCCTAAGAATCAACCAGCCGTTGAAACAATCTTTCAGACAAAGAAACAGCCAGAGATTGGGTTATTAGTTGTGGCCAGAAGCAAACATGTAGAGAACATTGGGAACATCATGCTCCAATCTCAGCACTCAAATCAGCTTTCAGCTTCCACTCCTCAACAAAGGACAAGAGATCTCCAGGGAAAATTACATGATGAAAAAGATATTATTACACCCAAAATAGTCACCAGTTACCCACCTGTAACACATATTCAATCTCCTTTTCTTCAATCTGCAAAAGAAGCTGAATCTGAGCTTTTGATCCAGCCCCAGTCATTTTCTAAATCACATGCCCTAGCTTCAAGTTTCAGTGAAAATGATCAGCCACTACCTGCTACGACTCAAACTCCTATCAAGGGAAAGTGTTCAGAGGGTCCAGTTCCTGCTAAATATGGAGGAAGTTCACCTGTACAGTTTCAAACCAAGCACAAGAACACAGGACCTAGCTCTCTACAGAGCAGTAAACCTCCACAGCCACCAGTTATGGTCCACAGTGAAGTCCATTCAAGAGCCCAGTCAATGGCGAGGAGCAGGCTGGAGAAGGCCCGGTTTCGTCTGCAAGGACGCATTCAGCAAGCGATGAAGTTATTTGGTGGCAAAGAGATTTCAGAGTCGGAAGCCAAGAAGAAACAGGTACGATACCAAACATCACAGAACAAATTAAGAAGGCCGTCACTATCCCTAACAGATGTTTTCAACTGTCACTTCATTTTGACTCAAATCAACAAATGTAATTGAATTACTAGTGATCACACAGCTGATTTGCTAATTATTTTCTGGAGTTCTTACTTTGACAACATTTCAGGGTGAGTTTAAAGGCAGACATCCGCCCAGTTGTTACTTATTAAACATTTAAAACAGAGGCTTTAATGTAATTTAGATGCTTTCATTGCTGAAACACCAAGGCCTTGAAACTTACCTGAATCTTCATAATTCAAACACTTTCTTTCAAGGTCTCTGGTATTTTGATTTGTGTTGCTATCAGTATCGTTGTGCATCTGTGTACAGCTATATGTCTTTCTGTGCAGAAAGCTTTAAAAATTCTGCAGCCTGCCATGCTCGAAGAGTTCCTTTGTGCAGTGGAGGGTTTTGGGGCTTTCTGCTCTGGATCCCAGCTCCAGGACTTGATGCTCCTCTCTGACTCAGTGAGAAATCAGTGGGAGGTATGACAGGAACTGCACACATAGTCTGTAATTGACTGACTGATCCAGTCATTTGACCTGGATACCCTGAACCAAATACCTAAATCATTCACAAGCACATGTAAATCTTTCTTACTTTACATTATAACCAGTATCACTACCTAAAAGGGGATTATATTTATTATATTGTTAAAAGAAACAGACCACATCTCAGTTATAATGAAGTCATTCTGTGATATTCTTTTGCTTTTTGGTCATAGGCATAAAACAGTGGATGTTTTTATATAGTGGAAAATAACACGTAATACTAGGTAAAATACGATCCAGTCATACAGGATTTGTTTTGGTCTTTTCAAGAATCTTTTTGTGTGTGAGCGTCTTCACAAATTAATCCGGTAAACTTGAATGTTTTTTTTCCTAAAAACTTTGGTTAAAAATGTTGTCTGCTTGCTTTTGTCATGCGCAGGATGTACGCAGAGAAATGGCTGCCTTTATTCCGATCTTGTGGTCAAAGATCAGAGAAAGGAAGCAGTCATTTTCTGTCGTGCAGTGTGAAATGCATACTAACACTGTCCATGAATCTACTGACCAGACTGACGATGATTCTTTGCAGCAGCAGCAGGTACTTGTCTCTAACATAGTATTAACATGGGACTGTGCTGTGTTTGTATCTGCCTGGCAGATGGTCAAATTACTGTAGAAAGAAAGATTTGCTTTCAGCTTCTCAGGAGCTCATATTTCTCCCAGGCTGTCACTGAGGGAGCCGCATCTATTGAGGAACGTGTTGAATCCCTCAGAGAGCTGTGCGAAACACTGACGCCAAAGAAATCCTCCTGCCTCGCTACAGAGCAGCTGAGCGAGTCAGATGAAGTAGAGGAAACACAACCCAGTGATGCTGCAGTCCCAGCTAACAGGTCTGAAAACGCTAACATTAGGAAAGAAACAGAAATCAGAAATCTGAAATGTTCTTCAATTTGACCTTTTGTTCGATTTTTCTTTAATTGAAACTGTTTTTATCATTATTGTCAGACTTTTATTTCCTACATCTAGAAATAATTTTCAGTTGATTTTTCAGTTTGATGCTCTGTTTGATTTGAAAACTACAAAGGCGAGGCCCTATTTTGCAGTTTCAAAGAAAGTGGTGCCATCTCTCCAACAATGTTCATGCCTATCGGCTCAGTAGTTTTCTTTGTAAGTTTGCTGAAAGTCAGACACGAGCAACACTGATGAAATTCCTCTGGGTTTCAAAAAGAAAGCTCAGACTCAAAAGGAAGTTAAAATTGCAGGAAGAAGGTCTAATTTAGATTGTGAAAACTCTATTTGCCTAAATTAGACTGAACTCGATTAGAATCTTGTTGCGTTTGAACTTACCCTTAAATCATTTTTCAAGTTGTAGAATTGTGACTTGAATTCAAAGTGATTTACTTGAAGAAGACCGTTTTTTATTTACAATTGTCACTCTGTAATCCTTCCGGTCTATTAATCTTAATCAGATGTCTGTTTGAATGAGCGGTTCGAACTGGCTGCCCCTGACATCCCCCCGATAAACATTTCTTATCTCAGCAGGGGACGGCAGCCTGGGGGAGACGCCCCACTGAGCGCGACTGACGTGTCGGCCAACACACAGCCGAGCAACAGTCTCCCACAGAAACAAAGCGATGACAGCCCACATGAAGGCCTCTCGCCCGTTTCTCATGTTGTGTCAGTGCAGCCTCATGGTGATATCCTCAAACTGAAAGTTCAGGAAGTCCCAACAGAGAGTGAGGTCCACCTGACAACAAACAGAGACGGCAGGTCAGAACAAAATCCAAAGCCTTCACTTCGAGCCAAAGAGCAGCTGCTGAAAGCCCGTCTACTGCACTACGCAGAGAGCAGTCAGCAAATCCAAGCTCATACACAGGTATGCTCAGATTACATCACTGATCTTCTTCAGTTTTGTTTTTCTTCAGTTCCTCAATTCTATGTTTTGGTACTTTGCGAGCTCTGAGAATAATATGGAGTTATTGTTTTTTTATGCAATCAAGTCAAGATATTTAAATTCAAAACTGAAATCTAGGAACACAAAGATAAATGTTGAAATCAAAATTTGAATTGCAAATAAAATTAGATTTGTTATTAAAATATTTATCTAAAAGTTTTATTTGGAGCGCTAATCAGGCTGGAATCTGAACTGAAAGATGTGAGACATGGTGATGGGTCTATGGATAAGACAGCAGCAATGAAAAAACACTGCAAATCTATGTCCACTTTTTGTGTACAGATATCTTTTGTCATAGCAATAGCAAGACTGTATTTTAAATGATGACTATTTCCTTTTATTTGATCAGCCACTAGCTTTAAATTGGGATTTTATAACTAATTCTAATATTCTACACGATTTACAACCACAAATCTCCCAAATCTGGGACTCTATTATACAAAGAATTAAAGAAAAAGCCATAGTATATGAACAGCAAGAGAAAAAGGATGGATGGGTATTTCAGTTATTCTGTGCTTCATGGTGATGTGGTGTCCAGTGTATTTGAATGTGAACAGTGCTAGCACTCTTCATCTTTTCTCCATGATTTGTCATAATTTCAAAACACCAAGAAAGAGAATCTTAATGCTATATTTCATAGTGACAAAATGTTTATGCAGCTAATAGTATTGTACTATAAAATCTATTGTATACCAATCCCAGCTCCAGGACTATGAACTTAGATTACATACTTATATTTTACAGTCACAAACTTGCTCTAAATTACAGTAGGCACTATAAATGAACAGTTTCATTCTGGAAGAGCTTGCAGACATTAATAGTGGAATATCTGACAGTGCATAAAAAATGCAGCAGACTACACAGGTAAAACGTTAATAACTCTATTAAATGTCATTTACTTTGTTCATTTAAAGAAACCTTCCTAGTCAGAAACTAATTCAGGAGTTTTATTGGCTGTACAAGGAAAAGCACCGGCTGCAGAGTGCTAATCCTTGGTAATTGGATAGGCTCACTGCTCCATCTTTTCCTCTTTTCTTTACTGGACTGTTACTATGCAACTCTCTCACCTCGCAGGCAGTTGTTAGGAGCAACACAGTGGAGACCAAGCAGGAAGCACAGTGGACCATCATCTCAGAGCCAGCTGCTCCATCTCAAGAAGAACATCCCTCTGAACAGGAAGTGCAGGAGAGGTATGAGTCACTACCCCAGTTATACTTTAGTTGACATTGGTGTTGTTTTTAGAACTGACAGCTTGTAAAATACTAATATGCTAGTAAGATTTACTGGACGTCACTGATTTTGCATCATATTTGCTTCCCAGTCAGTCTCAGAAATTTTAATAATGAAACAATGTGTAAATCTCTCTCTAGTTATAGAAAGCTCTGCTCAGCATTTAAATCTCAGGTTCAGGAGAACAAGCTACTTTTGGAGTCATTTATCCCAGATCCAGTCTCTATCCTTGCCCTGCAGAACCAAAAGAAGCATCTACAGGCAAGTTTGAGCACTTACTTTCACCAGAATTCTCTTTTTCAAGTCCTACTCTTACATATGTGTTAATTATTATGTCTTAACTGTGGTCAACTGCATACTAGAATGTTTTTACAATTGTTAAGCATGAATTTGTTTGTAATCTCTAACTTTTGGCTTAAAATATTATTGCTGTGATTGTTTCGTAAACATGTTTCACCTCAACAGACCTTGAAACAAGAGACAGAAGCACTTTGGTTTGATGTTGAGCTCCAGTATGCACGGTTTTCCCAGTTTTCCCAGCCGATGACCAGGGAGGAGGGTTGGAGTGAAGTGGAACGAGAGCAGGGACAGCTGACTCAGCAGTGGAGAGAACAACAAGTCTGCCTACAGACCAGGTGCAGCTACTCTCTTAAATAAAAAATTACCAATTTTAATGTGCGTTTCATACAGTTAGTGCTTTTCTTGCAAATATTAGACAATTTTAAATTAAAGTAGCTACTTCCTTGCCCATTTAAAAACTTACTTTAAGTTTATTTTACAGTAGCAACACAGAGCATATGTGGAAATCGGGTGTTTATGTTGAAGCTGAAGATATAAAGCGACTACTACATGAAAACAGATATTATATGCATGTGTTTATATGTGCATGCACTCTACTAGGCTGCATGAACTGACATATGGTCTGTGGGACATATGGTTTGTCTGTGAAAGTATGCAGTTAGTGATAAGTTGCTCAATTTAGTTTAGTTTGTTCAGTGTTTACAGCTTTCTTGTTAAAAGACTGTTAAATACTAACAGATTTACAGTAGTATTAGCATGTTTGACACAACATTCTTAAGGTAGCCCTAATGGCAATTTAGTACAAACACAGTGACCATACTACCTAGTACTACAACCACAACTATCACAAATTCATTGGACTATTTCACAAAGGGCAAAAATTTTCAGTTTTGCTCCTGCTTTGTGTTTGGGGTAGAATGGCATCTCTGGAGAACATTGCTGACCTGATGAAGTCTGCAGATGACCAGAAGACACTGATCACACAACAACTGAACCAGATCATTGGACAGCCTGTGGATATCTCTTCTCTGACTTTGGCTGATTCAACAATATTACATGATTTAAAGGTATAGGTTTAAAACCATGTGTTCAAGCAATTAGCACTTATGATATGAAAAGTACAATATTATTTTGAATCCCTGGTCTCTTGAATAGGAGATGGACAACAGGCTGCAGGCTGGAATGAGGATACTAACAGAAAAAAGCACGAAAGAGGAAAGTCAGGGGCCAGAAGCCACATCCTCCTCATCCCTCTGCAGGGGCCTCCACAATAGCATCCATCATTTCAAGCAGCTCAGACAGCAACTGGAGAAAGTTCAGTCAGCTGTTTGTGCTCTGGATCGCTTCCTGACCACAGTGAGAGAAGTCAAGGCTGAGATCCAAACTGTGCTGCCAAACCAAGACCCGAGCAAGCAGAAACACGAGGCAGACTGGGAGCAGGAGAAACATTCTTTGGATGCAACAATGCAGAGGTTGCAGGCTGCTACTGAGCAATCTGATTCTGTGGACAGTAGTTTAAAGGCAGTGGGGATTAGTCTTACCATGAATGGTGCGCCTGTGACATGTCAGGATGTGGTGAAATGCATCACAGTACATGTTGTGGAGATGGAAAAATGGGGAGCAAAAGATATAATTCTCCTAGAAAAACGGAACATACAGGACGACGAGAAATCTAAAACTGTGGAGACATGTCAGACAAAGTCTGGTAATGCTTCCCTACAGCAACAGGACATGCAAGAAGATCCCACCTCAAGTGAGCCAGATGAGGAGTCAGGTTTGGACGCCAAAAGGCTTAAGCTGGAAGGAGAGACTCAAGTAGAGGAACAGCACAAGACTCAAGCATGGAGACCTCGAGAAGATCTCCTAGAAACTAAAGACCAGAGACAAATGGGAAGAACCACCCAGGTTAAGAAAGAGGGAGAAAAAATGGAGAATTTGGTTCAGAGGAGAGCAAACCTGTTAACAACACTGAGGGAGACAAAGATGGCAGCTGAGCAGCTGAGCTTGCAGGAGCCCACTCTGCCTGCTCTACAACACAGGTACAACACCGAGCTGGTACAACAACGTACTTTTATTTTTTATAATTGAACTGGAGTATCAAAAAGTATGAAACATAATCAACACTACCAGAAAAACATCTAAACACTCATCAAAACAAACGTATCATCCTTTAAATCTTGATGGGCTCCCAAAGGTTTCCAATAATCTTAAACTTATAATAATATCAGATTTAATGATACACTAATGGGCAGAATAATATTGACTAACTTTTATCCAAAGGTCAGCTTTTTGCTGTTTCTATAAGGAGCTGAAGGCTCCATACATATCCTGTTTTGTTATCTGCAGGACACGTACCTTGACAGAGTTGGAAAGTCGCCTCGCTGACCTCCTCTCTGAAGTGCAATACGTACGAGGTGCATCATCACGGTCGGAAATCCCACAGGAGAGTCAGAACAGAGAGGTGGAGGATCTCTGGGAGGAGGCAACAAAAGCTGTAACTCAAAAGTAAAATCCAGCGTAGTGTTTGGTTATTAACGTTTGTAACTTTGATTGTTTCTGCAGCTCTTCCGTAGTTGTGTTACTCTGCTGAGCTTTGTGTGTTGTGTTATGGGTCACATACAGACTGGAGCAGTGTGGTGTCCTAACAGAGCTGCTGAAGAGGTTTCAGAGCATTCGTGGTAAGCTGAGCGCAACACTGCAGAGAGCAGAAAGCACTGTCAGTGAAAAAACCTCCTACATGGGGAAAGAAAAACTGCAGAGACTACACACTAAGGTAAGTCGCACTGTTAAGCTTGACTAATGAACACAAATGTATCACAGCATTGACTTTTCTCTTTGTGCTGAAAACTTATCATTTAGGCATAATCCATATTTTTGTGTGTCTGTGGTTTTAAAGGTCCAGGAAACAAAAGCAAAGCTGAACAGCCTTGGAGATGGTATAGAGGAGGTCCGCAGTGTCTGCAGACAGCTTCACACTCACCTACGGCAGATACCAGAATGCACATGCATCCCATTTGAGAGCGAAGCTGATGCTCTCATGGATCACTGGCTGGATGTAAGCTCATCCACTTTACACTGTTAACTTTGTCTTTTTAAAAAAAACATATTTTTGTCTTTTTTTTGCATGTTTTGTTTTAAAAAGATTTATTTTCCATAACTTTGAAGGTTTGACTTATTCTTTTTGTGATATGAAAGTTATTTTTTTTAACTCCAGTGATATCGCATTCAATCTGTTGCATCCTCCAAGAAGAGCTGGTGATGTGAGGATGTAACTGTAAAAGCAATCTAAGGGAAAAAAGGATACTAAGAGGCAGAACCTGGTGCAAAATGATCGCTTTTCAGAAATGAGAGGGCAGCTGTTTCTAACAAGATAAAAAAAAAAACAGCAAAGCTACAGCAAAACATAAAAGCTCGTGTTTAACCTTTGTGCTTGATTATTTGACATTGTAATTGAATTAATAGGTTTTTCTAATAATATATTTTTTCAGCTGACTTCTTTGTTGTTAGTTTTACAGATTATTACATTGGCATTAACCTGACTACACCCAATTTCCTATTATTTTCGAATGTTGCTGATCTTAAATGAGATAGATAAAGATGCATATTATTGTAGGTCTAGGTTGTTAACATTGCTGATATTTAACTTATTTGCAGTTATCAGAAAGAACAGAGTCCTGCCTTGAAAACCTACATCTAGCCTTGACTCTGTGGGACGGGGTCCTTCAGCAGGGGACAGAAGTGGAGCGCTGGACCAGCGATAAAGTAGCAGTGTTTGCTCAGTGCCCATCCTTTCAGTGTGAGGATGACATCAAGGCACTGCAGGTAAAACGGAGCTCTTGTGTATCATTTAGTTATGTTATGATCTCAAAGTTAAACTATAATAATGTTTACCTCACTCGCACTGTTACCAGAATGAGATTGTGCTTCAAGAGGAAAGTATACAGCATTTCCACCGTAGAGCCACTGAGATTCAGACACTGCTTCAGTGCGCAGATTACCCTCCGGAGCTTCAGGTAGGCATTGTTCCTTTGGTTTTATTTTCTGTTTAGACTGAAATAAAGACACATACAGTAGTTTTGTTTTTTTGTTTCACTTCCAGAAATATTTGACTGTGTAAAATGTAGACAAAATGCAATAATTTCAATGATTTTTTTCACACAAAGAAAACACATCAAATGTTTAAATAAGGAACACATCTAAAAAGAAGTTGTGATGGGGGAAAAGAAGGTTGGAAAAGGTAAAAGAAGAGGGGATCCTACACAATGGTGAACATGGCCCTGTCACAACTTTTTTTCAGACGTGGTTTGACGACCATTAGAATAGGACCTGATTTTTCCAAGCGTAGCCTTCGAATGTTGTATAGACAGAGGTGACCCTCACTAATCTCTGATGCACACCCAATCTCTTTGTTGTGGAGACAGGCCTGAAATATGACAGAAAATTCTCAGTTTGAAAAAGAAAAACAAGGCCTACCCCCCCAGTAGGCATCCAGGCAGGAAAGAGTTAAACATTTGATGTGTTTTCTATGTTTTCATATGATTTACTTTGAATAAAATATGAGTCTCAAGTTTTGTTTGAAATTATGAACGTATTTCCTGCTTGAATCTAGTTTAAATTTTCAGTTGTTTAGTCATTTTCACTATTACAAAGGAGTCTTTGCTTTTTGTGACATTAAAACTAATAATTCTTGGATATTTTGGTGCCTGATTCAGATACTTCAAAGCGCCAGATGCATCTCTGAACTGATTAAATATGTTTTCCATGTCTGTCAGAGACAAACAGTATATTGAGCTTGTCAGTTCTTATGATTAATTTTGTTTTGTCAAGGTGGTAGGAACCCAGATGAGGAAGAAGATAGAGCAGTTGAAGGAGCTCGTTTCTGAAGCTGAGGATGTTTACAAGCAGATGGTGATTACTAAAGGGCAAATCACTGGGAGGATGGAAGAGTGTTTCAACTCCCTGCAGAAGATTCAAAACTCCCTCCTTACTCTTCGTGGTCCTGATGTTGCAGACGTACTTGCAAAACTTAAGGTAAGGGTTTAAATAAGACATATGAAATAATGAAAACACATAAAACACATTAATAGATACAAGATAATATCAAATTAGCACTGTCTGTCAGACGAGGTAGATATTAATACGGGCTGAAGGGAAAACACAGACACAAATATCGTGAAGATTTTTGTATTTCCTAGTCATCATGTATGCCTTCGTATTACAACAGGCCAAATTAAACAAGAAATAGATGGTAATCACACCCAGTCTTTATTTTATCTGTCTGCAGGAGTTGTGTCAGCAGCTCCAGTCCCAGGATGAGCAGGCAGAGAGCCTGTTGGAGGACGTGCATGTCTTGGCCTCTATTACAGGTCCAGATAGCTTACAGAGTCTATCCGTGGAAGGGATCCAGCTACAGGAAAAAGTCAGAAACACCCATCAGCTCTTCTCTGAAGTAGAAGAACAGACTGAGAGGAATATTCGTGATCTGGACAGGTAATAGACATCACATACAGAATAAATTTCTAGTGTTGCGGTGCATCTGTGTCATGTAATGTGTACAGATACATGCATCTACAATGAAAAGGAAATTTAAGCCACCACTCATTAATGTGGCATGTAAACAAACTTAAGAGAGCTGCTGGGCAGGAATTTTTGGCTAACATGTGCTTGGTGACTTGACAGTTTGTCATCATGGGATTGGCATAAAGAAAACAGGAAATAAATTATATTAGGAAGTTTGTTTAAGAGTAATATTGCTCTGTCAAATATTTTGAAAACAGTGCATGCTTGTGCAGTGTTGTGCAATAATCTTGAGTCACTTATAATGTTTTTTGAAGTGGTCAGTTGTTCTCAAGACTTTGAAAGTTTTACTTTAGACATTGGCTGCTTTTCAATCCTTGTGCCTGAAAATTTCCAGAGGAATTTTTTTATTGCTGTTGTTATGCCAACAATGACCTATGAGCACAATAAAGGCACCTAATTCAAAGAGTGAATCAGTCTTTTGTCTACATATAACAGACAGTTAAGCTAAGAACCAATTTTAAATTGCACCTTTAAGCACTTTGCAATGTATACATCTTGTTCTCACTTTCCTAGCAAAATGTAAAGAAAGAAAAGGCTCAGGAATTTTGCACAGTACTGTAAATATTAAAAGCATTTGGCTATAGATGGCAAAAAGGAGACACCTAATTATCATAGTGTGTCTCACATTCCCCCGTCTGTTGCATTTCTTTTAATTGCAAAAATGTAAAAGTAAAAAAAAAGGATGGGCTAATGTTCTGTAAGAGGTGGGCACTATAGCTTTTATCAAAGCTATTAACCAAACAGGAGGACTCACCATTATTGAGGACCACTTTGGAAGTTACTGCACATTTTACTGGATACTGTACGTGGGGTTGAATGCAAATATACTTCAGGTACTATATTTGTTGTAATGAATGAGCATGGTCCTTGTAATGGGGGGAAAGAACAGAAGATGAAATGATCGTCATTTGGCCTCGGTTTGTTTTCCTATTATTAGGTTCGATCTTTTTGGGGATTTAGTGACAAAACAAGAAGGACTCATCAGAGTCATCCTTGAAACTTACCATCCAGTCAAATTTGCTCTTACTCTGTATGTAAAACAGCTGTAAGCAGAAAAAGTCTTACAGAGTCACAGTGCTTAAACCAAAGAGAAGAAAGACATCAAAACAGGTTTGTCTGGTTTGCTGAGTCAGTCATGAATTATGTGGCAGAACCATTTTTTCACTGTAATGTTGTTTGAACCTATAGCATATAGCATATTAATGTGTTTGTGGTATGGACATATAATGTATTTATGCTGTTTGTGTGTTTCAGGCTGCAAATAGAGAGGGACCATCTCGAGGAGTGGCTTCATGCTGCTGAGGAAAAAACAGCAAAGGAAGAGGATCTAAGTCTTCTGGAAGAAGAAGCGCTTCAACAAAGGTAAACCTTTCTCCTGAAGAAGGTGTGTCACTCTCCATGTAGATTTGCAACAACTTGGACGTGTTCATGGCCCGTATACTGCCTGATAACATACAATATATGTATACTTTGCAGTATAATTGAAAATATGCTTTAAACATTTACCTAGCTGTTTTATTTTTTATTTACACCAATACATACGAGCAGTATTGATTTTATTGTTGAAGTATTCCAATGTATTTTAAATTCACATATATTTGAATATGTTGGGGGTTCCTGATTACAAATAAAGATATGGAGGCTGATGTGTTTACTTTAGACTTTTGAAGGCTGGAAAGCGACAGTGCTGCCAGTGCTACATATCAGATAGAAATGTGAAAACGTGAGAATAGCAGAGCGACAGTAAAGACAAACAAACCTGAAAAAAACATGCAGGTGTTCAGTGCTGTGATGTTGACTAATGCTCACCAAAGTGTCAGGAATCTTAGAAGCTGTGTATTGTTTTGTCAGGTGACTCATTCTTTACTCCATGTGTGTTTTAATTACGCAAAAGTCTGTTATATTGTAGATAAAAAGCACTTGTTTTATATATATTTTTAAATTAGAGCTGGAGTAAATATTTTAATTAAAAAAATCAATCATGTAATGCTGATTAACCACTGTCACTTTCATTTTGAGACACACCCAGCTTAATATCACACACAGTAGTCGCTACCACTTCAGTGTGCTTTGACTCTACCATGGAAACATTAGATTTGACCCCATCATTAGCATTAACAGCTTTGATTTCTCTGCAGGGTGAGGACAGAGCTCCTCAGTCAGCTTGTGTCATCTTTACAAAGCAGCAACCTTCAGCAGCTGGCGGTGGTGGAGGACAGTAAAAAGCTGTTGGAACGATACAACAACTCATACATTAAAATACAAGGTGACTCTAAGGAGACGCATTCCTCTCTGAGGGAGGAAATCGAGGTGTTTCAGGCTTTATTCAAGTCCACACAATCATGGATCAGTGATCTGAGACAAGCTGTAGACTCTCCACTTGCTGAAAGCCCCCGGATTCAGACTCCGTTAGAGCAAAAACTTCACTGTGCTCAAGTAAGAAAATGTTGCCTGCACATACTAAGTTACTCAGTTTCACTACATGTCATTTAAATCATAAATTTTATTTAGCGCATTTTATAAGAAAGTATGCTCCTTAAGTCTGTATCATACATACATGCATCTGCTAAGTACCTGTGAGGAGAGGTGACAGAAAGGCTTGATTGCTTGTGGAATATTGAACAACAAATCTTCTTACTCTCATATAAGTGATTGTGACGTGGGTGTGCCTACAGTTGTGTGTAATGTCACATGAGGGTGTGGTGTTGGTGCTTTCTTTTTCTCTACATTTGTTCCAACTTGTTCAAAACTAAGGAGTGTACATTTGCTGTGCAGAGCTGATGTTAGATTCAGGGAACTTTCTGGAATCTATATGTGTGTCTCAAAGCTGACAGTATCTATCATACAGGCAGAATCCTGGAGATTTTTTATAACCGCTTTTTTGTTTTACTAAGGTTATATACTGACTTGTAAACCCTACAAAATCCATTACAGGCAGTGTTGAGTGCCGAGTTAGAGGGGGAGGCTCGCCTGGAAGAGCTCAGAGTTACCGGAGATGGTCTGTGCCACAGGGTGTTGAATGAAGATGACCTGAAGAGGGAAGTTCAGGACACTGTTCAGAGAGCAGAGGAGCAGTGGCGGGAGACTTTGCAGTCAGTTGAACCATATTACAGGTGAGTGAGGTAGAGCGGGTCATCTACTGATCGGAAGGTTGGTAGTTCGATCCCCCAATCTGCATGCCAAATATCCTTGGGAAAGATACTAACCCCAAGTTGCTCTCTGATGCATCTATTGGACTATGAATGTTAGCTATAAAGCACTTAAAAGCATAGAAGAAAGTGCTTGTGTGAATGGGTCAATGTGGCATGTTGTATAAAGTGCTTTGAGTGCTGCAGGAGAGTAGAAAAGACTCAGTCCGTTTAAAACAGGTGGACTGTTCCTGAACTTAATAACTAATGAAACTAAGCAGTAAAATTATTACACATTACATAATAACAGCTATAAATCCTGGGATTTAATTAAATAATTTTCATGGTCCAGTTTAAGTCAGAAATGGTTCTAATCTCTTGTTATTATTGTTCTTAAGCGCTCTAAAGGCTGATCCAGAGGTCACTTGTTTTTACCTGGACCAAAGGAGGGAGGTTTGCCACAAAGTGGAAGCGCTGCAGCGCCAAAAAGATCAGCTTCCCACTTTATTTCCCTGTCCTGGCACAGCTGAGCGTAAACAAGGATGCCTTCTTGCCCTTCAACTCCAGGAGGAAACTGAATCCTTGCAGTTAACGCTTAGCAGCCTGTCTAAGAGGAGAAATGAGCTGATTGAGCAAACCAGAGACAGCATCTGGAAAGATTCTTCCTGGGATGAGCTTTACACCCACTGGTCAGCACTGATGGCAGAACTAAAGGTAAAATTACACTTCTAATATCTAACTGATGTCTATTCAACAATGTCTCTGAGCTAACACTATTTGCACATTGTTAGGTGGTAACGATGTGGTAAGTTCAATAATTTGTTGTCACAGTGTTTGTAGTTTTGCCACTGCAGTGGATTTTATTTTATTTTATTTATTTATTTATTTATTTTTTCACTGCAGTGGATTTTAAATAAAAAAGATCAGACAAACAACCAATATAGTGCAGATTTTGAACTTTAAAACCAAAAGTTTAAGAAATAAATTACATTGTTTGGTAGTTGCAGCCATTTTTATATACAGTGCTCCACGGTTTAGAGGCTCAAGAGTAATTAGACAAACAAACAGAAGCGCCTGAAGTCTAGAACTCACCACCATCACCAAATGCTGTTTCCTCCAATAAAATGCTCTTCCTGTTTACTGCTGCCACTTTAAGCTCTTGCTTGTTTGTTTGTTTCTGCCTTCTGTCTTATCTTCAGTAACAGAAAATCTGCTCTACTGGTCTGAGATCAGGTGGCTGACTTGGCCATTGAAGAATATCCCATTCCTTTGCCTTGAGAAACTCTTTTGTTGCTTTTGCTGTATGCTTTGGATCATTGTCCATTTGCGCTGTGAAACTGTGTCTGATCAGTTTTGCAGCATTTGTCTGAATCTGAGCAGAGAGTATAGTCCTGTACAGTTCACAATCCATCCTGCTGCTTCTATCAGCAGTCACATCATCAATAAACACTAGTGCCCTGGTTCCACTGCCAGCCCATGCTATAACGCCCCCTTCACCATCAGACCAGAGATAATGTGGTATGCTTCAGATCACAAGCTGTTTCTCTCCTCCATACTTTCCTCTTTGCGTCATTCTGGTACAGCTTAATCTTGTGTTCATCTGTCCAAAAAAATTGTTTTCAGAACTGTTCTGTCTCTTTTAGATGATTTCTAGCAAAGTCTAATCTGGTCTTCCTGCTATTGATGTTCTTGAGTGTAACCAGTCATTTGCCCTTTGCTGTAAACCCTCTGCATTTCCATTCATACAGGCAGGTTTTACTGGTTGACAATGATATATCTTTCTACTTGATTGTTTTCTTGACTTGATTTGAAGATGTTGACAGTAATTCTGTCATCATGTACTTTAGTTTTCTTACATGGTGTTTCAGGACCTTTGGCGTGGCTGAGCTGGTCAGTGCATTCATTCTTTTTAAGAATTTACCAGCTTGCTAATTTGTCCGCTCCTAAAGTTTTTGCTGTCTGTCTAATAGGTTTATTTTGGTTTTTCAGCGTAATAATGACCTCCTTAACTTGTGCTGACATCTTTTTGGAGATAAAAGAAAAGAAAGCTATAAAACTGAAAGTCAATACTTTGAATGTATTTCAGGTATTACGTCTGCTGCTACAGCTGAAAGTCTGAATAAAATCTCGACTGTTTGATTAAAAATCCACTGTGGTTGTTCAGAGGCAAACCTACAAGAGCTGTCTTTGTGCAGCAAATTATGGACCTAACTTTATTTCTCAGAGTTCAGAGTTTTATTTGAAAAGAAATGTTTTCTTCTTTTTTCTTTTCTTTTTTTAATTCTATGCTCTTGTAGTATAATATGACATGATCTATGGATAAATTAAATGTACAGTAGCATCATTCATTCATTTCTTATTTTCCTTGTGTGCTAGACACAGTGTTACCAGGGGTTGCTCATTTCCTTTGGGCCAGGACTCTGGCATTAAAGTCACAATACATACAGCAGCAGGTTGCGTTTCATCCACTTTATCATAATGTGACATGAACACTTTTGGAGCATGAAGTGTGGTCAGTTAATGGGTTGTGTTTCAGTCTGTTTGTGTGTAAGCCTTCTGAGTGTGCCTTGTTTTACCTGCATCATCCACAGGGAGTGTGTTCCCGCCTTGAGGAAGATGCAAGTAACGAGGAACAATTTGGCCACTTGCTGCAGCACTGTTGCCACAAATTGATGTCCCTACAGGAAAGGATGTCAGCCTGTCAAGCCCAGAAAGAAAACTCAGCAGGAACAAACACTTATATAGCAACTCTGGAGGTGAGATGCATTAAGTAAACTGACTTGATGAGCTGTGTACAAGCTCTTACATTAAAAAAGAACATTGTTTAACAATATTAAAAAAAAAATACATTGAAGAAATGTTGGGTATGCAAAAATGTAACCATCTATAGGGGGTTTCTCCTCATAGTCACTGTTTTTTTGTCACTTTTTTAGGTTTTGCTACAAGAAGTAACAGGCACTGAAAAAGATCTTTTTCAGCTTGTAACTCTCAAGGACTCCATTACAGTCAGTTTAACAGCTGAGGCCCGAATAAGTCTGACCCAACAAGTCAGCAACCTTCAAAACCACAAGAGGGCACTAGAGAGTAAAATCGGAGAGACTCTGGCACAGCTTAAAGTGAACAGTGATGAAAGCATTCAGCGAGTTAAAAAAGAAGCCTTGTATGTGCACACAGCTCTTAAAGACCTGGCTGAAGGTGTCGAGAATCTTTCCGATACCCATGAAGCTTTGCCTGATATCAGCCAGCTGAAACAACAGTGGTGTATGATACAGGTAACATGAACATATACTTTGAAATGTTGATATATATCTGAAAAATACAAATGGGAAAAAGACAGCTCACAATATTTACACAGAAGGACTTGTGTGTCTCTCAGAGCTGTGATAGCAGGCTGACAGAGCTGGCAGCAAGAGCTGAAGACCTGCAGAGGACCAGCGAGTCGACCAGCACACAGGAAGCCCTTCCTGCAGATATCATTTTGACCGTCAGTGCCATTTCTGAAGACCTTGGCAGGTGCTTTACCTCATTCTGAAATGGAACAATTAACCATTCCTGTATTTATACATCTTATCAAATGAATATGCAGTGCTAATTGTGAGAAATGGTTTGTTAACTTTGACTTTTAGAAATTTCTGGGGACTTTAAGACTACTCTTAAAGTAAAATGAAGATGAAGATATTAATTTAGTATCAAGAAAACAATTAAAGGGGCTTACCAAAAGATAACAAGAAAAGACTTGTGTGAAACTTGCATAATTTGCAGCAGAATGTAACTTGGGTTGATGGTGAACATGACTTCGTTCATCATCAGTATTGTTGCAGTGAGATATATGAGGGTTTACACATCCTCTGAATATGTGAGGGAATATGAGGGTTATTTTGAAAATGCACTTGTTCTAAATACTGTATGGCTCATTCACTGCTTGTGGTCTGGCTCCAGCCTCAGGTCTGTTTTTTTGCAAAAGAAGCAGGATTTTGCAGAAAACACTGCAAACAGAGTGAGAGAGCTCACCAACCAGATGCAAGAGTGGAGCCAAAGTGTACAAGATGAACCATCAACACATAGCCAGGTAAAGCTCAGCATGTTCAGTATGTCTTCTGATACATGGAATTAATTAATTTATGAATTAATAAACAAAAGTTTGAAAACAAATGTAAGCATTGGCTCATATGCACAGTTAAATCTTTTGTTGTCTGTCATTTGTTTTTTAAAATCTGCAAATGAATGCCTGAGTGAATTACCAAAAGTATTCACTCACCCATCCAAATCATTGCATTCAGGTGTTCCAATCACTTCCATGGCTAAAGGTATATAAAATCATGCACCAAGGCATGCAGATTGCTTCTACAAACATTTGTAAAAGAATGGTTTGCTCTCAGGAGCTCAGTAAATTTCAGCGTGGGACTGTGATAGAATGCAACATGTATAGTCTTGAAATTTCCACAATACTAAATATTCCAGTTATCTGGTAGTGGTGTAGCAAAGAGGAAGTGATTGGGAATGACAACAACTCATCCACAAAGTAGTAGGACACGTAATATCCTCGAGCGAAATCAGCAGATGCTGCATAGTGCGCAGAGATCGCTAGCTTTCTGCAGAGTCAATCCTAAAGACCTTTAAACTTCATGTGGCCTTTGGATTAGCTAAAGAACATCCGAGCCTTACATCACCAAGCACAATGCAAAGGGTCAGGTGCAGTGGTGTAAAACATGCCGCCACTGAGAGGGGGACTGGTGGACATAGGATTGTGGTGTGGAGTTATTTTTCAGGAGTTGGGCTCGGCTTCTTAGTTCCAATGAAAGGAATGGCCTGTATTTGTATAGCGCTTTACTAGTCCCTAAGGATCCAGGATCCGTTTTACACATTCAGTCATCCACCCATTCACACACTGGTGATGGTAAGCTACATTGTAGCCACAGCCACCCTGGGGCGCACTGACAGAGGCGAGGCTGCCGGACACTGGCGCCACCAGGCCCTCTGACCACCACCAGTAGGCAACGGGTGAAGTGTCTTGCCCAAGGACACAACACCCGAGACTGTCGGAGCCGGGGCTCGAACCGGCAACCTTCCGATTATAAGACGAACTGCCAACTCTTGAGGCACGATCGCCCCATTACGCCCCAGGAACTCTTACTACTTAAGAATACCAAGATATTTTGGGCAATTTCATGCTCCCAACTTTGTGGGAACAGTTTGGGGATGAGCCCTTCCTGTTCCAACATGTCTACAAGGTCCATAAAGACATGGATGAGCAAGTTTGAAATGGAAGAACTGGCCTGTACAGAATCATGACTTCAACCCGATAGAACATGTTTGCGATGAATTAGAGCAGAGACGGCAGCCAGGGCTTCTCATCCAACATCAGTGTCTGCCCTTGGTCAAATATGTATATGTATAGAACCTATATGTGTTAACACGCCTTCTTTGCCACATATGTACCCTCTTGTATTTAGAGAGTCATGCATGGTGAAGAATGTGAAAAACACATGAATATTTCTGTATAAATGTTATGTTTGTCTAAACGAACAGTTTTCTGCACTCTCCATTTCAGCAAATCTCCCTGCAGCACAATACAGACACTTTAACAGCTGTATTATAACAGGATATGGTCGGGCTGTTTGACCACTGTATTGAAGCTGCTGTATTCTCCCTGCTGTGTATTTACAGTGCACCTGTCATAATTGATATTTCATGTCATCTTTCATTTCTCTAGCATCAGTAAAGTGTCTCCTTAAATGATAGTGTATTATAACTGAACTGGATCAATACATATTCTGTCATATGGACTAGGGGATAAGCATACTGGTAAAGTAATTCAGGTGGAAAAAAACACCTTGACTTGTCACTTGTTGTTGACACAGAAGCAAAATTTCAGTGAGTGAGATCTCCTGTGGTGAGGTTAAGCAGTCTTAAAAGGCACACTGTGACCTCAAACCGTGTGGTTGACCAAAAACAAAACAATCAGGATCAATAAGAGTTTACAGTTAGATAAGATACGAATCTTGATTAAACCAGATGTTTTTGCAGTGTATGGTTTCTGTTACCCTGTAAAGTCTTTTTTTTAGCTTGTGTATCTGTCTGTGCTGTCACAGGGAGCTCTGGATGAAGGTTTGCAGCTTCAACAAGCACTTTATAACGTACTCTCAGAGCAAGATTTTCTTCTTAATTGCCTGGGAACAAATGTGGCACAGGAATTGGAGAAAAATGCTTCAGGTGCACTCACTGAAAGCCAATCTGCACTTGAAACCCAGTCTAAACACCTGGTGAGTGTCTCCCTTGTCATAGAAATGTACAGTTTGGTGAATTTATGGCCATAACATCATTATTGTTTTTAATATTGTTTATTTCAAAGGTCATTCGTGTTCATGGCGATGTGCAACTGGAAAACAAAGATTTGCCAAGCAGAAGTGAACAAGACAGTCTAAGAAATGAAAGTGGAGCACCTCATTTGGCATCAAGTGATAAAACTACAGCAGTGGGTCTTACTGCTTCGCCTTTCTCTTGTGCACCACACAGCCAGGAAAACTCTGAAACTAATCAGAATGACAACAAAATTCAAACCAAAGGCACCAAACTTCATACAGAAGCATCAGGAGGTTCAAATATGGAAGCTGATGCCACAAAACAAGAACAAGCAGGCATGGTAAAAACCGAAGATGATGCCTTAGCCACATGTTCAGAAACTCCCAATGTTTTAAAGACCCAGCTAGAATCTCGCCATTTAACACCACAAGAATTACACTTGAAGTCTTATCTTGGGTCAAAAGATAATAGCGCACTCAGGGCACTTTCTGGAAATGACACAGGGCCATTAGTGCCAGACTCACATCCTACGCTCAACGAAAGCTTAATAGCTCAGGAAGAAAACACACCATTGCAGAGTGACACCACCTTCACCTCTGTCTCAGAATTCTCAGCTGTAGGTACAGACAATATTAAAGCAATCGATTCAGCACGCTGTGTCACATCCTTGATAGAATCACCACCAACAAAGCCAGACAACCTCCCCATTACTGCCTCTGAACATACTGTGTCTAATCATCTAGAAGCACAATTAGAGACATTCAAGGCAAATACAAATGCTCAGTGGAAACACCGTAAGGACGCTGGTATCGCCACAAAGAAAGTGTTCACTGTTGTATTGGACATGGACCGACAGGACGTGCAGCAAAGGGAAAATTCTGGTTTATGCTCCCAGGAAGCCGGGTTCTCGGATGAAAAAAACACAGAATATTCAGGGACAGGATTCCCAGAGATGAAAACTGAAGTCTTTATGACATCAAACAGTCAGGAATCAGACAAAGTGTTGCAACAGTGCACATTTGAAGCACAATCAGAGACTTGTAAGGCAGTCGCCGATGTGCAAGAAAAGGAGAATTTCTCTAAATGTGTCAAAAGTAGCCCGGCAAAGGTATTTACCATAGTGTTAGACATCGAGCCGCAACCATTCAACATGCAGAAACGTGAAAAAGCCAACAGCCCTGATTTACTCGGATATTCACAGGAGAAACAGTTTTCTAATGCTAGGCCTGCAGAGGTTTCCAGCAGAGCATTTCCTCAGAATAAGTCAGGGCTCTTTACCACATCAATTAGTGCTGGATCAGATGCGACTGCCTTCCCAAACTCTTGTGCAAGTCCTGAATCAAACCCCTCGGTGTTAGTGAATAGAGTTTTGGAAGAAGCAAACTGTTCAAGTGCCAAATTACCACGCAGAGAAAACCACAAAACCCATGGTTTAAAGCTTAACGAGGTGTCGAAATCCTCTAAATCATGTTGCCCTGTTGCTGAATGTCAGCACGCTGGTGCACAGGCAGCAGAAACAACATTTCCAGATGTCAAATCAGAGGAGACAACAGATTTCTGTGACTCTGGGGAGCAAACAGAGAGGACAGTGGATGATTCTGTGGAAAGTGGGGAGGCCTTAAATGGCACACATATATCTGCTTCTGGCAAGAAACAAGTGACTCCTGATAACACTGTATGTAACACAGAAACAGCATGTGAGGAGGTGCCAAAAGGAGAAAACACAAAGGAAGCAAATGAATTTGAAAGCACA
Organism: Oreochromis niloticus; assembly: GCF_001858045.2. Lineage (NCBI taxonomy): Eukaryota > Metazoa > Chordata > Actinopteri > Cichliformes > Cichlidae > Oreochromis > Oreochromis niloticus. Next base: position 16,922,423 of record NC_031980.2, on the reverse strand, counting down.
GAATGCAAAGGTTCAGAATTGCCAGTAAAACGAGGCATTGCTTCGCTGCCAAAAGACAAAAATGAGGGGAAGTTGCCTGCAGCACTAGAGGACATGGGAGTAACACAGGAACAGGTAGGTGCCATTTGAAAATTTTACTGACTGGATTTTTCCTCACAGTTCTGCTCTTTCAGGACTTAATATGTCTAAGAAGCAATCGACAAAAAAAATATTCTAACAGACAGGCATTAAAAGCCATTATGTTTTTCTACATTTTTTTCCATTTATCATCATCAGTGGTAATTTGGTTCGATGCTGTAATTCTGGCATAGCAGGTGGTAAACCAGCAGGTGGCTGGAAAGACCCCCTGTTTGTAGTTAAAAGGTGTCACTGACTGCAAATACCTGTAAATAAATTCAGAGCTGCTTAATGCTGTCATCTGTAAGCTGACAGTCTCTGGAACTTTCCATAAAAAGTGTTAATTTGCATTTGAACTTCCTGATGATGAATAACCCAGACTTTCTAGGTGACTCAACTGTACCTTCTTTCTAAAATTACATGAAGCTTGTTTGACATTTAAAAACCATTATTTCCCTATGTTACCTTAAAGCTAGAGAATATGTGTGTGGGAGAGAGAAGCTGTGTTTCTGACATTTTGCAACTGTGAAGTTATCAAAAATTTTGTCCTAAATTTAGTGGGAATTTGTGTTCTTTAAATATATTTTTTCTTTTCACACTTTCCCATTCAGATGCCACCATTTTGCTTAAATCCCTTCATACTTCTTATGGGAAATCCACAGTGAAAAGAATAAACTGACTCTCACACAAACTAATGCAATACAGCATGCAAAAGTACACACATTTGCAAGCCTCCACAAGATTTGAGGGATTTTCTTGTGATATCAGCTGCATGCCTGTGCCCTGCTTGCAGCAGCTCCAAAAGGAGATAAGACATTAGATACGAGAGACAAGAGGGTGAAAAAAGGTGTAAATGAAACTGACACCAGGCTTGGAATAATATTTTCAAGACATCTCGATGTTTTCATTATCTGCATAATTATAGCATTTTTAATAGAACAGTCAGTTACAAAGTTCCCAGATTATTACGCAAGCACACTGACCATCTGACCTTGCCATAACTTTCACAGGACTGCAATTCTGTGAAAAACTAAGTACACGCGTAATGTTTTCATATGAATTAAAAGGACAAATAAAACATCCTAGGGCAAGACACTAAATCCAAGTTGTTCTCTGATGCATTCATTGGAGTTTGAATATTAGATAGAGACTTAAGCGTAGAAAAAAGGGCTTGTGTGAATGAGACATGTGCTCAGGTAGAATAGAAAAGCGCTAATTAAGAACCAGTCTATTTACCATGTTAGATTTTTGAAGTTCATCACATAACATTAGAAAAATGACTGAACAAGTATGGCTTGTTTGGAAATGATGCCAGGAGAAATGGCTTGGCTTAAGTTTATAAAGCTGCATCTGAACAAACCACAAGACCTCTGGAACAATGTCCTTTGGACTGATGAGACCAAGAGATGTTTGGCTATAATGCACAGCACCACATACCAGTAGTTATTTGTCAAATAACTCATATCATTTGTCAAGCACTGATGATTTGGGTTTGTCTCACAGCCAAAGGACCTGGGCAACTTGCATTCTTTCAGTCAACCATGAAGTCTTTGGTAAATAAAGGTATTCTAGAGCCAAATATGAGGCCATCTGTCTAACAGCTAAAGCCTGGCCACAATTTCTCTATGCAACAGAACAATGATCGCAAGCACAGCAGCCAATCTACAACAAAAAGACCTAAAGAGAGCTGTGCATAAATGAATGACTGGAAACCTCAGGCAGTGCTGTAAAGGAGAGTGGAGTAGAATTCCTCTGAAATGATGCAAGAGACTGATAAAGTCATACAGAAAACATTTACAACCACTCATTGCTGGTTGTGCACCATTTGATTGAAGAACATTAATGTTAATATAAAAATTTGCCTTTCAGGCAAGCTTGTGTTTGAGTGTAAAAAATTATCTTTTGTTCTAGAAACATAAAACTTGCAGCATGTTTTCATATCATCGTTCAGCTCCACCCTCCTGCCAGCATACACCTTAGTCATGCCCAAGATATTTTAAAAAAGCACCTCCCCGTTTGTAACCTAGCATCCCATGCCTTGTTTTAGTGTTTGTTTTCTTGTCTAGCCAAGCTATAACAAATCATTTATTTCCTAAAAGAAGTTAGAAGGAGAGCATAAAAGGAGCCCTTGTCCCCCAGGGCCGACTGCTTATTTCTCAGGCACATTCTTGTGTTAACTGTACTGACTCACTGGGCTACCGTCAAACGTAATAATATTTAGCACTGGTGGAGCAGGGAGAGAACAGGAAGTTCTGTCATTATGCGCAGACAAACATGTGGGAAGAAGAAAGCTAAAATGTGACACCACCCCTGTCTTCTGTGTCTTCAGCGTCAGATCCCAGAGAGCATGGAGCCTGAGAGGACGGCCCCGGGTTCACCGGCTGATCTGGGTTCTAAAGAGACACCGGGTGGACCGGCAAACTCCGGCAAAGAAAAGCACACCATGCAGGATATTTTTTCTGATATCCAGAATGTGGTGGAAAGAAGTAACATAATAAATGTGAGTATCAACCAGTTTTAATTATAATAATATACTGCATTACTTGTAAAAGTCAGAACGAAGCATTAGGACTGCGGGAATTAAAGTTAAGTGAGCTTTACTGTTTATTGTTTATGTCATAAATCTCATAAATCTGCAGTAGCAAATAATACATAGCAAGATAGTAAAGAAATATAAAATGCATCTATATATTTTTTACTTTTTCTGTTTGATTTTCAGTACAGATGCATGTGTCTAAAAATAGCAAGTGCATGGGACAGTGAGCAGATAAGAAAGGCAGTTTTTTAATTGATGCCTCTGGGTTCCCTTGATGCTACTGACAGGAAGTATCTATGAGATACAATGATTTCCTGTTTGTAGTTAGGAAGTCTAATTGCACACAATATACAGCTGTTGGATTTTGTTTTTTGGCTTCCATCGTCCTAGTTTGAGTGTTTGTTCATGGAAAGCTGAAATAGTTTATAAATTGACAATGATAATTCATCAAAGATCCCTGGTAAAAGTTATAAATGTTATAATAGAGTAAACTAACCAGACTAAACTAGAGCTCTAGGATAATTTATATTGAATGTTTGTATTTGCTGTCTTTACAATATATACACATAGTTAATTGGTTTTCTTGGTTTCACTGCCCTATTTGTTATTACAGCTATGTCCTTTCAGTACATGTTATTTAAACATAATTCTTCAGTCCATTTTTCCTAGCTGTATAAAGTGGTAAACAATTCTGGATTACTTAAATGTAGCTATTTTATATTATTTTTTCACTTACATTACTTTCTGTAGCATAATGTTTATGTGATACGAAGCTTTAGGACTTGATACTTTAGTAATAAATATTTTACATCAGTTTTTTTGTGTCTTTTAACTCTTGTATTGCTCTTTTTTTTAGAGAACACCACATATAGATTTAAATTGGTATCTGAAGTCTTCTCCTGGTGAACAACAGATTCAGTTGGTACGAACTGTTCAAAAGATTCTCGCATGTCGATATCAACCAGCCCAACTCAGTGTCATAGCTATGGCCAAACAACTGGAGGAAGCAAAGGTATACACTCTAATTGTATTTATGTCTTTCTTGCAAGAAGATGCAGATTTGTTAAAATTAAAAAATGCACAAATATCTATGAGTGTCTAATCTGTCTACTGCAGGAGTACCAGCACACTGTGCAGGAACAAGTTGCTACTTTAAAAAACTCAAGTACCTCTAAGGCTTGTGAACCAAGTGCCTTAAACAGTGCTGCAGGCCAATGGAGCGCAGCACTGCTAGATGCTTCTGCCACAGTGCAGGTCAAAGCAGCACAACTGGAGCAGGTCAAACAGTACCACAAACAGATGAAGCTCACCAGAGCTTTTCTGGAGGTTATAGCCGCCGAGAAGGAAAAAACAAGCTTGTGAGTAAACTTGTGAGCTGGATTTTGTGCACTTGACGTTTGATACTGTTAACTAATTGTTGTTTTTTTGTTCTGGATTTCATCAGACACTCTTTGGGAAGCAGTGCACTACAGGCTGAAAAGCTCCAGGTGCTCCTGCAAACAATGGAACAAAAGAAAGCTATGATGGAAGGTTTGCTACGCTTAAGTAGCCAGTTGTCAGTGCACTTGAGTGACGCTGAAAGTTCAGGTGCTCTTCTTGGTCAGCTTGGAAATGTTCAGGAAGAATGGCGGCTTCTAAAAGGAAGTATCAAAAGAGCTCTGAGGCATGCCTCCAACTCCACCTGTCAGTCCTCCCTTCTTTTGAAAGAAGCCGAACAGCTAAAAGCCAAACTTGAAGATCTCCAGAAATCCGACTGTCAAAACCTTGACAGCAAAAGTGACAAACAAGTGGAATTTGTTTGTCTGACCACAGACCTAAAACTGTATAACCAGCTTTACCTACATTTACAGTCCCAGTCAGATGCTCTCAACAATTTTTCTCTAGGTCAGAAGGAGAAAGATGAAATCGAGCATAGTCTTCAGGAATTGGCTTCCTTGCTTGGTGTCACCAAAAAGAAACTTGATTCTTTCACACTTAGCTGTGGTGACAGTTCTCAAACTAAGATCAACAAACAGCTACGAGACTTGATTGTATGGGCTAAGCAGGCAGAAAATCATATCTCTATTGGGAAAAAGTTAGCTCTTTTCCCAGAGGAGGCTGGTATTCAGATTGTCGAAATGAGGAAATTTCAGACTGATATTTTGTCTAGACAGTCCAAGTTGAGAGTACAAGTTGACGAGATGAAAGAGTTAGCCTCTAATATGGAAAATGAAGAAAGTGACCAAGTGTTGAGGACAGTAGAAGACCTTTATGAAGCTATTGCTGACAGTTTGGATCTTGTTCTTGACACCATGGAAAAAGATCTTAAACAGAGAGAGAAACTGTTATGCGAGCTTGCTAGCATGGATGCCTGGTTAGCAGAAACACATGCTAAAAGAAACCTCTGCACTCATGTTGAGAATATTTCAAAAGCGGACCTCAAAAAGCTAGAGAACGACCTGAAAAGTCATGAATTAGCCACAGTGGATATAGAGAGCCAGCTAGAACTGGTGGAAGTGATGTCAGAAAGTTGCAGGAAAATAGCCATAGGGTTGAGTCCAGCAGAGAGCCGCTATCTTGTCAACAGACTTTCAGGCCTTTGGACAGAATTAGATGGATTGCTAGCTCATGAGAAAGCCACCAGCTGGGAATTAAAGGAGCTGATTCATGAGCGCACTACTTCAGATGAAGAGTTATCTTCCATTCAGGCTAGTTTAAAGCAAATTTCTGCTGATCTAGAGCAGCTGAAGATTCCTTTGACCCAAGAAACCCTTTCAGTGATTGCGCAATGGAAACACATACTAATGGAGCATCAATGTCAAATCCAGGAGCTTCAGCATTGCCTGGAGGGCAAGCGAAGCTCCTTTCTGTGTTTTATTGGGGAACTGGAAGACCGGTTCAAAGCTCTTAGCATAAATGCCTTTGAACAAGAAAAATATCTGCACCTAAAGACACAAATGGAGGAATCTAAAGATATTGTCAAAGAGCAAATCCAGAATGCCAAAAACAAAGCACTCGGTGTGGATGAGAGGTTTAGACTATGCCAAACAGTCCTCGTTGAGATTCCTTTAGTCAAAACACAAAGTCAAGAAGCAGCAGATCAATTGGAGGTTATAGCTCAGGAGTTGCACCCATCTGTTCTTCATTCAGAGAGGGAAATGATTCATCATATAGTTGATACTTTGGAGTCTTGGGAGACTCTTGTCACAGATGATATCAAAAACCTAGAAGCTCAGCTCCTGCTAGGTTTACAGTTTGACTCAGAGCTTCCTGCTTATATAGAGCTCTTAGAAAGCACAAGAGTTGAGCTGGAAGGAGCCGAACCAGTCAGTCCAGAAGAAACAGCCATAGATATTGCACTACAACGATACTGGGTCATTTGGCGAAATATGGAGTCTGGGATGCGAGTTTTGGAAAATCTGGGACAGAAAGAAAAAACTGACCTGAGGAACTACAAGGAACTATATTCACTTCGAGATTCAGTCATGCAAGAATGTCACTCGCAGATGGTAAGCTTAAATTATTTATATATTTAATATGTATTTCATATTTTGGGTTCATGTTTGGGTGTTTTCAAAAACTCTTCTTTATTGTGTAACGTCTGTTCAACAGGTCATGCTATCACAAGCTAGAGAATCCTTGAAAGATTATCACTGGGCTGCTCAAGGAGCAATAGGCTTCCTACACAATGCTGAGGCAACATTCTTGTCAGCTCCTGGAGGGTTTTTGGATTGTGCTGAGGAGCAAAGACAGACCCAAGAGGCTTTAGAAGCGCTTGAAAAAGGTTTTCACTCTCATATTTGCCACCTTGTTGAACGGGTACCTCATGAACCCTGCCTTTCCTTCCCAAAGACTGAGCAGCTCCACATCAACATCCTCAGCCAGCTAATGGTTGGAAGAGCCATACTGGAGGCCCAGGCGCAGCTCAGGCTTGAGTCCTTGCAAAGGTACTTGGCTGTTCTCAATTTCTAAATGTACATCTCTATACCTTTGAGTCTTATGTATTTTCTTCACATTTCTTGTTCTCATAGGTGTGAACTGAGACAACAAAGTCACAAAAAGTGCCACGAAGACATTTGTCAACATCTTTCACAGTTTAAGGAAAAGCTTTCAGAATGTGCTGCAGAACATGTGACATCATATGACAAATGTGTTGCCCAACAAAGAAGAGCTCAGGTAGGTTAGATTCAGCTTTATGTCATTATGTCTACGTATTGGATCTGTTTGAACCTGGCATTTCATCTCTTTGACAGCTTAGAATTGTTAACCGTTTAGCCATGCTTGCAAAAATGCTTTAAGAATGACAGTGCTAGTCTAGCTGACTTTGGCTGCTTAAAATATTTCATTATCTGTTTGACTTTCATGACATTTTAAATTTTAACTTTATGTCATTACATTTTAAAGCTTCTGATGGAAGATCTTCTCGGTCTTGCTGGGAGGATAGACGACCTGAGAGCTGTTTGTCCAATGCAGGGTTGTGGGGTTGGAAAGGATGGTGAGGTTGGTGCCCTCTGGAGGCACTGGTTATCATTACATCGTGATGTTGGCCTCCTGATGGCACGCACAGAGCAGAGAGGAGAGGAGTGGAAAGACATTACTACAAGCGTGAGTTTAGATCTTAATAAACCCTTTCTTACATTTAAAAAGAAACAAATAAATGCCAAATGAAAATTGAATTAATATTTTTTACCTCTTTTGAAACTTTTGCTTTTCACTAACCAGAACTTAGTATGTCAAGTGACTTTTACTGTTTTCTGAGATTAAAAAGACAGAGAAAGGTGATCCATAGATATTGATGCTTCAATTCGATTTTCTTTAGATGGAGCAGTGCTGCAGCTTTTTAGCCAGACTTCAGGCGGAGGTTCGAGACCCCACCACTGTGAACTTCACTCGAGAGGATCCACAGGAGCTTCTCGCCCTGGCTGAGATCCATCAGACAGGTTTGGAGCAGGAGCAGCAGGACCTGGCCTCCCTGGAGCATCGACTGGAGCACGCCCTGAGCTTATCAAGTTCCCTGGATTCCATCACCCCAGGGCCTATAGGCAAAACGCTGGTGAAGATCCAAGATAATGTCAGGAGGTGGGATTTCTTTAATATACATTTAAAAAGTGATTATTTATTTATGTCGAGTATGCTGAGAAGATACTTTTTTCCCCACAGCTTAAAAGAACGAAACCTGCTGGTTGTAGCTGCAGCCCAGGCTGAGGAGAGAGAAAGACAACAAGTTCAAGGAGAGATGGGAGAGATTCAGAAACACGTGTTTCTCATTCTTCCGGCACTGGAAGCATGTTTGAATCCAAGCGAAAGACAGGTGGGCTTCGTCTTTTAATGTCTTATAACCTTGGAAACTTGGTATTTGAGATTTTATAGATAGTGATATTAAAAAACAACAATAATATGGCTTCTTATATGCATGTAATAACAAGTAATTACCTTTAAGTGTTTAACATGTCCAACTTTATTATCGCCATTATTCATAAATGATGAAATATTACTTTCTTATGAGTGTTTGATTTGAAGTTGCTCACATTATAGTGAGAAATACAAGCTATATAACAGTCAAGTTGCAAATCACAGAATTTAAACTGGTTTTTCAAGTACTAATCTGTCCAGCTGGTCTCATTTGTAAAAAATCAGGGGTGCAGTAGAGTAGAGGGAGTAGAGTATTAAATGTCTGACCCACACTCCCAGTCTCTGTCTGATTCCTGTATTTTTTGTCCTTTCCACACTGACAGGAGCTCAGAAAGGAGTTGTCCTCCCAGAAGACCAAGCTTAAGTGCATCACGGACAGTGTGCAGAGCCGATACACAGAGGTTCCTGTGGATATAGGCAAGCAAATACAGGATCTCCAGGTGTCTCTGCAGAGCGCAGAAGAGAAGGTGACAAGAAAAATGATTTCAAACTGTTGAGATTTGTTGCTGACAGATAAATGATCTCAAGCTAAAATCCGCTGATGCAAATGTCTTTGTGTGCGTGTCACACAGCTCATAGAGAACAGCCTCGTTAAGAAACTGGCTAGCAGAGTGCTGGAGTTGGGTTCTGGCATGGAGAAGGTGAAAGCATTACTGGAGCAGAGAAGTCCAACAGTCAGTGAAGCTCAGAATGTCCTGAAGGTGTGTGTATTCCTTGTTTTCTGTTCGCTTGTGCGTCCACGTATGAAAAATAAATAAACCCACTGTTTAATTATTTCTTGTTAACAACTTTTTAAACTTTCTGTATTTTCAGTGCTGACTGTTTGTGTGTCCATCTGTCAGTGAGATTATGCAAAAGCTTCTCAGCTGAAATTATTCAAATTAGTGCAGAGGCAAAGAAAGAACAGAAAGTGATCTCGCTCACTTTCATTTATAGTGTTTTTGTAGGTTCACAGTCATCCAGGTCAGTAGTAGTAGTCTGAAAAAAAAGCCAACCATACTTCTTAAAATTTATAAAGATGCATCACCTCTCACTCACAAAAAGGTGGAGTGTGGAAAAAAAAAAAAGTGGATCATTACCACTGTGAGACCTTCCCCCACCCTTTTTTGTGACCTGTTGTGAGTGGGTGGGGAAGCATCTGGGAAGGGATCTAAGGATTGCATTGCATCTCTGTTCAGTGATAGTCGTTCCTTTACTCCTCTTTCAAACTATCTGTCTTTGGCATCCTCGAAACAGTGACCTTTACCCATTCAGTGCAGTTGTAGAGCTGGGTCTTCTCTTTTTGAAGTGCCTCTTCTGTGTTGTGCCATATATTTGTGCAGTAGCTGTTTTGGTTTCTCCTATAATATAGGAGTATATTAAACTTAAACTTAAACGCCTGTAACTTTATATTATAAAGTTACAGGCGCTCCTCACTGTACTGCACAACATACACTATGTTGTTTAGCTTGCGTTTGGGAGTTTTGTTGTTGCGATGAACCTGATGAACCAGTCTTTTACTGTGAAATTCAACTTTTAATTCACAGCTCTCCAAGTTTCCCTTTAATTTGCCTTTTAAATAATCTTTTACAGAATTTCCCACTGCATTATTTATCTTTACGTATACAGTATGCTATAATTTGAATAACTATTTAACTTCAGATCTCATTTGAAAAGTTGCAAGTTGCATAGCTGACTAAGATAAAGTCAGATTTTCTTCAACTTCCAGGCACTTTGAGTGACCTCCACTAGCTGTTTGTCAATTTGCAGTATGTTTTATTCAAGCCAAATGAAACAGCTACAGATTCCTAAGAACTAATGCTAATCCACATTACTGTCTTGTTCTTCAGCATCTGTGGGATGAGCTGGATGCCTGGCACAGCAGCTTGATGCTCCTGGAGAGCGAGGTGCAGGATCTTGCAGAAGAGCAGCCGGATCAAGCCCAGCTTCTTATTGACCAGCTCACACAACCCCAGCAGCTCTACCAAGATGCAGCACAGATGGTTGAGCAGCGTACAACCTTTCTCAGCAAGGTTTAGTGCCACTACTATTACTGCTCACCAATATAAATATATTAAATATAAATAATTTGTAGGCTACATATGCTTAATTTATTTTAGCTTACCACTCCATTTGACTGAATGCTTCCTCTGTACATTTTCCATATATCGTCCTTTATGTTAGATCCCAAAGTGTCTTCAGGAGTTAGAAGATATTCTGCACAGCGCCACCCGCTGGTTAGGTGAGGCCCAGTCATGGCTCAGTGCTCCCTGCTCATTCACAACAGCAAAAAGCCTCCAGAACCATGCAAAGTCCCTGCAGGTCAGTGAAGAAGCATGCTAACTTCATTCTTTTGTTTATATCTGTTTTATGTAATCTTCATGTCTTTATAGTCTCATTTTTTCCTACTTATATCCATAGATTGTATTGACCTTTAATCTTTAAACTTGCCCTCCAGTAAACCTCTGTATTTAACACCTGTATTAAAATGTATCCCCATTCCATGGTTCACAAACAATAATATAGTGTACTATGGTAAAATAATATAGTATATATTTCTTATATGTTATTTCTCAAAATTAACTTTACAAAATGCTTCACAATGGCAATGAAACAGCACATACAAGTCATAAAATATCAGCAGACCAAAATTTAAAAAAGTTAAATCTGTCCGGTGTATAAAATCCAACACAGTCACATAACATTAAAATCAAATAAAAGTAGAAACTTTACAGTCTACTGTCTTTATTAGGTTAAAGGTGTGGGAAACAACTTTAATTTGACTTTGACATTGGATAAACTGAAGTGCTGTACCAAGGTCAAGTTCAGGATAAATAAGGATCATGCAAAGCTACCCTAGTAGAGTCCAAGGATAAACATTTTGATCTAAAAAACAAAACACTACAAACACTAAATTAAAGTTCTGATCTACAGCTGGTCCTGGATGACTCTGAGATGATCAGGGGGAACCTGCAGGATTTCAGGTTGGTGCTGGCTGAAATCTCTGCGGTGTGTGACATCAGTGCCCAGGAGGAGAGGCTGGAGCAAAACGACCAACAGGTCCTCAAAATGCAAGGCAGCATCCTCGGGCCACTGGAGCAGCTCCTGCAGGCTGTTGTAGTAAGAATGTTAACGCTTCAGACTTTTGGATTGTTAGTGATCTCAAATGCTCCAGTTTGGGGCACATTGAGCGGAATTTCTGTACTTGCATTGTAGCCAGATTTTTGAAGATTGCAAGCATTTACAGTACAGACAGCAGAAAGTGTCATAAACATTAGTTATACTGGTGGGCATATACAACCGTTTTCATACAAAGCTAAATGTCTAAGACAATTTTCATTTCAGGTGGTGGAGGACATGGAAGCTGAACTTAAGACTGTGGAGAAAAATGTGCTGAAAATCAGAGCGATTTTATCCTCCATGGACGACTCCAACATATCCCTGACAGAACATCTGCACAACAGACAGGTACAGCAATGCAATTAGTTAGTGATTTATTTGTTTTTTAAATAGTTTAGTGTGGTAGTAGTAGTACCGGTATAATAATAGTAATATTACTGTTATTACTACAGTGAATGGCACTGAGAGCAATTTACAAGGGAGTAAATTTATTGAAATACAACATAAAAGATGACATCGGCGTAATTAAAACACTTGTATTTACATTGCTCAATGTTCCTGGATCAACTCATTTAAAGGGATGTGTGTCTGATTTAACCATCTTCTGAAAATTGGTTCATTTGTATGAAGCACAGTTAATAAAAGCAGTTTGTCCACTTTTTGCAGTACTCCCATGATTTTTGAAGACCAAATAGACCTACTGCAGTATCTGGTTATAAAAACATGTAGGACAACCAGGAGATTTCTCAATAAGAAGTTTAGAAACAAATAAAATGCAGTGCATTTCTTTCAAACTTAACAAGAAACATATAAATATGTATACAGTGAAATATAAAGCAGTTTAAGCTACAAATGTTTGTAAATGTAAAGAAGTGGCAGTGGCATAGATGAATGCTTAAACCTATTCTGCTGTCTCTCTCTCTCTGTCTCTCTCATATATATATGGGGAAAATGTCAGACTAACAGTTTACACGTGTTTCAGGTGATCCAAGCTAATTTGTGCTCAATGCGGAGGATGTTAGAAGATCTAGAAAAATGCAAAGGAGAGCTTCACATCCCACAAAGAGCAGAAGAAAGCCTTCAAGTCTACTCCAAAGCCAGGCTGCTCCTGCAGTCACTCGAGGAGCTGGAACATCTCACCGAGCAACAAGCCTCTCTGCTTGAGGTACAGCATGTCTGAATCCTAGCACACAGGCAAAGTAAAGATTTTGTTCTGTTATAAAAGAAAAAAATGGTGCGACAAAAGGTGCTTATGATGCTTACTTTGCTGATATACTTTCATGTTGCACTATGAAGCAACACTCATTCTTGTCTCCAACTGGATCCTTGTTCCAACACAGTGGATTTGTTTTTTATGAGCCTCTGTCGCCTCTGCCATTCTTTCTTAAATGTTCTCGTCTCTTTGACTAACCTAGAACAAGATAAGAGAAGAGGAAGAAACAAGTGCGATTCTTGCAATCACAACAGGCTCTCATACTCCTGAACAGATGCAACAGCTGGACACACATCTAGTCCAGGTAACATTTAGCCGACCAGCTAAATAACTAAACCAGCTAAACAAATCAAATAACACTTGTGTGGTCTTTGCTCTTTGCAGTCGTGATTGAAGTAAACCAATTACACATTTCTTCTAATCATTTTGTGCTTGCAGCTCTCAGCAGCTTTTGATCAAATTATTTTGGGAGAGGAAAAACAAATCACAGCGTACAAGATTTCTTCTTGCTGCCAAATTTTAAAAGTGTTCTTTGAGCTCAGAAAGCCGGTAGAACTGGTGAATCATTCAAGTGCAGTGACTATCCCCCATTCACTCCCTTCACTCTGTTATCTGGGATTAGATGAGCCTTGCTGTTAGAGTCCTGTGTGAGAAAAAAATAATTATACTGAGCTGTTCATCAGGCTCAAGAAGTCCGAAAATCTTTGTTTTGGGGGGAATTTCACTATTGTACTACAGTATTAAAAAGCTGCATAACGGTGTTTTGAGAGTCAATTAAAGAGGTCTAACCTTATCTAAAAAGAAAATTATATTTGAAAAGTTGCAGATAAAACTCAAAAAATAGAATGAAAGTGCAGGAGGAATGAAATGGTGACTGCTGCTAATAAAAACTTTAAGTTCAATATTTACTGATATTGTTTTTAGATAAAGAAGAGTGATGAGAGTCGATAGAAAAGCAGGTTTTTCTTCCAGTTTTCCTTTAAATCACAAATTTGATCATATATCCACCCTTATCACCGAAAGCAGGGGGCTTTTGAGGTGTCTAACTCAGAGGAAGAGGAGGATGAGGATGACGAGAGTTGTCACTCGTCATCCTCTGACACACTAACAAGCAGTATTCCAGAGGTAAATCAGATGTAATTACATCACATGAGAGCATGTCTCTGGGTACCTCTGTCTTTTTGGTTTCATTCCACAATTTCACATTCATTATTTAAGCTCACTGACAGAATTTCAAGTAACACACCCACAGCAGTAGAACGTGTAAGACTTAGCAAATATTTTCTAAAAATGCACAGGATTTTATGTGCGTTGGAATGAAACTCTGAATGTCTTGGGCTTCATCTACTCTAATTATTCCTTCTTTATTTGTTCCTTGTGGTCAATCCATCACATCATATCATCAAATTAAAAACAAAAAAAACCTGACCATCACAGATTTTCCTGAAAAAAATTCCATAATCATTCTTAATTTTTTAATATAACATCCACATCCTTGCTGTACTTTTTTCTCGGAAAAGAAAGTATTTGAAGGGATAAAAGTAAGAAAACTACTTGAGCTAGGTTCAAAATTTTAAAAGATGCTATGGCTATATGAATATTGACCATGAAGGGTGTAGCTACTTTCTCCCATATTCTTATGCCTGGTTTGAGGTCATCTTAATCACTTTTACATGCCCATATTCCTTAAGTTTCTGCCATGTGAATATCTGATTAGATATTTGTGTTACTGAACTGTGAACAACAGCTCTTTATCTGTAAAAACATTGGCTCTGATTTGGACTCTTTTAAAGGATATTATATGTCTTGTATATTAAAGTGTGGTTTCCACAGGTCTCCACATCTGTTGTCAGAGATCATTCATCTAAATAGTGATTTCAGGCATCCATCCTTCTACATGTAAACCTGAGCTTCACTCCTGCGAGCCACACTGCCAGATTCTTTTAGCCTAAATAAATTGAAGGATGTAGCTCAAGTAGTTTTCTACATAATGGAATTTTAAGATGGACCCTCAGAGATGATGCTAAAAAACATCTAAAAACACTCCCACCATCTCTCTTTGAATTGCTTCATTTTGACAAAAGAAATAATGACAGCAGGGACCTGAAATTTTGCAGAATTCCTATTAAAAAGTATATCTTTTCCCTGAAATTTGTTCAGGTGAATCTGAGATGATCAGGTGGTAGGTATTTGGTGAACTGACATGGAATGACCCCTCGATGTAATTCTATTCACAATTTCTAGCACTAATACTTTTATCTTTTTCCTGTGCTGTGGAAGAAATCAGGAGATTTTTGCATGCTCTTAATGAGCTGTGTGAGGCAGGTCATTGTGTTTGCTGATAACCCCACTCTGTCGCTGTCAGAAGCAGCTGCTCCTCAGAAACCTTTCCTTTCATACACCCTCAGGATGAGAATAGCATGCGTAATTTATATGTGTTTGTGCAAGGATTTGGTTCGCATTTGTATATTCATACAACCAATATGTTAGGACCCTGAGGACACGCTCAAGCTTTCAGAAGTGCAAAGGGAGGATATGGCAGAACATAAGCCACCATCACATATGAAGGTAAATAATCAGTTTCATTTTGGATATATATTTAAGAGTAATGCTTTTTCTTTCAATAATATGCTCTGTTTATAAACATTTTCATAAGAATTTTTTTTTAAACTAATCTTAATATACCTACCATAAGTTGTAGTTATTTCTAGTATCATCTTTCATTTGTCTTTCAGGACCTGCTTCATCAGTCTTCTACTGAATGTGCAGAAAAGCCTGAGTTAGATATCAACTTTGAAGCCAAACAAGCTGAGGCTGGAATAATAACACCTGACGCTAAAGCTGATTTTGATGAAGCACTTAGTCCTGAATCTGTGACCGCTCAGTCACTAAACACTGCAGCTGTCCCTGCAGCAGAAGGCCAGCTTAAAGCTGCTGCTGTGGACCAGCGTGATTTACCGAAACACGAAGCCTTTGATGCTGACCCTCGCACAAACACCCCTCAGGCAGCAGCTGGAGCGGAAGATACAAGGCTGATTCCTTCAAGACCGATAACTCCGTTTGCTGCTGGAAGAGCATCAGATGAGCTGATAGAGGAGGAGAATCTGTCGCTGTCCACAGCTCCCAATTCAGATCTGGTAATTTGTCTGAAAATTCAAAGAGATGTCAATCAAAGTTATTTAAGCCTTAGTAAATGGTTTCATGGACATTTAATTTTAATATATATATATATATATATATATGTGTATATATATATATATATATATATATATATATATATATATATATATATATATATATATATATATATATATATATATATATATATATATATATATATATATATATATATATACACATATATATATATATATATATATATATATACACATATATATATATATATATATATATATATATATACACATATATATATATATATATATATATATATATACACATATATATATATATATATATATATATATATACACATATATCTTAATTGGAGTAATAACTCAAAGTCAACTTTGACATTGGGCGCTAACTCATGTCCCCCAAGATCCATTGTTGTGAAGTTTCGAGACCTTCTATAAAAAATTGTGGCTAATAAAAAGTTTTTACTTTTACATTTGGTGTGACCTTGACCAACACACAACATTTGAAAGGATCTCTTGCAAACTGTGGACACTAGACTGCTTACAAATAGACAGGCAAACAAACAAAGGGGGCCGATTACATACTTTCTCCCTTTTGGCAGGGAGGGGAGTGATAACCAAGTTTGCAGAATTAGTATTTAAAGTACCAGATGAATAACTTTTTTTGTTTGTTTGAACAGGATGTTTTTGATAGACTGAGGGAGCAAACTGAAGTCAGCGCCAGATGTTTGTTGGGAGGATCCCAGCAACCCCAGCAGTTTTCTGTTGAGCCAATCAGGTAAAAGTTCCAGTCGTAGTATTTCAATTTTGGACCTCCTCTTTACACAGCATATCATAGGCTCATAAAATTTTTGTGGTCCCTAGTTTGCCTGGACATGAAAATGTTAACCCCAAGCGCCAAAGGTGGAGTCACCTTCATTCCCAGATTTCTGAAAAAATAACCACTTTAAAAAAAGTTAAGGAGGACCATCAGAGCCAGAACAGAGAAGATGCAGAGAACAGACAAAAGGTAAGAAAACAGGAAAATAATCATGCCGTGCTTGAATCTGTAGTATTCAGTCAGACTGCATGATGTACATGAGGTGTGAGGTGATAGAAGTTATTTCTAAAATGTGGATGTCACCAACATAGCCATTACATCTGTTACCGGGGCAACCAGGTTACAAGGTTCGCCAATCCTTTCATCCTGTCCTCCGTGCCGAAACTCATTTTGTTTTCGTATCTGTGAACCTGCTTGTCTTCCACAATGAAAAAGGACCCACGACAAGCAAAAGAATATCATTATGAGTGTTCCCATTGCTACTAAAATACCCGATTTTGTTTTGCTGGAAGCAAAATCATGGATCTGATATTAATGAATATGAAAGGATCAAGCAGGGGACCTAACTCCTGCCCCTGCTCAGTTACACCCTTGTTGCATTCTGTCTTTTTCCTTCACCCGCTGTTAAACCTTAAGTTCAGTTTTCTCTTTGTGTATAGGTTCCAGATGAGGCATCGAGGTCAATTGGATCTACTTGTGCAGCTCTTCAGCACACACAGGAGGCCATCACTATGCTAAGAAAAATAGTATGTATAATAGAAAGAGACCTTTTAAGTGCGTTCCTGCTGAAAGTATATTGATCTAGATACACAGGTAGTACACTCTCTCACAAATAACTGACTAACATGGATGACTGAGGCTCAATGAAATAATCAGATGTATTTCTGAAAAGTACTTCAAGCACATGAAGGCACAAAGATGGATTTTTTTTTAATAGGGCTACAAAATAAGCGAGTACCAAAAGGCTTCACGGGCTATTTCCTTGCAGCTTTGTCTTTACAATCATAAAACACCATTTTTAAGGACAGTTCTTTTCATATCAATGTATTTAAAGTTTTTCATGTCATTCTAGTCAAAATCAAATCAGGTAACATGCTAGACACAATTTGTCCAGTTTTTCATCTCAGTACGGAATATAAGATCTACTAACTCTGTTTATACATTAGTATCAACAGGTTGTGATGTAGGAATAACATAGTAGTAAACGGTAAACATCATCAAATTAAGAAGAATGAGCCAAAATATTCAGAGAATCTGACCTTTAAAAAACTGTGGTAAGTTAAATTGATGATTGTGCTTTACATTTCCCAGGTGAGCTCCACCGATGGTTCTCATCCAGGTGTGAAGGAGGAGTTTTACGAGGCTATACGGCAGGTCCTCCTCTGCCTCGACTCTTTGACTGACCTTCTGTTGACTTGTGGTGGCATGGGTGAAGATGAACCTCAGCTGAGGCTGCTGCAGCACGAGGTGACTGAGAATAATGTTTCTCATTGCCACTTTATTAGGTACACTTTCCTGGTTAGTTAGTTCCCTTTTGCCATCAGAGTTGCCTTTATTCTTCACATATCTGCTCACATAGCTGCTGCACACGTACTTCACATCCACAATGTATGATCCCACATGGATTCAGAGCTGATGACTGTGACATTTGAGGGTAGCGAACTCATAGTCATGTTCAAGAAACTAGTCTGAGATGATTTGAGCTTTGCGGCATGGCACGTTATCCCGCTGGTATCTACCATCATAGATCGGTATATTGCAGTCATAAAGGGATGGACATGGTCAGCAGCAAAATCTGCATACCTTGGGTGTAACAAGTGGTTATGTGAGCTACTGTTGCTTTCCTATTCCTATCTATTAAAGCAGTCTAGCCATTCTCCTCTGATGTCTGGCATCAACAAGGTATTTTCGTCCGCAGAACTTTTTCCCTGAATGTTCTCGTTAAACCCTAAAGATAGTTGTGTGGGAAAAACCCAGTAGATTAGCAGTTTCTGAAATTTTTAAATCAGCCTGTCTGCCACCACAACCATGCCACATTCTTCCCAGTTCTGATTGCCTACATGGCTAAGTGCATTGAACCATTGTTATGTTATTGGCTGATTATTTGCTTTCCTGAGCATTTGAATACATGTACCAAGTGGCTAGGGCTGCCACAAACGATTATTTTGATAGTCGACTAGTCACCGATTATTTTTGCGATTAGTCGACTAATCGGATCATGCATCCATTGGACGTACAGCTATTTTGCACCAGCAGCATCTGCTCTTATATAACATTAGCTTACAGTTTTAAGTGTTTAGGGTATGTGCTAACTAAAAATAAAGACAAGATGATAGTTTATTCAATTTAATGAGATTTACAGATTGTTTCGGTAAAGTTTAATAAACTCCTTGCTATCTAAAATATAACGGGACACCGGAGTATATTCTTGAACATCTCACACTTCTGATAATCAGTTGTCTGCTTGACGTTTATTCAGTCGTGTATAAACTATAACTTTAATCTCAGCCAAACCGATTTACTCAGGAACAAATAAAATGCTAAAAAAAAGGCCAAACAATAACATTTTTAAGTTATCTAACTGACTTCTATATGTTTAACCTGAGTAGCGAAAGACGGTGGTGCGTTTGAAAACGATTTGCCGGGAGTCCGGTGTTCTCACGGGCTCTAGTGAGCCTTGCCCCCGGCTAGCTATCGAGCTAGTGGGTAACAGACGTCTCCGAAAACGTCGGAGCGCTTTTGAAAATATGCAGTGTCTTGATAAACTGAGCAGATATTTGAGGTTTACACAGCTACATTCTCGCCTGAAAATATGTTAAACGTTTATTTTGTGACCCAGAAAGATTAATAAGAGTAATATTAAAACTAACTAGCTGCCGCCATTGTTGAAAACTGAGCAGGGCCGCGCTATGAATTCTGGGACACTGCTTCTTCTTCTTCTTCGGAGTGTAACGGCAGCTGGCATCCTTGTACATGCAGTGCTGCCATCTTCTGTTTCAGTCCGTTATTACACTCTTAAATCCTACTACTTATTCCTGCGTCTTTTGTGATCTTACAAAGCTTCAAACGACGCGTCGACTATTAAATCAGTCGTCGACGATTTTGATAGTCGACGTAATCGTGAGTAGTCGACTAATCGTGGCACCCCTACAAGTGGTCAATGAATCTATCCATTATGATTATATCTTTTTTTGTCTCTCTGTAAAATTGAATGTCAGGGTTGAATTTTTCCTTTCAGTTTGTCCCCTTTTTGTGTTTTTGTGTGCAGTGTATATCAGCTGAGCTGGGGACCCTCTCTGAACTGATGAGTAAAGTAACGTCAGAGACCAGGCCTCAACTTTCAAAGGAAGAACCAGATGCTTGCAGCTGTTTGACCTGCCTTCAGGATTGTCTTCATACGGCCCAGCTGGTCTTGACCTCCTCCCACAATCAGCTTATTGAAGATCCAGGCCTTAAGGACCCTTGCAAGGTTTGAAATAAATTAGAGCTCATTGTCGACCCTTTCCCATCCTTTCCCAGGACTAGATCAAATATGCAATTTTTTCCTGCAGCGAAGCCCAAATTCTACAGTAACGCTCAGAAACAACAGACTCTGTGAATAGTACATGTTTTACATGTCTGTGGTTGTGCAGAAACTGTGTGTCACTAAAACTGCAGGGCTTTGACGTGTTTTAGTAACACTGTAACTGAATATTCAGAATATTTTCAAGTATTTTTAAATGTCAGTAAAATCACTCCTACTCTAAGTACTATAATCATCATACAGTTTTTGAGGTAGTTTCTATTTTGTGGTGCTTTATGCTTGTAATTTGATTAATTTCCACCATACAGGCTTAGATTTTACACACCAAGCATTCATTACTAACAGCAAGCTTCGAGCGTCAAGCTGTTTGCATGTAAAGTATGTGATGCAGTCATTTTGAGTTGGTGAAGAACCTCAGTACTTCTTCCAGCACTTAAGCTAACATATTATTTGTGTCTTTCAATAGAAAATCTCCACCAATCAGCTGTGTCTTCTGGACCAGTTTGAACTTGGACAGAGTCAAGTCTTTCCAAATCTAAAGGATGGTCCCAGTTTGGAGGTAACCACTGCAGCACAGCTTTGCTTTGCATGATTAATAGCACTACTGTTACAATACTAGAGAAGGCCTAATTAAAATGCTATTAATATAACAGCAGTTATTCAGACATATTAATGCTTACTGGGTTTATATGGATGCCATAGTTAACTGATTACATTTCACTGCCTTAGTAGTTGCTACTGATGTAGGATCTGTATTTTAAAAGTTAATGGTATTCTCCTTAAATTCTGCTGCTCATCTGTATCTCTGCAGTGTGTGCTGGGCAGACATCTGAGGGAAAGTCCAGGGGAAAAGGCCAAGATGCAACACAGTTCTAGGTCCTTGCTTCAGGGGATAACTCGGCTCCTGGAACTGGGTGAAGAATGCATAAGAGAGAGAAAGATGAGCCAGGTTCACAGCTGCAGCAAACTTCAAGCTGTTCTCTGCAGACACAAGGTATCTCACTTTCAGGAAGTTCTTCAAAACACAGACAAAGAGCAGATTTAAGTTTGGTACAGTACTTCAAGAATATGAAGCAAACTCCTGGTTTTTAAAGAGTCTCATGTTGCAAGCACAACCTCCACTAATTAATCATTAGACACCCGAGTATTTAGACCTCAATCACATCCAGTTTGTTGCCACATTTATTTAATTGATCATCGCTTTGCTCGTCTCTTGGTGATATAGAATCTCCTGCAGGTCCTCAGGTCCCAGATGGCTTTTGTTCAGTATCTATCCCAACATGAGCCAGAAGCACTCAAGTGTCAAGAGGATGAACGGGTACACCTGGAAGCCAGGGCCAAATCACTGCAGCAACAGGCTCTGGAACAGGAAGTGGCTTCTCAAAGGAGACTTCAGGTATGTAGCCCATATTTGCTGAAGGCAAATATGAATTTATACATTCACAAATGTGCACTTCTGTTTCATTTTTCCTAGAAAAACATGCATTCATAGATACAATTTCAAAGTAGGTGTATGGGTTTATATTTGGCTCTGCTCTAGGAGTGGACCCGTTGGGAGGATAATTGTGGTCGATTGGGGAGAGTGCTGGATGAGTCTGAAGCCTTCATCAGCAGATGGGAGCCAGAGGGAGATGATGATGAGGAGGAGTTAGTGCAGCACAGACTAGATGCCTGCCAGGTACATCCTGTCACACTTCACATAATTTGTTCTCACTTCTCTAAGTCAGAGTTGTTTTGTTACTTTTTTCTTTCTCCTTAGCTTAATCTGTTGAACATCATTTAAACACAGGTCCTCTCAAGTGTGTCAGTAGGAGCTAGTTTTGTCATTTTAGTTTGACAGGTTTATTTTCATTATTCGTACAGAAATCAGTTCATATTAACATAAAAGGTTTCTTTTTTATAATGTTTTAAAGACAGAAAGAGAAGAAAGTGCTTCTTTTAATAAGAATCCTGGGCTCTAGTCTCCTGTATTTTCCAGAAAGCCCCTCAATAAACTACAAAGATGGTTAGTTGAACATTATGTCGAGTTATATTGTTTCATGATTAGGTAAGGCAGCAAGAGGACAGGACTCTCCAGTTTACACTCAGAATTAATTTAAACTAAAAGCTGACAGCAACCATCGATCTATTTAGGATTTTATATCTCAGTTAGTACTGCATATTTCACCACAGACTAATGACTAAAGTGATAGCTTTGTACCGTCAGCTGCCTCTGTGCATCATGACTCGAAATCACTGTGATTAAAATACATCCCCAAATAAATTAAACGTAAACAGAATAATGAGCTTCTTTAGGATTTGTGAGAGCTCTTTTCTTCGCCGCAGTCACATCGTAATGAGTAATGTGTGTATGTGACACAGAGTGAGGATCCAAGGTACTTGAGTCAATCTGGGATAAAGGAAAGAATGGTGCTAAAATACTGGTGGAAAAATTGGAAAATAGAAGCTAACAGTGACAGTAATGAAGAGTGAACTGAGAAATAAAGAGAGCTGCAACCATAGTGAAGGCTTAGGCGGTATTTTGCTTTATTGGCACTGAGAATGAGGGATGATCTTTTTTCCTGCATTCTTCTAAGTTTTTTCTTTCCCCCTTTTAGCTTTTTTTGCATCTGCTATTAACTTGTTGATTTTCTGTCCTCCACCTCTTTCACGTATCATTTTTGCACGTCAGACTTTTAAAGTGTCTCTTTGAGCATTAGATCGAGTTTCCAGATATTCTAAGCATAGGCACTGATAAGTCTCCTTGTCACTCAGCAAACATTGGTCCAGCTGGATGACAACAAAGCCACTTTAGGAGTGATTCTGGATCAGGGTAAGGTGCTGCAGGCAGAGGCCCTGCTTGCTGCCTCAACCCATCAGGCAGGCGGCGCTCTGGAGCTGCGATGGAGGAGTGCCTACAGGCGAACAGAGAAAGAGATTCAGCGCTGCAGAGACATCCAGGACACCCAAATCAGGTGATCCAGGCTCACTGCGATCTTTATTATCTACCGGCTAAAGTTTAAATTGTTGCCTGCACAGAATGAAAAATGTTACTGATTTTTTTTCTTCATTTGTTCATTGTTCAAATATCTGCCAAACGTCCTCTTTCTACCCAGCATGAGCTTTTTAAAGAGGTTGTTAAAAAGAACTTTTAGAAAGAACAAGATGTTCTTTCACAACCTTTCAGTCTTACTATGTGAAAAAGTGCCTCCCAATCAGCTGTCTTTAGTCTTCTATTGATTTGTGTGTAAGCTAAAGTACAATGAAGTTTATAGGACTGGTATAACCTGATGGCCTTGTGTAAAATGTTTAGATTAGAGATATTGTGTGTGTTTCTTTGGCCTTTCCACAGTGAGTCACTGTTCCATCATTTGATTGTGAAGTTAACCACTAATTACTGTTAGTCAATTGTTTGTCAGTGGATTTACAAAAGTTGCCATGGCGATTTTTAATAAAAATATTAAAAGCACTTTAACTAGCAACCTGCCAAAAATGATCTGGAATATATAAACTTTGTAGTATGCTGTATGGGAGCATCCTGAAATCCATGCAGGGTGTGAAACTCTAAAAAGATGAATATCTGAGTGACTTATGTTCTTACCACAGACTGAATAGAACATTTTGTGGATTCATGTTGTTAGGTTTTTTTTTAAATTATGCCCAGAAATGTTGCCTGGGATCTTAGTCAGTAAAAAGTGAAGCACGGACCACACAAAACGTGCCAAATGAAAAACAGACATGTGGGAAGAATTACTACATGAATTCCTACGGCAACAATTCAATAATCTGTTGTACAGAAAGTTCCATAAGTGAAAGTTCCATATTCTCGTTGAATGTATTCTACAGTCCAGACATCAGAAAAAAAACACTCATCTACAAGCCCTATTTATCACTAGTGGACCCAAGCCCAAGTCCTTACCTCACTCTGTATGAAGGTACAGTCATGTTCTGCCCCGCTGGTTGAGCTATGTGCTTTTTCATCCTCCCCACAGATTCCACACCAACTTTGACTTGGTCAGGGAATGGCTGGCTGGTGCCAACAAACACCTGAAGACTTTGTCAGGTCTGGTAGATCTCTCTGACCTGAGTCAGGAGTGTGTTCAAAGCAATCTCATCAAGCTGCTGGTAAGGCTTTTCTGTGTTCTCATCAAATAGCCTTTGACTAAAAAAGAAACATAACAGCCCAGTCAAAGAATCGCTGCAGTCTACCCCTAACATCCTAACATCTATCTTTTTCTTACTAGTTTACTTTTAAATGAAATGATTCCTCATCGTTCTTGTGGTTTAAGTCTTTTTCAAGCACTTCGTAGCATGCATTTGTAAAATGTTACAGAACGCTACAATCTTTGCTATACAAGGTTGATATAAGCTGAAAGTGTACAGGATCCACCATCATTCATCAGATACCATCTTTATTGCATTCTGTGACATGATCATGAAGAAATTAATACAAATTTGCTTCCTTACATGACATAATATTTAAACCTGTCACCAGCTTTACTTAGAAAGGGCAATCACCACCTACAAAAAGTCCAAATAAATTAACACAAATTTGTAATGGATGGACATATGGGTCTAAACTGGCTGCAGGACAATATTGATCTGTTTTCTAATATTAGTTAACCTCAACATGTCCCCAGGACTTCTCCATGGAGGTGGAACGTATGTCTGTACTGAAGATGTCGGCATCCAAGGATGCTGCTCAGCTCCTCCAGCTGAGGGAGGCTGACTGCCCTGGACTGAGAACTCAGCTTAGCCAACTGGAGAACAGCTGGAACCAGCTGACCTCTGACATGTCAAAGACCCAAGACCAGCTGCAACAGGTGCAGAATGTTTTAAAATGACCCTAACTGTTAGATGAATAGCCCCTTTCTAGTGGTTTCTATAGTGGCCCAGTTTCCAATTTATTGTACTGGGTACTGCTGGTTTTCAAAAATAATTGGGCACTGAAAACTCCTCTCCAGTTAGGGGAGTGCAACCTTAAACCCTGTTGAAATCCAAATGAGGGTGAGCGAGGATAGGGAGGACCATGAATCTAGAAGACAGCCACGATTCATTTTCTCCTGAGCATTTATCACCAGAGAGTGGAACCAGATATTTGGCTTTATAATCATTCTGATGTTTAAAAATTTGGCAATCACAGAGAAGATAAAAAAAGATTTAATAATGCGGATGTGCACAAAGGTCAGATAGTAATGGAGCAGATGTTTAAAAATATAATTACATTGTTAGATAAATCATATGAAGTAATCTAAAAACTAACTAAAGTTAGGAATATATGTCATGTAAAGTTAACCTCCCTGCTTTCTTTATTATCTTTTCCCCTTTTAGTGTCTCCTGGCAGCACAGCCATCGATGGAGCTGCTCTCTGATCTGGAGGACTGGCTCAAACAGATGAAGAGCTGCATGAACCAGGAGAAAGAAAAAGTCCTCAAAGCCAGCAGTGCAGCTCAGGTCACTGAAATCCTGCAGAATTTCCAGGTACTTAAACCGCCTCTGTTTTCACTTTTTCCTCTGCATCTATTTCAATTGGTTATATTTGAAAGGTTATTTCAGTGCCAGTCTTTACTTTAAATTGAGGGCAACCCATCCATCAATTTGCTTGACACTCAACAAGCAAGCATCTGAAATTTATACGTTGCTTTTTCCTTGAAAGGGTGCATTTCACTGCTCTCTCCTCGATATGGCTCTTATTTTTTCTGCTGTTATGTCAGTGACATCTATGAATCACATCCTGCAGTAAAAGCACTATAATTTAAACCACTAAAACAGTACTGATTTAATTCTTCAAAGACTGAAAGATATTAAAAATGTAAGTAAAAAAAAAAGTGGCAGAACAGAGGCATCTACATCAAATCACATTTGTTGTATTCAAGCAGGGGAGAATCTAGCATGGTTTTCGGTTCGGTTTGCATAGTTTTATTCATTTTTTATGTTGTTTTTTAGGCATTCAAAGCTGCTGTGAGCAATGGGCAACTCCTCCTTCATTTCCTGTGTCAGCCCAGGCCTCAGATGGCAGACATCCAGGCAGTCCGCTCTGAACGTACAACGTTCGCAGAGGAACTCGGCGCTTCCAGGCTGCAGTGGCTGCACTTTCAGAGAGAGCTGGAGAGTCAGGTCTCTATCTCAGCAATTAATAAAATGGGCAGATTACTACTAATCCGATGCAACTGCAACCTCTGTGTTTATCCATCTATTATACTTTCATTGATGCAAACAGATTTTTTAAATGGACATTGATAAAAGGCTATTATGTAAAAAATATGTGTGAAAATGAAGTTCATAGTGTGCTGCATCAGTGATTTATATCGGCACTGGAACCCCAAAGAGGCCATAAATCTATTTTACTTTACAGCAACAGGAAAAGAAAATATATTTTTTAACACCAACTTGGCTATAAAGATATAACTTTTCATGACTTTTATGCATGTCATGATTCATCCACTGTTTGGCTTTCTCTCATCAGATTTGTGGCGCTGAGCAGATCCATCGCACTTGTGCAGAAAGGGAGAGGCGTTTGCAGTGTCTCCACGGCTGGATAGAGCAGCAGAAGAAGCAGCTGAATCAGTGGAAACAGCCCACCAGCCAAACTCTGGCTCATAAGGCTCTGCTGGAGTGGGAGGTAAAGTAACACGGAGCAAAGAGATGAGGGCCTTTTGTAGAGTATCATCCCCTCTACTCTGGTCTGATCTGAGAATGTGGTTTTTTTTCAGGCTCTTGAGGGTAGAGTGAAGGAGGTGGCTGCAGCTCTACAAGAGTTAAAAACCACACAAGTGTACGATAAAAGGGAACAGGAGCGCCCATGTGATGCTGCCTTTTCTAATGAGGCAGAGGGCGTCAGTCATGCTTGCAGGGATCTTAGTCAACAGGTAAAAGTCAGTCTTACTATAATCAGACTCATAGTTCAGTGCTAGATTACAGCATATTAAAACACAAGCTTTATAAGCTGTAAATCCTGTCCTGAGCAGATGATGAGTATTTCGACCAGAAACACCTTGGACAACATGTAAAGTTATTGTTTCATGCTTGAGTAGCACTTCCATACACAAAGGGGTCACTTATCGTGATAGACCCACAGAGACTCATCACTCAGTTTTGCATTTTCCCTCTGCAAAGTGTTTTCAAGTTTATTGTTTTGGCTTTAAGTCCGTTCACTCTTTCACTTGGTTTATTCTTTTTTCTGTCCCTTTTTCCAGATGTAGCAAACAAAGCTCTGATAAACTCACCCTGATCAGCACCATATGCCAAACATGGTGCTTAGTGTAGTCATATGTCTTAGAAGTTGCTCAAAAACTGCACAGAATGCATGGAGTACTCAAAAAAATCATCCCAAATGTCAGATGAACTGAGCTACAGTATAAATGATCTTTATAAATGGTCTTGTTTCTGGCGGCCTTTCTAGATGAAAGCTCTGAGACCTGCGCTTCAGCAGGTTGTGGAAAAGTGGAGCTGTTTCGACAGAGATCTGAGGGATGTGACTCTGCACACCACCAGGGTGCGCTGTGCCTTTCAGCATCAACAAGCTCCTCTCTTCTCGCTGAAGCAGGCAGAGGGATACGTGGACTTCCTCCAGGTAAGCCGCGTTGGTGACCTTTATATCCAACTGTGTGCATACAAAGACTTTAAAGCTACAAGAAAAATAATCACATGTTGTATTTCATTCTAAAATTTATCATATTAATTAGTTTGACATGTCAGTTTTGAAAGCCTTAAATATTTGCCAGTGTTAAAGCAAAAGTTTAGAAAAAACAATGTTTTTGAACAACCAGCTGTAGCTGTATGAAGTTAAAAGCCCCTCATTCTAGTTGTGACAGATTTAGAAAAGACGTAGGCACTCACAGATGTCAAGCCGTCAGTACTTTTCAGTCTCTAAGCTTTAGTTTAGAGTAAGAAATGTGTTTTTCATCATCACACAGCAACTCCAGGAGGAGGCTGGAAAAGGAGAAGCACTTTGGGCAGCTGTGGACAAATCCTGTCAGAGTCTTGTAGGGTCTCTCCATCATGGAGCGGCACAGGCACTATGTGATGAAGTGGAAGGAGAACGAAAACGGTCAGAGGCCTGCGGTTGCAGTGCACGCAGCAATATTTCAATTAACAACAAAAGATGTTACAGTTGCACACATCCTCAACTAAATCAGGCAACTATGGTCTTACTTTGTGCATGTTAGCGCTATACAGCCACAAAGTAATCACACGTTTCATCCTTCTCAGGTGGCAGAACACGGTGCAGGAGATAAAGGATGAAAACATAAAGACAGAAGAGACGCTTTTAGTCTGGCAGGAATACACTCGTCTCTCTTGTAGCTGCTCTGCTCAGCAGAAACACCTGCAGCACGAGTGGGAGGAGCTATCAAGGTCATCACTTTCAGCTGGACACAACACTCAACCCATAGTTTGCTCATTAAAGGTGAGTTTAGGGCTGTTACTAGACTTTGTCTATACAGAACAGCTTGTTAGCAGAAATCAGCTGCCTCATACTCTTATGTAATGCTTCAGTATGCTTGTGTGAAGTTCTAGCAGTAAACCCACTGTGATAGCCACAATGTGATTTATGTGATAATAGAAAACTTCAAGTTATTGGATTTGTTTCATAAGGTTTGAAAGTAGCTTAAGACTGAGTAGATCAAATATCTGAAAGCATGAATACATTTAAGTGGTTGAATTGAAACTATTTCTGGGATTATTAAAGGTTGAGCATGCAAATAAGCTTATTAGGATTTAGTGGATCTTATTTTTCATATTTGCCATTCTCAGTATTTAGAGTCATCAAATTCCCTCTTTGACTCATCCTGTACCTGGCATTGGTTCAGAGAGTACATGTATTACATTCACAATTTAATTAAATGTTTTTCTCAATGACTGATCCTCTATTCTTGGAACTGAACAGGCAGCATGCATTTGCTGAAATATCCAAGGTGCCCTGTTCTGTTTTCATACATCTGATGTCCCCTCTTCGTGCGTAATCCAGATGCAGTATTACGTGTTGTTTTGAAAATTCTTTCTTTTTCTTTTTCTTTTTTTTAACAAAAGGCGTTTGCGGTGCTATTAATATTGGGGGTTTTTCCTCTTCAAAATACACAGAAAAGTGTATTTTGTTAGAAAAAGAAGCTCTGATGTTCTGCTTTATTTAAAAAATGCCTCAAATAAATTAGATGAAAACAATTTTAAAGGTTAAAAGGTTTTTCTGTTAAAGCTGCTGCTTAAAATTAAACACACTACACGGATGTATATGAATATGAAAAATCTGAATTTTGTGTTTTGTTTTTTGTTTTTTTATCCAGAAGTTGCAGGGTGCTGCTGAAGAGCTGCAAAGCATCATGGGCGATGTCTTAGCATCATCTAAGAGTCTTATTGGCCAGCTAGAACCACTACCTGCAAATTTAATAGAATCAGAAACCAGACTGCTATTGCGTGGCATCCTGTTGCTGAACGAGGCAATCGCAGGGAAAAAGAGGAGTGTTGAGGTGAGGGAGGTTAGGTGAAATATTTTACCTGTGCAGTTTTCTTTCAGTCCAGCTTCCCACTAAATGACAATTTATTATCGTCACATTGAGTGCAGAGGGACTCTTTCTCAAACTCAAACTGGTGTATACTCAGTTACATTTCTTTGTGTGTGCAGGAGGATTTAGAACAACGTAAACTATTTCAAGCCCAACTGGAGGTGCTTGAGAAGCAGATGCAGGACTTTCAGCAGAAACTAAAGGCCGGCACAGATAACACGGACTCTGTAAATGTTCGTCGGACTCACTGTTGTCGACAGCTTCCCTATGCACTTGTTTAACAGATGCTCTTAAACTAAAATTGTTTCAAATATTTCCTGGGTTTGCAGCAGGTACTCCAGGAGCTCTGTGGTCTGTTTCCATCATTGCTGGACATCAGAGACATGAGTGGCCACGTGAACCTTAACAGACTGGAGTCAGAGAGACTGCACATACTTATCAGGGAGTGGGTCGAAGTCATGACTCGTTCATCAGACAGGTGAGGAAGTTCAATTCACGAGAAAGCAAAGATAGTAATCCATGTGTAGCTGTCTGGACATTTAACAGTTTTTCAGGCAAATTCAGATATTTATGTATCACATAGCAGTGTACAAATGTCATAAATAGAAAGTATACCCTCTATTCTTAGGATTTACATATTATAACACAGTAAATATAATTAGGTTCTTACCAGTGTACAGGTTAGCTAAATAAAATCTCTTTTGTCTTTTATTAGTGTCTGTTGGGAAGCACTAATGGAGCAATTCATTACATTTTTGTTAAATGAGTAATATATGGTGTATGTCATATATGTTATATGTTATATATTAATTTGAGCTTATAGTTACTTAATTTTAATTTCTGCAGTGGACCAGATTATTTCTATTGTGTCCTGATACATAAAGCCTCATAACTGAAAGTGGGGGTGTTTTTTTTGTAGTGTTGTTGTCTATTCCCAAATTCTTCTGAGCAATAACTCTTTTGTGTCATTTTCTGGAGACAATGGATGCACTGAGTGTTCTTTTTCTGAGCTGTAGTAAAAGAAAGCTTTGCATGTTGATGTGTGTTGCATTTCTTTCCTAGAGAACTGCAGGATGACTGCCAGCGTTCCCTGAGCTTTCAGGAAAAGAGTGGAAGACTGACACAGATCAAGGAGAAACTGGAGCAGGGATCAGTGTGCAGAAAAAATCTGAGTTATCCAAGCCTTCAAGAGATGCTGATTGTCCATCAGGTAGAATATGTTTTAATCATTAACTGTTTAACTTTTAGTTGTAAAAACTATGTAAAAACTGCTCTATTAGCTCATTTTAATCAGCAAAGTTGATAATCATCTTTATACCTCCTATGAGTAACTATTTGAAAAATTTGATAATTCACTTTGAAGCCAAACTAATGACCTCATCGGCCCAGTAATTTAATTTATCGCTGAGACTCAGAGCATTGCAGCGCTGGAGCAAATGTCATGTTATTTTGAAGAAACGCTGTAATGCTAAAAGAAATGTAATTACAGTTTTATTACACTTTTTATGTTTTATCATAAACAATGTTTATTTAAAAAAGAGAAAGAGTGATGTAAGAATCGCATTGTGTCCTCTTTTCTGCTCCCACAGAGACTTCAGGCTGACATAATTGTTGGACATCAGCTTCTGCAGCATCTTCTCTGTGATGCAATCAAATCCATGGAAAAAGAAACAGGAGAGAAAAGGTAAATGATGGATAAGTCAAGAAAAGGCTTAGAAGTAAATACTTTGCATATAATTATTTTACATAAAATGCTTATTTGTTGTTGCTAGTGTAATACAATAACAACTGTATTAGTAGTATTTTCTTTATATATATGAGACATTAAATGGTCAAAGTATAATCATAAAAGAAAATATTTGTAGAGTGCATACCCTTTTGATTTGTGTGGAAAATAATACAGCTGCAAGGACCCATTGCAAAAGACAAATGGGGGTGGTGATTTGACTAATGAGAGGTGGTTGGTATGAGGTCTTAAACTGGCTGAAAATAAATTACTGTGTGTGTGTGCATGGCAGACAACTGCTGTATTTTTCCTCGATGTCCTTGAATCCATCTTTGAATTCTTTGAGAAGCTGAGAACGGTTTCAGAATTTTGAAAGAATCCAGAGGGAATTTTCCCTCGCTGCTGGAACCGCTGCTCACAGCTGGAAGACTTTTTTTGAGATCCCACTTATTTTGCAGTTGGTAATTTATAGATTGCAGATGAATCAACTGTGACAGAGATGTCCTTATGCTGCATTAGTTGTAAAATTTTATGCTTTTTGTTTTTATGTGTGTATGTGGACACACTGTAACACCCATGCAGTCCACTCATAATCCTTTTTTTCACCTCCATTTTATTTTATTTGTTTATGTGGTTTTAGTTTTAGTTGATTGTTTTGCACCCAAAGACACAAAAATTGTAACTGTATTTTGTTGGTTTGTACAGATCTGAGCTCATGGCACAAGTGGTCAATTTGAAGAATGGCTGGTTCAGCTCTGTGGCTCTGGCTGGGCAAAGCCAGACCTTAACAAAGGAACAGCTGCATCAATTGAGAATCTACAAGGACGGTTTGAAACATCTGTGGAAGTTGTTGAGGGACGTTGACTCTTTGCTGCCCCCAACTGGACACTTTCTCTATGCAGTCGATCAGCTTCAGAACTGTGTAGACGATTACCAGGTCAATATAAAAATGTATTTTACAATGCAGTGAACAAATATTTGTTTTTTCTGTATAAAGTCTGACCATAAAGTTTAAGTAATCCACCCATAAAAATGTGAGGGATTTGCTACATTCATGAAGATTT
The DNA here is from genome assembly GCF_001858045.2 of Oreochromis niloticus. Taxonomy (NCBI): domain Eukaryota; kingdom Metazoa; phylum Chordata; class Actinopteri; order Cichliformes; family Cichlidae; genus Oreochromis; species Oreochromis niloticus. The sequence continues at coordinate 16,890,297 of NC_031980.2, read as the reverse complement.
CACAGTTCTCAAACCCACAGACACTGCATCGGGGCAGGAGCGTTACCAGGAGCACGCTCATTGTTTGTTTCATTTTTCATGAGATTGTGCACTAGAAATCCCTCCTATGGCTCCGGGAGTACATCAGTAAAAGACATGTCTGAATGGTAATCCACACCAATGTGTGGCAGCATGCAAAAGCTGTTTGCCTAAACCAACACAATCTTTGCTGACGAACCAGCCGTACTCACCAGACTTAGCTCATTTGTCTGTGTCCAAAACCAGAATCAGCAGAGACAATTCAATTCAGTTAACCTCATTGTTATTTTATATAGTCGCCTCAAGGCGCTTTATATTGTAAAGTAAAGACCCTACAATGATATAGAGAAAACCCCAACAATCAAATGACCCCCTATGAGCAAACACTTTGACAACAGTGGGAAGAAAAAATGATCTTTTAACAGGAAGAAACCTCCAGCAAAACTAGGCTCAGGGAGGGGCGGCCATCTGCTGTGACCAGTTGGGGGTGAGGGGAAGAAGACATCACAAAAGACATGCTGTGGAAGAGAGCCAGAGGTTAAAGAACGAAGGAAAAAGGGACAGAAAGGGACTTTAATCTAAAGCAGCTGAAGTCCCAGAGATGCATGAGAAGAGGGCTTTGAAAGGGAGATTAGTCATATTAACTTAAAGTTTTAGGTTTTTAATGTTTTACTAAACCTCGTAGTTGAGCAATACTGATCTTATATGCCAAATTTAAAGCTGTAATCACCTAAAAATGCTCACCCTAAAGACTATTTCTCCCCACATTTTTTTCAAAGTGTATCACAGAGTCTCTGGATCAGCACTCCGCTGTGTACACCCAGACACTGAAGGCTGGAAAACATCTGTGTGAAACAATGAAGGACTCAGAGTGTCACAGTCGACTGCAGTCAGAGCTTCAGGCCATAGAAGAAGCCTGGAAACGAACCACATCACTACTGAGAGAAAGAAGAGACATGCTTTACACCACTGTTAAGGTAACATGCCTGTGTTTAGTTTTTAACATTTTTACGCTATATATATCTGAATCATCTGATATTTAAAAGTGTACGAGTAAAATCCATATCCGAATCTCACTTTTTTGATTAATAGTCAAAAGTTGACCCAAAGCTGAAAATTCAAAAAACATAATGGTCAATTTGCTATAAATTCCTGGGAATTCACTACAATCAGGGAACTGCAGGAGACAGATTCATGTGTCACTTTTAACCCCCACCCGCCTGAAAGGTTTTTATCAATCATTAACAATAAAGAATAAGTTGAACTTTGGTGAAATAAAGGTCAGCACAGCAAACTCCTTCCCATTGGTTTTCACTGCATGAATCATATTCATTCAGCTTAGTTTTACTCCATAGTTATCCATGCATTAGCCTCACCAGGAGGGCCCGACCCACAGATTTATAACCGCTGAAAGAGCAAGTCGTTCTCATTCACTGGGATCATTTCTTGCTGTTCTGTCAAAGACATTCGCCAAGCTGTTTTATGCACAAGGTGTCCTTTGGCGGCTGAGCTTGATATACTGGATTGTGGCACCCAACATATCATACCCAACATGTTAATACAGCGTGAACTGCTGTATTTGATTTAAACTAATCAAGCCTAAGGCAAAGGAGGAAATGAAAGTATCAGGAAGTAAAAGTAAAAAAAATAAATAACAAACAACAAAAATGAGCGTGTTTTATTACCACACTCCTAACATATACTTGTAGCTCTCTAAAATAGGACAAGTATTGGCTCAACTGTTGTATCGAGGCTCCAACACCAAAGGAAACATTTTGCATAGCATGGAAAGATGTAGGTGAGAAAGAAAATCTACACATAGAAAAGGCAAGATAACTATTAACCATCCACTCTCCAGCTTAATCCAGAGACAGTATATTAGGTTTTACCTTAAAACTGCATTTATATCACTGCCTGATATATTTTGAGTATTTAGAAAACTGCACCTTCAGGAAAATCAAGAAAAAGAGAGTGTCTGTGCACGAACAAAGGAGTAGGTGTCTGCTTTGCATGACCCACATCTAGGACCTGATTCCGACCAACCCATACATACACACACACACACACACGCAAGCTGGTGTGTTGCCCTGGCACTGAGCTCCTGCCAAGAGGGATCAAAGAGCGACTCAAATCTCTCCATGATCCACATCCAGAGACAGCTGGTTACCAGTGTCTGCCCCTTTCATTCCTTCAGTGCTTTACTGTAAGACCTAGACAGACCAGACATCGAACAAAATGCCACCCTAATCTTATATTACAAGTAATACCTTTAAAAATACCTTTAAAAATACAGATACACGAGCACACCCTTTCATTATTTTTCATCAAGTCCTGCTAAGCGTGCTTGCTGTCTGACTATTAGAATATTCAGACCGTGACATTTGTGCTGGGTGAGCTGTGTTAATTATGACATCTGACTGGTTTCGTGACCAGAGAGAGGTCAGGCAAAGTTGTGTTAACCCCTTTAAGCTCAACAGGATCCAACCCGGACAAGGGAAATCCCTCTGAACAGCGTTTTAAAGGTCAGATCACACATAGATTAATAGAAAAACAGAACTGACTACTGTAGACATCATATAGTATAATATATTACATTTTTAAGGACCCAAACAGTTATGGTTTTGTACCATTTAAATGTTTTGTTTTCACTCAGGATTTATCACAGCATCTGAAGGCTTTACTGTTGGAAAACTAAGAACACTGATGACATTCAGAGTTTTTCCTTTTATGGGGTTCATTAAATTTGTTTTTGGAAGGCACATTTGGTGTCTGATAATTTAACATGTTAAAACTATCCCTGTCTTCTCTGAGGCATTTCATTGATGCGTTTTCAAGCACACTCCAGAGATCTCTGATCGCTCTGTGTCACGCTGCTTGTCTAGATGTGGTCTCAGTGTCAGGAAGGAATCAGCAACATCGTGTCTGAAATGCACGTGTTAAAGATGAAACAACAGACGTGTGAAAGACCGGAGGACTCCGCTCTTATCCAGGTGATTTAATATAATATTGTAAAGGCTGTGTTTTCATTTGTTTGTGAATGTATGAAAAGTAGAGGGATATAAGTTGTATAAAACAGCTGTGGGATATTACAGAGCACCACTTTTCTAACAGTGAGGTGAAAATACATTTCATAACATACTGTTTGTGATAATAAAATGAGCTCCAATGCTGTATGATTTCTAGACAGAACAGAACCTTTTGTACTCAGTTGTGCATATGAAATCTTTCTCTATCCATCAAAGCAGTTAAAGAGCTTTTAAGCTTTATTATAGTTTTATTGCAATCAGCCTGCACAAAGTTTCAACAGTAATGCAGCTCCATATATAATAAATGTGCATGTTTGCTACTTTTCTAAAGCATTAAATTATCTAGAAAGCACACAATCTGTAATTTACAAGTGTATTAAGATCAAATATGTAGAAATATGGCCTTTGGTTCTGTCAGTGCAGAGAAGATTAACTCTGTTTAGTTTCGATTTAGATTTTAATGCATGAAAATACATTTAAGTTTGTGCTTTAATATATAAATATGAGAAATGATTCATATCAAGGACTCTGCTTTCAGACACTTGCATTCCTGATAATAGGGTTTTAACATTTTAGTACTGCGGCTTCTTTCGCCAAGGACAGTCATCTTCTCTGCTTTGGAAACAGTCTTTAAAAAACTCTTTGTATTAACAGAGTAGGACCTCGTTCTCTGCAAATTAATTCTCGGAATCAGATCCACATGCTGCAGAAAAACAGGTACTGAGGGTTGCCAGCAGTGGACGTGTGTAATTTACTGAAATAATATACTTACTGAAAAGAAACAGAAGAACAGAAACTGTTTTGTCATTGCTGTAACACTGAAAATGTGACATCTCTCTGTGTATGCCATTGGCACCTATATGACAGTAACCTATCATTTAAATCCCAAGAAATCATTTGCAGTTTTCTGGACCGGTCTGAAAACTAGCCAGTTTCTGAACATTTCAACTCCATCAGTAGCTACCCCCATCCCACCAGAGAACCACTGAGTTTACCCCCACCCCTCCTTTATTTAATATCCCCATGCTTTCACTCCCCTCCCCCTTTCTACCCCTTCTACCCTCCCCCTGTCCCGTCCACAGCCTTTTAATCTGGACGGTCAGAGCGAAAAGAGAGAAGCATGTTCACACACAACTTGTACATGGCTATCTGACCGGCTGCTCAAGTGTGCATGCATGTGTGTGTTATGCAGGAGACTGAGCTCTCTCTGCAGCGTTTGGCCATCGGATTGAAGGAACTGGCCAACATGAAGACGGACCTGTCCCAGTATGTCACGGCCAGTGACTCGGCTCTGCTGGAGAAGCAGCTGGAGCAACTCCACAGTCAGTGGGAAGAGCTGTGTATGAAGGTGAGAACTGACAGAAAAGTTTATATGTAAACAGAGAGGGGGGGGGGGACTGTGTATCTTAGGGACTGCAAATGGAACAGGTAAGAGAGAGGAGAGGTTTGGGAGAGAAGGAGGGAAAAGTTGCTACCAGCGGTGTTTTGGCGGTGACCAGCAGCACAAAGCCCTGCACCACACAGAGACACGCACACAAACACACACAGACACTTACACTCATTTGTGTGAGAAAAGAGCCAGCGTGTGCAGGTTCATGGAGGGAAAACTGCATCTGTCTCCTTTTCAGCAATTTGCCTCCCTGCAAGCCAAATGACTTGTTTGTTAATATTTCCTCTGCAGTTTGGTGAATTTCACAGGTTGTTTTTAAATTGTATCCAGCAGAGCTTGTTCTGCTCGTATCAGCCAAGTACAGAGAAGTCTTTTTAAAGTGAGGGCTTGAAAAAGTCAGGCTACCACAGCAGTCACATGAAGCTGTCTAAAACAACAGGGGGTTAATTCTGTAACTACATTATTGCAGAAAGTAGCTCCGCTGTATACACACAGGCTCAAATTCCTGCGGCTAAGTCTTTCGGATTAAACACAAAATCACTATTTTTTTTTTTTTTTTTTGAGAAACACAGTTATGACAAGCTCTATACATTTTTGTCAGGGATTATGGTTTAATTTATGCTCATGCTAACAGAGTCCCCAATTATAGTCCACCTGCCCCTGTCTTGGCAGGAGTTACTGGGTTTCACGATTATAGCAACAGCAGCCAGGAATGCATTGTGTGTGCAGTACTCTTGTTTTCTGTATGCAAACTGAAGTAGTTAACCTTAACTTTGCACAATACCATCATGTAATTGCCTGAAAGCCATCTGATTTTTTTCAAGTAAAGACCACTCACTCACAGTTAGGTCTGCATGATTTTGTACTGAATCGTTTTTGTCAGTTTGATATAGAGAAGTCTAGATAGTAGTCTTAAAACTAATTTTTGTCACATGGTTAAAGATGTTGAGAAAAAAAAACTAATTTCAGCTGATAGATCACACCGAACATTTTTAATCCGTATTCATCCCTGACATGGCCGGGGGGCGTGGATCTGAGCCACTGCAGTTTCCTCTGCGTAGTTAACAGGTGGTAGGTGGGGGAAGCCACCGGAATGGGTCTGATGAGCAGATGGCTCGGCTGGGCTAAGGGGGATTCAAGGGACTGGATCTATTGTTCCAGGGAAGCACTAAGTCCTCACAGGGTGACCGCGGCTCACAATGCACCCTAAATTCTCCTCCATTCCGATGCCAGTTCATTAAAACCAAAGCGGGGCTCATTTAAAAATAAAAGTGTCACTGAGCAATAAACTATGGCTGATGTAACATGCCCCATGGGCATGCTAAGCCCTTTAGCTTCAAAACGATTATCACCCCCCGCAGCAATGAAATGGGGTGTTTTCATGGTATTAAGCTGTCATTAGGTAAATGGACCTTATTAGTTTCATCAAATATCAAGACTCTCCTGGGGATTTTTCTCAATTCATTTGATTACTGATTCTGTTGGAGATGAAATGCTATTTAACTGTAGCAAGAGAACATTTCATATTTGGTCAGTTTTACCATGTTTTAATCTTTAATACCATGTAATCACACATTTTTTATGCTTTGGGGATTTTGAAGTGCCCTACAAATTTCATCAGTTATGCACCCAGTTGCACCAAGTTCAACCACACAAATGCTTTTTTGTGCACTATATTTGGGTCAGACTGTTTCTTGGATGCATACCAGGGGGAGTCAAAACAATTAACCCTGTTTCAGACTGGACTGACAGTCATAAAGAGGTTCGTCACCACTCTTTTTGTTGTTTCCTGCAAGTCGACAGTAAATTTGCCAAAGAAAATACAAGTTTACAGCTACAGATGATTTTTCTCTCCATGATCTGCTTGTTAATTGTAACAAAACATTCTAAAAGATCTTGGAAAGTTTTAGTTAGAGAATCAGTAGATGTGCTCTGCACCATAGCACTTTGTAACTGCCAGCACTGAAGATTTATTAGAGTGAATTGTTTTAGCGGGGCTTTATATTGTAGCAATATACCCAATGTGCAAACACAGCATGGTGATTATCTGAGAACAGGTAGTTCACACTTGTAATCTTCAACTTACAGCACTGCTTAAACACCACTTTTATTGCTTTGACTCTTCCCAGGTGTCATCCCGCAAGCAGGAAATCGCAGATCGTCTCAATGCATGGACCATCTTCAATGACAAAAACAAGGAGTTCTGTGATTGGCTGACTCAGATGGAGAACAAAGTGTGCCACCGGGGAGAGCTGAGCATCAAGGAAATGGTGGAGAAACTAAAGAAGGTACGAAGCGTTGCCCAACACTGGAGTTTCACAGACCATAATCACTCCAATCAACGAAGTCATTGTTTATGGGTATTTTGAGCACAGTTGTAGTTATTTTGACATTACTTTGGGGAAGTGTGTGTTCCAAAAACTAGTTCATGAACTAAGGCATTGAGAGCACTCATATAAGCTCTATTTTAAGTCCATATATGAACAACATGTGTATGTTTATAACAGACAGTGGCCTGGAATTGAAGATTTATAGGCCCTTTGTTTTTTCACAACAGTTGTCCTTCCTGTCTCAACATGAAGTATGATTTCGGGTTTTTTAGAGGTTGTTTTTTTCGCTTGTAGATGAGCGGAGAAAATTGAAGACCCTTGTCGGTACTTTTTATTATGATAGTAGCGAAAGAAAATACTTTCTGGTCAAAACCCAGTGCTTAAAGGAATGGAAATGGGCAGGCTGAATGAATATAACTCATCCATTTCATGCCTTTGCACTGAAAGTTGATTAGGTGTGAACTTTTCCCCCATAAAGAAAAAAAACAGACAGCATTTGGCTAATTGCCCTATATTGTTAATCATGGGTTTTGATGTGGGTTGATAACCATTGGAATAGTTTCCAGATTTTTCCAAGGTTACTTGCTGTTTTAAGGACTAAATGTTCACAAAGGATATAATGGTCATATATCAGCATCGTTTCATGTTTCCACAGGACTGTATGGAGGAAATTAACTTGTTTAGTGAGAATAAAAGCCACCTGAAACAGCTGGGAGAGCAGCTGCTCTTAGCCAGCGACGAGGCCAAGCAGGCACAGGTCCACGAGTCGCTGCAGGAAGTCAACCAGCGCTGGCACAACCTCTTCCACCAAATCGAAGCAAGGTGAGAGCAACCACAGCCGTCACAGAAGCTGCATAGTGTGACCTGCTAACAAAAGTGTTTATTTATGCCAGTTAAACACTTTGCAAAAGGCGCTTAAGAAAGTGAATTGTGTATATACAGTGTGGCTCCCCATTCAGGAAGCACCTTTCAAAGACTAAAGGTAAAATTATGGTAAGAATAAAAGATGAAGTGTGTATTTGTGCATGTGGCCAAAGGTTTATAGAAGATTCAGGTTTACTGTGTACAGCACCAGAAATTCACATCATTATCCCCCCACCGAGCACTTTTCACATCAAACCTGCTCAGCAGTAAAAGGCATAATTAAGGACCAAAAAGGCTGTAATTAACAGCAGCTCTCCTGGGTATCCATCCACCTGCTGCTGCGTTAGCTATGCTCTGCAGCTGTCAGGAATACATGGCCTCCAATGTTCAGACTGCAGAGGTTAAGCCACTGTGTTTGTAAACTGTTACTGCCCCCCCTGACCCCTTAAAAACAGATGGACAGTCCTGTGGAAGAGCAGGAGATACAGACTCCTCTTTTTGCCCTGCACACGCTGTTTACCCCCTCCACCTCTACCATGAAAAAAATTGGCTGCGCCTAGCCTCAGACAGGAGCATATGTCCACTCTGAAAAAACCCCTCCCTCTCTGTAGCCTGTCACTGGGATAACTGTTGAAGGTGGCTGGGTGGGAGGGAGGCATATGTCGGTATGTATTAATTGCTGATTTTCAAATTGAGGCCCTCTCAAAAGACCCAGTGAGCAGATTTAAGCTGGCTTGACCACATGTAGACAAGATGGGAACCAAGAATTCTTGATGGAGGAGAGTTTCTCTGCCATCCTGTAATGCTGCCAATAGATAAACTACACTGTTACTGTTTTTTTTTAACTGTCTGCCTCTGCTAGAAACATGACATGCACTTTTTAAACCCAGAACAGTCAGCCAACGTTTGCTAGTGAGCTTAACTGAGCAAAGACCTGGAACCTAATTTAATTTAGATGCTTCTAATGGAAAAAAGTGTGAAACTATGAGGTTTCTTTATACACTTCTGTATGTAAATTGCAGAAGTGAAAATTCTGCACGAATGAGGAGCATTCATGCTCCTTATCTATGTTTTATGTTCAAGAACTAGGAGGCATGATTTAAATAGTCATGTTTGTATTGCAGTGTGTAGCTAAATCTTTAATTCAGTGAATAATTATCTGAAAAACATCATACTGGATTAAACAAGTACTGTAAGAACAGTAAATGCCTTTTGGGGGTCAGTGTCTGGCTAACTTTGAGCCCTCCTGTGGTCAGCTGTACTTTACAGCCATGCATCCTCACTTATCCTCCGGCTCCTTTCTGCTTCATTTTCTCTATCCATTCTCTTCGTGTCCTTTTCCTGAGCGAGTGCCTCTGACCGGGTTTTGTTTCTTTGTTTGGCCTCGGCGTGAAGCTGCTGGCCTTTGTTAGCCTGTCAGAGGTGCAGGAGGAGTGAATGGGAGAAAGAGACTGGTTAGTGGACCCCGTTGGTTGCATCTGCAAAGTGGAAGAATGTTTTTCTGAACAGAATTTATACTGACTGTATTAAGCCACAGTAGTTTCTCATATAAACGATCAAACTATACATTAATATTTTGACTGAAGCTGGGAAAATGTTTGAGTTTGGGGTTTTTTTGGTTTGTTTTTTTAATTTTCCATTTTAATCCATTTAGGAAGTCTATTTAATAATGTGCTTTTTTTTTATAAAACAGTAAATTTGACATCACTAATTATATTTTAGCATTGAAAATATTATTTTGATTATAGGGCTTGCTCATACTGATTCATTAACCTTTAGATAAACTAGAGAAAATATAAAGTTATTTTATATTCGCCTTAAACGTTACGTTGGTTGGTCCAATAATATCCATGTGTTCCTCCTACTCCTTCATTAATTGACCAAACAAACTTGGCACAGAAGTACTAATGAAGGTTCTCACCCATTTCCAATGACAACATCATATTACCTAGCAACCACCTACAATGGGATTCTATGACCCATTTGTAGGTCACTTTAATTTCTACTTTGATGTATTTTTAAACACTTAAAAAAAAAACTTTTTTTCAAAAAAAAAAAATGAAACACTTTGTTAAATGTAAATAAAAGTGAATGGATTGATTTGCAAAGCTGATAGTTTGTGGATTGGTGAACCTCTGCTCTTTTTTTACCCAATCGTGTTACTGATCTGTCACCAATTTAACTAATTAGTTACAAAATTTTCCTCCAGGTGTTTCTTTTTGGCCCCACTTACATTTCCAGTCTTTTGTTGGCCCCTTCCCAACTTTTTTGAGGCCTGTTGCTGCCATAACATTCTCTCATCAAATGTTAAAATGTTTTATTTTAATATTTAGGATGTTTTCTACGGTCTATTGTGAATACAATTTGGGTTTGATACGGCATCCCAACTTTTTCTTAACTAGGTTTTCAAAATATCTGACTTGTTTACATTCTCACTTCTCCGTTATCTGTTGGGACCCTTTCATACATTCTTGAGGCAGACAATTACACTTGCAGCTGTTTTTTTAGTGCTTATTATTTTGGTGGAGAGCGTCTCCACTCTCACCCTTGACAGGCTCTGCTGGACCTCGACAGCAGAGGAGGAAGGATCAAATGGGTAAATTAACTCAAACTCCCAAATGGGGCACACTTCAGGCTTTTAATGCTCTGAAGAGAGCTTTTATTGTTCCATACGTTGCTATGACACCAGTCACTGTGGCGCTCTATGTGTGAGTGTGTTCTTTCATATGGGTGTTAGTTGCCATGGTTACTTTAGAAGCTCTAGTAAGGATACCTGAGAAGGTTGAAGGCTAGTGAACTCTTTCTTTTTTTTCCTTCCTTCCTTCCTTCCTTCCTTCCTTCCTTCCTTCTTTACACTGTTAATCCTTAACCCTTGAACATCTGCACCATGAAATAATTGCCAGAAAATTCAAATTTTTCAAAATGCGAATGTTGAACCTTCTAATGAAATTTTTAACTAAATAAATAAATAAATATAAATTTGCATATATGAATTTTAATTTGTATCATATTTGCAACATCAGGCATTTTTAATGTAATTTATTCCCTAAAATATATTGTGCAATTTATTTAAGATTTTTGGGGAAAAATAGTCCTGATGATGTAGAAGTCTCAAAAACTCTTTACAACTAAGTGATGCACGTAGCTTTAAAGGGTTAGCAATCATCAGTTTAGTACTTTGACTACTTTATTTTTAACTTTTGTTATTTTTTAATTAGTTTGTTTACTGTGAAGTTTATTGTATTACATATCATTTTTTCTCCCTCTTTCTCTCATTCACTAGTTTTCTTTACCCTTATTTTTTCGTTCATATCCTTTTTTCTTTCACTATTCTCTGTTCTCTTCTGTGCTTCACATTTTTTACTTTTTTGTATTCCCATCTTTTTACTCAATTTTATTTCTATTGATTTTTGTTTTTTAAACTCAGGCGATTGTTTAGCAGTTTCATCACTTAATTTTAAACCTTAATAAGGGTTTAAACCCCCAGATTGTTATTTGTTAATATAAAATGAAGGAGTTCAAAGAGATTTTTTGTCTTTTAATTTTTTTACATTGATGTGGTTGTGTCCTCTCAGGGTGAAGAAGCTGAAGGAAACTCTGGTGACGATGCAGCAGTTGGATAAAAACATGAGTAACCTCCGCTCATGGCTTTCTCGCATCGAGGCCGAGCTGTCGAGACCCATCACCTACAGCGTCTGTCACGAACAGGAGATCCAAAGGAGGCTGGCAGAGCAGCAGGTGGACTTATGCACCTTCACAACACATTATGACATTATTATTATTATTATTAATGTCAAACAAACAATTTTGCATCACATTATTATTATTGCAGCACATCATCTCCTTTTTAATTTTTTCCCTTTTTTTGTAAACCCTTGTTCTCCACCTTTTTCTCTCTTTTTTGTTTGTTTTAAAGGTTCTTTTTCACTCCTTGCAACTCTTTGTCTGTTTATGATTAATAATTCATATCTGTCCTTTGTTTAATTTGGGGAGAGGTGGTCACATGCAGTGCCTCGCTGTCCTCTGTCTGTGGACTGATGTTTAATAAATGAGGTTTGTAGCACAGTATGGACCGATGTGATGCCTGTCCTTATCTCTGTCCAGGAGCTGCAGAGGGACATTGAGAAGCACACGGAGGGCGTAGCATCCGTGCTCAGTCTGTGCGATGTGTTGCTGCGGGATGAAGATGCTACCGGTGGCACTGAGGCGGAGAGCGACTCCCTGCAGGAGACCAGCCGCAGCCTGGACCAGCGCTGGAGGACCATCTGTGCTATGGCTCTGAATCGAAAGCTCAGGTACTGTAGGAGCTAAAGAACATACTGATGTTTAAACTTCTATGTCTGTTACTATAATTTTCTGTACTGTCACAAATATAATAAATGATATATGACAAAATATTAAACAAACTGGACCCAAATGTCGCTTTGAAGCTCATGATTTTCATCACATGGTCTTCTTTATGTTTCTGTTCAGCTGATGTCATGACACAGTTTCTTTTCTAAATAATAATTCATGTTGATTAAACAATTTAGGTTAATGCTTTAGACGTACGCAGAGTCTGAACATTACAGAAACTAATATTCCATCATGATGTCTGCTCGCAGGATTGAGGAGACGTGGACACTCTGGTGTAAGTTTCTCAGTGACTACTCCCGATTTGAGGATTGGCTCAAGATGGCTGAGCGAACTGCTGCCAACCCCAACTCAGCTGATGTCCTTTTTACTGTCGCCAAGGAGGAGCTCAAGAAGTTTGAGGTCAGTTGTTGTGAGGTTAGCGTGATGAAGATTTGTTTCTGTTTGATCATCAGTAATCTTTATCAGTTTGAAGTCGGAAGTTGCAACTCATGGGATGAACCAGTGTTGTGTCTATGCATAATCAATTTAACAAAGTACCAATTTTATATTGTATCTTTAGCCAAAAAGCTATTATTAAGGAAGGTAGACAAGGAGAAAAGGCTGAGGTATGCCAAGTTACACAAGAACTGGAGTGGAGAACAGTGGCAACGCATTTGACGGAGTGATGAAGCCAAATTTGAAATTTATCAGTTCAAATCGTCGTGCGTATGAGCGGAGGGAGTCAACACCTTACTGTCAAACCATGACACCAAACCTCTGACATCATGCTTACAGATATATTTCAACTAGTGGTACTGGGGATCTTCTCAAAATGCATGAAATTACAAACACAGAAAACAGCTGTCAGATTTGGCAGGATGGTGCCAGTTAGACACTCGGAAGCATCTGATTAGCAACAGCTTCCTTTTCAGCTTTACAATGATCCCAAATATACTGCCAGTGCAGGAAAAGTAGACTTGGATAGAACAGATAATAGAACCTTATCAGTCATAGATTGTCCTTGAGACACTTCAGGAATAGTTCAGGCTGTATAAAACTAAAGGTTGTCATCCCAGATATTGAATTTCAAGGTCATTAGAAGAATATAAACTCTGTCTTTGCCCTATATATTGTATTTCCATTGATGTTTGCACGTGTTTCAATAGATCACTGAACCTATTTTTCATTTTCTTAGAAAAATATATAATAAAGAAATTGAGGATGTTTCAATTCTTCACACTAACAAAATAAAGACACTGGATTGCCCATGCTTCCTCTCTCTTCTTCAGGGTTTCCAAAGGCAGGTTCATGAGCGACTGACCCAGCTGGAGCTGGTCAACAATCAGTACCGCCGGCTGGCCAGGGAAAACCGCACCGACCGAGCCAGCCAGCTCAAAGCAATGGTCCATGAAGGCAACCGGCGGTGGGACACACTGCACCGAAGAGTGGCCGCCATCCTCCGCAGGCTCAAGGTACAGAAACTTTTATTTTTGAAATCTCATTTTAGATTTGTTTTCAATTTATTTTAATTTCAGTCAGTTTTCAGAGTACATTTTCAGTTTTAGTTTAATTTTTGGTCGTAATATGGGGGTGGTATTTGTCAGATTCACATAAAGGCCACTGACTCATTGAGTGTATTTTTGTTTTATTCTAATTTAAAAAATCACAACATGATGCACACAAGCAATGTTTCTTTCTTTGTTTCACATTTACTTAATAGGCAAATTAGTTTGTGTGTTCTTACTGAAATTATAGTAACGCGACTGCTCAGTTGCAGCATTGTTCAGAACAGTTTGCAATAATAATTGTGTAATCGGTAAAGCTGTAAAAAGGCCCCCTGCTAATGTGTTGATCTATGAAACGGGCTGTTTCTCGTAATAAATGTCATAAATATATTTAATTCTGGCACCATGTGATTTCTACTCGTTTTAAAAGTCAAATGTTTCCAGTTGTTTTTATGAAATTGTCCTTTATTGCACATTTTATTGTAAATCTCCGGCTTATTATTTTAAATTGACAAGTTGGTATTAATGTCAAGCTTTCACTAGAGGATGTAATGAACTGCTTTGCTTTCTTTCTTACAGTATTTCAACAGTCAGAGGGAGGAATTTGAAGGGACCAGGGAAAGTTTGCTGTTGTGGCTGACCGACCTCGATCTGCAGCTCACCAATGTTGAGCACTTTTCAGAGAGCGATGTCCATCAGAAGATTCAGCAGCTCAATGTGAGGCACAGCTCATGTACTGTACACACACAAAACCATGTCTCCTAGTGAATATAAGAATTGCATGTTAAGATGCTTAAGGTCTCGACTTTAGCTATGGCAACATTTTGGAAAGAATTATTTGTTGAATGGTTTTACAGATATTATTAGAAGCTGTGTTTTGTTCCTTTGGGTTTAAAGGCTCAGTCTCTGTTCACCCATTCAACCCTTCCTCTTCCCGCAGAGTTTCCAGAAGGAGATCACCCTGAACACTGAGCGCATTGATGGACTGATTGTGTTTGGAGAGAGCCTGATCCAGAAGAGCTCACCGCAGGATGCGGCGAAGCTAGAGGAGGAGCTGGAGGAACTGCACTCCTACTGCCAGGAAGTTTTCAGCAGACTGGTCCGCTTCCATCAGCGCCTCAGCCAACCTCCTGTAAGCCTAGGCGCACACATTTTTCAGATTCCAGCCTAATTCATGCAGATAAAACAAAATGTCTAACATATTATAAATAAGAAAACATCCCTTATCATTTTATATATTTTCCTTTTTATGACTTTTCTACATGCATGCAGTTTTTTTTCCATGTTTTTAAACCTGTTTTAAATATCCTGCACAATATTTTCCAGATATGTTCGTAGTTTCTGGCAGCGATCCATACAAACGTGTTTGATTCTATGCAATTTTTTCAAATTATGCATAACATGTGAGAGTCAGTTCTAAAACTAACAAGGACTTGATGTGTGTTATCAGTGTAAGGACAGGTATGCATCATTCACACTTGGCTGAGCACCAGTTTCTCTGCCCTAGATCACAGAAGAACCAGAGATCCCCTCTACCACCTTTTCCCTGGAATCGAGCTTGGAGCTGATTGGCCGACCGTGGCTTGGGCGTAGCTTTGGAAGCCTTCCAGCCACACCCACTCTCCTGCTGTCCTCGCCCCTGAAGCGTTCAGGGCGGGAGACACCAGATTCACTGCCTTTGGAGTGGGACCACACCGTAGACGTAGGAGGGTCATCATCACATGAGGATGATGAGGAAGAGGAAGAGAATGAGGAAGAGGGAGCTTACTTCAGTGCGCTGTCAGGTATATTTAAAGTCTGCCTGCATTTTAAACCAAGGGTGTCAAACATAAGGCCCGGGGGGCAGAATTGGCCCACCACAGGCTCCAATATGGGCCACTGGGCAGCAGCTGCTCTGATCACTGATAAAGACAGATAAAGACAACCATTTATACCAAAGCACCAAAATAAATAAGTAGTAGATAAATAACAGTGTTACAGTGTTATTTCTACCAATTTAACCCCAAAGAGTTGTGCTGAAAGACTTCTTGGGTCAGCCCAGACCAGTAAAATAAGAGTTAAAAAGGGAGTTAATAAGAGGTACAAAACATACAATGACACGACTAACAAGTAACTCCTGCCATCATTCTGCATAATCACAAAGAGCCAAATCAACTTCTAGAGACTGAGAGCAACTCAGCATTTAACTTGCATCGTTTTTGTGATGAGTCACTGTGTGAAACTTGCTTGACTAACTGCCAGTGAAGACAAAAGACGAAAGCCCAGCGCACATTTTTTAAAACAGGGAAAATCTGCAGATGTCCTGAATAAATTAGAGAGGATAAATATGCACATTTCTGCCTTGACAGTTCAAACTCAGTAGTTTAGGCTGTGAGTTAAAAATCAATAATCAGTATTATTATAAAAATGTGAGGTTGCTGAGATGTAAAGTTTTCAAAAAACCTCTGTTTGGTTGTTTAGTTTTCACACCAGCTGAAAATGAATGTTATTCACAACCAAAAAACAACTGACTCATAAACCACAGCTCAGTCATAAGCACGGAGACAAACGATCCACAGCATCATCCATTGGAGCCCTAAAAAACAGACCAATGTTCAATGTTGCAAAAAAGGAGGCAAACAGACAAAGAAAGAAATCCAAAAGACTAAAAGACTTGGACAAGTTTGAGCCTTTTCCTTTCATTTTTCAGTTTTTAGTTTCTTGGATTCTGGAAGAAAGGATGTCTTATTTTAAAGAGATTTCATAATCCTCCTTACATCTCTAGTCTGACCCCTCTCTCCTCGCAGAGGTGGAGTTGACTGAGACCCAGGAGGAATTTATCGAAGCCTCAGAGGCCCCGCTCGCCTCGTCACTGGGTAGGCTCAAGAGCATCTTCAGCACTCACAGCTCTGCTCTTCATGATGAAATATTTCCGGAGAATAGCTTCCTGCTGCTCATGTATCACTTGGCATCTAATTGCTTGTTTTGCTGTCTCTTCCACTTGGATACTTTACTGGTTTAAGCAAAAAACACCTTCAGTTTCCTTTTCTCGTATATTTGTAATATAAATGCTCAAATTCCTGGTCTGCTTATGATTGATTTATTTGAGGTCTTAATATTTTTTTGCACTTTCAGTGGGTTTATTTTTTTCTTCAGGAGATTTTTTTATCTCTATCTGAATTTATGTCTTCCCTTTTCCTCTTTTACATCTTACTTTCAGCGGTCCAAACTTTGTTGTGTTAATTTCAGCCTCTTTCATTTCACCCTTTCATCCTCTTCCAACATCCTATTTTATCTTTGTCTTTTTTATATTGCAATTCTCCAACACACTCACATTTGTCCTCCACTAATTTCTAGAACTTTACAGTGCATGTAACAACAGGAGGTAGGAAAATGTTGTGCTGTGTCATCCATAACATTAATGTTATTTATCCATTTCCTTTGAAACACCAGTCTAAGCAGGTGTTTTCCAGTTGTGGCCTTGCCTACTTGGCTCTTTGTGCTGTAATCCCTCTTTTTACTGCTGAAATATGTGAAATAAGCACTGAGTAAACACTACCATGCAGATCTTTGATTTGTTGTTTGCAGGGTCATTTGTGTTTGTTTTTGCTCGGGTTGAGTTCCAGATGTACTTAATTTAGTAGATCTGAATGCATCTGATTCACTGTAGTTGATCATTGAATGTTTGCTTCATCACACCAGACACATCAGCTAAAGAGAGTAGTAAATGCCAGATGCAGATCTTACAGTGAATCAATCCAAAAACTCCCACAAGGGATAGTTAAGACCAAATGATTTCTTAGCAGAAACCTGGTGTCTTGCAGTTAAAAGGAGACCTAATGCTTATTTCCAGCTCCAATTTTTTTATTCTGCAGTTCCATTAAAACAGCATGTTTCCACTTTTTTTTATTCCAAAGAGAAGTCTGAAAAACACCTGAGCTTTTTTGCGTGTGCATATTTGCAAATGAGCATCTAAAACTGTGGGCTCATTTAAATATGAACATCCAACACTGACAGTTACAAATATGTCAAAATAGGGAAAAGCATAATGTGATAATATTTAGAATACAGTAAATCAAAATGTAGCATCACTGGAAAATATTCTTTTTGTGTCTCAGCGTCAAGCAGGTCTGTGACTGTGCAAGACTCTCCGAGATGGCGGGCACTGGAAGACAGAGAAACTGAGTTTGACACAGAGGGACATACTGAGGCCACACCCGCTCTGACCAGCACCCCTCTAAAGCCGGGATATGTACGCTTCAAAAACTTCTCTCTAGTATTTAAACTAACAATAGCTGACTCTTGGGAATGCATTTGAGACAACATATGCAGACCGTGTGCTCCTCCAGATGTCATAACTTAAAGTGTGTTTGTTTTGTTTCCAGCTGAGTCTCATGTCTGAGTGCAGCAGGAGCATAGAGAGCATCAACAGAGTGTCGCTGATCCTGGATGACGTGGAGCAGCCGGAGGAGTTCGGTCTCACGGGACTGAGTGCCTCAGACAAACAGTCAGGTGAGCCTCAAAAATGCTGAACGCTATGCAAAAATCACCAACATCAGGTAAACTATAAACTGTATTTAAATGATGGACATAGTAATCGTGACATCACACTGTTTTCAAAAGCAGGTTTGCGTTTTTGTTTGTTTTTTTTTAAACGGGAATAATATTATTAGAACTCTTTGATGGCTGAGGGCTGTGCTAACTACATGTTGTTGTGCCATCCTGGTATCACTTCATGTTACCGGTAGTGCAAAACTTGTGAAAAACAGTCAGAAAAGTTGAGGAAGGAAAAATGTCAGTGGCTTCCACCTGTAAAACCATTCCTGTTTCTGAAGATTGCCTCATTGTTGCCCCTTCAGTGCAACTGAGGGTAATTTCATTAACACCAAAGCAGCGGAAACTGATCAATATCCCAGAAGTTTAATTGATTTGATACTATTCTCTTATTAAAAAGGGTTACTCTAATTTTTTTGAGCAGTGTCTTTACTACCATTTCTTAAGTGAGTCACCAGTATCTTGTGCTCTCATTTCTTGTCGCTTCAATACTTGCCGCGTATTTTTCTGCTTCTGGTCATCACTTCATTGTCAATTACTTTCTGTGTAGACGCAGCATCATTAATCAATTGGACTAGAGCCACGCCCTTTATTGCATGCTGCTTCTTCTGCTATTTTATCCAGAGGTGTCCATAATTTATAAATAAGCTTCGTACTGTCTTCAGTAAGACCAAAATAGTGACATCATAAACCAAACACAGAAGCGTTAGCTCATAAATCAAGTGAGCAGAACGTTCATTTTCTCATGGAATACTATTGCTTCATTTTGAAACTGGATAGGTTGCCCCCTACTGGCCATTAGAAATAGTACTTCTTTTGCACTTCCACATCAGCTTTCCTTTTCAGCTACATCGATCTTTTTTATATAGTCTCTGACTTGAAGAAATGCCTGAAGGTAGTTTAAAAAGAGAGGGAGGGGTTGGACAAGAGTCACTGTGTGGTGTTTAGTGCTTTAATATCAGTGCATGAACATTAGCTTAGACTGCAGAGCTTGATGAATAAAGATTGTCAGGAAACAATTATAAACATTGCAGCAGTTTAGCCAGTGAAAGCATTTTAAACCCAGACGTGCATCCAGAAATAAGCAATGCAAGTTTGTGTCCTCTGGCCTCTGTTTCCTTTGTTAACTGGCCCCTTTGCTGCTGTTTATTTCTTTGAGCTTGAGCACCTTCAGCATATGTTTACATTCAAAGATGTTCTTGTACCCTTAGGTGTGATTGAACGCTGGGAGTTGCTCAAGGCTCGGTCCAGATGCAGTGAGCGTGACGGCTCTGAGGAGCCTCAGCAGCTCAGGTGTGATCTCGACAACATTACTTCCTGGTTAGAAAATGTGATCCCGGAGCTGGACCGCCTTCAGGAGTCCGACCCAGCGGCCAGTATTGAGGAGATGGAGGCCAGAGCTAAAGAGTTAAAGGTAAGATTTAATACTGAACATAAAAAACGGCATGACGAATTTGATTAATCATTTAAAAAAAGCAAAAATAATTGGACGATTGCTCTCTTTTATTTGCAGGAGATGCAGAAAATGTTTACTCACTACAAGTCTATCATGCTGTCAGTCAACCTGCGGAGTGAGGAAGCTCCAGAAGCACAGGAGAAACTGACGAGTATGAACAGAGACTGGAGCAGAGCGTGTACTGGCCTCCAGCAGTGGGACACCAGCCTGAGGAAGAAGCTCATGCAGTGCCAGGTGAGAGTAAATACCATAACAGACTATTAAACAAACTCGAGACTTGTTTTAAGACTTGAAAAAAAATTTTTTTCACATCTTAAAACCTTTCTAAACTTAAGAATAACAGCAGTATCAACACTTTGATGAATCTTCACTGTTCAAAAAAGCTTTCGCAAGTAAAGTAACTGATTTTTGTGAAGTTGCAGAATCTTTGACAAGTGACAAGAACAAGAATTTTCAAGTTGAATTTTCTTGATAACATTATTATTTTCCAATTTGACTAAATAATACTTAATTAAGATTGTTGTTTTGTGAATTATGCATTGATTACTGTGTAATGACCATCTTTCATGCAAATGCTGGTGCAAATAAAGTCACTGACCACTTCATTAGTTACAGCTTGTTAGCACTGGGTTGGACCCTCTTTTGCCTCCAGAACCGCCCTAATTCTTCATGACATAAATTCATCAAGGTGCTGGAAACATTCCTCAGAGGTTTTGCTCCATATTGACATGATGGCTTCACACATTTGCTGTAGATTTGTCAGCTTCACATCCCAAAGGTGCTCTTAGATTGAAATCTGGTAACTATGGAGGTCTATTTTGTGCAGTAAACTCATTGACATGTTTACAAAACCAGACTGAGATAATCTGAGCTTTGTGGCATGGTGGGTTATTGTTGAAAGCATACATAAGTGAACATGGTCAGCAACAAAACTGAGGTTTCAAGACTCAAGAAACCAGCCTGTCTGGCACCAACAACCATGCAACATCACCATTCTTCCCCTTTCTGATGCTCTCTTTGAAATTTAGCAGGTCGTCTTGCTGCCATGTGATTGGCTCATTAGATTTTTGCGTTAACAATCAGTTGTACCTAATATAGTGGCTGGTGAAGTCTGAATGGACGTGTACGTAAACTGCAATTTGAGAAGTCGGTGCATGTAAAGCATACAGTGTGCAAAGTATTAAAGAGGAAAAATATTTTTGAAAAGCAGTCGGCAAAATGGTTTTTTTTTCCTACCATAATTTGGAGGGGGAAAAAAATCTAGTTGATGTAAGTAGAAATGAAAATGTCAAAATTTACATGAGCTGAAGTTTCAGCTGAACCGCTCCACTGTAACAAATGACCTTTAACTTTTTCCCATACAGGACTTTCATGAAAGCCTCCACTCTCTGCTGCTGTGGCTCGCTCACGCAGAGAGCAGACGCTACGCAGTGGACATCGGCCACCCAGACACGACTCTCACAGCACTGCAACAGCACAGCAACACACTCACTGTAAGCAGAGAGGCATGTTGGGTTAACCAACAAATAAAAAAAAGTACTGTCCTCACAGATCAGCAATATCTTTACACTGAGCACGTAAAGTCAAAAAGTTTAATCCAGTCATTTATTCGGCTTGCCGCACCGTTCAGTTCACTAGAAATAGTTACTATTTTTGTTGTTTGTGGTCTGCAGGCTCTGCAAAAGGAGCTGCAGGACAGGCAGGCTCATCAGGCGTCCCTTCAGACTCTGTGGTCTCAGCTCCAGCCTGAAGACGGCGCAGAGAGCAACGAGGCTCGGGAGAAACTCCACGTGACGGGGAGCAAGCTGAAGCTGCTCCTGAAGCAGGTGGACAGTGACCTCAGCAACCTGCGGCAACGTCTGGTAAAAGCTCAAAATATTTTCTTTCTGCACATCCAAGAGCTGTCCTGATTTTTTTTTTTTTTTACAGCATATTAATGTAGACATTTTATTTACCTCAGGACTGTGAATCTGCAAATGCTGCCCAGTGTCAAAGTGTTTCTCAGGAGACTGCAAATTCAAAGAAAGGCTCCTCCACTCAAAGGTAAGTAGCAGCGCAGATAACAGTGTTTGCATTTCATGTCTTCTTGCACTAAACATGATGTGTTTTGCAGAGAGAAGCGGGAATCCTCTCCCCCTCGATCCTTCTTCTACCGGGCCCTGCGTGCTGCCTTCCCTCTTCAGCTCCTGCTGCTGCTGCTCCTTCTCCTGCCCTGCCTGATTCCAATGTCGGAAAGTGACTCCAGCTGCACCCTTACCAACAACTTCGCCTGGTCCTTCTACCCCATGTTGCATTACACCAACGGCCCACCGCCCACTTGATTGTAATATTCATGCGATAATAGAAACTTTCTAAAGGGAACAGATGAACGTATGTCACCATGCTGTCATGTTCAGTTTCCCAAAGTCTGAAAACTGTAAAGATTTGCCAGCAGCTCTTTTGTCTTTCCATCAAGAAAAAACTCACCATGCCAAAACCCCCCCCCCAGCTTTGCATCATTTAGTCTAGTAATATAAAGGTTTTAACATCATTCAGGAAATCAATCACTTTAGCCACTCGGAGACCACCTACACAAACTTTAGGAGTCATAGATGAGGTGTTGATAACCGATGATAATCCTCCAACACGAGGATTATCATCAGATGAGGGACGAGTCACCAAATCTATTTCTAGTGAGGTTCAGTAATTATCCTATTAATCAGATAAGAACACGTAAATCACAGCATTAAAAAAAAGAAAAGTACGTATAATAAATAATGATTCATTCGACAGATGACGAAGCCACAGTGGATTTTCAAACTTGGTCTGAAAAGTGATGCCAGTGCACAAGTGCCTTAAACCTGAGTCCTTTCTAATGGTGGCAAAAAAAGTCAGGTTGTATAGAAGTGCACGAGGAAACGACCCTACGTCTTATTGACTGGTGATCTCAGAAAACACTTTTCTGATGAGTTTCAATTGTTAATCTTTTTTAATAGAGCATGATGCTCATTTTGTACAGAAAGGCCCAACTAAAGTACAGATTAGGGCAGTGTCACTGACAAGTGGTTACCATGTGACGATTCATCATCCTCCACTTCAAAACGCCAAGAAAAAGTAAGCAATAGGGTGGCTACAGCCATCATTTACATACAGTTTGATTTTTCACTGACTAAACTGTTTTTTGGGGGTTTTTTTTAATCTAGCCAGACACTGAACTCTTGTGTTTTTGACATTTGCATGTTTATATTTCATTTACTTCATGAACTCTCCACATTTCATTTAATGTTTTCCTGCCTGCTCGACTGAACTCTGCAGAACAGCGCTGATTAAATTTGAATGTATTTGATAAAAAGCCAGCTGAAAGTCTTTTTTTTTTTTAAAGAAAAAACACATTCTTGTATACTGAGTTTTTCTTTTTAGATGTGATTTTGTCTTGACTAGATTGTGAGTGGACATTTCCACTCCTCCTCTTGCACTGTTGAAACAATGTAGATTCAGCATGATGTTTATGTACAGAATGCAATAATATAATGCTTATTTATAACTTGAAAAGTTGGATTTATAATCATTTTTTTGTTCTTGTAGTAAATGTTGACTGGTTTAAACAGACTGGCTTATCCTTTATTTTTATTTTTTATTTTTCTGAGGTATCCATGTTACCAAACAGGAGAAATGCCAAACCTTGGCTAGAAACACTACAGAAAAACTACACTACAATTTTTATTTGCAAAAAAAAGTTGTTTTTTTATAAGAGCATCTTGTCTGTCAGCTTTTTGCGATCTAAATCAGGATCTGAATGCACTTTTGTGCCAAACATATTTGCTTTTCTAAAACAATCTCTATAGACTCCTCTTGGGGTTTTTTTCTTATTTATTCATTTCTATTATTCATGTGTACTATGGCAGTGCCAAAGCTGACAATAAGAGTACGGGAAAAGGAGAAAATGGATAAAAAGATAAGAATAGAGTGGACAGAGCACAAGTGGAAGAACACAACAGTGTCTTCAACTACCAAAGCTGTAAGAAAAACCATAATGAACGAACATGGATACACAAACCAACAATCTTGTAACGTTGTCTATCTGTGAGTATAAGTTTGTGTGTTTGTGTCACAAACACACATAAACTTTTGTATTGAGGGTGAGAAGCTGCAAACAGGGAGCCAGAGGCAGGCCATCAGAGGTCAAAGTTTTATTAGAATTCATTCAAACCGCCTGCACACTTGCAAATCCTATCTAAAACAAAACATACTTGGCAGAAGTAATACATGGCTCTTTTTCTTTTCTTTTTTTTTTTTAAAAAACACCAGCATCTTAGACGGCCACTTCGCTTATTTTTGTTCTATTTAATATTTTCATCATTGGGCGCATTTCTCTGTCAAGTTCTTACTTCCACATCCTACATCTGAGGCCTCTGCCGGTGTTCAAGCAGTGCTGATCAGATGCTGGATTTAAAGAAGGGTCCCTTCGGTAAAGCCAAGCCCACCGTATTCTGCTGCACTAACAGGGATAACATCATTCAATGTCTTAAGTTAATCGCAGTTAGAGATTAGGACTGGAAGTTCTGGAAAGACTACTCAGGGGAACTTTTTTAAAAGATTTTATTTGCAAGGCTCGCAAAATTTCGAAATCTCTGGTAGCCCTTCGGGCAGGCACTCTTCAGTTTTTGGTAGCCCAAAATAAATTTAAGTAGCCCGAATAAAAAAGAGAGCAATTTTTTAATGTTTTGTTTCCTTTACAATATTTTACATTAAAGTATAATATTGTAACGGAAACAAAAATTAATCAGAAAGTTGTTAAAATACAAATCACAACAACTGTATAAAAATCACAGTCATCAACTCAAATACTTGTTTCTAATTGAACAGAAATTTCTATGAACTTGCAAGAACTGTGTAGAACATGAATCGGTCTGTGTCAGATCCTGAATATGAAATTTCCACTGAAGTCAAGGGTAAGGGGTGAGTGGAACCAAGATCTAGGCCATTTGCTTTTTGAAGTTTGCAAAGTCTGCTAAATTTTGATAATGGTAGTTCACTCTTTGCAACGTAGTATGCTTTTGAAAGATTTTTCAGGACTTCTTCTTGTGCTTGGTTTATTTTTAGTATGTTTTTTCCAATTGCTGTTTGTTCTGGGAAAGATATTGCAGACTGAGCAATAATGCATTTCTTGCATTTCTCATGGGTTCTGATGGGGTCTTTCTTAAAATTACTGGTCCCAGTTACAAAGGCGCTTGTCGACTCAAATGAAATGAAACTCACAACACACCTGGCAGAACATCATGTTATTTAGCTCGTCATATTCCAGCCACAGAAATTCTTTTGTCCATGAAACCAAAAAAGCTGAGGTTTCTTTTTGCCTCATAGTCTGATTTGTCATAACTTTTCCGTTTTGTGGTCGGCTTTTCATTGGCTGCCCCTTCTTCACCCTGACCTGTCTTATTTGGCTCAGCAGAACTAAAATACCGGCGTAAATCCTGCTGCTTTTACACACGTACTTACATAACGGTCAGCGATTCTCTGCGCAATCAACCTCTCACATGTTTAAGTTTCTGTGGGAGATTTCACTTGTCACGTTTGAATAGTAAGCTAATGAGTGATAAGACGATGTCAGAGGAACTGGTGCGCAATTAATCGTCACTCACCAATCAGTGCTGCCGCTCTCTACACACCGTTCGCGCGATCGCAAAGTGAAAGTGAAAGCAAAAAACAAGCACAAATTCAAACGCGATTTCAATATGTCGTATATTGGCAGTGGCTCATCGATGCCAATGACATAATTACTCAGCTACATTTTCGAAATAATGCAAAAGCATTGACATATATTTTCCCTTCCTATGATAGCCCGACGGGCAGGGCTGAGATAGATTTTGGTAGCCCGATTGCAAAAATCGCTAGCCCCGGGACGTCGGGCTAGCGATTTTGCGAGCCCTGATTTGGTTCAGAGAACACTTGTTAATGTGCTAACACATGTCCCGCTCCATCCGAGTGACACCGGCACCTGTTTTCTGTGACTTACACTACCCTTTGTATAGGATTCATTTTGTTCTTCCCAAAATCACCAATCATTTTTGGCTAAAGAAAATGAATTGGTGCTTTTCTTTCTCGAGTTTGTGAATTTTATATATACATTTTTTAAATTTCCAAATTAAAATTTACCTAGTTATAGTATCTCTGTTTTATAAAAAAAATAATTTTGTGGTATAGACTAAAGACAGTGTTCAAAATTAAATAGTCAGTCATTAACATTTACTTCCGCTGATCATTTTCAAGCTGGCCAAACACGGCGTTTGATAAATAACAAATAAGACAAAGACTCCTCTTTCGTATTGTTTTACTGGTTTACACACTCATCAAACATTTTCCCCAGAAATGAACAAAAAGTACCTGTGCACAGTGCTAAAACAGTTTGATGACAAAGGCTGATGAGAGTAAAAGCACAGGCTGTACAGAAGGACCAGAGTCCAGAGGGTCCAGAGGCCTCCGTTGGATGAACCTTGCAGTGATCCTGATTGTTGAAGCTGCATCATGTCACAAAGAGCAACTGTAGCAAGTTCAAAAGTACAAAAATAGTAATTTTCTTGAAGTGCTACGTTGGCATAAGAGCAACAGTGGTCATGATGTTTTACAGAAAACAAGTAAGGCATCTTTGACAATAAAGCACAGACAGCTGAGAGCAAGTAAAAGGCACCAGCTCAACACAGCTGGATATTTTTCTTAACTGCATATAATAATAATTAAAAAAATCAACATTTAGTTGAGGAATTGTTTTCATGTCTGTTTTCTAAGCTAAAGAAGAAAATCAGAGTGGCCCCATTCACTGCCAATTAGCTTAAGTTCTGCTAGAAATCACCTTCTTAGCTGGAGTTCTCTCGTTAACCTTAACCCAGATAAAACAACTCTGTGAGCAATTCAACAAACACATGAGATGCTAACAAAGTAACTGCTTTGTGCAAATGCTGCCTTTAATGACCATATCACTACTGAAAAAAATAAATGAGAGTAATGCTCAATAATCACAATATAAGTTTACCTGTCAAGTAAACTTCAGGGACATCAATCTGTTCAGTCAGGAAGCAGAAACCATCGTGAATCTATTTCACCTGCTTTGGTGTAAATGGCAACCCTGCAAGAAGGGAATGGTTTTGCAGGCGGTGGCACGAGCTTATCAAGATTGTGACAGTTTGGTCAGGAACATGCTCTCGAATAGTCCAGTGGAGGTCATTTTATAGGGCTCCTCCTGTTCCTCCTCACAATAATAAGCAGACGATATCAGTTCAGCTGCTGCACTGATACCCTTTTTACTGTTCTGTCCATTTCTCTTTGTGTAATTGCCCGTCTCCTAGTATTCACCATCCTCCGTATTCTTGAGACACGGCAAACCTTCCTGTAACAGCGAGTATGAATGTGCCATCCTGGAGGAGTTAGACTGCCTGTGCAGCAGACGCTGCTTTGTGTCACTAGCAGTGACACAAGTGAAAAAAGCGACACCAGCGAAAGATCAGTAAGGAGGCATAAGGAGAGAGAAGTGGTCTAAGGCCACCATGTGCCAAACCAGTCCATGTTGGGGTTGCATCATTGCACCAAAAGTGCAACTGGTTGCACCAAAGCAAGTGGATGATGTTCACAATGGCTTATGCTTCTTAACTGGACAGATTGATATCCCAGAAGTTTAACTATCGTGCGTCATAATTTCTTGAATAATAATAAAAAATGCAGTTTGTACCCATGTCTAGACAACCCATGCATGACATTGGTCTTTATTTTTTGGGTTCTGAAAACTACTTCAACAAGTTGATCTATATCTTCAAAATAAAAGAATAAAAATCAATGGATTTTTGAAATTCATCGACTAGATAAATTTTCATTTCCAACTGTTGGATGGACAAAACTTAGCAGATGAAGGCGTGACCCTGGTCTGTGGGGAAATCATAAGTGTTTTACTGCATAGACCCAACAATAAACTGATTAAGTAATCAGCAATAATCAGTAACGACAATCTTTTGTTGCAGCCTCGACATTAAAGTCCATGTGTATAGAAAAGCCACTTAAGCATTAAAACATCCACACACACAAAGTCGAAACACAAACTGAGATTTGCTGAAGAAAACACGCCAGTGAGCACTGTAAGTTTCACAGTATGAGATTTCTTTAACTCAGAGTTAAAGTGCGAGTTTTCTGCAGCTGCTTGTTTTTGGGAATCAGTTACACATAAGCTGCTTGTTCCAGTAAACTGTACAGGCTCTGATTAACCAGTTTAAAAAGACATACTGTCACTGGGAGGTGTGATCAAATCAGTTGTGATTTGTTTTTCTGCGTGGGTTTTCATTGGTTGACTGACTGATTTAATGGTCTGGTCACATATCTGAGTACAGCTGAGTGACCAGGTTTGACAGTTTGTTCCTGTTTCTCTTTAGTCTTTTGGCAATATAGTGGCAAAGCAAAGAATCCTGCAAGTGTGATCCGTGCTCCATGTGATTAACTTTGAAGATATTGAAAGTTCACCAGGAACCGTGCACAGCGTGTCAAAGATTCACCAGTGACAGATCAGAGAATCCAGCTCTCATTCCTGTGAAGATACTCATCGTTCCCGTGAACTAGTTTTGTGCAAAGCAGTGAAAATTCTTTCGCATCGGAATTCTGATCTGACTACTGGGATTCACCTCCGGCTCTAGCGCTACTGGGAGTCCAGGTATTTGAAGGTCCGCCTGCAGAGCTGTGCAGCGGAGCAGGAACCTCACTCTGATCCTTGGAGTCCTGCTGAGGAGGCTGGTGAGGCAGACAAGAGCTGTGCATGATGTGGGCATCCAACATCTCCAGCAACAGGTCATAGAGAGGCACTATGTTCTTCATTTTCATGCAGTGGAGGTGGTCCATGCCTTTGTTACTGCACATTGAAAACAAAGTTGGGCGAGAAGTTAACGTAATGACTTTTGATGGGAAAAATTTGGTCAGACGAACGTGTTTCATAACACTGCAGGGCTTTGAATAAAAGCTGAGCTGTAAAATAAATTCATTTCAAGATCTGTCTCCCTTTTTAAAAAAAAATATCCAGGTTTTAATCGCACAATGTTGGGTCCTGTTACCTGACATGACGGATATGTGAAAGCAGCATGAGCAGGTGAGCCAGGCGAGTGTACTGCTGCCGGAAGGTGAGGCCGGTTTTGCCGATGGCCAACACCAGAGCGTCCGTCATAGCGTCCAGGAGGCGCAGCAGCTTGGACCGGCTCTGCAGGTCCTCGCTGCAGTCTGAGGAACTGAGGCACATGTCTGGCAAAGCAAATGGGAAGAAATACACTTTAAGTGCGTCTACACAGTAAAGACTATATTACAGATATCAATATAGGAGTTTAATGTTGGAAGTTAAAGTAAATAAAACATTCTGAGATCTTTCTTAAAGAAGTAGTTGTAAAGTTGTGAAGAAAGAGTTTATTCATCAGAAGTGCATTAACCTTTGTAAACTGTGTAAAAGCATAACTGGATTTTTCATGCAGACATCTTGATTCGGCCACAGCAGGAAACGGACAGACGACCCAGAGAACCAGCGTGTGCAACACCACCAGTAACATCAGACTGAACCAGCTAAATGGAATTCATCCGCAATTTATTTACAGAGCACATGAATAAAATGCATACAAAAGATTTAACACCCCCGAAAAGAACCACTGGCCTTCCCTCAAAGGAGAGTAACCAGGTGTTATAAATACAAATATTTTTCAAGTGGTTTTTTATTTACTTTGGCATAAAATACAAAGGACAGAAGCAAAAGACTTCTGGTAAGGTAACATCGACTCTTTGCTTCAACTATAAATGGATCAAAAGGTGCTTACGCATGTAGTCTGCCCCCAGAGGTGCATTATGAGCCAGGGGGAAAAAACCTGATTTTATTTTGCACCCCTTTTCCTACTGTGAAACTTTCTGGTAGCAGACATCTGAAAAATCCCCATGTTTTGTTCAACACTAAATAAACACTTGTTGTGCTTGCAAATGCAGTTTGAAAAGGGCTTACACGCTCAAACATTGTAGAAACATCCTGCCAAAGCATCGAACGTACAGTTTGTTCAAATATTTGTAGAGTACAGAACAGTGTCTCACAGATGGTGCCATGTCTGTACACACTGGACTGCCCCCACATGCCCCGTCTCCTTCTTTAAGGAGTAGTTTTAATTTTGAGGGTCATTAAATTCTCATCTGAACATTTGCTTGGTTAGAATCTCTCTGCTTTGTATCTCTGGCAGTAGAACTTTAAATCTGTTTTTGGAACATTCTGATCTACTTTGGATTTAGTTTTTTCCAGTACTACAAAAAGTTTATTTACAAAACATCACCATCGAGTTTTCCTCTGTTTGAGAGTTAGTAAGTGACACGGCTCTGGTCCAGGGCTTGCATGGTATTGAATTAGCAGATGTCAGAGGGGCTGGCTTTAAAATGACTAAAAAAAATTAGTATGATCTTCAACTCCATGTATTTGTTGATCATATCCTGTTTGTGTGTGTATGTGTGTGTGTGTGTGTGTGTGTGTGTGTATTCTGAGTGGGGTAGCTTGTACAGTGCAAAGATCTGGATGACACACCTCAGTTTTACTGCATAGAAAAAAAATGCGACGATACCCACAGGTGTTTCTTAGTGGTGGGGTGGGTGGTTTAACTGGTTGCTCTCCCAAACCACTGACTAATCAAGTAAACTCCTTTTCTTTTCTTTTTAAACTATGCCAGACGTTGAACTTTTTAATAAAAAACTTAACATAATGCCTTTACTCTAGTTTCCAAACACCTACTCATTCCAAATGTTGAGCTGCAAAAGCAGCGTGCTCTTGTAGGGATGCACAACTATCAAAAAAACAAAACAAAAAAAAACAAACAAATAAAATGAATGAAACATGAAACATGCAGCTTCCTTTCTTGTCATTCTGCCTAATCACATCTTATGCATAGTGCTGGTGAGTGGACACATACATAGCATGCCTTATAAGTTAATTTTAAAGGTCACAAATAGCTCTTTTTAAACTACATGTGAACACTAAACATTTAAATACATTTTTCATCATTTTTTTCCTCATTATGTCTCCTCCTCCATTCTGCTCTCTCTCCTCAGTCATTTCCACCTAATCCTCTTCCTACTCACCACAAGCCTCATTCTCCTGAACTAAAGTCAGAGTGCTAAAACACAAAAACGTGCATAAACATGCTCTTTTATTCCTGATATTGTCACAATTACTTACAGTCAACAGATTAGACATGCAACCATCCTGACAACAAGCCAGCTAAACAACAGCAGCTGGTTAAAGGCTAACATTATGCCAGATAACGTGAGGCTTGAGTGCCCTGAAAATCACACTTTCCCACTGATTACATTCTCATATTGCATGAGTGTGCTTTTTGCTTAGTGTCCAAGTCCAAGAATGTTAGATCTTAAGAGTACTTCTTAGACAAAAACACTCCATGCCTCACATTTAGTTTATTGGTATCTGATCATCTTAAATGCATTTAGGGTGACTAGATCCCAAAAGTAATCATGTGGTTTTCTTCTATGTGACAGTACATGCTGTTACTTGAATCTAAACCATATTCCATAGTCTTGGCCATCTCTTGGACAACGCAGTGACAATATGAGTGAGACATCCTAACTGGCACTGTAGTCTAAAAACAACATTCTAGTCAGCTCTGACTCTCTCTGTAAAAAAAAGAAACTTATTATAACATTCGTTTTTGATTTTTTATATTCTGGGGCTGAAGGTGAGACGGCTCTGTAGTCGACAAAGTCAGACAAGAGTCTGACTTCGCTTGTGGAGGCAATTAAAAAGAAAACATTAATGATCTCAACAGAGAGGCCTTGACCGTGTTCATCTTCACTTATGTACCACCTGCTACTCTAGCTACTTTAGCAGAACCTCTGAGTCCTCATAGCACAGACTCAAACTACACAGTGTTCCCAACAGGGGTTTTCACTGCTAGTTATTGGGTTTATGGACATGCTTACCATGTGCAGGCTCACAAGATTACATGCTGAGATACCAATCTAACACCCCATTGTGGGTTCATGTTCTGGAGACAAACAAACAGTCTCAGTCGCACTTATGCACATGCAGCACATCACACTGAGAGAGGACCTCATGTCCGCCCACACAAACATGCTCACTCACTGGAGTTGAGGAGGATCATGGCCTTGAGGCAGACGTACTCCTCCCTCTGCAGCTTGAGCTCTCTCACCCTGGTTGTGGCAGCTATCAGCATGTCAAAGATCTCCACAAAGCCCTGGACGCAGCTTCCTTCTTCTCTAAAAAGACACAAATGTTATTTAATTGCATCGCACTCTTGATTTCTACCTACACAAATTAGCCAGACATAACACAGATGCAACTCCCACCAAGAAGTAAAAGATGATCTGCTCTTTTAACTCTGAAGAAGAGCAAGAAAGCACTTTACACCAGAGGAAAGAGAGTAGCATTAGTGATGTCTCTCAGCTGGCAGAAAAGATCACCAAAAAAACAGAACAGGTGTTTTAGGTTCTTAAATGCTAAAAACGGGTTGTTGTAGCCTATTGCAAGGTGGTTGCCAGGCAACATGATGCCATCGTAATATCCGATGTAGCTGTGAAACTTTAAGAGCCTGAGGAGCCAGATTTGGTTGCTGATGGTCTAGGAGGAGTTGACAGATACAGAAACAAACATACAGACAGAGGTTTGGTGTATTATCATAAGATATTGTGTGTAAGTACACTGGGAACCACTAATAACTCTTTTTAGAACAAGCGCCTCTAATCATGCTAGTAAAACAAGGTTTAGGAGGTGGTACCTGCTCAGGCTGAGGTCAGGGCAGAAGATGAGTTTTCCTGGATGGTCCACTGACCTCCACATCAGTCCAATCATCAACACCTCCAGCCAGCAGCACTCCAACAGATGGACCTGGTCTACGAGACTAAGCTCCACAAACCCTGAGAAAAGGACGTAATCATAAAGTGCATAGCTGTGAGCAGATGAAGCATATCACACAAACCTGAATTGTGGTCATGCAAAATATCGTTCTTTAACAAGTCTAATGAGCAACTGAGCAGCAGTATAACAGTAATGATAAAAAAAATTGCTTTAATGATAACAGTATATCTGTTATCATTAAAGCAATTTTTACTGACGTTGTAGAAAGATTTTTGTATAATCTCAAACTAATTGTATTTCTCAACTCAAGCAAACATGGAAACTAAACTAGACATAATAACAGCTATTTCAGGACCATTCAGAGGTTTTGTCACTTTGAAATGCCCTTGTTTTATATAGAAACGTTTTCGTCTAATACAAGATTCAACTAATCAAAATGTTGTAAATGAGAATTAAGGATTAATGATTTTTTGGTAACGGTGCTATATGCTCACCAGCTATTTTGTCAAGTACAAATATTGACTCTTATCAGCTTTCAAATGGTAGCAACTCAGTGCTTTTAAGAACGTATAGAAGTCAACTTGCTAGAGGTCAAACCAAAAATCAGAATGGGTAAAAAAAGGTTATGTAAGTGATTGAACATGGTATGGTTGTTAGTGCCAGACTAGTCTAGTCTAAATAGTCTGAAAGAGAGAAAATACGTTGTGATCTGACAAGATGGCAGCAGCAACTCAAATAACCACTCGTTACAATCAAGATATGCAAAAGAGGATCTCTGAATCCGCAATATGTCCCTGAAGCAGATGGACTACAGCAGCTCACCGTGTTCCACTCTTGTCAGCTAAAAACAGGAGGCCAAGATTAAAGTTCACACAAGGTAATGGACAAGAAAAGACTGGGAAAACTTTTCCTGGTCAAAACTTTAGATGGCAGAGTCAGAATTTGGTGTAAACAACATGAACGTACGGATCCATCCTGCCTTCTAGCAAATGTTCAGGTTGGTGTAATGGTACAAGTTTGGGCCTCTTAGCACCAACTGAGCACTGTTTAAATGCCACCACCTACCCGAGTCTTGCAGCTGACCATTTATATTCCTTCATAACCAAAACTATAATGTACTAACTACAACATCATCTCATGGCTGCTTGCAGCAGGTGAACACACCACATCCCAAAGCTCAAATCATCTCAAACTGGATTCTTGATCATGACGATGACCTCACTGTACTCATATGGCCTCCTCAGTCACCAGATCTTAAACCAACAGAACATCTTTGGGATTAGGTTAAATAGGAGACTCACAATCAATCACACCGATGTCCCCTAAAAATTACAAAAAGAAGTGTATGTTTTCTTCATCAGTGTATACTATACTTGATTTATTCATGACATGAATTGCTCTGGTGGTGAAACACTTATTTGTGTCAGTACTCTGGCTCGTATTGCCACCTTGCTGTGTAACTTTGCACATGCACAGTCGGAAAAAATCTGCAGGTAAAGTGATATTTGAATCCTATTTTTGGACCCGTTTTGTTTTATTAGATTTGAATGGGGACACTGCACATGCATTTTCCTCTGACTGACCAATGAAACTGGAAGTTCTGATTCTCCACATTCATTTAGATTTTTTATTGACCTGAATAACCTGAAGAAGATAACTATTTTTTTAAATTATATAAATTCATCTAATTTTATTTAAAAATATCACAAAAACACACACCTGGAATCTTCTTGGCCCAGCTAATCATGTGAACCAGCTCCTTATCTGCCAGGTTGGTGAGTAACATCATGACGCTTGCTTCGGTCAGCGGCCTTTTCGCGTCCTTCACGAGGTAGATCTCTGGCGGCTCCGCCTCCAATATCCGCTCAATTAGCTGCTCTGGGGTCAGTGCAGGTTTTTCGGGCTTATTTAATGAACCCTCAGCTGGTCCAGTTATGCCCTTTGGTTCAGCTGTTTTGCCCTGTGAGGATAGACGGGTTAGCCGCCTTGCCTGCGAGTTTCTGTAGTTTCCACGCTCCTTTCGAATACCTGTGAGTAACAAGGCAAGCATTAAATTATGGCCAATTTTTACTCATGTTCCAGACTGTCCATATCTGTTCAATTTTGCTGTTTTCTATATATGCTTGCAATTTTGGGGGGTTTTGTTGGTTTTGTTTTTATAAATAAGAGTAAAGCAAAAGGCAAAAATGGCAAGCAGCAAGTCCATCAGTTAGAGACAAAAATCACTGGACAGGCTACAAGGATCTGGCACCATGTAGTTCCTACTTGGAAAAACAAAATGTCGGAATATACTGAAATCCAAATTTAGGTTACAGGAATCCTATCTACTTCAAACAGATGTTGAAAAGATTCGTTTTATGTGGAAATGATTAACAGAGCCACTCATGGCTTTTAGAGTCGGATCACATTTCTCATATATAGAAAAAAAAAAAAAAAGCGCTGGAACCATATTAAAGAACAACATTTGGATTAAACTTTATTTCTACCCAGATATCCCTGCATCATTGCAGTGATACCCATAATTAAAACTTCAAGTTTCAACCAAAATACTACAAGAGCAGATCAAATGTGCATTAATAGGCAAACAAGTACTAAAATATTATGGAATACTAAAACATATTATTCTTGGTCTTGTCTATAATGAAACATAGTTCTATGGTCATGTTGTTGTATGATTCTACAGAAAAATAAAAAATAACATAACATTAGAAAATAAATACAAGCATATGTATAATAACAATACTGTATACTTAGTAATCACATCATTCAATATTGAGAACAGGGTCACACGCATGATTACTTACAGTGTATCATATAAGAATGTGTAAGAGGTCAGGTCACTCCATGAACAAACCTCAGCTCAATCTCTCTCTCTCTCTCTCTCTCTCTCTCTCAGATAGATAGATATCTCTCTCTCTCTCTCTCTGATAGATAGATATCTCTCTCTCTCTCTCTCTGATAGATAGATCTCTCTCTCTCTCTCTCTCTCTCTGATAGATAGATCTCTCTCTCTCTCTCTCTCTCTCTGATAGATCTCTCTCTCTCTCTCTCTCTCTCTGATAGATCTCTCTCTCTCTCTCTCTCTCTCTCTGATAGATCTCTCTCTCTCTCTCTCTCTCTGATAGATCTCTCTCTCTCTCTCTCTCTCTGATAGATAGATCTCTCTCTCTCTCTCTCTCTCTCTGATAGATCTCTCTCTCTCTCTCTCTCTCTCTGATAGATCTCTCTCTCTCTCTCTCTCTCTCTGATAGATCTCTCTCTCTCTCTCTCTCTGATATCTCTCTCTCTCTCTCTCTCTCTCTCTGATAGATCTCTCTCTCTCTCTCTCTCTCTCTCTCTCTCTCTCTGATAGATCTCTCTCTCTCTCTCTCTCTCTCTCTCTCTCTCTCTCTCTCTCAGCTATTTAGTCAAACCTACTAATCTACTCGACTTTTCAGTTTTACTTCATAGCCTTAAGTTCTTGTCATTGTTTTATTGAACAATTGAACAACAGATATAAAACAAATAATCAAAATATGGAAGCTGCACAAAAAGAATGACTGAACAAATAGACGAACATTAACATTTTGTTTTTTTAAATTTCAGATAAAATAAATCAAACATTATCACATTACCAAGTTATTTAGGTAACAATCAGAACATCAAGTTACTGTTGGCTGGATCCAGAAAAAGAATGTTCAAAAACTTCACTCGGGAACTAGTAGAAATATGAAACAATGTATACATATAATCATACTAACCACATTTGGTCATGCCAACTTCATAGCATTTGCGAAGGCGACATGCCTGGCAGCTCTTACGGCGGTTCTTGTCTATAGTGCACTGATTGGTTGCCGGGCAGATATAGTCGTTGTGTCCTAAAACAAAAAGAGGGAGAAATTAAGACAAAAATAAAAAGTTGGATGAAAAGAAAATGAAAAATGAGTTATATGAAGAAAAAGACAACGCAAAGTTGCATCCCTGCACAACAGGCAGGCAGACTGAGAATTCCCAGCTTGTGCAACCTCCAGCAAAAATCATTGATGACAAGCAGTCCTTTGTGGTCAGTTCAAGCCCTCTCTCTGTACCCTGGCCATTTTGCTGACAAAGGCTTAATTTGCATAGGCAGACAATGTTTGAACAGTGATATTTTCAGATTTTATTTTACCCATTATAATCATTATTTGATTATAATGGGAAGTTAATGACTTGACACCACAGCATATGGATTTGTTCCAGGCAATCTGTCAGGCAGCGAGTACAAAAAGCCCTGGGAAACTGGACGTTTAAGTGCACAATCAAAGTTTTCCCTGATAAGTGTCAGTAGCATCCTCCAGGTGACAACCATAAAAGCTTCATACTGGAGTGATAATAGCTCCAGTGTGTCACTCCCAAGTAGAGGTGGGAGGACACAGCTTATATCATGTAGGACACAGCTGAGAGTCAAAGAAGGCTGTTTGGGAAAATGACGTTTTGGATGGGTAGACAAAACCATCACAGAACACATGAAAGTCAGGCTGTCCAGCTGTGTTGTGGCCTGTGTGAGAAGAGTCTGGATGTCACAAATTTGTACTTGAATGTGGAGTCAGTAAGGAATAAACATAACATTTGGATGTTATGTTTATTCCTTACTGACTTGTTAGTAAGGAGTCATGTTGATATTAATATGAAACTATCGAAGAAAAGCGCAGAGTGCAAAAAAGGACACTTGGATAAAGTACAAAATAAAACAGAAGTGGTATGAAACACCAACCAACAAGAGCAAAGTTGTACATTTTGAACTTGAGAGAAGCAATCAGGACTTTGCAACAGTGACACAGTTTTAGGTAGTGCATGAACATCTGCTCTACCAATCAATCTGTGCAATAAATCTTGCTTCACATGCCACAGTGGGAGTCACCTGAAGTGTAAGGACAGTGTGGCATGTGGAAAAAGTCCAGTGGATTCTTTGACATGTTTTACTGGATGAAATATAATTTTAATCAAACAGCAGGTGAGATGTTTCAGTGTGGACCAAAGTGGTTTTCAACTTGACATAAAAAAGCAGTTCAATACAAGCGAATATATTGTATGCAGGGTTCATTCGCATTTTTCAGGGTCAAATTCAAGCACTTTTTAAGCACTTTCAAGGTCCATTTTCAAGCTTTTCCAGCACATTACAAGAATGCATGTTTCACTTAGCATCACCTTAGTAAGGCCATGTAAAAATTAAAGCAAATCATTTTAGGTTGACTTAAATGTCCTTTGTTCCCTTTTTTGTTAAAACATAGAAAAATGCACCACAGACAAATACTGAAAAAGGAAATGGTGCAATATGCATATAGTGTACAAACTCAAAAACCCCATTTCTCTTAAAAATTAAGATTTGCAAATGTGAAAAAAAAATCTACTTCTTAGAGATATTCATCTCCACTTCTCTCACCAAACTGTACAATAATACACAGCAAGGCCAAATTAATCTTCTTCTCGTCAGATATTGACACTTCTTTCCTATGTGACACAAAAAATAGGAGACAGATGTTTGTTTTTTAACTAGTTAAGCACCCCCACCCACAAAAATGGGGGCAAAAGGGAGGAAATCACGTTTAATCGGTTATAACACAAGGTCAGAAATATAAGTGCCAACATGAG
The DNA here is from genome assembly GCF_001858045.2 of Oreochromis niloticus. Classification (NCBI taxonomy): domain Eukaryota; kingdom Metazoa; phylum Chordata; class Actinopteri; order Cichliformes; family Cichlidae; genus Oreochromis; species Oreochromis niloticus. Next base: position 16,852,380 of record NC_031980.2, on the reverse strand, counting down.
TAGTGTTCACAGAAACCTCTGAATCTCAGCTAAAATCTCATATAAACACCAAACAGTTAAAAGAGCAGCTTCGTCACCATGAATCTGTGGACAGGTAATATCCATACTTTGATTTATGATTTTCTGGAGTTAAATGTGAACCGAAGCATATTTTCAAAGGTGTTATATGCTACAAAATACTTTTAAAAATTAGGCGAGGGATATAAAAAAAAATCAAATTTTTCTATGTTTGAGTCACAGCAACTTTGACATAGTAACATCTGCAGTAATATTTACACCTCTGATGACATCTCACAAGTGTTAGCTTTATTTTGATACCAAGAATGTAGTTGCAGAGAAATACTCCATTTATTTTGGTCATTTTCAAGCAGAAAGCTCAGAAATTCCCAATGAAACCAACTCCAAGCTGTTTAACTACATTGCTGTCTGTATTATTGTTAAAGTCCTAAATGATCACCTTTAAAGTGTTTGTGCTAATAACACCATGTACAGTAAGACAGGCATGGAGAACAGCACTGACTGGGAGAGGCTTTGAACAGATGACATACTCAGTTCAATTCAACATATAAGACTTAAAGAATGCACAAGCATCTACCTAAAATCTATTTATTTAGTCTATCACCTGTGATGTTATTAGGTACAGTTATAATGTATTGTTCATCTCCCTTAAATAAACAGGCAACCTTAAAGTATGAAATACTCATATATTAAAACACTTAAATTTGTCTATGGTCTCAGTGGCTGATAGTGCCCCACAGGCCTCAATGTGAGCTTGAAGCCATTTATAATTTACAAAAATAAACATATTTTGAATGAAAGCCAGGGAACTTCAGTAGCACAAAAAAGTGGCTACTCTTTGTGCCCATATGGATCAGTCCCTCTTATTACCATTATTTCCTTAAGCCTTAAGTTGGCTAGTTAAGTATCGGACTAACGTTTACAGCTTTTACTTAAGTCAAGTAACCCACATTACTGCTACTGCTAAGTAATGTTAGCCAAATTCACACCATATTCCATAAATCACCATGCCATAACTAACTGCTATAATAGTGCTGCCGTACTGCATCATACTGAGTGCATTTCAATCATTTCTCCAGCAAGTTTGATAGCTAGCAAAATAATAATAGTTTTAAAACTGTGCACGTGTTATGTATACATTCTCGAAAATTATTTACTAGGACTCACCTATCATGTGACTCCGCCATTGTTGTTTCCATTAAACACTCATTAAAACGGCAATCTCCAGGCATGTTAGTGCCCTCATCCCCGACTGTCCGGAGGAGGGGTGCTAGGCAGCCCAGGCGGAGAAATTTTGCATTTAGACTTTGCGACTCAGTTTATTTCTCTATCTGATAAGAAAACTATTCGGTCAAATAGTTATTTTTTGGTGAATGAAATACAGTTTCAAGCACTTTTAAGCACCACATCTGAAATTCAAGCATTTTTCAAACCTTGAAAAGACAATATTAAAATTCAAGAATTTTCAAGGCTTTCAAGAACTTGTACAAACCCTGTTTAAGTTTTGTCTCACCTTGGATGCTCCTCTTGAAGAAAGCCTTACACCCCTCACACGACCAGACTCCATAGTGGTAGCCTGAAGCATAGTCATGACACACAGCACAGTAGTGGAGGTCTGCCTTCCCACCTGAAGACACCATGCTCTCCTCGCTCTCCTGGGAGCGCCTCCTCACACTCTTGCTAACAGACAGTTTTGAGTCATGATTTCTTCCCAAGACAAAAACATGCAGAATAAGTATGCAAAACAGCTGATTAAAAGTAATAAATCACTGAATCAGTAATGTGATTACAGATGATTATTTTTAGCTTGCTTTAGCTTTTGTAAAAAAAGAAAAAAAAATTGGCAAAAAAAGGGAAAAAAAGGTTACTAAAAACAGCTGTTCAATAAATAACAGGTTAAGTACTAATTGAATAATCGTTAGCTGGCCAACTACTGATTAAAGAGGACAGCATAGTCAAGGCGTTGCGCCCAGTCCTACCTGGTTGTTATAACACTGTCCCACGGAGTCTGGGCTGACTGGCCCTGCTGGGATCGACCCTGGGGGCAGTGCAGCGTAATGGGCGTCCCCACACGGCCGTGGCTGGGCCAAAATAAAGAGGCGCTCAGAGACTGATGGACAGAGGAGCATTCAGAAATGCTCGGACCACCATAGCTGAAGATAGTTGGACTGTAAAAAGGTATGGTGGTGAAGTCATGGCCGAGGTCGGTATACGGTGAGCGGATACAGATGGGCTGGCTTGTTTCATGGGACAGACCAGGAGAAGAGGAGCCGAGGATCGGGGAGAGAATGCGACTACCAGCTCGGCTGGAGTCGACCTCCTGGAGCTGCAGCAGCTTCTCAGGCGAGGAGGCGGCGGCCATCATGACACCAAACTCTTCTAATATCACTTGAATTACTACATTACCGACAACTGGAAAGTGTCGCCGAAAAACAACAGAGCTAGGAGAGCTACCTCAGAGCTCACATGGTCAAAGCTGAGAAATGGTTTTTACTTTGCTTTCTGCTCGGCGTAACTGAATATCCTCGTGAAACAGTCCAGAAGATGGAGGTTACAGGAGAGGAGTCTAAGACAGGGTAGGAGGGATGTTCACTACTCCTTCTCAGTCCTGCCATGGGTTTTTCATCATTACAAAGCAGCAGAGCTTTCCACCTGGACAAGAAAGAAGAAGGGACAGGTTGATATACTGAAATACACGGCATGACCTGCGACGCTGTAAATACATTTCAATTACAATCTCTTCTTTTAAACTTTGGTAAAACTTCATACTTAGCTCCCCTGATAATATCTGAGTACAATCAACTTACAGAAAAAAGGAATAAAGTAGAATAAAAAAGAACTTAAAGAGTGGGAGCAGTAGCCTCAGCTAAGCCTACCACTCCCACTTCACAAAGAGAGAGAGAGATCTCTAGGAGTGAGCCCACACACTCTTCAGCGGAAGCTTACTTTTGCACAGTGTAGTGGTTTACACTTTTACCTAACAGTTGAAAGATCCCCATGTGTTCAATCAGGAGGGGAGTAAATTCTTTGGGTTGCATCAGGAAGGGAATCAAGTGTAAAAGCTTACAACTAACTGCTGCAGCGATCCTTCGTAAATAAAGGAGCAGCCAGAAGTAGCTTTATTTTTGATGCATTACTGGGGTTTTTGCATTTTTGAGTTACTAAATTCCTTACAGCATCAGTAAAACCTTTAGAAAACAGATTATGCCTCCATATTTTGACAGAACTCTCTTTTTTGCACCCCATTGATGATATGTGCACATGCAACATGAGCCGCTACAAGTGAAACCGCACGCTGTCAGCTCTAACGATCAGTAGACGCTACAATTTCACTTGCTTCTTCAAAACACCTGCAATATCTACCAAAAATGGTGAGAGGAAAAAGAAATAGTGATTTATGACGCCCTGTTGACAGAAACACCTGGAAGATCAATAAATGCAGTGTGAGTGCACAGTAACGCATCACAGTACAGCGTAAGGACACGTTGGTTTACTCTTACGACATCTGATGAATCAAATCCAGCAGTTAATCATTCCTGAATGGCAGGAGTCGGTCTTCAGTCGCTGGTACACCGTGTCTCTACCTTTGTGGCATAAAGCCCACACCTGTAAGTCATTACTTATCCAGGAAAAACGCCTCCATTAATCTCAGTAAATATCAGAGAAGAGTAACAAACTCGATAACCCGTAGGAGTAGCTGGAGGCTTCTGCTGCAAGTAAAATGAGCACTGCTAAAGAAATGTCAGTAAATGAACTCACAAAGCTTCAACTATCATAAGTGCCCATTAATTATTTGGGACAGTTTGAAAGAAACCAAGGTGAATTCTCCTTTTTATGACATGGAATTCAACCATGCCTGCAAATGCTGTTCTTACAGCTATGAAAACATACTGAAAATGAAGGCAGGGAAAGACATAATAATATTTTCATCAGTGACCTCAAGGATTTATTACGAAGCATGAGAGTTATGACCTCTGCTGTGGAAGTTTTGCAAACAAATTTTTCCGATGATGACACATTATAGGCCACTGAAGGATGAACAACACCCAGCAGATGAGAGATTCATCCAATTTTGGTTTGATTTGTTAAAATTATTTTCAAGATAATCTATTATTTTGATGACTATAAACAAGTGGGAAAATTGATTATAAGAACATCTAAAGATGGGTTATGTACCTAGTTATGTGGTACAAAAAACATAAAATCCTCACATTTATAAAGCTGAAACCTGGATTTCTGATTTTAAAAACTGACTAAAAGAAAGGATTGTAAAAACTGTTTCCAGTTTCTGTTGATTAATTGAATAATCATCAGCAGTATACATTTTTACTGTGGAAAAGTTCTGTTTCAGACAATATTACACAGAGCAGTGTGTTCTTCTCTTGTGAAAAACATTTGTGCTCAAAATTTAAAGCTTTCAGCGTGTGATAAATTGGAGTCCTGCGGTGTGTGAGCTGTTGTTCACTCAGTTCCTCCTGCCTCATTTTTTTTTATGTGAATGTGCAACTATTTTTTCTCTTTTGACCTACATAGCAGGTAAAATTCACACAGTACATAACTTTACTGAGGTCAGTGGAGAATAATGACTGGCGATCATTCGTATGCATAAAATTCTTTTATTTCAAAGTTATCCAAGGATGTTTTATGAGGTATGGAAGAAGCCTAATGGGGATGGCTCTGGTTTGCTCTGCTATGGTTTAGCACCCGTTTAATGGTTTATCTGAATTTTTGATTTTCTTGTTTGAAAAGCCAATAGTTGTTATAAATACAGGGGCCTTTTAGCCTTTTTTAAAAACAGTAAGATTACTTAATAGGACTAGATTTTGCAATCCCAAGTGATTCAGCTCATACTTGCTCCGAGTGGATTTTGAGGCATCAGTTCAGTTGGCTCCAAACAAACAGATAAATTACAATATATGATGAATAGAGCAAAGACATAAAGCGAAACTAAACAACAAAAATAGACAAAAAATAAAATCATGTTGCTCAAATAAATGCTAAACTTTTTCCTTCTGCAGAGAACGTGCAAATAAGCAACTGTTTAACAGAACATATCAGTATATTTGTTGTTCCCACAGCTTGTTTTCGCTGCCCTCGGGTGTCCAAAAACCAATGTGCCATGTGTACTTTGAGTATATTTGGAGAGGTTTACAATAACTGAGGCAAACACATGCTCCCAAATTAGCCTCGACACACAACAAACTAAATGATTTTTTATAAACATATCTGGTTTGATAAATGATCCACTCCTTAGCTGATGACAGATAATGGATTCGTCTATGGGTTTATAATCTTTTCCTTTCCTGAATTACCGAAAATCAAAGCCTATGAGCCAATTTCTGAGGTTTAAATGCACTGGTTGCCAGCTCATCTGTTTCTCCTTAATACTTGGGGAATGATATATGATTAAAAGTAGACCAATGGATCACAAAAACCTATAAATCAATAACGAGTCGGCATCTGATTACCTGTAATGTGAGGAATCTGTGCTGGTGAAAGCATTAAAGAAGAACAGAGCAGGAGAAGGAGGACTAGTTGTCTTCTTCAACTAGTCTCACAGTGATTCTTGTGACCTTGTGTCCGTAGATGGTGAATGTTCCTCCCAAAACAGATGAGTCACATTAAAAGAGATTGCGGCAAGGTTTTTCTTCTTTAATTACCAATTCTGGCTAAAAGCAGATGTGGAAGAGTTTTTGTTTCCTTTGAAGCTTTGACCTTGCCTTCAGACTTCCTCACTGTTACACTGTCTAGAAGCTGGCAACTTATTGTGGGAGAAAACCTCCCTGCGCATCCTGCCGCCCCTACTATCAGCTCACACGGTTATAAGGCTTTAAATTTCAAGTCAAGCAGTTGGGAAATCTTACTAAAGGATTCTTATTACCATTTCTGCATCTCCAGCTAATTCTGTTACAAAGTGACAAAGACGCCGGGACAAAAAACCCCGTTGCATCGTGAAAACAAAGGGTTTCAAATTTTAAAGTTCTTTGTCGAATGATGAAGCAGATTTATGGCCATCTCTAAAACCTCACTTTCATGCCTTTGTGGGTTTAAAAACCAATTTGATGGGGTGCTGTTTGCTTTAGTCCTCTAAATGGCAGAGAAAAAACGTACTCAAATGAAATGCACTTGTGTCCAACTAAAGCAAGTATTTATTAAGCAATGAATCTAAAGGTATCTTAACCAAATAATTCCTCACACTTGACTGTAGAATACTTTGGTATACTTAGGAGCCCAGGCCCCTTGCCTGTGAAGCAAGCCCAAATCACCACCCATCCATTACCATACTTGAGACTGGTACAAGGATTTTCTGCTTATATGCCGTGTTTCGTTTTCTCCAACCGTGGTGCAGTGAATTATAGCCAAACATCTCCACTTTCTCTACAAGTCTTTTCAAGTCTTGTGGTTTGTTCAGATGCAACTTAGCAAACCTAAGTTGTGCTGTTATTCAGAAAGGTAAGAGGCTATTTTCTGTCAATATTTACTGACAGGCCATACCTGTTCAATCTTTTCAGCGTGTTTAGTCATGAACTTTGACATTTAACATGCTATCTGACATCTATAGAGTAACCCTTTCCAGATTGATGGGCAGCAACCGTTGTTTCTTCAGGCTCATGGCTGTTGTCTTTCCTCTTTGGCGTTGTGCTAATGCACACCTGAATAATCCAGACAAGCAAACTGCCAAAAGTTTTGCTTTTATAGGAGGTGTTTAGGCTTGCCCTGCTTGTTGATCAGGTAATCCCGGGCATTTGAATCAAGTGCATCTGGCTGCTACTTACTACTTGTATTCTGGCTTAATTTTTGTATCATAAAAAAAAGACACTGTGTAGTATGTCGTGTGCTGTTGTTCAGCTGAGACGGATTTACCCGTCTTTTGCTGAGGACGAGATTATTTTTATTATATTCTTGCACATAAAACTGTACAGTTACAGACAGAAGGTGTACTTTTTTCCCACATGACTCAAGATTACATAGTTATAAATCCTCATAGAAATACACGTGCATTAAAAAAGTCAAATCAATCTAAACTAGCAACATCACTAACTGTTCCCAGCTAGCCAGAATAGACAAAATCTCAAGGCCATGTCATTCCCCTATCCTAAAACCTTACAGCCTCCCTAAAAATCAAGCAAAAATGGACTTTGCAAAAATAGTCCTGCCTTACTGCACACGGTAAAAAAGTGGGGATGTTGGTGTCGGATAGCGCCAGAGAAAGTGCACTGAACTGCACCTGGGAAGTGTTCTGTCTCAGACGATATGCAAATACCTTTCAGAAGAAAATTAAACACTTCAGTCGGCAAATATCAGAATGCATAATTTGAAGCTTCTTTGCACCGCTTGCTCAGTTAAACATTAATTAACTCAATTACTTAGTCTCCCTGTACACTTTAAATTAATCCAGAATGCAATACATTTGAATCTTCCAGGCTTATTTGCACAACATGATCAGCAATTATTCAACATGTATTTAATAGATAAAAAGGCAGACCTCTAAATTTAGTGTAATCCAAGACAAAAGCAGTACCAACTTCACCTTCCTGACAATTCCAGAAAGATCAACAACAAAAAAGTAGAAATATACCTGAAGATCTGTTCCAATAGAAGTAATAAGTGATACATTTCCTGAGTGGTTGTAGTTATTTCCTTCAACTAATTTGAAGGAACTGCACTGTAATAGTCGGTATTAGCTGTATTGTTATTTCCTATTGGCATTTTAGGGTCTGTAATGAAATGGAAATAGGAAATACTAATCTGTTCTAATCTAATCTGTAGGCATTAAGACATTTGTATGAGCAGATAATAGCATTACTGACTGAAATAAGCATTCCCACAAATAAGATGTCATCTACCTGTGTTAGTGGTCAGTACTTTTTTGCTCATGCTGATTTGTTTTCCTGGCACAAAGCTTTAATATTCAAGGGGAAAATAGGCAGAAAAAAAGGTATTGTTCTGCTTCAGTTATCTAGCAAAGTGTTGTTTTAAACATCAGTATTCCACCCAGAAATTCACAACCGATGCATCCTTAATTTTAACTAACGCTTCCCTCATGCTATACAGCAAAAACAGAGTCACATTTATTTGTATAGCTCTATTCAGACACAAGGAACATAGAGTATTTCACAGAGACATTTAAATCATGGCTACAGGTCATACAGGATGCACAATCAATCATGATAGAAACAGAATAACAACTATTAGAGTCGAAGGACAAACAAGACTAGAGTTGTTTCCTGTGGTCACAGATCTCTACTTATATAAATCTGGCAAGTTAATCCCTGCTGTAGAAGTGATCATAACTGCAAATAAGGGTTGTTTCTCCTACAAAAAACTCTGATAAAGTGTGAAAGGAGAGCTCTGATCATCTCCCCTGAACAACTTCTGTAACTCAAAAGGTCGATAATAAAACACCACTTCTCTCTAGGTCGAGTCAGTGCACACTGGCCTCATATTAATTTACTTAATTGCTAATATTTAATAGTCTACATCTTTAGACAATTCAGGGCCACAACTAATGACTGCACTTATTATCATATTATCTGAAAATTGTGTGCTGAAATAAAAATTCCTCATTTTCCTCACCTCAGGCTGGAGTCAAAGTAAAGCTATTCAGCTGTCAAAATTGAAAGATTAAATACAAGTGATAAAAGCTTGTTATATTTGCCAGATCAAAGCTAAAATAAATTAATAATAATAATAACAATAATAATAATAATAATAATAATAATAATAAAAAGCTTAAGGGCAGAAAAATGACACCAAATCATCTGTAAAAATAAGATCACACAATCTTAAGCTTCACTTCTTACCTGCTGTGCCATGGACCACATAAGTATAACTGACCTATTAGCACCAGAGCTAACTGTTTAAATAAATGACACTGGAAATAACTACATATCTTGCATGATATGCACAAAGGAAAGGAAATTCTTCCTGTGAGCTTGACCCTATCAGAGCAGACAGCTGGCCGATAGCAGCCGCATGTTTACACAGTGATAAGTGCTTTTTGAAGTGGCCTTGTGTTCACATTAGACTTCTTTAAATGGAAAACACTGATTCTCCACAAAAGTGTACGCAAAATACAGAAACGAGAGACCCTACAGCCCTAATGATCCAAGAATACACTGGAGGCTAACGGACCTTAAACGATAAAGGAACTATTAAGATTGTTTGCGCATTAATAGCCTCTTCTCCTTGCAGTTAAATCATATCCATACGACCTTAAACTCTTAAAGAAGCTTTTCAAAGGTCGATTACATCCAGTTAAGATCTATAAATGGTTATTTTAAAATACACTAGTCAGCTAAAGTCCCGATTAAAACATTAAAAGCCTATGTAATGATTTCTTGCTGGAGTTTATTCTGACCACCTGTTATCTACGCTGTATTTTATGCGCTTTCTACTACACGCAGCTGCGGGCCTTATGGCATTAATATTTGACCCCGCAACAATAAATCTGTGGGACAGCGGGGAGTCTGTGAGCAGTCCTGGACGTCCACTGCTTCAAAACGTATGTAAACACGTGAAAAATAGTATTACCTGTTCCTTCAGAAACACCAATGGCAGGGGAAAGTTTTCAGGCCGACCCCACCGACTCCCCTCGCGGCGTCATGCGTGGGTAAAAAGTCAAGTGTTAAGTAGGGCTGTCACGAACCGCTTAAAGTCCAAGCTCCGAGTTCACAGACAGCCCTGTTCCGCTGATATGAACCGCGGCTTTCAGCTCAGAGGCTAACGACCAGCAGCGTTTAGGGAAATGACTGCAAGCGACAGCGAGTTAGGTGCGCAAGTTCCGGCTGGCGCCTTCAAAATAAAAGAGCTTACCACTATGAAGTAAAAAGTGAAAAACAAACAGTGGAAAATTACTTGTTATATATTTGTAGTAGTTAATAACTGCTGGATGTGTTTTGATTTCTAGTTCTATAAGCTTCGGTTAGCCATAAATATGAAAAGAAATGTCAAGTTTGCTGTTTGTTTGGTTAGAATTGTTGTGCACTTGGTTACACTGCTTTATGTCTCTAGTTGCTTTATTCTTCCGTTGCATATAAATGAGTCCAAACATTTGGTTTTGAATAGTGCCACTGCTATATGAATGGTTCTCAGGGTCCACCATGAATGAGCAAAACAAAAAGAAAGAGTACTGAAATACTGAAAGTTACTTTATTTTCAGCCCTGACTCAATGTGCCATTTGGGTGACCGAGTAACAATTGAATAAAAGCTGAAGCAAAGAACACGTTTGTACTGGACAATGTGAGAGATACCTGGCTGAATGGTAGTTTCGAATTTGACTCTTTGTAACTTAATAGATACAGACACACTAATTATACAGGTTGAAGATTTGGAATCAATCATATAAAAAGAATAAATGTTAATTTACCCACATTTGCCTTCTTAACTTCAGTGAATTATATATTTATGTACATTTTTATTGGCTCTAGTATTTAACACTGCACGACTGACACGTTTACAGTTTTGTGCTGCTTAAACAGTGTTCAACAATAAAGCAGTAGCAAAAACTTAAAAAATACTTGCACGTTGCATGTCTCATATTTTATTGACGGAGAGCAAAAATCATAGAAAAGCAGCATATTGATCAATCTGGCCATTAGCTGCTACTTTTATTTTTTCCAGATCACCTTTATAAAGAATATTATTTTTAAACCTTTATGCTTTTATTATGAAGGAAATCCCATTTCCTTTAGTTTTTAATCTCATGGCGTAAACTTGGCACTGTCCAGGGAAACACACACAGACGTCAAAATAAACCACACCTTAAGTGGTTATTGTTTTTACCACCAACCAGTGAAAGTGAATGTAACTGGTTCTAAATATAGTCCGTTTTAACCATGCAGTAGAGCTTAAACCAAAATCTAAATCTACGTTGGGCAGCCTTACCTAGCCCTGACCTTTACTTCTTAAAAAATGTATATGTTTGTGAGTTTTTATCAGTAACAAATCAGTAACAAATCAGTAACAAAGCATAAAACCTATATAATATGTTAGCTCTGTATCGATACAGAGCTAACATATTATATAGGTTTTATGCTTTTATTTATATATATATATTTATACTGGGATCATATTGTAACTGATTGCAACATTAAACTCTTTCTGGATCTAATTAAATGTAATTATTCACAGATCACTCGTTAATTTCCAACACTTCTCTCATGTTATATTCAGTTCCTGAAAGCTTAAATTTGTTGCAGCTGAAAAAAAAGTCTTTATGTCTTTTAGCTGTGCTGCATTCTGATCTACTGAGACTATTCCTGCCAGAGGCTGTTATCTACTTTAGGTCAGCTCTGAGGAGAAACGGGAGACACGCTTTAATTCTTGATTCATTAAGTGCCTGTTTATGGTGTTGTTCCCCTGCAACATTGACAAGTGTCAGTGCGTGTGTTATCCATCAGGGCATATTTGGGCTCACACACTTCTGGGCTAATTCTGTGTTAGATGCCTGCACTCTCAGTGCAGTTAGTTCTGAGCTCATTAGAACACAGTTCAGAAAGGAAATTGCTTATGAATCTGCAGCCAGGGGTGAAAGAAAGAAAACAAACAATGCTGCGCACAATTCATTGTTTCAAGAGAAATTATGCAATAGCAAAAGATTTAGTTAGCGTTAGTGGATAAGAGAATTGAAACATTCCCATAAAATGAAGTCAAATGAATGACAGAATATTAACTAAATCTGAAGCATAATATTTTAAATTGACAAATGTAATATTTGTTTATGTGTACTGAACTTTACACGTTGTAGGATATTTGTCTGGCTTTGTGTGGAATTTGTTTTAACCTTCGGGTGTTTTTTTTTCATATATCTCCTGACCTCCTGAGCAATTTTATATAATTTTTTAATTATTATTTAGTAGTTGGGCTTTTTGTCAAATCTTGTGTATAAAGACTGGGAGTGTAAGAAATGTTTTTTCCTAATAAATGTTGGTATTTGTTTTCAAATGGCAGCTATCGTTGTGCTTGTAATAAAGAGGTTTTGCAGTAAAGTTTTCACAGGACAGCGCAGAGTCAATGAAAACTTTTTTTATCACCCGCTGATTTAATAGCTTTTATAACCAACATCAGCAGCAACAACTTGATGTAATTGCTTTCTGTATGACTTTATGATTCGCATCAGGAACCTCGAGGTATTTGGTATACAGAGGAATTCATGGTGGCTACGAAGCAAGCCCAAATCGTCACCCCCAAACTGTGTGTGACAGTTAGCATGAGGTGCTTTTTCTGACATGCTGTGTTTGAATTATGGCAAAACATAACTACTTTGGTCTCACTTACCTAAAGGGCATTGTTCCAGAAGTCTTGTGATATAGTCAGATTCAGCTTTGCAAACATGAGCCATGCTGCCATGTTATTTTTAGAAAGAAGAGGCTTTCTCTGGCAACTTCCAAACAAGCCATTCTTGTTCAGTCTTCATCTAGTTGAACTTCAACATTTACCGTGGTAACTGAGGCCTGAATGGTTGAGACCAAAAAATTGCCCAAACCTTGGCTTTTATAGAGGTGCTTGCACTTGCTGGTCAGTTAATCGAGAGCTTTTTATTAGCAGCACCTGGCTACAAATTAACCTCCTATTACATATGAAAGTGGTAAGGGTGTAGTTAGTTGGCGCAGGACCGTGAGAGTTTTCTTTTTCAGATGACTGTACATTAGTTGGCTCTATTGGTGTAAAGGTTATCAACAATCATTTGTTGTCAAAACTCCACACTTTACTTCCAATTATTCAGGATATCAATAACAGACAAACAGACAACTACAGTTTACTGCATCTACCATCCCACTTATTCTGTTAATGTAAGAGTAGCCTGCAAAGGCTGCAAAAGCACAAGTGGCTTTGAGAAAAGATCTTAGTTTATGTTTTACCAGCACAAGAGTGTGAGTTCCTCTCTGTACACTGACATGCAGATTTTTGAGGTATTTGGGAAATAGACTGTTCCAGGATCTCATTGAACTTGCCAGTTCTTCTGTGGATTTATGTCTCAATTTCTTTTGCCTCTTCTTGCAGTGACAGGCGAACACAGAGATGTTAAGATCAGGGCTCATTGAAAGTCATATATAACGTAACCAGAACAAAAGGAAAATCAAATACCGGTGTGACACACAATTTTTGTTTATTAAGCTGTCAGAAATAACAAAAAGCAAATATAGTATTGTGCAAACTCTTGAGGCACCTGTCATTTCCTTATATTTTGTTGTATTTTTTTTAAGTGGTCTTAAGTAACAGTTCTCCACTCTTTCTGAAGGACTGGAGAACTGAAGGACTATAAAAAGTTTTTTTTTATAGCAAAATATAAAGAAATTAGGGGTGGCTCAAGACTTTTGCACAGTACTGTATCTCAGTCAAATTATGCAACACAGACTCAGTCCATTTACTCTGAGTTCCTCTCAAAAATCCATTCTGAACCAGAAAAATTGCGATTTCCTTCCATGACATTACAATGCCTGTATGGAGATAAAGCAAAGGTTGGATAGCAGTGTAAAGGTAAAACTCTTCACAGTATGGTTCCAGTAAGTTCATCAGTTCTACTGATCAGGCAATACAGAAAAAATGACGTAAGAGAAGCAAAAAGGCGCTCTGCTACAATGATAAAAATGCAGTTCTTGTACCTGAAATACTTTTTTTCGTTTCTCCATCTGCACGTGCTCTTCCAAAAGTCTGAGGGGCAGAGTATGTGTTTCTAAAAGAGCATTATCACTCTTGCAATTTTCTCTGAAGGTTAAAAAAAAAAAAAACCTTTTGCCAGTCATCGACCACCACCACACCTGCCGGGATAATCATTCAGAATTATGAGGCGCTCATTTCGCACCTCTCAAAATCCAATTTTGGTGATTACATTTTGTGGCTGTGCACTCTATCAGTGGTTCAGAAGCTCATTTGACATTACCAGGTAATGGACTACAGTCTTTACAGTCTGACCAAACCTACCTGAGTGCACCGTGGGTTACAAGGTGCAAATTGTGCAAGACGACGTAATTTGGTTCATTGGGATCTGAAGGAGCAATTTGCCCTCAAAATTGAGCTTTTAACCCTCAGTTATCACTAAAGGCACATAACTAACAAGGGCCGGGATTTGGTTCTAGTCGAGTCATAACATCACCACTTCACATATGTCCTTCGTGAAAACCTGTTGCACAAAAGGAAAAAAAAGAAAAAGCTTTTGAACTTTTATGTTCCAGCTGTATTTTTTTCTGCATGGTCTGAGACTATTTCATCTGGAAATCAATTAGTTGGTAAACTGAATAGATTCTGGGGGCAGTGGCCAGTTTTTTCAGGATTTCCATTTTGGCTGTTTACACATGCTGAAAGTTTGCTCAAACATCATGGGTCAATACTACTTGGAGTACAATCTGACTGCAAATGTAAACCAGAAAACTTCCAGTACCAAAACAGTTGTACATCAATCACAGATATCTCCATATACAGAGCTACCAACTCCTTATGTGTGCTAATCTGACATGGAGTATAAGAATTTTTTACGGCAAAGAACAAACTGTGGAGACATAATTTATATGAAAACTACATTTTATTTAAGAATACATATATTGTATGTGCAGTTTATCAGCAATCTACCCACTGATGGACATGTTCTGTGTAAGTAAACCATGAAATAAAGTCATACATGTCCAAACAAATCCAAATGAGAAGGAGTGAGAGAGAGACACACACACAGATGTGCAACCCAAGTGATAAACATGAATCTGAATGAGCTACTTCACTGATCCAAGAAGTCTAGGGGTCATCAAGTGTCCTTTACCACTTGCAGCAAGTACCCTTTGTATCATAAGATATAACTCCCAGTACTTCCTTCCCTCCCTGTCTTGATGACCCAGCATCCTCAAATCCTGAGGAAGCACTTTTAAGAGAACATCAAAGCCAGAACTAAAGGATGAGCCATACCAGAATATACCATTAGTTCCCAAGCCAAGGGAGTGTCTTTAAGAAAAAAACAAATGCTGAGAAAATCCACTTTGAAAGCATAAAGCTACTTAAAAAAATACAAAGCAAAACATAAAACATTTACATTCCATAAAAAAAGTCCCTCAGCTCTTCTACAAGCCTTGCATTAACCAAAAACATTAAAACAACCCTAATATTTATGTATCATGACCATTTACATAGTAAACATCTGCAAATTTAATTTTACTTGGATTAAAAAGTTAAAAACAATATAGAGACATATATTTCCAAGTGTGCCAACAATCCAGAACAGCCCTGAGACCAAACCTTCAAATGAATTTTTAAAAAGAGGCAAAACTGTCATGAATGAGAGATTTTCTTTTAATCAAATAGGGTTAATTTACAGTAAAGAAGCAACAATATGAAAAATAAAAACAATGCCTTTTTTCTCAGCCTAAACTCGGAGTTCAAAGGTTAACTGAACTGTGTGAATCTCTTTATTACACAAATATGGAGTCGACTATGCAAACTGTAGTTCAACCATCAGTCTTACTATCTCCCGACAAGTAACGAGGACTTTGGATGATGTGATGTTTTTATGGAGCCTCAAATCTGCAGAAGTAGGAGGTGAGAGTGGCTGGGTGGAACAAAAGAGACGTTTACTTGGTATTTACCGTTCATTCAACACTTGTTTTAACCACAGCTGCTGCCCAGCCTTGGGCCTATTGCTTAGTTATGCTATTGCTTGCATGGGGTTGTTTAAATGAGATGACAGAGAAAATCAAATTACATCAATCTTTTAAACGGGAAAGTCAAAGAGGAGTTGTTCATATAACACTTGCATGCTTATTTGTATTATTCCTATATTAGATTCTGGCAGTTTTTTCTACTTTAAATGAGAAACTGATTCTTTTTTTAAATTCTCTCTTAATTAATAATATGGATATTTGTGTGTGAGTGCTAAGACTGTGCTATAAATAGCATGTTTATGTGTAAAATAATGGTGGGAGGACAGTTTTTTCTTTGTTTTTTAAGACTGCATTTTTGTCCGGAAACAGCTGGCACAGAGAAAGGAGAAGTCCACTGTGCCCTGGGAGAGATGGATGCATCAGTAAGAGGAACACAAAGGGTTATGCTGCCTTCAAAACTCACAACCCCAAAGATCTGCCCTCTAAATCACAGCTGGCCCCTGGGTCTGTTTATGGCCAAGATGTTACATAAACTTATAAAACTAGCTTGTACATGACACCGCAGCTTCCAAAGATGTGCTCGGGTCACATGCCCCTATATGTAATTCAAGACCTCTCTGTAAACTAAACATTAAAGGCCTGACAGCATCTCGATGTTGAGTTAAAAACAATAAATAAAATGCTTTGTAAATTAAAAAAAAGTCAATCAACATATTCCCAGATGTTTAACACCAAAACAAGGAAAACTGCCTGACCTCCAGGCTGGCAGGGTCTTGTCAGGGTTAGAGGTTCATGTTGACCTCTGAAGCCATGGGACAGGGCATGCATCACATGCTGGCAGCTTTATAGAAGTGAGAGTGGGAAGTTGTTCCTCTTATTGTGGCAACCTGGCACATGAGGTGACACTGAGTGCACTGCTGGGCATTTCTGGCAGCTGGCTTCACACACTGGGGATCAGCAAAAAAGAAAAAGGAAAGATTATGACCAAATGATGACAAAAAATAGCATTTTTTTACAACACTGAAGAAGGCACAGGCGGATATTGGTTGATTTATTTTATAATAATCTTCTAAAATAAAGGCCTGTTATTACTGGTTGAAACTTGAGCCGAGATCTCTCTCACTGTTCTTGTTACCGATAGACTTTTTACCTCAAATATTATCAGGGGAACTTCATCATCTTTATAAGTACACCTACACTTTTTCAAATCTATTTTGCTTAATTCCATTTATATTCTCTGTCTTGTTTGCTGTCTATTAAGCTGATTTAATCAAATAGCAGGACATTTTTTAACCATTGTTTTACATTGTTTTGATTAGAATTATTGTGCTTAATGACCAAGTAATATTTGTTGCATTACAATGTGTAATTTGGAGGCTGAGTTAATTGCAGTAAGATGTGCACAACACAATACATCAGATAGTTCGATGATGGTGATTGTGGAGACTGAAAGAAGGGACTGTCTGCATGAGTCATTACAGAAACTAAGGAGGGAAAGTCTGGATGATAAAACATACAGCCTGATGGTCTATTCTTTGAAATGCCAAAAGAACAACAACAACTCATTCCTTCAGTGAATTCATGAATAATCGATCCCTATACTGCCACTTTCCGTTGCTCCTTTGTTACGAGGGAATTCTGCATGTTGTTTGGGAGTTTTACACCAGGGGCCTTTCCTGTCACAACCCCAAAGGGAACTGAGTCTCCAGCTGAAATCGAGTGACCTTTCACTTGCCAAGCAACTGTGTGAACCTAAACAGTATAAAGCCACTGAATATACAAACCCCAAATCCCCCTCATTAAATTGTGACACTGCGTGAAATGTAAAAACACAATGCAATGATTTCCAGATCTCATAAATTGGTATTTTACTTACAATGGTGCATTTAAAGGAGGAAAAGTGCTGCTTTGAAATCAGTGACATCTCAAAAAAGTTGGGATAGGGTCAGTGTGTTTACCAGTGTGTAGCAGCCTCTTTTCTTTGAACATAAACATTTGGAACTGAGAAAAACAGCTGTTGGGCTTTTGGGATTGGAATCTAGTCCCATTTTTATCCAATATAGGATTTGAGTTGCTCTTCTTTGTCATATATTTCATTTCATGAGGCACCAAAGTTTTTCAGCTGGTGAAAGGCCTGGACTGGAGGCAGATCAGTTCAGCACATGCAGTTGTAATACTGTAGCTGCAGTATGTGGTTTAGCATTGTCTTGCTGAAATACACTATATTGTCAAAATTATTCACTTGTTTGCCTTCAAATAAGAATGTGACCCATTCTTTCACAAATGTTTGTAGAAGCAGTCTGCATGCTTAGGTGCTTGATTCTTTTTCACATCCAGATAATGTGGCATTAATGTTTTCCAAAAAGAATTCAAAATTTAATTTGTCTCACCAGAAAAATGTTCCACTTTCTCCAGTCCCTTCTAAATAAGCTTTAGCTCAGAAGACAGGGATGTTTCTGGATCGTGTCCACATGTGGAAATTTACCAGAATAACATTATGTAAATCTAAAACTTTTACCATGTTAGAGCCATCCTGTGCAAACAAAAATAAGTGAGGCTACTGGTAAGTTTGAAAATCATTACCATTGGTGACGAAGAAGTTAATGACTGGCACTGGCAAAAGTTCAAGTACTTTTAATGAATACTTTTGAATTCATCACAGGTCAGTAAACAATCCTGAAGCACCTGTATTTGTTTTCTTAGGGTTCAATTTTTACCACCAGGTTGATTGATTTTACCGGTTGCTGTGACAGGATGTTTTTCCGCATGTCCTAGTGATGGTGAGCACCTGGTAAATTCATAAAGTTGGACTCAGGTGAGAATGTCTGGGAAAGTGAGATCAAGACAGGCAGGCTTCTTTAGTAAGTGGGCAGGCAGGCACAGCACGGTGGAATCTGCACTGTTTCAAACTAAGAGGCCTGAATAATTAAACTGCCACAGCGAGAGCTTAACAATTCATGTATGGGAGGAGATGCCAGGGTAAATACTGCCGGAGAGGAGAATCAGGTGGAGACTGGGGCAGCGATGCTTACTTCTGAGAGGAATAAACAGAGTTAGTGTTCATACACACACACACACACACACACACACACACACACACACACACACACACACAGGACCTAAGAGGACAGCAGGGACAATAACAAAATTAACTTCAACAGTATGGACAAATTACTTTAGAAAAACAGATCTTGGAAAGACATTTTTAATATGCACTCACTTTATATTTCTCAAACTGCTGATCTACACACAATCATATCCAGGTTTTATTTAGTGTGGTGCAAAAAAGCGAAACCAGCTAAGAAAATGCAACTGAAGCTACAAATCTCACTAAAACTGGACAATAGAAGATCGTAAAAACATCGCCTGGTCTAATGCATCTTGAGGTTTGCTGCAACGGTCAAACTGTAGGATCAGAATTTGACATGAACAACATTAAAGTATAAATCCATCTTGCCTCAAACTGGTTTTGTGAGCATGACAATGAGTTCACTGTGCTCAAATGGCTTCCACAGTCACAAGATTTCCAATTATGGGATGTGGTGAAACAGTAGATTCCCACTGTGTATGTGCAGCTGACAAATGCTGCAACAACAGTGGTAACAGGGACTACAGAGAGAGAGCATATTTCTAATTTTATATTTATATTCCTGTATGTTCCTCCTCACATACAAGGTTTTGTAAAATCAGAAGACCTAATAGTACCGTATCACCTTGTTAGAGCACTTCGAGCAAACTGCAGGCTTACTTGTGGTTCTTATTAAGAAGAGGGGCCTTCTTCTTAATCAGAAGGCCTTTCAGGCTCCTCTTCTGTGGAACCAGCTCCCAGCTTGGATTCAGGAGACATACACCCTCTTTACTTTTAGGATAAGGCTTTCCTTTTTGACAAAGCTTGTATTTAGGGCTGGTTTAGGTGACCAGTTATGCATCAATAAACTTGGGCTGCTGGAGGCTTCCTGTGATGCACTGAGGGTTTCTTCTTCTCTCACCCCTTTTCACGCACCATGTGTTTATACATCACTCTGCATTTAATTATGAGCTGTTACTTATCTCTGGCTCTCTTCCATAGCATGTCTTTTGTGTTGTCTCCCTCCCCTCACCCCTAACAGATGGCTGCCCCTCCCTGAGCCTAGTTTGTCGGAGGTGTCTTCCTGTTAAAAAAGAGTTTTTCCATCCCACTGTCGCCAAAGTGCTTGCTCACAAGGAGTCGTCGGATTGCTGGTGTTTCTCTGTATTATTGTAGGGTCTTTACCTTACAATGTTAAGCGCCTTGAGGTAACTGTTGTTGTGATTATAAATAAAACTGAATTGAAATCTGTGTGATGCTATCATGTCGATATGGACCAAAATCTGTCAGGCTTGTTTCCAGCACCTTACTGAATTTATGCTAACAACAGGACAAACTACTGTAGTTCTGAAGACAAAAAGAGCTCCAACCCAGTGTTACCAAGATCTGAAGTGTCCGCTCAGTGAATTTTTTTAGTGATGTTATTAAAAAAATGCACTTCCTAATGATTTTAAACAGGTTCAGAATATAATTGATGCAACATTAGTCAAGAATAACGTGCACACTCTGAACATATGTCTGAGTTTTCTTACTTTTTCTGACCGAACAGCGACTAAATGAAATAAAATAAGTAAAACCCACTAATAGGAAAAGCAGGTTATTAATTCTTCTCTGCACAAAAATCACCCCCTGCTTTTTCTCCTCAGTTTGATGAATGCATTACGAATATTTCCTGGCTGTAGAAATTTCACATGTGTGTCAAAACCCTAATAGGACCTACTTTGAGTTTTTTTTTTTTCCCCCTGCTGGCTGTTTTCGGATTTGTAATGAAATGGATTTTATATTAATAAATGTATTAAAGCACAACCACCAAATCAGCCAGTCACTCAATGGAAAAGGTCTGTCTGCAAATTAATTTTTTTTCCCCTTGAAAGTGCTCATTTTTCTTTTTAACTTGAGTGCTGTCATGGACCACTACGCATTTATATAGCTGTCACAAATACATCCAAAAATCTTCCTCACATAACTGCATTTTCACCAAAGCTGCTGTTCACTGGTTTTTGTTAACAGATGCTATCGAGTTCCGGGCTGTGTGAGTGGACTCGGGAGGTAAAAGTTAGGTGGTAATAGAACATAAAAAAAATGACAAATGACAATGGAGAGTAATAACAGAGGAAGACTGGAAAAACGGGCAGAAAAGAAAAGGTTGCAGAGTGTGTGGGTGTGCGTACGGGTGTGTGTCAGCTTCATGTTCTTTTTTTTTTTTTGCTGCTGGTTTCCTGTAACAGGCTGAAGAGGTTATTTATTGCTGGCGAGCTCCGTGCCTCGCATTCTCTTTCGGTACATGTTGTGATGTGGGAGTGAGGCTGTTCTTCAGAAAAGCAATTAAAACCATCCAGGTTTTAAAAAAATAAATAGCTAGCGAACCCACAGCCCACACAATTACTTAAAACCATGTTTTTAAGCTTTAATTCCCATAGGTTACATTTCGAGGAAAGTGGTGTTGTATTCAGAGAGTAAAGATTACGATAATTGTAGTTATTTTTGTGTTTTTATGACTGCAAATTGTAATAATATGGCTACCTTCCATGTACACCAGCAAGCACATTTGTCCATTTTCTTCACTGCATTTCTAATGAAAAAGACTCCAATACCAAAATCATCTTATTCAAAGCAACAATCTCTCCTTGCTTCAAATCAGATTGAGAGGAATCGTGTAGGTATTTTATGCAGTCCTAAGACTGCAGATTGGGTTTCCCTGTGAGCAAAGTTAAAAGCCATTTAATGATGTGGTGAGTTTCACTTCGCATATGAATCATGCAATCCAGGATCAGATTGAGATTTTATGTGATCTTGTTTTGCTCCATGATTTGCTGCTGCTCCACAGATTAAGGGAGACAGGAAACTTTAGACGCAGACACAATAGCATATTGTGTTATATGGCATCATTTTACTAGTACGAAGTGTAAAATGATGCACTTTATACTAGGAAGGCTGAACATTGTGTGAGATACTTTTAGACTCTTGGCAAGACTAAAGACTGACCTTGAATTACCATGTCAGGATTTTGTCTCTACTCAAAGGCAAGAAATATTCACTATCCTCCCTAAACAATAAAAAGTAGATGCCAGTGATCTGGACTTGATTTCTGAGGATGAGAATTTAGATTTTTCAATTAACCTACCCCCACTAACTGCATGTCTTTGGACTGTGGGAGGAAGCCGGAGTACCCGGGGAGAACATGCAAACTCCACACAGAAAGACCCCAGCCTGATGGTGGAATTGAACTTAGGATCTTCTTGCTGTGCGGCAACAGTGCTAACCACCGTGCCACCGTGCTGCCCTATATAGTTACAGTATCTATATAAAATATCTCTATGTGAATATAATGAAAACACACAAAAGGAACATACACTAACTACCTAAAGTTATAAAATGCACATTAGAAATAGAAAAATATGTAAAGGTTGTAAGAAAGTGATCCAAGGTCCCTGCTCTAGAATCAGATCTACCCATTTTCAGTTAAGAAAAAAAAACAGACCGGTGCTGTCATCTGCACACCTCCCTAAACCACAAGAAATCCTGTGCTATTTTAGGTAAAAGTGAGGGCAGGAGCAATAAGCTTTTCAAAGCAGTATTTAACTTCAGCTACATAATTTTAGTTTCTCAAATTTAGTGAAAGGTGTTTAATTTCTCAAATGGCACCAAGCTAGAACTGACACAGGGACAGACCGTAAGTGTGCAGCTTCCAGATAGTTCATCAAGATGCAATGGAAACCAATGCAGAGCTATATCTACCAGGTTGCCAAAAGCATGTGGATAATAAAGTTACTCTAAGTATGCTGGGGGTGTAAAGAAGGAAACATTTACAAGGAAGTTGGCTGTAACAACATAATGTACTTTTAAATAAGGTAGAGATTCTTTATGTTGAGCAGTCCA
This sequence comes from Oreochromis niloticus, assembly GCF_001858045.2. Classification (NCBI taxonomy): domain Eukaryota; kingdom Metazoa; phylum Chordata; class Actinopteri; order Cichliformes; family Cichlidae; genus Oreochromis; species Oreochromis niloticus. Next base: position 16,829,828 of record NC_031980.2, on the reverse strand, counting down.
CCTGGAGGAATAGAAACTATTCTACCTCTTGACTGGATGCAGACCCCTACTTCCTGCTCGGTAAAGACCTGAGAATGAAAAACCTCAAAAGCACTTCAGCATGAAAAAAGAAATGTGCCAAGACAGACAAAACCAATGATTTTGCTCCATCCAGTGCACTCACCCACCACCAACTGGGACCTTTTACCACTTCTTAAAAGTGAAGTGTGCCCGAGTGAATTTACTTCTTGTCTGTCAAAGACTGCCAAGAAACCTGCCATGAATGTTGACTTTTTCTCAGCAAGTTAGCGTGTTTGTCCACTCAGAGCTGGCACTGACCTGATGCTGTGTCCTCTCAAAAAAAAGCCCATTCTGAATATTGTGGAATCAGCTATTAGATTTCATTATATTCCTCAGTTTTCCTTGTAGTTCAATTCTACGGTTTGTTTGTTTAATCACATGCACATACAACTTTATATTGATCGCATGCAAATTTAGCTGCACCACATCCGACACACTTTACATTTACATTCACTCTCCTCCTCAGTGCACTGCTGCATCGCTGCCTACAGTTTCAACCCTTCCGCCAAGGCAGTTCATCTGCAGGCTCCAGGGTACCAGGGAGATATTCAGACATAATACACAAATTTAACATGAAACATAAAATGAGGTTGGTAAAAGATAAATGGACTGGTTTGTATATAGCACTTTTCTACTCAACTCAAGCACTCAAAGCCTTTTATACAACTTGTCTTATTAAAAGGTTCACACAAGACTTTTTCTATGCCTCGGTGTTTCTATCACGGTCCAATGAATGCATCCAAGAACAATAGGGTTTCCTAAAGGATACTTTGGCCTGAAGACTGCAGCAGCCAGTGATCAAACCACCAACCTTCCAATTAATAGATGACCTGCTCCACCTACTGAGCTTGGACGCGACATGCTAACTATATTTTTCCGCTATAATAAAACATTGTAAACATGAGTTGTCTCAACCACACACCTGTATGTTGTTTATTTTGTCTCCAAATAGGGTTATCTCTAGCTCTCTGTTGTCATTGAAAGACCCATTTGTTTTAGGTTTTCAACAAGAATCTGCTTCACTTCCTTTAAATTATGGGGTTAATTGCTTAGTCCGTAACATTTTGCCTCCTGCACTGTATTTGAACGACTTGAGAGAACCCTGGTTTTTAAGTAGGGTAACAGTGCACTCTAGTGGTCGGATTACCCACTTACACTGGACCACAGTTTAAATGATGAGGCAAGTGTTTTACAAGGCATTTCTTCAATTTCATGAGTTATTAAACAGCCACATTTGTTAACATTCACGGGGAACAGCTGATTAGGAATACAAACTTTTTTAAAGTTTGAAAAAAATTACTCAACCAGCTTTATGTGCTGATACGTGTGCTGCATTTAATCATTAGTTTTTATTCATCACTGGCTTCCACAGAGTGTCTTTTGTCTTGTTTTCCTTCCCTCACCCTCAACTGGTCACTGCAGGTTGCTGCCCCTGCCAGAGCCTGGTTCTGCCTGAGGTTAAAAGGGAGTTTTTCCTTCCCACTGTTGCCAGCTTGCTCACAGCAGGTCATCTGATTGTTGCAGCTACCATAGAGTGAGAGACAGAGTACACCCTTGGCAGGTCACCAGCCTGTCATGGGGCTAACACAGAAATAAACTATTCACACCTGTAGGCAATTTAGAATAAAAAATTAACCTAACTCCACGTCTTTAGATTCTAGGAGGAAGTCAAAGTACCCAAAGGAAACCTACACAGAAAGGCCCAGACCAAGTGAAGGATATGAACCTAGTACTTGCTGTGAGTACACAACGAGTAATTCACTTGGTCGACCCCTCAAAACACTGTCTAACTGTTTACTGTGAACACGTGTTAATACTGTTTACTAAACACACAGAAAATAAATAAATACTGTTTAACAAAAGGATTCAAACAGAGGTCAGAGCATTTAAAAGAGTGTTTAAAAATGAACAAATGTTTATTGACACCTGAGGAGGAATGCAGAAAAATACTGGTACCGATTTTCAAGAACAAGGGTGTTATGCAGAGGGACAAAGTTATGGAAGCAAGTATAGAATTGTTTGGACATGTCCAGAGGAGGGATAGTGGATACACCAGACAAAATATATTGAAGATGAAACAAAGAAGCAGGAAAAAGGAAAAGAGTAAGAGAACACAATGGGTGTAGTGAAAGAAGAGGATGTTTGAGATGGGGACTGCGTAAGCGAGCAGTCAAATAATAATATAATAATAATAATGATAATACATATACATATGAACTAGACATTGCTCTAAATAACAAGAACAAGAACAAAAACACTAGATGTTGATACAAAGGGAGGAGTTCAGTGAACTGTAAAAACTCTAATGGGATTCCTGACAATATAATTAACTAATGAGGCTGATGAAAATGACAGCTTTCTGTTAAACCGCACCAAATCTCCCCCCTCTGGTTCATCACATCCGCTGCTGCTCTCCTTCCATTTTTTCTCAACGTTCGTCTCACACATATGACTCTGTGTATGAGTGTTAGTGTATTCATTTAGCTGTTCAGCACTTTGGTCAGCAGCTGTCGGTTTTAAACATGTTAGATAAAAAACGCCTGACGTGACTTGACTTCAGATATTCTGTCAAGATATTTTTTTCTATGAATCAGTAACACAAACAGTTTAATAACTTATTGTGGTGCTTACATATGATTAGAAATTTCTGCAGACTGCTGATTGTTTTTTATTCCATTATCTGTTTGACAAAGATGATTCTTGTAGTTTTGACCCTGTAAACCACCACAGATGATTTAAAACATAAAATCAACCTGTTTAGGAATTACAGACATATTTGTGTGAGGTCAAGTGACTGGCTTGGACACTGAATTATATCCTATTTTTTAAACCCAAGAAACTCCTGGGTTGCTTTTGTAGCATGCTTTGGGTCATTATCCATTTGTACCGTAAAACGCTGTCTGATCAGTTTGGCAGCTCATTAGCTATTTCTCTCTTTCTCCATATTTTTCTCTTCCCATCATTTCGGTACAAGTTAGTCTTGATTTCATCTGTCCAAAGAATTTTCTTTCCAGAATCATGTTGACTCTTTTAGATGTGTTTTCTGGTGAACTCGATGTGCCCTTCTGGTTCCTGGGTGTAACCAGAGGTTTGCACGTCATTGTAAATCCTCTTTATTTACATTCATGAAGGTGTTTCTTTGACAGTGATGCACCTCCCTCCCTCCTCAAGTGTTTTTTAGTTAGAAATAATTTTGACATCATGCAATTTAATTACCTTCTGTGGTCTTTTTAGGCATTCTGGTGTTGTTGAAGTGGCTAGCACATTCATTCTTATTGAGAGTGTCCCCGACTGCTTATTCCACAATTCCTTAAATATTACTGCTAACCTTCTGATCGTTTTAGTTTTGTTTTCTTAGTCTACTGAAGCCTCCTTCATTTGCATTGATATCTCTTTGGGCCTCATATTGTAAAAATTATAGTCAGTACTTTGATATTATCTGTCTCATTTGTCATGAAATAACAGAAAAAGGCCTAACCCAAGCATGAAACTGCTAATCCATCAAAAATGGATCTAATTCCTCAAAAGTAAAAAGAAATTATTTTGCAAAACTCATTGAATTAAAGCAGAAAGTCTGCTCTTCAGTCACACATTGACAAGAATTATGTCTCAGTCCAACATCCCAAAGTTTGATTCTGTTCATCTGGACGTAGCGTTTTCAGTGATTTACTTACCTGGATGATTGAGCATGCATCAAGACGTCTCAGTCCAACACATTTTGCATCTATTAACTGTATGTCTGTATGAAATTTGTTCTTTTATTGAATGTACTCAATTGTCATTTTAGATTAATTCATTATTATTTTTTAATATCTCACTGAATAATCTATCAGACAAAAAAAAAAATACTAGAAATTACTCAACACGGAGCATGTGAATTGTTGTATTCAATTTTCCCCCAACATCCCTTAAAAAAGACAAAAAAAGAAAAGCTGTAAATTTTCACAGCTGATAAACTCAAAGACAATGTGTCATTTTGGCTGGTGTATTATTCAAAATGAAAACTCACTTATTAAATTAGCTGGCTTTTAAAAAACGATTCAGAGCTGAACAATCAAATAATTTATTCCACAGCTAATAATTTTACCCCTGCAGTGTGAACTTCAAAGACGCACATGAAGACATCAAACTCTGAGCGTCCATAATCACGTATTTCAAATGTACTAACTTGTTTCCCTCTGCTGAGCTGCCTCCTGTAGATTTTTCCCTTGACCAGCGAGCGCATAAATCCTCTGCTCTGATCCGTCCAATTTGCTGCTTTCACCACCTGCCTGTTCTGATTACAACCTGCACTCAGTGGGACGACTTGCTTGGAACAAAGATCAGCCTGCTGTGTGCGTCTCCGTGTGCCTGAGTCCACTTTACAGCCCTGTGAGGCTTAAACTGCAGGTGCACAACTTAATGGAAAGCTAATTAAATTTAGCTTCTCCCCAGTAAACAAGATGAAGATGAACATAATTCTGTTTTTGCAATAGTTTTGATGCGATTTATGTAGACCAAGTGAAACAGAAAGCAAAAGAAAAATTTGTGTCATTTTTCTTTTTTAACTTGTGATGAAAAAGGGAAACAAAAACACTTGAGGTAGCAGACACATTCCTAAATGAAGGGACCATTTTAAAACTATTGCTGATTGGCTCACAGTGCTTCTGGTTAACAGTTAACCTTCTTTCACACCTGATTTCATGGTTACTGCCAATTTCTCAGAACCAGTTTACTAAGGAGGTGCTGGAATCACTAATGTGACCGTGGTCATTACAGGAATATAACGGTTACACTGTGTTAAAGTGTCACTAAATCACTGTGGCTACTGATTTATTAGTGAGCCACAAAAAGCCTTTTATTGTCAACCAGCGCAACAGCCAAGAATGGTGGACGCTCCATTAATTAGGCAGTTCATTGTGCTTTAGCAAAGGGGCAATATTAATGATTAAGCTAGTCTACAGTCATACAAACACTGGTTGTCGCTGACCTGGTAGATGTTAATTGGTTAAACCCTTCCCACATTTTTTTCTTATAGTCTGAACCCCCAAGAAAGAAGCTTCTATTCAGTCGTAATGAAGCTCTTTCTTTTGGATCACAATGCAAATGTGTAATTGTGAAAGTTGTAAAAGCTGGAGGCCAACAGTAGAGGTCAGCACAAGTAAGGATACTGGAAACAAACGCAAAGTGCGTGTGCTACAGTTGAAAAATTTATACTGCTTAACTAATACCTACTTCACTCTCTCTGCACATTAAGCACACTTCAGCCAGCATATACACTTTGCCTGTAGCAACACCTTGAACAAATATTTACACTGTATTTAAGCAGTAGAGGCGAATTTTCCTACATGGTTTTACATCTGTGCTATGCTACAGTAAGAACCGTGTGGTTAACACAGAAGCTACTCCACCTTTAAACCTTTAAACAGCATATACTGTACAAAAGTCTTGTGTTACCCCTCAAATGGGAAACAAGTGCAGCGGTCTATTGGAATGTGCAAAAAAATTAACTATTCCCAGAGAAAAACTTACTTACCTACTCACACACTTGATCAAGTGTATTACTGTACACAGTGTTGCCAGTTAAATAGGTTAACTAGGCTAAAAGTACTGCATACTGTCATACGCTGTGATTAATCCTTCTGTTTTTCAGCCTTCCCTCATTGATTTCCATTAAGTGACCATCATGTAGTGCTACAGCTGGTGTTTGTAGTTAACAGAAATGTTAACAGATGTAGATATTACATTAGCATGAACAGAAAAATAACCTTAATATAGGTTCACAAAGGATAAAGATGCTTAAACTCGCAGATGTGATTACATTCATTTCTTCATCACAATCAACAGCAAACTTGTAATATATTTTAAGAAGTTATAGCAGGGGACTGTTTTGAAATAAACCTGCTCCCTCTGGGAGATATCCCTTGCTTCTTGTTTTATCTTTACTTTCATTTCTCCTCTGTGTGAAGCAGAAATCCTTCCCTCCCTCCTTTGCCGGTAAACTTACTGACCCTCTTTGCTGCAGCAGTAGTGCTCATCTCTGCATTGACTCTCTCTGTGGAGAAAATCAATAAGCACAGGTCAAAACAACCACCGAAGGAGGAGTACTGGTAACACTGTAAAACCATCAGCACAGGATTTACGGAGGATGCAACCGCAGTCTAAGCACTAAGTAACATGCTCGGTGCAATTTTACTTGTGTTTATTTATATTTAACCAAGCTTTCTTCAGTGATTACTGTTAAATATTTATTAAAGTGCATTATTTAGAGAGACATTAGTGCAGCCAATCAATCTTACATTTTTAACAGAATGAATTTAATGACAAAATCGCTCACACAAGTTTGACACAAACCTCTGATAAGTCTATTGTGAAGATCAACAGTCTTTCCCCTTTCCACACATGCCTCTCACCTCTCAGCACTCTCAGCGCTCATCACGAATGTGCCGCCATGGAGTGTCTTTGGCTCCACGCCTGCCGGTGTCCATGCTGCACTCGAGCTCCTTATCAGGTGTCAGATGTGGCTCTGGTGTCACTGAAGTCCTGTCCATTTCCCTTCACACCCTTCTTATTGAGCTTCAATGCAATGACCAAGGACCATTAGAACAGCCAAGTAACAAAGTGAAAACAGCAGCTAAATACTCTTTATACATTTTTCTTTCATTCTACTTTTTTTTAAGGGAAAATCTAATATCTATGTCATCTTGAAGTCTTTATGCTAATATGTATACATATGTGAGCAAACAAAAAAACTCCAATGAAAACCTCATATAGAGAAAGCAAAATATGGTTTACTGATATTTGGATTATAGCAGAGGATTCAGGATACATTTAGAATCTGTCACACTCATGTTGCTTCATTTTGTTCCCACAGAAAAAGTAGGTCTGATTTTTTTCTGTGGCCTGAGGGACTGGAGCCTTGTTCACTCTCACACTGTTATCATGGTCGTTGCATGTCCACAATGGCCGACAAATTAATGTCATGTGGTTAGTAGTCACATGTATGCAAAACCTCAGTAGTTCCTCCCTTCATAATAACTGCATGTATTATTGTGGGGTGTTATTGCGGAGTTTAATATAGCCTCAAGATATTAGTTATTGTAATTTGGCAGTATATAAATTACACTGTATTGAACTGAATAACTCAACTAGCTGCCAGAGTTAGGGACATGGCTGTTAGTCCCCACCTCCGCTAAGTGGAGTAGCTAAAAGTAGCATGTTGGTGTTTTTTGGGGTTTTTTTGGAGGGGAGCATTTTTAATGTAATTATGGTCCATCCAATACATAATTATTCAGTTTTGGTAAGTGAGATTCTCATATTTTATTATTTTGGAATTTATGTCTACTGCACATGTACAGTTAATGAATACAGTTTGCTAATTAAACTTGCTAGCTATGGCTAATAAGGTTAGCACCAGCAAAATATGGTGACTTCCAGTTTCAAAAAAACAAAAAGAAAACATTGTTAATGCTTCAAAATGTTCATCTTCATGTGTCTTGTATGTGTAAGATGATCATAACTTGCAAAAAATAAGACTCGGTGGGGTTTTTTTGTTTGTTTGGGGTTTTTTAACCAAATTTTGCATCGTCATATTTAGAATCTTTTTATTAAATTGATGCTGCATTGGCTTCACTTTTCAGAAATGTCGATTTAAAAAAGTTATTAATAAATGTTATTAATTACTGGCAATAATTGGTTAGATTTACCACTGACTGCTAATCTTCAATAAAATGACTATAAATAAAGAAAAACTCCTGCAAAACTCAGAAATCTGACGGGAGAAACATTAAATGTTACTGAACGCATCTACATTATCAAACATAGAAAATACAGAGACCAACAAATAATGCCTCAGAGATGAAAGAGAGCATTTACACAGTGTGCCCAGACCTACTACATCGCTTGAGTGTTTAACATGTATACCAGATGGTTAAGCAAAGCTATTCAAGCCTTAATCACTGATCTAAACAAACAATTATCAGGCATCCCAGTGCTTTGCTTGTGAAGCTGCTGATAGCGACGGGTAAATGAAAAAGTCCCATCCTGAATTCTGCAGTTTGGAAAGTCCCACCGTGGGAATATGGGACATCAAAGCCGGCAGCTCAACACCAGGATAAGTGAATGAAAAGTTCAGATGTAACATTTTCTCCTTGACATTATTGGTGGCAATTAGCTGCTGATAAGTAAGCAGGAAAGGCAGCAGACAGTGTGTGTAAATGCCATCAGAGGACTTACACAGAGCTCCAACAACACAGTGCTCTGAGCAGAATGAGGATCAAGGGATAATGCTGTCATGCATACACGCATGCACGCAAATACACACTACAATGCACTAAAAATGGAAGCTATTAAATGGTAAAGGCCTTCTTCTTCATCGACATATGAACAAAACTACAGGGAAACAAACATAATAATTCCATAGTCTAAGGAAAATGTACACAATCACTGGATTTCTAACTCATTTCAGTTTTTCCAGATCTGATTTCTTAAAACCACCTAAAACATGTTGTACATTTTATCTCCTTCTGTTTGCTGAATCAGTTATGATTTTTCTGCTTTTCCAGTCAATTAAAGATAAAGAGGGACTATTTCAAGGATAAACATAAATAAATAGATTAAATCTAAGGCTGTGATAACTCATTTTTAAGATAAATACAGACCTCAAATTGATTGTTAATTATCTAAAACACACTTTAAAAAAAAAACAACTATATTTATGGGACTTTTGAGAGAGAAATTTAAAAGAAGGAAGAAGGTCTTTGGTTTGAAAACTGTGCAGGAAGCTGCCTGTGGAGGGCAACAAATGACCTCAGGTTTAAAGGTATCTTTCCACAACACACCTTTTTTCACTGAACCATTTTTTAACACCTTATGAGTAATCCTAAGTGTGTTTGGATGAATGACAACGTTCTGTCTTTCATCAGAAAGCTCTAACTCAGGGCTGAATGCATAACTTCTAATGGGGAAATACAAATGGAATGCACTCTTGCAAGACTGGATCTGTGAAATCACTTACCCTGGGGTTAGAGTTTTTACCCAATGTCAGGGTTGGCTCATAGACATGGACGACATGGTTAAAGGCCAAATCCAGAAGGTAATTTTCTATGCTTATCGATAGTGCTCCCGGTTGCCCCCTCATACATTGAACTATTTTACATGTATTTTCTAAAGTCAGCTGACTAAATGGGGAAGGAACACCACACTGATATTTCTGAACAATGGCTAGTTTCAGCTGGTTTGGAAGTCAAATTTAACTTCAGGCTGTGTTTTAAAATACACTTCTGTCTGAACTCCAACTCCAGCATACACATGAACCTCTTTGGGGCTACAAATCTTGATCATCGGGAAGAATTTTCTCCCTCCCACTTTGATGTTTCTTCAAGGTTGACTATTTATACAGTCACCACTTGTTGTCTGGAAAGTGCAAGTCTGTGGTGCTACATAGATCCCCACTGTACACAAGCATATAAACAGTCCATGCTCACAACACTGCCCTCCTTATCGACAGGAACCCAAAGTTCCTCCAGCGGAAATGTCTTTGTTCCCCCACGGCTGCCACACAATGAACGCGACTCTCTGGAGTCTGCTGAAGGCACTGCAACCAAAGGCCTTCGCTCATTCCACACATAGTGTAGCACAACGAAGGCAATGACCTTGGCAAGAAGCTATTAAAATTGTTCTCCACTGAACGAAATATGTACAGTCACCTTGGCACATAAAAACATTCCCTTTAGCACAACAAAACATGTTTAGGTAACAGCTTCTAGAATAAAACAAATGGAAAAATTTATCTCTACTTACCTGTCAATCTATCATTATATATCATACTGATCTGTATCACTTATCAACTAAATTCTGATATCTTTTCCATCTCATCTGCCCTTTTACAGCAGGTTCCATGGATCACACCTCTTTTTCTACCACATTCCACAGATTATCGTGTCTGATATCTGGGGAATTTGAAAGTCAGATCAACAACTTGAACTCTCTGTAAACCATTTTTCTACAGATTTTTGCAGGGTGGAAGAGCGCGTCCTGCTTGAAGAGGCGAACCCCATCAGGGAATGCATTTGCGGTGAGCAGCAAGGTAAAAGCAAAAGTAAAAAAGCAAGTGCAAACAAGACGAATCAGCAAGTGAAAACCAAGCAAAACAAAATGCAAAGCCTGTAAACACAATCGCTGGTGTGTTGGCCAACAACCTCCTCCACTAACCTCTTAATGTCAACCTTTATCTCGTGATGAGGCCCTAACTTCAAAGGGCACCTTATTCACCTGGGGATGAGAATTCACACGCACAACAGAACTAAACCAGGATGAAACGCTGTACAACAAAATAATTGAAAACACAATAAAATATAACCACGATATAATCTGGATAGTGACCAAAAGAACACGATTTTGGATATAAGAGGTGGAAATTAGCTTTAGCTGGCTTCTCCTTTAGAGATAGGGTGAGGAACTCAGGGATGAGCTCAGAGTAGAGCTGCTACTCCTCCACATCATCAGCATCTGTTGCAGTGTATATTTCTGTACTCATATTGCTTGACCTCATTAACCTTGACCATAATATTTTATTTAACAGGCTTAAGGTTTTGGCTGTTATCTCTGGCTCAGCAATAGGCTGGTGTTGCACCTATTTTCCTGGAAGGACTTTTTCTGTCAAATTCTCCCCTAACACTTTTTCTCTAACCTGCCAGGCTCAATTGTAGGCCATTATTATTATTTTCCATTAACATCCTTTCTTTATCCAGCATTATTGATCTTTTCTGCCATATTTGATCATTTCTATGCTGATGACATTCAGCTGTATATGTCTTTTAAACCTCATCAGCTGGATAGACTCTCCATCAGAGTTGACAGTTCATCCCAGATAAGTGAGTGGAGCTCCAAGTGGCTCTCCTTGTTTCAAACTCCACCAAGACCGACGACGTGATTAAAGCTCCTCCTGAAATACGTTCAAGAATGATGTGATTGTTTCCTTTTGCAAAGTCCACTGTTCACTGGGATAATATTTGATTCTTCTCTGGCCTTCACATGTAAAAACTATCTCATATTCTTATTTCATTCACTTAAGGAACATTTCAAGAGTGTGTTTTATTTTCCATTACTGAACTGGAAAAACATATGCATGCATAGATATCATCGCACTCCTGTTATTGTAATGCCCTATTCACCAGCTTAGATAAATCATGTCTTTCACGCCTCCAAGCAATACAAAATGCTGGACCCAGACTCCTTACATGTTCAAGCAAGCAACCTCACATCACCCCTATCTTTCACTCCTTTCATTCCATACTTATATAGAGAGCTCTAAACAACTAGCTTCACACTATTTATTAACTTCTTCTTATATACTGCTTGCATTCTTTGTTTGCAGGCTAAAAATGTATTAGTGGTTCCTTTTGCAAGATTGCAGGAAGACTAGGGGAGAAAGAGCCTTTCAGTCTGTGGCACTTATATTTTGTAACATTTGAATCTTATATGCTGTGCTGCACACAGAGGCCCTAAGGATCTTTAAGGAATGGTAATGCTTTTTCTAGAGAATTAAGCAGGCGATGATTTCATATCTGTTTCTGTCAAATGAAACAATTCCTGCTCTTGGGTAGAGTGATGTGAAAATGGTAATGGTAAATGGATTTATTCTTAAATAACGATTTTCTCAAAGCGCTCTGGGAGTGCAAAATAAGGTGTTTGTCCGCTTACTGACTTCTTAGTTTTCTTGTACATTTGTCACGCTTAGATGTTATAGATTACCAAACAAATTTTAATGTTAGGCAAAATTTCACCAAGGGCTAGGTACATTTGATTAGGTAATTTTCCTTGATAAATTAAATCATTTAAAAACTGCATTTTCTCTTTACTTGGGTTATCTTTGTCTAATATTAAAATTAAAAATCTCTGAGAAACAAAACAGTCAAAACAGAAATATAAGGAACACAATAAAGGAGTACAGTGGATGTTTCTCTTTAGATGCCACTGATGTTTTCCTATGGGTGTTTGTATACTGTATATTATGCTGTTGATTTTGTACTTTTTTATTTGTAAAACCTTTGAGATGATTTGAGTCTGTATGGCTGGTGCCTTGAGCAGGTCTCCCTTGTAAAAGAGATTTGATCTTAATGAGACTTTCTGGTTAAATAAAGGTAACAATAGACTTGAATTTTGTTTCTTATATTTATTTTTTAATTGACTGTTAAACACCACCAAAGCTGGAGAATCAAAACTAAAACTGTCTTTGAAAGATGGGTTTAATTGAAGAACACTCATAATCCATCTGTGTCTCCTGTGTCTTAATGAAATTATTGCGACTTGATAAATCTGTTAATTTGCTTTTCTTCCTGCCTTTAAATAGGCTAAACTTTACTAATGTAGTGTCACTTTTCCAAACTTCCTGACCAAAATCCACCCATTCATTCATCTCTTGAGTGTGAGTTCCTTTTCACACCATTGAATTGTTGTATAACTGTATTTTTAAGTTTTAAGTTTGTATTATATATGTAGCCTCTTCATACTTTTTCAATAATATTGTTTTATCATCCTTTGAAAAATCAGTTGCTCTACTACCAGCTGACTTATCCATGTTTGTGACTGGTCAGAATCTGCTAACACTACCTCTAGATAAGGAAACCCTGAGTTAACTTGGTGAGCTGATAACCAGCTTAGTGTGACCGCCTGGTTGCCGGTGTTAGGATAAATGAATTCAGATACCCTGGGTACACTGAAGTTGTTTAGAGTTGTACAGGGCTCTGAACACCACTGGCATCAATGAACCTTAGGCACCCAAGATCCTGCTATTTCAGAGAAACTCTGACCCAGTCATTATCTATCAAGATTACTAGATTCGTCTTTATCAAACTTGCTCAGAACCTCATGGTTGCGACTGACTGTTCACTTGGTAAGTAACAACGATAACAGGATAATCAATGTTACTCACTTCACTTGTCACTAGCTTTAATGTTGGGGCTCACTGGTGTGCATCAACTGAATTGTATTTGCCCTTTGTCCACCTATAAGCCTTAGGATCTGCTTTTTGCTGAATCTGTTTCCTCGTAGCACTAGTTCTGGCATGCAGCAAATGTGCATGTGCAACAAATCGACCAATTGAGGCCCCAAATAAAGTATAACCACCTACATACAGTATCAGCAAAGATGCACAAACACACACACACATACACACAAGCAGATTTTTCCTAATGACTTGCCTCACGGCAGCAGTCAGTTGAAGGTCCACAGAGGATGAAATCCTGTTACAGCTGGCTTTTCATGACGCCTTTAACCGCATTATACTCTCCTCTCAAGTCTAGATCCAATTTCCCTATCAAACAAGGTAGCACACGCACAGCAAAGCTGTAACAAGGCTGGTGCCTTTAATGTCACATAAAAACAAGCGTTTTTCCCTTCTGCAGTGTCTGGACTTTCTGAGTAGATGGGAACAGGAAGTTGGTCAGACAGATGGGAGAGGATGGGGGGAACAGTGGGTGACTGGATAATTCACTTAACTTTGCTGTGGTAATCATAATTATAGAAAGGTCGCCTGATCACTTAGCTTGCTTAGGATTTCAGAACTTTGTGTTACAATAAACTGGATTGAGGGTGAGGTTTATAATTGAATGGTATGAGAAAAAACCCTCAAATAATGTTTTCGAAACACTGATGTTGATTTATCTCACATTACCTTAAGCCTACCTAGCTGACATTTCCACCTGAAATGATTATTTGAATGAATGAATGAAGCCTTTATTTGTCACTTGCAGTTTCCTGCAGTGAGTAATACAATCATTTTAGACATTTAACAGCATCACAGTGGAAATTTCTTATATGATTACTGCCTTTAAAAAAATGCAACTGATTAACTGAAAAGCTGGAAGATTAAGTGATTGCAAAAATAGTAACTGGTTGAGCTCTCCAAAAAGTGGACATGGAAAGTTCAAATGAGTTATCAGAACTTGAAAATATCTGGGTTGAATTTGCCTGAACTGTTATAATACCATCATCTCTGAATAACAAATGTGCATCAAAACTAGTTTGATGTGTTTTACTCTAACAACAAGCGAAAATGATGTGAAGTCAGCTAGAGAAATGAGTGTATAAAGAAGCAGTTGCAGCATCTGCACATGTTCCTCTGCAGGATAAAAGGCCTTCCTTATTAAGTCAGCTGTCACATCGGGCTTATTGCCAAGCTGCACATCCATCTACTCGCTAATAGCAGCTGTACTCTTATCGCTCAGTGCCAATGCCAAACCCTAGTATGACCTTATACAACCTCAGCTAAGAGTTTTACTAGCCTCGCTGTATTTCTTCCCAGTCTCACTTAAATATGCCTTCACTGTGGGCAGCCAGAAAAATCCGGCCTATTTAAAGAAACTGAGCAATTATTGTTTATTCATCCTTATCTAAGTGAAATAATGGCAATAGTTGCAGCCAAATACAATTTATAGCACTTTCCAAAGGTTTTTAATGAGTAAAGGGGATCACTGGCTTAAACTCAATCAATTTCTTTTATGTAGGACTCGCATGGTAACTTTCAATTATCCTTTCATTTACTCTTTGTAATTGAATTGATGGAGTACAGATGGAGTTGACCTCTAATCAGCTTTCTAAGGTCACACCTGTCGAGTGTCAAGTTGAGAGAATTGATTGAAGGATCACTTCAGTTTCTGATTAATTGATTTTTTTTTCTTGTGGAAAGGATCTCTTCCACAAACACAGGACATATGAAGGAGACCCGTTTCAACATTAATGAGTCTTGAAAGTCGGAAGTAAATTGCTCGAGTCCCATACACATTATTTTACAAATGTGTGCGAGGAAAATCTTAAACTGTATAACTGTATAAATGTAACTGTAGCATAAAATCAATCTGCGTAAAAATCAGCCAGAATTGGGCACAGAGCAGGGTTTTTCTGTTTTTCTTTGCTCTCAATGCCTCAATGAAAAGGCTGGTACAAAAAGGGCATTGACCCCGATAATACTTTGGACACCACAGTATGATCCAGCCAAGAATGGATGATGGACACAAGACCTTAAGGAGCTATAGAGTATATGTACAGTTAAATTTCGGGGCGATCGTGGCTCAAGAGTGAGGAGGTCGCCTCGTAATCGGAAGGTGTCCCCGCCTCGGACAGTCTCGGTCGTTGTGTCCTTGGGCAAGACACTTCACCCGTTGCCTACTGGTGGTGGTCAGAGGGCCCGGTGGCGCCAGTGTCCGGCAGCCTCGCCTCTGTCAGTGCACCCCAGGGTGGCTGTGGCTACAATGTAGCTTGCCATCACCAGTGTGTGAATGGGTGGATGACTGGATGTGTAAAGCGCTTTGGGGTCCTTAGGGACTAGTAAAACACTATACAAATACAGGCCATTTAAATTAACTTCCCAGTAATGCATTTCATAACTAGTTAGAAAGCTAAGATGAGGACTATGCATATCCATCTGTTTAGCTAAAGTGCACCATCTGCTTCTTCTAATGCAAACAGTGCTGGGAGTATTTGAAATAATGTAGCTCTGCAAGACAATTTCTCAATGAACCTAAGCAATTTTCCTGCTTTGTGTTCTGTTCATATCAAAGCATACCTAATATATCACTGTATATTTGTGTCTTTGAGATCATGTCCTGTTCCATGACTCAATTTATCTGTCAGATAAATGGCCTTAAATTTACTGGAGAATGCTTTAGCACACAGTGGAGTTAACGGATGGATCACAAACTGTAAGATGTCGAGGTTCCATGGCCGCAAGACAAGCCCAAATCATCACTTCTCCACTAGTGTGCTGGTATGGGCTTGGTTTTTCCTACATGCAGTGCTGTGTGTTACTCTATAGTGAAACATCTCCACTTTGGCCTCATTTGCACACCTAAGCTGTTTTGCCAAAACACCTGCTTTTATAAAGATGCTCAAACTCGCTGATGATCAATTAATGAAGTGAATTTGATTACCATCACCTGCTGCTACTTACTCTCTTAATTCGGATGGAAGAAGTAGGGGTGTATTTTCTTTTTAACACGACTACAAGTTGTTACCACAGTGATACACACCAGATTCAACAAATCATCTGAAATACAATAGAATGGGTTTGTACTGTGTAAAGGAATTTTTGGCACATCCCCAAGAATATTTTATGTAGAGCCAAAGGAAAATTCCAAATTTTCCTCTGGATTTTCCATTCTGTGGAATGTTTCCTTTTCAATTTACTCAGTCACAACACACATTTTACTTAAACAATAGTCACAAATGGAAAGAAAAGGCGCTGATTTATGTCAAGTAAGATAGTGAAGACTCATCATCTCTCTGTCTTGGACTGTACATGGATCAATTATGCTTACTTTCTTTTACTTTTTTCACCTACTTAGGAAGAAAAAAACTGAATAGCTCAGTGTCGGATGATTAATATCACCTATCAATGTAGACAGCGTTGCTGATAACGTAAATCCAAGGCATGATTTACAATGAAAATGACCGTAGCTTTATTGTCAGCGTACCACCTGAGCTATATAACTGAACATTAAACAAGTACACTGTCAGACAGTTTTAAGGGCGTGTAGGAAATATTACCTTAACCCCAAAAATTCCTTAAACAGAACACCAAGCCTCTACATGCTTCAACTGAGCTGTTCACTCACTTATTAAGAGGTGCAACACATCATTGCAATGTGGAGAAATTTGCAGCTGTAAACCATTTTTTCACGCCCCCTGTTTTGTGACTGAGATGTGAATCAGGGGTCCTCACTGAGTTAGTCTGAGCATGATTAAGGTGGCCAGTTACTTTCCTCCCAGCATTATGTCTAAAACACACAGTCTGGCTCATCTATACTTGCCATGGCTCAAGGCAGCATATTTCCATGACATGCCCAAACCAAACCTGGAATGTGTGATATTACACAGTCACGCATTCATTATTTCATTATTCACTCTAAACCATGTGCGTCAAGACTGAGTCATATAGGAGTGTCAAAATGAAAAGATCAGCAAAACGACTAAACCTCACAATGGGTCGGTTTCCTTTTTAAAAATGTGTTTTTCCATCACAAAAATCTAAACAGAAACACTCCTACTTACCTCCACATGGATGTCAGTGAAACCCTTATTAACTCGTTCTTTATTAGAAATAGCCCGCTTCCTGTAGGTCTTTCAAAGGGTTTTTTGGGACATTAACACTGACCTATGAATCATTCAAGCATAAATCGGCCATGCATTGTCTTCCACAGAGTCTGGACTACAATGTTATTGAAGGAGAGTGGGATCATCTTGACAGAGAATGGAAAAAAAAGGCAATCAACATCCAAAGAGGAGCTTTGAATGTCCTTCAAGAAGCCTGGAGAACTATTTCTGAAGACTGCTTAAAGAAATGACAAAAAAAAAAAGCTTTTCTAAGAGAGTTCAAGCTGCGCTGATGGATAAAAGTTGGCATAATAAGCATGTGCTTCAGCCAGTACCTTTTTGATTAGCCTTATCTCTTACTTTCTTCCTTTGTCGTAAATGTTTCTTCTTTATTCATTGAGAGATTTGAATGCTAACCAACAAAAAGAAAAAAGAAAAAGTGGTCAAACCAAATTTTGACTTTCAAGCCTATTAGAAATATACTAAGTATTTATACTGTATTTTCGTGTGTGTTTGTACGTTTCAATAAATCTCTGTACCTATTTCCAGTTTTCCAAGCAAAATTTAAAGAAATGAGGGGTCGCTCAAGATATTTGCATACTGTAGATGACATAATGCATATTAAAACACCTGGTGCAGAATGGTAGTAATGTACACTGTAATTTGAAGAGCGTTAAAAAAAATTCCTCTCATGTCTAATTATGTTCACAGTTCATATTTTATGAGGAACATAAATCAGCACCATGAACGAATAATAACACAACATATAAAATAAACCCCTGAAGGTAATAATTCATGGAATTACTGCCCACAGGTAGAAACCAAGA
This sequence comes from Oreochromis niloticus, assembly GCF_001858045.2. NCBI lineage: Eukaryota > Metazoa > Chordata > Actinopteri > Cichliformes > Cichlidae > Oreochromis > Oreochromis niloticus. Next base: position 16,811,871 of record NC_031980.2, on the reverse strand, counting down.
CTAATGCAGAGGAATAGTCAGTGTTAGCTTACATGAACTGAGCCGAGAAACAGGAGTGAACCGAAACCAAAATCTCAACTTGTAATATGCACGTTAGGACAAGCAGCCTATACTTACAGCCAGTGATATAAAGCTCTGGTGGCTGACATCTCAACACAAAGTTTGATGTATCTTTGGCAGAATAGTTTACTTTAAAATGAGTGATAAATATTTAACAGCAAGCTCTGGGTTGTTGTAGCTGCAAGCTACGTGTACCATTAGGCTACTAGCTAAAGTTAGCTAATGAAGAGTGTGTATGTTACAGCAATGTTAGCAGGTAATATTAAGGTTCAAATCCATCACAAATAAAACTCTTTTGCTCAACATCACACTTAAATCATGTGAACAAAATTACTATGTAAAGTGAAATCAGTGTTTTAATGCTATGGCTATAAAGGTATGGTGAAATATTTCATTTCAAATGAGCTAACGTTGCCCAAGTTGGCCTTGAACAGTTATTTCTAGATTTATTTACTAGAGGGCAATCTTGTAAATGGAATTGTTGGCAGATAATTTTGTCAATTAAAGAACAGCATTGTAAAATGAGGTTGTATGATTCACAAGACCAATACCGCATGAAAAATAATTACACACACTCAATCACTGACTAACCTAACATGCATATCTTGAGATTGTGGGAGGAAACTGGAATAGAGGACCCATTCACACACAGGGAGAACACATACTATTTTGCCAAAAGTATTTACTCACCTATGCAAATCATTGCATTCAGGTGTTCCAATCATTTTGATAGCCACAGCTGTATAAAATCAAGACACTTGGCATGCAGACTGCTTCTACAAACAATTGTGAAAGAATGGGTCACTCTCAAGAGCCATGATAGGATGCCTCTCGTGTATCCAGTTGTCCAGTTGTGAATTTTTTTTGCTTCCACTGTCAACTGTTAGTGGTATTGTAACATAGTGGAAACAACTGGGAATGACAGCAACTATTAAAAATCAGTGGATATGGGGCACATAGTGCACAGAGGTTGCCAACCTTCTGCAGTGTCAATCATGATAGACCTCCAAACTTAATTTAGGCTTCAGATCAGGAGTGCGTAGGGAGGTTCATGGAATGGGTTTGCATGGCCAAGCAGCTGCATCCATGCCATACATCATACAATGCACAATGCAAAGCGTTGGATGCATCGATGAAAAGCACTTCATCACTAGACTCCAGAGCAGTGGAGATTCTTTGAAGTTAGAAATCACTTTTTTTTTTTTTTGCGTCATCATACCAAGATATTTTGGATCATTTCATGGTCCTAGTTTCATTGGAACAGTTTGCGTATGGCCCCTTCCTGTCCCAATATGACCGCCCTCCAGTGCAAAAAGAAAGGTACATAAGACATGGATGAGGGAGTTTGGTGCAGAAGAACTTGACTGACCTAAACAGATTTCTGACCTCACCTCGATAGGACACTACTGGGATGGATTAGAGTGGAGACTGCGAGCCAGGTCTTCTTGTCCAACATTAGTGTCTAACCTCACAAATGCACTGCAAAACCCCACGGAAAGCCTTCACAGAAGACTTGAAGCTGTTATAGCTGAAAAGGGTGGGCCGACATCATATTAAGGCCTATGGATTAAGAATGGGATTTCACTCAAGTTCATATGCGTGTGAAGGCAGACAAGCAAATACTTCTAGTGTAAAAACCTCTACACAGATAGGCCCCAGCCAGCAGGTTCAAACCCAGAACATTGATGCTGTTGGGCAACCGTGCTAAATACTGCATAATCACATCACTTCAGTCAGTTATTCACCAAATGGTTTTAAAACTTAGCAAAAAGTAAGGAAATTTGTGTTTGATTGATTATTTCTTTGTTGTAAAATCCTTCTTGGGAATTACTCTTATATGACTGGAAAGCCTGTTTATTTCTCCTTAAATAGTGCTACATCTCTAAAGGAAAACAGCCAAGTTTAGTATGTGGGCTGTGCCAATTAAAACTTGCCAAATCTTTTCTGCCGTTGCCCAAAAGCTTAGCTAGCTATTGGATGTTGTTTTAAGATTCTAGTACCCCAGGTAAGGAGAAGCAGGTGCCTGATTAGTGCAGCACCTGTGAGCAAGGACCCTGCTACAGTGGTCAGTTGGCATCAAGTATACCACATTTGACTGAACTAGATCAGACCCCGATGCCACATGCTCAGCCAACAAATACATTTTATATAAATGAATAACATAAACAATCGACCAAACACAAATTTCCTTCCATTTCTGGTAGGTTTAAATTGTAGCCTGCATGTATACTTTTGACTCTGTGTGGATTGGAGAAAATCCAAAATAAATTCAAACATATATCAGTGGAGAGCCACTAAAATCCCAAAGTTATCGTGACAATTCTGCCCATGATGAGTGTAGGTAAACTTGTGACCACAACAGTAAAAACATCACCATACTGCTTTACTATGTGTATTGCCAGTAACCTTTGATATTCGTTGCACTGTACATTATTGCAACTTGCTCATGAGTAGCTCCTGAGGGTGTTTTACACTCCCTGGTGTCTCTTGGGCTGGGAGAGGTGCAAATTGACCTTGCGTATCACTGCGCAGAGTGTAAAGTTACACTGCACACTGTCATTTGAGCGTGTACAAACAGACATGCATGGAATATGTGGAGGCAAATATACAGTAGGATGGAAAACTACTTTGCAAGATCTCAAAAAAGCACAGTGACCATAAGTGTTTCCATCTTCATCTCCGTATAAATGCGTGTCTAATGTATGCACTTTGTTTTTCACCGCCAGTTGCTAATGAACACGTTTAAACCAGAGGTATCAATTTGACCAACAAGTGCTGTGCATGCACTGGCATCTAGCCACTGCATGAGCATGCATGTACAAGAGTGGCTGCTGACTGTGGTAGGGAAGTAGATTAAAATTCACAGTTTGTTTATCCTCTTTTGGCCTCTTGACCTTTCCTTTGACCCTGCAAAATCCAGCATGTTTGTTTTGAATTGCTTCCATGGTTGTGAAGAAGAATGATTTACATTTAAATATCTATGTACGCACACAATCCCCTGAGGACAAGTAACATTGTTTTTGAGGATAGGTAGCTAATCTACCTTACAGTGTTGCTTAGAACTAAAACTATTAGTCAATAAATAGAATTTTAATCAATCAAAATTGAGAATTTTTTATTATCACTTTTTCTACTCCGTAAAATCCTGTTTCCTTTTACCTTTAATGTGAAATTTTTATATATTTATGAATTTGAGATAATGATCATCAGATTGATCAATATTAGAAATAGTTATAATTAAGAATCAGTTTAAATTTCAGTGATGAAACCTCTGTCTCTGTTTCATTATCTATTTGTCTCAGTGTAAATGCAAGGTTTAGCTACAAATCATTTAATTTTCATCTTAATCTTTGTTTATCTAGATGCATGGCATTCATACACAGACACACATCAAACAGCTGTCCCAGAAAAGCTGTTATGGATCTCTGTTGCGCTCCTGCAGCCCCAGCCATCTCCTCCTCTCTGCCAAGACTGTGCCCTCCCCGCCTTCTGGTGCAGAGGGTACGTGTCGGGGTTACTGCAGTGCCAAAAGAGACCTGCAGTGCCAGCAAACACACCACTCCCCCAGCACACATACACAGACTCAGTCAGTACACTGTTGCTTGTTTCCCTGCCTTAAACAACCCACAGTGCCAGCTGCAACCCCGCTGTCCACCAGCACGTGCCAGCTTGATGTCCAATAAGGGCCACGTTCAGCGTGTGTACGTGTGAGCAGACTTTATGTGTGTATGTGTGTTTAAAGGGACGAGGGGCTTAGCCTTAAATCCTGTCACCCAGCTGCCTCTACTGTCAGATGGTCCCAAAGACCCACATCAACAGATGTACAGAGCAGCTACAGCGAGCAGAGCAAACAGAAAAAAATACCATCTCAGACTTAGTCAGTCTGCCTGTGTGTGCAGAGGGAGCGTGTGTCTATAAAAGAGTGTGCAACCTCCTCTGAATTAATGAAGCAAAGCAGTCGTGACCTTTAATATTTAGCTGTTTATGTCCCTTGTGAATCCTTTCAGCCATTTTGAGCTGTCTGTAGTAGTACTACGTGTTTACAAATGCAGCACTGAAATGTCCTTGGCTGTTGTGGAGAGCCACTTTTGGAATCTGGTGTCAGTTTCCTGATGCAGTCTGGGGTATGTGGGGGGTATTGATGCCGACAGTCACAAAAGCAACTTGGCATCACACTCCTACTTCCTTGTACTAAGCAACAGCGATAAATAAATATTGGTATGCTTCCAGATTAGACTTAAAAATTTGATGTTGGCATTAAAAGCAGAAACAGATTAAATGTAGGTCAAGCAAATATCATTTTACAGAGTATATTGTAAAAGCTCTCTAATGGCAAATTTGTGATTCAGAATGCTGGACTATATACATAACAGACTTAATCAGACTAGATTAAATGAAATTTGGTTTCCTGTTAATCTAACCTTTTCCCAGCTGGAACAAAGCTACAAGGAAGTGCATGTAAGTGGAGTGACAAATGCCACATGGCTAAATTTTTTACAGTAAGCGTGACACCGTCACTGATCTCACAGTTCTTAGCTGGGACTCTTATGACTTTGAAAAGGATGTAAGTACAGAAGATCGAGTCAATCCAAGATTCCATCAATATAACACCTGAAGAAAGCACCCTAACAGTAAGAGCTACACAACGTATGCATGCTTTAATAATAACCTCCACTCTTTAGGCTTCGGATTTTCCACAAGATATTGGAACCTAGTTCCAAGGATTTGTTCTCAATCACTGCTCAAAGACAAAGAGAATTAATCAATCTCTAGCTCAGTGACAGCTTCCCAGTTTTTGGATGGGCCTCTGAGAAGACTAGTCAAGTTCTTCTAAACCAAATTGTGTTTTCTGTCATCTATACACTCACCAGGCACTTGTTCAGCTGCAATCATGTAGCAGAAACCCAATGCACTTTGTAGACCTGGTCTAGCTGACCTAACAAAGTCCAAACTGGGCAGAATGGAGAAGAAAGATGACTTTGAACATGGTGTAGCTGTTTTCACCAGAAAATCTGCAGAAACTGCAAAGATTGTCCCACAAAACCATCTCTAGGGTTTACAGAGTTTGTTTCAAAATAGAAAATATCTAATGAGAGACAGTTCCCTGTGAGAAAATGCCTTGTTGATACATACATGCAAACACATGCAGAAGAGCATCTCTGAATGCACAACATAGCCAACCTTGAAGCGGATTGGCTACAGCAGCAAAGAACCACACTAGTTGCCACTCATATCAGCTAAGAATAGGAAACTTTTGAGCCCAAAATTCACATGGGCTCACCATAATGACATTGACAGTGACATTCGGATGGTAGGGTCAGAAGTTGGCATAAATAGCATGTAAGCATGGATCTATCCTGCCTTTTATCTACAGTTCAGCTTGGTTGTGGATGTGGTTTAATGAACTGGAGGATATTGAGCATTATTTTATGTTACAGCCCATTTTCATAATGTTGCTGACCACGTCCTTTCCTTTGGGATCACAGTGTACCCATCTTCTGATGGCTCCTTCCATCAGGATAAGGTCACAAATCGTCAAATTGTCTCAAACTGGTTTCTTGAACCAGTTTAGGTTCATTGTACTCGAACTGCAGTCACTTTCAGATTGGTGAAGGCTTCCACAGGCACCAGATCTCAATCTGATGGAGCATCTTTGGGGTGTAGTGGAACGAGAGATTCACATCATGAATGTGCAGCTGACAAATACGCAGAAACTGTGTGATGCTATCATGTTAATATGAGCCAAAATCTCTAAGGAATGTTTTCAGCACCTTCATGCCATCACGTATGAAGACATTTCTCAAACCATACTGTGGTCCAAGCCTAGATTAGCAAGGTGTACTTAAAGTGTGATCTAGCTTGATGGTGCATGCATATGTTACATGTGACCAGAGAAACCAGCTTATTTCATACAGAGAATAAACTGTACCAAGTCCTAACTGTATAAATTAAATATGGATTATTTTGAACTGTGAATTATCCAAAGATACTCCACTAGAGTCCAAGGATAAAAATATGGAGATGGAAAGCATGATACCCCCCCTTAAAGGACCTTATACTGAGCAGGAGGAGCATGGCCATGCTCAAACAAATTGTTTAGAGCACAAAGCAATAAATGCTGAGTCATACTACTATAAGCAGCAAGAACTGCAGACAGTATTTCTGCAGAAATTAAACACCATGTTCTGATATCAGTTACTCATGTCCACCAGATCTCTTTTACAGGATGTAATTATCCTAAGACCAGCCAAACCCTTCCTAAAATGATACAGTCATCTATATATTAATATATCCGTAAACATAATCAGCTGACTTCCCTTCTCCCACTATAACACCATCACTCCTACGAAACTGTAAGCTGATCTGGCTTTTCCGACAAAGGAAGGTCCCATTAGCACCAGCTGGGGCTACCCATGGGAATGAGGAGGGAAAAAAGTTGTCCCACCCACACCACCCCATAACATTACTCATGAAACATTCACATCCTTATGTGGCCTGGACGATCACGCCAGTCTCCCATTGGCAGAGAAGAGATCGGCCCAGAGCAGGAGACAAGATTCTATTGGTGTGGCGCGAGCATGAGTGATGACAGGACGGCGGGGAGGCTGGCGAGGTTATTGGATCAATCGATCCAGGTCCTTCGCAGACCACACAGATGAGGGCAAGGGCAAGTGCTGCAGACATTCAGAAGATCACAGTTGTGGGGTAAATGCTAGCAGTGACAGGTTGCATTGTGTCATTACAAATACATATACAAATATTGAGCAGAAGTCAATTTAGTGAGCAGCTTATTTTGCCCACTTTGTGTTTCCGTCTTTATCCCTGTGGACAAATAATGCAAAATCACAGGGTGAACTGCTCCCAAAAGAACTACAACTATTCAATAATTGGCCTCTGGGCAACCACTTTCAATCACAAGGCTCAAGTGGTAGCCAGTTGGTTTGTATTCCCGCTTTTAAGTTTCTATTTTAAATCTGACATTCTATCTGGATGGAACTAGTTAGTGTGAATTTCTGTGTATACCGATGACTCCATCATATTCCCATGTTATTGCCACCTTGACTGACCTTTTCGTTTTGAGGACAGCCATTGATTGCAAGTGCTTGCTTATCTGGTCCCCGTCTTTGAAACAACAATTTTAAGGGCAATGATTTCAGAGGTTCACTGTAGAACTGCATACATTTTGGGTGTCCCACTATCTCCAACCGGCATTTTCTCTAGACTGACTGTAGTATAAGGCAAGATTTAATTTAAAAAATAAAAATAGACAAATCAGGATGTGCGTAATCATTAAATGTTGCTGCTCAATTTTCACTCGATGTGAATATTTTGGGGTGATTTTGCACTGTAAACCAAATATTACAAGCGTGATCACGGTGTGTCAAAACTGCTTTAATAAATAGGTAGGATGATTATTTAAAACACTGAAACACCCTTTTTGCTTTGTACAAAATTAACGCATGTCCCTTGTACAATAAAATGTATACAATATGCATATTCAGCTTTTAACACCAGCAGTGATGCATCTTTAATTCTTTATTTTGCTGTGTCCCATTTACAGAAATACAATGGCGTTTCGAGACAATGACATGATATGAAAAGGGGTAAAACTGTTTAAACTGAGTTGGTAACTTAAAACACATTTGCATGACGGCAAAGAAAAATCTGCATCTGCAAACATTGTTCCCTTCATTAAAGCCTTTAAACCAAGCTAATGCTAATGCAAGATGTCCACATTTGACCTACTAACATCCACATTCAGAACACTCTAAACTGCCAAGAGTGGACTGGTTTTTCTTTTGTTTTTAAACCATCCATCTGTGTTTTATTTTAGAAATCTCCATGACAGTAAAGTGACAGCAGTGCACTTTACTCAAGCGAATAAAGCACACCACAGTACACCACAAGATGTCTTTCCTGCCTTAATAGTGGAACAACAAAAAAAAGAAAAAAAAAGAAAAAACCCCAACAACATAACACGACCACTGATAACACAAACAATGCGTTGTTACATTAAGGCACCTGAAATAAAAGGGTTTGTGATGGGTTTATAAATGGTTTGGAAACTTGTTAAGGCTATAGTATTGGCAGCTTTAAAAAAAAAAAAAAAAAGCAGCAATGAAAAAGAAAGCAAAAGGGTGGTTTGACCATAATAGCAATATGATTTTCTCTACATCACTTTCAAATAAATAGCAAGTAAATCTTAGGACTAACAGTTAAGAACAAAATTAAACCATTTATAGTACATTTTCCTACAAAATAAAACATCCAGGTTATGCTTCCTACTTCTAACTTTGCCAATTGTGTATACACCCCCCTAAAAAAAACAAATAAAACAAAACACTAAGGGAAGCTGATATTGAGACCACATGCTAGACCGAAAAGAGCCAAAATAACATCAATGACACGAACAGGATGCCTAGTGATGCCTTGGCCCTGTGAAAGTTATTCTATCACATAATGTAATGGTGAAAAAAAAAAAAAAAAAACACAACACTTTTTTTTAATATTTCAAAACACATATTACCCCCCCCCCCTCAAAAACAAAAAACAACAACAACAACAACAACACAAACAGTCCCATGACAAACCATTTATAAACCCTTCATAAATTCCTTCATAGGTGGTACCTCATTGTAAATGTTCCTAACTCTTAACTGCGGGACTGAGTATTAAGTGTTATAAAACCTGCCTATTTGGACTGGCATTAAATAAAAGGAATGGCGTTGTAAAAAAAATAAAAATAATATTAATCATAATAATAATAATAATAATAAAAATGTGTGACTTGTCTTTTAAGTTACTTATTTCAAATATACACAGCGACTCCTTTAGTATTTACATGTATGTACAGAGTATTCATTTCTGCTTTGATCAAATACCTTGAATGGCGTTGCTGTGAAATTGAAGTCTAAATGTACACAGATCCCTTTGAGATTTGAGAACAAGGAGGTCAAACTGGGCAGCGCAACTTGGAGCCTGAACGCAGCTCTTAGAAAGGCACTTGCTACCAACTCAAATACTGCAAAAAATCGTCAAACAGAGCTTTCAGCCAAGAAAACGAGACAGGAGAAAAGAAAAAACAAACAAACAAAAACAAGGAAGGCCACATAGTAGGCACTGGGGTTTCTGCCCCCTCTTCCCCTCCAGGCCAAGTGTTTTTGGTAAGGCTGGCGTGTGACGGCCACAGGTGGGCAAAGCTGGAAGGAAACTAGAGCAAAGGGAGGGTTTCCCCTGTTGAATGAATGTTGAATGCAACAGTCCATGTCTGTATAAAACCCTTCCCTTTCTCTCCCTTTAATGTGTATCTGCCCCAACAGACACTGAACAGGAGCCCACTGATAGTTTAACAAAATCATAATCATCTGTAAACAAAACAAACAAAAATAAAATCATTATACAGCCTGTTTTTTTTTTTTCCTCAATCCATATCAGTGACTCACCATTTACCAACAACTCCATAAACATAAATTGCAAGAAGCTTCTTTCGCCTCCTGAAATATCATTTCATCTCAGCTCCTTCTGTGTACATGTAAAGGAAAATAAGGTAACAGAATCAAAAAAAGGATGTTCACTGTGCTCTAGCCCTCCTGAATCAAAAATCACTTCAGGTGACAGTGACGAAAACATGAAAACGAAGCAAACAATGGCTTATATAAACAAAAAGCCTTTTTCCTTTCTTTCCAAAAATAGTCCAAACTAAAAATAGTCACTGCCTTGCAGCTTCTCTTGCTTCCACACTGCAACTCATTTGTTTATATATATATCTCTCATACACAATAGTCTCTGAGGTCTTTCTGACCAGTCAGGACCGCACTGACATTTTTCCAGCGGTTGTCTTTGGGACTGTAGCCTGGGGTCCGGTGGGGGGCTTTGAGGGGTGAACTGGAGCTGTGCATGGTGCAGATCACTCCTCCACTGGGCCGCACTGCAGTCTTAGAGTACTTATAAACTAGCTGCTTTCCCGCCTCTGCTCCACCGCACTCCTCCTCGAGCTCAAGCTCGCCTTCCGTCTCCTCCTCCTCCTCATCGTACGTCCGACAGGAGGGGCCCATGAGCTTTTTGCGCTCCTGCTCGGCCTCCCTGTTGCTTTCTTTCAGCTGCTGCTGCTCCTGCTGACGTCGCACAACGATCCGCAGTGGCTCCCACTGGTTGTTGACGCTGTCGTCGTTGGCTGATCGGGAGGTCCTCTCGCGCTCTTTTCTCCGTTTGCGTGTCCACCAAACACATACAATGATGCAGAAGAGGCAGAGCAAACAAAAGGCGACACATAGCAGAGGCACCAGGTAATCTGTTGACATAAAAATGGAAGGAAATTGTAGAAAAAGCAAAGTCAGTGATAGGAGAGTGACGTCAGCAATAACTGAAAATCGGTAGCCCTAAGAAAGCATTGTGGTTAATCATTCCTTACCCACTGAAGGACGCATGACCTGGGTTTCCACTTTGACCTCAATGACTGCCAGCATTATGGTGCTATTGTGCCGCTTGGACAAGGTGCCCACAATGGCACTGGCTGTCTCCTGGATCAGACTGTGGTCAGGTAAATCCTCTGGATGGAAAGACTGAGAACCAAATCAAAAAGATAAGACACCACGAAGCCCCAACCAAACATCTTTTGAGTGCGCCACTTGGGCTGTATGGTAGGCACTGGCTGTTTGTGTATTTTATGCCCCCACCCATAAATCTGTGTCAATCAAGCTTGGTAAAATCTCCAGCATGAGCTACAATAAGGTTGTTTTAGAAGGCAATGGAATGATCACCACTCTAATTCAATTTTACTTACTATAGCCACCTCTACAGCATCCTGATTTGTATGAGAGAGATCACAGAGAAGGAGAAGGGTGCGATCTCTTGCCAAGTGTCTAGTATCAGGAAGATACCTCAGCTCAAAACAGATATTCTCCACTGTTGTTCCCTGTAGATAAACACAAAAACCCAAAACACATCAATCAGAAGCAACACAAAAAGTAGTTTAAACGGTTCAAAACGATATGTGGCTGATTACTCACCGGCGGTACTTTGTCTCTGTTGAAAACGAGTGTTATGCGGCCGCAGCTGTTGTCCAAATGGCCGCTGTTTGGCTGGCACTTGGTGGTTGCTTGTGGAGGTGGAGGTCCAACCATTGAACAAACCCCCCACTGATGACAAGGGGGGGAGAAGCAGGTGAAGTAGCTATGCTGCAGACATTCTCGTCCAGCTGGACAGGACTGGTCACGGCCCGATGACTCGAGCCGGCACGGACGGCGACCACACAGCACCTGGTGTCACAAGGTCAAAATATTCACTTAGATGTAAGACAACATTCGGATTGCCATTTCTTTCTTGCGTCACTTAAGCTATGTTAAAATGTCATGTGGGAGTACGACTTCGTATAAAAGCATTTTCATTCATGCTTCTGGAAATATTCTTACTCTGGACACCCTTGAATTTAATATCCATTGTGAACACAAAGACGCAGAATGAAAAAGCTATTTACAGGACATAAATCAAGCCATCTAAAAATAGTCCTGGAATCTGTTCAGAGGTGCTAAAGAAGAGTACCTTGAAGGCTCAACTCTAATCACAGACTGTTATTTAACTTTAGGGTCCAGGTATAAAATAAACACGATGAGCTCTTATTTTTACACCGTTTTGATGTTAATTAAGTCTCTTACCTTTGTACAATCCACCTTGCCATCGAGGCAATGGCAGCTGTTGCACTCCTCCTCCCAGTGGCTTCCATGTGGAAACTGCAGCCCAGTATAGTGGCAAGTTTTCCCAATGCCTATGACTATAGACAGGAAGAAAGAACCATGATGAACTTATGGAACAGTTTTAAAATCTCCAGCTGTCCCCCTGCAGCTCTCCTCTCTGGTCTAAGCCCCTTGCAGTAGATAACGACATACGTAATTGCATGTCATAACCAGACAGTGAAAGCCCTCTGCTTAAACCACTGTGCCACTGCAGCTCATTTAACCCTTTAAAGCTGGTCGGAGCGGGCACGCTCCGTTTTGCATAACTATTTTTAAACCCCGGTAGAACTGCAACCACGTAAGCTAGCGCAATAATTTTTTTTGCATATGAAACCGGAGGAGTTGTACTTAGATCTTATGCCATCAGCTTGTCCTAGGTCACGATTTCCTTTCACATACAACTTTGCAAAAACTGCATAAAAAGCACTTGCAGCAACAAAAACATAATATTCCAGAAACACGTTTTGCCGATCCGATCAGCTGTTCGTAACACTTCCTACGTCCATCAGCGCGAACTATCGCATGTCCCATGAGCCTATACTGGTGTTTTTAAAAGTTATCTTTGACTTTCTGTATCGTTTCTGGGATGCTTAGAACTCAAATTGCACTGCTGGAAACAGCATGTGCATCAAAATAAACTGTTTTTTTGCAAATTTGCATCATAATATATATTTTCGTTTTTCCTGCAGTATATAAAAATTGGTGTATTTCAAAAATAAAAAACTATAAAGACACTCATAATAAATTTCCTGTGATGGAAAACTATCTTGTGCAACTATTTTGTATTTGCAGTTTTGAGGGATAAGCCTCTTAAATTTCTCTAACCAGAAATATATGTTAAAAAAACAAAAACGATTTTCATTTTCTGTAGTTTATTGCACTTTTTTGCAATTTATGTAATTACTATGCACTTAATGCATACATATTATTAAAATTTGGGCTATAATGGTTGTATTGATGTATATCAACTTGAAATGCTCCCAAAAATGGCACTACAGCATGTAAAAATATAATACAAGCTCTGGCAGACTTGGTTCTACGGTAGGTCTTAAGGGGTTAATGCACACTTTTTTTCTTGTTTTTAAGATACTCCATGGTTTTAGCCAATAATGTAAGTCTTCTAAACCCTGAACACAAAGACCACAGTAGAGGCAGGAGGCGATTTCATCCTGAAATCACTTAAATTTGAGCGTGCTTACACTCTTGGCATCTTGCTCCTTTTCTTCCACGCGGACAGATGCATCGGAAACTATTGATCTCATCCACACAGGTGGCTCCATAGGCACAGGGTGAAGACTGGCACTCGTTTATGTCTACAGAAAGAGGAAAACACAAAATGTTAAACCATTAGTTAGGTCTACAAGTCTTCCAAGCTCCCTGAAACTTGATGTTGCAAGTACCTTGGTCTACTGGTAAAAAGTTAACATCTTAAAACAAGACTCTGCCTTCTTTTCTTATCCTTTTTTTTTTTTGCAACCAGTCACCATTGGCTGTGTATTGTTAAATAAATGTTGTTCTACAGACAAAGTTAATTCAAAAAGACAGAAAATAACTATAACAGGTACATTTCCCCCCTCACAACCATACATGTCTATCAATCACATTCGATGCTTTAGGGGAAAAACAAAACAAAACAAAAAACCCAGCCAGTGAAAACTGAAAACTTCCAAAAAGTGCAAAATAAAAACCACAAAGCCTCGCCTCCCGTGTCAGTGGGAACCCCAGGCCATTGTCACCCAGATTTCACATGAACATGTCTGAATGAGAATTTTCAAATTTAAGCCCCAGAAAAAAGGTGAAGGCTATCCGGCCAAAACAAAGGAGCAGAAAAGAAGAATTTCGGGGTCACTGGGTTATTTGTCTTCGATGTGTGAATATGTGACTGTGTGAGTACGGAGGAGGGATGACCTTTGACCCCCAAGGCGTTAAAGGACTAAGAGAAAGTGAGAAGGGTCTGTCTCGGTCTCACATTTAGGTGTCAATACATCCATCTTTTTCCACGCCCTTTACTTTTTGCCCCCCCGTTCCATGTAGCAATCCTCTTAATCATGTTCTCATCAGGAATATCATTGTGTTTGGTTTTAGCCATCACATCTATAATCTGTTTCATCATAACCTCATGCCATCACTCACTGATTCTGCAGTCAGGTCCGGCGAAACCGGGGGCGCACTCACACCGGAACCAGTTGACTCCGTCCACGCAGATCCCACCGTTGTAACTGCGGGAGCAAAGAAACTGACAGTTAGATGAGACCGTACATCCTTTCCAGCTACAACAAAGTACATCGATTGTGTGCCTTTGTGGGGGGTGTCACAAGACTCAGTTCAACCCATCAATACAAGCCTCCACCTTTCAAATGCTAATAGGTGTGTCCAGTCCCTCCCCTCCCCTCCTCTCATCAGGCCTTCTTCCATTCCTCCTCAAAGCCAAGCTTCCCCCCAGGTCGCACGGAAAGAATGGACACGTACACCCCCTCTGCCATTCTACCCCCCACCTGCATTCACCACAGGGTAGGTGGGACTCTTGTCCTCCCCACAAAACTCCCACTTCTCACTGTCCTATTCAATATTTGAGCCCCCTCCTCTGCGAGATGCCCCTTTGAGGCTTGATTTAAGGGCAACTTCCACTGCTTTAGTGGCCCTTCACCCCTCTAGCCTGTAAGGTCTGAGTAAAGCGTGGAGATGAAGGAGCCAGGGAGGTGTGCAAGGAAAGAAAAATGTTACATACCATGGATGAGGGTCGCAGTCGTTTGTATCTGTTGAAGAAAAGAAAAGAAAAAGTTATATATCATCTTTGTTGCATACGTGTGGCATGTTACCCCCCATCTGAATTGACTCAAGTCTATTATTTTTATGCATGTAATATATATATACATATATGCAAACTTTATAATACAGATTTCACTTCTACTTCAAAAACAGTACACCCTAAACACAATTATGGTGATTTTACTGTCAGTTATATTTAAAGTTATACAGAAAAACTTACTTTGTCCACAGGTGGGGCCCTCCCAGCCCTCTTTACAGATGCAGGTGAAGGTATCGCCTCCTCCCACACAAGTCCCTCCGTTAGAGCAAGGACTGGAGGCGCATGTGCTGTTCTTAGCTATGGAAAGAGAGAGTGAGTCACGAGGTGCACTAGACTGTCAAAATCCAAAAGAGCAACACATACACAGGTATAGGATTCCAAGCAGGGGAGCAAGTGGGTGATACTGAACTACTGGGAATAAGGTTACAGGTTTCTTACACATTATAAACTTATCCTACAGTCCGTATAGACAGTTATTTTATGTTCTACCAGCCTATATTAATCATCATTTTACCATTTTTAGCAACAGCAACAGGCTTGAATAATTACTTGTTACCTGAGTGTTTATGAAAGGCGAAGTAATTTGGGACATGCTTGTCTCACTAATTCCAGCCAGCCTTTAAATTAGCTAAAAGTAAGTAAGCTCTCAGGGAGGTCCTCCTTGGAAGGCTAATACCATATTGGATTGTCTGAATCATCCACTCCATATGGTGGTGTAGCTACTGCCCTCAGGTTATCATGTAAGGTCAACCGTTTGGTCTCTCATGAGTGCTATTCAGATATTTATAATGGGTTCTATACTGCAAAAAAGGGTACTTTTGCTCACTTGGTATAAATTTTCATTTCCCACTTTTAAAAAAAAAAAATTTTTTTTAAGGAAGGGCCAACAGACATGCCATCCATTACTCCAAGTTTGCCCACCATAAGGTTTATGAGTGAAAGACAATCATGCTCTGTCTCCTACACTTAGTTTTAAAATACAATAATGTCAGTAATATAAAGCATCAGAAAAGTTTCTGATAAACTGAATACATCTTACAAGTGGATGTTTCCCGGCAATTCGTGCCACCTTCTTATTAAAATGATTAACTGTCTGACATTTACTTATTCACCTATAAGGAACTGCAGCTGGTTTAAAATCTGGGCTGATTAACAGTCAACCTTTTTCATCCTTGAATCCATCATTAGCATTATTCTGGCTTAGCCTCACCCACACACATTTCTCAGCTTGTTCAGAGGGTTAAGGTTAGGCCTGGCATTGTGACCATTAATGACAATTTAAGCCAGTGACGGAAACGGCCCATTTCATTATGAAAAGCATTAAGAGCTCCCAGCAACTACAAATGTAGCCGTCATGATTGGTCCATGCATCGTCTGTTTAGTGAAGGCAAAGCAGAGCGAAAAGCATTCTGTAAACAAGTTTTTAGATTTCTGACAACTGTACAAAAATCTCCCGTAAAACTAAGCCACACCATCAACCATCAACTTCTTTAAACCTTAACGTATTCAGTTTCTGCCTCACCTGTGTTGCACGTCTTTCCTCCCCAACCAGGTGGGCATGCACAGCGGAAGGTATCACCGTGGTCATCGCAGGTTCCTCCATTACTGCAGGTGGTTTCATCACACTGGCGCTCACCTAGCAAGAAGAAATGAATGAATCAATCATTTGTGTCATCCAATAAAGATATAAATGTAGACATCATTTTACAGTTTCACAGCTGTAAAAATACACAAAAGGTGGTGCTGGAACTACTGGGAGCCGTGAACATAAACACACCCATTAACACATAGGTAGATAACTCACGGGAATGGCAGGTCTTGCCCTTCCAGTTATCGGTGCAGTTGCAGTAGAAGTCGTTTACCAGGTCGATGCACTGTCCACCATTCTTACAAGGATTGTGTCTGCACTCGTTGACGTCTGAGGAAGGAGGGAGGTTTCTATGATTCAAGTCTTTCATTCACTTTTGCATAAACTGTAGCGTGTTTGGTACAAAGCAATGCAGTGCCGGCAGATTCTTTAAACCGGCCGTGACTTTGTGTTTAAGAAAGACACAGACTGGCAGGGAATCACTCACTGTGGTCGCAGAGTTTGCCCTCCCATCCATCGGGACAAACGCACTGAAATGAGTTCACTCTGTCAACGCAGGTCCCCCCATTTCTGCATGGGTTGCTTATGCAGTCGTTAATATCTTAATAAAAAAAAAAAAAAAAAAAAAAAAAAAAAGAAAGAAAATGATATGACATGTATATATTGATATACTGATAGGGTTAAAAGAAAAGAAAAACAACTCAAAAATGAATTACAGAGCACACAGCACCTCCAGAATCTGAAAGCTCAAGTCTCTACGTACTCTCGTGACAGTAGATGCCACTGAAACCCAGATCACAGACGCAGGTGAAGTTTCCGGCTGGCTGGCTGATGCAGCGTCCTCGTGCACCACAGACATTGGAGGGTATGTTCTGTATGCCATCCGAGTCATTGGTTGCAACGGCAATGCTGCAGCTGTCAATAGCTGTCAAAAACAAACAAGTTTCAGGTTTAGTGTTTTCTTATATTATCGATCTATTCCAGCCTTTTTTCACCACTGCAGATTCCTTTAGCCACCTTGACATGGAGTGGTTTGGCAATCCTCTTTGAGCCGTTCACACATCTTTCCTTCGTAGCCTTCAGGACACGCACAGTAGAAGTCCTGTTCCATGCTATGACACTTGGCCTCATTCTCACAAGGGTTTGGATCACAGGCATCAGAAGATGACGAGCTTGGAATCTTTGGAAAAAATGGAGAAGAGAGGGGGGAAAAAAGGACAAACGAAATATACACATTAAAAAGAGTGTTGCAATTACAAGACCAATGATTGAAGAAAAAAAAAAAAAAAAAAAAAAAAAAAAAAATCACTCAGTAATCCATCATCTTTACACAGCCAGGTATCTTCTTCAGGTGATGGTGGAGACCAAGATGATCTAAAGCACTATATGTTAAAAGAGTCCATTTGTATTCACCAGGTCATCACAAGCACAAATGTTGAGGATGCTTCCTCAAACTAACAGCCTGATGCTGGACACAAAAGCCCCGGCAAAAAACACAGTAAACTGGTGTGACTTAGTACACTCAGCAAAGTTTTCATCAACAAGCGCTCATGAATTGTGGGGTGGTAAAGCAGATCAGCTAGTGACTGGAAGGTTGGTGGTTCGATCTTTGGCTTACCCAGTCTGCATGCCAAATAGAAATCCTTAGGCAAGATGCTAACCCCAAGTTGCTCTCCGATAAATGTGTATGAATGTTGGTTAGATTGCACTTGAGTATAGAAGGAAGTGCTTGTATGAGTGGGTGTGAACGGGTGAATGAGGCATGTTGTATAGAGCGCTTTGAGCACTCTGGGAGAGTAGAAACACGCTATGTAAGAATCAGTCCATTCAGTCCATTTTATGGACAAAAGAGTTTCTAAGTGGTAGAAAACATTATCATCACATTAAACTGGCTATGATAATAAAGCAATCAGGCCAGCTGGAGTAAGGACAGTCTGAAGGTGAGCAGCTTAGCTTGGCTCAAGCCTCTGCTATTAAGAACAAACTGAGTAAGTGGACCAGCAATGTAAGCCTCAGAAACTTTCACTAAGCTCATCAACAGAATCCACGCTTTTGGTTTTACATCTCTGCCCTGCGTTATCGTTCGAGATTATTTTGAGAGGAGTCAGAATGCGAAACTGAGCAGGCAAAAGAGCGGCTATCCATCATGAAGCTGGTCCCACATCATGCAGAGACAAGCGAACACATAAATATAAATCCTCTGACACAGAGAAGCTGCCTAGAGGTCAGAGTGATAACTTCAGCCATCATACATACTGCATTTCTGGGATTGGACAGAAAATCTTTCAGTTCATATAAACAGAGCATAACTGTGCATAAACTCTGGGTTGCAACCCGTTGCCATTTAAGGTGCTGAAAAAGGGAGATGGAATTGGGCAACGGGGTTGGTGAAGTTTGTGGTCACACACAGTTTATTTTAAGTGTCAGGGCCAGACTTCTTTCTTTAGTATTTGCGCGTGTGTGGTCAGGGAATCACGTCTGAAGGTAATAAATCTGCAGAACATCACTGTTAACTGCTTGTGCTGTCCAGAGCACAAAAGTCATTGTTAATGCAGCAGGCGAGAGCACAGAAGTATTGCATAATTTATTTTTGTTGCGTCTAGCCAGACTTTTTGGCGATCGCTTAGATCACCCCCATGTCCTCTGTGAATAAAAAGGGCCCAATTAAACGTAGATCGGCACTTACTGACTCCCTCTTTTCTTTCTTTGTTATTCTCAACTCGTATCCATGTTGTCCAAAAACACTTGTCATCACGTTTTATACAGGAGACAGAGGCTCTCATCACCAGAGAGGATCCTGAACATGAAATCCGAGTGTTTCACTCTCTGGGCAAGTTTAAGCGAAATTGCAAGATGCACCATTTCAAGTGGTCATAACAATCAGTCCTTTGGTACACAAAAAAGGTTGGCTCTGAAAAGGAAACTGGCAAAGTTTTAATCAGGTATTCCTGGAAGTTTTTTTGTTGTTTTCCCTTTTTTCTTCACACCTCTAAGATTGTTTAGATGCAAGTTGCCCATTTTTGGATATCTCTTGCTTTAGAGAGGTTTGCCTTCGCGTGAATATAATCTCACTAGATGGCATTCACCGTGTTGCGAGTAGTTTCATGTAGGATATTATCTTTCTATTGCAGTACATCCACCAGAGGTATCACTGTGCAGATGGAAGCGGGCATCTACCTGGGTCCTGCTGGTGTCAGCGTGTAATGTTCAGAAGTTCTTTCGTTTATTATTTAGCAGCTGGTAACTCATCATCTCAATTAACTGTCAGATAATTGAATATATTGTTTAATCTCCATAACAAAAAAAAAAAAGCAGTGGCCAATCAGATCACCAAGATATTTAGGAACCATGAATGAATTTCATGGCAGTAAATATGAGATATTTCACGCTGGGACCTACTGCTTGACCGACTAATAGTGACATTCACAGAGTCACACTAGTAAATGTGCCTAAATATAAAAAGATAAAGCTCTTTCTTGCTTGGCCCCTTAAGTAAATTCACAAAATTCACCAAACAATATTACATTATTAATGTAAGCATGTCTACTAGGATAAAAGTAAATGCATCATATTTGTCCCCTTTAGCGTTTTCTCTGTACCCATTTTCTCTGAAGACATGAAACACTGAGGTAAACATGACATTACACAATCAAATGCTTACTGGATTAAATCAGAGATACTAATCAGAGAAATATGATGCTGGAGGCATTGTAGTTTTGCCACTGCGGGGTAGGAATATACGGCCCTGCAATAGCGGGCATTAGAGCTCTGTAGTGTGCGGGCAGAAATCCAGGGTCCCCTCATTCAGAGAGGCTCATATTTATAGTAGAGATGCTAAATCAGGATTGGCTCCTGACCAGCAATGTCCTCCATTCAGGGCCCAAGAGATGCAGCCGAGTGTCGGTTTCCTCACTGCTAACCTACATTCAAACGCTCGCTTCATACATGAAAGGCTGCAGCAGGGACACCAATATGTGACATCTTTATGAAATAAAAGTATGAATTAAGAGACGTTTGCCCTGTGACGTGGACTTGGCTTGCAGGGTTGGAGGCTGACAACACTGCACAACGTTTTGGCAGATCACAGCAGCGATTTGGCACATAGGGGAGTTTAATGATCTGCTGGATCAAATGACTATTTTGTTATGGCTGTTTGGGTGTCTTTATAGTTCAGGGCAATTTGTATTACTGTAGTTTCTACTCCATCTTAATGACACTTGCATCCTAATTCATGGGCCGCTTTGCTTCACAGCATGTTTTCTAGCATCCAACTTCACAGGAAACCGTTTCCCCATCAGTGCTGGTACAATTGCACATGATTAGTCGCTATGACGGCATTTTGTTAATGTTCTACGTTTACAGAAGACATGAGAAACAAACAGATCACCTTTTACAGTCACGATACCAGGTTATAATAAGAGATATCATCTCTTGATTCACATGCATATAACCACAAAGCATTAGGAGCCTCAGGCAGCCACAGTGTGATCACTGAGGATCAACTCCAGCTGAAGGTCAGTCTCTTAGAGCTCCAAGAGAAGACCCTGACACTAAGTGGGCATAACATACAAACTCCACAGATCCTGGCCCCCCTAAGCCAGGGGTGGGGAACTCAAGGGCCAGTGTCCTGCAGGTTTTAGGTATCACCCTGTGACATCACAGCTGAATCAAATGATTAGTTCATTACCAGGCCTCTGGAGAACTTCAAGATGTGTTGAGGAAGTAATTTAGTCATCTAAAACCTCCAGGACACCAGCCCTTGTGGCCTGGAGTTCCCCAACCCCTGTCCTAAGCACTAAAGAGCTCAAGTGTGTGAAACTTCTGGTTTTGGATCAATCAAATAATCAACGTTACTAATTTACAAGAGTTTGTTGAATCAAACTATGAAAACGTGAAATTGTGAAAACCAAAAATGTGCCTTGGCAAGGCCAACAAGTCCAGAAATGTGAAAGGCTGTAAAGCCTACTGCTACGTTATGTATTGCTCTTGCATCAGTAGTTGCTCACTGGCGGAACCTGGGTAACATGAGACTCACCTCACACAGCTGTCCAGTGAACTCCAGTGGGCATTCGCACACAAAGCTGTCCAACACAGCGCGGCAAGTTGCTCCATTCTTGCACTGACCATGGCAGGCACTGGTATCTGAAGAGAAAGACAACAAGAATGACCAAGGTTCCTGAAAACATACATTTTTAAAATGCTACTCCACTAAAAGAGTGAACGCTGCGCTATGAGTTGTGCATAGATTAAGTAAAAGTTTGGAAAAGAGAAAAAAAAAAAAAACTAGTGAAGTGAGAAGGGTGCCAGATAGACTCTTATGTAACTGGGCATGCATAACACAGCTGGAGTTTCGGTTTGCGAGACGAGAAAGGAACACGTTGCCACACGTGTGGAAAGTAAGCGGTGCCAAAGTACACCTAAGCTGTGCATCCAGAAAGTGAGGAGTGAGGAGGCATCCGAGAGCAGCCAGAAGAAGAGTTATCGATTTAGGAGCGACTTTGAAGGGAGAAATACTGACTGATGTCACAGTTTTGTCCGGACCATCCCCGAAAACAGCTGCAGTGATATCCGCCAATCAAATTTTTGCAAGAGTAAGCGTTCACACAGGGCTGTCTTGCACACTCATTTGCATCTGTGAAGGCAGGAGTTAGGAGTCCATCAATTGAATGAAACCAGAGAAGGGACAAGAAGATAGGAAAGAGACCAGCAACCCAGCTTTGAAGGCCTGCTGGCACCTGCGCTCTTGTATAATCAAACACTCAAAGTTCAAGTGAGGTAAAGTTTGACGGGTAAAGAGTTAATCAAAGAACAGCTTAAATGATGAGGATTTTGGTCAACTTCTGAGTTACAAACCTTTATGAAAGTCTAATATTTAATGGCTCAAGTGCTTTAATTCTTAGGTTTTTTGTCCAGTTGGTGTCAACAGAGTACTTCTATAAAATTACCTGCCCATTATAGGAATTCCAAAGCACAAAAATTTGATCTAGATATATTAAACTTTTTCCATTTCTTGACAAATTAAAACATTGCTGGTTTGGTCAGAGATTTGAGATCAGGTGGATCGGTCTCATAAACTCGCTTCTGTACCCAGAGAGTTCTCTCCGCTTTCAAAGCTATAGTCTTCCGACCGACTATGACGCAGGCTCAGGCGACAACACCTCAGGCACCGTATCAGACTTCACACAGCTTTCAGCGCCACAAAAAGCTTTATTCAAGCCTTTACTCCACAATACATGGAAACAAACTTTGAAGAGTAAAAGTGCCGAGATACTTTCAAAATCTCAATTTCAAATTCAGTGTAAGTGATGAAATCTGCAGTCCTCATTCTGTGAAAGTTCACCTGAATTTAATATTTAGCACCGAGTTATCCTGTGGTGCATTGAGTCGATGTCATATTAGCAAAAAAATTCCCCTTTTGCATCACAGGGTGTTTTTTCCCTGTTTAAGAGATTTTAGCCAGACTGAGAGAACAGCACTGTAATTAAGTCTTACGTAAAGTTTATTTTAGAACCTCATAATATTTCTAGAATATGTTTTGTGCGCCATATATACACACAACCTCACAGTAATTCTATACACCACTTTGACCTGTTCAATAAAGATTAACAGTTTCACACAAACGTCAACCACCTGCAGGTATCAAAAGGGTGGAGGGTGTTTGGGGAGGAGAGGGCAGTCCACAGGGAGTCCTGCTACACTCCTCACACACCTGTCTTCTCTATGAAATCCAAAACTCTACACATGCACCAATGGCCAGGTAAGACGGGAGGCCTATAGCTGCCTGTAAACTGAGACCGGAGCTGGTAAAACGACACTGAACTCTTGGGATCTCTTTCCTGCCTTTACCCCCACACACGCAACCCAACTTTGTTTACCGGTTGTAATCCATTTCCTGACTTTATGCTGGTCACGTCCGCTCATCGGAGAGGGGGGTTCTATAGAAACGAATGCCACAGAGAGTGGCCAGCAAACAGCCGGATATAGGCTTTGGTATCTCATAAAGTCATTGAGAAAAAGGTGGTCACGCTGTGGGAAGCTGCCAGCTCATCCAGGATACCAACATCTTATATTGTGGCCTTGTGACTTGGCAGTTTCATTCCAAAATGATGAGCAATGCTATGCCTGCGTGTCAAAGGCCAATTTTTTATTTTAGGAAAAGGAACAAACAGGAAAAGGGCAGAAAAACATCTTTCCCGGCTGAAATAAAAACACACTCTAATATGTGTATGTACACAAAACTCACCTATCTGGCAGGTCTTTCCTTCCCACTGAGGGGGGCACACACACTCGAATCCATCCTTCAGGTTAATGCAAGTTCCACCATGAGAACATGGACTGGAAGCACAGTCATCCAAATCTGAGGAAAATACTCAGATAAGAGCCTGACTAATCAAAAAGCTGATTTTAAATGGCTGAAATCACTTTCATCATATAAAAATAAATATGTGTGTAGAAAAGAAATGAAGCCACTCACCGGCACAGGTTGGACTATCCCAGCCTGGAGGACACTGGCATTCAAACCCTGCTGGAACCTCGTGGCATGTACCACCATTTGCACAAGGACTGGAAACACAGGCGTGCTCAGCTGAAGAAGCAATAGTGTGGAAGGAAGGCAAAAATTAATTTCATATGAGATACGTTTGGGTATTTTTTTCCTGTTTTTAAAAGCGTATTGTTAAAAAAAAATATTCAAAATACAATTCTCCATTTGTCTTGCTGGCTGTTTTCCCTACAAACTGTAAATAAGTTCACAGAAAAGTGCCATGTATTTCTAACTAGCAAAACAAAGGCCAGTAAAGCTGAGAGAGGAGGCGGCGGCAGCAGCGGGGGAGAGGGCAGAAAATATGCTGTACATGGAAGGTCCAAGTGGATTCTCTCTCACCTATCTCACAGTTCTTTCCAGAGAAGCCCTCTGGACAGGCACAGTGGTACTCATCTGGCTGGGTGTTCATACAGGTTCCTCCGTTAACACAAGGCTGATGGCGACCGCAGTAATTCAGATCTGGAGCAAAAACAGCAGGGAGATGCACAGTGAAGTGAAATGACAACTCAAGGTTGCAAAGAGTGAAGCACAGAAAATCTATGAAGCTGTCTTTTTTTTTTTCCCACTTTACGCTATATTTTCAACCAGGTAGAGAGAAGTTTGATATTAAGTGATAAGTGAATGTTCAGAGGGAAAATGAGGATTAGAACTTCACCACTCAGAAACAAAAATCAAAGATGATACCCTTCAAAACCTCCATTTGGCAAACTGCATACTGAGAATGCTATTTAAATTGCTTTAACCTGCCTAGCCAGTTTTTGGCCATGCAAACCCTTTTGCAACCCACCTCTACAAGCTCTACATTATCATGCTGTGTCTGACCTCGCCACACATGTGTTTATGATGTTTCACATCAACCTTAGACACGGGTACCGAGGCATACTGCCAAATATGAGCTAATGCAGGTCAAAATAATGTTTTCGCAAAACTGTTCCTGGTTGAACTGAATAATAGAATTTTATCTGTATTGGTATATTCGGAAGTGACACTACTAATAATTCTCTTTAACAATTACAAGTGGAACAAACAGCTCTTCTCTTCTCCCAGTTTTTATCCCGTTGGAGCAGAGAGCTCCCAGAAAGCTCGTCAGATTCCTCAGTCGGCAAGGAGCACCAGCTGTCCACTTTGACAGGAAGCACAGTGTTTTCTCAACCCCTCTGCTGCACTGCATTAAAATAAATTTTACTGTATTCAGACCACTAGCTGTGTAGACTTAGTCTGCTTATCTGTATAAATACAGTTTTTCACGATTATATTCTTTGCTTCATTAATTTAAAGCTCCCAAAAATAAACTAATTGATCGCCGCACACCAGCTTTAGGCTAAAAGCCAGGTCACCCTAAAGGCTGGTAAATAAATGAGCAGGGGGATCAGTCTCCGCTGGGGATCTTAGGGCCCATTCTCATCCCCTGAAGAGCCCTGTGTGACGAAGGGATGTGGGGGGGTGGAGATCGGGTGTCCCTGCTGTCGCTCAGATCACACAAGCAGTAAAACTATCCAGCCGCCGGTCTCCACTCAGAGAAAATGAGTAGTAAATATAATTCAGACCTCATGTAAACAGTTTAATTCTGTAATAACTGAATAACTATAATAATATAAAAGATAAATATAACTCCTCAATGTTAATGGGTCAGGGTCTGAGAAGCTTGCTCACCTATTACTCATGAAATCCAAGAAACTGTACCTGAAGGGGGAGCAGAGGAATGACAACGACTCACCCTGCCTGGTGTTTTGAGTCCCTGTAAATACATTTTGTATAAAAAATAAAATAACATTTCCTCCATACCTTTATCGCACATCAGACCACCCCAGTTCTTCTGGCAGTTGCACTGCCAGGGGGCGTTGCAAGTCCCATGGACACAACCAGGATGGAGCTCACATTCATCACAAAACTGGCCCTTCCAGCCATATCTGCACCTGCCAAACAAAAACCCAGCCATGAATAATTTCCCTTTAACAGCTGCTTGAAAAATCGTTGGTTTCATTAGTCTGTTATTTATTACAGTTGGTCACTCTGACACCATCATTATCCAAATTACTGATAAAAGAAACCTGCGTTTAATGCATGTTCTTTTGAAGGAGGTTTTATGTGACCGGTCTGAATGCTAATATAGTGAAATCACACATCGGTGATGAATGAATCATCTTTTTAAAATATCTACATAAAATAATTTGCAACAAATGTCCAACAGTTTTGAAACTGATATGGTTTTATGCTTGATTATAAATCATCACAACCAAACTAGCGTCTGTCTAGCGACATCCATTAGGCTGTGAGCTGCTGTAGCTACTAATGATGCACAAGTGACAGAGAGCCTGTGGAAACAAACCTAATATTGTACCTGCTCTAGTGTCAACACATCCCATGGGCTTCTGCCAACTAATCTTAGTGGAGGGTGACATTCCGGGGCAGCAGGGGTTAAGAATACTTCCAGTAGCTACTGTGCATTGGGTTAGAGTATGCGGGTGAGGCGGATTTGGGGGCTACAAGGGTGACGTGATGTTTCTGCGATTGAGTGGCTGGAGGTGATTGTGTGTATACAGTGTTTACGCGCAGCAGTCTGAAGCTTTGGGACTGTACTCGGCTATTCCAAGGCTGAAATGCTGTCACGGCAGCTGTCTTGTCAATTGACTGCTATTTTGAGCCCCTTGCAGACGGCACCGCTGCCTCTCTGAGCTTTCAGCACCCCCTTCCAACCCCCTCTTCCAGCCAGTCTCAGACTGTGGGGTCGAGGGGTATCAGGGTAAGACTTGGCATGCTTCTTCCACTGTATTTAATTACCACCAGAGAGCTTGACAGCAAGTTGGCAATAACACTAAAAAGAACACGGAGACCGCTTTAAGGTATCCAAAGAGTAATTCTGTAGTTTGTCCTTATTGATATAATTAATCACAAATGTGAAACTTGGCAAAACTCCATATAGAAGGGTTACAATTAATGTCTAAGGAGTTCTTAGAAACACTGCAGCGAACCTCTGAAATATGTCAGAACAAGCCTAATGCGGGCTAATAAAAAGCCTCAATACTGCAGTGTGACAACAGGCACGTACTAGCCTTTGTGTTTCTCAAAAGCCCGTGGCAGACGAGGCAAAGCCCATAAAACCTTGATGAAATAAAGGGAATAAAGGGAGATGGCAAGGGATTTGATGCAAGCTTTCTGTGACCTGAGGCATCATTAAATTCATGCCGCTGCAGGAAGTCTCTTTACTGCTGCTCTTCCATTGATGTCACGTTTCCTGTTGACTGCAACTTGACATTTCATATGATTAAGAAGAATGAGCTAACTAGAATAAGGACGGCACAAGAAAACACCATTCCCGCATTCCTCAGCTTTTGGCCAACTCTCTTTCCTAACACATGGAGGCAAGCGCTTCCCCCCCCCCATCAAGCAGGTGAAAGACGGGGGTGGCGAAATGACGACGGGATGTACCACATCCTGGAAACGTGGACTCACTGGGACATCCAACGTCACTTTATCTAATTGTCGTTTCCACTTTGGGAAATGTACATAACACGGCGGGATATTCATTTCCGCTCCTGCCCCTTGCCCTTCGAGGAGGACTGCAATGCGGATGGGGAGTGCATCTGACAATTCCCAGCACGTTTTGCAGTGGTCAAATTCACACACCAAGACGAGTCCCTTTCTTCAGTCTGAGCTGCAGAAGCCTGATGAGGTGCTTGGTATTCTAAGGAGGATTTCGGATAGCTAAAAATACAAGAATCCTGGTACGGCATTGCCCTTTTCTTCTGAACCGAGGTGGAGATGCCCACGAGGGAGGGAAAGGCTGACACACACACAAAATACAACAGGCTTCGACAAGTGAAGGTGCCTCTGCTTTAAATCCAGCCTTTCCACCCCCACAGATTTAGCTCCTCTGCTGAATTTTTAAGAAATACCAATACAATTTTGTATGTTTTAAAAACAAACAAACCCACATTTCATCTAAAAATGCATGAGCAATATGACAGTGATCTAACATTTTACAACATGTGATACATTTAGAAAATTACAGCACCAGAAACAGACAAAGATTCTGCATTATGATCCACATTTTTGCATATCAAATAAAATCTTCCCAATCATCTTACTTGCATTCGCCTGGGACACTGCATGAGCCATGTAACAGGTTGCAACCTTGCTTGCAGATTGCTAAGACAGAAAAAGAGAAACAAAATGTGTTTATTTAAATGCATCTCTTCCCATGCAACCCAGAAAATTAAAGAAGTGGAGGAAAGGGGGCACCAAGACAGAAAGTGGGTTGAAGAGATGCTGGTTTGTTTTGTTTGCCTTCATCCTAACAAGTGCAACAAGACGTGAAAATTCATGGCACTGACGAGGATTAGGGGCAAGGACTAGACAACTTTATGGCCTGCATAAAACACCACCCTCTTTTTTTAAAAAGAAGCCAGGCCTTCTGCGCTCTCCTCCCCTTTTTCACCCTTCATCTTCTAAAGTCAGTTGGATGATTTATTGAGGGCCCCCCACTCTCTCCGACACCACCCACAAGCATGACCTCAACACTGCTACACTTTAGAATAATGACCTGACCAAACATTCTACGTTTATTTATGCATACTGCACATTTCTGCCATCTTACTTTAATAATTCTAGCCTTGATGATCAGTAAAGAGTAAACTGATCGGACTCACTTTGAAAATTTGAACCCAAACTTAATAGAAACAGTTTAAAAGACATCTCATTAAATAGATCTAAAAAGGCAGCGAATCTTTACAATTCATTCACGCATTTCTTTTTATTTTTGAAGACATTCTAAGGTGCTAGGAGCTCACCTATTGTGCAGTCGTGGCCCATCCAACCATCCAGGCACACACGGGTGCCGGAGGGTCCACAGCGGTAGTGGCCAAAGTAGTCGTCACGAGGAGAACACTGTATGTTGCACGTGCTGGTGTAGTAGTTTTCGTCACACTTTACCCGGATACGATAAGTGATGCGAGCCACAGGCCCATCGTGCCTGATGGTCTGCCAGGGGTCACCAGGGTTGATCATGCCAGTGTGGGCGCTGCGCTCAATCAGCAGGTCCTCCTCAGCTGAAACAAAACAGGGTGAACACCAGTTAGTGCGATTCAGACTCACTTCCTTCTCACCACACATAAAGCAACTCAACCTGACACTGGATCAGATATTAGTCCACTCAAAAGGTGTCCTAACAAAACATCCATCTATAGGGCAGTTTAGCTTTTTGACTTGATCACTGTGGTCAACTACGATGACATTTCATTATTGCCTTTCTCTTGTTATGTTCAACACATGGTTTAGAAGCTTTTATTGTACTTGTGTTAAAATAATATCCTGCCATAAACTGAATTAATATTTCACTTCATTTCACTTCCACGCCTCTTGTCGGCTGAGAGCAGCTACACTTACAGTGAGAGGAGGGAGAGAAGAGTCTAACGTGACAAAAATAAGAGAAGTATGCAACAGCTAAATTGAAAGTGGTGTTTAAGTACAGCCTGATGTTGCCTGGTGCCATGTAAAGAATCATTCCCAGCCTTTTTCTCAAAGTGAGCACTACAGCTTATTAGTAGTCCCTACACGAACACCAACTACAGTCACTCATTTTAAATTTTTAGGCAGACGTCAGTGCATTTTACCAACTTTAAAAACTCTGTAATGCTCCATATTTATTCTCAACCCTCAAGTTAATTTGTATAACTCACAGTTCATAATAATCCTCACAGCTCGAAGTAAAGCCACATAGTTCTTCACGTTTATAAAAGCAAGACGTGTCAAAATCTCTCTTTTTAAGCCAGCTTTCTTCTGATTGGCTGCCCCCTTGCAAATCGATGGTCTGACCAGCAAGTCAGGGAGCCTTCTGTGCTCACCACCAGAACTGCGTCTGAGATTGCCATTAAGGATATCGAGGATGTCTTTTGAAAATACAGCGCCAAAGATATGGGGGGGGGGAAAAAAATAAAATAAAAAAAATCTGGCTGATATTGAGCATTTACAGAGATATTAAGTCTGAACGTTTGTTGCACAGGGGGTGCCTGCACATATGGTAGACTCCCCATTTAAGCCAGGTTTAAAATGAAAGACTAGTTTGACAAAATACACTCTGACATACACAAACGTTTGGACCACATAAATAAAGCACACATGCTATGCAATAACCAACAAATACCCACTACCCAGGCTGAGATCTTCACACTCCCCCCCCCCCCCCCCCCCCATTGCACGCTTCTGTCAGTCTGTTGCAGACCAATCCACAGCATCTAACAGAGTGTCAACAGTAGCCACCATCATTCAGAATGGATACACCCCTCAAACCCTCCAAGTTTAAATGGGTCAGTTACAGTTGTCATGAACAGGTAATTTACCTATAGACAGTGTAACAGCCAGCACTACTGTACATTTGAGACATGCTTTCACCTGCTGTAAAGTTGGGGACTTTAATATGGGAGTGTCTTGGACTTGACTTGTATTTTCAGTCAATCCCAGGTTGTTTGAGAAACTGCAGTTTGTGGCACTTTCTGGTGGCTTCACTTTTCAGCATCAGAGGTCACTGCTTTCTGTAAATAAGCTTCCACTTGCCATCATCAACTTAAAAGGTAATGAAGATCAATCAATAAAAATAAAAATAAAAACACAATCTAAGGAATGAAACCTTTACGCAGAAGTCTCTCCATTAACTAAGTTGTTTAAAGGCTGAGGTATACTTATGTCAGCATGACTAAAAACTAATTTATTTGGAGCAATTTGAAAATCGGACGCCGATGTGGAACCCTCTATCCATTCGTACAGTCACACTCAACTGTACCCACTGAATTTTAAGTGCGCTCTTGAAATTCATTGTCAATTTTCTGGCAACAGCACACATCATCTGTGAGCTTTAAACGAGCACCATCATGAAGCATCTGTGCAACATTTAAAGCCAATGATCCTCTAGCATTCAAACACAGTCTGCTTCTGAGGGGCAGAACGAAATAACAGGCAATCTTTTCACAGTGGAGTCAAAGCTGGAGAACAATCTCTGTGGAAATATGGGGGCCTGTGACTTCCTCCATGGCTTTGGGCTCAATGCTCCAAAGACATTTTAAAGCAGGAACACACACACACGCGCACACACATTCCTCTGCTGGGGTCTGACAATGTCAGACAAAATTAAGCAACAATAACAGAAATAACCCTCGGTGGTTGCCAGATAGAGAACAATGGGCTCGGGGCCCAAGCCGGTCTCTGCTACTAAGTGTCTAAACACTGAGCCCGGCCACCCAGTCCAGTCCACTTCCTGCTCGATAAACACAAGGAAAACAGCCGGCGGCCTTTCCTGAGGACACAGGGGGAAGGGAAGAGGGGTCCTATGGAGGACATGACGCTGGAGGAGAGGAATCTCACCGACATCCTCGACACACTGGTAGGCTCTTACGTAGGACCAGACATGACCCCGATGCTGACTCAGGCCAGACAAGTTCAACTTAATGCCTCACAGACTGAGAATGTCATGAATTTAATTGATCTTTTACACATCTCTCTGCATGAAAAAAAAAAAAATGAATGAAAAAAAGAATAAAAATAATAATAATAATCACCTGAGCGGTCGATCACCATAATTATTTTTTCCCCCTCTTTACAACACTTGCCTGCTGGTGGTGTAAAAACCTACTAATGTTTACCTTCACCTTCTGCATTTTACATGTCATTCAAGCATTTGTTGTGTTTTTGCAACTTTAAATGCAGTGCTACTTAAAAAAAATAAAAATTAAAAAAGAAAATCCATCTGTGCAAAAACGACAAATAGATCAATGACACGCAAAAGCAAAACTTGAGTATCGCTGGCTCATAACAAGTGTGAACTATGGCTACACTTGGAGTGGCGTGTCTAGAGAATCTCCAGAATATTCAACTTTGCAGTAGCTTGCAAATGTAGACCCTGTTCTGTTCTGCAAACTCTGAACAAAGTCTCCACCTGCTACAGGTTCTAGTTAAAGTGCAACTCTACTACACAGTGAGTCAGAGTGCACCACTGGGGTGAGGACCTCTCTGAAGAGACAAGTGAATGACAAAGGAGCACTACAACAGGGACGAAAAGGGAAACATGAGGAAGGAAGACTGAATATGTCCCAGCATTGATTCATTAGCATTGGTGTCCATATTAATACAAGCACTGTTTTTTCAGCACTACCAACTGACTTAACAGGCTGGTGTGACTCCTTCCCCCCCCTTGTAATGGTTACCAAACCATTATGTTTTCAAGTGTCATCTCAGACACACCAATTCAGTTTGTTTCAAGGGTCACATGGCTTCAAGCTGTAGTTTCACATGTATCCATTAGTATAGATGAAACTACGGATTTGGTTGTTGCACCCCAATTCTCACCAATATGTGGTGTTCTGGTGTTGGCCCAGTATAGATCTGGTGTATTAGAACTGGTGCTTCAATGTTCATGATCTTGGCTCTTCTAAGGCCTAGAGACCAGTCAGTGCAACCAAAGAAGACGAAAGAAGAGAAAAAACCCACTGATAGGTCTCTAGATTTGTGTGACTGGCGCTTTAGTAGTTGCTAACTAGCCATCTTATGATGTAATATGAACTTCAGTAACAAAAGGGGTTTAGATGATGCTTTTCTGTTCTGTAAACCTAGATGAAGCTTGACATATTAGAACAGCGGTCCCCAACCCCCGGGCCAAGGACCAGTACGGGAGTCGTTTGGTACCGAGCCGCGAGAGTTGAGGCTCGGGTGTGAAATTTATGGTTTTCAGGGTTTTTATCATTAACTCGGTTTCTCTGGGTCTTTTCCCGTGTTGTAGTTGTGCGTCTAAATTTGAAAGAAATATTTACGCGTTACCATAGCGACCAGAGAGCATTAAGGGGCAGAGAGGAGGATGTCACTCTTAATGTTGTTGGTGCACTTCAGGAGGACACTGCTAATAAAGTTACACAATTACACAGTGAATTCACATTTATTATTATATTTACATAATACCACGGTTTGTGTCTTGGTTGTATCATTTATTTTGTTGTATTTATCGACGACACCTTAAAGGCCGGTCTGTGAAAATACTGTCTGACATGAAACCGGTCCGTGGCGCAAAAAAGGTTGGCGACCGCTGGTTTAGAACTAACAAAGAAAAAAAAAAAAAGTGTTTGTTCCAGGCATTTTTATTTCTTGAACTCGTGACATTAAGATAAGAAAGTTGGGACATAAAGTCCGGTGACATCTGAAAATGACAATGAAAATAAAAATAAAATGAAATCTAAGCTGCCTGAGATTCTGAGGACAGTTTAATTAAGGTTTTTCTATATTTTGGCAAATAATGAAAAGCAGCATTTTCCTTCTCTTCGTGAGGATGCTATGTCTTGGGGAAAAAAAAAAAAAAAAAAATCAAAAAAATCTTGAGCTTCTTTATAGCAGTTTGGCTGAGACCAAAGTGAGAGTAGTTGGCAAGAAATCAACTGGTCTGTTACTCAACAACTTGGCCGTAGCACCTTCAGAAACAGAACTAATTACCGTAAATGTACACAATCAGTGCAGAAACAGGAGACTACACAGGGCATGCGACAGTCTAATCAAAGAGCGATGATGTCAAAATCTATTTCTTCTCCATTGTCTGCATTCTCAAGTGGAAGTGTGTTTGATGTTATGGAGAAAACAGGATGCGGTGACCTCATAAATAGAAAAACTTAAGACTGGACAAGACAGGATGGCATGATTCAATGCAAAAATTAATTCACCCTTGCACATAAAGTTAATAGAGACACGTGAAAAATGACACCTTCCTCACAGATCAAAGTTACATCTAGACATGCAGACATATGCCTCAATGGGTCTTCTTCCTCCTAGACTGGGCTACTGCTCAGACGGGAAAAAGAGGCTCTACAGGGGTCCACCCAGCGGACATAACCAAAGGAAAACAGGATACAGCTGGTCAAAACTGACTGCCACAGCCAGCATAGCCAAGGAAAACCAAGGCTTGTATTCTTTATGAGGAGTCTTGTCCTGTATTTCGTGACCTCTGCCATTTAACTATCAATAAACTGTATGTGTCACAAAGTATTTAGGAAATTTGGAGGATAGACGTGCCGGAAAGATCTTTGGCACACTTTAGTGGAAATGATTAAACGTAATGTAGTGTCATGTGTTTTTAACTGCAAGATGTTCTCATTACTGTTTAAAAACCCTTACTATACACTGGATTGCAATCAAATTAAATTAGAAACTCAAGTACTGATGTCGATACTAAACTCAAAGAAATCCATCGCCAGTCAAGATTTGTACTAAACACTTCTTACTGACAAACTCTACATACTAAAGTCCACAGCAGTAAGATGAAGGTGAGGTTTAAACTTACTTTCTCGTGTCTTGTTGTCCCAGTCCCAGGCCTCTACAATCAACGTGTATGTCCGCTGAAGGAAAAAGCAAACACAACGACATTAGTCACATGGTATTTATGACTCATTATTTCAGTTTTTTTGCAGGTGGGCCTAAATGAGCTTTCCGAGTGTTGGCCATTGACTGGTATAATGTGAATAACAGGAGTCTTCAGGATCATGCACATGTAATAGCTGTGTCCATAAGCTGCATTTTTGCAGCTCTTTTTCCTTCTACAATCACCCTCTTCAGTAATGAAACAGAAATCAATGCATTTCCAGTAAATTGTGTCTCAAGTTGCAAACAGAGTCTATCAGAGTATGCTTTATATTCCAATGGACGCACAAATGTTTGGGACTATTAATCACAGGCCACACTGTAAAGCCTGCTGTACAATGAAAAGTTCCACTTTATTCAGTGATTACTGTGACCAGTCCAATTGTGACATGGCTGTTGTAGCGAAACCCAGTGAGCAATGCAAGACAGAATTTCAATTTTACTCATCTTGAAGGTAACCTTGTTGATATTTAAATCTAAAGACAAAGAGGAATTGAGGACAATGAAATATTCTCTGATCCGATTTTGTTTTTTGTAACTAGAGGGGGAAAAAAAAGGGAACATTAAACAGCCTTTATCATTTTGTTCCTAAAAATCACAGCAGTACGCATTAATAATGACAGTCGTTTCCTAAAAACAGACCGAACCATGGAGATGATCATTTTAGCCTCAGTTGTGCTGCTCTCAAACATCAGCACGCACGGATACAAAAAAAATCAATTTTACTGCTACTACAACGTCTCATATGGACCATGGCCCCATTATCCAAAGGTATGCTGAAGTTACTGCTGAATCATTGGGTTTCATTGACAGTATAAGACAACAAGTACAACTGTGGAAAAGAGCCAAGACAGGGAACAGGACTTAGATGTGAAAAAGTACATGACAGGAAGATAATGCATCGCATTGGGTATTTGGATTATAGCTGGTTTAAAAGAGTTTTTGTACCCTTACAGAGCTGTGCAAACACATCAAAATGAGATAACAGCCATTCAGGAATACAACTATAAGATATAGTACATGTCAGGCAGGGGCTATCACCACATGTACACATTTCAGTCTAATTAATGTGCAAAAGTGATGTCTAATTTTTCTTTGGCTCAATCCAGTGGAACAGAATGAATCTATAGGCACTTGTGTTGATTTTGTTTTAATGAAGCTTTCCTGCCATTATATAAAAATTCTGGCACCCGAGGTTAGTGCCATCATGGAGGTCAAGTCAGGTAAAGAGCCATAGATTTATTTTTTGTCTGAATGAACCAAAAAACAAAAGTCAACCTTTCCTGCTTCAGTCTCCAGTTTTTAAGTTTGCCTTTTATCAAAAAGGAAATTTAAAAAAAGAGAAAGAAAAATCTGCAAAAATGTAAGGTCACTTTGCCAGTATAAGCTGTGTGAGATGAATTGGCTTTATCCTTGGTTTTCAGACAGTGAATGAAAGCAGCAGCTAAGGGGATTATCTTGTTTCTGTCCAAGTTATGCTTTACAGTTAACCAGTACAACAGCACTACATGGGTTTTACCCTCTGCGGAAATTATTGTGTAATTAATAATAAAGATGAGCAAAAATACGATTGATGATCTATTGATGGCGTTTCATTAATGTGAAAGCTCCTCTGGTTGCTTAACTCACCTCGACCAATGGACAGATGGGACCGCCCACTCTAATGCAAGTCAGTTTATGGACTGAAATAGTTTTATTCACACTTAATGGAAACCAGACGACCGTTTGTGTTTTAAGCAATGATGCAGCAAAAATTTGAGCATTCTGCACAGCTGATACTTCTCGAGTAAACACCCACACACAAAATAACCAAGCTAACCAGTATCACAGTAATCTAGCTGGTGTGCTGCAGGGCACACTGCTAGGCAACTAGCTGACCTAAATAGCACTCGTTACGTCACCGCCAGTGACAGTTGTAGTAGCCACAGTGTGACTGCTGCGATCTCTAGTGTAATGTCAATGACGGGGCATTACCCTCAGTGTGGATGGAAGAAAAAAAAAAAACAAAGTAGTATTTGAGCTACTTAAAGCTGAATGAAATGGGGAGGAGAAATCAGGGAGGGTCACTGTAAAACATGTGTATGTCTGCCTACGTTGTTGTTCTGGGGGACCAACAAGCTGGTAGGCTGGTAGCTGCTGGGCTGTGGGATTAAGGAGGCTTGTCTGGCTGTGGGTGGCAGTGGGAGGAAGGGGAGGGGAGTGTTATTGTGGAAGATCATTGGTGAAAAGAGAACGGGACGGAAGATGACAGGATAGGTGTGAGCGGGGGCTTGGGTTAATAACGACTGGGAGTGCAGGTGTATGAGATTGTACGTATCCAGACAAGACAACATTAGAAAAGAAAACAGGGCTGGTGTGAAGAGATGGAAAGCTATAGTTAGGAGTTAAGAGAAATCAGGGGATCAGGACATCGGCAGACTCGCGCTTCTGTTGCCGGAAGCTCTGCCAACCCATCCGACCGCAGACGCACAACAGATGCAGCCTCAAACGTGGATTATTATACATGAACGTGCATCATCCCACGACACGTAGACGGCTTCTGACCTTTCTAAACACCCACCCTCCCCCGACAACAAAAGGGTGGGCTGGCCGACCCACTCAGAGCATGCGGATGGGTGGGTGCGTATGCCAGTGGATATAAAGAGGAACTATAAGTGGCAATACATGCATTTGGGAGAGGAGATCTTAGAATGAAGCTTGTCTGTTTCGTGAGACGATGCAGAGAGACGAACCTCGTCGTGACGCACATTGAAAGATTAAAGAAAGAAGGCGTGGTCATACCGTGACCTGCACCTTTTAGGGTTTACTTCAAGTCCAGGCTTCCTTACATGCCTACATGTAGTAAACGTCTGAGTAAACAGTCCCGAGTCAGCGCATGCTGGGGATGAGCAAAGCCATGGACTAGTCTGGTTTCCCACAGACCGTCCCAGTCTGTGATTAGCTGGATTAAGTGACAGCTGCCCAAATGGTTGGAACAAGATAGATGGATGGGCAGGGGGATAAAGGGGAGGAGTGGGGGAGGGAAGGGGGTGAAGGCAACTGAACAAAGACCCTTGTCCCAACACCGTAACTCACCCCCATTCCAATCAAAACCATTGTCCATGAAGAGACACAGTCAGCACGGGGACAATTCGTGTCAGCATGTGTGCTACTGAGCCTGAGCAGCACAGCTGAATTGCTGAAGTCAAAACAAGCCGCCAGTGGCTCCTGTGCAAGTCCTAATCATATAATCAGACTCAGAAAATATCCTAACATCATTAACCTGCCCTTTTTTTCAACTCAAAACACATCAGCCATGTCTGACGGCGTGAAATACATCATTTGAGACTACAAAGTATCTGCAGTCAAATCTCCAAAACCCTTCCTAATGGATTAGAGGATTTACTTGGAGAAATCCTAGCTTTCAAGTCAAGAAGGGGGAGCAATGGTAAGAAACAAAGGATGTTTGTTGGATGCACTCAGTGACTTTGAGGTAACGATGCACTGACATTTAAAGGAAAAAAAAAAAAAAAAATCATTACCTATTCCAGGTAGTTATTTTAACTCTCCACAGTAGACCACAATGCTGATAAAAGCAAAGGATGTACCGCTAGTGATGTCTGGGGAGAGCTACAGGTGTAGGTTCCCACGCCAGACGAGGGGTGGATGGGTGAGTGGAAGGTGGCTGTTGAAATAATAAAAGGGACGGGGAACAGAGAGAGGTGGCAGTGGGAAGTGGAAGCCGGGGCAGGTTGGGGTCACTAAGCATGGGATCTGCACGCTTCTTTTTCAAAAGAGGGGTCAGCCCTCTGTATGTGGGGGCGACGTGCGGGTTTGCATTGGAAGAATACTGAGAATGTGAGATCCAGGGCTGGTGTGTAATCCCATGCAAGATCCCAGTCTGCCAACAATTCCGTATCGTTGGAGGGGTGCGTCTGCTTTGTAGATCACAGCTTTGATTGACTAATTTCTGTCCCCTGGGGAAAGTTGGGATATCAACCGAGCTTTGAGAACGACTTTCACATAGTTACTAAAAAAAGGTCTCAGATTAGCACTCGCAATTTAAAAGGAAACACAAACAAACAAAAACAAAAAAGTCCCGTCTGTGTCCTTGAGCTATTTTTGTTTCGCATGTCCGCTGAAAGTAGCCTATATGGCCACCTCCAAGCTCCTCTACAGAGAGTTTAACTGATGTCTCCTGATTTATTGCCTTCTGATGGGACATGAGGTCATCACAATTCATTCCATGGTCAGTAATCGCCAAATGTAATCTTCATTAATCTGATGCCAATCCCAGCTTTTGATGTTAATAGGGCCGAGTTTACACTATTTTAGTGTAAAGTCCTTCCTAGACTGGACACGAGAGCATGTGACAAAGGGTCTCTGGAAGAACTGGATTAATGAGAGATATGACATGCTATGTCACCCTTAATATTTAGTACCAGGTAATGTGAGAAATAACAGAATGAATCTAGTTTGCCATTTCCTAATGAATCAGGGTCAGTAATCAAGCAACCCCAAAGCAGAGAAGTTTCCAAGGGAAGGGGAAAAAAAATAAAAATGTGAGCTTCCCATCACTTCTGCCAGTAGCGTGGACTCCAAATGTAAATCTCTCAGACTAGCTCCTCAATCTGTTCAGAGGCAAGGATCAAAGACCTCCAGTGGCAAAGTCCTTGCATATGTTGGCAGGCAGAGAGGTTGGATGGTTTTTGACCCTTCTTGACATCAGTGCTGGAAGAGCACGTTTGCTGTTCCAGTATTCCAGGTATGATAAACTCTACCTGACTTAGTAGGACATTCATTTTCATTCATAAGGATGATTAGACTGCAGAGCACACAAATATGTGGTTAATGTCATCAACCTATCAAATAGTTATGACATAATCCTGTGATTTTAACATCTTTAAAGGAGAAGCCAGCAAATAAATCACAGGATTATGTTTGGTTTATTTTTTAATGTCCTCTAGCAGTCAAGTTAGGCATCATTTATTTCCACCATTGCAACCACAGGTGTAGTTGAGGAAGCAGATTACAGACAGTCGCATCTCTCCGGGCAGAGAGGTGGAGGGTTATGAGTTCTGCACGCCTGCCAGAGTCGTGTGCCAAGAGATCTCGTACTGAAGGCAAGGCATTTGGCTGGCTGGCATATACCGGCTGTGCACACACACACGGCCCATTGAGCATGCTGCTACTATGCCAACAGGGTCATTACCCATGCACTTCCAATACAACAAACCCCTCCCCTCCTGGTGCTAATTAACCAGCATAATCCAAGACTGTGTTACACGCAAAACAAACACTGACACATGCACATGTGTATATAAAGGCTAACGAGTTCGACGTAGCAGTGCGCTAGTTTAGAGTTACAATTAAAATAAGCTAAAAGCTACGACGTGGTGGGGGATGAGAGGGGTGACGCTACAAAGGCAGCTTGTCATGCCTGAGTAAAGAACATGTATGAACGCTGCAAGTCACCTGAAAATACTCCACTGACAAGGCTGGCAGTCACAAAACTATTGACAGAAATGCCTTTTATTCACATGTCATGAGTTCATCCCGATGCGTGCCAAGTGTGACAAACAAGTCAGAGTTCAAACAGGTTAAATCTCCATTACTGCAGCGTCTTGGATATTTGTTAATTACTTCCTCTGGAGTTAATTTGCCTTCAGAGGTCTAAGAGGTACTACAGAAATAAGCGTGCTTCAGAAACATTAACAGGCTAATTCCTGATCCAAAGCAACAGGGCTCCTGACTGGAGTGCAACACAGGACCGCCTCCAGCATAGCCCCATTATCATTTCAAACAAGTTCAACAGAACAGTGACAATTTAACTGCCCATGTAATGACATGCTTTAATTACCCCCACAAGGAGCCTCTCGCACCTGCACACCATTCATTTAACAAGAGGCAGGGGATGTAGTGGGCCACAACAACACGCTTCAATGCAGAGTGACCATGGAAATACACATGTGCAGACACACAACTTACTGTACAACAGGGTTACACAACTAACATATGCGCAGCATTCGTAGACATGCACTTCACTGTGCAACCTACTTAAGCAAGGTTTTTTACAATAAGAGACATAATGACTTTTAAAGTATGTGGTGAAAATACTGGAAAAGAAATTGTGATACGATATGATTTATAAGGTTTCCACCAGAAAAACACATGTAAGACCTTCACCTGTAATGGAGGAGTTCAGTTGATGTCATACAGCAGTGCTTGTGAGCCTTTTCAGGTGTAACTTTGAGCCTACATCTGTAGATCAAGCACAACACCTTTATCAAGGTGTCACACCCCCCTTTTACTTAATTTAAACCAATTGCACTTCTTCCTCTGTTAATATGAACACTGGCTACCAAATGGACTGACGATATACCAGACAGTGCTTTTGCTGCAGTGTTTTAAATGTGAAACACACCAAATATATCATTGATCTTTAGCAACATTTAAAAAAAAAAAAAAAAAAAAAATTACAAAAAACCCCCCACACACTGGGGTGGGGCAGGTGCACTGCACATTTACAGTAAATCCGAAAACGCATCAGTTTCATTTTGAGCAGAGATACTGCAGACGTAAACAGTGGAGTTTTCCCCATCTGTCCCATGAGCTCAGATCCACAAGAGAGTACTCAGACCAGCCTCTTAAACATGTTCATGAATACACCCTCAATACCTGTGAGATCACAACAAAAGAGCACATGCAGTCCCCTTCTAGACAGGATTTTTTTAAAAACAAAAATCCTTCAGTTACCAACGTTACATACACTGATAAACTGTTTAAAAGACAAAAAAAAAAACAAAAAACAAAAAAAACGTTTAGATAGTAAACTTACATCCATAATGGATGTAGTTGAGCTAAGGAAGTACACAGAAGATGTTATAAAATACAGCAGGTACACTGTAGA
Source organism: Oreochromis niloticus (assembly GCF_001858045.2). Classification (NCBI taxonomy): domain Eukaryota; kingdom Metazoa; phylum Chordata; class Actinopteri; order Cichliformes; family Cichlidae; genus Oreochromis; species Oreochromis niloticus. The sequence continues at coordinate 16,770,864 of NC_031980.2, read as the reverse complement.
ACAGATTCACTGTGCTAAATCTCGCCATTTTCTTCATTTATCATTTTCCCTCTTCTACTTAAATCAATGAAATCTGAAACCTTTACCATTTAAAAATGACAAGATTCCAAGAATCTGCATGTTGGACCAAGCAGATGCAATTTCAAATTTTGTGCGTCAATTTGCCTCTGGTTATGTTTGCATAAGGTGTTCCTCAAGACCCTATAGGAAATGGCTCAATGGCAACTTATAGCCCATTTGAATGGGTTGCTTACACATTCAAACATGACAAAACCACATGGGCTTTGGCAGGGCATTCACAGTGCAGTGGTTTGGTTATAATACGGTTTACGCCGAAGAAAAATAATGAGCTTATTTTCATACAGTGTGGAAACAGGATGTGTCACATCTTCTTAAAATACCTATCTGCAACATTTTTACCAGTGTTGATGAAAACAGCTGTGAGAGATTTTGCTCCTTTTAAAAACAAACTTGATCTTTACTGTTTATTTTTAGTCGACTTATCAATATCCAAAGCCAACAGTTAATTGTGATGACCGTTTTTACAATAAAACAGAAGCATTACTTTCAGTCACCAAGACTTAGCGATAATGCTATGTTTATGTTATAAACAAAAGTGGCCATCTGACATTAATAACTTTCGAGTTCCTCTGAAGTTATAGGAAACTTGATACAATTTTTTTTTTTGAAATGTATTCCAAAAGATGCGTCACCAAATTGTGGAAAACTTTCTCTTTATGTACGTCATAATGTGCAACATTAAAACCTCCAAACATGTTTGGACAAGCAAGTAAGCTATCCAAGTAAGCAGGGCAGAACAAAAAGGTCATTGGTGCGTTTTGGCTCTCGGTAATAAGTCCAAAATAAATAGTAAGTCACGGGAGCAAGGTGGCACAAAAAGTACAAATGAATCCTAAAACTATAGAAGCAACAGCTTATTCTCTAACTCAAAATATTTACCAAAAAGTTATTTTTCAAAAGGCTAAAATTCCCTCCCTGAGGCACTGCGTAAGACAGCCGCCATTAACTACAGAGAAGCTGTTACTTTCCTCACTTGTACACACTGTACTTGTGTGCAATCACAGCACGAGAAAAACAAAATGTTCTCAGAGGAAATCCCGTCTCCCTGATTCCTGACATCAACACAGACCCGTTAAATACTAAAAAACAGTCCGAATCATATGACGAAGACAACTTAGTCCACGTGGGCTTCCACAGGGCAGCTCTCCAGACCACGCAGTCCACGCTACACCGCATCTTTGTTGATGAGCAACACAACACTGCGGATATCTGTTAAACTTGACGGGCAAGTCCAGATTTACAGAAATGTGCTGGAAAGCAACCAGTAAAAGAGGCCGAAGTGATCATTTTCTTCTCACGCCTCTCTTTTTTTGACAAGCACACAGAGAAGAACATGATATTTACGAGCTCATTAGGAGATGTTTGATTACCATTTGAGACACGAGTCAAAGAGCGTTAATGTGAAACTCCAATAAATGTCCAAAGATTTCATCTGCAATCGCACTTAACTTCAAGAGCTGTAAAGACAGAAATGATCCACTTATTAGTGAGGATTTCATGATAATCTAGGAGTAAACCAAGTTCATCACAGTTCACTGAAGCCCCCATCAGTCAGAAGCATAGAACCTTTGGACTACTGTTTAAGTCAGTCTGCTAAGTCAGAACCCAAAGTGTGGAGCTACTGCCTGATAAATGCATTAAACAAAGATGTAAACGAATTATTTAATAAATGGGAAGAAGATGGATAACCATTTCAGGAAAAAAAAGAAATCTCATTCTGCAGTAAAGCCTACAGGAACATGCAAAGATAAAAGTAATAAAACTGTAGGATACCACATCTTAATCACCACTTCTTAAAAAAAAAAAAAAGAAAAAAAAAGAAAGGCTCTCTTACGTCCCATTATGTCACCTTGGGAGTTCAGCGCGAGTGGCTAATTGTATAATCAATACAGAACAATGCTGAATCACAGGTGAGACTCATGTGAGTAGCTTTCCACAGACCAGCCCTGGGACCAGAGGAGGATGGATGGGGGAGGGAGCCACACAGAGGAAAGATAATTGTTTACTAGAGGCCTATGCAGCCGTCTCCTAGCAACAGCTCTGACACGCTCCGTATCAGGTGTGGTTAACCATGGCAGCCTGCATTAGCCTCTCTCTCTCTGCATGTGTGTGTGTGCATGCGCGTTGAAAAAAAAAATATAGCTGCCGCCTCAGCCAGAGAGGGGAGGAAGGAGGAAAGACCTACATTACATGAGCCAAAGTGCATCACTAAAGCACTGAAATGCTCTGCTTCATTCTCATATTCAGATGCATCAATAAGAGTCCTTGTCTGCTTGTCTGAGAAATGCGATGATACTCAAGAACATTTTCCGCTGCTCAAGCTCAAATTTGCTGACGTTTATAAGACATAAAATAAAAATTAAGAGCTCTATGTCAGAAGGTTTTGTCTGCTACGGAGTTTTACTCTTGTAACGGGTCAGGAGCATTTTCCATTCATCATGCAAGTACTTCACACTTGTCAAATGTGTGCAAAGCATACTTTAACACAATTACTACCTAGTATCCCACAATGTGCATCTTTATGCTGGGATGTATAATTCCTTACTTGATATGAGCACAAGGATTGAGTCGTGGACTGTGTCCTTGACCATCTTCTAGGAGTCAGTCGAGTTTTTGTACTTTTATTCTCAACAGCAGCACAAAACAGGAATTCCAATAATTTATGTTTGCTCCAGAAAAGAGTAATGTAAAATAAAATTTAGCAGGTATGGCTAAGTTAAGATGTCATTTAATTGTGAATGAAATCTGCTCACAGTTGAAATAAATCAGCCACATGAGACCAACTCCACATTAAGGGAGTGCGTGAGCGGCAGACCAAATAAACCAACCTGTAGCACACTCACTATCCCTTTATCATAGATGGGTCAGAGTGTTTAAAAACTCTTTATTCTAGGAAAAACTATTTTAAGAGATATGTAGTTTAAGCATTTTAATGACGCTGATGCGTGGTGTAGATCCCAGTACAGTTTAAACTACCTCCCTACATCCATTTACTAGCAGAGTGAGGATGGAGTCTTGATACATGTCAAAGCCTGGAGCAGATAGAGTTACAGGCAGGCTCACATCAAACGGACGTCCGGCTGATGTCACTTGAGGGCGGGGAGGATGAGAGAAAGATAGGAAAAGAAATTCCACCGGCAATTTCATTAGTGTTCAAATGGAAGTAAGACGTGGCTCTCTCTTTCACTTGCTCTCCAGAAGTGCGCACGCAGCATGAGCCAACAAAAAGGAAACTCAATAAGAGTGGCCAAACAAGGCCGTAACTTGGTCAGCTCAGCTGCGAGCTGGAGCATGTGAATCTTCATTGCATAAGGTCCGTGGGCTTTATTAAACATGAACACTGTTTTTATTTTAATGAGCAAATAGAAAGATTAAAAATAAGCCTAAGGCCAAGATTAAGAAAATCAGTGATTAACCTAGTCTGCCCTAAATAATGGAAACACAGGGAAATGACTAGCCTAACCCTGATTAACCATCATTGAGTCTGTTCCCCTTTTTTCCCCTTGGCCCAGTCTGCGCATAATCAACTGGGACCCAAGTCAAGAACCTCCAATCAGAGCAGCTCCATCACTGTAATGTTCAGTAATTTACAGACAAGATGGGTGATAATAGCCAAACACAAAGCAATGTCTAACAAAGATGTGGTAGATTTCGTTTCCAGGTTGGACAAATGAAACCAATTCGGTGCATTCGGAATTCTATGTGGAAAAACCTGCATTCTATTCGAAGGCCACCAGATGGCGATAGATGCGATTACAAAAAAATAATAATAATTAATTAATTAATTAATAAATAAATAAATAAATAAATAAATAACAAGACTGATATAGATTTCTATGGGAAATAAATTTTTATCCATCAATCCTTTTTCTGACGCTGGCTTGCAGAGGCAGCAGCCTAAGCAGAGAAGCTGAGACCTCCCTGTCCCTCGTCCTCCAGCTTATTCAAGTGAACATGGAAGTGGTGTTCCCAGGCCAGCCAAAAGATGCAAGATGTCCTGGGTCTACCCCGAGGCCTTATTCTGGTAGGACATGCTTAGAACACCTCATGCAGGAGGCGCTCATCCTGGTCGAACGCCTGAACCACCTCAGCTGGGTCTTTTTGATGTGGAGTAGCAGCAGCTCTAGGCAGAGTCCCTCCGAAGGTTATTATATTTTATTGACAGGACACAGTCTGAAACACTAGGATGGCTCCTGCGTTGCCTACTAACATTACGAGATGGAACGTTAGCATTGGTAACACAGTTGATTTTTCAGCTGCAAGGCCAGCTATCTCAAACAAAATAGCAATATTTCCTAAGAAAAATAATATTTTAAGAAGATGTTGCATTGAAACCCATTCCCCCTCGAATTCTTTGGACAGATCTGGTCTATGGACAGTTCCTTCACTAAATTTAAAGGATTTCCTCCCTTTGTCTAAAAAGCTGGACAGTATCACTTGGATACTGGTTTTACTGCCTTTCTTATCCGCAAGTTAGGGTGGACACATCGCAGCAGTTGTACTAGTCGCAATCTTCCATGTGCTGTTTTTTGCGTGCTTATGGACGTCTTTCTTCTTCAGCATGTAAGGACAGACTGGAACACTTGTAGACATATGCTGCCCCCTTCAGTTCCACAAGAATTGTAGTGGCAGATATGCTGCACACGGTACCCACGGTAATGAAGAAGAACACCATCGTGTTGTCAGAATATCTGAATCAAAAGTTCTAAGTATTGGTTCTGGTGACATCCTAATTACAATATGAATGTCGGTCTAACAAAAAGATTTAAAGCCACGAGAGTAGAAGCAGTAAATTTAGGACTGAAGAAAGAGAGAGGGAAAAAAGTGGAGGCTGAGCTCAGAGGTGGCATCAGTAATCAGTCTTTTTACTGGCAAGCTGTCAAGAGAACAACAAGATAGAGAATCACTGGGAGAATTCCAGAGAATAGATAAAAATCAGCCATTAGCAGCTGAATCATACTGGTGTGATGATAGAAGAACAGAAGAAACAAGAAGCTATGATATATAGAATCGCTATTTCTGTGGAGACAATAGTCTCCAGTAATACATGATGACTTTTTTTTGTTACAGCCTGAGTGCTCTACACAAGACTGAGATTAAATGTTCCCTTTCAGATTTGAAGAGCAATTTGAGAAAACTATGGCATCAAGTGGGATTCTCACAGCTCAGGATTTCGGGTCAATTTGAGAAGTCAATGCTTAGGTGAATGGTTTATTTGAAACTTAGTGTTTTTAGCAGCAGTATAACCATTATTCGATCAACCTAAATGACGCACAGACTTGCATAGCCAAGATCCTAGGATTCAAATTTCCGCTTTCATAAGAAAGTGTAAGACTATTTAAGTGTATGTTTAAGTATGAACAAGAACATTTATTATCTTCAAAAAAGGCAACGCAAGCAGAATTTGTACTGTTGACATCAACATCTGATAAGGATCAAAATTGGGAGCCGGAATAAAATCATTCATTCTGCTCAAGCCTGATTCAAGATGACAGAAGAGTCCAGTCCTCGCTGGTTTTCATGTGGCTCGAAATGGGCAGTTGACCAGATGACACAGCCAATAGTACACTACATCTTTGTTTCTTCAGTGAGGAAAGAAACAAGGCCACAGCCAGTGACCCCGAAGACTTGTTGTGACATCTGGCACTGGAATACTGCGACGTTATCAGCCGGGCACTTAACAGAAGTACGGCACACCAGAACAGCCCTCTTCACCTCTGCCTCAAGTTGTTGAGATCCTCAGTAGTTCATATTTTATGAGATATGAACCATCTAGTTAGTCCATATGAAGTCTGAGTTGGACTCGAAGGAATACTTGACTCAGATGAAATATGACTTGATGGCGAATATATATTGATAGACATTGACTTTTTTGGTCTTTTAGCCTTTTATCAAGTCATTTTGGACACAGCAGACTGCCTCAGTTTGAGGAAAGATTTCAGGCATTTTAAGTCGTTAATAAATATGGTGCTCCATCCTTTTCAAAGGATCAAAGGCAATTAACATAGCTTTGGGCAATTTGCACAAAAGCTGTTGATTATCCCGGAATCCTTTCCATGGTACAGAAAATCCCTTTGTCGGATCAATTCAAATGAAGAACACCTCCAGGTACCCGAGTGGGCAATTAAGGTTCCCAAGGGGCCACATGAGAAAACGGGCCCTTATTGTTGAACTCACAGTGAGCAGAGACTTCAACAATAAGCTGAACTCACTGCTCACTGTTAATTTTATCTCTTCAGAAGCGTATTGGTGCAGTCCTCCACAACAGGCCCATTTTCTCAGGTTAATATGGGAAAATTAATTGCCCACGCCTGCTCCAGGTGGTAGACGTATTATTATTCAGGTCCACTAAAATGAGGTGCAAACCAGTAATTGGCGCCAGGAACAGAATAAAATGTCTATAAGACACGCCAAGAATCGACTAAAACGGCTCATGATCTAAGGAATACAACATCACCTCTACAACACTGGGCAGGGAGTCTAACATATGGCCAGTCGTAGCTTCCAACCAGCTGTCACTGGCTTACTGATGTTTAAGCAATGATGTGACAGAAGACGGGTAAAGACAGATGAATTCAAGTGTAGAGCACAACGTTTTGCTTCAGATTCAGTGAAAAGTTAAAAAACAAACAAAAAAAAAAGGCATTTTCATTACCTCTGAACCTAAAAAGTAAGTAAATAAATAAAGTAAGTAAGTAAATGCAGCTGTTATTTCACTATTGGTCAACCACTTGTACTTTAAAGAGTAGATTTTTAACTTAAGTTCATTTAGTTTATCATCATAAAACCTGAAGCACTCAGTTAGGAAACTGCTGCCGATTTTGCCATCCATCCTTTGATAACTTTTCTCAGCTGCAGTTCCAAAGACAGCACACACATCCAGGTCTAAACAGCAGCCAATAATGTGCAGTACAGTTCCTTTGGCCCAAAACATCCCCCTAAAGACTTTTTAACGTCTACTCCAACTGTGTCAGACATCTGCATTCGCGTATTGAGCTCCACTGGCTACTTAATAGTAAAGAACACCTTTAGGTGTTCGAAGCTGTGTGAAAACAGTGCTTGATATTAGAGTGTCCAAAGGAAAGCACTCTTTATCATAAAAACCTCAAACAGTAAAATTGACCCTTTATCAGCTATCACTTCTCTGGAGGGAAATGAGGTTAACTGGCCTGGAAGGACCACAAGGGGCCACCTGGCAAGCACAGCATGAGAGGAGGCTCCTGGGTGCTGAAGAGGGGCGGAGAGTTGTCAGAACCAGCCAGAAGTGCACACCGCGCTACTGCCCAAAGGCATCATTCACTCCAACTGAACGCACATTTCAAACTTGGAGCATAATGTAACACATTCATTATTGTATTACAGAATTCATCCAACCAGCACCTACAACCAGGCTGCATCCCCTCACTCTCCTACACCTGTAAAACTTGGCTGTTGAATGTTGCTATGCGTGAAAGTAGGAGTTTTCACTCCCACACACCAACAATCACCCCACAAATCTGTGAGTAGCAAACAATAAGGTTCAACCTTTAAGTTAACGAGCTAAGGCTCAATAAATTGATTTGACTTTAAAATCAGCAATTTGCTGATGTAAAAAGCGTAACAACCATTTCTCCATAAAAGCAGAAACACTCCCCATCCGCCACGATCTACATATCAAAGCATTTCAGAGTAATCACCCCATCACGGCCTTGACAGGTGCAAGCTGGTGGCCTGGAACAAAGCCAATCCTCATATATCAGGGCAACTTTAAAAGATGACCCAGTTGACACTGCGAAACACTGTAACTGCAATCGGATCCTTGTGAAGCATGCAATCATTTAGCCCCGATGTGTGTCAGTTCTCATAAGGACAGGATGCTGCTAAGCACCCCCTTTAATGAGGTCTAGCTTCTCTGTAATAAGACAGAGAGGAGGTGGGAGATGCTACAAAATTTGGATCACTGCTTTAAATCTATTCCAACTGCGACTCCTTTACAGGTTCTTGCCTCCAGTCTTAACAGTATAAAGGAGAATCGCTTCAATTTGAGCCACAACAAGCAATTGTTGATATAGCTGCTCAAAAGTTAAAGGTAATCTGCAATCGTTTTCATAATGGGTCAAAAATTTTACTCACTTTCAAAAAGAAAAAAATCAACTTGGGGGTTTCAGCTTCTGATGTGTTGATCAGACCTTTGATAAATAAGCTCTAGATGAACTGATCAACAAAATAACTGACTGTCAACTAAATTTGGAAGCAACTGTTAGCTGTAGTATTTTTTTTTTTTTTTTTTTAAATCTGGTGGATCTTATTTTGAAAATATGAACTTTTCTCCAGGTAGGTGCTGCTGGGGAAAACCTCATTTATACAGAATACGAGAGCGTTTTCTACCCACGAGTTTCTGCAGGTGTGCCCGCGGGTACATGTAACAAGGGGGGGGGGGGACCCAAACCCGCCCTACATTTTAAACCGGGTTCAAAATGATGCACTGTCTGAAGAGGGGGTGAAGAAAGGCTTAACTGGAGCAAGAGAAATCACTCACCGGCCAAGCAAACTGGAAGGGGATCACAATCCTGCCAGCATTGTGGACTTTATTCGGGTTATTGTTGGCGCCCTCAAGAGAAAACGTATTTCCACCGACAACTTGCGTAGATTCAGCTCCGAACGTGCAGGAGCCAGTGGTGGCCACCTCCATCTGATATTCCTTCAGGCACACTTTGAAGTAAGTGTCGCACTCGTCTTGAGTGCAGCTCAGGTCCTGGGAGCTCCGGGGACCGTCGCAGCACTCCCCGTCCGCCAACTCGCCGTTTTGATTCTCCACGGAGATCAGCTGCAGCTCGAAATAGCCGGTTGACTGGGACACCTACAACCAACGTATATACATTTTTTTTTAATAGAGAGAACTACATATAGGCTCTTGTGGAGAGATTACAGCATAATTTTACATCTTATTCTGGTGCGTAAAAAAAAATATGGAAGTGGCCAAATCTGTGTCTTACTCTCCATTTAAAACGGTATAGAGGTTTTGGAGATTGGGTGGATGTGCCACAATATTTTTCTGCATCATGAATGGAGCACGTGAACAGCGTATAGTTTGCATGCTGGGATTTTAGACAATCAGGTTACTCTCAGACGGGAGCGAATTAACCGCTGCAGCAGCCAATTGATGCAATCCAACTTACAACTTGTTTGGTTCAGGCCTAATTCTCTCCCCTCAAGAAGATGAAAAAATTCACATAAAGGAGTCAGCATTAAACCAAAATGGAGAGTAGCCTGTATCAATTCCTTACACTTGTCATGGTAACACGATCACATGCTCCACAACTGACGGCTACGTAATTCAATTATCGATTAATGTGACGCGAATATGCGTCGCCGGAGAGCCAACGCATCTCCCCACGCCCACCAACTTTTTAATTTTAATTTGAAACATTTTTTTAATTATACGGAGCAAAATTAAATATGAGTAATAAATAAATTATTTATTAAAAACACCCTCTTACCTCCGTCCATAACGTCAACAGCAGGCACACTATTGGGAAGCAATTCCTAATCCTGGTGAGATTCCACATGCCTCCGACTAATTAGAGTGATATGTGTGGAGGTGGGGAGGGGGGGACGATTAAAAAAAAAAAAGACAAACAGCCGCGGACCCGGCGACTAGTTCCTCCTCTCCATACATGCAAAGATAGAATATTCACACGCGTGTCGTCTCCAACGTGTACGTCCAGATTTCACCGAGGCATTACATGCGTGTGTGTGAACAGGCGGCGGATTGCAGGCGCAGTGATGGTCCATGTACAGCAGCGTCCCTCCGTCAAATCTCTCCACACAGCAACTGAGATGTTTCGTTGCCACAGCCTGAGGAGAGGATGTCTGCTTTGATTGGCAGCTCCGCAAACCACTTACAAATTGGCCTGCGGGCAGTCTCTGAGCCAACCGGATTAAGGGGCGGACAATAGTATAATAACCCCCACTTCAATCCTCCTCCACCTCCTCCTCCTCCCAAAACTTGAATTGTACTGGCTTTCTATTGAGCTTCATTTAGACAAACCGCATTACAGCGTGCAAACAAAGCAGGGGTCGACTTTAATTAAACGCAGCCGCAAAGATATTATAATGAGCATGGTCATTAGCCTATGTCAAATTAGGAACTTATCGGCGCTGCTGTGCTTTTAATTACAGTCTTAATTAGGCCCAGAGACAAATTTGGATGGGTGTTTGAATGAAGTGACGCCCGATGGCAGAAGGCACATTAAAAAAATGATTTGCTCCTAAAGTTAAAAATAAAAAATAAAGCCCTACAAGTGTGCTAAATGTTTGGCGTTAATTTACGGGGATTACTTGATTAATTTACAGTACAGTTTCATTTTCTTTTCACGTGGTTTCTTTTGATTCTATCTAATAATGCTTAAAATTGTTGCCACTAACACCGTTATTGGAGTGATATGGAGAAATAAAGAGGTGCTAATGTATTTAATCTAATCATAAACATTTCTGGAGCATTAACTGCGATTAAAGGTTAAAAAAAAAGGAAGGAAAAAAATACTCCATACAACGCAACACTTTTCAGTCCACCAATTGCAGTTTAGAGCGCCCTCTACTGTCTATGCAACACTCGTCAACTTTCAAAATATGAAATCATGTTCGAATTTTTTCAATATTTTTTAGATGTTGCGTGGATCTTAAGTTAAAAACACAACCCTACTGTTGGTGCAGCATTTCCCATCATACCTTTTCTCTTGTTTCCTTTGCTTCTCTGTTCTCTGCTGCATCTCATTGCTATTTGATTTGACCACAGAAATCCACAACAAAACCTCTGCCTTATTGACTTAATGAACTGGCTTGTCCTCAGCTCATTCCACTGCCTTTATACTCCACGAGGGGTGGAGGTGACCCCCCATCGAAGAACGCAACAACAGCAGCAAGCGCGTTTGGTCATTTAAAATGACTCCTCTTCTCTCAGATTGTACACAGAGGCATACATGCTCACAGAAACAGATGTTTGGGATACCTGCATCACCTGACAGTGCACTCAGGTGATCTGGTCTTCCCTGACAGATGGTCAGTCCTTACCAGTGTTTTTCCATGCTTTATAAGCCCATTATAAGCACAGCGATAATCATTTCTCAAAGCATGTTCAAGCTCTTTTGATTTTTCTTTCTTCCTGCATTGAAGAAGTGAGTTAAGGTAACTTCTAATAGGCAAGCTGCAAGCAGCGTCTGCTCACTCCGAAACCGAAAGCGCCTGCTGTGAAAAAGGCTGCTGTGAAAAGGCTCCCTCTTTAACCGTTCCAGTTATTCACCCACAACTAAGAATGAATTCTCCTTTAATCTAATGCTAATTTACACTTTTACAACTTCCTCATCTTCGACCCAATTGAGCCAGAGTGTCCACATATTGTTATTCTTCAGTACTATGAGCCACACCTTAGCATGAGTGTGATTTTGTAGGTTAAAGCTCCCGATATCCAGTAGTTTAGCAGCCCCTTTATTTGTTATTTTGCTAAATACTATAATCATGTCAGGTTTTAAATAAGATATGCATTCATATTAACAGGATTGGATGTTTTTGACTGCAACATTAACTGCATGGGTCATAGATAGGAGGTATTTAAAGAAAACTAACATCTCTGTTTCAAGCCTAACATTGCTCCGTTAAACAATGGCAGTATTCACTGCCACGAGTACCCAGATAAACTGGCCAAAAACTATGACAACAATTCTACAGGCTCAGGTAGACATTTACCACGCTACCAGGATAAGCTGCCACTCAAAATGTACGTGACAGCAGCCTTCAGCCTCCTTTCATGTCACTGTCTCCTCCTCATCAGGCGCCTGCCAACCTGTCAGATAGGCCTTGAAGGAGGCCGCCGATATCCTAAGCCACCGCAGTCGCTTTGACTGGAACATTTCACACGCTGTCACAAGTACATGTTAGTGCCTTAAGTTGGATAAGTAAATAGTCTTGGGTGGCAAAGGAGCAATGTGTAAGAGCGTGCATGTTCCATGCTGGGAGAAAGATAATGGTTCAGCATGTGGTCGGCCCAAAAAAACGTGATGCAGGCTCAAAATACAGTATTTAAACTTTTGGTTGCTTAAAAATTCTTGCGCGGTACCCTAAACCTAATGACTCAATGTCTGCACTGTTTAAAAGGAATCATGAGAGTGGTATTTGTGGTTTTGGGATATTTTGCCAATGAAGCAAACACTAATTTTCCCCTCTGGGATCCATAAAGTTTCAAACTACAGCCAATAATTTGCTTTTTTACTGAATACTGGAGCTAACGACCTGCCCGGGATGCACCGTGCTCTCGTTCTCTGACAGCTGGCATAGGGTCCAGACAGCCCCATGACCCTAGGTAAGCAGAGGAAGATGGATGGATGAAAGGACTGTTGCTACCGGTCTTATTGGTTTTTGGTGTTGCTAAACTAAGGCAGTGACCAGCATGTTTGCATTGCTATTAGGATGCTGGTGTTAATGTTTAGCAGAGAGCCCTAGAGTAAAGCCTAATAGATAGATGTGGCTTTAGATTTACCTGTTAAAGTCCTCTATATATGAAGGTTATTCATAATCAATTTCTTGCATTAAAAGCATATATTAGAAATGCTTTTATTCCCATATTCAGCACTTCAATAGCCAGACCTGTTTTCATGTCACAGTAGAAATTCGCCTGTGAAAGCATTTAGACCTTTATGATTCACTAATATGAGTCTCTCCATTAAATGTGTGACTAATGCAATTTGTTCAGCATATCTTTAAGCTCAAGGATTCTTAATACATTTAGTCTTTTTTTATAAAATTGATCAAAAAGGGAGGAAAAAACACGCATTCTGAATTGAATCCAAACAAGAGGAAAAAAATCAATAAATTTAAGATTCATGAAGCCTCGCTTTATCACATCAGTCACGGATAACATCTATAATGTTATAAAAGACTAATATTAGCACCAAACTGATGAATTCTAACACCTACCGAGGACCTGAGGCGGTGTGTGTGCCTACCGTGTCTTCCTGTTTGCATACACCACATGCATGTGTGTGAGGCGCAGGGAGAGGAGTGTGTGTGTGCAGGAGGAGAAAGGATTATGAGTGGGAGCGCTGTGGGGGGTTTGCCAGCCTCCAGGGGGGAGGTGAAGTGGATTTCTTCTCTCATCCATTTTTCATGGCTTTTCTCCTTTCAGATCTCCAGTCTCTGTACATACGGCTGACGGGTCGATTCTCTTTTATCTTTAAGCATCTTTCGGGGACTCTGTGTGTGTGTGTGTGTGTGCGGTGGTGGTGTTTGGCGGGGGTGGTGGAGGTGGCTTGGGTCAAGGTTGAGGCGTGCTGTTTTTCATCAAGCTCTAATGGCTACGAAGATGATGTTCATTTGCTGATGTTTTCGGTTTTTTAATAGAGGTGGGTAGCTTCGTTACCTTGGTCGGAGGAGAGTGAATTCCAAATACTTAGTGAGGTCTGTGATTTCTACAGTGCAGATGGCTGCATCTCAGAGGAATATTATACAGGTCGGTCCACATGGACCATAAACACTACTATTTAATAGCAGTTTATTTCCCTTGTGGATTTATTCAAACTTATGTCTTTAAAGGGGACTTTGAATGATTAAAGACCTCCATTTGTGACCTCTAGAGTTCAGCCTTCACTGACCAAACTTGTTTCGTGGCCACAACCTTTCCCCCTTGACCTACTTAACTGGCATCAATAACTGCAATATTCCTATTTAGAGAGGCAGTTTAGGTTCAGAACTTAACGATCACCTTGATGGCTTTGTCCTTTCTGGTTTTCAAGGTCCCTTGTTTTTTGTTGTTGTTTTATCTACTGTAGTTTTTATAGTTTCATTATTCTCTGTGAAATAATGACTTATTTTCTTTTTGATCTAATCTATGCTTTATTCCACTACATGCATGTCAGAAAAGGTTGAAGAATTTAGTTGCTCCAAAGCAAACTAACCTGACCTTGTAAAAGACCATATAGTGTATATTTTTCTAGTCAGTGTAAGTCAGGTTTCTCGCTTCAGTATCTCTGAAGTGACCTTTAATGTGGCCACCTTCAGTTGCTGCTTGGCTGTGAGTCATTCTGCCTTCAGTTTCATCTGCACTGTACACTACAGCTCATCAGCATCATGACTTATTTCTCCTCCTATCGCTGTGGTACTACATAATCTTGATTTAATCAGTCCAAAGACTTTTTTTCCAGAACTGTGCTGGCTCTTTTAGATTTGTCTTCTGTCAAAATCTACTCTGGTCTTTTTGTTCTTCAGCAGAAACAGTGGTTTACACCTTGCAGTCAAAGCCTCTGCGTTTCCATTCATGAAGGCGTCTCTCTAGACTACCTCCTCGAAGGTGTACTTGATTTAATTAGATGTTGTGAGACTGTTTTTCCTTAGCCATGGATTCACTGCCATTCACTTTCAGGTCTAAGTGTTATAATCAGGGTACTAAAAGATCTTTTAGGCCTTCTAGTGTTGCAGAGTTGGTCAGTGCATTTAGTCTTTTTAAGAAAGTACCAGGTTGTTGATTTTGCCACTCCAAAGGTTTTTGATGGCTACTTTATTTAGCTTTTCATCTTAATGATAACCTTCTTGGATTGCACTGACATCTCAGTGAAAATCAACACCTTGGATTAACTTTAGATATTAAGTCTGCTTCATTTGTCATGAAATAACAGGAACAAGCCTCACCTGGCCATGAATGTACTTGTCAGCCAAATGTCCAATATAAGTCTGAGCATCTGAAAACGGAGGATTGTGTATAAAAATGGCTGTAATGGCTGTGAGGCCCTTGAATTAACAATAACATATCGACTGCTTGTTTTAAAATCGACAGTGGTGCTCCAAGAACCTTATGCTCCTTTCTTTCTTCATATGCAATGACAATACTTTAAACCAAATGGGCTTATTACATGTCATATGAATGCAAGGGGAAGTTTATCATACAGACCATACTGTATCAGTAAGATCAGTGTTATTCATTTTGCCTATCATTGGTTATAGTGTTGTAGCTGATCGGTGTGTGCAGTAGCACAAGCATAATTGAGGTTTGAATTCAAGTGAGGGCATTATCTGAATTATCTGCACTTTTAAGAGGTCATTTTAAGAAGGTAGCATTTGTCAGTGGAGATAAAATAACTCATTCGTTTACAGAAGTAATGTTATCATACCTTCCCACAGCACCCAAATGAAAAAAAAAGTGTTTTAGGTACAGTTTATCTGCTTATATCGGCTGAAAGAACATCTCACCCGTACTTTAAACTTTCAAGATAGGAACGGGGAAACTACCGTATCCAGTGTACCAAAGCTAGCTGAGAAATCCAGCTTTTCCAGCACACTTGTGTTCAAAGAACATATTGCCAAATGCTTGTGAGTTCAGCCATGAAAATAAACTATCTTGACATGTACAACGTTATCAGCCACTCAGGCTTACATAGTACCAGTATAAGTGATCACGTATGGTATGAGCTGTGTCACAACAACATAAAACTCAATAATATTCTAAGAATACAAATAAATACTACCATACTAGTTTGTGACCAAGATATTCATTATCTATTAGAAAATCAGCAAATTGTAATTAAAAACTAAGCACACAGGTCTGATCAAGAGGGCGTGCTGAAGTTTAAACTGCACAGTGGAATGAGGAAGAATGGTGATTGAAGTGACTCTGAAGGTGCCATGGATGTTGGTGATCGACACATCCATCTCTAGGGTTTACAGAGAATAAGTTACTTTCAGCTACTCTCAAGGGGTTGTCACAGGGTAGCGTATTTCATTTTGCAGATTTTTGTAGTTAATGGCCCTCCTGACATAATCTCTGAGGGAACCATCTATCTTCTCAGGCTCTTAGTGGAGTCCTTTTACTTCTCAGACAAATATATAAACCACTACGCTATGGAGCGGTCTAAAAAAGTGAAAATAATCAATGAGTGGCAGTTCAACAGGTGAGGTTAGAGGAGACTGACCAGGCTACTTTCAGCTGACAGGAAGGCAAAAGTAACTCAAATAACTAGTCTTTTCATTCAAGGTATGCAGAAGAGGATCTCTGAACACACAACATGTTAAGCCTTGAAGCAGATCTACTACAGCAGCAAAAGACTAGACTGGATGCCAGCTAGGAAACTAAAGCTACAGTTCACATGGGCTCTCTAAACTTGCATAATGAGAGATTGGAAAAACATTGCCTGGTCTGATGAGTCTCAGTTTCTCCTGCAACATTTGAATGGCAGGGCCTGAATTTGGCCTGAATTTGGCATGAAAGGATGGATCC
This sequence comes from Oreochromis niloticus, assembly GCF_001858045.2. NCBI lineage: Eukaryota > Metazoa > Chordata > Actinopteri > Cichliformes > Cichlidae > Oreochromis > Oreochromis niloticus. Next base: position 16,754,543 of record NC_031980.2, on the reverse strand, counting down.
ATCCTGTCTTATATCAATGGTGCTGGTGGTGAAATGGTGTGGGGGATAGTACAGTGTACCCATCTTCTCTTAGCTGCTTCCAGCAGCATCACACATCTTTTCACAAAGCTCACATCATCTCAAATTGGTGTCTTGAACATGACGATGAGTTCACTGTCCTCAAACGGCCTCTGCAGTTACCTAACCCAGTAGAGCACCTTTGGGATGTGGTGGAACGGGAGTTTTTACATCAAGGATGTGCAGCTGATAAATCTGCAGAAACTGTGTGATGCTCACATGTCAGTGCAGACCTAAATCCCTGAGAATGTTTCCTTCCCAAGAATAGGCTCAAGTAAGGTAGTAAGAAAGGAAAAAGTGGGTCCAACCTGGCATTAGCAAGGATGAGCTATTCATTTTAAAAATGTTAGTAAATCTTTAATGATTTGGGACTTACATGTCTGCTTGAATGATATTTAATATCCCAAAAAGTCTGCCACCCTATCCTGAGGCTAACTCTAAACTATCCACGTTTACATGTTAACAATATGTGACACCTGCTGACCAGTGTGTCCAGTGTAACAGTAGCCTACGTAAAACCTACTGAGCAAAGATATCGTATGGCAAATGGAGGAAATTATGGTTGCTTTTTTTTGATGTTGCAGAGCTGAGATAAGCATTGCTAGGATAAAGCGTCTGAAGACACTGCAGCAACCTGTCCTAAACAAACAGAAGTGAGGACAACGCCAAGCATGTTTGCCAAAGGAAACTCTCCAGAGCCTGACTGACGAGTTAGCAGACAAAATAAGCTCTGCAACCTTGAGCCAGTTTTTTTTATAGTACACTTAAACCAACTGATATATTAATTTGAGCTCATTTCAACTTTACTTCAGTGAAAATAATTTCTTAATCTGCAACAGACAATCCAGGACTAGAAAGCTTTGTGCAGCTATTTGAAACATGACAATTGGATTTAAACCAAAATCATAGTATGCATATGTGGAACCTTGGCATACAGACAGGTTCCAAAAAAGGAAGTAGTTTGCAGGGATTTGCAGTTTTAAGTACTGTTAACAGCAGTTTATGTAGCCTACAGTTGAACTGGTTCTTCCATTAGAACTACTTAGACACCAAGCTAATTTGATACTTGACGTTTTCCATATCAAATTAACTGACTTAAGAAATCCAAACTTAGGATACATTTTTCATACATTGCTGCAAGATTACATTTTTCGTGTAATCTCTGAAGCATGAATCGGTATGAGGTCAAAAAAGCTTTGTGCCTCGGTGACCTTAAGTTCCCAGTTTTTTTCCCTTCATTTCCCATGGCTGAGCAAGCCAGCAAGTGTGTGGAAAGGGTGCATTTCCGCTGCGATAAAAGCCCACTTTTAGCCACCGCTGACACCAAGGCGTACCTCTTTCACACCCTTATGTTCTGCTCCAGTGACAGTACCGCATGCATTTCTGTGTTCTCGTACAGAGAGCTCACATTTCAGACAGCCCATGCTGGCTTGTTTGACATATTTACTGTTCAAAGAATTGGAAAAGTGACAGACATTTCCAAACTAACTGGAAAAGCATAGTTGGACTACAGTAACACCGGATGAACAGGGAAACGGTCCACACCAGCTAAGATATGAGCACACACACACTTTTGTGAATGGTCTACAAAGGAAACGCCTGTGTTAACGATGTTAACCAGTTGTGCAAGTTAATCTCCTTGCATAATGTATCCCTCGATTTGCTTGGTCATGCTTTGCAACATGAACAAGCAACTTAACCTTGACACACTTCTTAGCAGCTTCCAAGAAACTTAATTTTATCTTTTAGTTATTAAGACATTTGGCAAGTCTAGAACAGATCGAAGCTCCCTTTTATTTAGTGTTTTTTCAGCAAGGTAACCACCGTCAACAATGAGAGAGATTTTGAGAAGAAAAAGCTGAAGGGGTTTAGTCCTTAATCCCCCTGAACCCGTCTCTTTCACTTCCCCTGTACTGAGAGATAAGATATGATGCTCAGATGATCGAAATACTGCTGGTTAAAAGGCTAAAGTGAAATATGGCATGTTGTTCAGATTCCTTAGAGTCAGTTTTAACATAGCAGATAACATTTTCCTATTTGACTCCTTCCAGGTATGGAGGTACTAGAAGCAGAGGCTCGCTTTAAACCATCCTAGCCGGGAAATCCCAGAGCCTTGTAAATTTACCTCACTGATAAGGCCAGTACACGTGCACAAGAACTCAACGGACTGCAAAAAAGAGCAGTTAATCATTTATGGCCTGCTTGATATTATCTCTCTAAAGTTGAAACAGGTTATGGGTATTCACCTGGTCCCTATGGAAGTCTGTTTATCACTTTGGACCATGCAGTTCCTCTTCTGCTCTTCCTCAAAGCACAATGGCATGTTAATCCAGGGTTATGACCTAATTGTTTAGGAGCTGAGGGCAGAAGGGCAGGACATCTTGAAGTGATTTCATTTGTACCTGATATATCATAGACCCCTTGATCCAATCAGAAAATTCACTGATGTTTTCAGGGTAAATATAAAGAGCTTTCAGAATTTTAATAGGATAACAACAAGAACAGAAACCAGTTTTACTTCTTTCTTTTTTTTTATTTAACAGGAGCAATATGAAACCTCCAGAAAATTTAGAGTACACATAATTCCAAAAAGCTGATTCTGTTCATCTGGACGTAGCGTTTTCAGTGGGGCAAGCATTTCATCACTCATCCAGTGACTTCTCCATCCAGGACTGTCCTCAGCTGAAGAAGTCTGAACATGTGTACTTATGGCAGTCAAAATTTTCCCAGTAGGCTCTTAGAAAATGTAGCAGATGAAGCAGTTTAACCAGTGTATCTTATCAGCTGGGAATATGATTGTAATTCTACCCACTAAGTACGAAATTTAGCCCTTCAGTTAAAAAACAAAACAAAACGCAGAATACAAAAATCTACAGTTTAGGAGAATTGCTGTGCACAAAGGCATACTAAAGATTTGTACTGATTGATACAAGGTTGATGTAATGCAAGATCTGATCACCATACAGATGGAGAGTGTGTCAGAATTCTGGCTTTGTGCATCTCAGTGTGTCCTCTACCTGCAGTGGTAGTTATTGGATCTGGACTTTCTTTCAAAGGGCTTGTTTTAGATCCCACCTGTGAATGGACTGTATTCAGAAAAAGAGGAGTGGTAATCCATCTGCTGTGGCAATACACACACACAAACACATCCAGATGGTCTCTGGAGAACAGAGACATCCCATGCATCCAGTTACAACATGAAAGCAGCAGGGAGGCAACATAAGGACTGATGCATCCACCCATCCCCTCCACCCTCGCCTAAGATGGTGTTGAGGATACAATTGCCGATCATTTGCGCAGTGTCTGTAAGAATAGAGGCTTCATTGGGGAGCCACTCCGCTGACTCAAATATCAGATTCAGTTTCTCTAGTGATCTAAGGATGGTGAAAAAAACTTAAAAATGCATAGATAGCAGTATCTTAAGGTATATTTTAGTCTCTGTGATTTAACTGTCTTTCAACTCACTGATCAACCGTATGTCCAAAATCAAACAGCATAACAAACAGAGTGTTTTTACACATTGGGGTTACATTTGTCTGCTGGACTCGAAATGAATGCAAACTCTGTTAAATAGACTGTTTGTCACATGCTCCCCGTGTCATCCAAGTATAGAAAAGTTGCCTCTGCATTTTTGTTTTTACTTTTTCTTTCCTCCAGCGAGAGGGTCAGTGGCCAGCTTAGGTGTTTCTATGTGGGGTTTGCATGCAGCTTCCACCCAGAATCCTAGGACATGGAGGTTAGGTTAAATGGTGATTAATGAATGGCTCAACAATAGACTGGAAGCCTGTCCATGGTATTCCCTGCCTCATTCCTTGGATACAGTAGGTGAAAGAAAATAATAATAAAAAAAACCCTACTTTCCCTGCCAAGAAGTGAAACATCTATGTCCCTCTACTTGAAGTAGTCTTTATTATATTTTAATACATTACTGAAGGATATGTAAACCACTCTTTTGTAATCTGAAAACTGTCTACCGATGCTGCAAACAGAGATTAAACACATCTCATTTTGTCTGTGTTTAAAAGGTCAAAGAAATTCTTGCCACTAACTCTGTTGTGTGTCTGTGGGTGCTTTCTGCAGGAGTTGCGTTACCGGAGAAGCAAGTTTTGATGCTAAAATGGGAGGGAGTGTGACTTGTTGCGATTTTGTTTCCAGGCAACATGCTTTGAAGACAGCCAGAGAAAAGAAAATAATACTCCAAGTAAAAGTGATAGAGAGTTGTGACTGGATAACACCTTTGACTGATGAACTTTTGACTCTGATGAAAGTCATTTTTGTCTTTGTAACAATGCTTCCATAAGAAAGACAATGTTCTTCCTGTTTCCTTACACACCTCTGCTGAGCCACCTCAGATAAAATCACCATGGGCAAAATGAGAAAAAAAAGCCTGTTTTCATTTCTGGGGAAAAAAAAGAAAAGAAATCATGATGAATTTACACTTGCTCAGGCTTATCTTTACAGGCGGACTCTTTGTATAAATGTGTTGTCTCATTTCCTGATTCACATCTAGTTGTGTCTTATCGGGATCCTTTTTTTTTCAAGAGGGATGATTCATATCACAGGGCCCCATAAAGGCCACTGACAGGTTTATATAAGCAGGCACAGAGAAGTGATGTAGATTTTATGTTAACCACAGAAAAAGCAGTTCTTTTGCTTTACTATGGAAGTGAATGGAACTGTCTGATGCAAACATTACATTTTGGGTAACAGACTCTCAATGACATTCATAAGCAGTTGCATCAACAAAATATAATGATAACACATTTGAGACTTTGAATGTGACACGATTGTTGGTGCCAAATGGGCTGATCTAATTTACCGGGATTTTCCCCACACAACCATCTCTAGGTTTTTACAGAGAAACTACTTGGTGAGTTTTCTGAGTGAAAATCTCTTGTTGATGCCAAAGGTCAGAGGAGAATGGTCAGACTGCTTAAAGTTGACAGGAAGGCAACAGTAACTCAAATATATTATGTCTTGTTACAGCCAAGTTATGCAGAAGAATATCTCTAAATGCACAAAACGTCTGACTTTGAAGTAGTTGGACTGCAGCAGCAGACGACCACACTGGGTGGCAATCCTGTCGACTAAGAACAGGAAACTGAGGCTAAAGTTCACATGGGTTCACAAAAAGGCGCCAACAGAAGATTAATAAGAACATGAAAGCATGGTTCCACTCTGCCTTGTATCAACGGCTCAGACTCCTGCTGGTGATGTAACGGTGTGGAGGATATTTCCTTGGCACACTTTGGACCCCTTAATACCAAATGAGCATCATCTAAACACCACAGCCTACCTGATTATTGCTGCTAACCATGTCCATCTGTTTATGACCACTGAGTACTCTTCTCAAACCATTTGCAAAATCTCTGAGGTATGTTTCCAGCAGCTTGTTGAATCTATAACGTGAGAGAATTTGGGTGGTTCTGAAGGCAAAAGAAGGTACTGGCAAAGTGTACCTAATGAAATGTCAAGCACAGTCATCAGTAGCATTATACACCTTTCCTCTGAAAACCTTATTTTTCCAACCACTTAGCTGTTCTTTGTCTATTGAGATACAAATAAACATCAGTAAAAGAAATGACATAATATATGCACAGATATGATGATCATCATTCTACGCAAAGAAAGAAAAGTAAGTAAATACTCAGAGCACAAACAGACACTTTGGGCATCAAACCCATTTTTATTTGAATTTAATGCAATTTAATCCAACACAGTGCACATGCAAAGTATCATATTTAAATATATCCTGTATGTTTGTACCAAGTGTCATGTTTTGAAAGTTAAATATTTTAACATTTAGGTAATAAATTAACAAAATCGAAACATTACTAAAAACACTGCCCACAATGAGTATACACATTTTAATAAAGCATAAAATACATGATAAATTCATAAATATGCAATGTTCATACCTGTACCTTTTTCTGAAAATATTTTCTTAAAAACACAAATTCAGTTTAAGACACCAGAAAGGGGGAAAAAAAAAAAAATCACAACTGGACAAATTTCTTTATGTCTTTATCATAAGAAAAATCAGAGTACTTCGCTCACTTAAAGGTAGTATGTGTAGGATTTTCACTGCCTAATAGAATAACATGTGCTACAACATACAGTCACTTTGAGCTCCTTCATTGCCTCTGTTGCTTCCGAATATTCAGCTACCAGTCTGCTAATTAAGAAGCAAAAGTGACTTAGTCTTGGACTTAATACAAAATCATTAACAGTACTACACCTTCTTCAATAACTCAATACTACACATAGCACCTTTAAATTTATTTTCTGCTGTTCAGATCATCAAAAAATACAGTAAGAGACTGTCAAACAGTGCACGAACCATTAACAAAAGAAAACAAAAAAACAATCACAGTTGAAGAAGCAATTACAGCATAGCCATGGGGGCAGGGTACAGCTATAAAAGTACTGATGAATGAAGTATTTTGTGACAGGGAACCACTGGGACCCCACGTTACTGATCTGTTTTTGAGAATTTCAACACCTTAGGGTCAAGCAAACGGACACAAAACATCTTTGTTGTGTGCCTGAGTGATGGAGGTAGAAATGCTGGGCAAATGGCTGAAAATCCAGCATAGGCAAGAATGAAATACTCAGTCATTTGCTTACCATAAATATGAGTTTTCCTGTATATTAAATACAAGTAGCATATGGCTTACCTGTAGCACAGTCTGCAACCTCACTCTAAACTGTCAAAAATGTGTTTAGATTTGTCGTAGAGGGGCAGGTTAGGCTTGTTGCACTGGTAGACCTAAAGGGACAGTTAACGGACGAAACGTGCTTATTTGCTTTTTTGACACCGTGGCGCCGGCACAGTGAAGTTGAGCTGCAGCCAGCAGTTATCAGCAAGCCAAAGCTAACTGAGTGTCTACACAGAGAGCACAACGCAACCAGTACATCTAGCAGAGTAGCTGTAGCAGTAAATGCTCCGTCTTTGTGGCATTCAGGTACACGGTTTGAAGGTGCTGGAGCCAAAGACACAATGACTGTAGTTAAAAACTGAGCAAAAACGACTTGAATAACGTTAAAAAAAAAAAAAAAGGGGGGCTAATAACCACATTCCTCCAAAGCTGTGAAACTTTTCCTATAAGTCTCCAAGAATAATGTTAGTCACCAGTGTTGAATCAGCAAAAAAAGACCTCAAAGATTGCCTTTAAACTCAAAACAGTTGTGTTTAACACAGAAACACACAGATGTTTCTAACTAAATAAGATTACACAAAAGCTGATTAAAAAAAAAAAAAAATCAATGGAGAAGAAAATCCCAAGTACAAAATTAACAGCAGGCCTGATAACACAGAATACGTGATAAGTTTTGACTCCACAGGCTAAACAAAACTAAAATAACTCAAATACAGGCTGAAGCTGGCTGAACCAGCTGAACCTGAAGTGCTACCACTTTGTTTGTGCTTCTTTTGGCAACCGAATTCTCTGCACCAATCAATCACATTAGCAGACATCTGACACGATCCTTCCCACTTTGCAGCTGCTATTCACCCGCATGGACGGTACTTTTATTTTCAGTCAGTGACTCATAATGCTGCTGCAAATCCACCAAATACTCTTGACAACTTGAAGGGAAAGTGTTAGGAAATAATCACTTGCCTGAAACAAAAAAACAAAACAAAACAAAACAAAAAAATCTATTTCAGCCTAAAGAGAAGTCACTGTGCAGCTCTTCACTTTTGACAGGCACGTTAAAAGTTACAGACTGGCCTTAAAAAGTTAAAATGGCTTTTACGTTGAGCCAAATCAGAAGCAAACACTGGTAAAACACATTTCTAAAAATTGTTTTTTTTTCTTCCAGCCTTGAATCCTCATGGCTAACACATTTCAGTTATTTCTAGACACAAGTGTGATACTTCTATTATACTCCACAATACTAGATGAGAACAAGACAATGGAAAACTGTGAGCGCCATTGGAAACCCTTCACTGAGCTTCTCCAGTAAACCAAACAAGTGTTGAGATCCACTTTGACCTAAAAAACAAAGGGCTGTATGATTGTCATATGAGAGAAAAGAGACTGCAGAAGTGTTGAGTAACTTCTGAAAGCTAATAGCAATTTATGATGTTACAACATATAATACACTGCCTGGCCAAAACAAGTCACATCTGGATTTAACTAAGGAAACGCATAAAAGCCTTCCACTGTATAATTACTGCAGTAATTAATATGTTTTTGCTGACAACAGATTATCCAACACTAACCAATGCAGTTCTCAAGCAACCATGTTTGAAGATATTCTGCGGTTGTGGAAAAGCCGTTAGTCCGTTTCAAATTATTGGCCTACATGGTGAAACTACTAAAACAGATCAAGGATGTGTTTAACAGTGAAGGTAAATATTTCTAAGTGCACACTGAGAACTCAATTGGTCCCGTTTAGGTTCGAGGACATTACGTGCCCCAATAAAAAGGTCAGCTGACAACCTGAAGATAATGAACTCAATTAACTTCCATTTAATTTATGTACTGGGAAATCACAACATTGGTGGCCTCAAGTTGCTTGAGGTAAGATAAGGTAAAGAACCTAAAATAATACAGAGGTCCCCTAAGGGCAAGCACTTGGCCACAGTGGGAAGGAAAAACTCCTTTTATTTAACAGGAAGAAACCTCGAGCACGGGTGAGGCGCTGAATTACTAGGTTTTTCCCATTAATGGGAATGGGAAGTTTGAGGAGTACGGCAGACTGGAGAGCGCTGTATCCACACTGAGAATCTTTGCTGAAGACGACTTTATACAGCAGTCTGACCCATCATCAATGATGAAACCTTTGCAAAATCCTAATAGAACTCTGGATGGAAATAAATGTTGGGATATTCCCTAACCTTACAGAAACAAGCCCACGGCAAGTGCACGTTGTCATCAATGCAAAAATACCGATATTTGTCTTGGTCAGGCAGCATACAGCAGTCTTGTTAGGGGTACAATGTGTAAGACTAATAAGTAATCTCATGGTTTTCCAAAGGTGCTTTCCACATTTTTCCAAAGTGTCCCGATATCACGCTCACAAAAGTCAATGCATTTGATGGAGAAAATATGAACCTATTGAGCAAATGTTTCAAGCAGTGTGAGCAAACTCTACAATCCCACATCGAGGAATTATCCATGTTCGACGAAGGACAAAGAAGCTCAACAAATTATATTTATGGCTTTAGGATTATGCATATTTTTCTAAGCTATTTGGGTGGAAGTTACTCCCCAAATGTTTGCGTCAGTGTGTGGAATAAAATACAACCTTTGATTTTTTTAATCTGTGCAGGTGACGGAATTTCAGGTGGCTCCATGACAAACTTATAGGGATATGCCCAAAAGTTATGCTCTTCTCTTTGCTGGATTTCTTAGTATGTAGAGGAGAAGAGCATCACAAACATAGACATAAACCAAGTGAATAAGAAGCATCAGGTTTAAAGAAAAATCAATGTTGAACTTTTGATTGTCAGCTGTTCTTGGTGCTTGAAAAGCATTAAAAAAAATGCTAGACTGATTGTTCATATTAACCTAGAGTATTTACTCATATGCACACCTGGCTGCTAAACCTTGCTTAAGTTAATGAAGTGTAATATAAAAGTGCTCTTCTTTCAGAGAGGTGCTGATTTTGGACAATGTTATCTGTAATGCTAGTAGTAGTATTATTTTCTCCACCCAAACTACACAGATAAGTACAGAAATGTGGCTCTATATAATATAGGATTTACTGTTATATTACGCTGCATTACTTTAACCTTGTTGTCACTATCTGTACTCATTCATTGCATTTCTGAAGTTAAAAAAAAACATTTCTGCAGGTGCACCATAAGGATTTCAGCTTTATTAATGGGTGTTTCAAAGTGTAGTTCTCTTATTATTATTACTGTACTAATGTTAATATAATGAAATGTGTCATTGAAGGTGAATTTTTTAAGACAGTATTGGCTTTGCTTCGGTTTTTGTATATCTATATATGTACTTTTTGTTAACAAAACTACAAGGTGGGGTGGTTCTCTTCCTCACATATTAAATAATAAATGATGTACCAGCCCTTTTTGAGTGAAGAAAAACACTAACATTTTATAGTATTAGTAATAACTTTCTTGCCTAGTTAGTGAAGCTGCAAGTGATTTTGAAATGTGAAAATATAGTAACAGACATGCTGGTCATCATCACATTCAGAGATCCACTCTGAATATAATCAAAGATTGGACTATTTGGACCTGAGATTTTAAGAAACTGCTGTTGAGAATCACTTTGTGAGTTCAGAGGTGCGTCTCATTTTCTGATACTTATGAATATTCATTTTGATGTAGTAAACCAAGTAGCTACTTGTGTAGGGTGTGACGTTAGACAGGGTACTGTCATTTCAACTTGAACATGGCAAGCTGTTCACTCAGAGAACTACTATAGTAGCAGGTGACTCAAACTGTCACAATAGCTGCAGCATTACAAGTTACAAATCACTGACCTAAAACTAGTTTTGCCTACACTAAAACAACCCAAGCTACGAATGCAGATCCACTGCCTAAAAAACCCCCCCCAAAAAACAGGTTGCTTTTTGCTAGATAGTGCGCAGCAAACAGTGTCAGATGACACTGTTATCCTGCTCCTACTGGTGGAAAATTGTTCACTGGCTCCTTCCACTTCAACCATTAATGGTCCAGTCGTACAAGTCAAGAGACTGGTTGGCAGGAGCCTGGCAACCACTGGTCACTCCAGCAACCACTGGCTGCTAAGGTTTCTATAGGCTGCTGACAAGAGACCAGTCAGTGGCTTGTTGGTAATCATTGGTCACTAGGGAAAAATGGGTATTTCCTAATCAGTAGGCGAGTGGTTGCTAGAGGCTGTTGCCAGTTGTGAGGTGAAATCGGCTACAGAGAGGTATACAGTGCGTAATATATTGCCAACACCTGAAAACTGTTTGAAAATTGGTCCTGAAACTGTGAAGAATCCAATGATAGTCTTCGTCTTCAGAGTAAAAGTTGTGGTTTTTGGAACATTTTGGTGTAAACGGTAAGGCACAACTTTTACTTTGAAGGGAACCACTCCCAGTGTCCACGATGTAGTCCACTTTTTCTTTCTCAGATTCGTGGTGGTCAATTAGTGTTTTCACCTCTGTGTCTTCCATGAACACTAAGGGCGACTGCAACAATTTGCTAGCGAACAAAGCAACCACAAAAAAGCCAACATCATCTAGAAATCACTCGCCAACTGGTCAGGGAATACACAGTTCGGTGACTAGTCTCTAGGCCTATAGTTGACAACTGAAAAGCATTCTCCAATCAACTTTTAATAAATGTTATGTTTACAGCAGGTACCCATTGTGAATTGCATGTAGTGTACAGAAGCATACAATAAGAGACAGAGCAGGTTTGTGCATTAATGGTTTTCAGCATGTGAGTTTTGCAAATGAATTATTATAAAAATCAGACTTTCATATGGGTTACATTTTCTGAACATTTCTCTAATTAATTGTGTGCTGTGTGCAAAAAATAAACAATTTCAAAAATAAGAAAAATAGAGGCTACTGCCTTAAGACAGCATTTCCCCAACAGTATACATTTGAGTTCCTCCAAAACTCTAAAAAACAAACAAAATAAAAAACGAAACAAACTGTTGTTTGTCTGAGACTCCACTGATGTGCTACAGGCTTGAAAAAGCCTGTAGCACATCAGTGTGAAGATGTCACCAGAAGTGGATTTAGGTGTTTCCAACTACAAATAGGCTGCTTTTAATCAGGATCGTGCTTCAGCGCAATTGAGTTAATTAAAATGAGGCCCTCTGAGCAGAGGTAAGTGTTTGCTAATGTTAACTGGTTTGACTTCGCGAAGAATTTGATGAAAAGGATAAGGGCTGATTTCAACGATACTACGTGATTGTTCAGCCTGGAGTACTTAGGTAAGTATTGCTTGAAGGCTATGATTCAGAACTTAAATGGGGCATCCCTGAATACCCCAATCATTACAAGGCCCCATGATTGACTAGTATAGTTTTTGCATTACTGGATCATGGATTAAAGGAATACTCCACTGTTTTTTGTAACCTCATCTATCTATCTATCTTTACATTATAAACAGTGCAAAAAGTAGCTACTGTATATGTGCTTTGCATTGTCACAGTCATCAGACTTTTTCAGGAAAGCAAAAATGCTTTCAAGATTTCAGTGGAAATGCTGGCAAACTGAAGGTAACCAGCGGCACATTAGAGGTTAATCATGAATACTGACAGCCGCGTTTAATGTAGCAGAGGTGAGAAAGAGGAATGTTTTCACTTGCAAGCCTTCTCATCATGTGCGAAAATGTGTGAAAATGGAAATACAGTGCATTGACCACAAATAATTTTGAAACTGGGTTTAATTAAGTCGAACAGTGGTTTTCAGTGGCCTCCATTCTGGTTTTGAGGCATTTCCACATAATAATAGAAAATACAATATTGTTACAGTATTATGAAATCATATATACTAGAGCTTTAAATATCTATACTAAAGCAACTAGCAATGGAGGAAACAAGTTTAAAGAACATTAAAGGCCTTTTTCTCGACCAAATTTTGGTTTTAAAAACACTAACATGTAGATATTATTCAATATCTACATTAAAACAAAATTAAAAAAAACAGTGGAGCATTCCTTTAATTAAGGGCAGGCAAATGAAATCTGTGATATGCAGCCACTGATAACAAATGGCACAGTAAATGAATGATTTACGTATAAAAAGAAGAGAAAAAGTGCCAGTGACAACCAGCTATGGCAAATTTGTATTTAGGAAAAACACTAGGACCACGTAAAACACTTGTCTTTTTAAAAAAGCTAATAGGACAAACCTTAAAGATACCAGCTGGCAACAAGACAAGGGGCCCACCCTTCATCATGTACCAATAAGCAAAAAGGCAATACAGGATGAAGAGCCTTAAGGGGAGGAGTGAGTGTGCTGGGCCAGTGTTTGATTTAATCTGGAATAAATTGTAGAAAGAGGGCTTATTTTAATAATAGTTACACATTGGTGGAGATCTTGTACTTAGGAGACATGTTATTATGGAACCAGATGAAACTAAAAATGACGCCCATGGTTTTGGGAATACGCTCGTCGTAGGCAAACGTCATGGCCTCGTGCAGCGGGACTTTGACCACCTCGATAAGCTCTCCCTCCTTTGGCTCACCTCCACCTGGGCTGACGCAGTTGTCATCAGACACCTCAGCGTAAAACATGGTCTGCTTGGCACCAGTTACACCTACACCCGACCTGGAGGAGAGACACAAATAAAAAAATCTAAAAGGACATCTTTCATTTTTAAACAATACAATACAATACAATACAATTTTATTTATATAGCACATTTAAAAACCACAGGCATGCCAAAGTGCTTCACAGAATGAGTTAAGAGCAATAATAAATACAAATATAAAGCATAAAATACAAAATACACATAAAATATACTAACAGGCAGGTGACATAACTAACCAATAATACACCAGGCATAGTAGACACAACCCGAAAGGCTGAAGGTTAAAACATTATAATCATTAACAAGTAATAAAAATAAGTTCCAATACACTAAGGATGTGGGCTCTAAGAGCTGGGGAAGGCAAGGCTAAACAAATAAGTTTTTAATCGAGATTTAAAAGATTGAATTGAATCAGACGCCCGAATAGCTAGGGGGAGGTTATTCCAGAGGTAGGGTGCGACAGCGGCGAATGCGCGGCCACCTCTGGTCTTGAGCCGAGATCTCGGTCGCACCAGGAGCACCAGGGCTGAGTGTCTCGTGCTGGTGCTTCAGTATCAACACAACACTCTTAGAGACCAAAACAAAGAACTCAACAAAGTCACATATGAATGCTGTAAATCTGTCTTTCACTCTTTATTATTAAAAAAAAAAACATATGGTGCAAAAACAATAAATTCTTTAGCATTTCAATAAAATATTAAATCTCTGCCGCAGGCGACAGTGCCCTCAGGTTGCCTGCTATTAGCAGAGAGCTTCAGTATAGTGAGTACTGTCAGAAACACCCTCATAGGTGTTATGAGGGTTAAGATGATCCCCGTCTGTATAATGGAAGCAGCCTACACACAACAATGGTCGTAGACAACACCAACAGAGCTGGAGGTGGTGTGCAAGTTATATCAAAAGCGTCCTTATGAGAGTCATCACTCAAAGCTGTCCAGCTGCTGCTGTCTAATGTGGGACTGTTCGTCTCCTGGGTCTTTTCACTGCCGCTTCAAGCTCTACTCAGCTAATAATACATTGACAAAGATGGATGACTTGCTTAATGCTTCTTTCCAGGTCACTTACATAAATTGTGCACTTATAGTTTATAATTTCAGAACTTCCTCCAAAACCCCCCCCAAAACCCCCCCCAAAAAAACCATACAAAAAACCCTGCACTGTCACGAACAGTGTTAAGTAATGTTATTATAAATCTCTCTACCTGAGCACTCAAAGCGCTTTATTCAACATGCATCATTCACCCATTCATAAGAGCAATTTTTCTATGCCTTTCTAACATTCACACACATTCACAATCCAATGGAAGCATCAGATTGTGCATCCACTGAGAGCAACTTGGGGTTGGTATCCTGCCCAAAGATATTTGGATATTTGCAGACTGGAGCAATCAGGGATCAAACCACCAACCTTCTGATCAGTAGGTGCTCTTCTGAGCTACTGCCAAACAGTGTTAATGTACTATTAAACCACTGTAAGGGTAATTGTCAGGCATTGTTTTCATCTTTACAGACTAAACTAGTGAAAGAGCACCAAATCACAGCAAAAAACACTCATACATAGAGCAAAGAATGATCCGACTTAAAGCCAGACTGATACACTATTTTTAAGACCCATATCGATACCAATATTTGGTGATTTAATAAATTTGATATAGCCTTTTCAAGACATGCGAAGCATAAACAGATTTGTTATGTGCATTTATGAATCTAAAATATTATGATAATGCAGTTTAAAAATAATCTTGTTTTAGTGTCATAACAAGTGATGGATTAATCGTTTACACTCTGCCCAACTCTCGGATAAGATAGTTGTTGCGTTTCCAAACAAGTATTGCCAACAGGAATGTTGTAGAGTGTCCTCTGGTGGATAAACAATTTATTATCAATACCACTAGCATGGCTGTGAAGGGTGTTTCTCCTTTCTCGTCTTTACGTTTTTAAATTTTCATTTATTGTCCGTTATAAAAGCAGATACAGATATGTCAGCTAATATTGGCTGATATATTGGCCCTGTCTACATATCAGCTGGGATATAATCTAACCTATCATGTTCACGCAGCTAGTGAAAAAATACGTGGAAAAATGTTCATTTAGATTAGGTTAACAAACAATTATATACCAATCCAACAATGACAGCTTTTACAGACTAAGCTCATTTTCAATGGCTGTTCCTATTAGCTGAAAGAGTAAAATGGCAAAAAGTTATAATATTTGCCTGGTTATTTAAGCCTTTTTAAAAAAATGTCCTCTTACTTTATTTTCCAAGTGAATTTTGAGAACTCACTTGAAAACTACTTTATATCACTCCCAGTGCTCAGGATAAGGGGAGCACTGGTTTTGCTATTCGCTGGCAGATCATCACACAGCAAAATTGCACACATGATTTGACTAATATGCACCTTAAGTGCGGCACCTTTTAAAATCCATCCATAAAGCTTTCCAAAGCCTTTCCAACAGACAGGAGTGTTTGTGTGTGTGCTCCCATTAACTACAGTATATCACTTAAAAGTTTTAAACAATGCAAATGTAGGTTATTTCTTAGTGAACGCTGCACAAGGAAGTTCAGAATGTATAATTAAAGGAAATTATAACAAAATAGGACAATAGGAAATTAATTGTTAAGGGACAAGAAATCCAGTGGGAGTGACTAAAGTAGATAAGATACATAAGATAATGAAAAACATTGCACTGAGACGTTCCTGTGATATGAGTTGATAGACACTTGACAAAAGACCTTGACCGAGTGCTCCTAACACTAACCATCAGCTGTAAATTATTTTTAAATTATGCACACTAAACCCAAAAAACTAACCTGTAAGAAGTAATCTTCTTCAGCTTGGAAGCTGGCACATCGTAGCCACACTCTTCCAGCACCTCCTGGCGGGCGATCTCCTCCAGAGAGAGGTCAGGTTTGTCCACCAGGCCAGCGCAGAGCTCGTAGGTGACCCCCGCAGAGGCAGGCAGCCACTGAGAAGAGCTCTCCCCTTCTGAGGCTGACTGGCCCTGCTGAGACTCCGTCGCAGCTTCTGCAGCGCCCTCCTCGGTTTTTTCAGCAGACTTTGGTGGCTGCGTCTTGGCCTTTTCCCATTCACACATGTATACAGCTGATGGTGGGAGAAATGGAAGAAAACGCCAAATCACTCGGGTGAAAAAAGCTAATTTTAACTGCAATGGCTACTTTTCAATCTTTAAACATTTATTGTCTGATAAATTCTATCGTGAGCTCGATGTTTAAAATAAAATCTCATTTTGCACTGCAGATAAATACTTAAAAAAATGCCAACAAATAAATCAGTGCCCAGGCGTCCTTGAATTTAATAAACGCCAATGTGGAAAAGTCTCTGGTGACTACTAACAAAGGAGGCTAGGCTGCATTGTAATGGGACCTCCTGCAGTCTATTTATGAGTCTGTATTGTTGCTTCCATCCATCTGAATAAAAAGTATGCACAGGATGTCCATAGGATGTACACCAATCTTAATCTAGAATGGTTTACATAATGAGACTGAATGAACTGTACTGCAGTGTTTTTGGTGAGCCGCTTTGTAAACACAGAAAAAGAAAACTTACCTGGACGGAACTGTTTGACGAGGACAAAACAGTGTGAGGTGGTGTTGAAGATCAGCACAGATACACTGCAGACATGGGGGTGTGGGAGAAAGGCTGAGTTAAACAAATGTTATTCTCAAAGAACATGTTTTCTAGCTGCCAAAATGACACATCACTGGTGCAGTGACTTCAAGCTCAAGAAAGCAGCAAATCAGCGGTGATCCAATTTTTAAATCCCTTGTGATTGAATCACTAGTCTAAAACAGGCACAAGTCAAAGAACCCTGGATTCATGTATAAAGGTGGTCAAACGCCGAATCCAATGACTGGTTTTTGCCTGCAGTTGACAACCAAAAGTTAGATCACAACTACTGGATGTTTTTTTTAACCTGGCCCACACACCATGGCACAGGACCTCAGAGATACTTAGACTTTCTGAAAACAAAACAAATCAATATCAATTGGTTACCCTTCACAAATAGAAGATTTGAAAAGCAGGTGTGTGGGGCTTCTGTGCAAAAAAGAAAAAAAAAAAGCTGTCTGCCTGAGATGCCCATGTTAAGAAAATCCACTCGCACTGACATTACACAGATAGTTTTAGACTCCCCCCATCCCCCCATCCCCCCCGAGTGTTTGTACCACCAGGAGCTTGAGATTTTGGGTCCCAACAACTACCTGCATATTCACTGACCTGATTATTTGAAAGTTTGTCCATTTTTAATATGGACAAGAGATATACGGACACTGAGATATATGGATATCTCATTGTTTAACAAAAATCATAACCTACAAACAAACGGAACCATCATACTTAACCTTTGTATTAGACATTTCCTGTTACAAAGACCTAAAAATAACATGCCACTAAAAATAAAATGGTCTGCCAAAATGAACAGTTTTCTAAAATAAGAGGCTTGCTTCACTGCTGATATTCACAATGACTCTTAACAAGCAGGATATGGAGATAAAATAGAAGGAAGGTCAGCATGATATGCTTCGCCACTGGCACCCAAAGAGCTCTATAGGCACAGGTGGGTCACCGCTCGAGTGTGTTTGTGTGTATGTGTGTGAGAGTCTGAGTGTTGCTGCTTGTGGCGACTTGAGGCCTGGGGTTTGTGTTGGGAAAGCGGATGCGTCTGAGGCGGCAGGAAGCCCTGCCCTGTCTTTCCCATGGAGAGAAGGAACCAAGGGTTTGCTGTTACAACACCTAGCTGCAGCTCCTGGGCTGATACTTGGTTAATGTCTGTTTGCGTTTTAGATTTTCAGTTTTGCCTTTTCAAACATGTGTAATGTCAGCTGACAGGTTAATCCTTCTTAAAAACGGGATCGTGTAATTTCTTCTTCTTGCCACTGTTCCCTCTGTAGTTTATTTTATTGAATCCACTACCTCATTTAACCTTCAGTGAAAACAAATGTCTAGTCCCTACAGTGGCATTAAATCAAAGGAAAAGTAACTACAGACCTCATTTTTATTGGTACAAACACAGATCATAGCACACACAGATTAAAAAGTCATTAAAAACACCTCTACTGTGCATACTTAAAGTTAATAAAAAAGGTAAAGGAGACTACACCAGGTAATAAATGTAGCAGCAAGTAGGCCTGTAAACTATGACAGCCATTAACTGCTTGCCATTTTTACAAATTCAAACATGCTTGCTGCTTTGTTGGGTCCTTTTTCAAAACACATTTGTGTTCAAAATTGCAGAATTGAACTTGCACTTCCAGCAATAACAAGTTAAAATCAAAGCTGGAATTAACTGTGGGCATCCTTATAAATCTGCATAAAATATACCATCTCGTGGCCCTGAAAACAGCTTCAGAAAGAGGTCAACTGTCTTTCTGTTACTGATTAAAAAGCCTTTGATTCATATCTGGATCCAGTGAGCAAACTCTGCTACTTATCTATTCACCTCCTTTCGCCATACGCCATACATATTGTTTGCTCTCACCTTGAGAACACAGAGCAGCCATTTTCACCTCCTCCCTTCCATCTTTCTAGAGCTTCTTTTTCACACTGATATTTCTGAAGCTGATTACAGATATACACGAGAAGACTGCGCTGTAGGGCAATATCACCTCACAAGACACAAGTGAGGAGGATCTAGACAAAAAGTGGGTCACAGGCCTGAGGCATTGGAGCTGTCCCTTGTGGCAAGTCTTGGTCTTATAGTGCTGTTACACACCATTACTGCTCTTCTGCTGCTTCCTGGTGAAAAAAAGAGCTCTAACAGTTAAACCAAGAAGCAGGCTAAACAGGCACTCAGGACTTTTCATGCACGGTTAAGCTTTCTCTCTGGGGCATCTGGCTGAACAGCGGGAATCTGGGTTAAGGCAGACGTATGAGACGCAGGACTAAGGTGACTACTGGTAGAAAGCTTATGGTTTAAGGATATTATTATTTGGCCCAAGTCCCACTAGAAAAAAAAAAAATGGGTTAAAGGCTACACAATCCATCTTCTGCTGTCAGATCGGAGCCAAGGACATAACCACATCCCTTCCTTAATTTACCAGCTTTGGTTTAAATGAGTCAAGTGTCGAAATATTACATTTTTTAAATGTTAGATTTAAAAAAAAAAAAAGAATGATAAGATGCAAATTCTTTATTGATATAAACAAACAACAAACAAGGGTTTAACACATAGTAATGATTTTATTTTTATCTTTGCTTTTCTTTTGCCTCTGGGTGTCTTTTATTCTCAGATTCATTATGTGAAGCTCTCTGTTATAAACAAGGACTACAAACCAATAAGAATGGCACCTCTGCAATGAGAAACCTCCTATTTCCAAAGGTTTATCAGCAAGCATCTTAATACACATCTATAAAAACAGGGCATCCTATCAGGCAAAGGACATAAAGCTGATATCCCATAAGTATGAATGATCTAAATTATAGTTTAGAGTGTAGTTTTTATGTTTGTCTTGTTCGGAAAACCATTTCCACGCAGTCAAGTGAGATTTTACAGTCAGGTAGCTTTTCTCAGAAGGCAATATGCAAACTTCAGTTAGCTTTGTAAAGTTTTAACGCTCTCCAAGCTCTATAGAAATAACAGTTTCTTAAATAAGTTAAAGAGGTAAAACTATATACACTTCAGATACTTTATTACCCTAGTGTTATTGCTAATTCTGTTAAAAATGTTGCAGAGTTTGTTGTCATCCATGACTCACCTATAAAGTAATTTGTGCTGTTGTGTCTGAAAGGCCCATGGAAGAGCAATTCAGTTTCATGTGTTTTTGTAGTTTTCAGGTCAAACCCTGCTTGTGCAAACAAAGTAAGCGCTTTCTCTAGATAAGTGGCAGCTAATGAAGCATGTACTTCCAGAATCTTTGGCTCCTGGATTGAGGATCTGCACCTTGAAGTCAAAAGCCACTGAACATTTTACAGTCAACTGTCGTATTTACACTGAGAGTAAACTGTTCCCCTTGTGCAGAGTTAAGTACTATATCTAAGGCAATATCCACACAGGGAGCTATTAGCAGTTGTGTGGCAATCAGAGCCCATAGAATATCAATTACATTTAGCAATTTCAAGTGACAACAGGAGAAATAACGCCCGGCCGATGCGATATGGGCAGGTACAGAGATAAATTTGTCCCATCTTACAGCTATCAATTGAAGTGACTACCAATGAGAACAAAGGATATGCAGTAGTCGATTGAAAAACACATGGGTGGCAAATACATTAAAGGGTTAACAAGGCAAATAGAGCCTGGAATGTCCAGTAGCAACCAACCGTCACAATATTTAAATATTGACAGGCCTTAAGGGGTGAGGCCTGTCCAACAATAAGTTGAATCCATAACATGTGGAATACATGTGAATAGGTGGATAATCCACATAGAGAGGGAAAACCCTTGGGATCCTTCAGAAGAAGCTAAAAGGAAAGACTTTGAACCAGATACACCCTGAAACATCATGAAATGTCATGAAAACCCAGGTTATTAGTCAACCTTACAGTTTAATTGTATTTATTTATGCAGTACTGTCAGGTAAAGACCTTTTAATAATCTTGGTAAATGAAATTTCTAATAACTACTGTAATTTTCCCAGAAGGCCACTTATCAAATAACCACAAATCTTGGTATATATGCATGCTTATGAAGCAGATGAATAACCGTGCACCTTGCCACAAACTCATCTTCATAAGAATTTTAGAAACAAGCTGAAAAAAATGTATTCAATGACGTATCTCATACCATTCTGACTACAGTCTCTTCTAGTCTAATGTTGCCTTTGATAAAAATCTGTCTTTCAAATCTTTGGCTAGTTCTTCTGAAAGACAACATCCTGCTGAGAAGAAAATGCTATGCACACTTGCACAAAAATGCAAAACAATCCAAGGTCTATTTGATACATGCCCCATGGGGAATAACCCGTTTCGCAATATCCACCTGGGGTAGAGAGATGCAGGTTTGGGTTTACTGCTTCTTCCCTCTGTGGTACTATTTTTCAGAAGAACTTCTCTTTGGGGTCATTCGTAGAACAAAATGGGGCTGAAATAACCCGAGACTTACCTCAGGGCATTATGGCAGACTGAGAGTTGGAACTACGGCTTTGACGCAAATGTGTGATATTTCTCTTACAGAGCCCCCCTAAAGTTCAGACATTTATTGCCATTTTCCCTGTAGAATTGCATGGCACTGCTTTCTTCAAAACAAGGTGTGTTAAGGTTGACGATCCTCCAAATACAATGCATTTTTAAGAGAAACCAGATCATTGTGGTGTAAAAATACCAGAGAAGTCAGATGAGAGGAAATTGGTTCGGATGTTCAGGAGCAATCTAGGAACCAATAAGGCTTAAGCCTACCATGATCTGGAAACTGCCGTTTTACATAGCCACAATGACAAGAGGTATGTCTGGAGGACTAAAGGCTTTTAAACTTAAGAACACTGGACCGACTGCCAAGCATGGTGGTGGTAGCATCTAGGGCTGTGCGATATGACCAAAATCTCATATCCCGATATTAAGACATCTATCGTCCGATAACGATATAAATCACAAAAATGTAACATTTTCTGTAAATTCTGTGAATGTCGGGCAGCTCAACTTGCGTGAAGTGTTTCCAGCTGGGCGTCGCGTACCTGGAGTCGAGTGTTTTAACTGATGCATGAAACGATACATTTTTAGACATAGGTTGTAACAGCCGCCGTTTTCTTTGTATTTATTACACAGCGTGCTGCGGGGAAAAGCCTGTTCTAACGTTTGAGTCTAAGGTTTATTTTTTAGCACCTGACGGCTCTTTTTTGCTTCTCATCCGTAAATACTCTGCATCTTTCACGTGATTCGGTTTATTTTGAAAAGTCTCAACAGGATCTTGAGCTTTATTGTGAAAGGTTTATGTGGAAAATAAACAAGCGGACACGAGGTGGTTTTACCGTCGTTGTTGCTAACGACAACGCATAAAAACAAGCGCTTGTCCGTCTGTAGTGTGGTTATATTAAATATAAGAGAAAGAGAGAACTTTAGGAAATTAATATAGCCACTACAGTGACCATCAAAATAATGAAAAAATATTGCCGTAAACAGTTTATTTTGCGACACCACGAAACAAACGATAGCGTAAAATGAAACGATAGACGTTTTTATATCGTCATCCGATATATATCGTTATATCGAACAGCCCTAGTAGCATCTTCCTCTGGGGTTGTTTTACTGCCTGTAATACTGGTACTCTGCACAAGTAGATGGAATAATTAAAAACGAGGACTACCTCCAAATTCTTAAAGCTTTACTCAACAGTTAGACAACTGAAACTTGCACACAACTGGAATGATGCTAAACACACATCAAA
The DNA here is from genome assembly GCF_001858045.2 of Oreochromis niloticus. Lineage (NCBI taxonomy): Eukaryota > Metazoa > Chordata > Actinopteri > Cichliformes > Cichlidae > Oreochromis > Oreochromis niloticus. Next base: position 16,731,936 of record NC_031980.2, on the reverse strand, counting down.
ACAGGTTTTGGAATGCATAAAGCAATCTAACATTAAACTTCGGAAATGGAATCCCCAAACCGAGTCTATCCCAGGAAACCAACCAATTAAAATGAACTCTCTTAATTTTGCCAAGTAGCAGGGTTAAATTCCAGATGTTTATTGATGGCTACCAAAAGCATCTGGGCAAGGTACAAGTTGTTACGGGTGCATTTAACCCAGAGGTTCCCAAAGTGTGGGGCCCGCCCCCTAGGGGGGGCGCAGAGCCATTGCAGGGGGGGCGCGGTATGAAAAGAAAAAAAAAAAAAAAGAGCCCTTGGACACTGCTAGCATAATGGACAGGTTTTTGACGGGGCTCCCACATAAACGCAAAGCAGGAGATGAAGCATCGCCAAATATGTTTCCAAACCAACTTCCTTCCAAGCCAAAGACTAGAAAATATGGTGAAGCATATCTTCCCTTTGGCTTCACCTGCACAAGTGCCAAGGTAGGTCTCCCCTGCAAAATTAGTTTCCCTGCGTCGGGAGCAGCGCTGGGCTCTCCAAATCACGGACAAACAGTATCCCACATTCTTGATTTTTAGTTCACAAACACTTGTTGTAATGACTAACTACTCCTGACATTTTGGACATGTTAGCTCTTTATGCAGTAAAGTTACAGTGGGATACAAATAATATCAGGCTGATCCTGCCGTAATTTGTTCCCCCAGTTCAAATCACGGACAAACAGTATCCCACAGCTGTTTATGTGTTTAAACCCATTTTGCACAGAGAGACATTTTTTGAAAAATGTATTGATAGTAATGTTGAATATTATCACACAGGAAAAAAAACAACTACATGTAAAATAATTACACCGTGACGCCTCTGCCTTTCTAAATGGAGGGAACTGCGTATACGCGTGTAAAACCTGAAGATAGTCAGATTAACAGTAACAGTATTTTGTCTCTATCTGCCATTCTGCATCTCATGTAAACAATAACGTGGCGCACAGCGTGACGTGAAAAGAGGCACATACCTTTGACGTTGCGTGACGAACTCTGTATTCCTCGTCCACACATAAACTTAAAAAAGGAGTTTTAAATAATCTCTGTTTTCGGTGAATCGCAACACCGTTTACGTGTTGACGAAAAGCCCAAACGCATAGAAACAGCTGAGTTTTCAAAAATACCCGTGTAGGTGTGGACGTAGCGTAAAAGAGTTAGTAGTATATTTTATTACTACCTGTAATTTATTGCCGTTTACTTGTATTTGCTTAATTGTTTACTAAATGTTTGAGGTGTGAAATAAACCGCAATGGAGTTTGTAAACAAAATATGGGTGTGTGTGTTTGGAGGATGTGTTTGTGTGTGGGGGGGGGGGCGCGAATGTTTTTCTTGTAAAAAAGGGGGGCCTGGCAAAAAAAAGTTTGGGAACCACTGATTTAACCAAATAGAAGCAGTGCTGTGCAGTGACGTGAAAAAGTAATTGCCCCGACTTGTGAAATTATGAGTTCTTAAAAAGCAACACATCTTGTCATGATCTAAAGAAACCTGAGAACCAGTAAGAAACAAAGTCATTGACATCTATCAGTCTGGAAAGGATTACAAAGCCACTTTTAAGGCTTTGGGACTCAAGCAAACGACAGTGAGACCTGTTATCGACAAATGGAAAAAACCTGCCAATAATGAGGAAACTTTGAGCACAGTTTTATGTTTAAAACAAGCTCTTGAGATTGAATAACCTCTCCTGACATAAACATGTATGTTGTACAGTTTCTCAACAATAACAAGGCTGTGTGTCAAGGTCTCATTTCAGGCTACATAAATGTTTTCTTACCTCTTCTGTGTAGTCTGCTATTATTTATTAGCCATTTAGTTTGCCAATAAGATGTATAGAGTAAACATACATGCAAGTAAAGCATAGACAGGAGCAATAAAAGTAAATTGAAAGTGTTTTTTACCTGTCATGGGTCCGCATGAAGTCCCACGATTTCTTTGTGCCATTCTGCGCAGAAATAAGATGACATGAAACACCATAAATAAAAAAAGTATGATCTCATAGTAATTTTCAAACACTGCTGGGTTCCAACTGGGTCAATCAAAGTGTTTAAAAACATAAAGAGTCCATACAGTTTGCAATCAGTGTATTATAACCTGTTTTATTTCATGTGATTTGCATGACAAGATATCAAATCCCCTCTGATTTGGTTAACAAGAATATTTGAGAGTAACAACTGCCACACAATTAATGTTGTCTTATCGAAAAAAAGAGCACCCAATAAAAACATCTGCAGATTCAAAGCAAAAGAAAAGCACTTAACTGACAGAAGTTGTTGTGTTTGAAAGCCCTGTGGACACATCAGCACATTGACATAACATGCAGCTCCACTCTTTCAGTAAATTTCCATCTGTATAATTATGATCAAGCTGCCAAGGAGGTGTGCTACCCACACAAAAGACAGACAAAAATATTCCAGAAATCACAGGGCTTCAATTTATAGCTTGTGACACACGCATTGTTTGGCATGTGACTCTCATCTGTAAAATGATGAGCTAACATCCTGAAAGTTTGGTTTCCTTTCTTTTACATTATTTTTATTAAAAATGGCTGGAAAAGGTATTTTCAGTTTGTTCCGAAATGTATAAAGCCAAATTTGTTCAATGGAAAGCTACATGCTCTAAGCTTTGCTGCTTTTTGAAAATATAAAAACTGGCATGTCCACTTCTTTTAGCATGTATTAGCTAATACATGTCATTGCTTCAATCAACTGAATTCTTAAAGCTATATTTAGCTACATGGATAAATTAGCTGGGTCAAAATGTCAGGATAAGGCTCAAGGTGAACCTGCTTTCTACATACAGCAAGGCCAGTGAAAAGCTAGCCTAATGTTACAATACTCAAGGTGAAATAATACCAAAATGTTTGTTTATTTCCAGCATTTACTCAGCCAATACAGTGGCACTGAAGAATAAGTCGGGCAGATGAAAACAACATTCATCAAAGCTACAATTACATGAGTAATGGAAAACAACATTTTTTCGTTTGTTTTCCTGAAACAGCTGGAAAAGCAGGAGCAACTTCCAAAGAAAAGGTGTGCCAAGCTTGTAGGATCATTACCAAGAAGACCTGAGGCCATCATTGCTGCCAAAGGTGTAGCACCAAGCAGTGAATGAAAGCCCCAAAGCCCTGTTTTTATTGTTTATTGTCATTGTCTTTTGTGATTGGGCATGAGAGTTAAACTAAGTGTTGACAACAGGAAAAATAAAACTAACTTGTCTAACTTCTTACTTGTCATTTAAACAATTGGTTCATGTACCATCAACAAGCTCTCCCTGTGTGAACTAACCACATTAACCTAGCCTAGCATATTCCTCTCTCTGCATCCAGTGCTGTTTAAATATGGTAAAGTTGGCCTACATTTTCTATGCCTGAAGAAATATGGCCTTGATTCAAATTTAGGCTACACCTCCTCTCCACCTACGAGCTCTTTCAAACGCAGGGATGACAGTTTTACTAGAACAGGCTTATCCCAGCTACAACACTCGGCGTGTTAGTGAGCTGTTTTCAGTACCACCCAAGAAAAAGGGAGGTGGTGAAGCTAACTTCACCGATTTAATCAGACATAACATAACTGCTGTTATAAAAACATGATTTGTGGTTAAAGCTGCAATGTGGAATTTAAAGATTTCTATCTGAAAGGGAAAAGTTGAATCACAACTACTTGATTGTGTGGAAGTTCATTTCCTTTCAAAACATGTTCCACAAACAAAATCAGCCAAAAAAAAAAAAAAAAGAGAACGGCAAGCTTGGAAGGAAGGAAGAGGCTTTATTTAGCACCCTTATTATCAGTTACTCATTTCTTTTTTTATAAAAGTTCATTAATTCATTCAGGGTTTCATCTGTAGCGTAGTAACTAAATGGCTGGGGCCTTTCTGTATAGAATTTGCATGTTCTGTGGATGCTCTGGTTTCCTCCCACATTCCAAACAGATGCAGTTAGTGGGGTTAGGTTAGCTGGTTATTCTAAATTGCCCATAGGTATGAAAGTGACCACATGTGGTTCTCTGTCTGTGTTAGCCCTGTGATAAAATGGCGACCTGTCCGGGTGTTCCTTGCGACCCTAAATGGGATAAAGCGGAAGAAAAAAGATGGATGACTGAATGAAAACTATGCCTTAGATTCCAGTCTCACCGTCCTACAAACTGGTCAGTGACTCTCTGGGAACTACAAGTCCCTTGAGATAAAACGTATATTCTTTCACCGAATGGCAAGTGATTGCTGGAACTAACCAGGTATAATTAATCATAAAGCGGTATACGGATTTCACCAAAAAACACACAAACAAACAAACAAACAAAATAGCAATATGACTCAAAACTATGACATTTACAAGACCAAAAAAACCCTTACATTTTAGGAGACAGTTCTGTCTTATGTTGATTACTTTTGCTTGATAAATATTTTGAAGACAAGTGAATATCATAATTTGCGCTGTACAATAGCTATGTTACTACATTACTATCCCCTCTGTAAATCTGCGTCTAAGCAAAGGAACTAAAATGCACATCAACAAAAGGCAAGCTACTGCAAGAACACGGCATCCAGCACATGATGTAAGAGGTCATAGTCACATGACCTTAGCATGAAGCCAAGCCAGGATAATTCTGTTCATGCACCATTAACTGTCCTGATTTGGTGTGAAATGGAAGCATAAAACATTTATGTTCATTTGTTTGGCTCCAAAAGTAAAAGACTGCCCACTTACATATGCAATTTTACTGCATACTTTTATTTTAAAGCTGAGATAGCAACACTCAATGATTAACTGAAGACATTTTCTTTGTGAAATAGGAGAGGAATGACTATCTAAAGGTCATGAAAGAGTGAAACAGTCACTCAAAAATGCTAATTATTTATTAGCTGAAGCTTCTGAAATGCCTTTTTTTCCCTTTCTTAATTAATTGACAATGAAAAGCTTTTACATTTTAAACTTCATGTATAAATTATTCCATAATTGCAGCTGTAAATAAAAATACATTTTTTTACTCCAATTTCAGTGACAAAAAAATATTAAAAGAAGATTTATTTTGTCAGTTCTCCATTAAATTCAAACAATACATTTTAACTGACTGAACTAAAAAAAAAATAAGATAGATAGAACAATGAGAGTCATACATAATCTCATGTTCAGCCATTATTAAAGGCCTGATATTATGTGATTAAAAAACTGCAGACATGCTGCTGGTGTAATTACTCACAAAATCCTTCCATGTCAGAAATTAGTATGTGTTTTACATGCCATCATTCCTATATGAAACCAAGCCCTTTCGCTTCTCCTTATGAAAGCAAAGCTGGTATGGTGATGGAGTGTGTGATAAATCATTTTGTCATGACTGAGGTAGGGATGCACGTTTCGTGGCTTGTTGCTTTATAAAAATGCTTGGCTCTGGCAAATGCTCTGCTGAGGCTGAGTATTTTTGCCATCACTGAACCTATTACATGGAAATTGCAGGGTATTTGCATAAGTAAATGGTTACAAATGCATGCACTAGGGCTGTCCTGCCCCTAAACTCATCCATGTTGTTCAGTACTGAGCCTTTGTCAAACTGAAGCTATACACTGCATTGCTGTACAGCAGACACATTAAAATATACAATAGAGCTATACTTTGAGATAAAATGGCATTTTATTATCTAGTCCTCCAGCTACGGCAGTTTATGGTTAAAGTGGCCCTACAGCTAAGTACAAAAACAAGACCTATCACAGGACCAGAGATACTGTGTGAAGGCAGCTGAATAATCTCAAGAACCCCCAGAACAACCTGGTCAACCTCCCGGTAAAGAAACACAAAACAGGAAGAATCTGAGCAAGATTTTAAGACAGAGACTGAACCTTCAGAAGAAAACCTTCAGATCTCTTGGAACAAATGCTAAAAGGAGTCAAAAATGCTTAGGTGGTCAATAATGTATCTAAAGGCTGATTTAAGCAAGCTTCTGAATTTGCTCAGTGCAGAAGAAATGTGCAGGAAAGGTGCACCGTCAGTTCAGAGTAAACTGCAACTACTATACAGACATTTCTGGTAACAACACAAACTCAAGGTTATGAAACAGTGAGGATAAAAATAACATCCAAGAAGGTCTTTCTATTTAAAAAAAGCAAAACAGAACAAAAAGTCATCTGGATTTTAAGATTAAAGAAATACCTTAATGTTGTCAGCAATTTCAGACAGCAACACAAAGAGACTAGCAAACACCTCGAGAATGGTCTAGTTTGTTTACAGTACATCACCATTAATTGGCCAATGATTACTGTTAAAAACACTGTAGATACAACACATTTATCTTCCAGCAATGACCTACTACATCAGGTAAAACTGCACTGCATGAATGTGTCAGCGCACACACATTCCCTCTTTAGTCTCCTGTCACCACTCACAGATGGCGGGGTTCCCCTCATTACTCAGGCCACTTGCTGAGAGAGGGGAGGCGGGGACAGCTTGAATGGCCCAGGGGAGATGGAGAATCATGGCCGACACGGATTACGACAGAGAGATTAGCCCATGGGGGGAAAGAGAGAGACACAGGCAGAGAAAGAAAGAGAGAGAGCAAGGCAAGCAGAAGCAGGCTACACAGGACCTTGAAATTAATGTGGTCCCTCTGGCTTTGGCCATCCGAAATGACAGGCTCGTACGTGAATGGCTATTGTAGGGAGGGATGTATGGTCTTGATCTTTTAGGTGCTTAAAGTCTAATAACCATCACGCACAAACCTTCTATGCTGACTATAAAGCAGACAGCTGCAGCAAGAATAAAAAAAATTAACTACCATCCTCAAATACAATAGCTCCCTTTGAGTCTCATCATGCGCGCTCCAGTTTTTTTCCTGGTTTCATTTATAGTCTCTCTGTTTGACCCTGCTGTCTCGACAAAGGCAGCAGGACTATCATTACAACGGTCAACCGTGTTTTAAAAGTGACAAAAAGCATCTACACCTGCAGGGGAAAAAAAACAGCATGTGCAGTTTCTTCTCAAGGACGCAGTTTCCAAGTACAAACTGACTGCGTCCTCCAGTGAAATCCACAGAGAGTATATAAACCTCAAATCAAGGCCAGTATACATCAGTGTCATCAATCTGAACCTCACCAAACTGAACTTCAAACCTCCTGCCTGGTCTGCACCATACACACACTGAGCCATATTCTTTTATTTAGATATTTCCATTAAAAGTGTTCTAAAAGGTATAAACACCACAAACATGGTTGAGAAGTCCAGGTCAGTGATACGATTTAGCAGACAGGAGGCTAAAGCAGTCACAACCGCCGTGTTCCCAACTCTAAGCCTCACCAGACACAAAAGTAGTACCATAAAGCAAGCACAATACGTCATTCTTCTTGAAACAGGAGCTTTACTGACCTCTCAATATTCCTTATAAAGTGTTGTGAATGTCAACTACTTCAGCTGCTACTGAAGGAAGGGTTGTCTGCCAGTCTGTCTCCAGCACTACCGTGTGAAGTTGTATGCCAACTGCAGGAGGCAAGACAGCACTGTTGGTATCAATACTGTTGCAACTGAGTATCCAACAGTAATATTTTTAGTACTGATTAATATTTCAGTATTGATGTATTCTTTTGACAACTCTGGTGGATTTTAGTTAGTTTCTGGAACTTATTCACAGGGGAACAAAAACTAGATGCTCTCTCTGGATTAACTAAACTGACCATAGTGCACCAACTTTCTATCTTCTGTCATCATTAGCCTAAATTGAGTCTAAATGAACATAACATAGTGTTTCTGTTATGGACATAGTGTTTTCAGTGAAAGAAAAGTTTCGTAGAGTATCGAAGAAATCAGACAGAGCTATACTATGACGACTGCTGTGTCAGGTTAGTTTGGAGTTCAGTCGGGCCTACAAGTTGGGCTACTTAAAAGCAACCAAAAATAATACCGCTTTTCTTCTTACACATCTAACACCAGTGTGTGTTCCACCGGTGAGAGCTACCATAAAAAGTGAATATTATTATTATCATTAAAGAATTTCAAATACTTTAACGCATTTATCTCATGGCAAACCTGTAAAATCAAATTTGAAATAATTACAATTGATGGAACTGTTATTCATTAAATCTAGCCCATGTTGTTATTGTGTTATGAACAAATAATTTTAATAATTATATCCTCCTGGAACTGTGCCCTTATTTATAAGCAGATAATCACTATGGCAATCAGTTTACTGCTGTGATTCAAACACAAGCAGATAAATAACCATTCACGTAAGAAAATGTGCGCTTCAAGATCATAAAGATCTCATATTCATTCACTGGCTGAAAGACGCACAAGGTACATAACTCTAGATGAATAATTCAAATCATTATAATGAATAAATAGAAGGTGATTATCTCACTCTAAGCACCAACTCGTGATTTGCTGTCAGCACGAGGCGACAAAGATAAGAGGGGTTTCCCAGAGTCAACAGGGCACAATCACCTGCTTTGGAGAAGGAGGCGAGAGCAGCGACACAAAACACCAATAAACACTAATGATGCAGAGAGCCTCTTATGCGTGACATTACGTACTTTTGGAGTGTGAGTAGATTTCTGTTAACGGCCAATAGCAAAAGCTGAAGATGTACAGATGAACATAAAAGGATTGTGGGAGAGATGCTCCCTCGGCATGATTAAAAAGCCTTTGTGGGGAGTCTCTGAACAGCCCCTCCTGAGGTGCAAGGCAGAAATGATGAGAATGAAAGAGAAGGCAGGACAGAGAGAGAAACACAGAGGGTCCACCCGTCATCTCTTTTGTTGTCCATCTGCTGTCTTTAGCCGTTCCACCATCCTCTTGACAGGCTTAACCTTCCCCCTCTGCTGTCACAGGTGTGTACCCCAAATGGGACAAACTCCCAAAAAGAGTACCATGGTACTTGAGTTTTTGGATTACACTGAAAACAACAATACAAAAAAGAAGCTTCCATACATGTAGACCACAATTTGTCACTGCAAGTACCAATTAAAAGCCCTTTTTCTCATTTGTTTCCAAAACAAAATATACAAAAGAGTCTTTTTTGGCATGTACTAATTACATGAAACAGATGTCATTAACATGCTCTTATAATCTACTGTGTAAGTAACGCAGCAGCTCCTAAGTTTTAAGAATGAGTTCAGCACCACAGTCACTATCCAGGTTTTACACAACCAGGAGATGTATCCATAGCCCAGGAACAGAGAAACTGCACAAATATTTTGAAACCTAAAAATAAATCCATCCTGGACTGCCGCCCGTGTTTGGGTAAGGAAGCACTTCTCACTTTGCAAGGAGACCATCGGGACACAGTCATCACACTTTGCTTTTAGTGGGAGGACAATTTTTATAGTAAATTATTAATGGCTAACCTAAAAAAAAGTCAATCAAAGTTCATTGGCGGGGACACTTTAGGAAGCCCAGACCTTCTCATATTTAAGATGCATATATAACGCAGTGCAGTGAGGTAAACGATGAGACTAAAGATGAGATTTTGGTCAGAGATAATCAGCACTGCCTAAATTATTTTACCACCACCTGGATAAGAAGCTAAAGGTGGATAGATCATAGATAGATGCTGGCATGGATGGATGAATAGTGACTAAAACTGCACCCGCAAGCCCCTGAGACACCTATGTCCTTGGATAATAAATATTATCGACCTACAAGACAATTGACTCTGCACAAGAAGCGCTGCAAAAGCAAGGACATGTTTGAAACGATTAAGTCATATTTACACCTGAATGCTAACTAGGAATAGCAAAGTCTAGTTAGAAAAAATGAATCCCATCAACATCAGCATAAACACCCACATTTTTCCCCTCTTTTAAGTGACTTGGAGATCAGCACTCGCTATTTCAACCTCACTGAGTTGCATTGCATTCATATTCAGAAAAATGTGAGATAACTGTGGCACTATGATCTGAGTCACAGCGTGACTAAATGAATGACTGAATGAATAATTTGTAACTGATAGGAAGAAATAGTGAATCTCATTATGGCATTGACAAAGAAACCAAATTTTATTGGGGATGGGAATCAAAACCAGTTCGGAATTGTCTAATCAACTAGCATCAAGTGTTCACGAGCTTATCAGTTCATTTCATCAGTGTACACTACATCTCTCAAAACAATCAAACTCAGAGGAGGAGCTTTCATTTTGCAAATACTTTTTATCTCCTGTTTTTTCCCGTGTGTTCGGGTGCAGTAAAAGTAACAACTGCAGTGCTTCTAAAAAAGTTCAGTAGGCTTATTTTTTTCCACACCTAAAATTGATGATGAGCCACTAAGAGAGTCTGTAAAAATACCTACAAGAAGAATTAGTAATCACATTAGAAAAAATTTATTGACTTATTTACTATTCATCCTCACTAAGGAAACTTATTGGTCATGGTCAGTAACAGTCCAATCTTCTTTCTCTTCTTCTTTTGAGTGTTCATATTAGGTACCACTACAGCAGATCATCTGTAGCCTTACCATCTTTTCCTCTTACCTGGTAGCTCCATATTCAACATCCTCTGTTCAATATATCCTCACTATCCCTCCTCTGCACACCTCCAAACAATCTCAACCAAAACCAAATATAGGTACTCAAAATGATCTGTCATTTGTTCTGTCCATGATCTGCACATTTTTGCAGGTCAATAAAACACAAACACACGCACGACACTTTAAATCCCGACAGGATATGAACAGGCAAAACTACTTAGTGTCGCTCAAACACAAGCCTGGGCAACTTAGCTCTCTACACCTCTGAACTTTCAAAACCTTCGACCTTATTAGACCCACCAGACTGGGTCACTTCGACAGCTGAGATCAACAAGTCTTGCCTGTCTTTACAGTGCAAATAGCGCGAAAAACCCCTCTCTTGTCACGTTAAAAAGACCAGCTCGAGCCATCTACATCTCCTCGCTCTAATATAAAGCATGTGCCTCTGTTAAACCATGAAAAAAAAAACCCTCTGCAGTAGCAGCAGGCTACCGTTAGCATGGTAGCTCATAGCTGCCTGTTAGCTTAGCTGTCTCGTAAAACACAGAGGTAACTGCGTTTCAAACCAGACCAAATACAGACCTCCTTTTGTCGTCGTGGTGCATGTAATGCCAATTTTTGCTGTCAGTGATTGTGTTTAAGGTCGGCTTAGCCTTCATGTTATGCTAAAAAAAAATGAATGGGGGTGGGGGGGCTGGGCTAGCCTACAGCATCCAGCAGCATCTACTAGCCGTTATTACTCATAAATAACTCACCTGGCTATAGTGCACCCTGAACGGCTTTAGATAGTCAGACTCTGTGCACGGAACCACTTCAATGTTGTTAATCTCTTCCATAGTTTACACTTGGAGCTTAGATTTGGAGGCTCACCGCTGTTGTCTGTCACCCGCACACTAACTGACAGTGAAGGAATGCCTACGGAAGCTGGGAAAGGACATGAGACTTGGCAGTGAGGGAACAATAAGGGGGGTGGAAGAGTGAAATGAATGGCGTTAAAATTATATAGCAATATAAATACATATAAAATAAAGAAAAAAAGAACAGATTTTTATTGTTGCATCATCTTAGCCCCAATTATCTTTAAATGATTAGTCTAAATTAACCTAAAGAGACAAGCACAATGCAATATTTACTTTATGCACACTATACACTCCACGTGACTCACCAGTGCTGCCCATAATACTAGGATGAAGGATGTAGCTATCTTCTGATACCTGTTAGATGGCATGACAATGTACTTTGTGCAAAGGGAAACGTGCTGGCTGATGACTGAAACCAATGAAAATGCAACAGCCTGCAGTTGTCAGCTTTTCAAAGCCAGCTACAGCAGTCCAACCATCTAAGGCTTCAGTCACACAGGCCTAGAGACTGTTCTGGCAACATCTGGTTGCTAGGGAAAAATCTGTATTCTCTGACTGGTTGGCTCTCACAAGATGACTGTGTTGCAAAAAAGGCTACTGTAACAAAAACCTCAAAAAACTCTTCTGTTCTCCTAATCCTGGCTTGTACATTCTGCAACTCTATGCATACATCACCACTGACAACCATAACCAGGATGTTAAACCCAGTCAGTCAAAACCACATGAGGTTCTACCCTATCTTGATTGTTTATCCCACCTAATAATACCACTTGAGTCAATTCAGCACAGAACCCAAGTTAACAGCGTTGAGTTAACAGCCTTTTGATCTGTGTGGATAGTTTTCCTCTGTGCTGGGTGAATTTTCCCTTTTTGATCCCACTTTGATTGGCAGATGTCCTAAAACAAGCAGCTGTAGCCAATATGTGTCTGCAAGACAAACTATTACAGTACTGGTTACATCTATTCATCAACTGTACACACTTTCTTCCTTCCCCTTTCTTTTGTTACGTGGGGGATTTTTTTCTTATCTAAATCAAGACTCTGAACACAGAGGGCAGTGTATGCTGCAAAGATTGCTGTAAAGTCTCTTGAGGCCTTGTGCCTTGTGATATTGGGCCATACAAATAAAATTTACTTTATCCTGTGAAAGATCACAAGAGACCGAGTGCTATTATCCTAGCACAGACACCAATTTATTGCTGTAAATAAACCTGCTGGCAACTTTTGACATGTGAGTAAAATGTGAGCACTTGGATGAAACCCATAAGACATGAGGATGGGCTATTTTATTATAAGTCTTCTACATTTTTACTTGTACAGGTTTGAGCTTGTCATAAAACCCTGATCAGTACTAACAGGCTTCAAATAGGGTAACCAGCTGCTGATTGCACCCATAGCTGTAGCTTTCTACCAGCTATGAGTGGCCATGCAAGCCAGGACATGGTGATACTCTGCCTTTATTATAAAGCTGGCATTCCGTTAACTCTTTCCCCTTTGCGTGCCTATTAGATGTTGTCTTCATGGGGGAAAGACTTTCTAAAAAAAGGAAAAAAGGTGAAGTACGCAGGAAAAAAATACCTAGATTGTACCTATATATCTACAAAGATTAAGCAAAGAATTAAACAGACGGAGGGTTATGCTGTGTGTCCGTCTGCAGTCATGGGTCACATAAAGGTGGCATAGCTATTACCAACAATCTCAAATTAGTACTGCATTATTAACAGGCCGCAGCATGACTTATGTTATTGTCTGGCATTTTGTGCCAGAGGAAGCTGAAAGTAGTTCACTATTTTAATCTATCTAATGGAAGAGGGTTCCTCTCCCTTCATATTTTTATACATGGTCTATTCATCCATCTATCCATCTTCTTCTCCTTATCCAATGCAGGGTGGCGGGGGGGCTGAGCCTATCCCAGCTATCATGGGACAAGAGGCAGTGCACAACCTGGAATGGTTGCAAATCTGTTCCTGGACTAACATAGAGAGACAGACAACTCTTTGTGTTCAAAATCATCCCTTAAATATATTTCATATACTAAAAATGGCATTGCATATTCTCTTCATGCAAGATTACGCCACTGATTAACAGAGGTTAATTTTCAAACTGCTATTAAATAGTCTTCACTGTCTTCATTGGTAAATAGAAGCCTTTGAAATGTAACCGTAATGCCCTGAAAAAGTGAGAAAATTTACTCTCTAGATTTAACATAAAACATAAAAAGAAATGTTTGGTATTTTATTGGTTTCTGTTGCTCAGACTGGTGCTTTTTGAAAGTCATAGGTACTTTGAAGTCTTATTCATCCTTCTTAAAGTCATTCTGCTATATGACAACAGCCACAGGTCCATCTTGTGTGAACCAGAGGCCAGGTGTGCTGTGGCATTTGGGCTACATGTGACCCACAATACTTGCTTTGACCCATGACAAGCTTTCTTTACGACTTCTGGGCCACATCTGCCCCCCTCAGCATTAGCAAGTGCAGTAAGTGTGTCATTAGTGCCAGAAAGTAACCCAGATTCAGCCAAAATGTGTCTGTTCTCTGGGCCTGACTGTAGCTTTGACTGCTTGATTCACCAGAATGTTAAACTATTGCTTTTACAGCACATATATTATAATTTAGTTACTTACTAGTCAATTTCCATGCTCCAGTCTTCTGCTTTGAGTTTAGCTATTGAAGTGACCCTTTTGCGGGGTGGGGGGGACTCTTAAAACCTCCACTCAACTTATTTTTGGATGAAACATGAAGACAAGTCCATCCTCCTCGCTGTGCTGAGTAATGAATAAGAGATAGGCTCTTTCTCACCAACGCTGCCTGTGAGGGCGAGGCAGCATGATGTCACCCTCTCACATCAATAACAGCCTTATAATGGAAAACAATCTGCACAGCTCCAATCTCGATGGGGCTGACTTCCTCCAACAAATGAGCACCAGTCCGCCGCCCACTACACAAGGGCAGGACGTAACACTTTTGCAAACTGATTTACATCTAAATAAATACAGGCCTAGACGAAACAATGTGCGGACCCAAAAGAGAAACCGGCGTCTCTCTGCTGGGCAAGTTCAATTTATATTGCCCAATCCGGCCAAGCTGCAGGGCACGATAAGACGGGAGGGACTGCTGAATTAAAGCATTGTACAGGAGTCACCGCCTCTGGTTTGCTGCCACACTTAGAAAAGTGAACACAAAGGGACTATAGCAAATGACAAAGGGGATAAAATGAGAGTAAAGTCTAAAAAAAGTAAAAAGCACAAAAGTGAACAACCAAGAGTAAATGCAGCCAGTACTTACAGTTGTAAAGATTTTAAGTGAGATTACAAAGTGACCATAGAAACACAAAATTGCAGGGTAACATTGAAAATAATCCATATTTTTATGCGATCGCACCGGAGAACACTGTGGTAGCAGGTCGTAGCCAGGTGTTAGGAGGTTGTAGCCAGGTGTTAGCAGGTCGTAGCCAGGTGTTAGCAGGTCGTAGCCAGGTGTTAGGTGTTGTTTATATGCCTTACTGTAGTTATCATTGTCAGCATGAAAATAGTGAAAAGACTAAAACCATTAATGTGTGAACTGATTTCTCACCAAGCACATCATCTCTTCACCTGCTCTTACCGAGGACTAAAATGTTAAAACATTACATAATTTCCTAAAATTATCCTTTAAAATCTCTCAGAAATGTCTAATGACCATCTTATTAGGTACACCTGTTCAACTAATTGAAGTTTAAATTGATTATCTCATTAAAAAATCAGGTTGTCAGGTTAAAAAAGGTAACTAAGCGGCTTTTAATGGGGCGTGATTGTTGGTGCCAAAATATCAGAGTATGTCTGGAACTGCTGAACTACTTGGCTGTTCCCACACATCAGCTCTTGGGTTTATAGAGAAAGGTCCACAAAAGAGAAAATATTGAGTTCTCTGGCAGGGTAACCAAAACTGGAAAATATGTTGGTGGTCTGACAAGTGTCAATTTCTGCTGTAACTTCTGGTTGGTAGGGTTGAAATCTGGCATATGTAATGTAAAAGCACAGCCTTGTATGATTGATTCAGGCTGCTGGTGGTGTAAGCTGGTTAGAAATTCCAGTTTTTATATGTTTAAGATCTTCTTTGTAATTCCTGCAACTTTCATGGGAACCCAACAAATTAAATACAACAAGTAGAAAGTTTTTCAAAAAATTCAATGTTTTTTTTCAGTTGACATATACAGAACTACTTAAAAAGATATTTATCAGTGCCATACGAACAAAAGAATTTTTTTTCCATTCTTAAGTATATTTCCTTCTGGGAAGTGGAAATACGGGAAGGAAAGAAAACTGAAGTTTGACAATACGCTGTTTTAAGAGGGTAGTTGCATGTTCCAGTTAATAAGTACCACTTCACATGCCTATACTGATACTTTCATATAAGATAAATGGGCAATAGAAAAGACTATTTCACTTCATGTGAACTAACAATACAACAGTTTAAAAAAATACTTCAATAGGAAAAGTCCACACATTTACAAAGAAAAGTCCTGTTTAGCCATAAAAATATGTAATATTGTTAGATCATAAATGACCCAAAATCTTATCCTAATTTTTATTGCTAATGTTGCTGGATAACTAAATCTGTTCTCATATTTTGATTTTTTTTTTATTGTTTTGTATTACTTTATATTTACTGTTGTTTCTTCCTAAAAGGTGAACTTTAATGCCATCACCCAATGATACTACTTCCTCTCTGAGGCCTCATTTGAACATAACCTGTAAAAGAGGCCTCCAAAAGTCTTATCAGCTCCTCAGCCAGATCCTGGGGCATCCATAACGTGTTAATTCCATTCTTCCAAGAACATGTGGGTACAGGAGCCTCTCAGTCATGACCAATTATTGTCTGCAGGCGGATGATGCAGGCCAGACTTCCTTGGACTATGTACAACTCCAAACCTGGAGCCTGTTGAGGCCACCAAACCTGGTCTTCCTGTCTGTCCATGTAGCTCATCCTACTCAGTATATTTCTATTTTATGGCATATTGATTGAAAATAAAAGTTTGTTAAAGTGGCTTTTATTTATGTGGATATGATTCACAAATATGTAGAGAAAATAAACCACAAAATCAACATGGCTTTGTGAAAGCATTTAATTATTAATAAAATTGCGTTATTCACTGTTAAGAGTAGAACAAAAATCTTTTGGGGCCCATATTTTGAGGCACAATAGCCCAGTTTGTTGTTGTAAAAACTTTGCACTAACCTTTATTTCAACGGTAAAAGCTCTCCTTTGGTCTATCCATAGCGTAGTTTATCAGTCAGGGTCAAGCAGGGATTTGGGCTGGGGCTTTGGGGAATGCACTTAGCAAAGGTGGCTGCTGCGTCTCTGTTAGCGGGCTCAGGGTGTGGGTCAAGATGACCAGTATCCGTCCACCAAGCAGTCTGGACAATCAACCACTGCCGGCCTTGTTCAGGAGACGCTCCTAAATCCTCCCACACAAGCTTGGATTTCAAAATAGCCCCATGTGTCAAAAGGGCACTCGATAACGCGGCACAGAAATGTGAACTCTGTGTAACAGAGGTGTGTGGGAAGTTGATGAAATGGCAAGGATGGAAAGACTGACAGAACTGGAGTTTTCACATTGTGACACATTAAACTATTTCTTGAGACTTGAATGTCAGGTTTAAGCTGTGGGCTTTTAGACCCACGAATTTGCTGTTTTGGTTTATCACTATCATTGTGTTTCTAGCAGTAGCAGGTAGTTGTTTCATGAAGCAAGTTCAGATAGCAAAATAAGACTGAGGGAGAAAGGATTTATTAACATGCTATTACATCTTTAAAAAGCTTTAACACCACTTAGTGTTAAAATAGTAAAATTTAAAAAGTATTGATTATTTCTTCCCTGGTTCTTATGAAAACATGAAATAATGCTAAATAATAAGCCAAAATCATTACATCATCAATTCATCTACATTAAAGCAACCATTGCAAACTGACCACAATTCAGTTTAATTTTCACTGCATTTGGATGGTAAATTTAATCAGGGATTTTGAGACTGTATTTTTTTTATATTTCAGAAAACTTGTGAGTGTGACTGGGAAAAAATGAACTTGACAGGAGGGGGCAAGCACAGTAATTCTCACCATAGTCAAAGTTAAAATGGGCCGCTACATATTTCTATTTATCATAGGACTGTACTAAAGTAGTTTTTTTTAAATAATTCTTTTTAATTCTTTTATAATTTTTTATAATTCTCTGATTCTTATTTGTCTTCTGCTTGCCTTGGAGCAGCCTTTCAGTCCATCTTTTCTCTGAGACAAGCTATTCTATCTCCTCTGCTCATAGGGCCCACTCTCCTGCTCAACCTGCTTTTGATTGGCTGATTCTCACAAACAGAAGGCTTGAAGAGCAGATGGGTGGAGATTCAGACAGAGGTGTTTGCCAGAGATGGCCATATTAGGGATCTTCAGTCTTTTTGACATCATATACATTCAAAAATAGACAGAAAAATGTAACAGACGTTTAGAAGAGTCTGAAGCCTGAGCTTCTGGCTCACAGGAATTATCGGTACATTGTAACAGGCAGTAAAAAACTACTAACATAACTGGGACTCAATACCTATATAAAATGACTTGACTTTACACTAAAAACAAACAATCCGAAGCTTTAATCTAATACTAAGAGTAATTTAGAGTAATCCCAATCGAAAGCAACCACAAATCCAAAGACTGTAGACTACACCACTAGGAGAGCCTCACTGAGTCTAATAGTGGAAGATATTTAATGTTCTTATGTATTCCTAATTTGAAGTGTGTAGATGGTTCACCTTTTTCCTCCACTCTTCATGATGCCCATCCCTCACACAGGCTAAGTCCTTGATCACAGACAAATGTGGTGAAACAAAAAGCTGAGAAGAGGTGATAAAAAAACACCTTCCTTTTGTTGTCTCGTATTTTGAAATGATGATGGAAGAGTGTAGTTGTTCCCTCTATCTACATGTTGCACATGTAAGCTTTATGTGGAAATACAACTACAGTATGCTTAATATGAATTCAATGATAATTGCCATATTCAGAGGTGGCAAGTGAGAAAGTACAAATACTTTGTTACTAAGTAGAATTTTCAGGTATCTTTCTGACCACGTTTTACTTTTACTCCTTACATTTTTACAGAAATATCTGTACTTTCTACTCCATACATTTTCAAAACAGACTTGTAACTTTTGGTTTAAGACATGTGAGATAAGTTATTCTTTCAAGCTACTGTGGGCCTTCAAACAGCCTGAACAGTACATGAAACATGAAAGGCAATCCTAATGGTGTATCAGTCACCAGGGTTATTGCATACAAAGAGATGAAAGAGATAAAATCCATATAATTTATGCATAATTTATAGCACAACAGTCAGGGATTAAAGTGGGCATCGTTTTTTGTGTGCAAATGTCCATAAACTGTAGTCGTGGTATTTCGGCATCCAGCTAGCTCTACAGAAGAGGAGCTAACATAAAGGGGAGCAACAGTTTTTAAGTCAAGTCATTTAAAATGCAACGTTTCTATCAGCTCAACAAATATCAGCAAACACACAAACTGTCTGTGTGCAGTTTGTCCCACAGTGTGTTGCTAGCTAAAGCTCCACCTGCTGTATTTCACAAGGAGAGAAGTGAATGTGAGATAACATCACTCAGAGATGGAGAAAGATGTAAGAAAGACATTATTTAAAGGACTGCTCAGTGGTATTTAATAAACTGAAAATTTAAAGTTTACGTGTAAGCCATCTTTTGTTAAATCATGTCTTGGATCTGAGGTGTGTACTGACTGACTTTGTGTTATTAAAGGTTCCATGCAAATACTCTGCAGTTTAGTGGAGGATAAACAGGTTAGTTTGCTGTACTGTGATGGATTTAAAGCAAAGAACAGTTTGTTGGACTGGTGCACAGTGTGTGTGGTGCTTGTGGTCAGGGTTAGGTTACATTAAGTGTAGTAAAGATGGATTTGAAATTAAATTGATGACGCTTAGATTCATTCACTGAATTCCACCGACATACCAACTGTATACTGTCTTGTATAAAGACAGTGTGAACAGTAACCGTCAGTGTAGAGGGTGGAAATTATCCAGGACAACTCTTACAACTGCTTACAGTTCGGTAAATCCACTGTATTTTTCTATATCTGTATCTGTACTTCTATTAAAGTACAGAATGTCTGTACTTTTCCCAAACTTTTTGCACTGGCAGTATTAATTTAATCCATTAATGTGAAAACAAACTGTAACAAATTGCCTTGACTGACAGTCTATTGGCAGTCACTCTGACCATAGCTGATCCCATGAGCACTACCCTAGTAGGTTGTTTAAAGAAATCCCCTCTGCAAGAACTGATTCCATTGTAATGGCAAGCTTCATCAATCAGGCCCTTATATTTTTAGAAGAAGCTCTCATTGTCGTGTTGCTTTGTTGCCCGTGTGCCCCAGGATGTGTTTCCCTGTACAAGATCAAGATTCCTTATATGTCATCGTTCTACTAGAGAATAAGCATCTCACCCACAACAATGCTCTCAGTTGCTGGGGCTCCTGGTACTTGTTTTTCTTCCGTGAATACAAACAGACCTGAAATGGCACTTGGATGAAACATACAGATTTAGTTGAACTCAGCTGGAAGTTATCTGATAGATGAGTTAGGATTCCTTTGAATATATCCTATATATCCTTGGAGACTCCCAAGGTCGGCCCCAGCACAAAATAATTACTTTAATCACGTGAACTTCTGTATCTTAACATACAGCATATTTTAGTGTTTTATTTAATTTTTTCCGCACATTACACATAAATTCTAAATGTTTTATTGTCACCTTATCACAATTTTTTTTTTTTTTCTGACATCAAATTTCAACATTTCGTGACTACAGTTTTGGCATTTTTCAGTTCAATGTTACATTCTTTGCAAGTCAATGCAGAAGTGCCTTAACCCTGCATTCTTTCCAGGGACCAGCAGGGGGCGACTCCTGTGGTAGCAAAAAGAAGTGCTCGTTCATTAGAAGGCTTTGGAAAAATGATCCTTTTCCTTCTTTCGGCTATAACCTCAGTAAACATTTGCTGAGTTGTTTGTCTCAGTTTTAAGTCTTTTTTAGAAAGAAAACAATGTATGTTCTACAAATTCTGGCCCCAGTTAGAGTCAAATAGGAGGAATAAAACAGGAGATGCTTTAGGGTGGAGCCACCCTCAAATTAACCAATCGCAACAATATGAGTATCTTATGTTCCTCAGTGTCTTAGTCACGCCCACCTCTCTACTCAGTATGGCCATTCAAAACCTCAAGATTTTGACAAAACAACAAAATGCCCAGCTGTGGCTCCAAGACAGGTCTTGTCTAGCTGGTGGGTGATGTCATCATTCTTTCATCTTTTATATACAGTCTATATTATATAAAGGCTGTGGTCTAACATTGGATGAATCCCTCTGGTCCTATCACATGTCACATCCTGGATTACAATTATCCCTTTTTTTGTACATTTTACCTCTATTTTAAAATTACCGTTAAATAAAAACAGACTTTTAATTATCAGATTTTTTATGAACAACAACCTTTCTAACATTCTCACATAGCAGCGGAGATCGAGGGAACATTTATGTTAATACTTTTAATATTTCATTCCTAATGAGATGTTGTATGTCCTCACAGACGTATAAAAAAAGCAAATCTTTGTACTGGAGGTTCTGTGGTTGCGCAGACTATTGAAGCTTTATACTATGGGACAGCTGCTGTGGCTCCTGTGTTCCCCCGCTGAGAGGGAGCCTATTTTAACAAGCCAGACCTATTGTCTTTTCCTAAGAATGACCAGAGAATGTGGCAACTCCATGGGTCACATAGTCTTTATTTGTGTGTTGATGATTGGGGTGAGGGGCAGGACGTGGCTATGTCTCTGTCATTCTCATCACCATGGGTGCACATGCCATCAGAGCTAATTACCTGCCTGGAAGGATCAATTAGAACGCCCTCTAATGCCCCCAACCTCAGCTTTGCAGTAGCACAGGAAGGCTGTGAGTGGGAAGTGGGGAGAGGCTTGGTGATAACAACAATGCTCAGTAGTAAACTGTGTAGTGACACGGCTCCCTACCATCAACACAAAGAGTTTAAATGAGAAGCACTATCGCAGCAGAAAGCCTGCACATGTCCCCTGTTGCAAAAACATCTTTAACCCTTTTGTTCATTCCGGTCAACTGGATATACAAAAGTTACACACAATCCTATTCTTGTTACGGAAATTTGGAAAACAGACCTAAATAAAGTGCTTATGTTCTTCATTTTCATGCATGTTTTATTTCTAGACTAGTTCTCCAGTGTGTCTGGCAGATGGCTGCATTTAGATCTAAATACAAATAAACGCTCAATGCACTTTTCCATCATCCAAAACCAATTGTATTACCTCAAACCTTCCGTCTTTCTGATGTCAGTGGAGGACACTGATAGGGTTACTAAGGTGAAATACTGCTCCTAGATCAGAGGATAAATAGATTTGAATGAGGCCACATGAGGCCAAATGTTCCACTTTAGAGAATTAGGCCTTTGGTGCAGTGACAACATGTTACCACCTAATTTCATCCAAAATCACAATGTGACTTTATATTTGTCTCCCAGAAAGAAAAAGTGTTTAATCTTATATATATCCCATACAAAGATGTGAAACACGTATGCTTAGTTCGCTTGGACTATCTCCAATCAAGCACAATCTTATTTTCTAATGAATTCTTTATAAATCAGTAAAAGTTTGTGCGAAGTGTTGTTTTTATGCCTGTGTTTCAGCAAAAAAACTAACCCATTAAATTTTGGTATAGATCGCGATCACGTTCTAGAAAACTCTAAGATGGGGCATCACTTAAGCAGCATCATCCTTGGAGTGTCTAAATGCCCTTCTAGTTCTCACCTTCATGCTGTAATTACTAATTAATCACCTCCAATCTGTCCAAAACATCGCTCCGAGGCTTTTAACTTACTCTCATAAATTCTCTTATATCACACCAGTGTTATAGTGTCTGCACTGGCTTCCGGTCAGCTATAGGTATCAATTTAAAATTGTGGTTTTTTACTTTTATGGCTCTCATTTATATTCTTGATCTACCCCACCCCTTTTCTTCAAGCTGGATCCTTAGTCTGTAGACCTTTTTGTTATTCTACGTATCTGTCTAAAAGCTAAGTGGGACTGTACATTCCAAACCTTAGCGCCAAAATTGCGAGACATTGTAAAGCTCTCTTTTTGGAACTTTGTGGTATCTCTGATAAACTAGCTTAAAACTCATCTCTTCAGGCACGCATTTGGGTAATGTTTTTGTGTTATTGATTCGTGTGTGTTCATTTTGACCCTTTAAAAAAAAACAACCTCTGTAAAGCACTTTGTGACTGACTTCTTGTTTCAAAAAGCACTATAGCTCTAAGACTTTCATAGTACTGAGAGGTTGAAACCAATTAATTTTGGTTTCTTGTTCTCAAGGAGCACATAGGTTTGTGAATTACATTGGTTATGCCTTACTCTTTAAACAAACATCAGATCACTACTCATAGTATTTAGTTGCAAAGTTGTTGGCTTGGTAACTGGTGAGCATTATAGCAGCATAATCATATCATTGTATGCTGCTGGTTGATCTGTTGACTCTAGTCTTCTAATGTGTTCAAGTACAAAGGAAAGCCCACTGATCTGAATTATTTACCTTTCAGGTGGTTTAATAAATATTCAGTTGCTTTTCACCCGAATTTGGCTGTAATCATTATTTCGTTTTGGGGCAACAGTGAAATTACAGTGATGAATACCCATGTAAATAATTGTGCAAAGTGGATTATTAGGCACTTTTCAGGAATATCTAACACATAATTATGGACAGTGAAGAAAGGCCATGCTAATAAGATTTAAAACATCGATCAGTCCATCCATTTTCTTAATCAGTTGCCAGCCACACACTGTGGACAGCTCGCCAATCTGTCACAGGATTTAAAGCAAATTACATAATCATATAATCAAATAATACATTAAGTCTGAAATCTGTTTTTAACAACTTAATTGCACAGCTAATAAGAAGGTCACATAACTGCAATAGACTGGTAAATACATTAGAATGGAAATCTTTACAAGGAGGAAAGGAAGCAATGACTGAGCC
Organism: Oreochromis niloticus; assembly: GCF_001858045.2. Classification (NCBI taxonomy): domain Eukaryota; kingdom Metazoa; phylum Chordata; class Actinopteri; order Cichliformes; family Cichlidae; genus Oreochromis; species Oreochromis niloticus. The sequence continues at coordinate 16,708,515 of NC_031980.2, read as the reverse complement.
ACATTTCTTCTCAGGTATTTGCAAAGCAAAAAGAAAACCAAGTGAAATTCAATCACATAATATAACAAGAGTGACCTTGAGGAAAAACTTTGCTCCTGTTCTCAGTGTTGTATAATCTAATGACCGAATGAATCGCTCACACACATAATGAAAAATCCTTCAGTTGATCGATTAAAATCAGATTGAGTTGACCCTCAGGAGGTCAGGAGACCCAAATGTTGCTGTCCTCTATTTGGTTTGACAGCAGCCGTTGTTCCTGGGGGAGGAAGGGAGGACCTCGTCTCCCCTTGCGGCTCACTCGAGGGTGACGGTTTGGAAACGTCCACTTTGACCCTTGATGTCGGGGCTCGGGGAGTAGACTGTCATTGCCCACCCCCATCCGTCTTCTTAGAGGCTCGTCTCTGGCTGTTTGACCTTTCAGATGAACTCTGGACACTGTCCATGTCAGTCATGTCTTGGCTGAGAACAGAGCCAGGATCAGGCAAATGTTTACATCTTCCACTATTTAGCAGCCTTTAGCCTAAACTGGATGCTTAATTTTTTAAAAAAAGTAGTCAAATTTTGGTATGATATAGTATGATTTTTTTTTTTTTTTCCAAACATGCCTTAAAGTATAGGGTTATGGACCTATATTATATATTGTGTATATATAATATAGGTCCATAACCTGCATACTCCATCTACCTACAAACTACCTATAACATCTTAAAGGTTTCTTTTATTTCAGGACAAACACTATCATTTGAAATGTGGGACAAAACTTTCTAAATATCTTGATTTTTTTTACTGAACAAAGGCAACAGCTACCAGAGCACCATATATTTCACAGACCCATAGTGACCTCCGAAGTCTAACCAAAGTACAGCAGTTGCAGAGGAAGATGCATTTTGATGCCTTATTTGTAGAGCTTTCTTTACACAAAGTGCACATTTAAGCTTGCAGTTCAGCTGTTTTGCATAAGTCAGTTTTTAAACCCTATGTCCTTTGCAATACTTAAGAAATATGTTTAAGAATTACAAATATTGACCATTTTATAAGGATTTGAAAGACTTTTGAATCATTTGAGGTCATGGAAATTTTAAATTAAGCTTAATGAAGATGGATTATTCTCAGAGGTGTCTACTCACCTGCAATCTAATTTCACATTTTGATTTGTATTATTGATCACATGTTTCAGCCAATTTAACTGACACCCTGTTTTATTCTTTACTGTGATCCATTTTCAAACAAAATGCATCTCACAAAGAAGACTGGGTGAAAATGTGGCACAAAATACTCACACAGCCATTATAATGCAAAGCATGTTTATTTTACAGTTACTGCTGTCTAATAAAAAAGCCTGGAAAGAGATTATGTGCTTATAATCATTTCAGTATAAACAAAAGCGATACTGATATTTACATGTGGGAGGTTCAGCAAAAACTTCCAACAGGTGATGGGTAATGTCCACCATCTAGAGGCAACTCTGGAAACTGCACCACAATAATACAATAATAGGGTTTTATGTTTTAAACTACAGTGACCATAATCGTGCAGTCAGTAATGCTGTTTTTTTTTTTTTTTAAGAGTTCTTTAGATTTCAATGTTTGCAAATCCTTTTAACTCAAAACATAGCTTTCATTTGAGCCAATTCATCTTTTTATTTTTTTGCCCATATTGGAACATTAAAGTCTGCAGAAACAGAACAGCTTTGTACAGTGAGAACTGTTTGTGTGTACAGCAAAAAGCAAAACAGCACATCTTTCACACATCAGAAGAAACATCAGACTAAGACTCTGTACACTATACTTATTCTTGGATTTGTAAAAGAATTTAAGTTTTTAGTCTTTCCCGTCTATACTGTACAACAGACTTTAATTACAAACAACTAGAATCAAAATGTGATCCTGGACTCATTCCTGGTCTCAACATAATAACACTTCATGAATCTTTCTGACAGTCTTTGTCAGCAGGTTTTTGGCGGGAGTGAACGAAGCCACAATGTCTTCAATCTGTTGAATCCTAGAAATACACAAAAATGTAAAAATGTAACTTTATACTTGAAAATAATATATTATTTCTTTGTCACGGTTACCTTCAATAGTAATATGCTCCATAAAACAACTTAATTTCTGTCAGTATTCTTTAAATAAACAATAGGTTTTTAAAATCTAAATTCTAAATTTCTTGATTTATATCTTAATTTTACTTACGTTGTGCTTCCAATGATGTTTTTAAAGCTCTCTACTTGCAGGACACAGAAGTGGTTGATGAGACAGATGGCAAAGACGACCTCAAATTTGGAAAATTTCTTCAGACTGCTGAAGACAATGCGCACTCTGGAAGAATAATTGAATGTTACACACCACAGCATTGCAAAATGCAAAACTGCATGCAGATGTGAATGATTTTTTGGTTAAAAAAGTGGAATATTTGTCATTTCTGTGAAACACAGTAGTTCTTACTTTGTGTCCATGCAGCTGATGTCGAGTATATCCAGCCGTAGACCTCCCCACAGTTTCAGGAGACGCAGTTCCTCTCCCAGAAGACGACATCGACTCACCACCAGGCTGACATCATGGAGAAGCTGAGAACAACAGCAGGCAAAATACTTTAGCTGAAAGCACAGACTGTATAAACGATAGACATATCTTCTGGATCTCATCATTTAAGCTAAAACAGACTAATTTAAACTGGCATTTGTTTTAATGGCCACCAGGGGGCGACCACTGTGGATGCAACAAAAGTATGCGAGAAACAACCCACAGGCCTGATCTAATTAAAAACAGGCACTTTTCTCTAGCGCTTTCTATCACACGCATTCACACTCTAATGAACACATTGGGAGCAACTCGGGGTTAAGTATCTGGCCCATTTTACATGAGCCAGTTTCTGTCCTTTGTATGTATCTGGAGTGGGTCCACTCATTTAAGTGTTTATTTACACTTACCTTTGGTACTTGTCTTCTTGTTGGGTATTTCTTTACCCAGCAACTTTCACCTTCAATGTACTCGGAGACCAATTTGTGAACAAGGCGTGCATGGCACTGTGACTTCTCATCTGGTAGAAAATATAATTGCTTTCAGTACATATTCATCATAGTAAGTGCAATTTAGCATGGCAGGTAGGATGAAAAGATCTAATAACCATCCATCACAGAAAGATTCTTGTACTTATTTTCTTACCATCAAGTTCCAGTTTAAAAGTGATGTGTGTTATTTTCTGCTCAGTGTTGGCATCATTACCTTCAAAATCAGAAAAACAAAGTTATTAGATTGCGTCTTAAAAAAACCCAAACCAAGAGAATTAAGCAAAACCTAACTTTTAATACTGTTCAAAGTTCGCATGAACTCTACTGACTGAAGTGTAACCATGAGTACAAGATAGTCACAACTGTTAGAAACTGCTTTAAACTGTATGAAAAAAAGAAATACCATTGGCCTTTTCAAACACCAGCTGCAGATGCATGGTCTCATGGAGGAAAGTGAAGACTCTGCAGTTGTCCCTCATTTCTCTGAGCTTCCATTCATTCATCCTGATGTAAACAATGTACAAAACCAGTTTTACTTTATAATATTTGTCTACAGAACTGGTCTTAAGCTGTAAAAAATGTTTTTGGTACTGACATATTCAGAACGCCCATATGAATCTCCAGGTTCCTCGCCTCAGCTCGAAGCCTTTTGACTTTACTTGAATTCTGCTTCTTCTGCATCTCTAGTTCAGATATTTGTCTGTGGCAGGAACAAAGAAAACAAAGAAGAAATAAACGAGAACGCTCAAAACAGGTAATTCTCAACATTCACTGCATAATTCAACGAAGAAAAAAAAAAGAAGATAGTTAATTTTAACCCACCTCTCATTATCAGCCGTCGTCTCAGTGACTCTCTTCATTTCTGTTAAACAAAATGAACCAGTAAAGGCACTTAGGACTTATTCAATTAAACTGACGTAAAATAAAAAACAAACAGATCAAACAATAAGAAGTTACCTTCCTGCAGCGACTTCAGACTTGGTTTGTCTTCAAACCCTTTTTCTTCAACTGCAGATAATTCTAAATGAAGGAGAATATGTTAGGCTAGAGCAACACATCCAACCTATTTGTGCCCCCAGAGAAAGGTTTGCTGACAGGTCATCATTCCATCAAAACTACTGACAACTGTGGAAATATGCTAGCAACAAAACCAATCACATAGAGATTTGCGGTGCAGCACCATCGTTGCGATCGATTTCATCTAGCAACAGCCAAACGATAAAGGAATACATATGTTTGTGACTGAAACATTAGTTAATATCTACAAAATGAGCAAACTCAGTGGTATATCACAAACAGGAAAGTCATGTTTTCAAAGTAGCTATACCTGTTTCTAATTCACAAATACAGTCATCCAGAGTTTTTATCATCTCATCTGCTTCCTGAATTCTTCCTCTTAACTTCTGCTGCTCCTCCTGGAAAAACAAAACAAAACAAAAAACAAACCCAAAAACAAAACGTCAATTTCATTTTGCATTCAAAGAAGTCCCCAATTTTGCATTTTAGTGTTTTTTTCTAAATGTGTGAAAGTTCTTACCAGATTCGCCTGCACAAGATTTGAGTACAGAACCTCCTTCATTTCATGTGACTGAACTTTGCTTGTTTTTCTGAAGAAGTTATTTCTCTCCTTTAGTTTAGCCCCGAAAGATTTCAGCTGTTGATTCAAACAAACGCCGCATTGGGTGAAATGTGAGAACAGATGCCAAATTCATGTCACACACAAGCGCACAGCAAAGGCCAATAGCTAAATAAAGTAAAATAAAATACATTGCAATTAAAAAACTATATACTGTAAATGACTGAATGTTCATTCTGCCCAAATAAATTTAAACATATCACATAAAAAAAAAATTACACTTTGACTTATACCTCTTTATCTGAAGCATATCTCATGTCCTCCCACAAAGATCTATTGACAGTATTAAGAGGTTTGTTTAGATCCCGCATTCGCACCTTCAGCCTAGAAAGAACAAAACAGACATGTTTTTAAACTTCAATTGTAACATCTGAGATTAAACATAAAAACAATTGTACAATTTTTAATGAGTTATAATTGTGTTTGTAAGCGACACCCAGTTTTTCCTTGTGATTTTGTGAGTTTTAAAGATACAGCGCAATTCATCTAAACCAGCGGTCCCCAACCCCCGGGCCACGGACCAATACCAGTCCGTGAGTCGCTTGGTACCGGGCTGCGAGTGTTGTGGCTTGGGTGTGAAATTTATGGTTTTCAGGGTTTTTAGCGTTATTTTTTAAAATCGTTTTTATTGTTACACTCGGTTTCTCTGGGTCTTACCCCGTGTGTTATGAATAAATCTTCTTTTTTTTGGTACTGGTTTTATTTTGTTGTATTTATCCGGGACACCTTAAAGGCCGGTCCATGAAAATATTGTCAGACATAAACCGGTCTGTGGCGCAAAAAAGGTTGGGGACCACTGATCTAAACCACAAGTTTAGATGAATAAATGTATTTAACTACTTAATGTTTTCAGTGTATTTCTGTAGGTTTAATCATGTGTATAGTATATGTTATAAAACTTGAAGTGCACATACCCTTCAACCTTTCCTGTGAGGTTAAAGACATCCGTCTCATAGACCATCTGTTTAGGATGACTGATATGTTGGTCTTTCAGTACATCCATTGGTGAGGCCTCTGTGTCTGACAAAAACTGAAAAAACAACAAAAAAAGTCGCTATAACATAATATTTTTTTTTGTGTATATAATGGGGAAGTAATTTTTAACACAGAAAATTGACCTACTCTGCCAGGAAGGACACTCTCTCGAGGATTATGGATGACAAAGTCAATGCCGAAGAGTTTAAAAAACTCCAAGACCGTTATGGTGCCATCTTTGAGTTTCTGTAATCAAGGCATCAAATGCAGTCAAATATGAGGCAAGTGTACATTTTCAGATTTCAAATAAATCAATTTTTAAAAATAAAACTTCTTACCATCTGCACATCAACAGCACTGTCTTCAAGCTGAGATTCAAACAAGCTGTGTTTAAAAGCTAAAAAAAACAAACAAAAGAAAACAAAGATATTTAATAACAATAGTGTCAAAGGAAACATTATTTTAATCAGGAATACAAAATCTTAATGATGCCCATCAACGTCAAAGATAAGAACTTACTTGACTCAGATGCAGTTTCGCATTTGATGCTGGCTGTGTGATTGCTGGAGGAATCTATTGTCTGTGTAGTCGTACGAGCTGTAGTTATATTACTGTCACACTCTATGACCTCTGACTGCAATGCACAAGAAGAAACAAAACACATGGGATAAAAGAAACCATATTAAAGGTAAATTACGTAAAATGGAGAAAGCTGACCTACCACTTCAACAGTCTCACAGGATGCTTTCATTCTCTTTTGATCCTCCACAGTAGTTTTATCTTCTGGCAGAAGTCTCTTTTGTCCATGAACAGGGTTAATAACATCTTCAAACACAGTGTCCTCTAAAGGCTCAACCATGTTGAACTCTGGACTTTTCTGAGGACTTCTAGTGTCCAGTGTTTCTGACATATCTTCATAACTACCCAGCTCTTCATTGTAAATATCACTAACATCACCATCAAAGGTGTTCACCTCCTTGGCAACGTTGACGGTGATCATCTTTGTATGCTGTCCTGAAGATTTCACTCTCTTTGACTCATCAGGTTTGAATTTTTGGGGCAGTTTCGGCTTAAAGCCTCCCAGTGAGATTCTTGACATAAGCTGTTTGGTCTTTGAGCTGAAAGGAGTTGTAGTAATAGCATCACTGGGATGCTCTGCTTCTATAAAACACTGAGCTTGTGCATTGTCTTCAGTGTTTACCAATTCCATTTCAGCTTCTGGGTCTGCCACAGTGACGGGTAACGTTTTATCTTTTGAGTTTTTCTCGAGGTCTTGCTCCAAATGATGCAAAGGTGCAGTGCAGTTATCGGTTCCAACTGCACTGGGAGCTGCACTTATCATGTGACTCAAACGCCTTACTTTTGACTGAATATCAGCTAAACTGATTCGTCTAGACTTTCGTGAGCACAACGCATCAGCATCCTTGCCAGCAAAATTGGGTGACCTTTCCATATCCTGTGATATCAGACAAGCTGTAGTTCTTGGTTCAGGTTCTTCTGTGTTCTCCCTTTCGTTTGAGTTAAGAGAATCTGGCACATTCACAATTTCCTGGTCATCAGGATTGGATAACACCAAATCACCACTCCTCTGTGTGAGGTCTGAATTGGGATCTTGTGTGGAGGACAGGCACTGAAGGGGGTCATCTGTGCACATCTGACCCAAAATGCATCCTGTTTGAGCTTCAGTCATATCCATGCTCACATTGATTTCTGTACAGTCCATCATGGTTGTACTTACTGGCTTCTTTATGAAAGATGAAACCAAACCTGGAGCTTCACTTTCAGGATTCATAGCAGGTTTCTGTGTTTTAAGCTGTATCAGTATGTCCCTTGGGTCCGTAGCTTTTTGAGGGGATGGTATATCATTGTCCTGTTGTTTAATATCAGTCCACGGGCCACTTGTGTTTGACAAGTTTTTAAATTCATGTGCTGACGAAGATATGTTTCCATGCAGACCACGGGCCTCACTATTTGATTTCTCTACTTTAAAAGAAAGACCTTGGATTTCCTGAATGGGCAGAACCTTTTGCAATGGTAGAACCGGGTCTGGTGCAGAAACACTTGGAATACTTATAGTGAGGCACTCCGTCATATCCATTGCTCCATCATTTGCATTGAACCTCACTGTTTTCTCTTCGGAGGTAAGTGGAAAATCCACATTTTGATGCAACTTCTTGTCAAAATCGGTGGCAATTTTTACAGTGCGACTTCGTGTCACATCAGTAGCTGGATTACTGGTAGTAAACCTCACTGTTTTCTCTCCACTAGGAGGTACGGCACTGGTGTTTTGGTGCGACTCCAGTTGTAAATCATTGATGATGTTCACAGTGTGACTTCGTGTCATATCCATCGCTGCATCATCTGTATTAAACCTCACAGTTTTTTCTCCAATAGGAGGTAAAAGGTCTGAATTGTGATCTGGCTGCAGGTTTAGATTAGTGGCAATGTTCACAGTGTGACTTCGTGTCACCTCCATGGCAGCATCATCTGTACCGAACCTCACCGTCTTTTCTCCATTGAGAGGTAAACTGTGATCTGACAGCAAGTTTACATCGGTGGCAATGTTCACAGTGTGACTTCGTGTCACCTCCATGGCAGCATCATCTGTACCAAACCTCACAGTTTTTTCTCCGATAGGAGGTAAAAGGTCTGAATTGTGATCTGACTGCAGGTTTAGATTGGTGGCAATGTTCACAGTGTGACTTCGTGTCACCTCCATGGCAGCATCATCTGTACTGAACCTCACAGTTTTTTCTCCGGTAGGAGGTAAAAGGTCTGAATTGTGATCTGACAGCAGGTTTACATCAGTGGCAATATTCACAGTGTGACTTCGTGTCACATCCATGGCAGCATCATCTATACCAAACCTCACCGTCTTTTCTCCATGGAGAGGTAAACTGTGATCTGACAGCAGGTTTACATCGGTGGCAATGTTCACAGTGTGACTTCGTGTCACATCCATTGCAGCATCATCTATACTGAACCTCACTGTCTTTTCTCCATTAGCAGGTAAGAGGCCTGTGTCTTGGTGAGACTGCAGTTCTAAATCACTGACAATGTTCACTGTGAGACTTTGTGCAACAGGAACCACTGTCTTCTCTTTGCAGTCATCTTCCACATTAAGCTTAACCTGAGAAAGACAGTGCAGCAGAGCACATGTGTTCATGAAGATATGTTTCCACACAGACCGGAGGCCTCACTATTTGATTGACTTTTTATGACATCTTAGGTTTGTAGTAAAATTAAAATGTCTTACTGAAACCATATAAACTTAATAAAAATAAAACAAAAGCCTTTAATGTAAAGCAAGTATTGACCAAAATGACCCCATCTCTTTTAAATTTATTTGATCCATTGTTAAAACAAAGGCATTATTTGATGCAGCTGACTGAATAAAACTAACATTAACAAAAAGATCAAGACGTGTTTATGCTCACCTGCTGTCTTTGCACCTTTGTGTTTCCAGAAGTCTTCAGGAAATTTTCTTTACCTAAAGGTGGACATGGTAAAACTGAGTGAGAAACAGCTGCCTGACCATAACTTCAATACATAATAATTATTAAAACTTAACTGAGGCACTCTGTACATTTTCTATGTAAAAAACCCCCAAAACAAACAGACAAAAAAGCCCAATAGCTTTGCCGTTTTCATACCTTTACAGCTTGATAATCCAGTTGCTTTACTGTTCTGCCAGTCAGCTTTTCTGACATTACCACTTTGGGGGTGTATGCTTTGCGTGGGAAAAAGATCCTGAAGACGGCCATCTGTAGCTGTGCCTGCATCCCCTTCCAAAATGTAGCCAGTTTGAGCTTCAGTCATGTCCATGCTTATGTCTCCTTCAGGACAGACTGCATTTCCATTAGAGGTCATTTTAGTAATTATAGGATTAATGCTGGAGGAAGCTGTAAGGTTTTTTGACCCTGGATCCAAACTATGTGCTGACAAAGATGTGTTCCTAGGCAGATCACATATTTGACGGTCTTGTTTCTTCTCAGAATTAACTGAATTGGACGCTGAATCACTGGAAGTGTTTGTAGTGAGGCCATAATTCTTATCCATAATACTGTCATCTGGAGTGAATCTTAAAGTTTTCTCTTTAGCAGGTAAAAAGTCAAAATTTTGGTCAGACTGTACTTGCAACTGGTGGATATTTACAGTGTGACTTCGTGTCACATCCATACAGGCATCATCTGCAGAAAATCTCACTGTTTTGTCGCTGTAGTTGTTCTCAATGTCAGGTTTGTTCTGTGGATGGGAAAGGAAATACTTTGAGTATACAGCAAAATATCAACCTTGATTTGGCAATATGACAGTTTCACATTAGTATCGCTGGTTCTATCTTCCAGACCAGCTAGAACAAGTATTGCGTTATGCAGTAATTAAAAAATAAAAAGGGAAAAACATTTAATCTCACCTGATTTTTTAGTGCCTTTAAAGATGAAGCTTCAATACCTAAATGTGGAAATGGGTAATAAATAAATAGATTAGCTAAAGAAACCAGAACACTGCAAAACTAGTGAATTCATTAATTAATTGGTTGAAAATAAATAAATAAAGAAGAATCTGTTTTGGAAAATAAATTTCAGGAAATTTAATACAAAAGCATTCACATGACCTCAAACAAAGATTTAAAGTTTCTGTCATTTTTTTTTTTATTATTCTTAAGCTCTGGTAGAGTAACTTTGTATGGATTACAGTTCATGTTTGCTTTTCCCCCCCTCCCTTACACTAGGTCTTGGTTCAGCAATTAAATTCATCTACTGTCTGAAATTGTGTTTAAGCTCCTCCTCAATTTAGATAACCTTTTTCCCCCTCTCAGAAACATCAGGGTTCGAACAGCACCTTACCTTTATGGTTAGATGATTTGAGTGCTTCACTTATCCGCTCTCCTGAAGTACTATTCAGGACTGCTTTCTTGAGACAATGGGTGTACATGTCTTGTGGTGGAAAAAGAAACTGAAAAGGATCGTCCTGCACACCTTCCAAAATGTGGCCAGTTTGAGCTTCTGTCATATCCATGTCTAGTTCAGGACAGATGGTAATGCCTTTAAAAGGCTCTCTAACATTTTGAGTGGTATTTAGTGGCAAGTTCTCTTTATCAATATCTGCTGATTTTTCCTCTGGAACCAATGGACCACAGGCGATGTTTACTGTGTGACACCCAGTCATGTCCATAAACTCGTCATCTCCAGCAAACACTACTGTCTTCTCTCTGCATTCGTTTTTCGCATCAGAGCTCACCTGAAGAACAGAAGACACACAAATACTACATGCCAACCAAAACTTTACTTTGAAATAATAATTATTAGCATTTAAAGACAACATTTTAAATCTATACTATGTTAGGAGCAACTAAAGACAAAACCTCCCATGTATGACTTGCTTATATGTTGTATTTAATCTGAAAGCAAAGTTTAAAAAAATAAATGCCAAACTTACCTTGTGTCTTTGATGAGGAGCAGGTACGAGAGGATTTATCAAGGACACTTTATCTGATAATTAAAAGTGAAATGAAATTAAGGCCATTTGAAATTCTATTCAATTAGCATTAAAACTGATGAAGCATAAAATTCATACAATGCATACAGGGATAATTTCCTTGCTTTAGTATTAAACTTTCATAAAGTTGTGAGCCTAGATGGCAAGATATTTAAGAAAAATGGTCTACATTAAAGGAACTGTGGCAGAACAAATTTGTTGTCTGTTTGGCATCCCATATTTTCTTCTCATCACTTATAAGCTGATGTATAAATGCTGGAGAGTTGCCATTTAATTTGAGTGACAGACATAAATGTCATACCTTTTGGGTTGGTTAATCCTGATGCTTTACTGCTCTGCTGCCGTTTCATCTGTGAGTGGGTGTACATGTCTTGAGTAGGAAAAAGACACTGGAAAGGATTATCGTCATCATCACAGACTCCCAGGATGCGACCTGTCTGGGCTTCAGTCATATCCATGCTCACATCATCTTCTGGACAGAGTGCACTCCTATAGGATGATTCTCCAGTTTTCCTGGTGTTATGTGGTGTCTTCTCCATCAGAGCAGAAACGGACACTGGAACTTGATTTTCTTTATCCAAATTAGGCCTTTGTGTTTTAATCTGGACCAGGGAGCCTTTTGTTTCTTCGGAGGATGGTTCAGCAGGAAGAGTCATCGTGATGTTTACAGCATTAGTGCTCTGGCCACCTGGTTTAGACAGACTTGCAAGGAAGTTTTCAAATCCAGGATCCAAACATGACAATGATGTGCTTACGTCGACAATTCTGCCTGTGGATAGTGGTAGGACTGTGGCTTTATCATCTATCAAGCGATTTTCTCCAAGAACTGGGAAAATGTCATAGTTGTCAAGGGGTATATCTTCAGGTATGTCTGCAGCAATATTTATAGTGTGGCTTTGGGTCATGTCCATGGCTGCGTCTTCTGTGGAAAACATCACTGTTTTCTCCCCAAAGTCATCTCCAGTGGCCTAATCAAGGTAAACAACCTTTGCTCAGTTAATGGGAACAACAAATGTTAAGTTAAAATACTTCTGCTATTATTAAGCATTATAATAATGTAATAAATGCAAAGATCGATTTCAAATTTACCTTATCCTTTTGTTGGGAAACATGTAGAGGAGCATTCAAAAGAGTTTCCATACCTACATTTGGAGACCTGAATTTAGTAACAGCGATCTCTATAACTATCTAACAGATAATGTGGACGGTACATTGAAAACAATCCTCCTACCAATGATTTCACTCCCATCTTCAGTGACTCCCACTTGCACCCTTGTACAAAAAATCCAAAGCATTTATGTAAGAAATTTATTTGACTCTTTGTAATAAGACTTGAAATTCAGATGACAGGTTGGACCTTAATAGCTCATTTCACCTTACCTATTTTGTGTGGTTGTTGCTCCTGCTGTAGAATAACATACAATATAATTATAAAAATTACAAAAAGTTTTAAAAATTACATTGTTATACATAATACTACATTACATACTTGCTGTTATTATTTCTTGCAAAGGGCTTCGGACAGGGGAGCCATTTTTGACATCCCTATAAAGAGAGAAGCACTGATTAGGTCAACTTGTGGTTAGGTACTTTTTGTAAAAGGAGCATTTCTTCGTGTCTCACTTAGAAAACAGAAGGACGTCATTAGCAGGGGCAAAACTGACTCGTCTTGAATTCCTCTTTTCCACTGGTTTGACACGTTCCACCTAAGAGGAAAAAGGCTAAATTATATCACCACTTTTTAATTTTTAAACCTTAAGGGTGTCTACTGCCACAGGCAGTTGGAAATCTTATAACAGACTCTCTGTTTACCACATTTTCTTGCTGATCTTGGTCAGCGAACCTGGCTGATTTCCGTGGTGCTTTTAAAATCTGAAAATGACAAGGTGCAAACAGTTTAGTTCATTTGTACAGAAATAAATAAAATCACACCTCTGATTAAGATACTGACCGAGGAAAGGCGGCGCTTTGAAAATCCACTGCCTTCACTGTAACACAAAGCATGAACAATAAAACTATTACATAAATACCACAATACATTTGTTAACATAAGGTGTAAAGTAGGAATGCCCCGATATCAATGTCCTTTTTATTTAATACAGTAATTTTGCACTCACTTATTCTTTGGAGGATCCAGAGGCTCCATCGTCAACTGTACGAATATAAAATAATGCTTTATATAGAAATCACTGTTTCTACAGTGTCTTCCTGAAACCCAAAATGTTGCTTAAGAAACATTTTTAATTTGTCCTAGGTATTTGGGATTAGCAGACCTGATAAGAGTAAAAATTAAGCATTATCTTTGGACACAAAAACAATTGTTTCTAAAGTAGTGGCAATGGGTTTATTTGACAATAATCACAATAAAGTCACCACTGTTTAATGAAGTTTAAAAGACTTTATTAAGCGGAATGAAATACTGGGGTAAGACCTTATGAGCTGTACATGAACAAATGCCAACAAACAGTTATTGCTGCTTAAGGTGGTTCTGCAAGCTCCTGAATCTCGGTGTGTAGTTGCACAGAGTTCAGTGCACATTTCTTTTTCACATGACCGTAAGTTACAACCTTGATTTAAAAAAAAAATGAGACTGAAGAAAACTTTAAGTTACTACGCCACACCTGTCAGGTGTGCAAAAGTAACGCCACTGTTCTCCAGCAGCCATGAAATGGGAAATCACCACCACAGAATAGACCTGTCATTCAGTTTACCAAGACCTTACGAACAAATGCAGCTCGATAATTACTGTTAACATAACTTATTTGAAATAATAAACAAAGCTAGGCAGCGTTATGCATTTCCCCTTGTAAAAATCATATTTTAAAGAGACAAACCGATAACCACTAACTCTGACGTTCCTATTAGCTTCCCATTCACGTAATCAAACAAGAAAACAACCGAACACCAAAGAAGCATTAGGGCGCTTACCTTGCTATTGTTGATTGAGATGTTGCGGCGTTCTAAGACAAATACGTTTTTTGTTATTACTTCTTAACTAACTTGAAACCATTTTCAAGTCGTTTATCTTCAACCACATTACATACGATACGTAACAATTTGAAGCTAATGCGAACAAGTCTCGATGCTAACGTCTTGAGTTTTGAATTTAGCCGCCTTCACGCGTGCGCACTGAGGTCCGTCTGTAGCTTAATTTTTATTTAGATAACTGGAGTGTAGTTAACAACAGCCTGTCGATTAAAATGTTAAAACTGATAACTCAGTTCAATTTAAAAAATCTTTTGAGGAACACAATTATTGAATAGTTCTTTTATTTACACAGGAAATAACGTCACAACCGGAAATGATCGCAGAGGGCGGGACGTTTTTAAAAATTGTCAACTGGTATTTGTCTGTTGAGAATTCAGCTTGCATACTTAGTGTCCTTAAAGGTAAGCATTGATATTGTGCTAATTACCTAGATCACATTCAGTAATTTATTATTTAAGTACTGTTTTTTGATTTGTTGAGTTATGTATTGAAGAAACTACGACCGATCTCCATGTTTCTATAGAGTTCGGTCGTTTTAACAGAGTTTTATGTGTCAAGCTCCCCTAGAGGGATCTCAGTGAGGCTGTGGTGAAGAAATAAATAAACTTAAATAAAACGCATCGATTTTTGAATGCTCTGGTCAGTTTGTCAGACTTCTGATTTAAGTAAATTAACATTGCTGATATCCAGATAGTTTAGAGTTTTATGTAGTCTTTGCTGTCTACATCAGGGATTGGGGAACCCTTGATCCAATACAGCTGAATCAAATAGCTAAATTATCTCCTCAATATGACTTGAAGTTTTCCAGAGGCCTGGTAATGAAGTAATCATTCGATTCAGGTGTGTTGACCCAGGGTGATACCTAAAACCTGCAGGACACTGGTCCTTGAGACCTGGAGTTCCCCACTCCTGGTCTACATTCATTGAAAGTTTGTCACATACCTCAGTCACATGATTTTAGAGTAGCCTGAGTGCGAAACAAACCAAACCCAACAACAACCTCTTACAGCAGTCAATTTTATTTTACGGTTATAAAACATCTTAGTGAAAAAAAGAAAAGAAATGAAAACACCCAGGATACAAATACGGTCTTACTGTCTTGTGTTGTTTTTCCCATGCAGGTGCCTTTTATTATTGCTGACATTATACTTTTTAGGAACAGTCATGTCTTCAAAAATTCCAAGAGGTGAGGTGAATTTGAACTTTTCTAGTTATTTAATAGATTACTTTAATTTTATTAACAACTGTCATTCTTCCAGGTGTACACCCACCTGCAGAAACAAAGAAAAACAGTCATAAACAAGAATCCAAAGACACAGCAACTGCACCCGCAACAACCACTGCTGCCCAGAGACCAGATGGTGTCCTTAAGCCACATAAAGAAAATGCCCCAAGGTAACAAATTATGACCTGTGTGAATGGTCACAGTTGTATGAGAACAATAAAGGTTACCAAGTGTATGCATCTCAATGTTTCCCTAGTGATGTTAGGAGTCAGCTGTGGTAACAAAACTGTGCCTGATAATTTCCTGTCATACCTATTCAGCATCATGTAGTGTAAAGACTATCAAATGTTTGCTAGTAAGCCTAAATGTGTATATTCTTTTAGTACATGCCAGACTTTAGATCTGCTGAATTCTAATTTTGTTTCACTTTTTTGTCTTTTAGGAAAAATGTTGCTCCTAAAGTTCAGAAGGGGTGAGTCTTTCATAATCATTAACATGGGTATTGTTTAAGCCTGTTGGTTTTTGATTTTTTCCTAACAACTTTATTGCACATTTTCATAGAGTCTCCACTAGATATGGACAACAAGCAGAGCTCAAAGAGCAAAATCAATGTTTGATTACTGCCAATGAGGAGCTGGCGAAAAACCTCTCAGACACACAGGTATAGAAAGTAATCGCTACCACACATGACTGCCCACTGATGCTGTAGATACTGCTATTCTTTGGATTGTTGTCCTGTTGTATGAACCAGTTTATGCTTTTGTTTTTTTGTTGTTGTGTTTTTTTCCAAATTGTGCTGTCATGAGCTTTATCATTTAAAATATGATTATTTCAGGCCTGCAGAATCTGAGGTGTAGCCCTTGTTTTGTTTTGATTAGTTTTTGTTGGTGGCACTTAACTGAGCACTAAAACTGGTGCTCAGTTAAATGCATTTATTAGCAGCACTTGGCTGCTACTTACTCTCTTGACTCCTATTCTTTTCTTTATGCATCTGTCCTCTTTAACATTATCTGGTACAAGTTTATAGGAGAAAATGCAAAAGGGCCACTTCATGAATAGATCTGACACAAAAGACACCAAAAAACGGAATAAATGCCATGTTTGTTATCAGCCACAGCTGAACAGCCCTTCTGTGTTATCTCTTTACCATATTCTATTTAATTCTGAATTCATTTTCCTATTACAGCAAAGAGTAGCTAAGCTGGAGCTGCAGTACTGTGACCTTCAAAAAGAGAATGCAGAGGTTCAGAAAAACCTGAAGGACTGCCATGCTCTTCTGGTTACTGCCAAAATAGACCCAGGTAGAAAAAATACAAAAATATATTTATCAGTTTCAATTTCTTCAGTGGTTTCTGTAAGAGACTTAACAGAAATCCATCTTTCATTCTTAGTGTTAGGCGAAAGAGTTGGAGACGCTGCACGGCAGAATGAAAGTCAGAGGAAAGAAGTCATGGTATGTTTATTTGGTTTCACTTTACATTATATGTTTACACTTGGGATTTATTCGTTACACATTTAAGCAAACTTTAAATCATATTCACGCAAATAACCGCAAGCTGGAATATAAAGGAAAACCAGAAGCATGCACTTATTAGTTTGTTCCATGCAAAAATAAATGTACAAATAAAGAACAAATATTATCAATGAATCCAATATACATGTATTGTAGACACCCACAGGATTTATATAATCATTTACAGAAACACCAGGTTAAAATATTTACTCCTTGTATTTCAGAGCACCTCCGCAGACCTGCTGAATGAAATAAAGGCCTTTGGTGATATTGCATCACAGCAACGTGCTCGACTAGAGGTGAGTAAAACTGCTCGGTGAAAGTAACAAGTCACTAAATAAATAAGTTTTATTTATTATTTGCATTTATTTTTACAACCTTTAGGAAATCCAGGAAACGATGAGAGGCCTCAAGGAGGCACGAGAACAAATGGTTCAAGAAAGGGAGAACTTTTCCTCTGAAGCAGCTGAACTGGAAAGAGCTCTCAAAGAAGCAGAAGCTCTTCTACTCTGAATGTTTTCAGTGATTTCTTAATTTAAATTGTCCATTTAAAGAGTAATCTTTGTGTATATATATTTGCAGGTATGTATTTTGATTGCAGTGTGAGTGAAACTGAATAAAGAACTCCTATTTCCACAAGTTCCACATTCCTTCTTATGTCAGTGTACAAAATTTAATGTCACCCAATTTGTATTTTTGGTGTTTTTTGAGAGGGACTGGCACTTGTATAGAGGCTTTTTTCACTTTTGGTTCTACAAAGTGCTTAACAGTGTGTCTCTTATTCACCTGTTCATACATCAGAGGCAGCAGGGCAGCAGTTCAAGGCACTCACCTGCTACCTTAGGTACATCCTATGTGTGGAGATATGGTCAGTCATGGCTATTATTATAGTCTGTAGTGCTTGACTAAAGATATAAAACTATTAACAGTTTAAAATGGCTAAAAAAAAAAAAGGACAAAAGTTTATTATATTCTGTTGCTTTTTGTCAAAATATCAAAGTTCATTGCTTCCAGGACAAATTAAGACCTTTAACAGTAAAGGCATTTTCTAACATGTATTTACAATATCAACAAACCTAACTGGGACTATGTGTGTTATTAACTATTAGAGTGTTATACAGCAGTTTACACTTAACGGTATGGGTCTTCAGTCTCAGTGTGTCTGTATCTTTAGCTCAGCCAGGTCGAGTAGGGGTTTGTAAAGCTGCTTAGACTGGTTTTATCAGTGATGTTACTGACGCTGCTTGACTTCACATCAGAGGGTGGAGGTAGAATGCGGGAGGTTTTGTAGTAGTAGATGAACAGGAAAAAACCTGGCAAGCAGAGAGACATGGTCAGTAGTGGATAGAGAAAAGGGGGTGCAGGCATCTATAAAATTGTTATTGTGCAGCTATTCCAATAGATGGAGCCACACGATGCACAGAGTGGAGATTAAGCCTGAACCACGATGCACTTATGCAAAGATCTTTGATCTTGTTTTCTTTTTATATTTCTTCTTTCTTTATTTTTTTAATCTCCACCTACTCCTGTTCTGCTGATTAACTAACGTTCTCCAGGCAGCTACGCACAGTTAAGTTATTGTATTTTTATTATTTTTCTTTAAAAAATCTTTGTTGAAAACACAAACAGGAATACTGCAATACCAAAGTCAAAGTTCAAAGCAAGCTGATAATTTACTTAATTTGTAACTATAAGCGTCTTTAATATTAAAAAGTGTGATTTTAATCAATAAAAACATCAAGTGTTATCCTGTGAGTGGTATTATGCAACACGGTTGACTTAGAATGATTGAAAGGTGCTTTCTGGTTGTGAGTACCTTGGAAAGAATTGAGGACGGTGAAAAGGTAGAGCGCGGGGACCTGGAAGACACCGTAGGCAAAGAAAGCAAAGCCCCATGTAATGCCCAGCATGAAACACAGGCCCATGACGCTTATGATATTTATGCTACTTTGGTTCCCTTTTGCTTTAGCTCCTTTGACATTCCTGAGACAGCAGAGCCAGGACATCATGATGATGAAGGTGGTAAAAGTGAAGAGGAAGACTAAAGCATAGTAGCCTATGTTGATGATTAAGTGGACACTGTTGTCTGTTATCCAACACCTTAGAAGGAAAAGACAAGTCAGCTTTTCTGAATTTCAATATGAAATGTAATGGAATAGTAATGGTACATAATAGTATTGCAGGCTCACATCATCACATTATCTGCAGCGTTTCCAGTGTTTTGGTAGCTGATGACTTGTTCACCATATTTCCCAATGCTGAGCAGGACAATCCCAATAACTGAAGGCAGTACTGGAAAAATAAATGGGGAAAAAATCAGGTGAAAGAGTGAAGCTTTCAAAAAGTTTATAGATGTTCAATTTGTAATTATAGCATAAACTTACCCCAGCTGGTAATGGCAATTTTCAGTATGTAGCGATGGATTGCGATTTTCCCTCCTGTATACAGGCTCAGACACAGGTGGAAGGCCTGCGCAGCAAACCAGGTGAAAGTGGCCAGCATAAAATAGTGCATTAGGGCCGCCATGATCTTACAGCCCACACTGTTGTTCAGATTCGCCACATAGTTATTGACCAGGAAAGTGAGGTTAAGCAGGAACAAGGCACACACCAGGTTGATGAGGATGTTTGTGGCATTACTGGCCTTGATCCGCCTGTATGGGGAGATGATTAACAGAGAGGAAACAAAGCTTGTATTATGGTTCGTTTTCATTGCTAACAAATATCTATTTAAGATATCACTGGGTTGCTGAAACACATATTTTCAACAAATAATGATGCCCCGTGGCTCTAAATAATTAGCAATCAAGGTATTTGTTGATTTTAGCAATTATTTCATTTTTAATTAATATAAATTGGGAAAAACTGACAAATTCAATATTCTCACATGTGGAGATTTGCTGAATTTAACAGTTTTTAAAAGACTAAGCAGGCTTTTAAGCGTCTTCATCTCATGACACAATCTTTTAGACTAGATGGTTAATCATCTTCATTATTTGGTAATGTAGACAACAAAACAAACAATATTCCTTAGGTAAGCTTTGTAAAAAAAAAAAATATGTATGACTGTAACAATATTTCATGAAGCCACTGATGAATATGACTGTGATCACATTCATTCAAAGAAATGTGAAGGGCAGGTTGCTTCTGAGAGAAACTTGGTTTTGAATATCAGCAACCACAAAAGGTCAAATTTCCATATTGCAAATGCAGTAAAATAAACATGGTTATAGACGGTAACAGTAGGAGAGGTGTTACATACAAATAACTGTTATATAGGGAAATTATAATAAAAGTGATGCAGCCTCAAACAAAAAAAATAGAGACGATAATTTTAAGTTACAGTTGAACTTCCCTTTTTAAGCCATTTTAATACAAAGTCCCCAGTTTTCTGAAGCTCAAAAATTAGATTGAAAATTGACTGATAATCAGCTTCACTGCCCAATAAGGCCCTTTTCCTTGTTATTTCATGACAAGTAAAGCACACATAATACCTGAAGTTGATTCAAACCCTTGAACCTTTTAGCTTTTAAATGTTTACATTTTAAATAGGAGGCCCAAATAGATGTGAGTATAAGAGAGACGTGCCATTATTAAGCTGAAAAAACAAAAAAGACCTATGAGAGAGATAGCAAAAAATGTTAGGAGTTTGCAAATCCAATCTGGTACTTTTTTAAAGAGATGGGATACTCTGCCCAGCTCAGCAAAATCAAAAGAACGCAGAGGAAAACTTCACAAAATCTAACCGGGTAAAGGCCAAAGGTGCGTGGATCACAGTCAAGATCTACAATCAAGAGACATCTTCATGTATGGAAATGGAGACAAGAATCTACACAACACAACAAGATGCAAACCACTGGTTACATTCAAGAACAAGAAAGCCAGGTCAACGTTTCCAGAAAGATCTCCGAGAACCTGGTGTGGTGGGATGTGGTTAGCTGCAGGAGCAGGGTTCAGGGGACAGTGCCAGGGGAGATTGGCCAAGACAGCTGATTTTTATCATACTAATCACACTTTCTCCTCTTGCAGTAGCTGCTGGGGCCTTGGGAAAAAGCGGGATGGACTAAGAACGGACTGCGGAGCAGAGCTGGGCTGAGCAGGAGAGAGATCCAGAGCAGAACTGAGTGATCAGCTCTGGACAGCGCGTAAATAAATGTCACCTGAAAGTGCATTGGAGAACTCTGTGTATGCATGTGTGTCGTGCCATGGTCAGCTAAACAGTGTTATATCTGGCCTTTACTGGGAAAAAACAAATCTTCAGCCACATGAAACCAATATTAACTTGTATCAGAATGACGCACCATGTCACATATTAGTCATGCTAGGGAACTGTGTTTACTACTAGTGTTTACTGATGATTTGACTGTCGATAGAAGTAGCAGCATGCTCATATTCAAATACAGTGTAACTGAATGCTCACTAAACATGACCATGTGGGTTCACAGTTTGTAGCTGTGAATAAACCGTGAGGATGTCTGGGCTTGGCAAACCCGCACTTCTCCCACATGGGCTCCAATCGGGTGTACCCACACAGGGCTAACGGCAGAAAACGCAGGTGGTGCCCGTGTAGGCTAGCAGATGTGTGTCATACATCTACAGAGATGCAGGTAACATGCACTTGCTTTTCTTTAAACAATGCTCATTCATAGAGGGTTGTGCGCCGAGGACTTAGAAATACCCCAGGAAACATGGCAGGTGAGGAAAGTATTATGTTTGCGTAAGATGTACACCGATACATACTGCTGATATTTCCATTACATAACATCAGCATCAAGGCCCCTGTTGATGAATCTCATTTCCCTGTGGTAAACATTATGACATCTCATCACAGTGTTCCACTGTCCTGGAAAGCAGCCTTATTTACATGAAGCTTCATCACATCAGCTGCCAGAAAAGCATGTCTTTATAAACAAGATTTAAAAAAAAATTCTGTACAGTGTTTGAGGCTATTGCATCCTCGAGAATTTTGCTTTATTTTACTGATAAAGATCCAAACCATGTTTTTTGTCAGGAATATATCACCTAGTTATAGTGAGAGCTGTGAATTAATCTGGTAAAGACTTAGTTGCTTACCCTGTTTTTAAACAGCAAGACTTTGCTCTTATACCCCTTTGCGCAATAAACATTACATATTTAGGTCCAAATTATTTAAAACCTAAACAGTATTTCTATTCACGATTAAGGATTTTGACCTCTGATGATGAATTTTACAGTTTCTCTTTACTGAGTCTCTCTCTTTACAGAGATTTTTATAGTGATTTTATATCTTATTCCTGGGATAAGTATTAGAGACCTATACAGCGCAGTACTTATTATATCAGCTAATTTTCAACAGATTTTCTCTGTAAAACTTATTCTGTTCTTCTGTTGTCATCTGTATTTTTAATGCACACTTTTTCTTTTCTGACTATTATATAGTTAAAATGCTTCAATATTGGAAAAAAAGCCCAACTTACTACCTTGAAAGGAAGTGCATGAAGAGGACTATGGCGAGGAAGAACATGGAGAGTCCACAGCCAACTTGGGTGATGACTGTGAGGTTTTTAAAATCAGAAGCTGAAATGGTTTCATTAAGAGGAGTCTGTAAAAAGCACAGCAAAGCACATCTCATATGAAAACAGTGCCTGATGTTTACAGTGAAGAGTGTGGTTGAAGTCGAACAAAAGTACATGCCAGTTCCCCCCAGAAAGTTAAAACACTGTGTAAAATGTCAACAAAACAGAATGGATCATTTGCAAATCTCATAAACCTATTTTTTTATTCGCAATAGAACACAACATATCAAGTGTTTAGATTGAGAAAATACACAATTTTGTGAAAAACAATCGTTCAAAAAGGTGGGACGGTGCAATAAAAGGCTTGAAAAGTAAGCTGGAGGAATATTTTGTAACTAATTAGATAAATGGGCAAAAAGTTAAGTCTACAAACTGTGGAAAAATTTCAGAATAATATTCCTCAACATAAAATTGTGACCAATTTGAATATCGCCTAAAGAATCAAATTCAAAGTGAGCTCATATTTTAAAACAGTTTAAAGATTTCAAATGTTTCTGTGATACATTGTGAATAAAATGCGGGTTTCGTAATGCTTTACAAATCACTTCATTCTGCTTTTATTTACAGTTTACACAGCATCCCATTTTTGGAAGTGGGGTTGTACATCATTACATAAGAAGAAAAACATACCATCAAGACAGCAAAGAATGTCAAATGTGAACACTGACACTTAATGCCATGTTCAGTTATATATGTCACACAGCCATCACTCGTCCAGTTTGGTAGACTTCCTAAGAGAAATAAAACAAGGCAGAAAGTTGAGGTAACAAGGAACACAATGACGGCCTAACCATAAATAAGTTCAGTTTGCTTAAGTGTACATTAAGTGTACTTAAGTGTACTTAAATGTACATTTCAGACTGGTTTAAAATAAAACTCCAACTTCTGTTTCCTGATAAATAATTCCACACATTGAAAGCGCCATAAAACACACAACACAAACTTTTAACAAGCATCTGCGAGGAAACACTTTCAAAGATGGCAGACCCTGTACACGTCTGCCTGTGTTGTCTCACCACAGAAACAATTGTTCTTCAACATTACACACATCCGGTTACACTTAACCGGTTTATGTCCGTTTTCAGATTTGTTCTTGATACCATGACACAGCCGAATCTTTAAATTGGCCATCAGATACGAGGTCTTTGCAGTGGAAACCATGACCCTGTTGTTGATTTTTCATTTTGTTATTTATGCTATGATGTGGCACTCACCACAAAAGGTTTCTGTTTTATCTCTTGCAGTGTTTTCCATGTTAAAACATTTGCATGAGCTCTTTGTTTTTTTAAAGTTCACCACACCATGTATTAATGTGAATGCAGGCTGAACTGGTTTGATACTTATTCCAGTAAAACCACAGAAATGTTGAGTTTATTTAGTCATGACAAGTCACGACAATGTGGTTAGTTTTGTGTTTTTATACCCATCCAACACCAACTCCAGTCACAAAGGAATTTGGAAAAAGGAAGACACAACCTCCAGTCTATTAATTTGTGTTTTTGTACTTAAAGTCTTCTTCTTCTTCTTCTTCTACTTTTATGTATACAAGTTTCCCAACCTTATTTTGATGTACCTAAAAGTGATTTTTTATTAGTCTCATCCGGTACTGATTTATGTTCATTTTCATTCAATTAATATTTTCCACTTTTCAGACTGAAGGTTGGAGTTGTTTCATATTTTTCCTTACGATTAATTAATAATACATAGGGATAGAAAAAAGAATCATACCCTTTTATTTTTGTTTATGCAAATATTTAGTCCCATGGCAGCTAACAAGTGCATTTAAGCATAAAGAGATGACCTGAAACCGAGCATCAGAATGTGGAATAAAAGGCTATTTAACTGACTGTGAATGTGGCATTGTTGTTGGTGTCACGTAGGCCGTGAAGATCGGCTCTGACAATAAGTTCACTTTACTCAAACGGACTCTACAGTCACCAAATCCCAGTCCTATAAGGCACTTTTGGGATGTGGTGAGATGGGAGAGTCACATCATGGATGAACAGCCAACAAATCTGTAGCAATTGTGTGACGCCAGTGCGAACCAAAATCTCTGCGGAACCTTTCTAGCGACTCGTTGAATCTATGCCATGAAGAAATAAGACTGCTCAAAGCCAGTATTATCAGGGTGAAACATAACTAATGACATGGCTGGTGAGTGTATGCGTCCTACTGAAATACATGAGTTACAAAATTGTGTTGACTGTCCTGAAAATTTGTGTCTACCAATACAAACAACTGGAGTGTTTTTCTATATATATTTTGGACTTTTACAGAGAGTGGGCTCAGAATTCACTGGCATCATCTTTCAGCTGATCGCTTAAGACAGTCTGTAACACTTCTCTCTTGAAAAATGTCTCATAAGAAGAAACTTTTTTCTCAGCTTTTCTCAGCAATACATAAATAATATGTAAAACACAAAACTGTAAATGCCTTATGTCAGGGTGCAAATAAAGCAGAGAAACTACCTTCACCATTCCATGAATGACAAGACGGTATCCCTCTCTGCAAGCAAATCAACAGAAAGTTAATGAATTTATGCTCTTAAAATGGAAAACAAAATAGAGAAAAAGACCCATGGACAAACTTTTCACTTACATATGTCATATTTGTAAAAACAATGTTTATGTTGTCTGTGAGGTTGGCGATAGTAGCTCCCATCTCAATAGCTAAAACTTCATTCCCTAAAACAGTACTGTTCTTCTCATCCTGAAAAATCAACTTATGGTCAATCCATCACTGAACATGAACTTTTAAACTTGAATTTGTCTGTACCGCCTTACCTTAGCCATATTAATAAATCGGAAAACAGCTGCAAATGGGATACTGACGTTTTGAGCAACAGCTTTATCAAAAGCTTCTTTTGGCACCGTAACAGCTCTTGAAAATGTTTTCAAAGTTTCTGTGTTGTCTATAATCTGCAGGAAAGAACACAAAAAGAGTCAGGCTCAGTGCATATTTACCTGAATCTTACTCAAAATACCACAAAAATCTGCAATGTGACGCCCAAGTAAGCTGTAACTTGAACATACTGAAATAACTACACAATAATCTTAACTGTTGTTTTTAGTTGCTGTAACTGTTTCAATTGTACAAAAAAATCTTTAATAAAAAGGAAGTTCTAGAATTACATGCAATTATGGGCAAAGGCCCCTTCCAGTTTTTAGGTGTCATGATTTCTAGCTAAATCTTAAATAGGAGTAATGACATTTTGGGAAACCACTACTGCTGGGATTTTAGTGGAGGAGATGCTAGGACAGAACGATAGAACATGTGTAAAAGTCAAAATAAATTTAATTCCACCTACATTTATGCTGTCATTTGGAGACTGATAAGCAAATAATACTTCCGCTACTTCATCTTTATGTGTTTCTTTCACCAAAACTCCTTTGACTCCTTCCCCTACAGTTATTTCAGCTGAAGATCCATTTATGTCGGCAGCCAAGTTCCTTAAGTCTTTTATTAGTTCACTGTTGACAGATGTGAGAACATTTCTATATTATACTGTAAATGTAAGATGCTGTGCATGTTTATAAAAAACATGTTTTACAGTGGGGGGGGGGTTTAAATGTCAAAAACCAAATACATATCTGGATGTGTTTGTGAATTCACTTTAAGATATTCACTTAGAGTAAAGGACATACAACAGCTTTTCGGGGGAAACTGGCTTTTGTGGGTAGAATTTTAAGCCCCGCTACATTTTACTCGTAAGCACAACTGAGAAGCAAAGCAAGGATAATGCTGGAGTGGCTTCAGGGCAAGACCAAGGCTGAGCTTAAGTGGCCAAAACAAAACCAGACGTTAAAGTATAGGCACACCTTTGGAGGTAGGCAGGAAATCCCCCGATTCCGATGTTGGAGAATGATTTTAAAAGTACAAAATTTTTTACATAGTCTGATAACAGAGGGTTTGGTCATCAATGATGTTGACTTGAACCTCACAGGGTTAAAGACCCAAGGTTAAACTGTTAAATATTGATGCAATGTGACTACGATTAACTAAACTGAAACAGCTTAAAAGCAACAAACATTTTCATTCTGGGGAAAATAATATGGGAGTTTTTCAAAGCTGCTTGCATGTCTTACATGTAAGTTGTTTTGTGGCAGCAATGTGTGATGCATAGTTTTGTGGTATTCGATATGGAGATCACTTTTAACTCTTCATTTCAATGATAAGGGTTACTGATCCTGAGCCCAGTGGGTAGTAGTGCCTAAATCTAAGTAGCAAGTGAAAGCAAAACTAGACAGTGAGTGGAAAATGAGAAAAACTCAGGAAAACTCAGATTTTGCCCAGTATAATAGATCTTCTTAAATAAATCAATAGAAAATAAATGATGAAAGCATGCAGTATATCATTTGGTAAGTGAGAGTGTCTTACACAGCTTTGGCAGCATTAATTTCTCCTCCTCCTGAAGTAAGTGTTGTATTAAGTACTTTTTTCTCCTCAGGCTTTTTCACTGGATTGTTACAGTTTACACAGTTGGCGGTTGTTGAGTTTATGTCGATTATGTAATCATTCCGGAGATCTGGAGCTGGAAGGTGGAGAATTTTGTTTTAAACATAAGAACTCGACATTTAACAGAACATAAAGAAAAGTGTTATTTTACTCTCAGCATTTTATTTCGATTTTAATTCGACTTACATTTAATTAAATGGTGGCGTAATGCAAAGACTCTTTAAGGCAAGACTAGCCCTATTCATTGTGAACTCATCAGGAAAAATAGTGATTATAAAAGTGTGATACTTTCCTGCACTTATCTAAAACTTACCCATGTTATGGCAGGAATCTTCACTGTAGGTAGATTTTTTACACACCGTGCTTGTATTGATACATCTAATCTGACACTCTTCAGCATTATTTTGTCAGATTTTACCACCACAATCAGAAAAAGAAAGAAAAGCAGGAGAAAAAAATTAACATCGCATGCGAATCCTTATTTTCAAAGTTTCAACTTTTAAATTTTTCCTATTAGCTCTGGATTTTATCTTTTCATTGATATGAATTCACCTGTGTTTGTGGTATTGAAGACACAGTTTTCACCTGGATCTGGATGGCAAAAATGTTTGGTTGATTAGACATTTTTTTATTATATCATTTATCATATTTTATCATTTTTTAATTTTTTTTATTTTAAGTTGCTAACAATGCTGAAAAAACAATAAGTTCAAAAATATAAAATACTGAAGAGTTATTTTACCTGTAAAGTTAAATTGTGTGCGGTTGCAGAATTTCCCATACAGAACATACATACGCCCGCCTTGATCTAAATGCCATTTTGAAATGTGAAGTTTCAAAATGCTGCTATTGCTTTTAATTTTTGGCCAAGTGTCCTGAATGCTTCTGGTATAATTTTCTGGTATTAAAAAACAACATACAGATATATTTTTATTTGCTAAAATGCTGATTAGAAAGTCAAATGTTGGCAACTAAAACAATATGAAACTAAGCTGGACTCACCCAATTCAGTTCCGTTTGTCTCTACAAATACTGTGCAATTCACTTGGGCTGTAAAGACAAAGAACAGTGTGTGTTTTTAATACATTTAAATCTTTTACATGCCTTAACAACTATAAATCAATATCTAGAAAAAAAAAACACTTTCAGAATTTTACTGGATTGACATTTTAACCAGGTCTAAACAAAGTGCATTTACAGGGATGAGGCATCTCACACGGGACAAAACATCCATGTAAATGTGTTGCACTTCATGTTCATCTAAACTTGGAGTTTGTCCCAACATGCTCAAGTAACCTGCACAAGTTACTAGATTATAACACATCAAAGGCTCCTTTAAATGAATTAATCTGCACAAAGTCTTGTCGAAGCAGGTCTCATATTAAAATGTGAAACTCAAATGTTCGTTATATGTTGCATTTCCAAACAAAGTACCCAGAAATTTAAATTTCAATCCCAGTTCAACAAAAGCAACAGATCAAGTCTTTGTCTTTTGTTTAATTTCCTCATTGCTCGTCAATGATTGCAAAAGTGGATGTTAATGCCAGACTCAGTTTTTAGAAAATTTCAGCAGAACTATTTTTTTCTTTAATTTTTGATATATCAGGAAGTAATGTTTTTCAAAAAATATAAACAAAAACAGAGAATTTCATTTCAACACAACTTGTGAAAAATGAGAAACAATTGTTACTAAAATGTGTATTTCACTTACTCTGATTCCGGTAGGGTTTTGCACTGATATTGCCATAGAAACTATCGACAACTACAAAACTCTTTTTTTCCTGGAAACATTTTCTGATATCCATGAAATTATAATTTTTTAGAGTTTTCGTTTCACCTGAAATAAAAGGTCAAAAATTGTTTTTACACATTTAGTTGACATTGACATTAAAGCTACCATAGTTGAGCTTGTGACACCAAAATCCGCAATCTTCATGCTCTAAAAGTATAATTCATTTAAAGAAAAATGAATTGTGATACACTAGCACTTGCTGAACGTTTAGCTAACACAACAAGTGTCCTGTAAAGATTCAGCAGAAATCATGTACTCACCTGAAATCTGCAAAATGCTCACTAACAAAACCCAAGCAGTCCAACTGAGCCGAGTCATGTTTGGATGGGATGTGATGTGAGTCAGGATGTGTGACTCATTCAGTCCTGCAGTTGACAAATACCAAGTATTGTTCAAAAGTCATTTTTAAAAAGGAACTTTCAGCCAAAGATGCCCCAAGCATTTTATTTTTTACCTTTCTCTGGCTGAAGTCAAATCGTTAGTCAGCAGAGCACCTGGAGAGGAAGTGAACCTCTGGCGATGTGCACTTGTTGTCAAACTTTGGGTAGATACCCACTGCACAAATTTTGTCTTGCAAATTCGCAGTTTCTGAATATGTCATCAGACTTGAATGTGCTATGCAAAGCAGGCATAGGAACTGTGCTATGCTTGGATGAGCATCCAGGGCTAATTTTGTGAGCTGCACACTGGCTGTTATCATGTTGTGCATACAGTGTCATTTTTCCATTGAAGACCTGTTAAAAGCGTAACCTTTCAGGAAGATTTGTTTCCTAAAACTCTCATAACTGATCATTTCTCATCATTTCAAGCAGATGAAATATGTTCATATTATTTAACAACTCAGATGCCATCAGTGTTGCCAAGTTTAATGGAAACATAAATAATGTTATTCACAAAAAACTACAGCAAACTAAATTAAAACTCAGTGTAAAGACCGGACTATGGCATTTCCAGTTTCAGTGTCAATCTATATTTTTGGAAACAAGTCTGCGTCACACACAACCTCCCACGTTTTCAAAGGTGTGACATTAAAATCAGTATCACAGTGGGTGGAAAATGAAAGATTTGACCTGTTTTGCTCAGTAAACCACATTTATTGACACAACTATATGAGTATTTCTAATATTTAGTCTCATTTCTAAGTATTTGGACAATATTAGACCTCTGTACACAAACACAGGGAAGTTTAAATCAGACATTCAGGATGTGATCAAAGTGCTGATTTTTGCCTGTAATTATAAAGGTTTGACAAAAGTATTTCATTAACTGTTAATGACTTACAGCCATTTTCATGTATTTCCTCTTATCCTCTTATTTTCAGAGGCTCAAAAGTAATAAGCAGTTTTATGGCTAGGCGAGCTCAGTTTCCTTGTTATTTCATTACAAATGAAGCAATTAAAATATCTGGAGCTGATTTTCAACTGTTAAACTTTTTTTAAAGGACCATCATTAGGCTGAAAAACCACAACAAACCTATCAGAGAGAAAGTCAACATTTCAGGATTATAATTACCATAACCATAACGATAAACTTTAATCTATAAACTATTATCTATAACCAACTATAATCTGCAGCCACCTTCATGAATGTACAGTGGCTTGCAAAAGTATTCGGCCCCCTTGAACTTTTCCACATTTTGTCACATTACAGCCACAAACATGAATCAATTTTATTGGAATTCCACGTGAAAGACCAATACAAAGTGGTGTACACGTGAGAAGTGGAACGGAAATCATACATGATTCCAAACATTTTTTACAAATAAATAACTGAAAAGTGGGGTGTGCGTAATTATTCAGCCCCCTGAGTCAATACTTTGTAGAACCACCTTTTGCTGCAATTACAGCTGCCAGTCTTTTAGGGTATGTCTCTACCAGCTTTGCACATCTAGAGACTGAAATTCTTGCCCATTCTTCTTTGCAAAACAGCTCCACAACTGCCCTGTGACGGCCTCAGACGTTGTCTCAGAGAATATTGGGAGCAACAACACCATGAAGTCCAAAGAACACACCAGACAGGTCAGGGATAAAGTTATTGAGAAATTTAAAGCAGGCTTAGACTACAAAAAGATTTCTCAAGCCTTGAACATCCCACAGAGCACTGTTCAAGCAATCATTCAGAAATGGAAGGAGTATGGCACAACTGTAAACCTACCAAGACAAGGCCGTCCACCTAAACTCACAGGCCGAACAAGGAGAGCGCTGATCAGAAATGCAGCCAAGAGGCCCATGGTGACTCTGGACGAGCTGCAGAGATCTACAGCTCAGGTGGGGGAATCTGTCCATAGGACAACTATTAGTCGTGCACTGCACAAAGTTGGCCTTTATGGAAGAGTGGCAAGAAGAAAGCCATTGTTAACAGAAAACCATAAGAAGTCCCATTTGCAGTTTGCCACAAGCCATGTGGGGGACACAGCAAACATGTGGAAGAAGGTGCTCTGGTCAGATGAGACCAAAATGGAACTTTTTGGCCAAAATGCAAAACGCTATATGTGGCGGAAAACTAACACTGCACATCACTCTGAACACACCATCCCCACTGTCAAATATGGTGGTGGCAGCATCATGCTCTGGGGGTGCTTCTCCTCAGCAGGGACAGGGAAGCTGGTCAGAGTTGATGGGAAGATGGATGGAGCCAAATACAGGGCAATCTTGGAAGAAAACCTCTTGGAGTCTGCAAAAGACTTGAGACTGGGGCAGAGGTTCACCTTCCAGCAGGACAACGACCCTAAACATAAAGCCAGGGCAACAATGGAATGGTTTAAAACAAAACATATCCATGTGTTAGAATGGCCCAGTCAAAGTCCAGATCTAAATCCAATCGAGAATCTGTGGCAAGATCTGAAAACTGCTGTTCACAAACGCTGTCCATCTAATCTGACTGAGCTGGAGCTGTTTTGCAAAGAAGAATGGGCAAGAATTTCAGTCTCTAGATGTGCAAAGCTGGTAGAGACATATCCTAAAAGACTGGCAGCTGGAATTGCAGCAAAATGTGGTTCTACAAAGTATCGACTCAGGGGGCTGAATAATTACGCACACCCCACTTTTCAGTTATTTATTTGTAAAAAATGTTTGGAATCATGTATGATTTCCGTTCCACTTCTCACGTGTACACCACTTTGTATTGGTCTTTCACGTGGAATTCCAATAAAATTGATTCATGTTTGTGGCTGTAATGTGACAAAATGTGGAAAAGTTCAAGGGGGCCGAATACTTTTGCAAGCCACTGTACATACTGAGATTTTACAGCGAGGTACAAATCACTGATTACAAAGCATCTGCCTAGATTTGAAAAGAAAAATGAACAAAAAAACCCATAGCAAACCAAGATTAACTCGCCCTAGGATGATAAGAAAAGAAAGGTATACAGCAGGAAAGTAATAGTCAATGATCCAAAATATATCACATGTATATGTATACATGTATGTATTACATTATCTTCATTTGTGGTGCATATAAATTTGGACGTAATGTTAAGGTATGGGCATAATGATGATGTGACTGCTGACAAAAACAACTGGATGAATTGTGACGGCTATCTCATAAAGACCAAGGGAAAATGTGCTTAGATTTGTAGCATTTTATTGGCCATGCCATTTAAAAATCAGAAGGTCAAATCGATTCTTTAACAAAGTGTTCAGATGGTTTGCTGTGGCACCTCAAATTGAGGTTGACTGCAACTTGTCTTGAAATGTAACAGTTTTCTCCTGTGACATAATTAATCAACTACCCATCAGTTAGAAAGTCACAGTGTATATCAGATTTCACACTGTAGACTTCCATGATGAAACTGTGATGGAGGTATAGATCGGGGGAGGGTAGAAAACCACTTCAACAGCATCAGGGGAAGATAGAAGAAATCTGTGCTGTTAATGGAGCAATAACAACCCTCAGTGATGTGACTAAGAGCCCAACACTCATGTTATACAGCCTTAAAAGTTAAAAGATGACTCTTGTAAGGCACACATCTGCCAGGCAGTATTTAAAGCACCCTGAGAATGAAAGAATTTCTTGGAAAAACATTGTCGGAATTTTGTTGGCTTTCCAAAAAAAAGGCAGACATTTCATATTTGCATATAAAATAAACAAATAACCCGAAGGTATTCCATTGAATTTAATTTTGAACCTCTCTTTCTCAACATTTGAAGTTACTGCTGTTATTGTAGTCAGTGTGACTGGGAATTTGACTGTTTGGCATTCCCACATGGATGCCGGTGATTTCCATTTCTGCTTACTTCTAAAAAAAAGGGCCCATAGGGGCTGCTTGCTGATAAGCTCTTGCTGCTTATGTATTTATAGTACTAACTTATATACATAAAATCATTTACATTTTGTATTTTATTTTTTCTTGGTAACAGTATTTGCATGCTGTTGTGGTTAAGTGGAGTTGTTGAGCTGGAATTAATTTGCATTTTCTTTGCTTACAAGTTGCCTGTGCTGTCTGAAATAAACGTGTTAATCTTTAGATTCATGAGTTTACGTTTCAGTTCCCACGCTCAGTAAAAACCTCAGGGTCTCAGTATTAGACTGGATGATGAAAACCTCACATTATCTGTGCACTGTCTCCAGGCAGGTTAGCGTAGCCTGGTATTAACAGTCCACGGAGTGACTTTTTCCAGTCAAGAAATAGTGTGGCACACAACTCTTCGTATACCAACAGTGACACGTAAACAAATAATAGGCAAAGTATGTACCTGTTGAGCGCATAAGCTCTTGGAAGCACACCAAACACTTCCTGTCCAGCACAAAACAGCACACATGTAGTCAACGTTTAGCCAAATCCCCCTCTATGCCACACACAGAGGAGTGTTTATCAGCAGCTACAAAACAACACTTTTTCTTGCATGAATGGATAAACACCAAAATGACTGAAAAGAGCAAATATAAGTTTAAAGACTTGCAAACACTCACATGGACAGATATGAAAATGTTATTACACTGAATAAAAGACATATTATTCCATGCATGCGCAGTAGAATGTGGATGAGCGACTAAGGGAAGATGTATTCTTGCACATTAATGTAAGTCAGAAGCTTGGGACCGATCTCAGTGTGAAACACACTCATTGGTTAACAACAAAAATCAGTAGCACATGATTGTCCCTGGTTCCATAGTGTAGTGGTTATCACGTCTGCTTTACACGCAGAAGGTCCTGGGTTCGAACCCCAGTGGAACCACTCACTTTATAGCAACTGGATAGTGTATTGGTAACACTACACATCCAGAGCAGTATGCAGGAAGGGTCCTAGCTAGACCCCCCATGCTAAAAACCAGCCCTGGAGTTGCACAACTACGTCTGTATCCTCTCCGCAGTTCAGGACAGAAGCATTTCACTGTATGTTGAACTGTGTATGTGAAAAATAAAATGTGTATTTGTAACCGCCTCTCTATCAATAATGAGGACCAATAATAAAATGAACAGTATTTTAATCAGTAAGATTTGACACTAGCGTTTGAGCCTATAAGCTTGTCAGCAAAGGTGTTTACTCTTATCACAGAGCAAAGGAGTCTAGGGCTTGTCCAGTGAGTGCAGTGTCCTGGGTTTTCCTCACGAGGGCAGTATAGGAGTTATTTGAGACAAAGTAAACGAAGAAGTGCATGGCGGAAGGAGTTACAGTAGTCACCCTGAGACGGAGAGCAATAATAAACGACACTGACACGAGTGAGTAGTAAAAATGCACTACAGGAGATACAACGGAGAGGTTTAGTTTCTGTCTGGATTGTTGCGCTTCTCTAATTAATGCATGCAGTGATGTTTGTAACCCGCCGGCTCCAAAGACAAACTGCTGTGTCTAGGACACTTAATGGCAACCAATCCGAAGTGCATTCCTTTCTCTATGAACTGTAACACACCAGATAGTTATGTGTTAATTTCACACTCATTAAAAGACATTCACCCTTATATACTTCACAAATAATCAAGGTTTTCTAACTGCCATCGCATTCCAGTTTGCCAGACTATCCATTGTCCCAGTGTAAAATGCCCAAAGTCAAGCGATGAAACAAAGCTGATGTATCCCGAATGACAGATGGGACCCCAAGGTGTTTTTACTCGTAACTTGTGTGATTTGTTCAGTAACAAGTAAAAGTAAAACAAGCAAAGCAAATTCAATTTGACTATTTTCGAATGGAGGCTGGCTCGATTATGAAAACTGGATAATTAAACAGTTTTTTTCGCTTGAAAGACAATTATTGATGTTTAAATTTTGTTTGATGTTGAGCTTTGTGATGTGAGTTCTTAAATTGTGGATGCACTGTCACATAATCACATCATTTTTTCTTAAGGTTTAGGATATGTCTGCAGGCTGTGTAAGATGGGTGCTAAGCCATGCGGTGAGAACGGTGTGTGGTGGGAGCCCCGTGTATACGCCACCAGCCTTAAGATTTACAGTATGCAGCAAAAGATGTAATATCATCGCTGCCTCCTGGAGACGGTCTGCTTTCTCCACTGAAGTACACAATACAGAACAAACTCCAGCCACGCCTAAGAAGAAAAAGCAAGATCCCCAAGCTAATGCCTCAATCAGCAGCATCGGCCGTAAGATCCCTGAGCGTCAGATACAGGTGATAAGTGCAACTGGTGAGAACCTGGGCGTTATGCACCGTGCAGATGTGATCAGAATGATGGATGAGGAGGGTCTCAAGTTAGTGCTACTCAGTGAGCACAAAGACCCACCAGTCTACCAGCTGATGAGCGGCAAACAGATCCACGAGGAGCAACTAAAAATGCGGGAGAAGAAGAAAGCGAAAGCAGGTACATGGTTACCAGATGCTTTTCTCATTCCTCTCTAACCTACTGCCTTCAACACGGACATTATGGGGAAGGATGTCTCAGTTCCTAAAATGTTTCTGAAGCACAGAGGAAAGGGGAGGTGAGGCAGAGGAGCTATAATTGAGGATGCTCAGGTGTATCCTTTGCAGAAGTGTTTTCACCTTGAACATATTAACGAGGAATGGCACTCAGCCAGTTCTCTCTCCTTGCATTCCTTCTTCGTCCTCGCTGGTGAAATAAGGCTCCAGGAGAGGATGTGAGGAAAGGGACTGGGCATACAAACTGAGAAAAGAGGCAAGACTTAGGTCAGTGTAAGGACGGTTCAAGAAATAAGGAGTTACCTTAGGCTAAAGTCATTCTCTTTGCTTGAAATTGTCATAGACTTTAGAAATGCAAAACTTTTGTGGTGACAGGTTGACTTTCTTCTGCAAACAAGCAGCTGTAAGTGGAAAAATTGTTCTATTTTCTCTTCCAGTTCCTGTGCAGGTGAAGGAGCTCAGCTTTTCAGCTGGCATAGCGTCTCATGACCTCACCACAAAGCTGAAGCAGGTGGAGAGCTGGCTGGAAAAGAAACACCATGTGAAGATCACTCTGCGGGCAGTACCTCGCGAATCTGCAGTTAACCTGGTGAGGAAGAACGTCTATAAACCTGAGTGAATTACTTGATTATTCTTTTATTCCGTAGGGGTCTGAGTTGTGACTAATATAACATAACATAACAAATTTATATACATATATTGTTGCAGTGGTTAATCCACCACTATGTCAGTTTTCACATTCATTATTTCACAAAAAAGCTGAGAAATGGGCAAAGCACGCTATTATTTAATTAAGATGCCAAATTACAATTATTCACTTGTATTCCTGAACAAAAAAAATAGTTTTAGAGATTAATTGTTTTGCTTGATTAATTTCTGGCTTCTCAGAGAAGTCCCCTGTGTCGTTTCAAATACAGTAAGGAGCTTATTTAGCAATAAGCTAATGTATTTTTTACATTTACCCTGTTATTGGTTCAGAAATATTTAAATGTAATTTAATATAAGAGCTCATATCAATGTCAAAGTTGCCATATTTCATATTCCAGTAAAAATTATTTTCGCATTTAGGGGTTTTTTTTTCTTCCTTGAAAGCTTTTTATGCAGAAGCATCTTTGTGTTTTCTCTCAACAGGATGCCACTCTGGAGCAAATCGTGGAACAAATGGAAGTAATGGTGGGATTTGTCTCCAGGCCAAAAGTGATACGTGATGGCCAAGCAGCCGTGTGCATCCTCCGACCGCCTTCAGCGAAGGAACTGTCACAAAAAGGAAAGAACAAGGCTGCAGAAGCACAGCCTGCCAACTCCACTTCAGAGGCCGCTCAGAGTGAAACGTCTCCTGTTGGCAGCACGGACACAACAGAAGGGTCCACACAGCACTGATGTGACAGAAATAAAACTTTTTCACAAAAGCAAGTTGGAGTCTGTGCCTACATGCCACAACTGGGATCATCAATCAGACTCTGTAGTTTAAAAGTTTATAACCCAGGGCGTGTATCCCACGAAATACAAGACCAGGGGCCCAAGGGGTCATGTTACCTTTGGTCAAGTAGACACAAACGCAAAATTGCTTAACAGAGCCACAAAATGACTGTACAGAAAACTGCAAACAACAAAATAACAGTGAAGAAACATAACGAGATACAAACGCACAAAATGTCCAAATACACAAAATATTTCATGTAGGCAGCCACCACAAGGCAGAATGACTAGAAGTACATGTAAAATAAACACAAAAGTGACACAAAATGACAATGACATAAAAAAAAAATCAAAAAGAGACACAAAGTGATTCGAAACAGATAAAAAATAGCTTTGAACACAAGGTAACAAGGTAAACACAAGACTTAAAATAAGAAAAAATGTCTATGAACTAAACAAAATTAAATTAAAGACCTAATACAGCAAGAAACACTTGCAATAAAAGCACAATTAAGAGATATGAATAGAGGGAGAAACAAACGTAGACAGACAAAAGCAGTGAGAAATGCAACACAGTAAAAAAACAAGTTACTTTTTGTAAATGTCTGAGTTCGAAAGTCATTTTAAATTCGCAAAAACTCACTAAAACCATCAACATGACCTGAAGAAACGACTTCATGTCCAAAATCTATATTGAGGTGAGATCAGCTGAAATCAAACTGAGGTCCAGTTGTACTTTCATGTAATACCTGTTTGTACCACAAGGTAGTGCAGTAAGTCAACGTTGCTTTTATTTAACCAAGGAATGGTTATTTTATGTTTCAGCGATGGCAGCATGCAGAGTGTTTGTTGTCAGATGAGAATAGTGGTAAAAATATGTGATATAACTGGTCTGTGTTAACATGACACAGGCCCAGTGTGTCATGTCATGCTGTATTTTTAACCTTTGAGGAGCTTTTTTTACGCTTCTTCGGTTCCCTTCCCTATTGTGGTCCTTTTGTAGACCAGTCAGCATTCAGCTGACACATAGGTCATCTGTGTCCAGCGACACGCAGTTGGGATTTTGACTTCAGGGGAGTACGCTTTTAGTTACATTTGCAGAGGGTAGTTAGAAAAAGTACCTATAAAGTCTTTTTTTTTTTTAAAATCAGCTAGTCACCTAACATTTGTAGTTATTGCTGAAATAATTAAATTATATAAAACAAAGACCTCCATCATGGCTGCTTCCTGTCAGACATTCTACAAGTCTTCAGTAAAGTCATGAAGAACATAATCCTTTTAAAAGAGAGAAAAAAAGATGTGGAAGTCGTTAACTACAAAACTCCAGCAAATAAAAATCACCTTTCACTGAACCCGAGTTTCATCCATCTTGATCTAAATTTGAAGTCAGCTTGGTGTCTCAAGATGTAGTGTACATAAAGTTTTGTTCACAGCTCAGATAGGAACATAATACATAGTAATAACAGATTTATAAACCGATGAATCTGTCATACATAGAGTAAGAGGTGTAAATTTTATTTACTTTTTTCCCCTTTTCCTATTTAAACAACGTATACGTGCCTAATGATGAGCATGATGAGGGAGCTAAGTTTTCACATCTTACCGGAAGTGACGTTTTTAATCAAGATAAAGCAGCTTTTGAGAAGAATATGTTCTAACAAAGAGGAGCACACCAAACCAGCACCAGTGTCTATCTCTCTCAGCTTTATTCAAGATTGTTTTTGGTAAAAAATAAAAGTAAATTTGGCATACAGATACATTCACTCGTCACAGATAAATGTGTTTGCTTGACATAAATGTCAGTGCAACACTCTTATCAACACTTATCTCTAACCGCAGAGATACTGTCATGGAACTTTTCTCTAACTAGAATCATACATTTCCTATACATTAAAAAAAAAACTGAAATCATGAAATCAAAAGAGAGAGAACTTAAAAACCTCCTTAAGGCCCAAAAAATAAAATCTTTCCTAGATTGTGTTAGAAAAAAACAAACAAACAAAAAGCAGCTCAACTAGCATGCAAGAGCAACATTTGTCAATAAGCCTCAAGAACTTTGTAGGAGGAGAAAGGTTTAACAAAGTGATAGTCCAGGTTGCCGCAGTGGGGGCACTGCTGGACGTTGCTGTACTCGGAGAAATACTGCATCCCGACTCGAACGTCCACCACCGGTTTCCCGCAGTGCTTACAGTTGAGACGGGCCTGAGGACATACAGGACACAGGTCAGCAAACAAGAGGCTCAACTGAGGATGCAAAAAGGCAAGTATCAGCATGGAGGTTCACTCATGACTCCCGGAGATATAAGTGTAACAAAATCATGTTAATTCAAGGGTCCAAGCAGCTTTAAATGGGTCTTTACATGCAAAGAGTGACAGTGAAACTGGATAAAAGACTGGATGCACTTTTACTACTATAATACAATCACTATTTTTAGACTAGTGCAGGTTATCTAGCTATTAGGCTCTTCTTCCATGGAACCAGCTTCCAGTGGAATCAGGAGACAAACACCTTTTTGATAAAGCTTATAGTTAGGACAGGCTCAAACCGGCTGCTAGGGGACTTCCCATGATGCAGTGAGCAATTCTTTTCCCCATGTGTTTACATGCCACTATTTCATGACATTAACATCAGTCTACTCTCTCCTGTAGTTTGTGTTTTGTATTTTGTCATTCACGGTCTCTCTATGCTCCTCTTTTTTCACCTTTTTATTTCACCTCATGCTCCAATAGTTTGCAGCGGATGGCTGTAGCTCCCTGATCTTGGTTCTGCAGCAGGGTTCTTTCTGTTAAAAAGGGAGTTTTTCTTTCCCTATGTTGCCAAGTTCTTGGTTGTAGGAGATCGTCCAACTTTTTAAAATTGCCTTAAAATTTCTAGAGCCTTGGGATAGCTGTTGCTATGAACTGGCTTTATATAAATAACAAATTAAATGCTAAAATTAGCAAACAGATGCTGTGCTTTTTAGCTATTAGGTAGCTACTTTGCCGATGCAGGTAATGCAATAAAAATATTATACACCATATTCCAAATTATTATGCAAACATTCAGTTTTTTGTTTTCAGTTAAACTTGTGGATGGTATTGTGTCTCAGGGCTCTTTGGAACACTGGTATGAATCTCAGACAGCTTTCATAATTAGTTTGCCAGGCAAGCTCAATTAAAGGAAATCTAGCTAGAAAGGATGTTCCAAATTATTAAGCATGCCACAGGTTCCATGCAATATGGGGAAAAAATGATTTCTCTGCTGCAGAAAAGTGTCAAATAGTAGAATGCCTTGGACAAGGTATGAATACATTCAATACGTCACAAAAAAATAAGCACCATCATTGTACTGTGAAGAACTTTGTGGCCGATTCAGAGCACAGACAGGTTAATGAGGAAGGTTTCTGCCAGACAATTTCATCAGATTAAGAGAGCAGCTGCTAAAATGCCATCTCCCACAAGCAGAAATACATCAAGATTCATTTTCAAACAGTCTTCTCAATTAATGGGTGTCGTGCAACCCTGGGTTAAGGTTAGGAATCATGGGGAGAAAGCTGGTAGCTCCTTTAGGGTGTCCGAAGGTGTGAAAATGATCTATGCAAAGTACTGGTATGTAGAGTTTCTGACTGACCACTTTCTTCCTATCTTCATGCATGACAATGCACCATCTCATCCTGCAAAGAATACCTCTGTGGCACTGGCTGTTCTGGGTATAAAAGGAGAGAAATTCATGCTGTGGCCACCATCCTCCCCTGACCTCAACCCTATTGAGAACCTTTGGACCATCCTCAAGCAAAAGATCTATGAGGGTGGGAGGCAGTTCACATCAAAACAGCAGCTGTGGGAGGCTATTCTGACATCTTGCAAAGAAATTCAAGCAGGGACTCTCCAAAAACTCACAAGTTCAATGAATGCAGGACTTGTGAAGGTTATATCAAAGAAGGGCTTTTGTTTTTGATTGAAATTGCTTTTGGTTTTTGGAAATGTGACCTCCTAATGCTGCAAATTCAACAAATGACCATTTTCAGTTCTTTATACCCATAAAATGTTGTAAAACTCTGTTGTGCATAATAGTTTGGAACAGTGTATTTTAAGTTTTTTTAATTTTTGCAAAAACATGGTTATCATTGGGAGGTCTATTCAATAAAATTTGAATTTGCAACGCCAAAAACAATCCATTTCCACTAAAAAGCAGGTAAGCGGAGCTTCTATTGAGATTATTCAAACCCAGAAAGGAATTTAATGATCCCATTTCAAGTCAGACAAACAAAACTTTATATTAACAACGTGGAGTCAATAGTTCAGAAAATGAGTTATACGTTGTGTGACTTTTTAAATTGGTATTGAATCATTTAACTTCAGTGATTACTGATACACATACTACTTTTGTCAGATCAGTGCTAACAGTTATTTTGGTGTTCATGAGCAAATGTTGGCATCTGCAAATAACATGGTCACAGCCTTGTGGGAGCTGCAGCTGTTTAATCTCTAGATTTGGTTTAGAGCTTTTTTAATTAACTTTTTGGCTCAAAGTGGCAGAGGAGAAAGCTGTAAACACAACACTGAACTGTTATCACCTCATAAATGGATAACCTTGGCAAACACCTGCTTACACACCCAGCAGAGATAGAGCATCATGTCACTGTACCTATTTGTTGTCAGAAATTACTAATACGGGGAAGGTCTTTGGTTTTTGCTCTTATCTCTCTTGTCTGTCATATTACTGTTCTTCTTCTTTTTTTTCTATTTATTTCAGTAGCATGCTCTTCTAGGCCCCGCAGTGTTTCTACCTGGCAACACGGTGAAGCAGCCAGTATGTCGTAGGTATACATGGTGCCCAGCTGGTGCCAGCTCCCATCCCAGCGTGACTTGCACTTGATGCAGACAATCTTGTGGACGCCCTCTAGACAGTCCACACAGATGGCGTAGAGGTGCATCAGCCGGCCTGTTGAAAGAACCAAAAGGAACAATTAATAATACATTTTTCTAAAAAAAACCTCCTCAAAAGTCCACTGTCATATTCCTGCAGTATATACAGACCTTTACGTTGCTTAATATTTTTTTTTTCTCGTGAGTGTGTTGCTCTGGTGTTTTTCCACTCCACTGCATTACACAGAGTCATTTTATTAAGGCCACCAAAGAGGCTTTGTTTTTTTGCAGCATTTGTGTGGCATTCTTTCTGTCTGTGAACATGATAGCTCAAAAGGTTTTCAATTAATTCTAAAAAAAACCCTTTGGACTGGTGTAGAGTGGGGTCATGTTAACAATCCATTAAAATTTAACTTCCATCCACCGAGGTCTTCAGGGTTAACTTAATGATTTATTGGTGCAAAATTGCCAAAAAGTCTGAAGTGTGTTGTCAACATATAAAAAGTACCATAAAAAGAATTCAAATATAATGTTACATTTGACCTCTGACCTCTTCTTCAATGTCAATGGATTGTTCTGAAGGCCAAAGAAATAAAAAGAGCTATTTAAAGCAATTGTTTACTTTTATTGTTTGTACTGACGATATACAGACATATACTGTAGGGAATGATATATGGGGATTCTAATTATTATGTTATTTTGGACTTCATAAAACGTCTTGTATCTATACAAGACTATACTTGTATTGGCAAACATTTAGAAAATGATGATATTGGCATAGATTTTAAATATCACATTATAGTTTTCATCCAAATGTCGTGTCACATTTGACCTCTGACCTGACTTTTACATTTGACATCTGCCTTCCTCTTAAGATGACCCCAAAAAGTGTTACATCTTAAAGTCAGTATGTTATAAATATACTGTAGTATAATATTATATTATGAGCTCAAGTTATTCACTTAACATTTACAAATCAATATCCATTACCTACTCCTACATAATGTTTGTGTACTCAAAGTAAACACCTGTCACTCTGCCTTTATGTCATTTTTACTGCACTATTCCCTTAAAAGTAAATACAGCCCAGAGAGTGAGCTGTCTTAGCGGAGGCTTGAACTCTCTGAGTGCTTCTTGTTCATGTTTTTGCCACACAAACATATGATTATGTTTTCTGGGGGGTTCTTACTTATTTCTTCTGTTTCTAGCTCAAATATAGAAAAGTATCATGGCTAGTCTAATTTAACTGAACTCTTTTTTTTCACATCTGTTGGACACAAATTAAGCTACTCCTTCACCAACATTTAAATTCTGCCTGACAAAAAGCAGCAAAAATGGAATAAATAAGCCTTTCATACTGATGCATATCAAGGCCATACATATCAAAGCTTGGAGGCCAGCACATCAAAGAAGCTTCACGCTGATTCACATTCATGTAGGACTGTGCAGAAGCCAGCAGAAAACCTTTCATGTCTATTCACACAGCGAATATTGGGCTTACTGATGGATCGATTTCTCTTTATATAAGGAAAACACAGTTTGAAAACACTTTAAAGGAGCGGGAATGTATAATTGAGCATCATGATGTACTAATAATTTATTTATAACCACTAAGAATATACATTTTTCATGATTAGCAGCAGTCCTGTTGTCGTACTCTGCAGTAGTCTTAACAAGGCGGTGACCCTGAGATCACAGTGCGCTGCCACTTAGAAAAACATGCAAATAGACAAAAACAAATGAAGAACTTATTCTCATCAGTTTGAAAACTTAGTACAACCAAATACAGCGAACACATCAAGATGATTCACAGATCAGTTCAATTTTCTTTAACAGAAGTTGTTTAAATATCTTTTTTACTTTAAATATTCTGATTGCGTGATGTATTATGACTTTATTAAATCGAGTTTGACTGCCCAAGTCAGAAGCTTTATCACAATAAGATCTGTGTAACACTTACAGGTTTAATTCAATTTGCACCGCTGAATAAAAATCAGATAGAGAATGGGTGAGGTTAGAAGCCTCTGTTATAAACTTTTCCTTATTCTCAGGGGTGTACATAAGTGGTCCGCAGGTGCGCATTCGCTGTCAAAATAAAAGACGCGCACCAGATAAGAAGTTGCAACGTTTGCGTACATATACACGGCACTATTTTTGTCCGGTAGAGTGGGATTTTCACGGCATATTCTGCACCATATCTCTGTGCGTTCATCATTTGTTTGAAGCCAGCTCACCTCCTGCAACCACTTTTCCGAGAATACGCGCTTCTTTTGTCGTTCCTTCTGACGTTTCTTTGGAGGTGGAGGAACACCAAAGTAATTGCTTAAAGGAGCTTGCTTCTTCGACATCTTTAAGAGTTCTAAACAAATGTCTGTCCTCCTCCAGAAAATCTTATGTACGCAAACGCCCGTTGCAACTTCTTATCTGGTGCGCGTCTTTTATTTTGACAGCGAATGCGCACCTGCGGACCACTTATGTGCACCCCTGCTTATTCTCCTTGCCCCATGTACATTACACAGGCTGTACATCCTCACCAAATCTGATGTCATTCCCCCCTTTCTCAACTCTCCTGTCGCTATGCATTAAAGGCAAAATAAGCTGATAAAACAAATCTTAGAAAAAGACCTTGTGAGGTTCTCTACTTCCGCTATTTCTATCTTCTAGCCAGGCGTTTGTAAATACACTTGATTCATTGATGGTTAGCAACCGTGACGACCACTGAAAAAGTTCTGACAGATTGCTGTTCAAAAGCATTCAAGTTTGTTTTGAATGCTTTAAAATCAGACTGCTCAATGCTGAGAGAAATTTCAGAAAACTCAAATAATACATCTCAGACTCTTACATGCATGAATATTTACCTCCACAAATTAAGCACAGGCCTCATTCCATGCAGTTAAAACCATGTCTGACCTTGAAGGTGGCACGGCACATCGTACTCAATCTCATCATGGCGTGAAGGGCTGAGGA
Source organism: Oreochromis niloticus (assembly GCF_001858045.2). NCBI lineage: Eukaryota > Metazoa > Chordata > Actinopteri > Cichliformes > Cichlidae > Oreochromis > Oreochromis niloticus. Next base: position 16,663,825 of record NC_031980.2, on the reverse strand, counting down.
ACAGCGTCCCATCCACCAAAGGAAACTGCTCAAATACAGGCAGCGTCCGGTGGCACAGTGCACAGTTGACCACGTTTCTCTGGCTCGCACTGAGAGCTGACAGGATGAACCTATAGGGTGGCGACACAGTAAGAAGAACCATCATCAAATCGCTTGCACTGAAAGTTCAGGCAGAGACAGGCATGCTCTTCTATGTAAGATATCAGCAGAAATGATTGTGACACTGAATCTCGTGACCTAAATCAACAATCATTTCTTTGTTTTAATCAGTGCACGCAGTCAAAATTCTGCTAAAAACAGTGATAAGCCACTCTGTTTAGAGGAGGTAGAGAATTATAATAGAGGAAGTATATATGAGGAAAGAAATGCATATTATGATATGCATTTCTTTCCTCCAGAAAGCTCTTTTCACTCTTGTGAAGTACCTCAGCCTCGTCTGTGTTTTCCTTCCCTAAAAATGGCTTCTTGACAGCCACCATTCCTTTGAGATCATTTCAGATATCCACTTTTTTAGGCCTGTCACTTCTTTTTTTTGGCCTCCACTTGACCATTTTCCTCAATATCTTTAGGCACACACTTCACACCATGCTGTGATATGCCAAGTTTTCAGCTAATAGCTGTTTGGGAATCCCCTTGTTTGTTGTTCAAAAGTAATACGTTATGCCTATCAAGCTGCGCTATCTTAGAATTTTTTATAGATTCAAATAAATAAACTGGAACAAATCATGCATTTTTATGACAGTCTGCTAGTAACAAAGATCTAATTGAAAAATTTTGCGTTTCCTAAACCGTCTACTGCGTGCAGACACAACTGGGTCACTGGGCTAGATGCCTGTTTTAAATTTGAACAAGTCATAGTTCAGTATTAAGCTTAATGAACAAACAAACAAAAGCCTTTCTCTGAAAATGATTAGGTACAAGGACTGGGCTGAAAGTCAGTGAAAAAACAGCCAGTGTCCACAGAAAAACTTTGAAAGAGAAGAAGAGGTAACGACTGGTCATCATGACCACTTTACAAGAAAGTCTGGCTCCTTGGAAGCAAAACATAAAGAAATGAAAGGTGGTTTAAGACTTTTGCACAGTACTGCATGTATATGTATACATGAATGAGTGCTGTGCAAATGCTGTAATTATATTGCAACTTTAACCGCTGTGTGGTTATATGATGTTATAACTGCAAAATGCTGCAGTTACAATATATTAAAACCACATGCGCCACAAGCAGCTGTGAATGTGACGACCTGCTCTGTGTGCAGCCTGCTCGTTCCTTACCTGTACTAAGCCCATGAATATAGGACCTGGCTTGTCTGACAGTGAATCACGTGCACTGCATGGCCACATCTGGTAGGTTTAAAAGTTCTGAGTTTTATTCAGCATTTTGTCATTTATCACTTTCACCGTGTGTTCACCGTGTCACAAGTTTAATGTTTAAGAAATGTTGCAAGAAATAGTTTCGTTATTGTGCCATTTTTTTAAGCCTTAGAAACTTCATTTCCCAAAAGCCCTACCTGCGCAGCTCCTCTCCCTGGCCTGCCTGGGCATCATCTTCCATGCGGACGTGGTAGGTGTTGAGCTTGTGGCGTGGGATGTGGGTGAGGAGTTCCGAGAGGTCCAGCCTCCTCAGGAACTGCACCGGGTGAGGGTGGCTACCATCACCCACACTGCCAGAGGTGAGCCGGTGGTGAAGAGGGAGGGTAAAGGATAGCTGTAGCGGCAGGACAGACCCTGCATCTAAGTGAGGAGCACCAGCTGCACCGCCGGAGGCTCCCAGGGAGCAGCCTCCGCTCCGACCGAGAGATCCCCCAACCAGCAGGTGTTTCCTCTGTGCGTCCATGTGGACGGCTGATTTGAAGAACTCTCCCAGCTGACGGGAACCCCGCATACCTGTTCCCCCACCTCCCGATCCGACAGCAGCAGTGGGGGAGAAGGTGAAGCCAGTAGGAGGAGACTGTCCCGGGGAGTCACATGGAGATTTCTGAGGAGGCCCCAAAGGTAAAGGCCCTCCTATTGCATATCCTCCTCCTCCTGCTGCTGCTGCTCCACCTCTCTCTGTGGAGTTCTGTCGGTCCACTGATTGTCTACGAGGCATCTCCTGACTAGAGGCCCTATTAGCTAGTTTGGCTCCTCCTACAGCTCCTCCAAGTGGTTTGCTTTTCTTGGGCTCCTCAAAAAACCCATCGGCGGACCCTGAAGCACCTCCGCTGGCTCCAGTCCTGCCTGAGCTCCTTTCCGACGACTTCTTCTTACGCTCGTCCTGCATGCGTTTCACCTGGTACCAGTCGGTGTCCTTCTTCAGGTGACCCTGGCCACAGCGGCAGGAGCAGAACCTGAAGGCTAGGTCGTAGCCTTTCTTGGTCCACATGTTTTGTCGGCATTGCTTCTCATTCCAGGACCGCGCACGGCCGATGCAGTTGAACTGGACAAGGATGGAGCTCTCCCACTCGTAGAAACACTGTAGATGCATCCAGTTGCCATAAGGGCAGAGCTCGCTGTTGCAAACAACCCTCTGGCAGTCGTCCTTCTCCAGATCAATGGCACGGCTCAGGCTGCAGCCGAGGGGGGTTGCACACTGGACCTCTGAATGAACAGAGAGAAGAAAGGAGGGAAAAGAATTTATTCATAACTCCAATTCATAAAAAGTTTAAAAGCAGTGTACAATGTAGATGAAACCAGACTGCAATGATTTGCAAATCTCATTATTCACAACAGAGCATACAAAACATATCAAAGGTTTAAACTGAGACAACAAAAGGTGAGGAAAGTAAACGATGCCAAAGAGAAACCCCTGGAGGAACACAACAGGACAGTAACAAGACTGGGTATAAAAAGAGCATCTTTGAGAGTTTCTCAGAAGTAAAAGATGGACAGATGTTCACCACTCTGTGTCTGGAACAATTTCAGAATGTTCCTCAACATAAAACTGTGACAAGTGTGAACATCTCATAATGTACAGTACTGATTATTTTCAAAAAATACAGAGAATTTGTAGAAATTACTGTGTGCAAGAGATAAGGCTGGAAATCAATATTTGATGACCCTAATCTTTGCTAAAAACAAGCATGTTTCTGCATTGGCTGAGGAACTACCCCAGAAATCATTATTCAGGGATACAGTTCATCATGCCATCCACAAATGCAGGTTTAACCTCTATCTAGCAGAAAAAGAAGCCAATTATCTTCTTCTATCACACCAACCTTCTGCATGTCCTCCTTCGCTACATCAATTAATCCTCCTATTTTTCTCCTACCTGGCAGCTCCACATTCAACATCCTTTGTCCAGTATGCTCACTATCCCTCTTCTGCAAACCATCTCAGGCTCGCCTCTCAAGCCAATCTTCAAATGTTATTTTGAAGATTGATATATGTTATATGACAACATTGATCTACGCCTATCAGATATTTGACAACAAATGTAACTGAGCCAATCAAAATGAGGGTGATTTTGCTCTTTTCTGTCTACAGCCTATTTTATTTCTTTCACTCTTCTAATAAACCTCAAGTACTGCAAACAATAAATCTGTTAATCTAAAATACATAAAATTAAAATAAAATATGAAGATTGGAAGCTAAAGATAAATGAATAAAAGTATTAATAAACTACAGCATTGTTTAATCCAGTGGTAACATTTACTCTTCATTTACTGTACAAGAGCCTAAAAGGACGTCTTCAAATTAAGTAAACAAAATAACAGCAAACCCTAAAAGCTAATTTTACCTTCATAAACTGCACATATGATGCTTTCAGCTTCTCCAAAGCTTTTTCAGTGTCTCAAACTTTTAGAAACTGAAGAGAGTTGTGGGGTTTTCTTTCACACAAACTGAATACACCACTTTAGGATTTTTTTTATTATTAAGTTTATTTAAATCAATCATTATGTGCAGCTGAAATACTAAAAGCAACAATTTATTCATGTCTTCAGCACAAATGCATTTTGGGTGACATTTTCCCTCCGATTCTCCATCCTAAGCTTCATCGCAAACAGACACAACATGGGGTGAAAATGTTAAACGGGTGCTTTCGGTGTCCTTGCTGCCTCATCTGCATCTATTTATGAAATTCAAGTAGGCCATCCTGTGAGCAGCTCTATTCAAAGGATGCCAATTCTCAAATCTGGATGTGAATCAAACAAAATGTGGCCACACGGTCTCTATGAGAGGAGTAGCTCATGATAATACACTGTGGGTGTGCGTGGAGGGGGAGTAGTTTCCTCCTTCCTTTTCCGGTACAATTGCAGGGCTTTCTTCTTCTTCTTCACTTTCTAACTCACCACACAGCAGAAAACAATCCACTTTTAACACCGTGTATCACTCTGGTGTCTACAAGTGTGTTCAGGCTTCAGCATCTGCAGAACAAGAGCTTTGCAGAGATTTTGTAACTTCCAGTTAAAGGCGTCTCTCATACCATAAACCTAGTCCTAGACTATAACCTTATTTTCAGTGAAGGTCTTCAATGAATTTTCTTTTTTTGGTGCAGGAACAGGCTTAATCCACATCTGGGGAAACCTGCTGCAAATGATAGATGATAGCAAAAAGGTAATTTTTTGCTAAAAGGTCCAAACCCCTCTTGGAACCGCCTACGTTCTGGTTTTGCAAACATGCACTTTACGCTGAACTAAAAAAATAAATAAGTGTAATTACTAACTACCTATACAGTATATACGTTAGGTTTCTCTGATGAGTTACACAGTAAAAAACACAATTTGTGCTTTGCTTTCCCTCTTAAAACAGTCAAAGCAGGGCTTTACTTAGTCTTATAACACCGTAAGAACAATCTGTTGTTACTGGATGCTGCACTAGCAATACCTGACAGTTAAGATGAGGTTTGCTGTGAAGTGGTTTCCAGTCTCAAGCTTTGTTTAATCTGTACAGTTTGTATGAATGCACGCACCTCCAGCAGCTCCATGTCCGTGTGGGCTGCATTTGAACTTGAGTGCGCACACAAGCGGTGAGCTGTCAGTATTACCCTGGAGGAGGAAGGCCACAACCGAAAAACTGTTGTGGACAAGGTGCCCGTCAGGAAAACACAGCTGAGGCCTGCGAGAGAGCCCGCGATCATTGACGTGCACGTGCAGACAAAGAAATAAAAGAAGGGTCGCGCTGTGTCGTTAACACCTCTTATGGCCACTTTTGACGGCGCTGCGCGTCACATTCACGGGCGATAATCCTTTTTATTCCCAGAGGAGTTCCGAGGAGCCGAACTCCATTCATAAATTTCACGATTTCGTTTCTCTCCCATCATCCACCTCTGAAGCCAATAAAAAACTACGACCACAATCGACTTAAGAAACACCAACAACAGCCGCTGTCAAGTTCGCCTTAAATCCGACACATTAAGCAACACCTACTACTTCAGCAATATTTCAACTGCTTTGCCTGCTGCTCGGCAATCGTCCTGTGCCCACACAAACCCCGATGACCTTTGAAAAATAATAAAAAATCAGTTTTTCCAACCACGATTTAAGCGCAGTTGAGCAATAGCTACTCCAACAGCTACAATTATGCAAGGCCTGAAATCGTGCTCGACAAATGTGGCCCATGTTTGCCACTATTCACAGAACCGTAATGCCGCACATTTTAAACGAAGTTTGGGCTTGAGCTGTAAGGAACAAGTGGATGGGGGGGATCGAGACATTTGCACCGTTGCAGTGGACGTATGTCACAGTCGTGCAGACAGACAGACAGACAGGGCTTCCCCCCTGGCAGGAAGGCAGCATCACCAAACTTCACTACATCTGCGTCCGTTTCCTCTCTTACCACTTGAGCGCTCGCTCCTGGGTGCAGCCGCCGCGGCCGCGCCTCCTGTTGCGGCCGCACAGGCTCCATTTTCCTGCTCATCTCCGCTACTGTTCGTGCGTTTGCTTTTCTTTCCCTTGCTGCTCTTCTGGTTGGGCATTTTACAGGATTCGGGTGTCAAGTGTTATTTTCGACCTCTATCAACGGCTCCTGTCAGCGCTGTCTGACATTTCTGTGGACTCCATTTCTGCAGTGGACCCTTGCAGTGCTTTGTTTTTAATGCGGGCTTTTCTCTTTGTGGTGATGCTTTTGGGCCTCTTCTTGCACGGCGGGTTGAATTTAGTGCAGCAGGTCTAAGAAATAAGCTGGTATAACCTTTAGGAGCGAAGGCGTGTCCGTCTCTTGTTTTGATTCCTGCTCTGCTGTTCTCTTCCACCCCCTGACGTCACGGAACCCCGCCCCTAGTGTTGACTGTCAGCGATTTAGGCTGCGTTTGCGTCCCGTGGGAAAGCTCGGAATTTGCTGCTTCTAAAGGCATGTTTCGGTTTTTAGTCAGGTATATCAGATTTATGTCCCGTATAGCCTTCTTACATAGAAAGTTCACAGAAAGGCCTTAGCAAAACAAAGCCTTAAAAGTTACTTCAACTTTACACCATATGATATTATTATATAATATCTTTAATTTATATTTATTTCACTGTACTGTATTTATTTTAATTAAAGATTTTTTTTTAATTTCATTAAGCTATAGTTTTATGTCACATTTTATACTATTGACTTAGGTACTCTACCATTCAACTTTCCCAAGCCATTTGTTATAGACTTGTTATTGTTAATTAAATTTTTTCCCTAATTATTCTATCATATCTTATTTAGCCATTATTTATTTTTAAACACTAAATAAAGAATCTTTTTTTCATATCTTTCTTAAAGGCAAAAGCCCAAATCTGACCATTTCATGGTTATGGTGAATTTCACCAAAATACGTAAAATAAATTAATAAATAAATAGTTTAAATGTATCATACAGCCCACCTTTCCAGTGTGAAACCACGTGCACAGAAAAGAACCCTACAAACTACAAATTAGCTGCAGTTTCTCAGAATTTGAATGAATTGGTGGGCCAGATTTACATTTGCAAAGAACTATGCTTTAGTTTAACACATGTGGCCGAGTAGTTTAAAAATTAATCAGATTCTTGACTGACTGTGATAGCATTAGTAAATTAATTGTGTTATTTCTAAGCTAGGAGAATACAGTAATTTGTTACTTGTCAGTACCTTTGTTATAACTCATTATAAAAGTACTTTTATTTGTCTACAGGGCTGTTATGACAGTGTTCCAGCATCATCACCCATCCTCAAAATTTCCCCACTTAATGCGTCATTTAAAAAAAAAATAATTATGCCAACACAAGATACATTCAAGTTCATTCTCCAAGTTGCTATTGAAGTGTTCACAACAATAGTAACTATCAGTGCTATCAATAGCATTGTAAATGTGTACTTATCTCCATAGATAAGCATAAATGGTGATCATTAAAACACACACACACGTTACACAGCCTCTGGTTAACTATTTAAATGAAGCGGCAGCCTCAGTCGGCACTAAAGAGAACAGTAGAAGAAGATGGGAAGTAATCAGCACCACATACATGTGGGGAAGTATCACTGCCTCATTCAGGATACCAATTATTTCATAAGTCTGAATGATTTCTCATAAAGACTGATGTGCAGCTTCACAGCAAAACAGTATTCAAGGGTGCAGTAAATGTGTAACTCGCTGAATCTGTATACCAACATAAGCAATTAAATCAGATAATTTACAATCAGGATGAATGAAAAGACTGATTGAAATGAAGTGAGAATATGTTATTAGCAGGAACCAGACTCCATTCATAAATCAGACAATTTAAAGACCTTGCTTGTAGGGTACTGCTCGAAGCTGGTAAAACCTGACTAAAGATGATTTATGAAACAGCAGCCATCATGCTATAATTCAGCTTACAGTCAACACCCCAAGCAACAAATGTTTTCATAAGGATGCTAATAAGTCTGTCATTACCACAATATCCTCACACCACACCATAGTGGCCCATAAACCATTACACAATCTTTTATTACAGTGCTTAGATGAGTATCTTCCTCAGTTTAACATCTAGAGTCATAAAACACACAAGGAGACAAACAACAAAGAAGTTTCAAGGCTTCGCATGTAAAGATTTTATTCCTTGGAATGTATTCCACAGTAACAGAAACCTCTTCTAGGAATGTGTTATTGCCAATACAAAACACAGTAATGATGCACTTGAACACATCACACAGGCATCCCACTTGTTCACAGAAATGGCTCGAGGTATTGGCTCGGCAGTGATCATTACTTTCTCCCTCCTGCCAAACGTTCGCTTGTAATTTGCATTTGTGCTTCGAAAGTCACCTGAAACTCACACCTGAGCATCAGCAGGATGGCAAGCAGCACGTTTCTGTGATCAGGTTACAGTTTAGTTTCATTCATAATCAAGTTGGATCCATTTGTGCCATTGATACTGAGAAAGAGAGAAATGCACATTTCAAGTCAAGCTTAAACAAATACACCTGAATGTAAAATATTTAGCAAGGCTGACACAACAGCAGTGAACGTGACATGGGTCTTACAAAACTAGCAGACCAGGTGTTGTTTCACAAGGCTGATAACCAGCTTCTTATCATGAGAAGCAAAAAAAAAAAAAACCAAAAAAAAAAAAAAGTGAATGATAACATGACAGAGGCCTAATTTTAAAACAGAAAAAAAAAAGATATGATTTTATTAAAGAAATGTCAGCTACAAGATGTTACACATTCAAACAGCTTCAAGATTTTCCAAATGTATGGAGGCCCAAAGCGCTCAAAACTATATTAATTTAAGTTAAATGACTTAACTAAGATAAATTGTGGAAATCAGCCTTTACTGTTCCAAACTTTGCTTATGAACATAAAAATTTGACTCAACCTGCTTTCTTTATTACATGAAATTTAATAAGCAATAATAAGTAGTTTAATTTTTTTAATATTGTCAATTTTAGTTTACAAAGGAATTTATCTGTAAAGATCTGCAAATGTAATTTTTCATGGCTGTGTCTTGTCTGTCCATCAACACGACGGGAAAGAGTGATGCAGTTGTAAAACAAGAATATTGTGAATAATATTTTCTCAAATTTTCAGTCAGAATAAACTCTCTTATTAGTAGAAGGAAGCGGGCTAGCTTACAGCCAGACGTGTCTTGCCTTTGCTATTCATTTTGATTTGAAGCAATTACCATTTGATTAATACTTCATGCTGATTATAAACATCTGTTTTTTTGTTTTAAATCAACCATATCAATAGTTATTTAGGAAATTACTTAACTCACAATTTTGTTTTTGTATTAATTTGAACTGCTTTGGGCCTCCATAGAGGGCCAAGAATCACTGTTGATGATATTTCAGAAAAACTGATAACAAAAACGGCTAAAACAGAATAAATCACCTACAAGCGCTGAATTTTGATATAAGAGTTGTCATGCCTGGTCTGCTAAGTTTTGTTTGACCTACAGTACAAAACAGTGCTAAAATTAAAGAAACTAACAAAACTGCAAATGCACATTTTGTATCTCTAATTTAAGCCACAGCACGATAGTTAAACAGATTTTGGTTGCTTTGTTTTGGTCCTGAGTCACCTTTAGCATTTGGCACCAATCACCCTGTAATTATACACTAATAAAAACTGCACAAAAAATACATTCGCCATTTGCTCATCAGCTATGAAAAGGCAATTTCTGGAGAAATTTCACTAATGACTACATATAAAAAGATGGAATAAAAACGACTTTAGCACATCGCAATACAAAAAAAGAAGGTTTTTCTTTTTTTAAATGCACTTGAGCTGTCATTTAGTTAGTTTCTATCATGAGATGTTCTTGAATTTCCAAAAGCCCCGGTCAAATAAGAGGTAGTAGACATGTCTTGTGTAAACAATTACTGGAACGGCCGTTTGGTGGCACAGTTGGAGTGCACACACTACCCTTTGTCTCAGAGCTGTACAAGATTTTAAAGCAGAAACACTCACCAAGTAATGAGGTCGTAACTCCCACTACCAAAGGGAGGATTAGCCTAGTGCAGCTTGGTATCAGTCACAAACAATTAGAGAGAGCAAATGAAAAGTGTACAGTAGTTTGCTAAAGCAGCTAAATCTAGTGAGCATGCTGTCCTGTGGGTCGTCTAGAGTCATGATAATAAACTGTAGAGAGGCAAGTGAATGCATTAGCACAAAGTATTATATTCCTGATCTGTGGTCAAAATCACTACTTAATTTGTCACATAGAAAGCAAAAAAAAAAAAAAAAAAAAAAAAAAAAAAAATCCTATGCAGACATGCCAGCTGAGTCTGTCGGTGTACTGTTAGGTCAAATCCGATTGGTTATTGCAGTTCAGTTCAAATACTGAGCCTTGTGAAGGAGCGACCCACAGCTGCTAGAAGGCTGTCCTATCCCAATACCGGCTTCTCATTCTTGGAGCAGGATGACGTCAACGTTGTCGTGGACGCCCTGCAGAAGCAGCTCCCCCTGGAAATCGATCACCTTCTTCTTCTTGGCGGCCTTCAGGGTGCCCACCAGCGCTTCGAAGATGTTGGCACAACGGTCGTCATTAAACAAGACCCCAAACTTGACGCTAAATTTACCGTCAGCGTCTGAAACAAGAGATTTAAACGATTGTTACAGCATCGGGCAGACAATTAAAATGACTGTTGTAGCGATTTCAATCTCAATTCAATTTCAAAATAAACTGAAACAACCTAATTCTTGACTCCAATTAAAGTACCAAATCATTTTAATCGATCCCACAATTACAGACATTCATGCCTATTATGTGTATGTAAACTCCTACCACAACTGTACTTGTAAAATAGCTAATGGACACACCTGCATTAACTCAGAGTGGTTTGATCCACTGCCGTGTTTATAGAGGCCACCCTCCACAAATGTGGCAGTGCCACCCCGTTTCCAAAAACCCTTGACACACCCCTGCTACAAATGGCATAACTCTGAGTTTATTTGTTTCCTGCTTTAGAAGTGGTCAGAACCACAAATCAACACTGGATGACTGCATGATTGTTGTTTATTAAAGCTCACTGGATAATATATCAAAGTACTTCAAGGCAAACCATGTCATTCAGCAATATACAATGACAGTTTTGACTTACTTTTACTGCCGAGTCGCTGGATCTCCTGAACCAGCAAATCAATTTCGTGGGAGACATTCATTGTTGCTGCAGGCGAAACAAAATGCAAATAGTTGCATTAGCTTTAAATCTGACGTCACGGTTTTGAGTGCACTAAACATGAAACTACATCTAGCATGCTCGACTACTGCAGTGCTCCGCTGTCTACTTTTAGATTATTACGGTTGATTTATAACTCTGCTGCCAGAGCGTTTGGCCAGACTACAGAAAACTTGGCTGCCTGTCAGCTCCTATATCGATTTTAAAATCTATTTACTTCTTTTTAAAAGCCCTTGATGGTCTTCTTGCTCCAGTATTCATGTCTCACATCCTCAGTGCATAGGGCGCAGTATGGATGCTACATCCTGTGAGTAGTTCCAAAGCGAACGACAACACAGCTGAGGCGGCAGATTTTTTAACTTTTACACCCTGAGTCACGAAGCAGTCTGCTGGAGAGAAAGAGAGAGCAGCTGAAGTGTTGAAATCTTTAAACATCTTCAGCCCAGCTTTTGATTGAATATGGTAAACAGACAATTTATTTCTGTTTACACTTTCCTCATTTGATCTAATCTGTAGATTTATTACATTTGATCTAGCTTACATTATTAAATCACTGAGTAGAGGTTACAGATTATTGTGCATTAAAGCACATTAAAGTCTATGCATTGCGATGCATTTTATTTTGTCTAATGTCTTCTATTGTACTTGCAGGCCATTTTTAAATGTAATTTTAGATCTGATTTTTTTTATATTTTTACGTTAAAAGGCTTACCATTGCACATTACTTACGTTTTGTCTAATAAACATCTGTGCAGCAGTGTAAACCGACATACCTGGTGTCATCTGAACAAAATCTGACTGACTGATTGAGTGATCATCCACTAATAGAGGAATTTTCTGACTTTGGACAAACAAGGCTAGATTTAACAGCAAGTGCAGTAATTAAAGTTAGTTAACGAGCTGTATTTCGTCAATAAATATGCTTTGTTTAAATTTTAGACAAAAGTCTTAACATTTGTTCTAATCATGAAATTGGATTATCAGAAAGGCGTTTTTTCAATTTTGTTCCATTTGTGAAGGGTGTTTGGGAAAATGCAATTTAAATATATATATCAGACGCATATAAAGGCACTCGGTATGAGTACAACATATAAAAGAAGGACTGACTGCAGCACTGCAACAAGCTCCAACACGAGCAGGGCGGACTCATCAATGCGGAAGTAAGGGATTAGCGCTCACGGCTAGCCAAACCTGCTAATAAATACTTCTTGCAGTTGATTTATTTCAGAGATGTGCAGTCATTCTCAAGTGCTGCATAATATTAGCAGCTCAGCGATGCTTTACGCGACTTCAGGTGCAAAAGAAAAGACTCCTCTGAGTGGCAGATGTGAGCTCGCCGGTATGATTAGCTTCTAACATCCGACAAATCCTCCGCTGAGAGGGGAGCGAGGAGTTGTTCAGACCGATGAACGGTTGGAATAAATGATGGAAAACGATGTAACACAAGCGAACATAACACCGACACAAGGATGTGAATTTTACCTGATTACTTGGGCTTGTTTTTGCTTGTAATGAGGTGAGGGACGACTTTCTGATGAATCGGCACCGGTGGAAAATGATGCTGCGTTCAGAGTGCGCTCGGAGAACTCCTCCCTTTAGAAATGGAGCAACAAAGTGGTGCAAAACGAACCGAGTGAAGGTGTTTTATATTTAAAAAAAAATAAGAAGATTAAACAGAAGCATGAGATCACTATGTTATCTTCGTAAGAATATGCATGTAAAGAATTTCTTTGGTGTTAATGTTTATTTATATAGCACATGTCCGAAGCTCATACAATGTCTCCAGGCAGTAAAGACAACAGAACAAAAACTTTACAAACACATAAGATAGAAGTTGAGACACACACACACACACACACACACACACTGAGATGTCCTTACCTTAGGATCAAAGAAACAAAACAAAACAAACAAACAAACAAAAACCTTCACAATAAAGCCCAAACAAGATTTTGTTTTGAGAGCCAACACTAGTATTTAGGTCGTAAACAAATCCAGTAATGATTTATATTCTGAACGAGGTAATTATTAACTGTAGTTCAAAAGCTAGTTACCTTGAGGACACTCCTTGTATGCTGTAAAGTCACGAAATGTATGCTATTCCCCACAAACTGCAGTTTACAATGTGTATAATGTCCCCCCCATAAATCAGAAGTAGTCCTACAGAAGCTCTTGTCCAACAAGTCACAAATTTCAGATATTTCCGCGATTAACTAATAATTGCCTACTCGTAGTGGTATGTTGTGAAAATACGCAACTGTTTTCATTTACTGGCTTAATTTGAGTAGATGTGACAAATTTCCCACAACATATGAAGGCAACACGAGCGCTCATCTGACTTCATCGTGACACGCTGCCGATAGTTTGATGGGCTGTGGCCCATATAAGGTATTGAAGAGGCAGGAGATTGCGTGTCGTCCTACGTTTCGGCCTTTCCAAACTATTTCTTGCATCTCCAACAAAACACACAGGTGCTCAGCGAGCAAAAGTCCCATTGCAACACAGAAAGAGCCTATCAGCTTGTTAGAATAGTTGGCTGACTCCAAATACTTTTTCTGTTCTGCACATTTTTTGAACTCTATTCTTCTCCACCCCATCCCTATACCCCTTATGCGTGCACTGCAAATAACAAAGCAGTGACTCCATCATCATAGTGTTTAGAACAATGCAAAATATTACATATGCGAAGGATTACTCACCGAGCAAAGGCATAAAAACTCAGAGGGCCCCAAAAAGCCGCAGTTATTCAACAAGTTTATTAAAAATGTGTACCAAAATGCCGTTTAATTAACATTATCTTTATTTTTTTATGTTTAAAGAGCACTATACAGAACTAGTGAGAAGCAGATCTTAAAAAGGGTTTTTTTTTCCAAGTAGCTGACTGTTGCAAATGTGTCACCAAGACGCCAAGACGGTTCCAACAGGAACCAGAGTGAAATAAATAGAAAATTATTTTGTTTTGTTAAAGAGTTCCAAGAAACGATTTTATGTGTGAAAACATTACAAATGGCCACAAAACTAATCATTCGAGTTAAATGTCAGAATATCAGACACAAAAAACCAACAATGGGCGACTTATTTGTGGGGAAAAAACAAACAAACAAAACATATACATCTGTATAGCCACTGCAGTATGAAGTCGCGTCTCTATCAATTATAAACCATGAAATGAGTGCAGCTTTTATTTTGAAATTACTCATCCGGGTCCCCGCAGGCCAAGCAAGCTCGCGCTGACTCGGACGTCGCGAAGTGTCAAGCTAGCTCATGAGAAACCTGAAATGAGACCGGAAGTGTATACAATTTGCCTTCACTATAAAAGAAAACTTCTATTCCGTTTAAAAAAAAATGCTTTGAGTGTTTGACACCAGTGACAGAACTTGACAATTAATTATTTCATTTATGATTCACTAATTAAATTGAAACATTTAATGGAAAATCTGAACAGATGTTGTTAGATCAGATTTTTTTTCTTGTCTTTCTTTCTTTAAAATGCTCTTACATGATAAGACTAAATTTAATTGTTACAGATTGTAAAAGTTAAATTGGGCGTTTTCCTTTATAAATACAAAGATGCCACAAACATGAGGCCTCGGGCTTAATGTAGAGCACAGATTTATACAGAAATATGCCACAACTTCTGTCGTCCATTTGTGGTTTTATCCTAAACAAACAACAATAGTCCCATTGTGGAATGTAACAAAGACAAAATTGCATGTTGTGTTTTAATCATAAATATTTTTACATTTGTTATCCGATTCTAAATAACTAGGGTCAAATATCTCCAAGTTTTTTGCAATTGTTACACTTACATGTTTCAGATTAATAAACTAATGTTAATGTCGCACAAAGATAACCTGAATAAAAATAAAATACAGTTTTAACATAAATATTTCATTTTTTTCATTCAAAAAGTAATTGCCCCTTAACTTAATAAGTGGTTGTGCCACCCTTGGCAGCAAGAACTGCAATCAAAAGTTCGTCATAACTGGCAACGAGGCTTTCACGCCTCTGTGGAGGAATTTTGATCAACTGTTTTGTCCGTAATTGTTTTAATTCAGCCACACTGGAGGGTTTTTGAGGACTAATGGCCTTTTTAAGGTCATGCCAAAGAATCAAAATATCAAGTTTAAAAGAATCACAATCTCAAGTTGCCAAAGAATCACAATCTCAAGTTTAAGTCTGGGCTTTGACTAGGGCACACCAAAACCTTCATTTTTTAAGCCATTCAGAAGCAGACTTGCTCAACTGTTTTGGATCATTGTCCTGCTGCATAACCCAAGAACTGAACAAACTGATGGTTGGACACTCTCCTTTTGGATTTTCTGGTAAAGCAGAATTCCATCACTTACAGTTTGCTGTGTATATTTACTCCTGTTATCTTTGTCTAACAAAATTTGTGTGATGATCTGAAACATTTAAGTGTGACAAGGAAGGAGGCAAATACCTTATCAACCAGTTGTAACGGGTTCTTAAAGAAATAAAAAATAAAAGGGGACTTCAAAAGAAGTTTGGTTACAGTGAAAATTGTAAAATAAAAATGAAATTCTTGCCTTCATTCAAATGCCTAAAAATGTTGGTACTTTGATGGCAAAATAATAATTTAACTTAAATGAGCATGCAAATATGAAAATAGTTGAACTGCAAAAGTAGTCAAGTGTATAGTTATATGTAGTTTGCTCCTCCAGCACAAAATGTTATTTTATAAAAAATAACATAAAAATAACATATATATCTATAGAGTAGATGCTTCTGAGTGAACGCTATGTGTATTTTAATTTGAAGAGTAGGGCCGGAAGTCTCATCTTAACTCCGCGTGACTTGACACTGGTGGCAGGAATGGCGGCTATGATCACTAGAGGAAGGAACCAAGAGACCCTGAAACTTTACTTCTGACGGCCCCGCAGAGGAATGTGTTTCTAGTGAAGGGCAGAAACACCCTCCTGTAACGGATTACAGCGAGAAGAAGTGCTGTAACGTGAGATCACTGCGGTAGATGTCCGGGTCGGGGAGGTGGACGCACTTTGCTAGTTAGCCTAACGTTAGTGCCACTGACTTTGATTCAAGGTAGCTGTTAGCCCGCTGCACTACTAGCCAGCTGTTGGCTACTTGGCTTGGCTGGCCCAACAAGTTATTAACTGTGTGAAAGCAGCCTTTATTTAAATCTTCGAGTCGGGATCGGCGCTCCTGTTTGGTACACAGTATTAGGGACGTTTACAGAGATTGGGATAAGGCGCGTTGGGAACATCATTACAACAGCTAACCTCAACGTTAGCTCGGCTTAGCTAAGTTGGGATCCTGAAGTCTCGCCCATTTTTTGGATCCTGCCCCAGCCATTGGCTAAGGGCTAATCAACAGCCAACTTGTGTTCTTTTCAGGCTCAATTGGTACTACGATGGAAAGTCTAACGCTGAGTGATGTCGAGCAGAAATATTACTCGGATTTGTTCGTTTACTGTGACACGGACAACACCAAAAAAGTGGCTTCCAACGGGAGAGTTCTTGACCTTTTCCGGGCGGCCCAGCTACCCAGCGAAGTTGTCCTGCAGGTAAGCTAGCGTAACCGTGTTATCATTCAGACTGTGAAGCTGGGCGTGAAACGAAGGGCCATTGGGGGATTTTTGGCAAACTTGGCTGGCAGGCTGACTGTTGGAGCTGACTTGTCAGCCAGTGTCGTTGTGGTTATTTAGCCCGGGTGCTTAGCAGAGCTGCGCAGCAAGAGAGACACACCTTCTTCTGGCTAATGTTAGCCTTAGCTAAAGAGAGTAGGTAGACAACTCGCACAGTTTATTTCTTTATTGAGTTTTTTTGTCTCTAACTGACATATTATACATGCAATAAAAGCTGGCATGCCCTCTCTTCAGTTACCTTTCTGTGGGTATGTGTTGAACTGTGTATCTAACGCACTAAATAATGCTCATTGCTCTTGCTGCCCACTCTTTCCTGTCTTCTCCCTCCATCAACATCTGCCTTTTTGTTCATTACTGGCTGACATGGTGGAAATGCCTGTGATCCACAGAAGTGGAGACTTTGTTTATTAACCCTCAAATACGGATTGGCTTCTTGGTCAGATTGCAGTGATCCCCCTGTAGAGTGTCTCTGCTCTGACAACAGTGAGTCATGAGTAGCCAGTTAAACTGCAGCAGCCCATTCTTGTGACTCCAGATCTTTCAGCGGGGCCAATATTTGCAGTTTGTGAGTCAGCATCCTTTTCAAGGTCAACAAGGGGGGGGGTAGCTGTGTGGTGGGAGAATTAAGGAGCGTGGTAATCCTACCACTTCCAGAATCTACACTGAGCTCTGTGTTGGCCCGTCAGACACATACTGCTACAGTGTCATGTTGTAACAGGCTGAGAAAAGTCACTGCTGCTTTGTATCCAGTCATACTTGGATAAAGTCCCTCGTCAGCAAGAAAACGATCGGCGGTCAGCTGTGGCAGTTTTTTTTTTTTGGAGTGGCTCGCAGCACTGAAGGGCACCCTCTTAAACAGTTATCCTCATGTTATAAAATCTCACCAGTAGTACTAATCCACAAGTTTCAGTTGTTTATTTTAACCACTTTATCTTTTGTGTGTAGAAGGCGGTTTCATTGTTTATGTAAAGCACTACAAAACATGATCATCAGACTTTTTACGCATAGAACACACTGGACATCTGCTTGTGAACATGGCAGATGAGACCATTCTTAAGGGGAACAGTTCATCAGATAATTTAAACAGACACTAAACGATAGCTGTTGTTTATTCTCCTTTTTATTACTTGGATGTTATGTTTGCTTAGAGGAAAAAGCTGCTCTTTCAGATGAATACAATGTTGTTAACTGTTCTCCCTTGTCCTTGTGTGCGTGGGTTTAGATCACAGAGCTATGTGGAGCCACTCGGCTGGGTCACTTCGGTCGGAGCCAGTTCTACATCGCTCTGAAGCTCATCGCCATCGCCCAGTCAGGGCTGCCTCTGAGGGTGGAGAGCCTCAACTCGGGTGAGTCCATAAATCGAAGTGAGTCATTGTCATTGTTGTGCATTGATTTCCAAACAATACCATTACACAATTGTGGTCTATGTCCTTTCTGAAGTACCTTCAGACTTTGGTTATATAGCGATATACTGTTGTTCTCAGGCTGGTTAAAATGTTTCAGGTTAGAATTGGGTTTCATGAATTTCAGAGACAGCTGTTCTCTTAGTCAGGTGTTTAGCAGTAACCGGTATGTTCATCACCAATCAATTACATTTAATGGAAGAGCTATAATTTATCTATTAGAGTCTGAAATTTTTTTTGGATAAGAAAAAAGGTATTTATGTCAGAACTGCATGCATGTGGTTTTTTTTTTTTTTTTTAGGTGTGCAGTTCATTTAAGATTTTCATTCAAGTATGTTCTCATGTTTTTTTAAGCTGTTTCTTTGTCTGTTAGCAGAATTATTTAATACTTTTTACCACATTTGAGTCTTGTGCCATTGTATAAGTGAGTATCTTTTGGGGTAGAGCCAGATATGGATAATAGAGCTTTTGGAAGGACTCTTTACATTCAGAGACACAAATCAGATTCTTCTTCTTATGGCTGATGCCTGCAGGGCTCTCACCCTATTCCTAATATCCTTTTCTGTCACACCAAAAATTCTGCATGTCCTCTTTCACTACATCCATGAAACAACTCCTCTTTGTCTTTTCCTCTTTCTTAGCAGCTCCATAGTTAACATCCTTTGTCGGCTATATCCACTATCCCTCTTCTGCACATGTCCAAACCATCTTAGCCTTACCGCTCTACTTTGTCCAGACTGCTCAACCCGAGCCGTCCCTCTGATGTACTCATTTCTAATCCTGTCACTCATGAGGAAAAAAGTCTGCCACCTTCACCTCCATCATAACCGGTCTTACTACCATCCTCTAAACTTTCCAGTTTAACTCTCGGGCCTATCCTTCTGTCACAAATCACCTCTGACACTCATCTCCACCCGCTCCGCCCTGACTGCACTCTGTTCTTCACCTCTCTTGTGCACTGTCTGTTGCTTTAGAGGTTTGACCCCAGGCATTTAAACTCATTCACTCTGACTGCCTTTGCTCCTTGCGTCTTCACTATTACGACTGCCTCCCTCTGAAAATGACAATTAAATGAAAATGGATCAAATTAGAGGATGTATATATGTAAAGAAAACAAACAATTGCTGTCTGATCCAGAAGAATCCAAAAGGGACTTGTTCGCCTTTGGAGAATCGATTTCATACGCTGGATGTTTGATGCATAGGGTGTCTCATAACCCCGTGTTTCTAAACTGGGAAAATAAACACTGATGCATTAAAAGTAAGCTGTAAAAAGAGAACATCTTTAATGAGAAATGGCTCATCTTGATTAGTTGATGGGGGTGATGGCATCAATTTGCTGATTGGAATAGTATTGGCCATTCTGTGCTATTGTCTTAGTATTTGTGTCACCAGATGATTGTAATAGTATGAGCTGTTTCGATGACTTCCCTATTTATCTTAAGTAAACAATGAAGCCGTGGTGGGTTTGACCGCAAAATTACGCTTTGCTATTTGTCCCTGTTGAGTTCTCTCGAGGAAAAAGAAAAGGAAAAACGCGGCGCACGATATCACACTCATCCTCTATGCAACACGGTCAGTTTGGCCTGAATATATTGCAAAATCAATTTCATAATTTGACAAAAATATGAGGAAGCAAACAAGTCACTTCCTCCTAACAAAAGATTTAGGGATGTTTGAGCTTGGTAAACCTCGCTCTCAACTCTCTCTTTGTAAAGTTGGTGCTTTCTCAGAAGTAGACAGTTAATTACAGGATTTGGTAAAAATGTTTAGTTTACTCAGTGCTTTCAGAAAGCTTGAAGTCACCACAGTTGTTCCAAAATATTAAATAGAAAGTTATTTCTGGAGCGGAGGCTTTTGGGGTAATAATACAGGCGTTCAGAAGCAAAGGGGGTGGTTTGGTTTCTGTGTGCTTACTAAAAGACAGACCGCTGCACATAATAATCCTGTGGTGAAACAATTCTTTTAACCAGACTTAACATAGAGGATATAAGAGGATATTGTTAGTAGGTTTAAAGGAAATTTCCACCTTTTGCTAAAACTGATTATTAGTTTTCTTAAAAGTAGATTCTCATATCCACAATGCTTGAAGCAGCAAATGACTGGTACTTTTGGTGGAGGAAGAAAAAAAAATGTATGGCAAAAAAAATCCAGATCATTTTCTTCCCATTAGCTAATCAATTTGTTGCTGAGTCACTGAAACCACAGTGGGGTCATATACAAGAGGATTAGCTTATTTGGATGTCTTGGTCTTGGGTTTGTTTGCTTACCCAGTCTCTGAGAAAGCCATAAACACAGATAGAAAGGGTTAGGGTTAACAATATTAGTACCAGTATCATTTCAGTATCTGCCAATGAGACCGCCTACAAACTACAAAACCCTGCTTCATTCAACCATCTTTTTGTGGCACACGTTGAATTTTTGTGTCAGTTCGGTTTCTTTAAATAACTGTGGAGTTTAGAAATTCCTGCCTCGCTCGTCTTTACCTCCTTGAGATTGGATTGGTTTGCCTGATTGTTTAGTAGCAGGATTTCTCAAAATGTTCCAGATAGATTTGCATTAGTTTTTTAGCAGAGGTTGACCCAACATAGAAGGGATTAACTTTTGGATTCGGTCTGGATCCAGGTTTTTTTCAAAGGTTTCTTTAGCATTGTAAGAGAGGGCAAACAGAAAAAAATACATTCTCCAAGGGAAAAAAAGAAAAACAAAAATGGGCAAGCTACAGTGTGGTAGAAATTTAAATGTCTTAGAGCAGGCGAGCTGGCATGGACTGTATTCCTGTGTTTGTTTATCACAGATCTTTGTTTTAAGTCCTCAGCATTAAGAGTTAAGAGACAGCAAACATACACTCACTGTGGCAGTGTATTTCATTTTCTATTTGAGGAAACAGCGCTCTCTGAAAGGTATACTGTTGTTCCCATTTTACAGCAGTTACTCTCTTTCCAAACCCTATAAACGTCAGCTGATTGCAGCAGGCACAAGCATTCTGGGAAATCTAGGGAGTCAGTAGGAGTCGGTTTTCCTCTCTCGAAAGCCAGAAGCAACTTCTGGACCCTAGTGCACTGAAGTTTGATCTGGTCACCGAGTTGATTTCATTTTGTCAGCTGCTGCTGAACAGATAATGAAACTGAATTTAATTTCTGTCTCGACAGTCAAGGATCTACCGTTGCCAAGGTTTGTGGTGGGGAAGAACGAGGCAGAAGCGAGACATGCTGCACTGTACCAAGATCCCGACAGTCAGGGATTGTACCCTGCCCCCGGTACTGCAGTAATACCCAGGCCACCTGGCAGGGGTCACCAGAACAAGAAAGGACATCCCTCATCCACTTCACTTCCTGTCCATGAGGTCATCCAGCCCCTGGCAACTACTATAGAATCACAGGTTGGTAGTAGCAAATGCAAGAATCGATGTTGCGGGGACGATCGTATACAAACTTAATATTTCTTTGAACAACTGAACCCAGTGGTTACTTGGAGATAAGCTGCTGTGTTTCCTGTGTTTTTCCTGTGTGTACTTGACAGAGACATTAAAAGGGACACTCAAAGCATCTTGAATTGAAATCTATAGCAGAGCAACAAAGAGGTGGTGGAAATTATAAATTCCAAGGAAAAAGCTTTTCAAAGCCTCCATTTGGGGGAAAAGTCATGAAATTTTTAAGTGATCTTTACCAGATTTGAGTGGTGAATCTCTTCGTCGCTTTTATGTGTCCATGACTCATTGAAATTAAAGTCAATGTTGCTTCAAAGTAACTGCAAATAAGTGCCCAGAGTGGGAAGACTTGCCTCTGGAAGGACTTTGATGTTTGATTGCATTGCGTTCTGAAGTTTTCTGCTGCGGACTTAAGTGTGTTGACACGTGTGTCAGTTATGTAGATTTTTTTTCCGAAAGTTTTAACTTCTTACATGTGTTGCATAATCATTCACTAGTTTCTTCAGCATCCCAGATAAGAACTGATTGATGTAGTAGTTATTGGTCTTGGTTTGGATGTGGCGTGTTGAAGATTGACGTCTTGTTGTGTATTAGATGGGATCTAAAGGTTAACGCCCAAAACACTGTGAACTGTTTTAAAGCAGTAATACTACCACCTTCAAATCATTTTTATTCTGTGGACAATCATGCTTATTTTGAAAGTTTGCTGATTCCTTATATGTGTACTAAATGTCTTTTTAACTGCTTGTTTATTTCATCGGTTTGTTTTGTTTCTTTTCTTTTTTTTAATATGTCACCAGCCTGAACCAACGTCCCCAGTGGTCTCCCCTCACCAGTCTCCCCCAACCTCACCTCATTCCTGGAGGAAGCACAAGCGGCAACACAGTGGAGGAAACGCAGAGCGACAACCTGTGGTGGCAGCAACTGGAGCCGTGTGGACGCAGTTCAGAGAACCACAAACAGGTGACCCGCTTCTTAATGATAGTTTCTCAAAAAAGACCGATTCTGCCTATTTCCAACAACATATTTCTGATCTTAGACTTTGCTAGAGTAGCTTTGTATTTGCATTTAATTCCATTCACAGTTCAAAGTAATCCTTATTATTTATACCGATGCAAATCATCCCTTGACCTATCTCCCTTTGAGCCAACTATCTTCTGATTGGGTGCCCATTGTAAACAGAAGGTCTGAATGCCAAGCACATGGGGCTTCTGGACTCATCTTGGAAAATGTTAAAATCTTTTCAGATATTTTATAGACTAAATAATTATTTAAGATGATGATGAGCAGATTTGTTGATAATGAAAATAAGGACAAAGAGAAAGAAAAGTGGCAACAATTTGAGTTAAAATGGCTTTTTTCTGTCTTTCTTTTCTTTATTGAGGGCAAAAAAGGTAATGCATGTGACAGGGGTTTCACTTGCAAGCACTCACGAGCAGCAGATGATGACAATAACATCTGTAATGGCAAACAGAAGTGACAGATGCGTGGTAGAAGTTGCTTTTAGCTTTGACTTCAGTGATAAATTGTCGTTTGTACCACTTCCTGTTGTTTGCAGCGCCTACATGCTGTTAATGATATTTGCTGACACAGACACTTGCTGCAGTTTGTCATTAGGGGACCAAAGTAATTGTGTCCGCCTTTTTTTAAAAATTTTTCAGCATAAAAAGTAGTTGAGATATTACAATGAATAATATGAAAACAAAACTTCTTAATCAACATTACATGCAAAAACATACTTTCCTGTTCTTCTCCTTTCAGGTCCAGTGGCTGGCGATGGCATGTGGCCGTCCCACTCACCGCCTCTTCCAGGTCAGGAGAGTTGGGTCAGTTTTACAGCAGACACACCGCCTTCCAGCACGCTCCCAGCAATGCACCCATCATCAGTCCAGGTACAGCGGTGTTTGCTCAACTCACCTCTTATTGCAACAAGCTTCATTATACAAGCAAGCTAGAAAGATGCACATCAGAGTTCCATCTTAAATTACAAGGCGTTAGTTGGATGTTGGATACACTACACTGATTCAGTACTTCAGCAGCAATAATGTGACGTAATGAGTTTCCGTATGATTTTTGTCAATCTCTCACATGATTGTGGAGGAAATTTGGCCCACTGTTGTTAATGTTGCTTCAGTTTGAAGTTCATTTATGGGCGGTTCTCCTAAGGCCCCGCCACAACATTTCAGTCAGGTTGAGGTCTCAACTTTGCCTGGGCCATTGCAACACCTTGATTCTTTTCTTTTTCAGCCATTCTATTGTAGATTTGCTGCTGTGCTTGGGATCATTGTCCTGTTGCGTGACCCAGTTAAGGCTGAGCTTTATCTGTCATTGTTCCAGAAGTCTTGCGGTTTGTTCAGATTTCACAAGACAGCATATAGTCCTGTGAAAATGTTCTTTTTCACAATACAGTGAACGCCCACTATTTTAAATAAGGGCTCCGATTACGGAAATGAGTTTTCCATTAAGAAATATTTTGGATCTATTCTATCTTTACCACCATTAGCCAATCACTATGCAGAAATGGGAGCTGGGATGAGAAGACAGAAAAATGAGGCTATAAATTGAAGGACACATGTACACCCTCACGATACAGACCTAGAGAAGGCGATACAGTTCAATAGAGCATAAATATAGATCAGCAAGTTACAAGATGACCACACCGAGTATTTTAGCTGGAAAATGTGATGAGCCTTAGAAAAGCTGCCATCAGAAACTGCAAACATAAAGCACGAGATATCACAGTAACCACAATCGGGCCTTGAATGTCAGCCAGCATCTTGTATCAGTACTTTATCTGCAAACGCTGCTGCTTGACTGAAACTTGAGCAGCTTCTGTGACATTGCTCACGCAAAGGCCTCTGTACCCACTGTCTAATTATAGGTACACATCATGTCCGCTTTTAGTTTCTTCTTGTCGTTCTGAGCTAACAAGCAAAAAGTCAGTTCTACTTTAGGCCCAAAATTCTGTAACCATTGTTGTTTCAGTTTTGAATATTATTCTTTTAAAGGTTTTAATTCTTAGAGTGCCAAGTTTGTATGTATGAGTAGGGGCCAGGGAGACACGCACTGTACATACTAACAGTGAAGAAGCTGGATTTGCATAGGTTAAAGTGTTATTCTTAATACTTAATTATGCTCGTCTTTATACTTTCCTTTCTTAAATGTTTCTGTAAATGGGTTCTCGTAGGAAAGCACAACGATACGAACAGTAGCCTCAGCTGCAACGACCAATGAGATCCAGCGACAGTCCAGCACGTACGATGATCCGTGGAAGATCACAGACGAGCAGAGGCAGTATTACATTAACCAGTTTAAAACAATTCAGCCTGACCTCACTGGCTTCATACCTGGTAGGAACAAAAATACACATACACACACACACGCGCGCGCTAACAGGATAAAACATGGGTTATTAATAAACTGTGGTTTCTGCGTGTTTCAGGTTCAGCAGCAAAAGAGTTCTTCACTAAATCAAAGCTACCGATTTTAGAATTGTCACATATTTGGTGAGTCACTGCTTTTCTGCTATTTATGGCCTCTGTGTGTGTTTGTGTATCTAAGGGAAATTAAGGGCACCATATACACGCGTTCACCACCTGAATGGAGTTGATGGCCACATTTAACAGTTTGACATGCTGATATGCTGTAGGTTAGAGCAGGATGGGTATTGATCTTTGCACCAGTGCTCCTTTGTTCTATTGAAAGTTCCCTAATTTCATATTTATAAAACTTAATATGAAGCTGTAGTAAAAGCTTTATTTACTTGTTAGACAAGTGCAGTGTGTGGCAGTTAATCCTAAAAACACCAAGAAGCTTTTCTTTGCTCTTTATCAGAGTGTATCATCACTGATCGGACAACATGTGCAACCTGGATAAGGTTAACTGTTAAACTTCAAGACTAATTTTTACTAAGAAACGCCAAACATCAACAAAGACGAAAGGTTTGACCTTATGTAGTTGCTGCAAAGAAAATGTGTTTCACCAGTTCTTTGTTAACTCCAAACCAACCTGGCTTTATTTTGCTGATGAGTAAGATGTTTGTGGATAATTTGTGTGGCTAATCGAGCTCGTCAAAAACAAGTTGTCGGTTCTTGTTTATGGGATTATTTCCAAAGAAGCGTGCAGTGTCAGTTGACACAACTTGTTTAGACAGGATTCATAATGACTAGTATCACCAACTCTAAGCAGTAAACGTGGCATGTAAATGGGCAAGTCGGATCAGATTCAATGTCTGCTATAATGCCGTATATGATATGATATTCTCACTGTCTAATGTGTGTTTAAAGGGAGCTGTCAGACTTTGATAAAGACGGAGCGCTGACCCTGGATGAATTCTGCGCTGCCTTTCACCTGGTTGTGGCCAGGAAGAATGGCTACGACCTCCCCGAGAAGCTTCCTGAGAGCCTGATGCCAAAGCTGATTGACCTCGATGACTCAGCAGGTGCTCAGGCTTGCCTCTCTCTTCCTCTCTCTGCTGCACTCTCTATTAATTTTCTTAACCTCACACCTCATTAGACCTGTAGGATAACAGTGGTATTGTGCAAAACCCGCATGTTGGAAATAGTTAACTGATTTTTGGGCTGAGCTGCACTTTTCATGACACAGTTTCATGCTCTCCTGGCCTCTTTTAACTTGACATTGACTCAGTTGCTGATAGCCATAACAAACATGTTTATCAAGTGTTATAATTCAGTGTTGACCTTGTTTTTACATATCAGAAAAACAGCAGAGAAATAGTCTTTCTTATGTGCTTATGCAATACTCAGAAACAGAAACGATTGCACTTTGAAGTTTAGCGATTTTAGCCATTGATAGTTAATTGTAGTTGGCATTTTGAGTGCATGAAAAAAATGTTTTATCTCAAGCTGTTCTCTGAAGTTCATCTTTTTGAAGAATCCCAACCAAAAGTAATGTCGTGTGGATTTTTTTAGTTTATTTATGTGTATCTAACTCGTGTCTATTTTTTTCAGAAGTCCCAGAGCAGACTGCTGATGTTGGATACTCTGCGTCACCAGTAGAGGTGACCCCCAACAAGTCTCCCTCAATGCCTTCGCTCAATCAAGCCTGGCCAGAGATGAACCAGAGCAACGAGGTTCCACCGTGCACGCACCACATGATTATATGTGTCGTTTTTACACATCCTCTAAACTCGAGGCTGTTTGCTTTTGCTCTGTTTGCATTTGATTCATCTTAATTGCTCAGGGTTAATTAAGTGAGGTTGCTCTCTCTTTATCCATCCATTATAATTCAAGTGCCACTTCATCCTCTTCACCATCAAACATATTTTCTGATAATTCAGCACCTCCTCTCTCACTTCTTGAGACTGTGTATGAAAGTCGGCAATGTCCGTTTTGTTTCCACGCCTGCTGATGATGCCGCGTCAGTGTGGCATCACGGCAGAGGCTGAGACTGATGATGTAAATGTGTGATGTCACTGCACTGGCTGACTGACTGACATGTTTTTTCTCACTGTCTGTCTGTCTCCTGCAGCAGTGGGAGACGTTTAGCGAGCGCTCCTCCAGCTCACAAACTCTGACCCAATTTGACTCTAACATTGCACCAGCTGACCCTGTAAGTCAATCACTTAGTATGCATGGTTTCACCATTAATGGACAGACATTAACCCTCTCCGGATCTCTCTTCTTTTTCTCTCTATCTCTCTCAGGTTCTCTCTGTCTCATTGTCTGCATGATGTTCTTTCAAAGTGCAATTAAGTGCATCAGCAATGGAAGTGTGTGTTGTGATTTGGCTTGCTCAGTTTCTATTGGACATCCCTTTTTTTTTTTCTTTACAGTCACATCCACCAATCACATTTTAAGATTGTAAGTGATGCATTTTTCCTCACATGATTAAGAACTAAAGGTTGTGCACAACCTTTGTTTTTGAACAGTCCAAGTCCTCCATATTTATTTATTTTTAATTTTTAAACTGTATACCAATAATTGTCCTAAAAATAGCTCTGCACCATTAGTCTGACTTCAAATACGGTTTTACATTGCAGGAGTGTGCATCTGTTTTTAGACTGCTTTTATGTGCTCCCATTCTGAGCTGAAACTCAAGATTTAAAAAAACAAACAAAAAAACACACATATCAAGCTTAACCTATAAATCTCCCAAAAATTAGATTTATTAAAGTTTTCTATGTTAGTCTTAATTGACCATTGAATTTTCTGCAGTCAGTTTGTATATGAATGTAAGGCTAATACAGTTATTTTTAGCCATTTGAATAATTCTGAATTTAAGTAAAAGTAACTCCACTGATGTAGGAGTAAAAAAGCCCCAAATCTCTCTCTGCTGTGGAAAAATCCTGGATTGACAGCAGACCCAAACGGCTCCACAAATTCTTTTTTTTATTTGTTTTTTTGTGGCTAAATTCTCCGCTGCCATCCATGCACCAAATCTTGATGGGTGCACAAGATCTTTGCTGTCCAACTGTGAAGAACACACTCGGAGCAGAAAATAATTTTTGAAACAATAACAGTTTTTTGTTGTTGTTTGGGATAATTGTATGGGCACGCCGTCTTTTATTTTTATTTCATTTTTTTATTTTTTGAAAAGCTTATTTAGAAAATGTTTCCAGGTCTTTCAAATCTTCTCATTTAAACATGCTTGATGAGATGCTCAGTGAGCATGTCAGCTAAAAGATTGCCACACAGGTTTTCATGTTGAACCTTGCTCCTCACAGGACCAGCAGCAAAAAAAAAAAAATTATACCTATCTTCTTCCTGTCTGTTTGACCCTCTTTGTGTCTATCTTTTCCACAGGACACGGCCATCGTTCACCCAGTTCCCATCCGGATGACGCCCAGTAAGATTCACATGCAGGAGATGGAGCTGAAGAGGACTGGCAGTGGTGAGAAACTCTCTGACCTTAAACTGACTGTCCAAATCCTGACTTAGTTGAATAAATAATAATGATATTGATGCACATGTGCAGCAACAGGCAGACCTCTAAATCTGTTTTTCTAGGCAGCACTGTGAAGGAACTTTAATATGACTGAAACAGATATATGACCTAATTGCATTAGAAAGCATTCTAGTATGTTCTTTATATATTGTAACAGGTGGGAAAACCTCCAGCTGTGGGAATACAGTCAGATTACAGTGTGCTTTGCTGAGTGCACTATGGGCAAAGTAATAAAAATGTAAAAGGTCACCATTTGAAATCATTCAAAGAGAGCCTCACAGGAGCTTTTATTACACATATACATGTTTTTTTTCCTGCAACTGAGCACGTTTTGTCCAAACTAACAGCCGGATTGCAAACATTTAATTTTCCCTGTTGATTGGCTGCAGTTGCTTCAACACTTTCCCCTGTTTGTGATCTCCCCCTTCCTCCAACATTTAGACCACAATCATCCTACCAGTCCTCTGCTGGCTAAACCTCCAGAACTGTCTGAAGAAGCCAAATTACCTGCCTCCATGAAGTTTGTAGCTGCCAACACTGTAGGTGAGTAAAAGATGAGCTGCTATGGTAGTGAGCTTTAATACGGTGTTCCTAAAACATCATCAGACATGTGATTCAGTTATTTATTTTGTTTAGTCATCTTAATCCACTTTCTATTTTAAGGTCAGACCATTAAGAACAAAATTACAGATAGAAATCTGGCAAGCAGTCGATTTAATGACAAAAGAAAACCCTTGATACTTTAATGTCAAAAATCAAGACTAAAATAAAAATAGAAGTAGTTTTCCCTTATGTATATGTTGGAAGGTGTCTGTGGCTCAGGTGGTAGAGACAGTTGTCTGCCAATCCCTGCTTCTCCATACCACATGTCAAAGTACTGAACCCCAAGTTGCCCCTAATGCATCCATTGGCGTGTGAAAGCAGTAGAAAGTACTTTGAGTGGTCAAATTTGGTAGAAAGGCGCTATATTAGTACCAGTTCATATTTGTCTTTCCTTTACAAAATCTGGTGCCTTCATTACCTCAGTTCAGCTGCTGATAGTCCAGACAAATTTTTGTGGAAGAATTTTTTAAAAATTACCATTTTGTTAATTTTCCCATGATTTGTATCCTTAAGGGTTTTTTTTTTTCTTTTCATGAAGGTGATGGTTACAGCAGTTCAGACTCTTTCACCTCAGACCAGGAGCCAATCACAAGGCAGAGGTTCGTTCTTTTTCTGTCTGTCCTTTCTGACAGTTACTGAAAGTGATGCTTTTGGGTTTTTCTACTTCATCACATTGTTACTCAGTTGGTCATCTTGCAGCTCTGTTCAGTGATCAACTCTAGACCTGAACTGTGATGAATCGTGTTGTAAATAAAGCACTCTATCCTGTGTGTTAATCTTTAAACATTAATGTGTTCAGGTCTCAGTCGGGTACGTCCCCAGAGGCTTTGAAGGTGGTAGCCCCGCCTCCCCCTCCACCCCGCCCCCACCCCTCCCACTCTCGCTCCTCATCTCTGGACATGAATCGCACCTTTGCTGCCACGTCTGCCACAGGACAACCCCAACCCTCTACGATAGCTTACCCTCCTGCTGTGCCTCCACGACCGCTTCCCACACAAGTAAGAAAAGTATTTTATCTGTTATTGGCATCATTTGTGATTTTGATACTACGAAAGCTGTCACGACACCCTTTCATCCCTCCCCAGACATCAGTACCACTTACCGGGCATCGCGTAGAGGCGGAGAGTATAGCAGGGGGCGGGGCGGTGCTCACCACCACGTCCCCGCAGCAGATTCCCCAGCAGCCCAACTTTGCAGATTTCAGCCAGTTTCAGGCCTTTGCAGCCTCTGAGCAGCCCTCAAGCCTACCAGAGGTGGACAAACACATTGAGCCAGGACAGGTAGGTTGATCCTGGAGGGGCAGGGTTTGGAAATAGAATGATGCTCCTCTAGACAACATCAGTTCTTCTCAGAGATAACATTTATAGTCTGGCTTTGTGTATAATATGTTGATGTTAATGTACTGATTTTTTATTTGATTGAGTGTATTTCTTTTGCTCTTTCAGTCCCCCCAAAAAATCCCCAAGTGGTTGTTTATTTTAGTTTTCCTTCCATTTGTTATATAATGTTTTAAACCCACACATTGATTGACAGATTTCATTCATATTATCTGATTTTTTTTTTTTTTGTCTTCTAGTATTAAATATTAAACTTGTTATGAAATATTATTGTTGCAAACCATCTGCAACCTGCATCTTTTAATTTCTTAACTGTGGCTGTTGTGTTACATTTGAGTAAAGGTGCAGACTTTCACTATCACATGCATTGTTTGTTTTTATGTCCGCAGGGGGACAAGCCTTCGGAGGGTGCCGGCCCCTTGAGAACAGTTAAGAGTGACGGACAAGCCGATGAGAGACCCTCAGCTACAGTCAACTCTGTACGTCTGAACTTTAAACTCAATAAGACCAGTGGTTTTTAAACTTTTTGTGTTTGTGTGGAACATCAAGAGGCAATCTAAAATTGCCTCTTGATGTTCTAATCTAATAAACAAGTGTTTATTAGATTGCCTCACAATCTAATAAACACTTGTTTATTAGATTGTGTGAAATTGAGGTAAACTCTTTGTTGTCCCGTCAGGGAGCCAAAGGCTCCTCCGGCCCCCTGGCTCCTCCCCCCAAACCTGTACGTCGAAGGTTGAAGTCTGAAGATGAGCTGAGGCCGGAGGACGAGCAGCACGGTCCACAGAAATCTAACGTCATAGCCGCCGTCCTGGCCACTCAGCCTTCCATTCCCAGGTGGAGAAACTCGTTTTGGTTGAGGACACTTTACAGGGCGTTGTGTTTATCAGCACTTTCGAAAAAGCGTATTTCTCTGTTTACAGGTCAGTTGGAAAGGACAAAAAGGCGATTCAGGCTTCAATCAGAAGGAACAAGGAGACAAACACTGTTTTGGCACGACTTAACAGTGAGCTCCAGCAGCAGCTGAAGGTATGGAAGACATTAGTAGTGTTTTCTAGTTTTAGCAAACAGACTTTGTTCTCCTTTTAACTCCCGCTTTGCTCACACCTGTTTTCTTTTCCCAGGATCTGCTTGAAGAGAGGATATCTCTAGAAGTCCAGCTGGAGCAGCTCAGACCCTTTTCCCATCTTTAACCTACGTATGGAGAGCAACTCTACTGTAGTTCATCTGAATCAAGGCTGTGGCCCTCGATGTGACTCCTCCCTCCCTCCTCTCCTTTTCCTTCCATCAATCCCGGCTTTTCCCGGAGGCTTCAACCTGCCTCAGGGCGTTCCGTTAAAAACTGTCACGCTCAATCACACACTGCTCAATCGTAAACCGGACGGACCTGAGGGCACAGTCTTACCAGTGGGAGGGGATCTTAGAAACTGGCACTTTTCACTTTTTGCTAAAGAGAGGCGAAGGTGAGGAGGATGACGGCAAACTGAGAGGCAGAGCGCTCCAGCTCCAAGTTCGCTCTGAAGATAAAACTGCTGGTGTCTTGATTAAATCACTCTCTGAATGACTGAAGGAGAAATGCGGAGTGTATTTGTCATGTTTGTGTGACTGTTTGTGCATTTGTGTTCCTGGTGGCTGGCACCAGTATGCTTGACTCGGCTGCACCAAACTCCTGCAGAAAATTTAAAAAGGGGGCGAAACAGGTTTTTTTTCTTCTTTTGTGTAAGTGAACTGAGACGACCTGTAAAGGTTTTAGACCTTCGAATATCGTCTGATGTCACAAACTCAATAGGTTGGGTCTTGTTTATTACACCGAAATTGACATGGAAGAGTAAAGACGGGCAAATTGTGCTTTAAGTGAGCATTATATGCTAAAACTTATAAGTTTCTGGTTTATAAAAAAAGGTTACATTTTTCCTCTTTTCACTTTTTGATCCGTGCTACTACTGTAGTGATTTGAAGGCATTTCTTCTTTTTGAATCCTCATGAATGGTCTGTTCTGCTGAACATGTGGCACCCATGGCTGTCCACTATTGTGAAATAATCCAAAGAACACAGATTTTATGGGCTTGCAATGGGACACATGAAGACCGAAGGAAGTCTACAGCACAAATCATCCGTCGGTACATCGGTCAATAAGCAAGTAAGGATAAATTTGTCTTTTTCTAAATGGAGTTTGGTGTAGTCGCCCCTCTATTTGTGAAACATACTGGGCTATCTCCAGACAGGACCTTTTGTGTGTTTGTGTGGGGCTTAATGACTAAACCAACACGGTGAAGGCTTTTTTTTTTTTTTTTT
This sequence comes from Oreochromis niloticus, assembly GCF_001858045.2. NCBI lineage: Eukaryota > Metazoa > Chordata > Actinopteri > Cichliformes > Cichlidae > Oreochromis > Oreochromis niloticus. The sequence goes on along the minus strand of NC_031980.2, from coordinate 16,631,201 downwards.
TTTTGTGACTCATCCTGTGACATGAACTCAGTCCACCCTTCCTCTCTTACTGCCCCTTCAAGTCTACATGTAAACGTGGTTTAAGCGTGGTTGATGGCGTGATGCAGTGAGTGAAAGTGCCGTGTCTTCTGTTTTTTTTTCTACATGTTACAGTGTTTTGTTTTTTGGGATCGTCGTGACTGAATGGTTTCACTTTATGCCAAATGACTGAACTTTCACTCTTCTCTTTCACCTCCGCTCAGGCTGTGTTTGAAGAAAAATGCACCACCTTTTCTTTCCCTGGAGTTTTCTTCATTTAGTTTCAAACCTAGCTCTGGCTCGACATTTCAACTTTCTTTCTAACGCTGCAGGTTTTGTTTCTTTCTTTTTTTTTTTCGTTTTCTCTCCCAAACTTTAACTTCACCTCTATGAGTCAAAAACAGACATTCATGTGAAGGGTTTGAAGATACTCCAGCTGTTTGATTGCAGGAAGCGGCGTTTATGAAGAATACATTTGTTGCTGATTCGGGAGAAGTTTCTCTTCAGCAAACATGTGCACAGATCCAAACTGATGCAGAAGGTAGAGCTGATTTTTGATGATTTAAAAAAGAGGAAAAAAACAACAACAACAACAAAAAAACAGCTGTTTTCCAATCGGGCAGTCAGCACTATGCAAGAATGGGCGATACATCCTCACAGACCAACTATACCTAAGTGTTTGTACGATGATAGTAGCAACCATGTGAACAGTATACTCTGGTTTTTGTATCGTAGCTCTTCCAGAACATCATCTACTGTACGTTTTGTGATTTATTTTTGCCTTTTTGTTGTTTTTTTTTGGTGGTACTGATGAGCAGTCCACTTCCCCGGGCTCCTGGCTCCAGAGGGAAGTAAACTCCAGATCAGTGTTGTATCAGGGCAGTTTCACCTGAAATCTGTGGGTGTAGATGAAGCTTAACAGGAGAGCAGTCAACAGAATGGGAGACCTGAATGTCCCAACTGCACTTTGAACTGAATCCCCCCCCCCTTTGTTCCCTCACAATTTCTTTTATTTGTTGTCTCCCTTTGCTTACTTTTAATCTGCATGTTGTCTTTCACGTGTATTTAAAAAGAAGATGCTTTAAGATGAAAAAGATAATGAACCACTTGTTTTATTTGTCATGTTTTTTTTTGTTGGGTTTTTTTGGTTGTTGTTTTTTTTTTTTTTTGTGCTAGTGTCATAAAATGCCCCGTTTTTGGTCAGTGAATTCTTCTTTTATTAATGATTTATCCTTGTGTGTTTTGTTTTGGTGAAGCATCAGTCTTCTAAAGCCTTACTCCCCCCTGACCGGCGTTCAGGTTTCCACAGCGGCTGACTGACCTCTCTTCCTTGTTGTATCAAGGCTCGCCTTCTTTTTTTTCTGCTGTTGAGGACGATGATGGAATTGGTGTGTGTGTGTGTGTGTGTGTGCGCGTGTGCGTGTGCGCATGTTGTTTCCAGACCTGGAACTAGTACCATTTAAAACCCTGTTAAACACCTTCATGTGGGATTGATTTTATTTTGCTAGCACAACAGCTCCCTCGTCATCCTTTAACCCAAAAGGCAATCCAGGCAGGCAGAAGCAATCAGTCGGTAATGAAGTCTTTGATGGGATTTTGAATGCTATTCGCTCCCAGATCTGTGTTGTATATTGTATATGATACACACTTTTGGACTCATATGTAAATTTGCATTAATTGCTGACTAACAGCGAAAGAATATTCTATTTAATTCCTTCTCTCTTGGCTGTGGGAACCCTAGATGTTTAACTGCATGGATGTACTGTATCTCTGCAGATTCAACTAGCAGCTGTGTGATTTTTACACAAAAATAAAAAACGGCACAATATTTTAAAAACTGCTCTCTTTACTCACTAATTTATCTGGAAATGGTTAAAAGGTCTTGTAATTGGGGAATAAGCATCATTTATCTTCTAATCTGTACCTCCAGCAGGAAAATGTACCTAGTCACCAAACAAGAGTCCCCTTAAACTCTTTATGACCATGCTGGTGGACTTCAGTGGACTTCCCCAGTTAGCCAGCAGGGATGTACATCTGACAATTCTGTCGAAAGTATGTGATAAGTCATGTAGATGTGGAGTAAAATCAAAATGCTAATTTACTTGAAATTTATCACCCCATGGTTTAATGGTGTTGGGAAGAAAGTGGGTTCCATAGTGTAGCAGTTTCATATATTTGCCTAACAAGAGATTTGGATTTTGGTCCGCGTCACTTGGTTTAAATTTCCAACGATAAAGTATGATCACAGCAAGACTATAAGATCGATGCTTATCTAACAGGGTTATGGAGAGTGCAGCCCATCACAGCTGTCACAGGGTGAGAGGAGGGGTACACCAAACCTATCGCAGAAACCATTCACACTCTTACATCCACAGGAACACAATGCTAAGCACTGCAGTTACTCCCAAAAATATAAAAGCAGGATTTTTGTTAATTCTAGTTTAGTTCAACTTTGACCTGTGAGGTAGTTTGTTGTAGTCTGTTCACCGGAGCTGTTGATCAGTTTCTTATAAGTAAAACACAAACTCAGAATAAGAATAGACAGGGAAGTGGAATAGGTTAGAGCAGGTTTTATTCAGTTTCTACATATTGCTTCATTTCTAGGCTGTTTTACTGAGCGGCTCAAAGCAATCCTGAACTTCCCAGCTTTGGTCGACGATTTTAATTAAAGCCAATAAATCGCTTTCACCAACTCGATACAGGAAGTATCTGAGCTCTGCAAAAGGGACGATCAACCCATTAAAGTTACTTCAGTGCTCCAGTTTTCTTCAAATCTTTGCAACCATTCAAAACTTGGTACAATCTTTAATGGAAAAACAATCTTTTTAATCACATGTGTGACTGCGGCTGAATGCAAAAAGAATACATTTCAAATTCCACAAAAATAAAACTGCACAAAAAACGTTGCCTAGTGTGGCCGCACCTTTAAAGATGCCCATGTTGCCTTTAATACAAGGGCGTTTGTTGGAAGTACTATACACACGAGCGGGGCTGTTATCTACTAAATATCTTCTCTTACAGTAGGACTAATGTAACAATATAAACCTCTGAGGTTAAACTGTGTCATTTGCAAAAGCAGGACTTGAAGAGGAACATTAGGTTAGCTTCAGGGTTTCAGGTGTGTTTTGATGAATCCAGAACATTCTCTGGTCAGAAGACGATGCAGGTTCAGGAGTAAATCCAGCTTATTTGACGACACTGTGGAAGAAGAAACAAGAGAGATGGAGATCAGAATCTATCACTGATCTGAACTCTTATCCACAGGCTGTTAAACGTCACGGAGGGCATTAAGTCAATGTCACAACAAGTCAAAGTAGCAGTGCTGGGTTAGGAAAAAGGATATTAATAAAATCTATCTTTTTTAATCCTAGTACTCTCCTTTAATTGATGATTTTCAGCCTGCTTCAGTCCTCTCTGACACTCACACACTGGTTTCCTTGTAGCGATCCAGAGCTTCCTGAGCTACCACCTCAGAGAACTTGGGGTCAGTCCAGGGAATTTCGCCCGACACGGTGAAGTTCATGGGCGGTGAGTCGAAGAGCTTCACGCTCACTTTGGTTTCTCCAGGCTCCTCCTCCCCATCAGGCTTCTTCTCAGAGTCCTTGCACATCACCTGTAGCATAAAGAGGTGGGGGTTTTAGCTTTTCAGTGGGTTTCTGTAAGTTGCAGCTGAAACAAATAATTAAAATGACTGATGATAAAGAGAAAAATCATTTCTGGATCTTTCAGAAGTTGGATAATTTTGCAGGATTTGGTGCTTTTCTTTGTTTTGGAATAGCTGTGGGCAGATATTGGTACTTAAACACCTAACATGAGTTTTTCAGGTGATTAAAAATAAAAGTGTTGAAAAGCATAACTATATCTAGATAACAAATTACAACCTTAATATTGCATATTTTAAATTAAGGTCAAATGAAGCAACAGTACTTACCGCCTGAACACTGAAGATGCCGTCGCTGGTGTTGTTTGCCAGAGAAGACACCCAGCCGAACTGCCTGTTGAACAAATCCAAGATGGAGGAGGTGTTGAACATCTCCTCTTCGAACCTCTTCAGGAGGGAGTTGTACTGCTGGGTGAAACGCTCGGCCAAGGCCAGAGCCTCCTCCAGCTCCTCCTTCAGGGGGCCCTCCAGAGGTTTCTTCCCGGAGCAGTCTGTGAGGGGAAAACATCATCATGGAGCTTGAGTAAAGTTGGAAAATCACTTAACTGTTACATCAGGCTTAAAGTAGTTAGATAACCCCCCCCCTTTTTTAAAAATCAACCACTAATGCAGCCTCCTAGTTTGGCACATCTGTTTCTACCTTCTACTTTCCAAAAAGTCCATTAAAAGTAAAGTAAACAATGAAATAAAATACTACTCTGACCATTACATATATGCAAGACTGCACATAATGTGTAGGTATGAATGTACTTGTATGTGCATATGGGCCAGTGGTAGGTCATTTGTAAGTTGGATGAATATTGCTATCATTTATTAGACAGGAAAGCGGGGTAGGATCACATAAGTTTGTCTTCCTGCTTCTTTTTGAGCATAAATTTGAGTTACTTATATTCAGACAATAATGTATTAGAATTTTTTTTTTTTTTTTTTTTTAGCTGAATGCCCATATATGTCAATTGTACTTTATTCTTTTAAATGTTTGAAATAAACGTAGCTAATTTTGTCCCAACAACTGAGCTACATGAAGTTTCTTAGCCTCACTATTGCAACAGTTACTACGATAACTGATAAGGCAAAAAGTTCATATGCCACATAGACAAACACCTAAAGGAGCTGCTTGGTCATGGAAACTCATGCTACGAAGCTCCGGGTGCACAGTTTATGTGCTGATATTAATGCCAGAGGAGGATTGGAGCTCTGCCTTGTGTTCTATAACTTTGTGGCTGAGTTGCTTTGGTTCCTAAACTCTTCCACTTTGCATTATTACCACCTACAGTTGATCATGGAAAATCTGGGCGCAAAGCCATTTCCTGAACTGACTTGTTGCAGTAGTGGCATCCTATAATAGCACCACACTCAAATTCAGTGAGGTCTTTAATGAGCCGTTCATTCACAGACTGCATGACTAACTGTTTTACTTTATACAATGTGGCAATGGGACTGAAAAACACCTGAATTACAAGAATAAGAGACACTGCGGACCACTACTTCTGTCCAGACCGGAGTATTTTAGTTAGGACCACCACACATAGAGCCTGGATATTATACCACTGATTTAAAAATGAAAAACAGGGAAACAAAGAGTTCCAGCTGCTTTTCATTGTTTAAAATTGAAACTATAATTTATAGCTAGTTCAAATCAACTAGCTGACAGATCCTTATGAGTGCAAAAACAAAACAAAGCTCTTTGCATTTTCCAAGAGTCTATAAATAGATGCTTTTGTGTCAGAGCCCAGTTCTGTCCTGTCGTTTAATGGAAGAGTAACAATAGGATTATCAACACAAAGGAAGAGATCACATGATTAAATTACACTCTCTTTGACATTATAAATATTAATTGTGCTGCTCTAATCAAGACATCCCTGGATCATTATTCAGGTCTCAGTGCTTCCTGCCAGTCGAATTTGGATGAAAGGCAGGTGGAAGAGGCCCTCATAGCTGTTAATTGGCTTATTATATATTATTTTTTTAAATAATGAAGGATGATGTTTTAATTTATTTTGGTAATATTTTCCATATGCTCCACCTCAACTATTTCTATTCCTGTATCCATGTCAACAGTGTGAATAAAAGGTATTAGTCAATGAACGAGACACCATCTCACCAATGTGCTGGATTTCTTTGCACTTCTGACACTCGTCGCGGAACTTGAAGCAGCCGGCCGAGTTGCGACGGATCTCTCTGCAGGTCATCCTGCCGTTACCGTAAGGTTTGGTGATGATCACGTCCTCATTTACGTTACCATCTGTGTGAATGACACAAACGCACGTTATGAATGTTTCATGTGAAAATAAAACCCAACAGTGATGTGCTTCTGCACATGAATTTAATTCTTCTTGTCTGAATGTCACTATTGGTCATGTGACTCCACAGAAATCAGAGAAGATTTGCTTTTTATTTAAGCTCAACCAATCATTACCTAGTAAGTTATTTACAAACCAATGCAGCAATGCCGTTTACAGCTGCATAGGTATATATGCATAGGTATATATTATATCTAGTATATACATATATATATATATATAGTTATAGCCACAAAACCTCAATTATGCATTTTCAATTGTATCATAATTTTGACAAGAAACCGCCTAACAACATAATAAAATCACAGACCAATCGGTACTCTAATGGCATTAATACAATTTTATGTTTATGGTCTCAAGCTATTACTTGAGACTATAGTCTGATGACGAACCTGTTCACTGAGATCAAAGATCAAGTAAATGGTGGATAGTCAACAGTCACTAAAGGCTTCTATATACCCTGACTACCTTTTGCAACCAGACGAGTTGCTCCCCCCCTGCTGGTCATTAGAAAGAATGCAACTTAAGGGTCCACAAGTGATGTCCACATTTTATAGACAGTCTGAAGTTAGACTTAAAAGCTCTCAGCACACATTACTTTCCTTAAAACGAGGGGTTTGTGAGTTTACAGTGTGTGTGATTCTGCAGCTGATAGCTCTCTAGATACTTTCTGAACAAAAACATTGAACCCGACAGAAAAACCGACCCTCATTGGGAACAGTGTCACTGTCCATGTCCATCATGGAGCCCATGGAACTGAAGAAGTTCCGGCTCATTCCCATCATAGGGGAGAACAAGTTTTGGAAGCCGTGGAAAGGATCGTGGAACAGAGAGCGGATGCTTCTGCCGTGGCGAGCGTACGGTGACAGGAAGTTAGGCAAATAGATCACAGGAGGGCTGTAGTGCACATGATCGGCCACCTGAAAACAACAAATACAGAGACCGAGCTGATGCTGGTGCTGATGTAGTGAGTGTGTGTGTTTGCTATATACTTGTTCAAACAGGAAGTGGTGCTTAAAGATTTATTCTGCATATAAACAAGCAAAGGTAAACCGTACCTTCATGCTATCTGTGAATATGTTGTCCACGCCGTCGGCCATCTCTGTGTATTTTTCCTCCAGGTTCTTGAACTCTCTGTTCTGCCGTTGGCCTTCTTGCTCCAGGATGTCGATCTTCTCTCCGTTGATCCAGATGGAGAAAGGAGATGTTCTATTCAGAACCTCCTCCAGCTGCAGACCGAAGGAGCAGGTTTCATTTCAAATCAAACTTAAAATGTCTTTCATGGCTTAATATTTCAGGGGAGAGAAGAAGAATGATGAAGGGGAAAGGATGAAATATGCATAGTGTTGTATCTCCTTTAGTGTCTGACCTGACGTCCCACCAGTCCAGATCCACTGCTGCAGGTTCGGGAGTAGTATTTCACACAGGTGTTCTTCAGACAAGGCTTGCACTCCTCCCACAGAGCCTTCATGGTCTCGTTGCAAACCTCCTCCTCCTTCTCCAGCTCGGCCTCCATCTCCTGAGCTGTACGCATCGCTTCCTATACATTAAAACATCCAACTTTATTCTGGCCCCACCTTTGGTAATAATTATCTCCTCCTTTTGTGTTAAATGTGAGAATCGTCAGTTTAGAGTTACACGTCTGCAGTAAATTAACTCAGGAAATATGTAAGTTCTTATCTGCAGCAGGGACAGATTTATTTAAGGGAGAAAAGAGAACACTTTCTTGCTGTTAAACATTTAAAAACAAAGTTTAAACCACTGGAACATTTAAAAATTACTTTTCTGTGTGTTGTGGCCAAAAAAACTCAAATCCCTAGACATCTTTACTTCACTTATTTCCCTACAGCATTGCCACCAAAGGTACTGTTAAAACATATAGTACTTAATATTAGTGCTACCTCTTTCTTCTGCTTGGTTTTCTCCAGATCATCCAAAAACCTCTTGTGCTCCTCTGAAGATTTCTGCATCACACTCTTCATTTCCTTCACTCCATTAATGGCATTTTCAATTTGTTTGTCCAGATACTTTTCTCCCTGAATGGAAATCTCTGTAAACCACAAACAACACGCAGAAAATGTTAACTTCTATAAAATGGCCTTGAACGTTACTAATATTATATGATGCCTGTTCTGTTTGTTCTGCTCACTGTCAACTTCTGCTCAGGCGATTATCCTAAGGGGTCTAGTATGTAGAATCACAGCACAAATGTAACACAGACCTGGGCATTTATTCATTATCTTCTCAGAATAAATTTAGAATTAATCATTAAATTAACCTCAGCACCCTGTCTGTCATCCACAGACTCCAGAGTCTGTAGAGTCCCAGCTGCAGTGTATTTTATCACCCTGGAGGAACCAAAAGACATTTGAAGGGCAGACTAACAGACCATAAATGTGCTCATGCAGATAGAATATCAACTAACCTGTGTCTAGACACTACACGGACCTCCATAACAGTAATGCATGCATATTGCAAGCCCTTGGCATTGCACAAATCACAGAAATTTGACAGACAAGGAGATCTGTCATGAATACTAAATATCCAGGCCTAATTGAGGGGCCTAGTTTTTGTTGGTTATGGTAAACACCTTTGTTTGTTTATCTATTTCCTTTAACTATTTTTTTAAAATCTTTTATGCTGCTCTTTGACTCATCTTTAACAAATATGCTTGAAAAAATGACATCATCTTCAATACCTTTAGTTTTATAGCACTAATGGAAGATTCCTATTAGTCGAGATCGATCCTATTAGATCGATCCTTTTGTGTGAACTGGCCCTTTAAACCCTTTTTTCCACACCCTGCAAACTTACGGTTAAGATCTTCTTTTGTCGGAGGAAGGATGCAGCTGGCTGAGGCCACCAGAAGAGCCACCAAGGCCAAAGACTCTTTCGAGCCTTTCCTCTTCATCATCATCATCATCATTAGCATCCTCTCTGACTCTTACAGGGCCAGCAGGTAATGATGTGAATATGATGCCAAAGACCTGGAATGTAAATCAAACACACTTTCAGTCCAAACCGACTCCGGACTGTGAAAAATGTCATTGCACAGACTCCTTATCTCCACCAGAGGGCGATGGAAGCTGGAGAAAAAGCAGGTGGGGAGCTACGCAGTAAAAAATCATCACGTTTGCTCAGCGGTTTTGTGCCCTTGCACGGCAAAAGATAAAAATAACCAATCAATAACACTAAATAATTCAAACTGATGAACATCTTATTCGTCCCCAGTTTCAATCATTCAAGGATGTTATGAGTTCAGATCAGTGTTCTCCTGCGACACTGACCAAAGTGCCTTTCATTATATAATAGAACAGCAGGCTCTTTCTCGGTTTACCCATTTCTTCTCTGACGTGCGCTTGGTCAGCTGCCCGTTCAACCAACAATGACATATTCAGCAGAGGATGTCTGTGGTGTATGACCCGCCCTGCTCACCCTGACATGAGACAGATAAAGACAGAGAAATGCACCAGTCAGGCGGACCAGCCTTCTCTCCTCTCTGTGCAGCTTTTCCCCAAGCAGCATAAATAATCTCTCCCATGTGGGAGTCTAATCTCTGCTGATTATTTCTGCAGTCAGCAATAATCCTTATTTTCTCTAAAAACACATGGCCACATGCAGCAGTCTAGCTGAACTTTGCTGATTCACTGAGTTTTTCTTGAGCCTTCTGGAGATTAGTCTTTATCAGGATTAGCTCAGTGTTTAACCATAACCAAAATTACACACTTGTGTCAACCATTAGATAATGCGCGTTCTTACTTGACACAAAACATAACAGAAAGCAAAAAAATCTACTTAGAAGACTTTTTTTTAAGGATTTTTTGTTTTGTTTGCAGAACTTGGCGCACACAGTGGAAAGGCTGCCCACTTCTATGGTGATTAAACCGGACGTAGCTTTTGCTGTGGATCAAATTTGGCAGAATTACGACTAAGAATTTTTCAAGACTCTTACGAAACCATTCACGCTGATTTAGAGTTTTGATTGAGCAAAAGGGTAGCTACGCAGATGTTTTCAGGCTTAAAGAGCTAAGTGATCGCATAAAAAGCAGATATTGTTTAATATGAAAGTATGCTGAAAACATTTAAGGAAGGATTCGTTGGTTTCCAAAAATCAGGAAAATCACTGATGTAGAGGACAGCCAAGGTCTTCCACAAGATTTGTGAATGGGCAAATCTGTCATGTTGAGACAAGATAGACATCTTTTTCTTTTTTCTAAACTGCTGAAAATGAGATTCACACAAAGATGCATTTACACCTGTAGTTCTGTTCTTAATGAAATTGTCTGCATGCAGACACATTGCAAGCTCCAGGTACTTCAGGTGAAGCAAAGCATTTGCACACCCAGTATAAAAGCACAGGTCTTAGGAGTGTCTTGCTCATCTTCTACAGTGTGTTTTTGTTTGCAGTCGTTCGCCCACAATCTCCTCCTGTTTCTATGGAAACAAGCAGAGTACAGTATGCATACAAATCTGCTGCAACACCCCAAAACGGTCAAGAACTTTTGCATTGTTTGGTAGTTGATCTGTTTATATTTCCTGATCCCTTTATTTATTCAACCCTGTCCTACTGAATGTATTCAATCATCCCACTGAAAGAGGGCCATTCATTCCCATGACTCTGCATGGGTTCAGTCAAATAAGAATATTTAAGATGACCTGCAGATCAGCTTACACACCCTTCCCCAGAATCAGTATGAAAACTTTGCTATCTTCGGAAACTTTTTGGGTCTCCTTGCACTATATGGTCAAAATGCCCATACCGAATTAATAATTACTAATCAGAAAAGGTTTATGCCATCTTAAAATAGTTTAAATTGAGATTTTTTGTGTCCATTGTCTGTGTTCTTGTTACAGTACACAGTATAGTCTTAAATCAGCGCTGATGTAACCTTCCTGGATATTTTTTTCAGTCATGTCATCAGCTGTTCTAAATTCAGCAGGGCTGGACTGGACGTCCACCTATTTCCAATCCAGCCTTTTGTAATGAGAGAAAAAAATAACGAGTAAGCCCCGACGTTCAGTGAGGGGAAAGAATGAGCAATGCTGAAATGAAAAGCACAGACAAAGCCACAGAAAATTAAACAGCAAAAACAGTGAGAGAGAGAGAGATGGAGATAAAGTTAGGCAAATAAAAAGTATTAACAATGCGCGGGCCCAGTTGTGTTATTTGCTGAACAACAGCTGCAAGGATCCTGGTTACACAACTGAAATACCAACACTCCTCCTCTCCAGATGTTCTTCTAGAAAGTTCAGCATTAGCAGTATGATATCAACATTTGCTCATTCTCCCACACATCACCTTTATTTTCTGAAAGTATTTATTTACCGTTGTAAATATTTTATTTGACACTATTAAAAGACATTTAGTACTGAGAAATGAAGAAGAATTTTGTTCATTTTTAAGGCAAACCTCTGCCACTTTAAGCATCGGGAACACAACAAATTTGTTTGTCTGATGTTGTAGTTTATGTTTATAAAATCAGAAAAATACAAAATATCTTGCTAATTTTGTTTTTTGTATTTTGTTATTGTAACATTTATCTCATACAGATTACACTTTATACTCTAAAATAGCTTACATTACCATAACTTTGTATTTATGACGTTGTTGCCCTGCAGTATACTGCTGCACAGCTATTCGCACATTTCACTTATAAAGTTTAATATTTTGCAATGATTTAATGAAATTTCTTTCATTTTATTCTACAATTTCTTTATTAAACTTGTCGTTTATTCTGCAAAAGTGTAACAATGACAGTGAAATTACCCAGGTATTTCTAAAATATCTTGCCTGATAGATTTGCTCCTTTTGCTTCTGGTGCCCCATTAATGACTTTCCTGGTGCTTAAATAAGAAGAAAAAAATGGACTAATCTGTCAAAAATGGGACACTGGCCTCATTATTTAAAGTGTTTGGGGACTTCTTCACCCATAGGACTTAACTGTCCTATAGGCATGAAGGAATCAGGGCTATTTCTATTTCTAAACCAGAAAATGTAACAATAATAATAAAGATCCAGCAATGCTTTAATAGTGCAACATTTTAAAAGCTGCAAACATGCATGTGATTTATAATTTAGCTTCATGTTTTTATTATTATTTATGCACCAAGCACTGCGTAAAATGCTGAAGCGTGTTATTGAAGTAAACCACAGCAGGACGTCATCCTCCCTAATCCAGTTGTTTTGATCCAGAGATGGAGGTCACACCCATGAGTAAGCAATTTAAACAGCAATCACCTTCAGTCAGCACGACCGCATGAAAGGGAATAACACGACATGCTTTAATTATTAAGTTAAAAGTGATTTTTACAGTCTGACGTTTTATCTGCAAAACCTGCAAAATGCAAACGAGGTCTGTTCTGCTTTGTTTAAATATGTTATAGCTTATATAAAACTGTAACCACCACAATCTGCACACAAAAACACTTGTTGTTTTTCTTTTTCTTTTTCTGTGAGCATCGCCGACCTGCAAAAAGCAAAGCTCCTCTGACTCACCTCTGTCTGTTTCCTGAGACTCCAGCTCGTCTGAAGCTGCCCCAGGCTCGCTGCTGCTCTTATTTATACCAGCGGATAACGGGGACGGTGCAGACATGTGATTCACTGACCAAGCATGCTGCTGCCGCCGCATCCAGCTCTCAAAAGTACCGCAATGTGAACACCAACTTCCTGCGTTACGCTTCAAAATAAACATTTAGAAAACAAAACGAAAATATTTTCATGCAAATTGCTAAGTTTCAGTTTAGGAATCGCAGTTCAGTAATTCTACTTACCTCTTGTAAATTTTTAACAACAAATATGGATAGACTTGCCAAACGTCTTTTCTTTCTTTTAAAAACGGAATCATCTGAATAAGTCTGAACTGTGCCCGACAGAAACCTCCAAAACTTGATGATTAAGATCATGTAATAACACTACAAAATATAAAAGCACAACCATTCAGTAGTTAGCACTGACATCTGCTTTGCTGATTAGAAAAAAAAGGCAAAAAAGAACAAAATAATAAATAAATTATTGAACAGCAACAATAACAGAAAAGAACCACTGAAACAAACTGATATTTTAAGATGATGCATTTAGTAAAAAGATAATATTTTTGGGCTGTAACATGAAATTAATAACAAAAACTTTTCACATATATATAGACCTTCATATAATATGTATTTATGACATTTATTATTATTTTATAGTTTGATTAATACATTAAAATATCATTGATAATAGTAACCTAAAACTAATACAACAGCAATAACAATATTAGACTCCTACACCTTTAACGTGGTACATCCCAGAATGAATGAGGGCCCTAAAATAAAATAAAAATCAGGCCAGTTAATTATGTTGAGTTTTTTGTGTGTAAAATACCTTTTTTGTAAGATGTAACACACATGCTCCTATCAAGATAGTCTTCAATTAATATTTTATAACTGATTATATGTTATTGTGTTCACTAAAGCGCTATTTAAATTGAATTCAGATTCATTCATCAATTTGATGTACTTTTCTTCCCCACATGCTTCTTCCACAAATTACGGAAAGCAGACTTTTATTTTGATATAAATAATTGTTTCCTGTCATGGTTGCCTTCAATTGTTTCTGGCTTGACATCAGTGAGAAGACTTTTCCAGAAGTTTTTTGTCATTTATTGGCACCTCTCAGAGGTGGTGAGCAGACACAGAAACATTTGACGCATCCTGACAGTGACTCAACATTTAAAATGTTTCTTTATCGGCATTTTACCAAACCACACTGGAAAAACACTGTTTCATAACAACCAACAATATACTGCCTGCAATAAACTACTGAGGATGTAAGCTTCCTAATGGATATACTATTATATAAGTATAAATAGAAAAGTACACAATGTAATATTTGGGTTAAATTAGTTTGCTGTATCATTGTATATACAGTGTTTGTGTTTAGTCATAATCACATGATTCTTCTGCAGTACTTTCTCTGCAACAGATGCAGTTCAAAAGGATTTACACTGTTTAAAGAAACAGGATTCTTGATGTCTAATAAGAATGAATGAGGAATGAATGAATTCAGAAAAAAAGAACATTTGTGCTGTTCCCTTTGCTTGAGATCTGCTGTAAATATATGATGTGGTTGATCTTGCTGAATGAATTCGGGCTGATTTGAAAAGACTTGAAAAGCTTTGTTTATTTCTATAAGACAGGAAATACTAGTGTTGAAGTTAAGAGTGTGGGAAATACTGAAAAAAATGTTACCGGGGGTTGTTGTTTTATTTTTTAAAGCTTCACTTAACACAAAGACCCAACAAGGCTGGAGTTGGCTCCTGTTTTGCTGATGAGAGCGAGTTTTCAGATAAATTCAAGGACTAAGTGTTATCTTAAAAATAGATAATTCTGAAAAACAAAAGCTCCCAAAACTGAAACACAGAGCTGCATGTATTTGCTGATGTTTTGCACTTGCGTGTTTGTCCCAAGAGAGCAATGTCATCCAAACTCCAGTTAAAAAAACTCAGAGGTCACCGAGATTGTTTTGACAATAGTCATTCTGCACCTGCTTTCCATAAGTGTGAGAGGGATTATGGGAATTTTAAACATATGACTCAGGAGTGTAGGAAAGTTAAAACAGAAGAATACGCTCATGAATGCACATCAAATACAAATGCAGTTCCAGTCCAAGTGTCTTTAAACACAATTAATCCTCCTAACAAACAACTTACAAGGGCTTGTGTTGTCTCAGGGCACCGATGTTCCAGTAAATCTCATGGACACGCACAAAGACACACAAACACAGCGGGTAAAACACAAATTCTTTTGTTGTGCGTCAGCTTCAGTCGTGTCTCTGCCGAGCTGTGATCGGCAGTGTTAGTTAGATGTTAGTCTTTAAACAGCTCTGCAGCTTAAGTTGTGTGGTTTAGATCAGTCTAACACAAGTACAGACTAACCTGTTGTCAGCCCACAGAGTTCGACACTCCTTAGTGAAGTTGTTCATAGAGGCATCCGCGTCCTCTTAGAGTCACAGTAGTTGAGTGGGTTGATCAAACTGGTGTTAAGCTCTTTGGTCAGGCAGGAGTTGTAGTTGGAAAAATACAACTGTATGTAACTAAAATTCATTAATTACATTAAACAAAACAGCAATAAACACACAGTATACTAAGTTCCCATGTTTGTTTGTGAAAGTGTAAAAGTGTAAAAGTAAAGTTGCTACACTAGGTGGCACAAACTCCATTCTAATAAGGTCTCCTCCTCCCAGGACTTAAAGTTTGAAGACTTACAGTGAGGGTACTTGACTGGATTGTTTAATGCTTTCCAAACATCATTAGCACACTCGCGGTTACATTTCCAACTTAAAATATTTTACGTCTTGACGTTGAAATAATAGAAAAATTCAGATGACAACAATGATTTGGCATTTATTTATTTTTAACCTGTTTATATTAAATATAAACATGTTAAATAGTCTTATATTTAAGCCATTTAATCTGTGTAGTTACAAGCCAGAGCTGGTTATTACACAAATAGGCACACAATTCTACAACGCTACAAAAAATTGCCAGTGTTGGTTAACAGTTAATTGCATGTGTACTGTACTGTAGTGCCTTAAAATTTAGGAAACTATTTTAAAATATTTTGCTTAGAGGCACCTTTGTAGCCTTGGATTTGACTTCTATATGTGGTGTGTATCATTTGGTTTACAAATATAAATGGAAACATGAAATCTCAAGTCATACAGTAGTGGTATTATATAATAATAATATGGACAACAGCTCAGCTGCAGGATCTCACTGTATCTGGATTAATCACCAACATTGAACCCAAACATCTGTGTCAACATATTGAGTCAAATATGGTAGAAAATATTCTCCATGTTTCACGTGTGAGTTGACCATGACATTGAACAACAACATAGCAAAGCTTTAAAGGACGGTTGGGACCCAAAAGATGGCGCTCATGTGATGATTGTGACACAGTCACACTGTCCTCTTCTCTTTGTAGTCCTGGAGTTTTGTTGTTTTTACAAAACTCTCTGGAAGGTGTTTCATCAAATCGAGATGATGTTTTAATGGAGCAAATTGCCATCAGAAGACTGTGGAGGATGAGATTCTTGGAACATCTTGTGTTGTTCATTCTTGATGAGTTTCATCTCTTTTGAACTTACTCACGGCATAGAAACAGCACATCACACCGCTGTATTAAAAACAGCTTTTAATACATTTATATCAATATTAATGGGCAAGATGAGAGTATATTGACAGAAGAGCAGTTTTCACATAGCAGCGGCTCAGCATTTCAGCACGTACACACGCTCGAGATGACCTACTGAAGTTCAAACTGAGCATTAGAATTGGGTAAAAAGTTAATTTAAGAGTTTTGAAAGTGGCATGGTTCTTGGTGACAAATGCGCTGGTCTGAGTATTTTAACTCTGTCCAACTTGGTACTTGCAAGGTGTAGCTAATGAAGTGTTCTAAACTCTGTTGCAGGTGATGTATTCAGGGTAACACTTTCTTCTAGCTACCTTCCAGGGGTCACCACAGGGGCTCATTGGCCTCCACCTTACTCTCCCAGCACCATCTTCAAAATTCTTTGTCCAGTATTTCTTCCATCTTTCCTCTACACATGGATAAGCCACCTTAGCCTTGTCTCTCTAAATTTGTCTCCACACTATCCTATTGTTACTCCTGGTCATTCCCCCCCAAATCTTAGCACCTTCCTCCAGCTCTGCCTCCTGTCTTTTTGTCAGTACCACAATCTCCAAACTGTACGTCATCCCTTTACCAGTTCCTCCACTTACTGTCCTTCCTACCCATATTGTGCCCCCAGTGGCTGGTAAGACAAATATAGCAAGAAAATTAAACTCGGCTGTGCTTAAATTCTTTAAAGAAGTCCTTTGAAAGAACCAAAGCAAAGATTCGGCTCCTCTGAGTTGTGGGCTGACATTAGACAAGGCATGCAGGACATCTGCTGTATGTAACACAACAGTAAGAAAGCAATGACCTCACCCTTCCGAATTCCTGACAATGAGAGGTAACAGAGAGTGAAAGCGAGAGAAATACTATACCAGTGAAACATCATACTCAGGCATTCTGGGGAATGTGTTTTAAATTTACAATTTGTAATTTGTAATAGAAAACCAAGTCGGAAAGGTCGGGTGAATTTGTCATCTGCAACTCACATTAAGCCTTTTGGGCTACACATGACCTGCGTGATACTGGCTAATACTTGAACTTTCATCATTTCACCAACTGATTGGTGAACACATCCAGTGAAGCATTTAGCTTCCAGAGAAACATATATGTTACTCATTTTATGGTTTGTGTTGTGTTGCTTGAGCAACCATCTTTGTTTTGGTCAAAAAGTGCCCTGTAATTATTATTGCCACATGAGCTGATGAACACCAAAACAGAGGTAAAAGAAGATAAACCAAACATTTGCTAAGCTGTCAAAAACATGTCTTCAAATGTATGGAATTGGCTTTAGCTACATACGCATATTTTCAAATGAAAGGATATGTACATTTCAAATTAAGCCTCACACACTGTGGTTTACAATTTCTCTTTCCTTTCACAAAGGAGTAGACACCAACCAAACCCCGGCCCTACTCACAGTTTTTGGCACTAAGTGGCCAAAAAAACGATTTTATAGATCAAAATCAGACTTAAATGCAGTTCCTAATTGACTCGTACACTACAGATGATGTGAGATAAACCATCCACACTCACTGATGCTTCCTTTGTTTGAGCTGTGTGATGTAGTTCCAAACGCTACAAGGCAGCAAATCTTTTTTCACAAATCCAACATTTTAACTTCACGCAGACCAGCAGCGCTCCCGTGACGCTAACAGTTTTATGGCCTGGAATTATGTTCAACTCGTTTTCTTGAGTTTTGATGATTTACCAGCAACCGAGTGTTGCTAAACTAATTATCTGTTGCGTGACCCATAGCAAATGTACTTTACACCCAGTGTGAATATGCGTTAGTTCATACAGGTGTTGACAAAGTGTGGTGTACTGTTGCGTGTGTGTGTGCCAGCTGCCAGGCTGCGGCTGTGTTCACTTGGATAACTACTGAACTGAAACCATCCAGCTCTGGAGCCAACCCTCAGTTGGTGCCATGACTTTGAGTATTTCAGTATATACACATGCAAGCAGAGAGCTTACTCCGCTGATGTCTAACACAAAACATCATTATCAACAGGCTTAATTGGTCCCACTGGCGTGCTGAATGACCGTGGCTAACAGACCATGGGAGAACTTCAAACATTTGGATGATTCTGGTATCAATTTAGGGAAGAATGTGTTTCTGTGTGGATGGATGTGTGAGTTCGCTGGAATGTGAGTCAACGAAGTTGATTAAAAAAAACCCAAACTGCACAGAGTGATTAAAGGCCGGTGGGTTCATACTATAAATAACCTCATGGAATTCAAGCTTTTTAGAAACTGTAGCATCTTTTTTATTGAAGAAAAAGAGCATTTCCTGGGGCTTTGTTTTAGATAATGACAATTTGGCAGCACTGAAGTATCCAGATAAGAGTATTTACTATAGTAATGACTGCAAAGAATGTCCTTTGGGCTGTTACAGATTTCTGTACTGGAAAGTGCAGTTGTCCATTTTCTTAGCTGCTTATCCTGGTGGAGCTTATCCCAGTTGCCACAATTTATATGAAAACACCTTCGTATTATTTTTCTCACCTATTCAACATTCCTTTACATGTCAGCCATATCTAGGAGCTATGAGTGTGAATGGTTTTCTGTCTCTCTCTATTAGCCTTGTGATGTACTGGCGACCTTTCCAGAGTGCAGCCTGTCTCTTAGCCCCAGGCTTCATTAGGCTCCAGGTGTCCAGTGGGTGTAAGTGTTTACATCTGGAGACTGTGGAGGTCATCAGAGTACAGTGAACTCATTATCGTGTTCAAGAAACTAGTTTGAGATGGTTCGAGCTTTGTGATCAGAAAATGACTACACTGTGGTCATAAAGGGGAGTCCATATCTCCCACACCATTGCACAACCAGCAAATGCCTAAACCCAGGCTTGATGGATCCATGCTTTCATATAATTTTTAGCAAATTCTGACCCTGCAATCTGAACATCACAGCGGAAATCAAGACTCATCAGACCAGGCAATGTTTTTACAATCTTCTATAGTCCAGTTGGAGAGCTTGTGTCTCTGTTTCCTGTTGAGTTACTGTTGCCTTCCTTTTAACTTGAAGCAGTTTGGCTATTCCTCTCTGATCTCTGGCATCAACAAGATATTTTTACCCAGAGAAATGCTGCTCACTGGATGTTTTTCCTCTCACATGGTTCTCAGCAAACCCTAGAGATGGTTGTGAGAGAAAATGTCAGTAAGCAGCAGTCTCTGAAATACATCTGACACCAATAACCATGCCATGTTCAGAGCCACTTAAATCACCTTTCTTCCCCATTCAATTCATCATCTTGACCATGCCTCCAAGCCTAAATGCATTCATGGTACCACTTGACTGGCCTGTTAGACATCTGCATTAACAAGCAGTTGCACAGTTGTGCCTAATGAAGTGGCTGGTGAGTGTATACTTTATCAGTAATAATAATTAAAGTACATGATGAACAGTTAATAGACCCTCTGTTCTGAACTGCAGCTCAGACTAATTATGGGATGAGACTTTTTCATTTCCTGCCTTTCAAAACTAATACAGTTATCTATTTATTTAACAGTAAACAGCTATATTAAACTACACAGTGAGTGCAGGAGAGGGAAGAGAGAAGCGAAAATTGTAAGTCTGACAGACAGCCACTGGAGCTGCCTCGTCAGCTGATTGGCCGGATGTGTGTGTGTGTGTGTGTCGGTGTGAGAATTACACCTGCTGTTAGTCTAACTCACGGGTAGTCAAGGTTAAGGGGAGCAAACTGAGAGGACTGCAAACTGGTGCCAGGTCTGGATTATGGCTTTGACATGTGTGTTGTAGTGTGTGCACTGGTGTGTTTTCAAAGAAACTATTTTCCTGTCTCACAGGCCAAGGCCACAGATATTCAAGGTGCTCACTCCACAGTGTTCAGACATTTGTTAGCAATTAGCCTCGGCCACAAAACTGACGTTCAACAAAACACACGGACCCTCCCTGCCTCCCTCTCCCCCTCCCTTTGCCTTTGCATTCTGTCCTTTTCCCTGTCCCTCCCTCGTTTTTTACTTTCTTTGTTTCCCTCCCATATCTCTCTCTCTCTCTCTGCCTCCCTGCCTCCTTGCTTATATCTCTCTTACCAATCCTATGCTTTCTCTTTATCCGGCCATGCTCCAGTTGTCCCTCCCTCTCTAAAGCTACACATGGTTTCTGTCTAAGGAGCTTTAGCTTTCTCAGGCTCTGGATGGGAGAGGGATGATGCCAGAGAGCTGCAGGCAAATACACATGTGCAAAAGTTAGACGAGCTTTGATCACCTTCCTTCAGCATCGACCAATTTTTCAGAATATTTCTAATAATCCAGATATTGCATAGTTATTTTTTTTCTAAATTTTAACAAAGATTGTTTTATTCTTCACCACTTTGGATGTGAATGAACGTCTTTTGTGCATGATTTGCTTCTTTTTTTCAAAGTTGGAGGTGCTTTTTTTTTCTCGCTTTCTCTGGAAATTTGGTCACCGCTGGAACGATGCGCATGAATGACCCATTGGTACACTGCTGACTACTTCTACTTTTTCTTTGCACTTGATTTTGAGAAGAAAAAAAAAATAGACTGCAACAAGTTAGCAACACTGCAGACGATATCTGGAGCCAGAAATCATGAAAGGTAAAGAGACTTCACCTACAACATCTTAGCATCTAGAAATGCAACTTCTTCCTATTTCACCAACTTATGAATGTGCAAAAGATCCATCTTATGAAAACATAGGTGAATTTCCCAGTGTGGAAAACACTTAGAAATGTAGTGAGAAACATTATGTCTTATGGTGAGATGCAGACAGGCACCTGCACAGGGCACTAGCAATCACATATGCTTCTCATCAGCTCTGAAACCTGGCAGTGCAGATCCTGAGAAAGTGCATGTGTTGTTGTTGGATGTGACACTTTGATCAGTCATCTTTAAATCTCTATAATGTGTATATGCGTGCACCACAGCCCTGTCTCATAAAACTTTAGATACTCTCTAGCCATGCCAATCTACCGCAGATTGACTTCATATTCTGCTTAAGATAGGGCGGGTGAAAATATACGAGTTGAATTTGAGTATTTTTACAACAGTCTATGCAAGGAAAACTGCCAACGGCTGTGAAGAAAGCAGAAGTACTTAGATAGTTTCCAGAGATACAGTATGCACAGCAGTCACATGGGGGGAGTGGATACAGAGGGAATGACTGAGCAGGAGTGAGAGGGAGAAACCAAAAAGGACTAACAGCTTAAAAATACGTGGAGATGTCCTCACATATTCATTATCATAACTGATAATTTGTTTGCTTTACTTTGAATGATCTCTTTTAACTTTCAAGGTTTATGTTTACCATATAAGAAGAGTATATTTGGTGGAAATATCAATCTCTACCTCTAACTGGTACATTGAGCTTAAATGGGGGAGAAGCTTCACATGAACCACAGGGGGACACAGCAAATTAACTCCAAGAACAGTACTCGTCTCAGCCATACAGTGCAGGAGGTCTGTTAGTGGTTTCAGTCCAGCCCAGCCAGAACAAAACATGCTGCCTCATACATTCCTCCCAGAATGGAGAGGAGGGGGAGAGTCCAAAAACAAGGAGGTGGAGGGAAAGGAAAAGCAGGCAGACAGGTGTATGGCTGGCAAAGGAAAAGGAAAGAGTGAGCAAAGTGGAGGCCTGAGAACATTTTCATGTTCTCAGTGCAATTTTTGCTGTGGAAGCTTTATATAAATTTACAGTCAAAGCATCGTGAATTTGAAGTGAAAGGAGAAGAAGGAGACTATCTGGAAGCTGTGTTGGCTTCTTGTCACTGTATTCAGAGTGCGTTTCCTCATTTGTTTTTTCTAGCTTGGATTCATAATCTAAATGTTTCTCCTGGGCATTTTCACGTTTTCACATTAGAACTAGCAGCACAAAATGTTGAATGTGATGTTGAATGTGCAACTTGATCTTTAATTAAGACCTTAGCAACATTATAAGTTCCAGCTATAACAGTGGCTGTTTGTTTTTCTCCCCTCTTCTCACCACTTTTATGTGTAAACAAAGCTTAATTCTTTCACTGCATCACAGTTTAGATACTTATATTACTGGACTTCGATGAACTATGTGGACTACATACTAACTTGTTTATGAAAAACTTTTGACAGGGTCATACTGTCTCACATTGAACACGACACGTCGTGGTACTTGCTGGAAATGTGAACTGCAGCCTAATTTTGTAATCACTTGCAACTTGTTGAGCCCCTGACTGCACAAAATACTCGATTCTTCTAGTTGTAGTTGACAGTTTAACTCACACAAACAACAAACAATGCCACAACTAACCGCAGTGCCCGAATAGAATTTGATACTGAATTTGTCAGACCGACAGCAAAGCCTCCTGCTACTGACTGAAATGTTGCTGTCTTTCCATGCCACACCCAAAACAAAACCAAAAACTCTCATTTACCTTTTTAGTGTAATAATAATAGCATTAATTACCTTTATTTTAACATCTCTCAGTATCTCTATAAATCAGAGTTACACGCTGCTTCCTATAATTGACAAAAACTAGCATTAAAACATTCCAGAATCCACGAAATGAGCTAAAATAAGAATGCAAGAGAAAAGATGAAAATTTAAGATGAAATGATAATTTTTTTTTACAAAAGCCAGTCTATAGCTACATATAGATTTTTTAGGTTGTTTAATGGTAGCTTAAAAAGTTTGTTCCACAGCATTGGGCTTAAAACTGTGAAAACATTGTCCCCCTTTGTTTTAAGCCTGGGCGGTGGAGCCTGTAACAGCAACTACCGTAACAGTAGCTCACTGTAGCTCAGGCGGTAGCGCCACCTACTAACTGGAAGGTCGGTGGTTCGATCCCAGTCTGCGCGAGTGGGTGTGAATTGGTGAATGAGGCAAGTTGTGTAAAGTGCTTTAAGTGGAAAAGTCCTGTATAAGAACTGGTCATAGAGGGGTTAGGGCCATACCATTAACAGATTTAAAAGTAATCAGCAAAATCTTAAATTACATTCTGCAGGAAATGGGAGGCCAGTGTCATTTTGCAAGGACTGGGGGTCAAAGACTATGAATGGGAAACTGCTGCATCATTTAGGGATCTATACAGTGAGTTTCAATGGCAATGGCAGTTGAAGATAAAAACATAAAATCCCGTGTGTGTTTACAGTAGCTTAATTGAATATGTCAGTAAAAACAGCAAAATATAATAAAGCAAAAACACGACTAGTAAGTGTAGACCTTTATGAACAAGAATGTTTTGAGTCTGTTTTTAAATGTGTGCACAGATGCACAGACATATCTGATCTCAACTGAGTGATCACAGCGGTCTAATCTGGAGGAGATGAGGGTGTGAATAAGCTGTCATATTACATGGATGAACTAGTCTGACCTTAGCCATGTTTCTAATCTGTGCCAACAAGCCTGGACGAGACTTTAAACACACTAGTTGAAAGTAAGATGATGATGAAAAAACACCCAGGTTATCCCAGGTAGGGAGAGATGCAGCTAATGTAGCTAATAGTTATTCTGTTAGCTTTGCAGGTAAGTTTTTGCAATCTGAGGTATACTGGATTGATTTTTATGAGTTTTAGTTGAAATCCTTACAGAGATATTATTATTTAACAGCATTTTGATCCATTACTGTTTTGTTTCTTATGCTGCTGTTGTTTTTAGTCGAGCCAAACAAAGGCATTCAAGTTTTTGTAGTACTAGTTTCTGTGGTGCAGCCTATTTTGATTTGGTACAGTTGAGCAAACACTGGTGTTAATTAGACTCCAGAACAAAAAGAATAAAAAATGAAAAATGATGTCCAAGCTGTCAACTGTACACTTTGGCTAGAAAACTTTTGGAGTGAAAAGATGAGGAAGTGATTATAAAGTTTGAGGGTGAGTAAATACAGAAAGTCTTTGAAAATACACAGTTGTTGAAGATTGTACATTTCCTTTGGCCTCGCAGTCTTACTGTATAAAACTAACCAGGCCTTTCTTCCTTCTTTTTTTTTTTTTACCTCCTCAGCCTGGTTTTCCAAATCAGTTTAATCTAGAACAAACATGATCCATTTACTGGATGTTAACTGCAAAGATCTTGTGTTTTACTGCCTAACCACAATAAAAGAGTGCTCTATTGAAATGGCTTTTCTATACGTTATGGTTCACAGTTTGCAGCAACACATACCAACCATTTATATTCTTTTGCAGAAACCACGCATTCCAGTCACAGGGCACCTAAATGGCTGAGATGTCAACAAAGCTTTAGAAAGGGACTCATTTGACTTTATGAGTTGTGGTCAAGACCTCCACTCTGATCTGGAGGAGGCCCCATCTCCTAACTCTGGTTCCACTTAAGGCTTGGATTTGCAGGAGGAGGAGGTTTTACTGGTCAAAACAGCAGAATGAACCAATGAAGGATGGGAACATGAAAAACTATTATGATGTGGAGTGGGCATCTCTATTTGAACAGAAAATTGGATCATGCAGTGAGTGATGTGGGGAGGTCAGAGGGCATACAGAGCCTGTTATTTACCGAGGATAACATTTTGTACAATGCCTGTAGCGAAAGTAAAGTCCAAAGGGAGAAAAAGGGTGGGTATGGGGTTTGGAAAGTCCAGAGCCCCCTGAGATAAAACCTCAGCAAAGGAACCACAAACATGAAGTGGTGCTGATGGTTAGCTGAATCAAATACAGGCGTGGTGCTGCTTTCACAAACACCAAAAGTCAGAGAGTAAAAGATCAGAACGACATCCTGAGATCTGACTGTTAGACTGCAGGAAGTTTATATTTTCCACAACCTTTCTTCTTCCCTTAGAAGCATATCAGGGACACAGGAAAGGCTGTTCAAAACTGCTAGTGTTGATATTTTCATAGTTTTTATGGTTGTTCATTGTACATCGTCTACACATGAGGGCTTTGACAGCCACAGGCTTTACCTGTGGATGCTTGTCTGCATGACTCAGTAGTTTTTGTCTGTGGCTTTCATGGTTTGGGAAAGATTAGGGTTAATCTTAAAGCTACAGCATGAAGCAATGCCCCCAAACATGTCCACCAAGAGGTGGATTTCAGAGTTTGGTGTGGAAGTTTAGCTGATCTCTGCTCCATCCAACACCTGCGGGATAAATGGGAATGTAGACTCCGAGACCACTTTGTGTGAACGGGACCAAGAAAAACTTTGCAAGAAGAATGGAGGCTGTTGTAGCAGCAGATGGTTTTTGGCATTTCTGGTTGTGTTTTATAATCTTTATTCCTATTGGTGTTCACACTGAGGACATGAACTATTCATTGTGCACAGAAATACCGAATGTCTCAAATGTCTCACAAAGAATGTCCATAATATAAATATATTTTGATTGTTTTGTACTTTTATTCTTATTTTTAATCTTGTTGGACACAGAGTATATAATGTATCTATTTCCATTTCTAGTCCTTGCTTTATGATTGTTTTCTGATTATGATGCATCTTTGTGTTGCATATTCTGTCCTTCACATGTTTCCTCTAAAAAAGCAAAGAGTTCAGTTTAAACTGCGTCAATGTTTGTTTACCTAAACCGTGTAAATCCGTTGTACATAGTAAGGTTCACACATTTTTAAACACTTTTTTTTTAGCCGTTTAACAAAACATACTAAAGTCATATAATGAGTATGGGCTTTGCTTTAATTTGAAGGATTGTAAACAAATATTGTATTAACCACCACGCCTTCACAGCCTTTTGTATACACAAGTGGCTCAAAAGACTTATTTTAAATACTTTGTCAATGATCCTTTGCAAATGAGGTCTTTGAAGTTTGGAGTCAGAGGACCACCAAAGAATGGGATTTCTGCTATGATGTTTTTCCAGGCCTCTAGTGCATCTCTCTTCATTTTCCATTTCTTTGTTTGTCTTTCTACCTTCAGCTTGCTCTTTTAAGTGAAATCCATTCTTGATCGATTTGAGATCAGTTGATTAACGCGAGCATGGCTGCATATTTCACCTCCTATCTTTCAAAAATTCCTGGCTTGCTTTTTGTTGTATTTGTTGGGTCATTACCAATCTGTGCTGTGAAGCACCATCCAGCCAACTTTGCTGCAGCCAGCTGAATCTTCCTGGTCCTGATCTTAGTTTAATCTGTCTAATGAGCGCTGTTACAGAACTGGTCTAGCTGTCTAATCCTCTAACTGTTAACTGAGGAATGTTCTGAACTATTTTCTATAGTAAACACTTTTTTTATACACTTTTTTTATAGAAAAATTGACATGGCTTCCTCCTGGATAAGGCTCGACCACCTTGCTTGACCATGGAAAGCATCCTATGATCATCCACGACCGTGGTCCTCTGTGGACCTCAAACTTTTTTATGCAAATAGCCACATTCATCAAATAACTTTGACCTGAATATGTTTTATACACAAATTGTGCTATCACATGTACATTAACAATGCTATATGCATGTAAGGTCTCTAACTCGGTTACATAGGTCACAAGCACAGTTACCATATAATCAGGGCCAGCTGCTTTCATACACCACTTAAACCTGGTATATGCATGTGATCAGTATAACTTACCTGTCAGGGGGAAAATGCCCATTTATTTGACGTATAAATGCACAGGGATCTGAAAGCAATGAGGTTTTTATGGGTGTAAAGGTAATCCGCATGTGACCACATCCTCAGGGAGAAAGGTCTAGCCAGAGATCTAACCCCTGACTGCTGCTGAGTATGCCTGGGATGTACTGGAACGAACAGGAGGATGGGGTACCTATGTACAGGTGTCCATTACCACAGCATGGATGGACCTACATAATACCCCGCAGAAGGTTTTAATGTTTTGGTTGATTTATTCGATAGAAATCTGTTTTTATTTTCTTCACTTTTATCTTATTACACCTCGCAGCAGTTATCCTAAACCCTGAAGGTGTTATTCTCAATTAATGACGAAATTTGAACCAGCTGAATCAATGTTGCAATGGTGCTTTTGAGTAATCTGACCCTATCAGTGACAGGAAAGCAAAGGGTTTTTTATGTGAACTGTTTATGCAGATGCTCTGTGTTTGTTTAATTTGGAGGGAAATGCTTTCAGACCATAGGTGGTAGGTTTGTGAAGCACAGCAAATTATTAAGACTGCCTTTCCACTGAACCAAAACATACTTTTAATATGGTAGGGCTGTGTTGTGCTGCTGTCAGATCAGCTCAGTTCTGGTCTGTGTGTGTGTTGGACACGACAGCTTCCCCACTAACGAGACAGACATAAGAGGGGTTTTTTTTCCACTGAGAGAAGCGAAAACACGACAAAAAAAAAAAGTGCAAGTCAAAGGAAGCAAAGGAGAGTCATACATGTAGAGCTGTTGGATATTTCTGGTTGAATACAGTTTTAGAATTTGAATTTCAACTTCCAGTAACAGACAGTGTGCTGGCATTCAAACATATTTATACCACAAAAGTCCAAAAAAATTCCAGGAATTCAGTTTTTCCGCCAAGTATGTGCTTTAGTCAGGGTGGGAAGGTCTCTGAACAGGATTTATACCTCTTTTAGACAGACATGAGGGCTCTTCACCAAAACCCACATTTAAATTTATTACTACTTTTAATTTCACTGTTACAACATGAAGCCAGTTGCAAGATTTTTGAGCAATCCATGATTTCTTTATGGTTTGTCAGGAAAATGGGAGATATAATTGCACAAACTCTGTTTTTACCTTATGTTGTAAAGTTCTGAACACAAACTTCTGAAAATTGCTTGCTGTTTGCAGGGTTAAATTTACTGTTTTGGCCAACTTAGGTCAGCAGAAGAGACTGCAGAGTCCCAGTTTAGCTAGTAGTAGGTATAGTGGAAATTACAAATTTAACAAATGAGTCATGGCTGAAAGATATTGAGGGGACAAGCTGTTAGGCAACAGTGCTAACCACCATGTTACTATATAATGATTTATTTAATGATGTTTTTAATTGAACTCATTCTGGCACTTGTGGCCCTCCATACATCACAGAAATCATGAAATATTTAATTAAT
The DNA here is from genome assembly GCF_001858045.2 of Oreochromis niloticus. Classification (NCBI taxonomy): domain Eukaryota; kingdom Metazoa; phylum Chordata; class Actinopteri; order Cichliformes; family Cichlidae; genus Oreochromis; species Oreochromis niloticus. The sequence continues at coordinate 16,603,150 of NC_031980.2, read as the reverse complement.
TAAAATGAGAAATAATTAATTGAAATAGGGACATCAATAAATGTATCATTAATTAATTAAAATTGCCAATAAATAATTAAATGATTTAAATGAAACAAATTGAATTGAATTTAACTGATGACATGTTCAATCAATTATTTATTTATAAATATAGTTAATTCATTTTGGCACATGTGGCCCTCCATACAGGTTTGATTTTTACTTATAATGAGTGTTAGAGAAAAAATAGCAGTAAGTGCCAAGTGTTGCAGGTATTTAGTTAAACAAGCACAGGCTGCAGATCACATCGAGCACTTCAGTAACAGCTACACGTTTGTGAAAGCTAATGACAAAGATTTTTTGCTGATCAGAGTAGCTGGCCACCAGGTGCAGATTATTATAAAAAGTCTTTCTTGCCACTGTAAGCATGGCCTCAGTCCATAATAACCTGAAGTTCTTTCTCTCACTCTTTCCCCTTTCTACTCCCTCCCCTTCCCTCTGCCTCCACCCATCTTATGTCAGCCTCAGTGTTTTGTGACTCGTCCACCCAGACCTGACCTCAGCCATTTCGGCACTGACTCACATAAACATTTACCTCATTGCTGCTTTTGCAAGTGTATACTTTCTTCTATCAAAACTTCACTAACATTGTTCTCCAAATAGATCCTACGGTTTAATTTCATTTGACCTAACCTAACATATATTTTCCCTAATTTCATCCAAGCCTAGAATCCCTGTTTGTTTTCTCATTTGTGCCATGTGTAACCAGAACCCAGTCATCTGAGGGCGACTGTGTGTGTCTGCATTACACACACGTTTCTTTTCTTTCAACAAAAGTTGCACTAAAACCGTCTCTCTAGTTAAAAAAATTAATGTCTTACAGTCCACCATTGGTTTAGTTCTCCTGTCGTTTTTCTTTTGTCCTATTTTTTCTCACTAGCGGAGGCCAGACCTCGCCTCATGTTGAGATGATGTTGTGGCTAACCGCAGAGATTGATCCACAGCAGAAATTCCACAACATGTTTTTGCAACACAGAAACATTTAAGGCAGTTTTCACTTATATAACAATGCACAAAAGAGACCAAAGTTATGTTGCACAGTGGAAATCTCAGACCAAACAACTCTTACACCTGCTCATTAACATGTGGCAAACCTTTCACTAAATGCTGCAACCTCTGACTCTTTTTTCCACAGCTCTATGGCGCAAAGGAGTAGTCCCTTAAAAACACTGTTTTTCATAGCTCTAAACATTCATTACATAGTCTAAATATATGTCCATATCCTCGTCAAAATGTCACAAAAGAAATACAAGAAATGCTAAGTTGCTGCTGAATAATTTTGTCTGTGACCTGTGTAAGGAAACATTCAGGGACTAATAAGTCACTAACAAAACAGTCAAAGTAATCATTTACTGTCACATTCCAAAAACAATCCATAGAGATGTTTTTCACTCTATGGATTCCACACGAAGACAGTTAGGATGAAGGTGCGACAAACACAGCTAACAATTAACCAGGAGACTCTCGCTGCAGATGGCTGCCTCTCCCTGAGCCTGGTTCTGCCGGAGGTTTCTTCCTGTTAAAAGGGAGTTTTTCCTTCCCACTGTCGCCAAAGTGCTTGCTCGTAGGGGATCATATGATTCTTGGGTTTTTCTCTGTATGTATTATTGTAGGGTCTACATTACAATATAAAGCACCTTGAGATGACTGTTGTTGTGATTTGGCGCTACATAAAAAAAATTTATTTGAATTGAGACTGGAATTGGTCTCATGTTTGGGAGCACTTTTAGGTTTCACTTACACATTCATTTTACATGACACTTCTGATATTTTTTAAGCATAAAAGTTGGTTTAAAATATCTTTTATGATGTTAAACACAATTGGAAAATCTTATTTGGGCTCTGATTTGCCCATGTATATACAGTTAGCATCCAAGATTGTTCAGGCCTAAAAACAGCTTTTATGAACTACCTATATATTCCTTTTCTATAGACGCCAAGGCACAGATGGTTTATAGGAAATGATATTTTAGAGATACAAACCATCTTGAGTGGACTAATGACCTTGTTAAAGAATGTACAATATAAATATTAGATCTGAGTAATAGCAACCTAGAAAGAAAATCAGCTGAGCAGCCAGTGAAGAAGCCAGAAGATGAAGTCCACCTGCATACATGGATGTATATAATTAGCCATGTCAGTTGGTATGCAGTTAGCTCATGCTCAAACCACTTATCCCTCAATTTACTTGCAAAAGGGCAAAAGCAACAATCCATTTTAGACTCTACAGCAAAACGTTTGATAAACATACACTATCTGTCCAAGAAACATTACTGGAAAGTCAAATACTTTTAGATGCAAATGGAAAAATATTAAACATAAAATGTCAGCAGTCCCACAACCCAGTGTGGCACACTGGATGAATTCTCCAAAGTATCCAAGCTCGTCAGCAACTTGTCAGCTCTTATGTTATTTATTTTATTTTATTTTATTTTAATAGTGTATGGTTTTGATTTCCGGCTCCTTTTCTTCAGAAACAGTTTCCCCTGTGGTCAGCATGAGTGATTGCTAAACTTCCAGCTCCACACCCACAGTGTTCCAGGTGCAGTTGTATGCCGCACATTTAATAATGTGCGATAAAGCCCCAGCACTTACTTGCAGCTATGAAAACACGAAGTCAAATGCATCTGGGGATTTTTAAGTAATCTAGCTTCATTTGGTTTGTTAGGCACTCTGCGGTCATATCAAGTCGTGCTTACTCCAGCCTTTTCCATGACTGTGTGTGATGACAAATTTCTCAGACTCACAAAAAACACAACACTCCCACCAGAGTTTTTCATGCTTCGCACCACCGTGGGACTGGTTTGTCCTGAGTGAGCAACAATTCAGAGAAATCATCTAAAAAGAACAAAAACATGCATTTTTTGGGACAGCAGCTTCATGCTGTGTGCGCTCGGTACAATGCACACTTGAAGGGAAATAGGGAGGCAGCTGGTTTGTGTGATTTATGAGAGGAGTAATAAAACTTGTTTGTGGCTCCAGAGGAGCTGAATTTCACTCAGCTTCATTTTTTAAATGTCTGCTTTTTGTCTCTCTTTGACAGACAACTATGGTGGATATGAGAACCAGCTTTTCAAAGGTAATGATCAAACTCTTTTGTTGTCCTTGGTGAAGAGCCATGGATGTGAACCAGTTCATTATGCACGACTCTCAATTTGCCATCACTTGTATTCACATTCTGTAGACACAAATTTAACATTGAACAGACACAGGTTTAATTTTCTCCTGAGAAATCAAGTTAACTGGTCTCAGAGAAAAGCAAATAAGCCATGTGCTGTATTCATGTTACTTCTTTCTGACTTGTAAAAGCAGTGATATTGACATCCAGATCATAACTACAAGTAGGATTTTTTAAAAGCTCCTGGTAAGAAGCCTCGGAGAAACCTCAGTTTTATTGGACAGCACGCATACAAGCTGTCAGGACCCAGTCAGTTAATTTAAGGGTCCCGTGGTATACTGTTTTACCTGCTGGGTTTCTCCACAAATCATGCTGGATATCTTTGGAATAAAAATGGTCTTCCTGCCTATACTGGACGTTATGTGGCTCCGCTGATATAAACCACATTCACACTGAGTGCAAATAGTGGCCTCAAGTAAACTTCTCGGCTGATGTAATTACATCCATAGCCTGTGAGATTTATCATAAGAATAAGAAGAAACCATATGATTACAGCTCTGTTTAATAACAAGTGTCTGGAAGCTAGCTGGATCAACGTTGACAATTCAGATATGAAAACTTATCCATCACCTTTCAACCCTTATGTGCTTCTTTTAAGGCCTTTCTATTACATGGGATGGAGATTTAAAGAATTGAAAATGCCATAATGATGAATAAAACTTGTTTTTATTTCAAAAACACCATCTTTTCAACTTCTTTTGTTTGCATTTTCTTTGTTCTTCAGAGGAGGACTTCACTGGAGAGGAGGAGGAAATGCCTTCATTTAGAGGTAAGGGCCACATGAACAAATCTAACAAGGAAAAACAGCATCATCATAGGATGGGCTTTTTTTTCTTCCCCCAGCAGTGACTTGTGTACAAATTGTAGGTTTGGTGAGTTTGTTATGTTAAAAAGCTCCAGTCCAGTAATACAGTTTTAAAATATGCCTAACATCAGTCCAATCAATCCATTATTTGTAGTTGAAATCATACCAGTTGAGTTACAATTAACTGAAGCATTTTAGCAAAATAAATGTTATTCTTAGAGAATAAAATACCAGATGTGAACAATTTTCAATTTTTATATCAGTTTGAGCTTTGGGACACCCTGACGAGAATGATTCACTATATACTGACTTAATAGATCAGTTGCATCAGTCGAGTCAATAAATGGCAGAATATTGACAAAAACCCCTCTAAAGTAGCACATTCAGAGATGAGCTGAACATCGATAGACCATAGAGGCTGAAGAGCACATTTGTTTCTCAGCAGTTGATTGAAAATTAAAAACAAAATTAATGGAGTTACATTTTTCATGCATATATGAATATAAACACAACTGGAATAGTTGTGTGTCTCTCATATTAACTCTAAGATGATATTAAATAAGTCAGTTTGGTGTTCGTGACTTATTCCTGTTGCCCCCAAGCGGGAGAAAATAAATACAATTAAAAGAGTTATATGTCAAAACATGACAGTCCCTGCAGCCGAATCTGGTCTGTCCCACTAAGAAATTTGGAGATGATATCTAGGACCAGAGTATTAGCTGTAGATATTTTAAATACTATACGTATCAGTTCAACATGTACCTCCAGTATCTTGTGGCTCAGGTCATGGTCAGTAGACCACACCGTACCATTTCTCTGCCCTAACGATGTGGTTTCTATGTTTTTGCTAGTATTGGTTTTTTTGTCATTGTTTTTTTTAATTTAACTAAAGAATCTGGATACTTTTTTTTATGAGCGGTTAAGTTTACAGTAGATACAACTAAATGATCAGATCAGATAATCAATTTTGTTTTTCCTTTGCTAATTTACTCACTTTGTTGACTTTGTTCGTATGATTTGATCTCCAGGTCGTAGTCGAGGTGGCTGCGTGCGCTGCCAGCAGAGCCATTCTCTTCAACTGGCTGTGAAAATCCTCTACGGATTTGTTGCCTTCCTAATCATAACTGTTGCAGTGCTGGCTTCACTTGGTGAGCTCAACTTGACTTTTGATTTGCTCTAAATGAAAACACAGAGGTCTTCCTCATGCAGAGAATTGGTTGGACGCAGTCAGCCGTGTGATTTGATTAATAAAAACATGCTCTATGCATTAAAATGAGTGAAAAGCACATCAGATTTCTCTACATACATTTTAGTTGCCTGAATAGTTCACTCCCCAAACTCCCATAGATCAAGTGAATATGTTCCTGGATTCTGTTGCCCATGTTTTACCTGACAGTTACTCAGCACCAGCAGGTGCTTTTTACATCAGCATCACTTTTTATTGGGCTTGAAAGCCGTAAATCTTTATGGTTTACAATTGTTCAGGGACGTCAGAGGATAGAGTGAGGCAAGAACTGATTCAAAATCCCTCAACACACAGAAGGCTGCATTCAGATACACATCCTAATAAAGCCCAGTTTTGAATTAGGTGTGCCACAAAATGCGTGTGGGCATTTTGTGTAATTTTTCATTTGCAAATGTGCTGGAAACCTGGACGGAGTGTGCATGTTCATCATCTGCCATCAGCAAGTGGTTTCAGCGAACATTTGGTTGTCAGGAGTAACCACATTTTAAGTAGGGGATTTTTGAGCCCTTTATGCTTAATTTCCTTCCTTTTAGACCATTTCTGCATCTATTAATAATGTTTTTTTATTGTGTGTAAAGAAAAGGACACAAATCAGACACCATTCATTTTCAATGTAGGATTTAAACCACAGTTAGTTAATAGTTTTAGCAGAATATCAGTTGGAAATATGCCTATAATTTTTCTTTAGTTTTCTCCCTTTATATTTACAAAAATACTATTTTACTTAAGCAAAACTGTTCCCCCATAAACTGTTCCAAACTCTAAAAAGAGGAAACCTCAAGTATTTCTCTTGTCTCTAATTCATACAGAGCTACACTGAAAATCAAATGCATATTTTACCATTTGTTTTTTTTCCACTATACAGGACAATTAGCTAGGACTAATTTGACAGCTGATACTGTTGCATCAGGTTCTCAAATCACAAAAAGAATAAAAAACAAGCTTTTTCATTTCTAATGTTTTATGTCACAGGACATACTAAAAAAATATCACTTTTTCCTTTAAAACTTGATCATCAGCAAGTTTAACCACCTCTTTAAGGGCAGTTTGGGAAGTTTGCTGTATATCTTAACACAATGTTGCAATTTTCCCAGGACTGAATGTCCAAGCAAATTCACCCAAAGTTTAGACTGTGCAAGTTTAGCCAGAAAGATTGCAAAAGACCCAAGAGCTACATCTCAGACTCTACATCCCTCATTTGGTATGTTACATGTTAAAGTTAATGACAACGCAATTAGAAAAAGACTGAACACGTATGGCTTGTTTGCAAGGGTTGCCAGGAGTCTTGCCAGGAGAAATCGAATTCTTTCTAAAAAGAGCACAACAGCATGGCTTAGGTTTGCAAAATACATTTGAATAAAACACACTGACACAGTGTCAACTTCCAGTACAGCTGCGCAGCACCAAAGTACTAAAACTTTAATACCATTAGAAGAAGTCACGCACTTGGCCGCAAATCCCATCTGTGAATATGCACAAGAAGAGAAACAGTAATCTTTGATATTCGATTCCCTGCTGAACATCTGTTTTTTAACAAGTTTTTTTCTGCGGTTTTACCCCTTTATGGAAAAAATATTTTGGGGAATGAAATTTTGAAACATATGCCACCAGATGCATATACCCCCCCTGCCTCCCCCCTCCCAAAAAAAAAGAAGATTTACTCATTCACATTCATACATTTAAAATATATTCTGTTGCTTCAACGAATAGAAGAAGCCATGTTCAACTGCACTGTTACATTAGCTAGTATGTGCACATGTGGAAGCATTTATATATGCAAACAAACTATGGAGCGGCCTCTAATAATCCCCTGGGTCAAAGCTTAGGATGTTGAAAAAGCTAACTGTTGCTAAACTGCTGTTAGTGACTTGGGAAATATGTTGAGGGATTATAACCTGAACAGCTGGATAAACCATCATTCATAATTAGTGTTTTGGCCAACGAAAACTTTAGGTGTTTTGTTGTCAGGGCTTAAATGACAACTTCCTGTTTTTACTCCTTTAAGTATCTCTTATTTCCTGTTAACACCAAGTTACTGCTGTTGTTAATTATTTCCTCCTTACATGATTAAATCTAATGATTTCATTCCCCATTTACCCCAGAGCACTCGGATCGCTCACTATTATTGTTCCTTCACTTATATATAAGTTATATATATTTAAGTAAAACTGTTTAAAATACTTTGAACTATTTATGTGTAATTCTGTGTACTCAGTGTTCAGGAAGATGGACAGCCTCTCTGAAGAGGAATCAGCTTACTACAAAAAGATCACAAAGGTCCAGCAAGGAATCGAGGGTAAAGTAACTTTTTTTTTAATACTCACTTTGATCTGAAGAACTATGAGAAAAATATCAAGGATTTTTTTTTCACAGCTTGTTCTTGCACATTTGTTGAATTGAACTGTTTTACTTACATTCCTACCAACTTCTGGGATTTTATATATTCCTAAAAAAGCTTTAATTGCATTTCAGTATGTAAGTAAGTATGACAGGAGTTGACTGTCTGTTATGACATGGATCAGCACATTTTTTAACATATTTAAATTCAGGAAGGTTTACCTTACAAGCTTCAGCTGATTGTTTAGCTGTCTGATACATTAGTTTTCTTCTTCTGTTCACTCAGTTACACATTAAGAATTTGGTTGTGTGGTCAGCTGTCAAATACAGTAATTTAGAGCAGCTATCAACCCTGCTTCTTTTTCTCTGATATTCACGTCCTTTTTTAACTTCCCGTCCCAGATGTGAGGGCCACATCTAACTGTTCAGGCTGCCTGGATGCAACTCTGTACAGTGAGGAGATCAGTAAGCTGAAGAAAGAGTTTGAAGACATTCAGAGAATGATATTGGCACAGGAGCAGGTATGGTGGCCCTCAAAAAAAGTTCAAATAATAAAAGGGGACCAGTAGTTTAAAGCCCAAAGAAAATTTACCACCATTGTTCTTCTCCAGCACCTGGACCAAGCCTCCCAGACCCAGGCCACGCTAAAGGATACAAGTAACCGGCTGACACGTGACATCCAAAACCACCTTATGTCGATCAAAGTTCTCAATCAGTCACTGGAAAGGTACCTGGATCGGGTGGAGGGCTGGAAGGACGTGGTTGAAGAAACTCAGGAGAAGATAAAAACACTGCTGGAGGATTCGTTTGACATCAAAGCTACAGCGCATCAAGTTAACACAACAGTGGCACACAGGTGAATGAAAAGCTGAGAAAGGACAGATGTGACTAGATCATACACTTAATGGAGTATGCTCTGTGTTCAGATTTATGAATGGAGGAAAGCATTTTGCAACACCAGTAACCTTAAACTATACAGCATCCACAGCCTGCCGGACTATTTTACTTTTTCCTCAACTCTACATGTATTCACCTTTAAGGGTGATGCTCATTTATAACTCCGTGTTTTCATGCTTGCACTCTACTAGAGTAGGTTTGCACAATTCACAGTTCATAATAATCCTGATTTAGGTTTTATTGAGCCTTGGTGCAGTTCTCAATACCTCCAAAGTTCTTGTTGGTTGCCCCGATAAACAAAATATTAGAACATCAGGTGTGTGTCTGAGATCACTGTATTAGGGATATTTGCCCTTATTATCAACACTGCTGTGATCCCTCTACCTGTTAGTACACAGTGGATAGATGCCCTGCAGAGAAAAGCAGATGAGGACACGTCTGTCCTCCATAAATTGACCAGTGACTGGCAGAACTACAGCCGGGTTCTGAGTGCTATCAAGTCCAACACCAGCAGCACAATGCAAACCATCCGCTTCCTACAGAACAACATCGTAGCAGATCACCAAAGGATGGCCATATCCACTGAGCTCTACTATGATCTCACTCACCAGGTTAGTGCATTTGTAAGCTTGATTGTTCTTAGATATTCATAAACAGACTGTGTTAAATAAAAAATCATTCATAAATGAAGAGATATGGTTGTTTACATGGCCATAAATCAATTAGGAGGAACAGTTATCGGGATTTAAATTGATTCTAAGTTCCCTTGTCCTTTGGAGAATCAAATGGTCAATTTGCAGCTGGACAGTCTAATCTCTTGTAAATCAGTAAATCAAGCAATTTGGGGACGTGTGAGGATAGGATCCAGATTGTTTGGGTGTTTTCTGCAGGTGATGAACTTACAGATGCAGCTAGACAACGTGTCAACATTCACGGATGAACACGAGGAGAACATGCATGACCTTCACTACCATTCAAGGTAACATTCAAAACACTCAATATCCTTACACTGACTTACTCGTGTTAAGGCTTAATATACCATCAACTCCCTGATTTTTACATTAGTCTGACTTATGTGAAAGTTAAATAGTGAAACAAGTCTGTGGGTGGAGTGATGTTTACATATCATGAAATTGTGTGTATATATATATTAGTATATACACACAGAGACATATCATTCCAGTCAGTAAAAACTTCTGTCCTCTTTAGGTACTATGAGAACCGGACGGGTGAGCGGTTCTCTGCCTTGGATGGTCGCTTGAACTCTATTGAGATGGAGATTGTCTCAATCTCCTCCAGCATCAATGCTACTGTGAGCCATGTCCAAAGCATGTACAAGTACATCAACACCGAGAGTTCGTCATGCCAGACTCGCCTGGGCAGACACACCGATGAACTGCAGGTTGCAAAAAACACAACAACTATATTCTAGTTTTTGAAGTTATTTCTGGAGACCAAACGTTTTTCCGAAACCCTGAAACATATTGCAGTTTCTGTCTGGGTTGTACTAGTTGTCCAATACTAACAGCTTTCAGATTTAAAGTCAGCAAGTGAAAATTCTTAAAGTACACACAAAAGACTCCCAGTAGCAAAACGCTTGTTGACCAGTGCAATTTGCATGATCACTTAGGCTAGTTAGTTGGCTTTAAGGTTAATTAAGCTGATTTTTGATTTGCCATGTAAACTTCAAATATTTTAGCCCTTCTATTGTTAAATTTCAACTGCTTCTCATTATCTATGTGCCCCCTCCTCTCTTTTTTTGTGCAGAACTTGAACAACACAGTCTTGCTACTGCTGCACTTAGCTGACACTCTAAGGCAGCAGAACTTGTTGCTGAATGTCCGACTAGACATGGACGTCAGGAATTTGTCTATGGTGATGGAGGAGATGAAACTAGTGGATGTTCACCATACACAGCTAATACAGAACTTCACTATACTTAAAGGTGGATGTTGCTGTGAATAAACCACAAGAATAGCAAAGAATGCTTTGTTTTCATTTGATTTTTCCTTTTACATTTACAACACCATCTGTTGTCAACAGGCGCTCCTGGACCCCCAGGACCCAAAGGGAACCGTGGTGAAAATGGCCCAAAAGGACCCATTGGGTTGACTGGCAGCAAAGGTGACCGAGGTCCTACAGGAAATCGTGGACCTGCTGGACCTAAAGGTTCTCTTGGTCCCAAAGGAGTACCTGGTGAAAGAGGTCCTAGTGGCAGTAGAGGGCCACAAGGTAGCAAAGGAGATAAGGGGTCCATGGGTCCACCAGGCCCAAAAGGTGAGAGGGGCCAGAAAGGTGATATGGGTCCCCCTGGTAAAGATGGTCTCCCAGGACCTCCAGGGTCTCCAGGGATCCAGGGCCAGGCCGGAATACCTGGCATTACCGGGCCAATAGGACCCAAGGGAAAACAGGGGCCAGTAGGGCCGCATGGACCACCAGGAGCCTCTGGACCTCCAGGCTTGCCGTGCAGCCATGACCGAATCAACAACCCCAGACAAGGGACTGTGGCGCCTGCTGCTGGTTCCAAGAGACAGTAGAAAGAAACATGGAGTCAGATGTAATTTGTCTCGTACGAAGAAGTTGAAGGGGTCATGGTCCAATGCCCAATTACCAATTTCTATGAAACTGAGGAGGACAATGAAGAACTTAATGAACAAGTGCATCAAATCAAATTTAACATGGGGGAGTTAAAAAGGGTTTTCCTGATCCTTTGCTGAACTAAAAAGAAAGGCCTAAAACTACGACAGAACTGCTATTACAAACTGAACTGTTGGTGAGAAGTCAAAATGACCAAGCCTAAAAGCTGACAGTGTTTGGAAAGACTTTTTGGAAGTGGTCTTCATATGACTGATGGGGTCTCTTACAGTGGAAATTATACAACAATAACAAATTACTTTACGGGACAAAATAAAAAGCTAGATCACAAAATCAGTAGGAATATAAAAAAAAGAAAAAGAAAAACATCCATTACTGAATATGAAGTCTTGCCTGTTTAATGTAGCAGAAGCAAAGAATGTGTTTGAGGTTGTTGTCAAGCCGCTAAAACCCCTTGGGGCATAATAAATGGAAGGGTTGTTAACCACAGATTTGGACTTAAGTAGTGGTGTTTTCCATCCAGACTAGCCAAAGGTTTACATCGTCATTCACTACTCTATGGAAAAATATCCACTTGTTCTGACATTATGTACACATTGCTGACATAACCTTGCCAATGGGGGGCACTGTTATTAAAGTGTCACAATTAAAACCGAAATCAGATTTCATTGGAGGTTCAGAGCGGGTACTCTGAGAACTTTTTTTTCTTTTAGTGGGTTCAAAGGTGATGAATTGTTTTGTTGTGGGTTTATTTTTCATGTGAATGTCTCTTACATGCAGTGATTAGTTTTTTTGTGGTAAAGTTGTTAGTTGAAAATAGTAAAAATGAAATCTAAAAACAACTGCTGCTGACATTAGAGATCATAATTTTTTATAATTCTTAGTGTAAGATAGGAAGCTTGATATCACTCCTATGTCTTGGCATGGAGCTTAAAGTGGTGATAAATCTAGTTAAGCATAAAGACTGGAGACATGGAGGAAGGCTAGCTCATGTCTTTGCGAGATACAATATGAAAAAAACAGATTCAGATGTATTTTTTGATCTTTGGAGTAGTAGAGTTGAGCCGAACTGAGTTGTTACTAGTGCGAAAGAAGCACAAGTGCATAACCTCGTATATCCTGACAGTGAGAGAGCTTTATTTTTCTCACATCTAGAAAGAAAGCAAATAAGCTCATTTCACATTATGCGCTACTAATATTTTAAGACGTATGATGCCTGACAGGTCACAGAATTCAAGAAGTTTATGTAAATTTATCAAGTATTAAAAATAAAAACACCAAAATTAGGGATATTTTTTCTTTACACTTTGATAATAGATGTTATGTTTTTTTAATGGTGTTTGGGTCTTAAGAAACACAAATAATCACTGATATGTCAAAGTGAAAGTTTAACAAAACGAATATCATAAAACGTCTGTAAATCTGGATGATGTAATGAAATGCGACTGGCTTGCATTGAACTTCAATAAATACTTATTGTAGAGTTTGTACCGTATCAGTATCCTGTTGAACTTCCAAAGATTATATAATGATGTAAAGAAGGGAGACTGTTTTCGTCCCTACATCAAAACACATTCACAACCCTTCCCCATTAGATTTTTAAGCCTGATTCAATTGTATGTATATAGCCTGGTATTTTAACATGAGTATCTATTATCTAAAACACAGATCATTTATAAAGTTAAAGTCTATAGTGCAATTAGTGCAGTGCAAAGCTGATCACAAATAAGTCGACAACAAAAAATACTTTTGGAATGTTAAATATCACCTATTTTATACAACTACAAAGCACTGTAAATCAGACTGTTAGATGTGACTATTATCAACAATCTGCACTGATATCTGAGAAAGGCTTGTGCAGCTGTGGATGAAACCAGATGAAAACCTCCCTGCAGAAGACTGTGGCTGCCCTGATCTCCTGCTGAATGATATTTTCACAGCCTTGCCCTCTTTTTCCCTGTGCTGGAACATCACATCCCTTGTGGGATGTTAAAGCAACCTGACCTCCAACAAAAACTTCCTTCAGAAAGCCACCAAAAATCCCTTATTCCTTCAGTCTCTTGAGAAGTTATAAGCATAAAGCGTTTCCTTCCTATAAAGCTGAAACAAAAGTGTAATTTTCTGTCATTTTAAAATAATTTAGAAATCCTTCATCGTAATTCAAACCATTTCTTGTCTTTCTATTTTGTAGTTGGGAAGCCCTAAAGCAGACATGTCTAAATTCTTCTCATATGTAGAGCCATAAATCATTAGCAGTGATGCTAAACTGATGGACGGGAAATTTGCAGGGCAGAGTATTGCAGATATCACCACAACCAGCTTTTAACAGAGAGGCAATTGTGCAACTATGCTACATTTTTGTTTTAAATACTTTACATACACATCCTTCATTGTGCTTTTTTATTTAAATAATTATCATTTAATTATAGCTTCTTCACAATGTTCTGATCTTACTACCGCCCACCCTTGATGTCAGTTGCAGGCTCATCAAGTGTTTGGACACACTCTGTATCCAATGGCAGGAATTATTTGCTCATTTCAGCTTGCACTGTGCACCACACGCTAACTTGGAAGGTATATTTGAGAACCTTAAACCTAAAACTTGCAGAGGTCACTGGAGGGGGGGATTTTAATTACAGTTTTTGTTTTTACATATTATGAAGGCTCAGCATCTCTAACCCCAGACTCCTGTCAGCATAACACATAGCCAAAAGAGCAACAAATATTCATCATGTTTACCAGTGAAAATGCTCTACTGTTGTCTTTTTGGTGCCCAAGTAAAGCTAACTGATTTTTTTCCTACTTATAGTTTATCTAGTAGATGTAGAAAAGTTTTGATTCACTTGAAAGTTGTATATGTTTTTTTCAGATTACAACACTCAGTGACGCTGTAACATAAATAAGGAGCTGCCTGCTATGAGAAAATTTTCAGAGCAAGGCATGTTGTGCTTACTGACCAGTAAATCAACCCACCAGATTTGTTTTCTGGAACTTCAGAGTGAATTAAACTTCACTTTACAGAGTAAAAGCTCCAACTTCAAAATTTTCCTGAAAATCATTAATGGGGGGATGTAACACCTCTTCCCTCCCTCCACACCACAACTGACTGGTTGTGGTGAAGAAGGTTCAGTAGTTGTAATGGGCTGTATGTGGGCAACAGTTTATTACCAAAAATCCACAGGACCAATGTGTTCTGCTGATTCTGATGTGATGTCATGCCTGCACATGGCTGAACTGTGTGATGTAGAAAAAAAGCCCTGAACATCTGTAATTCACATTATAGGGTTAGAGTTAGTTGTCTTTGCAGCCCTCTTTGCCCTCCCATTTCTCAGGTGATATATTACAGCCATAAGTAATCTTTAATGGCCATGTTTAATTTAAATGTGCTGATCTTTTTATTAAGATTGGCACCTCAAGCAGTGAAACTATTTACCTCTGTAAGTATAAAAGCTTTATAAATTAGATAACTTACTTTTCCATCTTCACTTGTCTCTTTAAGACAAAATTCTCCATTAAGAAGTCTGTTTGGGGGGTGGGGCGGGTCTTTTAGCCTTCTGTCTGTATGACAACTCGGGTTATGTAATTTTAAGCATATTGACATTAAACCTGCCAGTCGGGGAGGTGGCATATAGAGACATTACCTAACCTTCATCAGCACACACACACATGCACGCACATATACCACAAAATTTGAGACATTAGCTAACTGTTGACTTGACAGGCCCCCAAAGAATTCATTACACAGACAGCTGTAAAAACACTCTGCTTTTCCCTGTGGCTCAGGTAACTCATACTATGTTTGTGTGTGTGAGAGAGAGGATAGATATCACACCTGCTGCAATGTGTGAGTAACAAGTCACTGTTAAATAAACAGATACTGGCTTACACTTGGAACACACACACACACACACACACACACACACACACACACACACACACACACACACACACACACACACACACACACACACAAAATCGTCACCAGTGATGTGGTAAAGACATTTTGAGGTGAGTTAGAGGTCCAGTTAGAGTAGTTTCACCTCAGCTCCTTCACATGCATCACCCAGTGTACAGTTCTCTTTATTGCCTCAGATGTCCACCAACACACTTGACTGCCAGAAACCTGACACACTGCCTACTAGCCCAAAAACATGCATTGCTTTGACTGATGTGATTTGTTGTTTCGTTGCCCAAATACAAACAATTCCTAAGAAATTGAAGTTACATCTATACTTCCTCCATCCTTGTAGAATATACAATATATATTTTAATTATTTGTCAGAAGGTTCAATAAACACAATCCCAGGACAGGAACAAACTTCATTCAACAACTCAGCAGGCATGCCCAGGTGTCCACCCCCTAAGAAAGAAAAGGAAAAAACCCACAGCCATCCTCTGGTGGGAGGAGTCACACAAACACTGATAATAATGCTCATGTTTCAAAAACTGAAAATTTTCTGGTCATAATTTCATGGTTCAGGCTTTAAAGGGTTAAACTCTGACTTTAGGCGAGTGCAAGAAATGTTCTATGTTCACATAATTTATATTAAAACACCATATATGTATATAAATATGAAATATGGAACTGCAATACAACAATATACAGTTGTTAAATACACTATGGTTACATTAAGGTAAGATTCACCAAGTGAAACACCATGTAAAGACTAAGGAAAAAGGTCTGTGACACAACTTCTGCTAAGTGTCAAGGCTCAGCGGCCCGAGATGAGAGATGGACTCAAATGAAGATTCAACCAAAGACTCGGGAAGTGATAAGCAAAGAACTTTATTTTACAGTGATGAAGTGCACAAGGTAAACAGAGCTAAGGCTATGAACTGAGCAGGAACTATGAAAGTGAACTAGGAGACTCAGAGCCAAGAGGGGAAGGGGCAAAGAACATGAACTGTGTGGGGACTGACGGCTGGGTGCGGGAACTTGACGGGGGAAACTGTGACAGGTCAAGGTCACTGTCTGCAGGTGGAGCGAAGTAGGAGGGGAAGGCGAGAGACAGAGGTCTGGGTGAGTCCAAAATTCCAAGCAGTAGAGCAGCGAGGCAGGCAGGTGAGAGTGGTGAGTAACAGAGAGGTTTTATCAGCAGCAGCAGCATGAATGAGACCAGCGTCCAGGCAAGCAAGGCTATGGCAAGGTTGCAATGATGTATTGGATATAATATCATGGTATAGTTATGTAAATAATTATAAATAATTATGTAGTAATGATAAAGAAATGCACAAAGAACTCACTTGAAAACACAGACTTCAATTTTCACGTCACACACCTGTTTACCTTGAACATTTGCCCAGCTCTTAATCCACTTTCTAAGACTTTTTTACTCCACCGGAGGAAAAATGACTCGACTAAAAATCCAGCTTCCTGCAGACACCCTCAAGTCAAGTTATTTCAATAAGTAACCTTACATTTAATCCAGAAATTAAATTAAAGTATTATAAGTTTGTTTTCTCTGCATAGCCGCAAAGGAAGATGATTTTTTTTCCCCATTTTTTTATTATAACCATGTGTTTTATGAAGTTTTAAGAGAAGCTGCAGCCAAATAAGGAGGATTAGTCTGCAGCGACCAGCTGGAGAACATTTGGAGAACATTTTTGTCCACATTTTATTTTTTGACACGCTGATGTTCCAGTGAACTTGCTGTCGTATGAGTCGATTTTTGTTTTTTAAAGGTCTGTTTATGCCAGTTCCAATATAAACTTTCTTCTCATTGAAGTACTGGTAAGAAATATTGATGAATTGTTCCTCAGAAGTGTAAATCAGGGCATTACACAATTTTATGTGGTTTCATATAAATAAAAGAATCTTATGAACAGCTCCAGAAATATGTTTAAGAGTGGACCAAG
The DNA here is from genome assembly GCF_001858045.2 of Oreochromis niloticus. NCBI lineage: Eukaryota > Metazoa > Chordata > Actinopteri > Cichliformes > Cichlidae > Oreochromis > Oreochromis niloticus. The sequence goes on along the minus strand of NC_031980.2, from coordinate 16,586,197 downwards.
TTTTAAAGAAGTGTTTTTCTTTTTTTGTGATCTCTTATTTTTTGCCATTAAGTTGAAAATTGGTCATGTTGTTGCACATTTTTTGTCTCTAGCTTTGATTCAATTCTTGTTTTTTTATATAGCACCAAATCACAGCAACAGCTGTCTCACGGTGCTTTAGACTACAAAGTAAAGGTCCTACACTATTCAGGAGAAAATCTTAACAAGACAGCAGCAACATGATGGTGGCTTGTTGTGGATTGGTGGGTTTTCTCGCTTTGCCTTTTCTCATTGGGTAAAACGGGCTTTATTCTGTCCTAGCCCCATATGGCTGACAGCTGTGAGGATGAGTCCTAAAGGTTTCACAACAATAAAAAAAAACATTTGTTTATAAAGTCAAAAAGAAAGAGATTCCTTCTGACTTTGTCATTTATTTTCCTCCTTTTAGTTCCAAAATACTATTGATGGCCCCAAAAAAGCAATTTAAAAGATATTTACATTTCAGCGATTTTTTTGCATTTTTGTTTGTTCGGGTAGAAACAATACCACCTAATATCATTATATCATAACACCAGTATAATTTTACTTTTACCACACGAAACAAGATAAAGTCCAATCTGCACATGTAGTGTTTTTGGATCAATGACAAGATCATCTCTTTGCTCAGAATTCAACTAAACATCCAGTCTTTCACATCTGCTCCACATTTTAGGATAGGAAGTGTTATTGGACTTTATGGGGAGCGATATCTGGGTATCATCTGTGCAAAAGGGAAAAGCAAAACCCCTTCTGCATATGATGACACTACAGGGATGCTTAAAATATGCTTCCTACCTTAAACAGGGTCTGTTTCTTTAAAAACTGAGCCCAGCACATGACCTTGTACAGACACACAGCCAGACCCTTGGTTAACCCTCGTTCAGTGTTTTGGGAGGAGATGGAATATAAAATTAAAACCCTCGCCTCATTTCCCTCTCCGTGTTTATAATAACAGAAACCCAGCTGCTTTGAATGGACACTGGTGTTTTCAGACTAGACTCTACTGTCTCTGCTGTCTTTCCGTCTCACTCTCATTTCAAGTGACGCTCGGCCTGCGTGATTTAGCACAGCCGTCCTGACAGAAGGAAACGGGCTGGCTGTTACACATTTAAATAACCTCTATGCTGCCATACATCTTCCTTCACTACAAAAAAGCAAACAAAACAAAAACAAGCACACATGTGGGGAATAAAGAAGAGAGGAAAACTGGATCTATGCAGCCTTCATAATTCACTCAGAATAATGTGATGTGTTGAGTCTTTCAGAGATATGCATCCCATATCATCAGCTGCTTTTGTTCATGTAGGGACGTAGTCATATCATAGACAAACCTCAGTGATCCCAAGGATTTCACAACTAAAATACAATAAAGTCGACAGTTTTTGATTTTCTTCCTCTGTTTTAAAATTTAGAGTTAGGAGCTCTTTGAGTTGTCACTAAAAGTGCTATATACATGATGACCACCTACTTAATATTGTGTTCGTTCCACTTTTTGCTGCACAAACGACCCTGACCTGTTGAAGCGTGAACTCCAGTAGACCTCTGTAGGTGTGCCGAGGTATCTGGAGTCAAGATGTTAGCAGACCCTTTAAGTCCTGTATGTTGCAAGTGGGGCCTGCGGTGAGTTTGCAAAGCACAAAAGTATGAAAGAATGGTTGGGTCCACAAAATAAATCTCAGAGTGAAACGTTAAAATTGCTTCTATAGTTTAAAATATAATCAAATGTAGCAATTAAAGCTGTAGCTACCAATGTGTGGTCCTTTGCTTGCGAAAACCGCTGCTTATGTTTGTGTGTAGTCACGTGTACAATCTATAGCAGAACCATATGGCAATGTTGATAATAAATAGTCGTAAACGGCACTTTGAGTTAAGCGTTTGGGCGACACAGTGAAATGAGACAACGAAAACTGGTCCCCATGTCATCATAGGTAATCGTTTCCATGGGGAGCATATGAAGCACAACCTATAAATGTGACAGAGCCTCAAATGTCGAAGGAACAGTTGTAAGACTGTGGGTTTGAGGGAGCCTGGGGTCCCCAGGGAATCACAGTTAATTATAGGTGTGTGTGTGTGGGGGTGGGGGTTATAAAGTTATTGCCTGAAAAACACAACATTTAGTGGAGTCATTCCACTAAATTTTTAACTGCTCAAAGTATTTATAGCCAGGTGACTGTTTTACTCTTCATGATGCTGGATTCCCATTGAAAATCCACTTTACTAAATGGCAAATGGAAATCTGATTCTCCAGATCATTTTTTCTGTATTGCATCACACGTCACATGTTCCTTTTTTTGTATTCAAACATCCTCATTTTGGTCATCCAGAGAGAGACACCGTCGCAGAAGGAAGCTGTTCAGATATTTTTTCCCTGGGATTATGAGCTGCTTATTCCGAGGTGGATGGGAGTTAAACTGGATATTTACTGTACTTGAACTTTAAACCGATGCTCCAAGATTATAAAGAAGTGGTTGCTGCTACTAAGAAGATGAGTGATTCCCATTTTTGCACCCTGTGTTGAAGGTGCCAAGTGTTAAGTAGCTGATATGAATACACAGGAAATATTTCTGGGATGGAAACAAGCATGCAGAAACATTTGCTTATCCATTAACTAAGGAGTCTGCTGATAAAATCTCTACCAAAACAAACACAAAATAAATTAAAATTAAAAAGAAGCACAACAAATTTTATGATTTTTTTTGTGTTATGTGTTGAGCATTCAAGAAATAAGAAACATCCAGTTTGCAAAAGGAAACAAATTAACAGTTAACGTGCAAGATTTCCCACATGGTTTAACTTGTTTTGCATATTTATTTATATCAAAGCATTTTGTTTGACAATGAATGTAATAAACGGGGTGATATCGCGACATATCACGCACTTTTACGGTAAATATCCACATAATCATAAACATCTAGCGCAGAGGAACACACAAATAAAACAGCTGCCAGATGAAGCAGCAGGACTCCACATGCTCAAAAGAAGGGGGCGAGTAAAACCTTCAGAATCACACGATATGAATTAGCTGCACGTTCAAAGTCTTATCTGATCATAAGTGTGAGGACAACAGTCATCTAAATTTAGAGAGCAACTGCAGTGAAGTGATCTATTTAAAGGAAGATTATTTTTTAAATGCTAAGTTATAACAATTATGCAGTGGGTGACTTCTCGTTTAAAAAGTTGTGAAAGGGTCCAGATGGTGGAGAAATTTTCCAGTAGTGGCTGACCTTTGGCAGACTTTCAGGACTTGTGTCAAAAACAAAAAACAAAAATGGGTCATAGAGATCTACTTTCTTTGTTATAGGACTATTAAGGTGGGTTTCACAGCCCTTTCTTGTCTGGATTAGATGGTGCTAAAAGCCAGCAGATTAGACACCTTTAACTTTATGCCACATTTAAAGTCACTTAAATCACCTTTCTTTCTTATTCTGATGCTCAATTTGAACTTCAGCAGGTTGTCTTAATGCTGCTATGTGACTATCTAATTAGATGTTTGACATAATGACTGGTTGAAGGGAATAAAAGTGTGTAATAAAGTGGCTGGTGAGTGCAGCTTCACAAGTTTGTTAGCAAAATTTAAGACTTTAACATCCTTTTTGTGGCACTGCTGATGTAATATCTGTAATATCTGAAGACCTCTTTTTACTGCTTATATAAAACCTACATGAGTTCATGAAGGAAGATCTGTAATCAATCATCTGCTTGCTTGCTTGTTTGGCTGTTAGTGTATTCTTTACATCATGTCCACTTTCCCACGCTGTCAAATAAGTGTTGACAACATCAACTTTGTGCCCGACTTCTTCAAACAGTCAGCCTCCCCTCTGCGTACTTTAAATTTCCCTGTTCATCTGTCATTCTATCTTGCAGACTGCTTTGTGCAACCTTCATCCTCCTATTCCAGAAATCTTATGAAGAAGTTAATTTTCATGTTTAATGCTTGAGATCATTGTTTGTATGTTAACATTTGTTTGCAGTTCTACTACATATGTTCTGTAAGGATTCTGTCTCAGACTAGTTTAAGGACTCGAAGTATTTGTCTCATTCTGTTCCACAATATTGTTTCTCCCTCTCAGATACTTACATCAGATTACAGTAATAGTTAGTGTTGCTGGGTTACAGACCTCTAATCTAACTTGATGTGGCAAAAACATAATTTCGAAAACTAGCGAAACCACATCTTCAGCAGGAACACACAGACATCCTTTTGGTTAAAACAAATGACGTCTGACCTCTTAGACCCTGCCCCTATGGTTGGCTGGTTTGCATGCACAGTAAAGCATGTCTGTATGTACACACATGGACACAGACACACACACACACTGCCACGGACTGGGCTGCAATGTCAGTTTCATTGTCCAAGAAAAGCAAGCACTGCTTTTAAACACAAAGTGTGTGTGTGTGAGTGTGTGTGTGTGTGTGTGTGTGTGTGTGTGTGGCTGATACATGGCAGTGGGATGATTTATTCCTTAAAGTGTGAAGACAAGATATGCAAGATTACATGTGACATCTATGGCATGTTTTTCTGTGTTATCACAATGACAAATGGTTCACTACACTTCCCCATCCAGTTAGGGCCATGGGTATAAAGGTGTGTGTGTGGTCCCCGTCTAACATGTTCAACCACCAGCAGATGTTAGGGTGACCACTACGGGGGTGGCATGCTATTTCCATTGCATGCGTGTGTGCGTGACCTGTACAAGGGGTGGTAGAGGTTGTTGTGACTGGAAGCCCAGCAGATAAAACAACACAGCTGAGACCACCACAGCCCTCACACTGACTCTTCTCTAACCCTCACCCCAACCCTAAACCGAGTCTCAACAACAAGATTAATACAAGCACACACACACTGGGACACACAAGCTGTGTGCAGACTGCTCGGCACCATGGGTAATTTTACGGTTTTACACGGATGAATATATTCAGTCTTTTCTGCCTCTCATTTGCTGTAGGTGAAAAATGGATTGCAGAATGGAGAAAATGACAACATATTTCCTATACACTGGAATTTAAACACACACTCACAAACACACACACACACACACAGTTGTTGTGTGGCTCAGCACCTAAAATGACCCGTATAAGATAAGCAGGGGAATTTAACTACATCTGAAAAGTGATAGAAGTGGAAAGGTGGTCGTGTGCTATGTGTATTTATACTGCATAATGCAGTTATTATCTGAACTTTATGCTCATAGTGTTCAGATAATGAACAGGCCATGTAAACGTTACTATAGCCCAAGCAGCGAAACACAAAACAACATGACCCCCACCTGTCTCTGTAGCCCGACTAAGTATTTCATTCGTTTGCAAGCTCGCCTCATGTTTGCGTGGGTTCTGGTTCTCTGGGTAATTCGGCTTCCTCCCACAGCCCAAAGACATAGGAACTAGGAAGTGAAGTTTCCAAATTACCCAGCAAGCATTTCTACATTGAGCAACAGCCAGCTGACCGTCTGTTCCCGACATTTAGTCTTGGCTAAAAAAAGAGTTATTAACTGAAAGTCATGCCAACATTAAAAATGCAGCCTCAATGTCTGCTGGATGTCCTCAGTGGAAAGTTTCTGTTCAAGAATTCAATCAAAATGTAACAAACAAAGCATTCTAGCTTCTGAGAAGAGTAACAATCTCATGAGAAGCCCAGTGGCTTTAGGTGCATTTCTTAGCTCGACAGTGTGAAGACACAGTTAGCTTACATCAGTACCAGTGAGCTGAGGGTTGTGATAGTCCACAATAAATATTACCACGCAGTAAATGAGACACATCAGATACAGTGTGGATATATGCAATTTGAACACAGGTGTTGTTTATATCTAACAAACAGACATCTAGGTTATGAGTATCTATATTCAATTTCTTTATCACAATAATCTAATTGATATTTTTTGCTTTTGTTAGAAATGCTCTGACATGACCATCTACAGTTTAGTGTTATACCACGGCCAGTTTTGATCTGAGAAATAGCAACAATGTTTCCAGCTGTTTTGTGTGGATTTATGGATCCAGGTTCACACTCACTCCAGATGTACTGTCTGGGACCGTAGCCTTCGGCTGTTTGTGAAATTACTTAAAAAACAACAGTGGTCTTCCTGCTCAGCACCAAACAGCAGACACAAGTTTCCGACTAGCTGGTGAATAATTGGACCAGTTAGCAGCAAAAGAGTCACATAAAAAATAAATGACATGTGGAAATTTCTAAAATTCTCTCAGGAATAAAAACCAAAAAAAGGCACTTTGAAAACTACTTGAAAAATTGTGATAATAATTCTTAACTACATAATCACCCATTAAGAGACCTAGCCTCCCTGTAGCAGATTCGCGGAAGCACAAGATTTATGGAATTTATGGCAAGGTAATGGTGATGATGTATGTATGGATGGACATATGTAAGACCATATGTGTTTTAAAAGTGAAGTCATTATTCATTTTATTATATTTTAATAATATTCAGTTATATTATTATGGTAGCTGGGTGAATGAATGGATTTCAATGATAAAAAAAAGTAGGGTGAGGGACAGATAGAGGGGTACCCAAAGGAAGGTGGAGAAAAAGTGGTTGCAGGTTAAGAGGGCAGGCCTGTTATGGTCTGTTTTAAGATGGGAGGGGTGATGCGGTTCCTTTATTTGGAAATGGAGGTGGATGTTGTACTTGGAAAATAAAAGAGGAGGTTCTGATGGAGGCTGGATGTTTGGGGTGGTTGAATCATACGTGCAGTGAAAAGGCTGCACAATCGTATTATTATTTTTGTAACTAACGTTGACTTGGACATTGCTTGTGCATGAGATGTGTTACTGATAAAATCCCCCAGTACAAACTTAAAATAACACATTACATCTACATCCAGGAAAAAAGAAAAGAAAAACATGATGACGTAAAATCAGGGAGCACCGAGAGGAAAACTGCACTCAAAATAAAGATGAAATAAATGAAACAAGTAATTTTAAAAAGGTCAAGGGAAGAGGATTTTCTTTCCATTTTAAGCCTTCTGTATTTCATCTGCTTGAGCTGACGCCCTTCATCACAGAATGAAACCTTTCTTCCCTGTCTGCTGCTTGTTCAGGTGAAAGTTCTCACTATTCCTGGCACCCAGGATTAAAGGTTTTCCACTGGAGAGCAGCCATTATGGTGGACCAGACACTGACCTCTGGCTGTTACTACTGAGGAGTTTTACAAGTGAACACTCAACTCTTTGATTTAGTTTTTATGAACGTTTAGATGTGCAACATGACTCTCAGTTTTACTATCAAATCAAAGGTGGAAAATTAATTAGACCATGAGTAGCCTCCATATTTTTTGCGTCTGTGGTTTTGAATTGATGCTTATGGAAGGATTTGAACTGTAAACTGTTGTTCATATTTGTTCACTGTATGCATGAATACAGGGGAGAGCTTAACTAGCAGTTCATAAATAAATAACTACTACTCTTTTTTTTAGGACTCATGTAACTAACAGTAGGTCAGTGACCCTAAGGACAAAATCCAAGGGGATAACACCACCAGGTGAAAAGGTCTTCACAAACCTTCTTTCTATGATTTTGAACCGTCCATGAAGTTACACAGATGAATCCTTTCCCTCAGCTTAAGTATCAAAAGTAATTTCTGAGTGGACTTTACAGAAAAAGGGGGGTTCCCAACAAAGAGGAGAGCGTAACCCCAGATCAACACCTTTTTCCTAACATGCAACAGAGCAGGTGAGAAGTTTTAGTACAACAGCAGTTGGACAAGCTCATGTGTTGGCTTTCAGAAACAAATACTACAGTTATTTACAACAAATTCCCAGCATTTCTTTTGACTTTTCTGGAATGCCAGATGGGTGAAATTAAACTAAATTGATATGTGGCAAATTTAAACAAGTGGTGCATGTTAACACTATGAGAATCGTTCACATTAAGTTCCTTTAAAAATAAAACTTACCAAAACTGCAAAAAAGTACAAGGTTAAAAAAGAAAATAGCCTTTAATAGGTGGGATAATACAATCCTTTCCCAGCAGTAAAATACTGGAAATGAGGGAGGTACTGGCTGAATTTTGGGGCCAGTAAAAGCTAAACCATGCACACATCTACACTGACATGAATTATGGGAACTATGGGAGTTTGGCAGGAGATCGCTCGATAAATATGAAATTAAATATCGGTGACAGAGCTGGACCTGCTCTCTGCAGGGGAAATCTGTTTTAATTTGCTTCTGCCAGACCAGTCGGGCTCTCACAGTGTGACTGCCAACACTTTTACTGTGGCTGATTGGGACGAACCTTTCACCTCCTGCTAATTATACCCTTCCTCACCAGTATTTTACTCCTCCTCTACACTCCATCTCTTCCACACATGCAGACACATTGCCATCAAATTGAGAATTTTGGTAGATCTCTTATTATTCTGATGTGATTTACATGCTAAAATTGAATTATTAATGAAGGAAAGCACACTGTTAATGCTGTGAGACGGCCTTAAAGGGACATGTGATGACATATGATGTGATGCGTGTCGTTTTATGTCATGTTCCTGTAAAACTGAAAAATAACTGTTGAAAAAGGCTAAAACAAGTCTTTGAAAAGCCTTCCACCACCTTTACCCCAGTAGTTTCTCAGTATTTCTTGTAATTGCATCTAATTTACTTTATGCTAGCGTGCAAATTCTACTGAAATCTGAACATCTTGGGACTTTGAGGTGAATTATTTGTGTATAGCTAAGGCAGCAAAAGACTGTGATGGGTTATTTGACCTGAATTTGATCCATGATGACAGCCTTCCCTGCTTTCTTCATAGCCAGTGGAGAAAAGCCAGGCATCAGAAACACCTCAATAATATAGTGTTGTCTTTTAAAAACTAGAGCCAATCAAAATGTGGAACAATATCTCAATATGTGGCACAAGGGCTGAGGGAAAGAAATGCTGTGCACCCTATGTCACCCTAGAAGGTGGTTGAAACCACACAGATTTAAAAGAACGGTTGATATTACTTGCAACGCAAAGTAATATCTAACATTTTTGGTTCAAGTCACTGCCAGTATGTACAAAGGAGGTCAGGAGAAATGTACAACAGTGTTTATGGCCATCTGTAAAACACGGTGGAGGCTCTGTAATGGTTTAGGGCCACATTTCAGTCAGTTGTGGATCTTGTTAAAACTGATGAACTTATGAATGTAGAAAAATACATGAAGATTTTCATGCACCAAGCAATACCATCTGGAAAGCATCTGATTGACTTCACTTTCAAAGAAATGTGGGGTGGCCAAGCACATAGAAGATACAGGTGTTTTTTTCTGTGTTACCTTACAGCCAGTGCAGGTTGAATCTTGCGACTGTAGAACTGCGTTAAGCTGTTTGTTTGTTATTTCCAAATAACTGATAATACTTGTTTGATGTACAGGGCACAGGTGGTACAAAATATGGATATATAAGTATACATAAGTGTATAGGTTTTGGTAAGAGGTTTATTAGCAAAAGTCATAAACTGTACTGATCCACTGCACAGACACACAATATTTAAGCATAAACCTTTGGATGTTCTTGAAAAGCCTAGCAGACACAACTTGGTTAGCTGACTGTGCGTGTGTGTGTGTTTTAACTCACCCACTAGAGGTATGAAGGGAGAAACTATCCAAAGAAGAACAACTCGTAATGTTGTAAAAATTTGCATTTTAACGCGACTCTGTTGGGCGGCCACTACAGGAACTGAAGTTTGAGTTTGCGTAGTGTATATTGTGAAAAATTAAATCATAACAAAGAGTAAAATAAGGCTCTTTGTCACCATATCTTCATAAACCTTGCATGGAAATTGAATATTTACACATCAAGTATTTATTTTTGAGACTGTGTGACAACGTAACATTATTTATTACAGCTGCAGTGCTAGTGGACTATTTCTGACTGTTACTGTGCTAAAGCCTAGCACACCAAAAGGGTGTTTTGTGTCATATTTTCCATTGAGCATAAGTGAGCCTAGAGACAGCTCCCTCCTCAGTCACCGACTGCAAAGCAGACTGCAGACACCACTTTGCCTTTAATGACCACTACAACAGGAATGCCCCACTCTTATTTTATGACATATTTTACAAGGATATCACAACAAAGGCTTTTTCTTTGTGCAGACTAATTTACTCAGCACAGCAAGAAAGCGGAACAGCAGAACATAAACACTGTCTTGTTATTTGGAAGAATTGAGAAACACACAATTAAAAACCCCAAAACAGATTAACTGAAGTAACAATCTTTCCTTTCTCTGTAAAGTTTACAGAAAGACTACCTGCACCATCTAGTGTTGAAAGAACAAAATTTAAAAAAGATGGCTGGAGTGAAGTCTCAAATTTTACTCACTGAATTTCTCCCTTGCAGTTTAATTTTTTTTATTACGAATAACTAGAAAAGCAACATCTATTTTTATTATAGTGATAAATATTAACATATGCAGAAAAATACATTAGATTCCAGCCCATATGAACAAGGCGTAACAATATATCAATGAAAAATATATTTAAGTTCTACTTCATCACCTGCAGAGCCTTACAGTGTTAATTCTGAAGAGTACCGTGTTTACATAAAACCAGTCCCAGCATAGTTGTTCTTCCAGTAAGTGCTTACTCAGCAATAGTCTGAGCTGAGTCACCCACCAGCTGGAGGCTCAGAGGGGACAGAGCTGTAATCATACTTTTACTACACCTATGAGCATGTAGTAAAATTGATACTGAAAGTGTGTTAAAAATTAACCGTTCAATGTCAATGTTAAATATTTATTTTTGGTGATGAGGTTTGTGTACAAGTTTTTTAATTGAATGCTGAGTTCATTTTGTAGTTTGCAGATAACACATTCTTTAAAAAATTCTTTTCAAACCATTTCATCTCAATTATAATCCTGTAACAGTGTAACAACATAAAAATGCTGATCAATAGCATCATAGCACGGCCTTCATCGGAGCAATTCTTATTCTTCTTGTCGTAAAAGACATTCCGCCTGAAAAAACAATAAAAAAATTCAACTGCCGTATCAGCTCACTGATGTTCAATAAAGGTAATTCTGTTGGAAAGTTTGTTTTTTAAATACCAAAAAGTCAACAGGGTCCTCCGGTTTAATCTTGCAGCACTTTACCATGGCCTCAGTGAGCGAGGGCATCACGTACTTCATCAGGTAGTTTCGCAGGGGAAGAGCTTGAACTTCCAGCTGCTCGCTCTCTTGTCTCTTCACCTCTGATAAATTTTTCTGCTAATGATTAAATTATTTAACCTGCAGTTAGTATTTAAGAGTCATTTGCTCCTTCTGGTATGAAACACTCTGATGGACACAGTGTTACTTACCCAGTCCTCATACTGAGCAGCCATCTCAGCCAGCACAGCCTCATTCCTGCGTTTCCTCTCAGCAGCCTCTGCGGACTGTTTCTGCCTCCTCTCTTCCTCTTTTTTCCGGTCCTGCTCCTCCTGCTCCTCTGGACTCAAGCCATAATTCTTGGGAGGGCCCACCACCCGTGTGATCATCTTCATGATGTCTGTGTACTCTGGATCATCTGTCCTGACCTCTGGAGAAGAAGAAATCACACAAACAGAGCCATTGTAAACAGGAAAGACCTTTGTTTCGTGGCTAACTGACTGCTAATAATGGTTGCAGTTGACTTTCTACCTTTCTGTGCATGTATAGGGTTACACATTGAATCTACATATTATTATAAATCTGGCCCCTGATGCTGGAAAGAGCAAAAGACTAATAGAAACAGACAATATGGAGACAGAGTCGGACACTCTCACATCCACCAAACATGTTCTGAAATGTTCGGCAATTTTACTGTTCTGTTCATGGTTTATTATTTATGTGCTCTTCAGTACTCTTTGTCTCTTGTTTGTGATCAGTCTATCAGAGTGTAGTGTTGTAGTGGCTTTGCAGACAGTACCGATATGTAATGGGTGAACCTCAATCTGATCAAAGTAGTCACACACTGTTTCCTCAGCTCCACTGAGCTGTCTGTGTTTTGTCAGGCGAGGTACAAATTCATCCTGGGTGTAGCGCATTTTTTCTGCCACGTTTTCTGGAAGTCCTTGTACTCTCCTTGTCAGGAAGTCATCTGATGCATCAAGGGCAAAAACATACTCTGCAACACATGTTGGAAACAGAAGTAAGTCCATTCTGATAAGTCAGCAAAGGCTTAGACAAAGACATAACAAAGACATAAACAACCTGGAGTGATGGCCTGTTTGTAGGCTGGTGCTTTGGACATCAATGCCAAATCCTCTTTCCCTGCATCCTCATCCACATTCACATCTGAGCAACAGAAACAGCTGCTATACTTTATGAGACAAAGACTTTTAAAGCTTATACAGTGACTCAAATAATTGATGAACCCTACCAGAGAAAATCAGCTTCGCTTGCTCATAAGTCTTAGGGAAACCATCAAGAACAAAGCCTTGGTTCTTACATGGCTTTGAGTTTAGTTTTTCTTCCACAATTTCACAAAGCAGACGGTCAACCAGTCGACCTGATGGAACAAAACACTAGTTTGAATAAACCACAGAAATCTGAACACAGATACACAGAATCTGACAGTTTTGGTAAAAATGAAGCCTTTCGAAACAGAGACCCCGACAAATTGTGTTTTACAATGCTGTTCATCTCTCCACAAAAGCGTGTGTTTTTAGAGACTTTTCAAGTTACAGTTTCAAGTAAAAGAAAAAAAACCTAGACTCAAAACGACTGCAAAGAAAGATTTTTAAATAAACCAAACGTCTTTTGCAGTTTTCAACCTCACAAGACTGTCTTATTTAGGGTTATAATTCTGTTACCAACCTTGATTTTCCTTCATACTTTTGTGAATATTCCCCAGTTGTGTCTGTGCAGCAGTCATTATCTCTTGACTGATATTTTCAGGGTTAGGTCCATTTACTATCTCCTTCTGCAACATACAAAAGAAACATACCAGATTTTCTTTATTTTTAAATTTCACTGGTACCACATAACAAGTCTGAAAGTACACCTGCATTAGTACATCCCCTGTATTCAAAGAAAGACTTCCACAGGAGGGCAGCACATTTTCCTGTAGCAGCGAGAGGAAAATCAGCTGTCTGGTATGTATGTGCAGTTCTGCTTCCACTGACCAGTTGTGCAATCTTCTCTTCGAGGACCTCTTTGAGCTTGATGTGGTGCAACCGGTAATGATGGCAGAGCTTTCCTGCAAGGGTAGTTTTCCCCACAGCTGGAGGTCCAAGCAGCAAGATTCGAATGGGCTAAACAAGAACAATTTTTAAAAAAGTTGATGATTCAGAAAAGTTTTTGTTGTTCAGAAATGATCAGCTGCCATGAAAGAGTAACAAGCGAGAGATACAGAAACAAGCACTGGATGCATTGTAGCTCAATTTTCAGTTTTCCTGCCACCAAGTGTGACACCTACATTTTGTGGGATACATACATTTTTGCCTATATTTTCATACTAGCCTCATTTTCTATCTATGATTCACACACACAGTCGTGTTTTAACACTTGTGATTACGGCAGTGGAATGGAGAGCTAAAGCTGTTGTCACACATTCAAGATAACAGTTGCGACAACTTTCGGTCATCAGTAGGTTTTTCAAAATCTCTTCAAATTGAACACATGGACAGGCATGGATCCCAAGATGAATCGATGAGCTCTTCATAATTAGTTGCTTAATTGATTATTCAGGCTGCAGTGCCTACCATCTGATCAATTTCTTGCAGAATGACCAGATGGTATTTTTTTAACCCTCTCCACAAATCAGAACGTATAAATTACAATGTAATAATATAATGATGTGTAATATACAAATATACTGGGAAAAAAGTCAGAAAAGTAATTTCTTTTCTATTTCAGGTTTTCTGAAAATGTATAATGACTTATGCAAATGGTGTAACATATCCTAAAAGATGTACTAATTTGCATAAATGGTTTGGTGAAATTTAATTTGACAGACTTGGAACACTCACAAGCAGCTGCCAGGTGTCTTTGTATTCCTGCACAATGTTATACATGTTTTCAACCATCCCGGCTTCAGACGTCCAGCTTAGGTTGAAAAAGTCATTTATGATAAAGGTCTCCAGGCGGAGGTTGATGCCGAGGCACTCCAGTTCCTCTGGCTGAAATAAAAAGGTGTTAAATTACCAACAGTGTGTTTGATAATAAATATTTTTTCGGCAAATATGCAGATAGCACTAATGCTTACTACAAGCCAAACAAACAGCAGATAGTTTATTTGATCCATATTTACAGAAACTGGAGTTGTAACAGCAAACAATCTGCTGTTAAATCTCTCAACGACAGAAATTGAACGCAAACTTTTGAGTCTTTTTTTCTTGTGTCACAAGCTGTTATTGCAACACTTTCAGGGACTAAAGAAAACATTTACATTTGCAAGTGACAGTAATAGCAGTACTAAGCCTGAGTGAGTATTCTGCTTAAAATACTTATATATAGAGCTCTACATCTTTGCATTATAGGCAGAAAAAAATCAAAACCATCTTAAAATGAAATAAAATAAATCACATAGTTTACAGTACCTTAAACGCCTTCATGGCAATCGCTTCCTGTGGTGGTAATTTCTGAATTTCTTCTGGTCCAAGCACATGACTTATCATCTAAAGACATAAAGGTAAGAAAGAGATTGTTTTGTGTGTATTTTCTCCTTCTTTGCCAAACTAACAAACGTGACTTCTGACAAAGGATCTCAGCTGGATTTTCATCACCTAAAAAGAGTATTCTTCCTATAAATACACTCACTGGACACTTTATGAGGCACTCCTTACTAGTTATTAGATACCGTTTTACTTTCAAAGCTGCCTTAATTCTTCATGGCATAGATTCATCAAGATGCTGGAAAGATTCCTCAGAAACATGACATCATCACACAGTAGCTGAATCTCAAAATCCACCACCACATCCCAAAGGTGCTCTATTGGATTCTGATCGGGTGACTGGCAAGGCCATTTGAGTACACTGAAATGATGTCATCTGTCTGTCATCTTCAAGGAAAGTGTGAGATGATTTGAGCTTTCTTACATGGTGTGTTATTTGCTATATATATTTTGGTGAGCCCATGTGAGTAGTTTTCCCTATAATGATGCTCGGTTTGAACTGCAGCAAGTCGTTTTGACCATGTCTACATGGCTATGTGCACTCAGTTGCTGCCATGTGAATGCTAACATTCACATTAACAAGCAACTGAATTACGATAACTAATAAGGTGGCCAATGAGTGTAGTTTTCAATCTAGTGTTTTTCTTCATAATGCAAAGTCTAGCTGTTCTAGTTTAAATTAGAATCACAAAATCACCTGTACAATATCCTCTAAAGTGTTCCTGGAATTATCAATGGCAACAATGTACTTTGGTCTTGGTTTGAGTTGAATGATGTTCTGGATCACTCTGTAAGACAAATATATATTTAGTCCAGTTCTGTGCCATTTATCTCCAAGTATATATAGCATATGTGCAGAAGTACAGTTAAATAAACTCACCCTCCAAGGTCAGACACATGAATCGTGGGAATGTAATTTGTGCCCTGTCCAAATATGGGAACTTTTGGAAACTCCATCAGCCAAGAAACCTTTTAGAAATACCAAATACATATTCTTCAAGAAGTATAGACAAAGACATGCAGTGTAAAAATGTGTTAATGTGTTAATATTACCTTGAAAAAGTAATGAAAGAGGTCCTCCCCCTTTCCATACTGAAGGCCACTAGCTACAACATAACCAGCAAGTTTGGACTTTTTCTGTAAGATTGAAAAATCAGAGCACTTTTAGTTATTTTTAGATATATTTATTTTCCTGGGATCCTTATAAAATCTTGGGATGAATTGCTCCTGTTGTTGTGAAACATATTTTGGAGGATGCTGTGATTTTCAGCATCATAATCTTACCCCTTTAGCCAGTTTTAGCACAAGTTTTTCCAAACTGTGGTGGTTTCTGAAAGCAGGGTGAGGCCTTCTTCTTATGAACTGTTCCTCTGATACCAGAACATCAGCTTCATCCTGAAGAGTAAGATTACACTCTCAGTCATGGAAATCTGACAAGTTCACACATTGTTTACCTTTTCTCCAGACTCACTGGGTTTTGAGGTTTTGTCATGGCCCATGTCATTACAGTGGAGACTAAGATGAACAATTTCTGAGACTTGAAGCTCGGCATCTCATTATGAAGGGCTGTTTGTAAAAAAAGAACAAGCAGGGATGACAAACAACATTAGCGTGTTATTGGAACAATGTAGTCTCTTTTAAATGTTGTCTCATGAAGATAGATAGCGATAAATTTAAAATAAGCACATGATGGGATTTAGGTACAATCTTGCAAACAGTGCCCTTTAAAGGTACCCGGCCTCTAAAAATCTTTGTCTATGATTTAAAAAATCTAATCTTTCACTGGTCTTGTAGAAGTCTTACAGTCATACCTGTAAGCACCCACGTTGCTTCTTCAACCTGTTGCTGTGTGGCACTTTCTGAGATGTTGTACACCACCACATCACACTCCAGCAGGTGCTGGAGGAGCTCATCACTGCTTGGTGACTGCAACAGGAAATTGTATACCCTATTAGACGTTCAATTGTTCTTGCTGTGTCCATGAATATATTTAAATTAAAGTTGCTTAGTCTAAAAATAATTGGTTTAAAAAATATGGCTTTTAAAATTATTTGTCCTTATCAGAATCTGTTCTATAAGCACACTGCCCGGAGCAAAAAAATGTCACACACTCATATTATTCACAGGACCACCGTTAGCTTTGATGACGACACACATTTGCAGGGTTATCGATTGGATAACTTTATGCAATGCCATGACATTTTTTTTTTAATACAGAGTTGCACTTATTTTTCACTAAATCTCAGTGGGGTTAAGGTCTGGACTCTGTGGTGGCCAATCTATGTGTGAAATTGATGTCTCCCAGAGCCACTCCTTCATGCTTTAAGCCCAATGAACCCTGGCGTGTATCTTGCATGTATACCTGTTTCATCATGGAAGAAAAGCACCTCATTCAGTATATTCACATACTCAGCTGACCTAAGTTTTTTTTTGGCATACAATATTGCTAACCTAACCAACTGGAGCAACCCCAGATCATGACAATGTCCCACAGTCTTTCGCATTTAGCATCTAGCTCACCTCATATTTCTCCCGTAGAAAATCCCACTTTTCACCTTTAGAGGAAGGAGGCACCGTACCGACGACATGGAAAGCAGGTTCACCTTCAGGGGAGGCTAATGCTTCTGCTTCTTCCTCATCCTCAGAGGTCACCACGCATGAGGCTAAAAACTGTTCAGACAAGTCAGTAATATTAAAAGATAAAATATACAATGAGATAAAAATTGAGTACAAATGCTATATACAACTGAGTAAAAATACAACGATGCCAGAAAAGATTATTGCACATTAGTGTTATTGCACATTTGTGGATGTGTGTGTTTGATCAGTTAAAGTCTTTGTTGTGGAGTCTGACAGCAGTGGGGAGGAAAGACCTGCGAAATCTCTCCGTCCCGCACCGTGGGTGCCGCAGTCTCCCACTGAAGGAGCTGCTCAGTGCTGTCACAGTCTCATGCATGGGGTGGGAGATGTTGTCCAACAGGGATGACAGCTTAGCCACCATTCTCCTGTCACTCACCACCTCCACTGGGTCCAGAGGGCATCCTAGAACAGAGCTGGCCCTGCGGATCAGCCTGTTCAGTCTCTTCCTGTCCCCGGCGGAGATGTTGCCGCCCCAGCAGACCACACCATAAAAGATGGCTGAGGCCACCACAGAGTCATAGAAGGTCTTCAGGAGTGGGCCCTCCACTCCAAACGACCTGAGTCTCCGCAGCAGGTACAGCCTGCTCTGCCCTTTCCTGTAGAGGGCGTCTGAGTTATGAGTCCAGTCCAGTTTGTTGTTCAGATGAACACCAAGGTACCTGTAGCTGTCCACAGCCTCGATGTCCATACCTTGGATGTTCAGTGGTTGCAGTGGAGGATGCTTGTGCATGCGGAAGTCTACCACCAGCTCCTTGGTTTTACTGGCATTGATCTGGAGGTAGTTCAGCTGGCACCAGTCCACAAAGTCTTGAGTCAGTCCTCTGTACTCCTTGTCGTCCCCATCAGTGATGAGGCCGACTATTGCAGAGTCATCAGAGAACTTCTGCAGGAAACACTGGGTGGAGTTGTGGGAGAAGTCTGCAGTGTAGATGGTAGATGGTGAAGAGGAACGGAGCCAGAACCGTTCCCTGTGGGGCCCCCATACTGCAGACGACCCTGTCCGACACACAGCCCTGAGTCCTCACATACTGTGGTCGGTCGGTGAGGTAGTCCAAAATCCAGGTAGTGAGGTGATGGTCCACTCCAGAGTTCTCCAGCTTGTCCTTCAGAACCGAGGGAAGAATAGTGTTGAAGGCACTGGAGAAATCAAAGAACATGATTCTCACAGTGCTCCCAGTGGTCTCCAGGTGAGCGAGGGAACGATGTAGGAGGTGAATGACGGCATCATCCGCTCCAATGCCAGGTTGGTAGGCAAACTGAAGTGGGTCCAGTGATGAGCTCACCAGGTGCCGAAGCTGAGCCAGGACCAACCGCTGCAGGGTCTTCATCAGGTGGGATGTCAGAGCCACCGGCCTGTAGCTGTTGAGGTCCTTGGGCCGTGAAGTCTTTGGCACTGGTACAACACAGGAGGCTTTCCAGAGCTGTGGGACTCGTCCCAGCCTCAGGCTTAGGTTGAAGAGGTGCTCCATCACCCCACACAGTTGGTCCGCGCAGGACCTGACGACCCTCAAGCTGATGCCATCTGGACCCGCTGCCTTCTTGGCTTTAATCCTCCTCAGTTCCCTCCTAACCTGGGTGGTTGAGAGAGACAGGCTGGAGCCTTGTGTTGAGTGTGTATTGGATGCTGTTGTTGGGGGTGGGGAGGGGTGAGCAGGGTGAATAGAGGAGGTGTGAAGTGTCTGAGGTGTCAGAGGTGGAACAGCAGCAGTGGGGGTGGGTGAGTCTGCAGCCGATGTTGGAGACTGCCTCATGGCTGAATCAAATCTGTTGAAGAAATGATTCAGTTCATTCGCCCACCTCACATCCCTCCCAGGCAGAGAGTTCTGATGTTTGTGGCCTGAGATGGTTCTGAGGCCTCTCCAGACTTCACAAACGTTATTTTGCTGAAGCTGGTTCTCCATCTTTTGCCTGTAGCTGTCCTTCCCATTCCTTATCAGTCCCCTCAGCTCTCTCTGCACCCTTTTCAACTCCTCTTTGTCTTTGGATTTGAAGGCCCTCCTCTTCTGCTTGAGGAGAGCTTTAATTTCTAGGGTAATCCAGGGTTTGTTGTTGGAGAAACACCGTACAGTCCTGGTAGGTACGGTGTTATCCACACAGAAATTTGGCATAGTGGACTAATGTGACAGGTTAGGCAGGAACAATAAAAACTCTTCCTTATATTTACCTTCGCGATGTGCTTGGAGGAATATCTGTCAACATCGTTGATAAAAATTCGCTTAGTTTGTTGCTTGTTGTCCCCCATTTTAAAAACTAACCCCTTGACTGATTTAAAAAGCTATATTTATTACCAGACTGTAAGTTTTACAACAGGAAATGAGAAATACGAGAAAGAAACTTCCATCTTGCCCCTAGTCTTCTTAAATGTTGCTAGGGACTCGCTACTGTTGCTATGGCTGAGCCAATGAAACTCGCTAGCTAGCTCTCGAGCACGTCCATGGCAAGGTGTATGGAGGACCAGGAGTGACAAAATTAATTAATTAAATACGCCATTAAATAATTAATTAAATGTCTCAATAATGAATTAATTAATTATATAATGAATTAATTAAACGTGTCATTAATTAAATAATTGTATTAAATAAATAAATAATTTATTAAATGTTTTAAATGAAATGAATGGCCGTTTAATTAATTATTGACACAATTTATTAATTATTTAATGGTGTATCTAATTAAATCATTTTCTCACTCCTAGCCCTCCATACTGGCTAGCCCCCATTTTAAAACAACTTTTAAACATTATTAACATTTTTCATTTCCCCCTCATTTAACCCCTTCCTCCCTTCTGTCCTCTTTCCCCCCATTTAACACTACCTGCTTCTACTACGCCCTTTCTTTGCCTCCTTGCTTTCGTTTGCTGCTTTCTTTCCACCCACTATTTTTCCTCTATCACTCCCAGCCTAATTCTTCACCTTTTAGATAGTAGCATGAAGAAACAGGGTGAGGCTGTACCTCTCTGGACTGCTAACAGGGTTGGGCTGTGAGTTTTTTCCCATTAAAGTGACAGTTAGCTACATACAAAACAATTACCTGGAATCTTTCAAAGAGAGAATAAGATACAGGTTGTTAAAATGATTAAACATGCTGCTAATGTCTAACTGAGTCCTCTATGGGCACCCCACCCAGACACATGCCATTCATGTTATCTGTACAGCTTTTTCTATGGGCTGTATAAAACCAAAACATATTTTTTCCATATTCGCTCTCACTGTAATTCCTCTATAGCCACTGCAGTTTTTCTTGAAGGGATTGCCAGTTTATCATCCGATAAAGACCAACATCCCTGTCTTGACCTCCCACATACTCATGCACAAAACAGTCCCACCTATGAGCATGTAGGTGTAGGACAATGGAGTACTAACATAGAAACTTTCATGGCACCTCACATATTTATAGAGCTGACATTATCTGAAAAGCTCCTGGGAGCATCTGATCATGTTTGCTCTACACGGTTTCAGCACTCTGTAATGTATTTGAAATAAGAAGGCTCTGTAGTTCAATTAAAAGCAAAAAGCTTTGAAGATAAAAGTAAAAGCACACTGATATGATAATCCTGCAGTTAACCCTGGCTTTGTGAAGGATGTGGCATTCATATTTTTTTGTATTAACCAACTTGGGTGTGTTGATTTAACTGTATGATCATTTTAGTTAATATAGTGTTTGATGACTGACAGTTGTATCAACTGATAGTTTGATCAACATCTCAACCAACATGCTTTTTATCAAATATAGTCGAGCATCTGGCACCTAATCGCTGTAATGGCAGGAGCAGCCCTACAGGGCTGAGAGAAGAAAACATTATCAGGGGTGGTTGCAGGGTTTATTCCTGTTCTGTGACAAAGCTTTGATAGCTCTTTTAATGTTCTAGGTGCATGCAAAGCAAAGCAATGAAATATTCAGTTAGTTATCTATATGAACTTTAAAACCCAGATATCAAGACGACATTGAATTGGTATTGATTTTTCATCTGGTCCATCGTTATGGTCAGGATTGAAATGTCAATTTTGAAACAACATTTAAATACTGTGGGTAACCGACATTCTAACTTTAATGACGTTGTAATAATGTTGATTTACAGTTGTTTTTTTTGTCATTGATATTTGATCTATTTATAGTCGACCAGGTGACAACAACAACGTTGAAAAAAACATCTATTTATAGTTGACCAGATTAAAGCGGCGATCACTCCGAAGCACCTCTTTCACATCCTACAGGTCACCATCGAAAAGCCATTGATTTGTAGTTGAGCGTTAAATTGTATTGGAACTGAGCGGGTATAAAGTATCACAGAAAGTAGATTGAATGTTCTTTTGTTATCAAAGATTTCTGATGTAGTTACAGTTTACCAGCTTAAAAAAATCATGTCGAAATGCCATTTATGTATAATTAAAGCAGCGATCACTTGGACTATTCCGTAGCACCCCTCTCACAGTGGTACATCCCTCCAGGTAACCATTCATAAGTCTTGTACAGTAGAGCGGGAAATTACATTTCAGCTCAGCGGATTCGACCGGTGAAGGCGTAGCATGCACCACGATTAGTATAAGGTAAGGGTGAATGAATTTTCTTCTATTCGTTATTTTGACGGTCGCATTTGAATAAAAGTAAAAAAAACTCGTTAATGTACAGTTTCGGATAAAATCTGGGAGCCTGAAATGTTGTGTCTACTTTCAGCTTATAGTCCTGCAACAAATAAATTGCACCGAGAACACAATCTATCAACAAAGAAAACATTTTCGTTTCATAAAATACTGTCTTTCCGTTATAAAGCTAGCATAACGCTTCGTGGGTTCCTTTGTTAGCCTTGCAGTCGCCTCGCCCACCGTGAACCCAGACTGTCGCTCTATGGTTGCTTTTTTCCATAGTACTAAAAAAAATTGTTAATCTCTGCAATATGATTGGTAAACGTAAAGGTAACTCTATAAATGTGTACAATGACTTTGTTACTTTTGATGATTGGAGAGCGCCCGCTTCAATTCACACAATTCACACAAAGAAGACTTTCGACTCAGTTGAATGCTCACGCGGCATGCCCACGTGACTTTCCTTGCACGCACACATGACTTTCTGTTTGTGCCTTGAATAATGAATAAGTCACTTACCTGTAATGTATCTCGGCTATCATGTTTTTCCTCTTTTTATTGACATTGTGCCCCTTTTTTTCTCTTTTCAGATCAGATTTGTTAACTACCATCCATCCATAAACAAGTAAGAAACTCACGTCCTTAAATAATTCCTAGTGTTTAACCATTTACTTATTTGGCTATTTTCAAATATCGCACCATTTTCTTTAATCAGATATACACTGAAAATGGCATCACGCTGGTCAAGGAGGCGCAAATTAAGGTCAATGGTTGAGGCCGCACAGTCAGATATACTCCGGCACTTTGAAGAGATGGTTGGCGAACTAAATACCCAAAGCGACAATGCACAGGTTGAAGTTAAGCGACCGCGGGTGGCAGAAGAGTCTGGTGTGTCCCACTGTTGTCACCCAGGCATAGACAGGCAAGAATTTAAATGCCAAGCCTTGTACACTTGTGCACTTCAAAAATTCCTTATATACTGTACCTTCTTGCATGTCTCTGTTTCAGGTGTGTATTGTTACAAATGAAACTGTAACTGTAGGAAAAAATACGCCAAAAGCACATTTACAATTACTTATGACTGTTTTTAATTTCATTTCTTTAGACCAAATCCCCTGTACACTTATGAAGACTCTGAGGATGAGCAGCCTCAAAAAAAACGGTTTCCCCAGGCCCCCCGAGTGAAAATACCAGGTAATAAAATACTGTCTAGTGTCTGTGTACATATCTGTGTGTGAAACAAGGAAACTTTGTAGACAAGTTGTCTGTATTCTTAAATGCTTAAAAAATTTTTTTTTGTCTAAACAGCCCCCGCCACTCCGCAGTCTGCCCCCAACCCACTGATAGCAACCATCATAATGCCCCGCCCAGCTTCCGGCACCTTTCGCCACTCCGGCACAACACACAAGCCGACACAGCTTTGCGATCTCCCCAGCATGTAGAGTCTGATGTCAATGCCGTCGCTAGAGATGGTATGCTTTTAAAAAAGTTATTAAGCTGCATCACAATATCATTGTACTCTTATCTTCAAAACACAAATTTATACTGTTGAATGTCATCTTGTTTTGATTTTTTTTAGATTCCAGAGTCTCTGTGAGGCCACTATTACAAGGCAAGTTCTAAAATCTTGCAATTTGACAGTTTACATGGTATTGCAAATATATGTGACAGGCAAAAACTAGTAAACACTTTTAGCAGGTACAACAACTTATGCTTGAATGCAGAATGTGAAGCCATCACTCATGGATATAATCGTTTTTCGCATCACACTGCTTAACCTGTTTGTCACAAGCCATTAATCTTTCTATAATTGTTCTTTGAAACAGATGCGACCTTACATAAGATTTTAACGATGGTGTCAGACCTGACCAGAGCAGTTCACGATCTCCGTGAGGAGGTCAGAGCCATCCGCCATCCCTGCAGCAATGAATCTGTAGATGCTGGGGTATTGCCTCTGGATTTGCCCTTGCACAACATGGAGGAGCTAAACAATGCAGAGGCAGCTCTGCAATCACCAGAGGCAAATAAGGCAATGGTAAGTATTTAAAGGTTATGTAAACCTTGTAACTAAGAAGTGTAATAGCTGTCAAATTCGATTAAAATTCATAACAACGGCCTGTTGATGTACGATCTGCTTGATTATACAACAGCAGGCTAACATATATTACTAACAAATACATTCTACTGCAAATACTTTGGTTTATTCTTTGTATGACTTGAAAATCAGGCTTTAGGGAAAACTAAATGATATGTTTCTGTCATCAATTGCATGATGTAAACACAAGCACTTGCATACACATTTAAGGCATGAGACACGCTAATTCCATCTCTTAAACTGTCTCTATAGGTGAGACGCTTTGCGTTGATTGGAGGGACCACACTGGAGGTGCGAGTCCGCCGTGTAATGGCTTATGCCATCACAAACGAGCTGGCCTCTGTTCTCAACTGGGCGGGGAAAAAAAAACAAGGACCAGACAAAGCAAAAAAAGGGCATTTAAAGAGACAGCGCTGTGCAAATGCATATTTGGTAAGTTTACCTGTTATTGTTGTTTTATGAGCCTAAAGTGAACAATAAAGGGATCAATTGATGTGCTGGGTGCGTTTAACCTATGTCTGGTCTTTGCTAGATTTCTTTGTCTTTCTTAATAACAAGACTTTTATGTCCTGTTACTCTGGAGATGGAATCGTAGGTCTTCGGCTTCTTTTGTCCATGTTTTCTTTTTTTGAAAGGATACACGGCACACGATGCTAAGACATATCAAATGTTCAGCTAATAGCTCTTTGGAAATCAAAGTGATGCGGCAGTTTGCTGATTTCCGCCTGGTGACTTTCATGTTTATCAGCCTAGTAGTTTACAGACTTTCTCCCTGCTGAAGACAATTAACAAGAGGTTATTCATGTGCTCTAATTCCCTTTTTTTCTTTGTTTTTTTTTTGTGTTTATTTTTGTCCTAGACGGCCTGACGCAGCAGGTAGGGGCGAACTCTATGTCTGAGTTTGTCTTTGCTCAAGCAGTCCAGAAATGGCTCAGATACGCTCCAGATCGTATGGGTGGCGCAGGACGCCCAACATCCATCCCCATCCTGGAGTAAATACCAAAAAGTGACGTGAAACAAAGAAATGTAAAAAGGAAACTTTGTCGTTTAATAAAGTATTTTGCAAATGATACATGTCTAGTGACCTTTTTTTGTTGTTTCTTTTTCTCTGTTGCATGAGGTCCGATGCTTTATGTTTTTGGGATATTACTATTGACATGATACATTGTAAGATAATTTTTAACATATAAAGGGTGTCCAATTTGTGGAAGAAGGACAATTATCTGTTTCAGTGGTTTAAGTATTGATGGAAGCTTGCAGTAGTTTAGTACTGATTAAAATACCTATAAAGAACTGTAGATTTCCAGTCATGATTTTACTGTTGTTTCAATAGAAACAACATTTTTAGAAAATGTAGAGCACAGTTTTGTTTTCTGAAAGGTATATCGTAAATGGTCAAATGATAAACAAACCCCTGTCTACCTAACAGGCTGTGCAGAAGCAGTTGTTGCTAACAGCTGCTTAAGTGTGTGCATGTGGACGTGGGGGGCTGCAAAGGAGGCAGCTGTCAAGACAGACAAACCGTGTGCTTCCTACATTCCCTTATAAGGACGAATGTCCCTCAAAACCATGACCCATTTAAGACCATTCTCTTTTTTTCCTGATTAAGACCTGGTGATAAAGATAGGACTGCCAAAAAGTGCTTCTTTGACTTGAAGGGAGCTGTTGACAAAACACAGAAGCAGTTTCACCCAAAGGCTGGTGTGATGTTTCTGCTTTCTGCTTCATACTTTTTGCTCAGAACAACAAGCCAGATTATGGTGAGCACACACTAACGCCATATTGAAACAGCTATATTTGAGCATTTCTGTTGTAACACTTTTATACTTTACTGCAGTAATTCTAGTTATTTTTTTATTCTTCACAAATAAAACACACAGTCTATAAAGTCTCAAATAAATAGCTCCAGAATAAATGCAGAGCCATATATAAAACAGTTTTATTTAACTCAGTTGCAGTTAAATATGATTTTAAACTACCACATATATCTATTTAATAAGTAGTAAGTCCATCTTTGCCAACAACACGAGTGCATGTAAAAGCAGGAGTTCATGTTTTCTTGTCCAAGTATATGACCTGAATACTTTTTTCAATGCTAAGTCCTTTTGCAGATCATCAGAGGGCAAAGGACTCCTGAAGCACTGCGGTCATGCACTATGATTGCTGCTGATATAAAAATGTAAATATAGAAACTAGAAGAACACAGAGTTCAGATATGACCTGACATAATCTATGCACAGTCTATCCAACGTCAACACAGAGCGGTCGTGCCTGATTTTCTTGTTGGGGTCCCCATAGACACTGAGATCACCAGCGATATATCTAGCTCTTTACAAGACCCCAGATCCTTTTCAAATCTGTCTTGATTACAAAAATGATTCTGCTCATGGTAGGTGAGAAAAGATTCCTTCCAACATTACACAGCAAATTTGATAAACTGGACAATTTAAGAAAGTTGCAATATCCAGTGAAAAAAACTCTTATTTTTGGAAGGTAAAAGTCAAAAAAATGTGAATTGAAAATGTGAGGAGAAAAAAAAAAACAAGTAGGTTAGTAGTGCCTTTGCCTTGCACATGGCTACAAATGGAATATTTCAAAGTCTTGATGCTGTGGGGGGTATTTACATTCTTTCTGCACTCGCTGTTGCCTGTTCTGGCTTCAACATGGGGGTAGTGCGAGTTGACGAATAAGGAGTGTGAGCTACGCTGTGTGTGTGGCGACGTGCAGACTCTGGCACCTGCTGCTCTGTATTTCCCTAAAAGGACACTCTGGAGCCAATCAGAACAGAGAACGGATACTCGTCACTCTTGCATTTGCCATCCCAGGAGTCTGTCGTCTGGTGGAGGTTTTGGAACTGCCTTTAGCTCCCTCCATTTGCCCCCTTACATGATTGCCTCTCAGCTGTCTGGAATTTTTTGGCCCCCTTCACCCTTTACGAACGATGTTGGCAAACTCTCCCAGGCAGTTCCCCCTTAGACGACTCCTTAACCAGACTGCTCAGGCAAGATCTCGTATTACTGTCACACCATCTAATCACCCACATCCCCAGGACCCTGTTTGAGCTTAGTCATATTAACACATCCCTAGGGATCTGAATGGCAGCTCCACAAACTATGAGTGGGAGAAATATGTTGCTATGCATAAATCTGCATTACAAACTATTTACTGATGGTTTTGCAGCTGATTGTTTTTCCCTGATGGGAGTGCGACGAGCTCGGTAGCTTTTATATTGATAAAGAATCCATAAAAATAATTTGACAGCTAAAATACAACTAAATTCACTATTTTCATGTACAAATAATATTGGTTTTAATAATACTGCCATGCATATAACATTAAAATCCTTAATCATATAGAAGATCCATATGCACTGTCATTTATCACATTTAACCTACATGTACCTTTTAAATACTTCATAATGTAATCATGTATCCTTAATAAAATTCCCACTTGCTGCTTTTTCTTTCTTACTTCTATCTATGGCATTCAATGTCCAGGGCAGCATCTCTATAGATTGGTGGTATTTCGTGACACAGGATCCACTTTAATGGACTATTTTGCTGAGCAACACTTAATTTGGGCTTGTGTGAACCCTTGAGCCCGCCCACCGGCCCCCAGCTCCAGGACGCCGAGGCATATTTAAGGAACCCCTTGCACCCTTGCCCCTTTGTCCCGGTGGAAACTCCAGTCTTGTGGTTACAACTTGGTGAGTCCTTTTGCTGGATCATTGCTGTGTTTCAGATGCTGCTTTTTGGAGCATAGGGGTCAGTGAGGATGACCAGATAGTGCTGCTGTATATTACAGCAGTACATGGATATACTGTATTTATTACAGCTATAAGTTGTTTCTTGCCTAAGCAGGTGTTTTATTGTTTTGTTAAAGAGTGGTAAAAGGATAAGTTATGTGTGCTGAATAGTTTAAGGGCTGCTGCGGTATATAAGAGCAAGTCAGATGCCATCAAGGCTTAGGGTGGAGGATATATGTGATGCTTGACTCAGAGAAGCAGGCAAACAACACCAGCTCAGGTTAGATTCAACATAAGGAAAATTATCAGTTCATTATTTTTGGTTAAAAAGGCTTCCTCACTGATTACTGTTTTTAGCACAAGTTAAAGAGCATTCTGAAAAAGGTCATTTCCCGCATTTCTAGGTTATATTTAAATGTCGGGCTGTGTAGTATGGAAAGCAACGGATAAGGATTTTTTACAGATTTTTATGTAACTGTTATGTTACTTGAACTAAACTGAAAAATTAGACTAATTTACTGAACGTAATAATTGTTAAAATATACCTTTAAAGTCAAGTTTTATGTTTCTCAAAATTAAGTTTTTGTAACTTGGTCATATTCACAGCTACAGACAGCAGTCTCTAAGTTCTACAGTTTTGTGGCCTGCTATAGGACATATTAGACAGAATAGGACAGCAGTAAGACTCTTCAAAGAGGGGATGCTGGCACTTGGGATGCAGGCTCAGGCCTAAGAGCCTGGAAGACTCTAAGCACATGGTCTCCATCCAAACAGAGGAGACTACTATGTGACGACAGCTGAGAGGAGAGCCAGGCCTCCACTGCCACTTGTCAAAAGTCACACTGCCTCAGCTGTTAACTGGCTCTGGCTTAATGATGAGATACTAAGAAGGGGTTGTGGGGGCAGAGGGGGGTTTACAAGAGTCCAGAGGCTGAAAATAGACCCATGAGTGTGTGGTGGTGGTCCTGTTTTGGCTTTTCAGGCAGCTGTAAGGCTCAGAGAGATTAGACTACTCAAAAGTGTCTTCATACTGAACATAGTGCTACATTGTTTCATAGAATTGCACAGCTTTGTTTCTTCATGTGAACTTCTGCTTCTTTAAATGGAAATAATATGCATTTAAACATTTCTGTAAATACACCAACCTAATATTCTGATTGGTTTCTATCTTTTGTGTCATATAGAAAGCCAGCCCAGTACAGACCAAACATGTGTGACGACGACGAGACCACCGCCTTGGTGTGCGACAATGGTTCTGGCCTGGTCAAGGCTGGGTTTGCCGGTGATGATGCACCCCGTGCTGTCTTCCCATCCATTGTTGGACGTCCTCGTCACCAGGTTGGAATACGGGAAGGGCCCCCAAGTTTCTGGGAGATTACATATTTGTTGCCCTGTCACAGGATGTCTGTTTTTAAGTCTTGAGCTTGAGTTTGTTTGTTTTATTCATTCTCAGGGTGTGATGGTAGGTATGGGTCAGAAGGACAGCTACGTGGGAGACGAGGCCCAGAGCAAGAGGGGTATCCTGACTCTGAAGTACCCAATCGAGCACGGCATCATCACCAACTGGGATGACATGGAGAAGGTGAGAAAGATATAAAGATGTGGGAAAACTGAAATGTTATTTTTGTCAGCAAATAACATCATTCTTGCCCTGGATTTACAGATCTGGCACCACACTTTCTACAACGAGCTCCGTGTGGCCCCAGAGGAGCACCCCACCCTGCTGACAGAGGCCCCCCTCAATCCCAAAGCCAACAGAGAAAAGATGACCCAGATCATGTTTGAGACCTTCAACGTCCCAGCCATGTATGTGGCCATTCAGGCTGTGCTGTCCCTCTATGCCTCCGGCCGTACCACTGGTGAGCTCTCTTCTGTCGCATGCAAGTTAAACTATATCAATCTGTGCATATTTTCTTCTAACAAACTACTGCCTTCTCTGGACAGGTATTGTGCTGGACTCTGGTGATGGTGTGACCCACAATGTGCCCATCTATGAGGGTTATGCTCTGCCCCACGCCATCATGCGTCTGGATCTGGCTGGTCGAGACCTGACTGACTACCTGATGAAGATCCTGACTGAGCGTGGTTACTCCTTTGTCACCACTGGTAAGAAAATTACCAGCTTTGGCGAAAAACAATCCCACAGAATTTTAATGAAAAATGTAAACAGTGATCTATTTGAACATTTTTAGCCTTTAAATCAAATGAGCTTGCCTACAGTTTCCAAATTCTTGAACAGGCTATATGCGCATACTGTGAATGTGCTTTGTCAAACGGAATTCCAAACATTCTAGATATAAACATACTCGTCCTGGTTGACTGAACTGTGATATTTCCTCCATTTAGCTGAGCGTGAGATTGTGCGTGACATCAAGGAGAAACTGTGTTACGTAGCTCTGGACTTTGAGAATGAGATGGCCACAGCTGCATCGTCCTCCTCCCTGGAGAAGAGCTATGAGCTGCCTGACGGTCAGGTCATCACCATCGGAAACGAGCGTTTCCGTTGCCCCGAGACCTTGTTCCAGCCTTCTTTTATTGGTCAGTTGATCCACTGCACATACACAGAAAGGCACCAAATTTATTTTGGATTCATACCATTACCGGCAATAGTAGTACCTACTTAGGTGTATTGTGCTTATGGGACCTTATGTCCCATAAGCACAATAAAGCCATATATAAGCTGTGTATAAATATAATTAATTATACACTATACTTGAGTTCTGAGTTCAGTATAGCCTCTCCTAACAGCCCTTTATACCTATAATGCTATTAATTCATACCATACCATACCACCTTTATTTATAAAGCACTTTAACATAAAACCAGAGTTCACAAAGTGCTGTACATGCTAATAGCATAAGTAAAGAAAATTAAAATAAGATAAAATAAATAACTAAATAACTAAAATAAATTAAAACATGTTAAAACAAATTGAGTCAACCCCTCTAATCAGTGCCAAAGGCTTCAGCGAATAAATATGTTTTAAGAAGACTTTTAAATTCAGAAAGAGAAGAGGCCTGCCTAACATGCATGGGCAGATCATTCCACAACTTTGGAGCAACTACAGCAAAAGCACGATCACCTTTAAATTTATACTTAGTTTTCGGTACCTTAAGGAGCTGCTGATTGGCGGACTTAAGGGAACGGGCAGGTGTATATGGTTGTAGTAGCTCCGAGAGGTAGGGGGGGCCAGGCCATTAAGAGATTTAAAAACAAATAAGAGAATTTTAAAAACAATCCTAAAATGTACAGGTAGCCAGTGGAGTAAATTTAAAATTGGGGTAATGTGCTCAGACTTTTTTGTTCCAGTTAAAAGACATTTTAGCATTTTGCACAACCTTCAGGCGCCTAATGGACTCATCACTAACCCCACAATAAAGTGCATTACAATAATCCAGCCTAGAAGTAACAAAGGCATGGATTACTGTCTCAAAAAGCTGTTTCGATAAGATGGGCTTTATTTTGGCTAATTGCCTCAATTGAAAAAAGCTAGATCTTAAAACAGCACTGACCTTTCATAGACACTAAAGAATCTTACTAAATGTGTAAATGGTAACTAGTAGCATTTAAATCCAGAATTTCTTCTTGTTTTATTGTCTACATCTTAAATTTATTGCAACGGACACCACTGTTAGCTACATGGGCACTTACCTCCTTACAACTTCTTCCCAGGTATGGAGTCTGCTGGCATTCATGAGACGGCCTACAACAGCATCATGAAGTGTGACATTGATATCCGTAAGGACCTGTATGCCAACAACGTGCTCTCTGGTGGTACCACCATGTACCCTGGTATTGCTGATCGTATGCAGAAAGAAATCACTGCCCTGGCTCCCAGCACAATGAAGATCAAAGTGAGTCCAAGGACTGCAAAGTTATTAAAATGTATTTTGTCAAAGAAGAAATAAGCAAGCCTTTTATTCAAATTTTGGCATGGTGTAAAATGTTCTAATATGTACTTGATTCCTGATTGTCCTATCCACTCCTTCCAGATCATTGCTCCCCCCTGAGAGGAAATACTCCGTCTGGATCGGTGGCTCCATCCTGGCCTCTCTGTCCACCTTCCAGCAGATGTGGATCAGCAAGCAGGAGTACGATGAGGCTGGCCCCTCCATCGTCCACAGGAAGTGCTTCTAAATCTTCAGGCATCACCAAAAATCTCAAAACCAACCACACCAGCTTTGCTTCTATTTCTGTATTTCTACTGTTCCTTTTGCTGTATATACATGTACTGTTGTAATAAAATATAGTTCCTTTTATCAGTAATCCAGAGAGTTGGAGTCATGCCTTTTCCCCAGGCAATATCAAATATAATTCTGAAAAACAAATACAATACTTCAGATGAATAAATAGTGTGTTTGAAAAAATGGCAACACAAATATACAGTATACTCAAAGAAAGTGCACTTTTAGCAAAAGTGTGGTTACATCAATAATTTTAATGAAGACTAAATAAACTTTTAATTATTTTTACAAACTGCCCTTTTCAAGGCATTTTCAATTTTCTATAGCTCACAAGTTAAACTGCCTAAATAAACCATAATGGTCAACTACTATAGTTAAAGGGTTGAAAACTTCAGCAACACTATTCTGTGACTGCTTTCTTTCCTTATAGACCCTGCAGTTAATAAAATGATAAACTGATGCATTTATTATTATCTATTAGTATCTAAATAACACCAATCTTACACACACTATAGACAGCAAGCTGGTTTTGATCAGTCTGTGGTTTACACACAGTTTTATCCATTTTGGTATGCAAGATAGAATAGTTGAAACACTGCTTTACCTTTTGTGCTATCAGAAAAAACAAAAATAAAAAAGCTTCAGCCTAATTACAGCATACTTCATAAAGATGATAGTCGGAGTTTGAACCCTTTAATGACAAACATTAATGCTTTAGAACCACTTTTTTTGTTAGTTGCACTCCCACAACCCACCAACTAAATAACATCTTGGCTTCAACGCCATCAGTATGCTGCCAAACCCACATTATGTAGTATAAGGTGGTATAATTTCCAGCAAAAGAAAATTCTGGGAATGAGGAATTTGTAGGCTACATCTGTGAATAATCATAAATTTCTTGCACAGCCACTGATGTCAGTGGTTCCAACATTTAGGCAGTAATTTTGTGGTGATGACTTTATCGGCCCAGTGCTGATACATTTTCAGTGAAAATGCATTTAATCGGTTCTAGATTTGGGAGCTGGTACTCAAGTATGTTCAAACAAGTGCATACGCACTAGCATTTATTAGTATTACTGCGACCAATACTGAAAGATCTCAAACAGTATTTGGCAACAACTTTAGAGACAGTCTTCTGCACTTTTACAAATGTTTGTTGTACATGTGGGGAAATACTGCTGAAACACTGTTGAAACAAAGATGTTGTGAAACTGAATCACCCACTACCCGAAAAACAAGAATTACTGTAAAACTGTTTCAATAGTAATCTAAAGTGACCCACGTTTTACACCACTCCTGAATGCATCACTTTTCCTTCAGCGCTCACTTCCTGTGTGGCAGGTGATACGGATTAGAATAATAAAGCCCACCTCCTTTACTCATTACTGAGTTTGCAGAGATTGTGGTACCACGGTGAAAGGCCGTTAATGTGCTTAGGTTTTGCTTTGCTTTTGCTTCCGGTCAAATCATGAAGCTTACAGACAACAATGTCATTCGGTTTCACCTTCAAGTCCTTTATGGGATCTCTGTCAAGAGTCTTGAGAAGAAAAGGGAGAGACTGATGATTAGCGGTTCAAAGATCTTTGGTGTTCCTCTGGAAAATCTGCCCAGGTGTTACATTCCTGAATTTGGGCTTGTACCTTGGTGAGTGGAAAAGGGAAACCATTGAATATAACTTGGGAGGAACACTTCTAAAGCTTTGCTCAATAATTTGTGTCCCAGCTTTTTGGTGGACGCCTGTTCGTTCCTTCTGGAGCGTGGTGGGACTGTGGGCCTTTTCAGAAAACCAGGCTGTCTTGCTCGTATTAAGACTCTCAGGGTAAGAGTCTCACTTTTTTTTAAGGCTCAGTTCCACAATCTTTTCTGGAGCAATAGTGCCTTCTAGTGGTTTAAGTCGCTTTACTGACCTGTCACCTGCACTTCTACATTTGCAGTAGTTGCCACATGTTTCTAGGGTACAAATGCAGTCAAATAAAATAGTTTTATGAATCCTCCAGAAAGGGCGTGTTTTTGTTGAAACTGTGGGTCGGTGTTTCTAAGGTAATCATATCTATTAAACAGTTTAATCTGGTTATACCTAGACAAACTACTACAACAATACTACATGCAGATATACTCCTATTTGCTCTTGTTGTGTCTGGTTTAGGCCAAACTGAATCGAGGCGAGAGTTGTCTGTCCACTGCCCTCCCCTATGATGTGGCCACTCTGATCAAACAGTTTTGCAGGGAGCTGCCAGAGCCGCTGTTTCCCTCGGAGCTTCATGCAGCTCTGCTCAAAGCTCAGTCTCTGCCCAACCTACAGGACAGGATGGCAGCCCTCCAGCTGCTGTCCTGTCTCCTGCCTGCAAGAAACGCCTCCTGTCTGCATTACTTGTTTGACTACTTAGCAAAAGTTTCCCAGAGGTATGAAAGGATACTTTTAAAAAAAGTGTGAAAATTAAACTTTAACAAAAAATAGAAGCATGCACAAAAAGTACTGATTTTAAGGTCCTTTTTGTCTAGGAAACAAGTGTTGCTGTCAAAGCTGGTTCTGTCCCAGGTTGTGTGCTTGAGATGGAAATAACACGATAGTTCAGACCTGATATTGTTTTTCTTCACTGTATGTACTGCTGTCAGGTGCAGCGAGAACTTGATGACCAGCTCCAACCTGGCTATAGTCTTCGCTCCGTGTCTATTACCACCGCCAAACACGACAGAGATGTCTGAAGGACGGCTTGAGCTCAGAGTTCTTGTTCTGCACACCTTCATTGAAAATCCTCATTTGTTTGGTAAAAGACCAGTTATTTGGGGTTGATAAACGAATTTCCAGTGGCTTTATATGCAATGCTTTATATGCAATGTTTGAATCTTTATGACAATAGGTGTGATTCCCAAAACTGTAATCGATAGTATGGAATATCTGATGAACTTCCATTTTGTGAAAGATGTTGGCTCCAAGAGTAGAAGTAAAAAGCGGCACAGTTTCAAAGGTAAAAAGACCACAGAAGTTACTGAGCAAATCACTCTGTCCAAATTGTTTAACCAGTTTTTACTATTTGAGTTCTTGAGCTTAAAATTCTCAAACGCATGCAGGAATGCGCTCTGTAAAGACGGTGCCCTTGATTCAGGGAGGGTCAAAGCTCAGGCCCTCAGAGCAGAGCCACGGGTCCACATCAGGAGACAGACCAACGCTGAGGAGAAGCCTTGGCCTGGATGCTTTCCCCAACATCCTTTTGTTCAGGACCTACATGCCTTCAGCAGGTAATTATATGGCGAAAGAATCAGACTGGAATGTGTGAGAATATTTTATTTGTGCAGTCTAATCTAAAAACTGTTTCTAGATCAAAGCTTCAGGCCTGCAGCAGCTTTGTTGGATGATGTCATTGCAGCTGAAAAAAAGTTAAACAAGATGCCACAAGATGGTCTGAAAAGGTAAAGGTTTATAAATTTAACTTGAGTGTTCACTCTAACATCAGTGACAAATTAGAGAGCTAAGGCTTAGAGCTGATGTTACTTGGTTCCAGCATTTGGTTTTAAGGAGCCACTTCAAGTAAAGCAAATGTTAACTGTAGAATAAACCAAGGTGCTTATCGTCTTTGGCCAAATGCACGCTGTCTGCTGTGTATTTGTTCGATGTGCCTCTGTGCTTTACATATGGATCATCACCAGGTTCACCAGAGGTGTCGATGGCTCTCCTGCAGGAAAACTAAAGCTCACGCTTTGGAGAAGACGCTCGTCACTATAATTCATGTTTGTTTCCCTAAAGTCAAGACCTCTGATCAACCAGCAGGTTGACAAGAGTGGTTTAGGGGGGAAAAAAAGTGATATTTTTTTAAAATTTGTTTTTGGTTTTTTTTATACTGTATTTATGTAACAAGAGACTGAATGATGTATGTACTGCTTGCCCATACATTATTCATTAAATAAAGATATATTTTTAGTCTCTCTCCTTTCCTAAAGTCAATCTTATTAAATTTTCTGTGTATTATAGCCGAACCCAGTTTTGAGGAGTCCCATTTCCTCCTCTTATTGTTTAAAAAGAGAGAAATTATAGTGAAATATAAGAACATGGAAAACAGTAGCCAATACTAAATGGGGAAAATGCATTTGGGCTCGGATTTGTAGCGTCAGGGTCGAGCTCCCGAGGAGTAAATGGCACTTTGTCTTAGCCAATGGAAAGAGTGGATTTGCTGTTTCCTGGCAACTGCATCTGAACCGTGAAACGAGACGGATGCAGGGTTGTAAAATGTTCATGTATAAGGACACCAGAAATCAACTCTTCAAAATAAAACGAGACGAAAAATAAAATGTTTCCACCAAACGCTGCCCATAAACGAATAATGCGCAGAACACTGGTGAATCAACTTGGATCAGAGTGAATTTAGACGAACATTTGTATTTGGCTTTTTGTTCCTCCGCGTTTGTAAAGCTTTATTTTGAAGATCCGGAAATGTGCGGTTTTTTTGTGGACGACTTGACGGAGTTTTCCCGCAGCAGCCAGGGTTCTCCTTAAACGCAAACAAGGTAAGGGGAAAATGCAGAAATCTGATTTTTGATCCTTTGCGATTCCTTTGTAACAACAATAAATAAAAATCAATGTAATTACATGTGTATAATGAGTTTCATTATAAGTGAAGTCGTTTTTGGTTAATGGGGAGCTATTTATAGGCTTTTCACAACGGCCTTAATGGCTCTGTTTACAGAGTGAGTGGCGCATCAAAGATTTATTCATTTTACAGACCACAGGATGCCTTGTTGTTGTTGTTTTTTTGTTTTGTTTTTTACCCACAATGACATTCAGTTCAGGCGATTTTGACGTATTATGGATCTTTTTTTTTTTTTATCCACAAATAATTGCGTATATGTTTATAACAGGAAAATCATCCGTGTTTGTACATCAAACATCTGTGGGCTACTGTGTGTGTGTGTGTGTGTGTTTTCTCCCTATAGATAACGAAAATGGGCTCGGCGGTGCGGTTATCGTTACTCAGCCTCCTGCTGTGCCTACAGCTCGGCAGAGCTTCAGCCCGCAGTCCCCGTACGGCTGACCAGGTGTCCGAGGCCGACATCCAGCGCCTCCTGCACGGTGTCATGGAGCAGCTGGGCATTGCTCGGCCCAGGGTGGAGTATCCTGCACACCAGGCTACCAACATTGTTGGGCCTCAGAGCATACAGGGTATGTTATAGAGATTTATAAAGGATCTTAGAATATTGGAAGCAGTATTCCCCACCACTTCATCTGTCTTAACTCTGTATTTTTTTTTTTTTTTTTTTTTTTTCAAATTTTCATCTTGTGGAGAAAATCTAATAAAATCAAAACTTGAGGAAAACTTGAAATTTTCAGATAACCTGAACTATTGACTTATGGATGGGTAAAATGGGTAACAG
Source organism: Oreochromis niloticus (assembly GCF_001858045.2). NCBI lineage: Eukaryota > Metazoa > Chordata > Actinopteri > Cichliformes > Cichlidae > Oreochromis > Oreochromis niloticus. The sequence goes on along the minus strand of NC_031980.2, from coordinate 16,549,008 downwards.
ATTTTCACATCTCCTTGAGACCAGAAAAATACTGAATGCTTAAACCCAACGGATATAAACATTAGGGCCATCATAGCTGGAAAAGTGGCAGGAGGGATCCTTGCAAGCCTGAAGTGGAAAGTTTGCAGTTTTTCACCCCTTATACATGAAGCCAAGTGGTTTAGTCCACACCATACAGCTAATTTATTCTATCAAAGTGGTTTCTAATGGACAAGAAGGAAGACGTGGAGAAGGAGAGGACACACACTCAGTGAGCTGTTAAGAAAAGAGAGATGAGTCTATGAATGGTTTAGCTATCAGGAGTTGTTAAAGATGGTAAAGCAGTGTCAGATGTGACTCTGTCTATGAAAATAACCCACCACAACTTAGCACTATTAAAAACAATCTGCAAAACCATCAGTCTTTTCTGCCTGATAACATTAAAAGAACACTAGCAAAAAAAATGGCCATAATATCATATAAGCTTAATCATGAACTTGCTTTATGTTTCTAATTGTTCACAATTATCAGTATAATCATATTATTTATAGTTATTACGGTTTGCCTTGACCTCTGACCTCTGATATAGTTCAGTACAAAAAGACTGAGAACAGTATTAGGCTGCAAGCAGGTTAAGAGGCTAATCTTGATCCTGTATGCTTCATTCTGTGTAGCAGACACTGAGCAAGATGATGTGATAAAGAGTACCCTATGTTGAGAAATAAATGTTTAAAATGTGTGGAGATGTCAAACTGTGCAGACTTATAGGCACATCATAGATTTTTAATAACAATCATATTCAGTTCAGTTCAATTTTATTTATATAGCGCCAAATCACAACAATGGTTGCCTAAAGGCACTTTATATTGTAAGGTATAGACCCTAGAAAAATACAAGAGTTAATAATACAACATTATATGAACAGTTCCTTTCCTGCTATTGCGATGACAGCTCAGTTATTCATTCAAAAGCAATCAAAAATGCACGAAAGATTTGGATCATGAAAGGAAAGGGGCCCACAGTTCTGTGCTACCCCCTGGTAAACAAAGCTATTTGGACTTGGAAGACATGTAACGCTGCATTTATGATTTTGTGGAGACTGTAGTGTCTGTTTCCCCCACCAGGTGGTGCCCATGAGGGACTGCAGCATCTAGGCCCCTATGGAAACATCCCCAACATTGTGGCAGAGCTCACAGGCGACAATGTTCCCAAAGACTTCAGTGATGACCACAGCTACCCAGACCCACCAAACCCCTGTCCCCTGGGAAAGACGGGTAGGAATTCTTCCCCTGTGCACAGTATTTTTAAACACAGTCATTTCTGCAGAACCAACACAAGCCTTTTATGGGGTTAATGGAAAACGTTGCTATTAATGCTGTTTTTAAGAATATGCATAGTTTTTCCATCTTCTTTTTGGCCTTTAAGAAAGTAATGACATAAATAAGTGCATTAATCACTTTCTGATTCACTGCTAGCCTTTTCCAGAACACACATGGCTTGCCTAATGAACAGAAAAAGTGACTCGCTCTCTGCTACCTATTTATTGCATACACAGCAGCAGATGGATGTTTGGAAAATGCTCCTGACACAGCTGAGTTCAGCAGAGAGTTTCAAAAACACCAGCACCTGTTTGACCCAGAACATGATTACCCTGCCCTGGCAAAGTGGGTGAGTACAAAACAGGACCTCAGGAACTGATTAATTTAATTATAGACTAATTGCTTGGTTTATTTTGATTTATTGATTTTGATTTATTCAACTGCCCAGAGTCTCAAATTATTTGCATAGCCAGAAGAAGTCCAGAACACAGAAAGATTTACCTCATAATGAAATAAAAGAGTAAAGCAACAAATTATTAATACTGCATAAACATTTTTCAGCAAGAGATCAAATAAATGTGCATTTGGAACACCAGAGTCATAATCTGGAGCAAATCACAACAACAGCTGCCTCAAGGCACTTTATATTGTAAGGTCAAGATGGTACAACAATACAGAGAAACCCCCTGAGGTTTGCAAGCAATCATTGATCGATTGCAATCCACATCTCCACAGGCAAGGTTGGATGCATTAAAATGAAACTACCATAAAAATTAGAAGCTATTATTTCTTTGTAAGGTGCGAACTTGCAAAATCAAATATTTTCCCAGCTGTAGTTTTGGTAGATACTGCAGACAGTTACGTTAAAATAACAAAGATTGGAAATAATGGAAAGCCCTCTTGATTGAATCATCGCTTGGCATTTCTTTGTGCGCAGCTGGAATTCTCAGTTTTTCCCATATTGCTTCACATATTTGGGTGTTATTCACTATTAACCACATGGGCCACTTTAGGGTAAAGTACAGACTACAGATTGCCAACTGCATCATCTTACCTGCCACACATGGCTCCTAATTAATTTGAGGTATTTGGACCATATTTGATTTTTTACCATTTGAGGCTCATGTCAATTTTCCAAGGTCAGAAAAAGGCAATCAGTGTCAGCTGTTTGCCAGAAGAGGCTTACATAAGCTATTCTTTTTCATCGGAGATGGCAGCACTGCAACAGTACTCATACTTGTGGATTCTGGGGTTCTGCTCGCATTTCTAACCACAGAAACAAAAAGTCAAGACTTCTGTTATTTGAAAGATCAGATAAAAGTTTCTTGTAATTAGCATGGATCCATTTCTCAGTTTGTCCTCTGATATGTCTGGTCTGAGGAAGTTACCCACTGAGAACACTGTTTTTATTCCCTAAAAGGAGCATTCAGACAATTTGTTGAGCGTAACAAATGGACTAGCTGTAAAACAATGAATACATGATTTTAGATCTGAAATCTGTTTTTTTATTCTTTTGTTTTCAGAACAAGGAACTTTTGTACCAAAAACTGAAGGGTGGACCAAAGAGAAGAAAACGGGTATACTATTTCTTGGTTGTCTTTTTGCTTTTCCTGTGTGGGATTGTGTCTGAGAAATCACAACACTGAGCACTCTGCACTGAGTTTAACCCCTGGTGGGAGTTAAGCCAAGAGTCACACTTTGAATTTCTGTTGTATTTAATCAGATGCATGCACCTTATAGACATGTTTATAAGTTTGTGTACAAACAGTTTTATGCTTGTGTCCACAGAGTGTCAACCCATATTTATTGGGCCAGAGGCTGGACAATGTCGTTGCCAAAAAATCAGTTCCTCACTTCTCAGAGGAAGAGGAGGAAGACGGACCATCTGTCCCTGCTGCCAGCAAATCCACAACCTAAACTCCTGCAATAACCACTGCAATATTACAACATACTGTCAGATAAAAGGTTTTAACAATGCACATTTAAGCATTTTGGTTAACAGTCAGTGGGTCTTTGTGTGTGTTTTGTAAATGCTTTGTTTGATTGTATTGCAAAAACATGGAATCTGTCACCCTGAAAGAAAATTTCAAGTTGTCTTTTGGTAAAAAAAAAAAAAAAAAAGTTATTTCTTGATCTCAGAGCTTTACAAACAGCAATTACAATGGACCTTGTTCTTTTCTTTTTTTAAAGATTGATAACTCTGAATTTTCCAGGTCAAGCTGTTTTTGGTCGGTAGTTTGAAATCTTGCCTTGGCAATAAAATAGGTTTTCCTTGAAACAACTCTGTCTCTTAGCAGAAATGCTCACAAGTGAGATATATGAATGAAAAAAGATCAGCCTGTCATCATATCTGTTATACTGTATTTATTAAAACACTGAAGATCTGTTTCTTTTCTTATTTTTAAGAGACATAACACACTACCACATTGCCAGAGAATTAACCCTAAATCAACCCAAAAATAATAGAATATATGCTGTTAAATACTAATCTGACAGTGTACAATATCCCTGTATCATAACAATACTTTGTATGAATATATAATGATCTGAACGAATGTTATATCAAAGTTTTTCTTGGATGTACAGAGATCGGTTTATTAATACAAATTCATTTTGTATGTGACGAATTACTTTGGTGTCTTGTGAAAGAAGTGTATTTCTATTTCCAATCAAATACTTGCAAGTAATTCTGGTAAAAGTCTTACTTTGCCATTCAAAGGTATGATGGTGAAATACTTCATTGTAGCATGTTCAGTATTTATTCACTGGGTTGCTTCATCTTGTCTAAATGGTTGTGTTCTGTTTTGTTCTGTTAAATCAAATAAACGGTTTATCTGCATCAACAAAGTTTGGAAGAGGATTTTGATTTGCATTCACAGACAGGCAAGATGGAGAGGATATGGGTTTGGGGGCGTGTTCTGGAGAAACTCAAAATTGGATATCTCCTCACTGTGTAATCCATAAAACCACAACTGAGGACGGCGGACCTCTAGAAGACACGCATGCTGACTGGATAATTGTTTTCTCGCTAGGAGTTTTAAAAAAAACAAACCAAAAAACAGGTAACTCCACTTAACAGATATTGGTTCTGAAATGTGTATAATATATATAACTTGTGTATAAAAAAGAATCCGCTTGCTTCTGTGGTGCTTTATGTGTGCGTAAAAGTTGTGCGTAAATTCCTCTCCATCGAGGACTTAACTTTTGTTCCGTTTTCCTTTCAGGTTCAACGATGGAAAGACATTCAGTGCAGAGCTTTGCAGTCATTTTGGCACTGCTACTCACCCCGCTGAAGAGTACGAAAGCTCAGAGCTTTCAAAGCGCGTTTCCACAGCCAAACAAACACAGCCCGAATGAATCGGCGACGTGTGTACAGCCCCCTCTTATTGGATTAATTTCTCGCGCAACGGGGCCAGTAACCTCAACATACGAAGTGCCGGAGTCCAGCCAGGAAGCGCTGCACGTCACAGAGCGTAGATACCTGCGGCTGGACTGGTGTAAGACACAGCCGCTCAAGCAGACCATAGAGGAGGAGGGCTGCCTTCGCCGCACCATCATTAACAGGTTTTGCTACGGACAGTGCAACTCCTTTTACATCCCGCGGAACAAGTACCAGGACGGAAACGCCTTTCGCTCCTGTTCGGCCTGCAAACCTAAATCCTTCAGCACCGTCACATACACCCTCCTCTGTCCGGGACAGACGCCCAGCACTAAGAGGAAACGAGTCCAGCGCGTAAAGCTGTGCCGCTGCACTACTATCGATATGGATTAGCCACAAACTAAAACATGCTGGCCAGTAATATTGTCTTCTGTGAAAAATATAGAAGGGAGAGTCTATTTTGCTTAAAAGGCGCATAAGTTGGAATAGAAAAGTGCTTGAGCCTTTTTTGGGGGAGAGACAGTTGACCACTAAATCTGCTAAAAGACAGTACACACTGCTAAGTGGGAGATTCAAGTGTCACGTTCTGTATAAGGTGATAATTTGACCTGCAAATACAACTTTACCACACAATGACCAAACATCTGCCAATTATCAGTCGCTGCTTGCAGTTTTGTGAGTGTAAACAGACTTGGATGTGTTGGCACATGCATTTGCAGACAGGAAGTTTTAGGCCAATGCGAACTGTTGAGGTGCAGGCTGGTTTGCGGCAGTCCAGTGACAAAATTTGCCCAAACAAACAAACAAACAAACAAACCCAACAAGCTAATGGATGTGCAGAAATATAAGATGACTTCAGAGGTTGCACTGTTTCCACTGTGTGGGACATGGGGCTGAAGGTTTTAGAGACATACACTTTTATACATGCACTGCTAAAAGCCACTTGATTTCATGGCTGTGCATAATTTGTGTATCATTCATTGTAATGGCACTTGTAAATAAAACTGCATTCAAGCTATTGCATCACAGTTTTCCATGAGCCATGATTTTATTTGTGGAAAAATATTGTAAAAGATTTGATTTTACATTTTAGATTTGATGCAAAAATGTATCTGTCTATACACAGTTGAAGCTATTACTCATGTCTAAATATTGCACAGAAGATTTTTTTAATATTTAAAACTTAAATATATTTTAGGTGACAAGTTATAATATGGTTATAATATAAATCTTTAACTTGACAAATAAAAGTGTCCAAATAAACTACATTTTTTAAGGACCATGTATGTTTGGTACCGTTGCTCACATCCTGTTGGATCCAGCTTTGTGAGGACATTATCCGGTGGTTAGAATGATTTGGATATGAACATTTTTTTGGTTTCTTTAAGTTGAAGATATGCTGGCTTCTTTCTGACGCAGTCGCTCTTTCTGTTGGGAGCAAATTTAGACTGGACTTAAATGAGAAAAAAAGACATTTCCAAAAGATTTTCCATTAAGTCGATAAAAGCAGCAATGCTAAAAAAGTAACTTTGCAAGAGAATTCCTGAGTTGGTATGAGTTGATCTGTTTTTCACATTTAAGGCCTAATTCCACAAATGTCATCTAAGGCGAATCTTTTTGCTTCCTCAGTAAATCAACTGATTCCAGTCTTACCAGGCTGCTGGGGTTGATCTTTCTCGTCTCCACCTTCTTCTCTCCGGTAATCCTCTTCACTGACTGCTGAGCCTCTTTTAACCTGCAAAGTGAAGCATTTAGTAAATGAAAACACACCAGAGAACGACAATGAGGCCAAGCTATTCTATAAATATGCAGCAAAAAGTAAAGTAGAGAAAAGAAATGTGCAAAATACTCTTTAAGCCTGCAGTTACAGATGCACCTATATGTTGGATGAACACCGATGCCAGCTAATATATAAACAACATCACCTTTACTGATGTCACTGCGAGATATTTGCCTTTTGTGTCAGATTAATGTTGGACTGGTTAAATGTTAAAAAAGTCTAATGAAGACCTAAAAGGATTCATAACAGTTTTCTAATATCAGATATAATTCTTATGTTTCATTTCAGTGCAATAATTAAGTGAAGACAAACACATTGTTTCCCACACAGGGTATCGGTAAGGTCTTTATTAGAGGATTACATTTCTTTAGTTTTTAATTTAGTGATGAGGTGGTTTAGTGAAACTGTTTACAAAGGGTGAGACACACACACACACACACACAGACACACACACACACACACACACACACACACACACACACACACAGAGCTATTACTTACCTCTCTTTAGAGATATTCTTGTTCTCCCTTTTCCACCTGGTCTTGAAGTCGGCACAAAACTCAAACCAGAGCATGAAGAAATAGCCAGTTGTCACCTTCGTCTCTCCCGTCTTAGGCTTTAGGCCAAAGTACAGGATCAAGTCCTCGAAACTGAAAACAAATATTTAAAAAAATCAAGATCAAATTTTAATTTTATCTTTGTTTGTGTCTCCTCTCATCTAAAAACATAAGCCAGGTCTTCTGCTCAGTCCTCCTCAGCACTTTGTTTCAGTTGATCACTGTAATACCTGTTATTACACTTCTATAACTTTAACAGACTTTTACCATTTAGTTGGCATGATGTTTGACCTGTTACTAAGAAAATATTTATAGACATGAAAAAAAGACAAAAAGAAATATAATAACAATGAGTCACAACGTAGCTAAAAGAAATGGAAAACAACAGGAATAACTAAAGAGGCAAAAAAAAGAGTTGCAAAATAATAAAAGGAAAAAAAAGGGAGGGAAAATGGATGAAAATAGATTCAATATTATGAATGGATGAACTGCAGATAGCTCTAGGAGCTATTAGCCTGATGCTGAATAACCAAATTCAGATAGAGACCTGCATGCTGCACATGAATGAACAACTTAATTTTCCTACCTTTTTTGTACAGTCATCATCTGATAAGAAGCTTCAGCGTGCTCTTTTCGTGCTGTTAAAAAAATGTGCAGGTAAAAAGTTTAGTTTTTGCAAGACTTTCCAAAAAAAAAAAAAAAATACAGATTAATTTTAAACTCTATGGAAAGTCTGTGAATCTAATTATTCATAGTTACACAATAAGATCCTCTTGTATGATGATGACCTTGTCTAATGGAGCCAGACAACCATTTGGTCTTAAAACACCAATTATGCAGTCAATGGAGCCATTCTTGCTATTATGCCATTATGTCAAATAACAGGTAGGCTACTTGTTATCTGTGTCTGTCTCTCTGTAATGTTTTGGAAGTCTGCTTCAGACCCAGAACAATGTCCAGAACAATAAAGAAAAATCCATTTTAAAAAGCTACAGAAATTACCCACTAATGAAATACTTTTGTAAATAAAGACACACCCTCTTATAAAACCCAAATTCCAGTTCTTGTTTGAAGACTTTCTTAAAGTCTTGTGGTTTAATTCACATCTATATTTATCTAAGAGGAAGAGAATGCAGGAGGATAAACTTCAAATCTTTGAACAAAAGATAAAGTCTTGGAAAAAGATCCTGCATGCAGTCCAATTGTCTGAAGTAGTTTTAGAACAAATAAAACAAATGGGAGACAATAGACAAAAGATGATGATCTGAATAGGCTGCTCTCTAAAAGACACTGATTTTGAAGCTTGATTGTGATACCTTTGTTACTGGGTGAGGGAAAAAAAGATGACGCTCACAAGAAGAATTATTAAGTATTCACTGAATACTCAAAATGGGTCACTATAAACATTTTACACAACATGGAATTCCTCAGTTCATAAGAGTTAACAGATTTTTTTGCAGTGAAAGAGCTCCATAGAAGGCCCAGTGCCTGTGTGTCTCAGCCATTGCCAAATCTGTCTGATCCCTATCTGAGTGTCTAGGCTGTACTCTGAATTCATTCTGTCTCCCTCACATACAAATACCAAAGACACTCCACTGGTAATTTTCAGGCTACTAAAGACACAAAGACTACATTTATAAGAGGCAAGGAAAGACATTTCTTGATTGAATGACAAATTACTTTAAAAAAGAATCAACAGCAAACAGAAAACAGGTACAAAGATATCTCTTTGAATCAATGACTCTTGCTTTTCTATGAGGGCTGGGGGGACTTTTACATGTCTGTCGACGGTATGGCTATCTAATAATCTGCCCATGACTAGGGGTTATGGGGAAATAATTGAGGATAATTAAGAATGTGAAGAAGAGCAGTCAGTTTTTTAAGTGCAAGCAGGCAATTACAGGTTAATTGCAGTAAAAGCTGCATGAGGCTTGGAGGATATTCAAAGCAACAAAAATCTGTCTTTCAAAAGATTTTAACACTTTTAAAACAAAATATCTGAGCTCAAAATGTCAAATATTCAGTGTGTATGTGACTGTACTTGTCAATCATATTTCAAAGATGTGCACAACATTTAATTTCCTTACTGGAATAATCATTACAAAAAATGTCATGGGAAAAAAAACTAAGTACACCCCATAATTCAGTAGCTTGTAGCACCACGTTCAGCAGCAGTAACTAGAAGTCTCTAAATGATAAAGTTATATAGATGAATTCTGGCCCACACTTCTTTACAACACTGTTTCTGTTGTGGGCATTTGTTTATATGAATGTGTCTCATTTTCTCTTACAGCTGATGCTGTTTGTGCTGTCTTTGACTGTGTTTGCTTTCTGCCACATGCTGCACTGTGCATTATGACCACTTTGGTCTCCTCTGTCCAAAGGACATTGTTCCAGAGGTCTTGGGTTTTGTTCAGACACAACCTTTGCAAATCCAAGTGGTGCTTTTTTTTTAGAGAGAAGACACTTCTGCCTGCAACCTTTGCAAACCAGCCTTACTTATTCATTCTTTTTCTAATTGTCTTGATGCATGCTCAATCATAGCGTTGTCTGCTACATGTCCAGATGAACACAAACTTTTTGGGATCTTTTTCTAATTGTGCTGTCAGGAACTTCAGCACTTCACAGGTCTGCGATGCAGCTCTTTGGTTTTTGCATGGTCTGATCTTGGATTGCCCAACCCTGGGAAGATTTTAGCATTGTGTCAACACACCTGAATGACCCAGGAAACTACCAGAACCTCTGCTTTTATAGAGATCAATTAATCAAGCACACTTTATTCACTGTATCTGGCTGCTAATTACCCTCTTAATTCCCATGGAAGCACTGTGGGTGCACTCTTTTTTTTAATATGACTGTATCTCATTGATGTTTTTACATAACACATTAAATGAATGGTAACTCCTCACCACTAAGCACAAAAGCCTCCATCTTGTCTTTAAATGGCTGCAGGTATTCTTCAGGAGAGTCAGAGCAAACCTTCTGTACGTCTTTCTCGCACCCTGAAAAGAACACAATGATTACAAAATGTAGGAAGCATTACACTTTCAATATTTAGACAAAATTTCAGATAAGAGCCTGGAGAAGATTGAAGCTATGAAGAACATTTCTTTCTTCTTCTCTTTGTAACAATTTACGGCTTGTTTAAAATAACCATAAGAGGAAAATAAGACAACAAACAAGTTTAAAGGTGACCGTTATGCCACCATCTTTAGTCTGAAACCAGAAGATGCTCAGATGCATTCCAGATTTGTAATTTCAGCCTTAAAAAACTATCCTATATTTTTTTATTTGCTTCCAAGTTTAAATATTGGAAACACTCGTCTGAATTGGCAGTATTGTAAAGCTAGTATTGGATTTTGTCAGTTTTAATGATGTTTTTAATACTACAAAATAAGTAATTAAGACCTTTCAATAGGGTTCTCCAGGGTTCTTCATTTATGTATAATTTTATGATTTCATTGACATTTCCACCTTATTTTGTGTCATTACTGTTTTAGCTGTATGTAAGAAAATTCTCAGTGCTACAATTATTTGACATGGTCAATAATCAATAACAGAATACTTTACAAAGACATAAAAAAATGGATGTATAGAACTAGCAGTTAAATCTGATAAAATGTTGTTTTTTTTAACCCAGCCTTTTTTACCCCGACATCTACAACAACCTCGGCTATTGCTCAATTCTCCCACAGATTTAAATTAAGGATTCTTCAAGTGTCATGTCTTTTCTTTATAATGTCTCTGTCAGACGTGCAGATTCACATAGAGAAGGACGAGCTCTGGGTTGAACTAGGTCCACCTGTACCCCAGCGTGAGGTTATCTACGCCGCTTCCTCTTCAGATATCACCAGTTGAGATTCATCCAGAGATGGCGACTGCTCCTCTCTCTCTCTCTTTTCCTCTTCCAGTCTGCGGCTCCACGTTGCTGTGTCCAATCAGTGGATCAGAGGAGCCAGTCTGTGGAGCCAGTCATAATAGAGGCTGAACCAACCCCACCCCCCACCCCGATGCTCGATCAACATCTTTCAGATAAGATTACAAAAGAATACTGTTTTCATTCGGGTTTGTGTAAACTGTAGAGGCGCGTATCTCCCTCTCTTTGCATTGTGTGGGGAGCCTTTCTTTCTTCTGTCTGCCTTTTGGGCCTGACAGACGTTTGCTTATTTCAGACTGAAGAGAGTTATGGACCTTCATGTAAATATAGCTGACTTCAGATGTGAGACTGCAATTACACAAACTGCACTGAAACAATGATTTTGATTCATAGTGAGGGATAAATGCTTTCTTAAGGAGGTTCACAGTATTTTGTGATGATATGCTAGAATTATTCATCTCTCAAATTACACCATTACTTCTGCCAGTAGGGGGGTAGTTTATATAGGACTGGTTCAAGTGACATTTTTAACAGTGTTCTTTATTTTGGAACAAGACAAGCAAATCTGAAATTTGAAGATTGTCCTTGTTTTATCCTTCCGTTCATCTTATTTATTTGAGCTAAGGTCTTAAAGTGATGGTTCCACTGCCATTGCTCACAAAACAAGGCAACACTACTAGCTACACCTACAGCTTTGTGAGGACTTTGTGCTAGATGTATTGAGGTTTTGCAAACACATGACTACTAACCACACGATTTTATCTTTTCTCCACAATTTTAGACAAGTCACTAGTGAATATAGCCACAGTCACACAGGCTGCTGGCAATGAGGGGAAAATCCTTGACCAGTTGGCAAGTGGTTGCTGGAGGCTGATGGCACTTGCCTGGAAATTGATTGCTAAAGACCCAGTCACACAGACCCACAGACCAGTCAATGACCTCCTGGCAACCACATGTCACTGAGTGTGTATTTCCTTCTTTAGATAGTTTTGGTTGCTAGTAGTAGCAATAGTTGTAATTTAATTCAATTGTATTCCTATCACACCACATTACAACATCAGCTTTTATATTGTAAAATAAAGGCCCTACAGTAATATAGAAAAAAATGCCTACAATCAAATGACCCTCTAGGAGCAGGCAATTGGCAACAGTGGGAAGGAAAAACTCCTGTTACACAGGAAGAAAACTCCAGCAGCCATGGGTAGCCATCTGCCGTGATTGGTTGCCCACAGTTTGCAATTTACCTTCAAACACTCACCAGCTCTCCAAGCAGCAGTGAAACTGTGAAAACTGGAAACCGAGAACCTTTACTTTTAAAAGTGGCACATGCATTTGTTGGTGCAGCAGCCGCTTTATGACAGATTTCACAAAACAACTGCCAGCAACCTACAGCAACCAGTCCGGGAATATTCTTTTTCCCCTCGCAGCCAGTGGTTGTATCATGTCAAATATCATGGATAACTCTTGATCACTGTGTGCATGGCATATACAAGTATATAAGCACTAAACCAAAAAAAATCGTGATTTGATATAATAAACTGTGTGGAGAATATGAAAAGGTGTACCAAATACAGCAATAACCAATCAGATAGTTGTTGAGTTGTTATTCAGGAAAACCAAGAAATCACCAGAGTCGAGAAATCACCTAGGACCATGAATGCTTGTGCAAAAATATATGCATCTACCTGTAGGTGAAATAGCCTGGACCAGCACAGACACAGACTGCTACCATAGCTGAAACCATGACTGATATACGATAAAAAACAACTAAACAGAAAAAAACCCTTTGCAACTCTGTGGCTCAATAAACTACTTTTATTGCCACTGTAACAGACATGAAAATTTAAGGCCCAAGAAGGGTACACAATGTGTAGTTTTAAAGACCCAACTACAGATATAAATCCAAATCTGCATAGCTAGTTAGCTTTATTAGTAATTTGAATGAACTTCCCAGTGAATAACCCATGTAAATGCAATATAGTCTCAACATGGATGACTTAAGAGAAGCTTAACCACAACAAACAGAAAGATTTCATACCAGAAAAAACAGAAAACAGAGGGAGAGTGACGAACGACAAAAGCAGAGCCTCAAACCAGGCATGAGGGCAGTTCAAACAGGCAGAACAAAAGGAACCTGCGACAGGCAAACCAGATTGCATGGTGGTTTGGGTAGACAGTGCGATAAGACAAAGCTGTGTTGAGAGGTAAAGAAAGCTATCTGTGGCACACATCTGGGGGCCACACTGGAGCCCAGGTGATACAGGTTAAGGATCCGTGCATTTCTGCAAAGATACCAGAGATACTAGGGGTCTGGAGATTACATAAGTGGGAAGCTACGGTCTCCCTGCACTGGCGACAGGGGCACAAAGCAACAACGATGGGAGATCTGATGGGCTAAGGATTAGAAGCTGGATCTGAAAGGCGCCAGGCCAGTATCAGCAGCGAGACTCCTGCTAGTCTCAGAATACATGCACATAAACACGCATTCAACAAAATGCATGCAAAATCACATGCATACGTAGGGACACAACAATGAACTCACTCATAATCATACTCATGCACAGTAAGCATTGTCCTCAGAATGACTTTTAACTGAGCGGCATGCTGAATGGCGTCATATGGGCACACTTAGGCAGTGAAAAGAACAAGCAAAAAAGGATTAGAAAGACAAGAGGAAGTCTTTTGTTCTTGAGCTTTCACTAACATGAGTTTGCTCACAGAGGAAAGTCGTTGGCCTTAAGTATAAACAGCTACTCAATGGCTGGGGCCAGTGATGGGAAACCAGGATAGTGAAGGTGGGTGGGGGATGTCTGTGGAAAAACGATGCCAGACTGAGCCAAAGTTTGGTCTGTGGGAACCTCTGGAAAGTATCAGAAAATCACACTGACAGAGTTACACTGGCTGATTTTTTCAAACAAAAGCACACAACAAAATGACCACAAGTTGAGACTACTCCTGGTCACATGGAAGCTTGCCATCTGTCTGGAATGTGTGCAACCATCTAATAATATTAACCGAGAAAAGGGGACTGAGTCTGTTTGTTATTCTTCTTTTCAAAAACTCAGAGAACAGGAGATGGTATGGTAACGTCACGTACTTGTCAGATCTCGTCCAAGATGTCTCAGATCTCTGTCGAGGTCATCAAACTTGACCTGCGCTGCCAGGAAGACGTCCTGCGGTTCAGGAAGAGGGAACATACTCTTCTCTGTTCCTGCATTCTGGGGAGATGAAAACATTTTAGAAATGTATTACATCTGTGGATGCAGTGTGTGTGATGCTGAGTTAGGTGATTCCCAGCTGAAGGTCGAGTCCAAACCTGTGTTTTATTGTCTAATATAGCCAATTTTCATAAGAATACAACACAAACACACCTTCTATGAAGGTAGTTCCATTTTAAGCATGCTAATCTACAATAAGGACAGCTGTGGCTCAGGAGATAGAGGAGGTTATCCACCAGCTGGAAGGTCATGCATGCTGAAGCACCCATGGGCAAGGTACTGAACCCTTAGCACTGTATAAACGTGTGTGTGGTGTGCTTTGAGTGCTCATTGAGGCTACTCCATTTATTTTTTAAATTGCATATTTTTTAAAGTACCTTGTCCACATTGTGCAAGTAATATGACACCACGTAATCCACCAGGCTGATGCGATTGTCCTGAGAAGAAATGGAAGGACAACATGAAAGCTGGATGAATGATGAATGTAATGGACTCTTTTAGCTAAGGTTTGGTCTCAAGCTACACATTCTAGCATTGTCATTGGCAGATGCTGCTGAGGTTAAGCTTATGAGTTCAAATCTTCTTCTTTGTTCTGTTCTTTTAAGTACAATACCAAATATTCTCCCAGGAACAGATGCTTTATCTGAACACATATACAAATATGGCAACAGAGCACTCCTTTTTAAAAGGTATCAGGAGTTGGGGTATGAGTAAATGCAACAAACAAATTTCTATTACTCTTATTTTAAATTTCTTTCAGTAATATGTATTTTTTTCACACACACCCTGACCTCACTGGCTTTTGAAGCCAAATCCTCGCCCTCCTGCCCAATCTTATCACTGTGATAGATGATAATAATGCGACAATATCGAATCAAGCCGGACTATTCTACTTTCCCCTCCACCTATACCACTGCAGGTTCTTTATTATGGTGTAGTTCACACCTACTTTCCCTCATCCTCATGTTAGATTACAATCTGACCCCTAACACTTTGCACGCTTCCTGTGCTCTGTTCTGAAAGGCAGGCAAAAGAGCCACAGTAACTCCGCAGGTATCAAGGCCTTACCCTGCTCTTTACATCTTTGAGTTTTGGAAGGATTTCCAGGCCAAAGCCGTCAGCCTGGCCTCTAATCCTGCTTCCTCCATTCATGTGGTTCCCAAGAGCCAACACCAGTCCCATCACCTTCCTGACACTGTCACTCTCCAGCAGAGCCTAGATAATCAACAGTTTTTTTCAAGACTGGGGTTCACGCCACTCCATGTCACATCATTTACTGGCCACCTTCAGTGAATAACTGGGTTTTCTGTCACGTGCTTAGCTCACCTTACAGACATGTGAGACAGTGTTGAGCTTGCGTTGAATCGAGGTGATCCCATCGATGAAGGCTGACTGGAAGATGACACAGCGAGCTCTGCCTGCGAAGTCCGGAATCTGAGATAGTTCATACAGGAACCTGGAGCACAATCACATAAACAATGAGAGTCCAAAATGCAATGACATTATCCATCCCTGTTAGAACTGTCAAATCAGTAGGTCTGGTATTTGTCTATTTAGTCCACAAATACAATCAATTACTGGTGCGCTCTCTAAACATCTGCTGAGGCACTCACTGCTCAGGTTTGTCCAGCAGCTTAACATCCTCTTCTTCTGACGTCTCGTAGTGTTTCCTGATCCTCTCCAGCTCCTCCGGCTGTGCTCTCTGCCAAATTGATAGCAACTTATAAATTAAAGGTTCATCGTTGTACACAACTGTCTCACACAATTACGTGCCTAAATGCGTACATTTTCATACAGCGCTTCAATGGTCTCCAGGTCCACCACAGAGTGATCCACTGTCAGTACAGCTAGAAGTGAAAATACACAGAAAAGGGAGAGATTAAAAAAAGAAGAAGCTGTTATTCATATATTGTTCAAATATTGCCAGATCCTACATTAAAAAAAAACCTGCCACTAGCACGAAAATAGAAATAATATGTCTATATGGTTAGAAACTGATCAGAAGGCAGTATACTGCAAAGGAAGAAATGCTTACTAGGCTTCATTCACAATATTTCTCCTAGTAGTGATCACTTATGGCAGAAACAATAGTTATTGTGCATTCAGCAGACAAGAGTAGAGAAATTAATCATAGCACTCACATTTTAACACACTCAACCAGACAAATTCTAAAGATAGTGAAGGGAAGTGACAACGCTTTTCTAACGTTGCTCTTCTGTATCAATGACGGATAATCAATAAATATGATATCATAAACGTGTCCGTGGAAATACAAAAACAAATCAAATAAAATGCACTGACAAAAAATTGGCTTTCATGCTCCTCTTCCTGGAAGACACAGTCTACTGTTTGCTCCAAAGATTTTTCAGTTTTGGATTAGAAATGCAGATTGGCCGTCTTGCTGACATTGTGGTGAGCGTTTGGGCCACTAATCCTGCTTCAAATTCACCCCTAGCTCATATTCAGAGTGAAATACAGGGTACATTCTCTGTGACGCCGCGATTAAAGTCCAACCAAGGGTTATGTTCAGGGAGCTGTGGTTACCTGAATGTTTACTGCAGGTTCAAATTCCCAGACTGGCTGGGAAACCCAGCTAGTTTAGTGACCTACTGTAATCTATCTCTCATGCGATGGAAAAGATGATTACATGCACTTTGAGGATTTAACAGAGATGAGAATCTAAACGCTGTTCCAGAGGCTTTCCACCACAAAACGGTAAAAATTTGAAGATATATTTATTTTTTTTGTTAACCTTTATTTATCTCAGAGAAAGGACTTGTGAAATTTAAAATCCCTTATGCAAGATTGTTCAGGACAGGCAGCATCCAATGTGTGTAAGCACCTATCCTTTATAAGCAAAATGTACTTTAAATAATATGCCTGTTACATGTTTTACATTATGACTGGTTATTGCATTTTGCCATCTTTTATATTTTACTAGAAAACTGTTTCGATTTTATTGTTATTTTACAGTCCTGCGTAAAAGTCTTGAGTCACCCTTCATTTCTTTATATTTGGCTGAGAAAATGTGAAAAATAGGTGCAGCGATTCTCTGACAGGAATTCCCAGTGACAGCTGGCAGGCAATGTAACTGGTGGGAAAATGTGTGGATGGCCAGTCCGGACTCTGGGGAGGCCAATCCATGACTGATAGTGTTGTATTGTGTGCTTCTATTTAGTTATTCTTTTACTGCACTGGCAGTTTGCTTGGGATCACTGTCCTGCTGAACATGAAACCATTACCAATCAGATGCTTTCCAGTTGGCATTGCAAGTTCATGAGCACAACGATTCTGTCCTAAACACTGAAATTCAATTCACCTTTTTTTAATTGGATTATGATAGGGTCCAGTTTTGCCTGTTATCAGTGTAGTAACAAAAAGCTGTTTCCTTGCAGTACAATGAAGGAGTGAAATGACCTCACCTTGCTGAATATCTTTCATCTCAAGGTGGAGGCTTGATATGAGGATGCCCACAGCGTAAGAGCGTTTACCATCCAACAGTTTAATGATCTAAAACAAACACAAACATGGTTACCATGACCACCTTACCAGCAGAAACCATTAGTGAGTCCTGAGTAGAGAGCCTAGCATTTCATTGGAGAGTTGTAACCAGAGATACCAGCGTTTCCATTTTCTCTTGTTTAAATGCTTCACTTCCTTCTTATATTTTACTAATGTCACTGGGTTGTATTTTCCTCTTGCTTTAAAATCATAGCATTAAGAGCCTATAACCTTGAGTTATATACAGTACAATAATGCCTTTATTTAACAAAAAAAAAAGAGAGTAAGGGAAGGCATTTTTCAGTCTATCTCCCCTACAATCAGAGCCTTTATAATCTCATAGTTGTATTGTGACCCAGATTTTGAATGGTCTTCTAATGATGTGGTGGAGTCTGTAAACCATAATGCATTACCCCCCTCTAGTGGACACAAGCCATTAACTATTGCAGCCTACATTTTCTTTAGCAATAGCTAAGGAATCCACAAGATGAATAAATTATAACATGATGACAGAAGTTAATTTCTTACCTTCTTAGGCTTTGCTTTTTTCTCATAAGTCTCTGACAGCGGTTTCCTCTTTGTCTGCGTGGTGGTTTTAGCAAAGAGATCTTCAAACTTACTGGCATCAGTTAAGTTTGGCTCTTCCAGAATATTCCATAATGTGTTGTTACTGCGGGAGAGAGCACAACAGTCTGTTTAAAAAAAGAAACAAACAAACAAACAAACAAAAACAAACATCAAGTTGCCGATATGAGGCCATCAGACCAATAAAGCAGGATTCATTAATTTATTATGATTCAATATATAAATCCAGTCAGTATTTATTAGGTCCTATTAAGAGGTGTAGTGCAAAAGTTGTTTGTTTGTTAGTTAGTTTGTTTTAAATCAATCTGCAAACAAGATTATTTTTCAGTCACTGTCAACACCTTTTTGACTCTCTCCCACAAAGGATTAAGGCAAGGGTCCAACCCACCAGCAAGATATACCTAATGAAGTGGCTAGTGAGTGCATTAGCTCCTTTTTAATCATTATAAAGCACTTAATAATGCTTTATTCTGCATAGCCATATCAAATAATTCATCAGTGACTTGCCACTTGGCCCACAAAGGGTCCCCTATTCTAAACCTGTCTCATCTTTGGACCTCCATTAAAGTACACTTACAGTTGAGAGATTGCATTCTTGAGTAATGGGTTAGGATGGGGGTCATAAGACGCAGAAGGACGTAAAAGAAGGCCATTCACAAACATCAATACAACACTTTGTTCTTTGCCTCTAAAGGTTTTCCAGTTATCACACACTACAACAGAACAGCCACCGTTTGGGATTTAGTGTCATTTTACACGCTAAATAAATCGGGACACAAGTACTGATCAGTTAACTTAAATTACTGCTTCGAATAGGCAAATCGTTAATGCAACCATGCGCACTTTCTTTTATTCGGGGAAAATAGAACACTCCTTCGAGCCGGATTCGAACCAGCGACCTAAGGATCTCTACTAGATACACCTACAGTCCTCCGCTCTACCAACTGAGCTATCGAAGGGTGATGAGCTGTGGGACGGCTCTTTCTCTTGAAAACTGCACTTAGACAATAAAATTATGTAAATTGATAAAATATTGCAACACTTCAACCTCACTCAGTACTCCTTCACTTTCTCCAGAGCATGATGTTTCTGGCTGTTTGCAACTTGTGGAGTCAACCCAGGTGATTTGATCGTGTTTTACAGCAGCTACAGACAGGCTGTATGTCCGTCCCCTTGATCGTACCTCACCCACAATTCCGTTTATAACGTGGCCGGCCAATAATTTCCAGCCGTGAAGAGGAAACGGCAGTAAAACGACCTGTAGTAACGATACAATGTCCTTTCACTCTGGTGAGTGTCTTTGCAGACTCGTTAAATGTACGCTAATATGATATTATTTTTAGGGCTCTTTCTCCATGTCGCCGATCGCACATCCCACCCTGTCCACTCTATTCCATGTCGCTCCTACATGTGGTCTACATCCCTCACCCTCCCCTCCTTTACTGATGAGGTGAATAAGAAACTAATGAAGATTAAGAACAGAAAAGCAACAGGCCCGAATGGTATCAGTTTCAGACTGCTCAGGGACTGTGCAGATCAGCTCTGTGGGCTGATTATGACATAAAACTCATGGCCTGTTCTCAGATCTGCTGTTTTGCCTGGGTGGTCTTGTCTTTAAAAGTTGGCCACAGAGTTTTGTGTATGGGGGTTTCTCCTGAATAGTTTTCCTACAGTGTTTTGCTTACTGCCTAAGATAGCTCACTGAGCTACCTGCTTGTAAAGTTGCTGGGGTGGGCCAGCTAGCTGTGGGAGGAGTTGTCCTGGGCTGCCATAAGATTTGCAGTTCTGCCATATTCTAGAGGGATTTTTGTGCCAGAGCTATTGTGGGTGAAATTGGTGCTACACATTTCAGGTGGCAGGCAGCCTGTCGTAAATGTTTAAGGACCAGACTTGTGCTCTTACACACTTTTCGAGAGGACCTACTTGTTGTCCTGGATCTGGATTCTGTTCCAGTAAAGAGGCTTCATGGGTCGGGAAGGCTCCACTGCCGGTTTCCTGGGAGGTTTATCAACTACAAGACCCAATGCTGGAGGAGGTGGAGGGAGCGATAACCCTGGCGTGGGTGGAGGAGGTGGAGGTGGGGGCAGTGGAGGGTCATTTGATGGCTGCATGTGGTTAACAGGTGAAGATGAACATGGTGGAGGTAGTGGTGGTGGAGGAGGAGGAGGAGGAGGAGGAGGAGGAGAAGGAAAAACATCTGATTTAGCTGGTGATGCTGTCTGAGAAGGAGCTGGTGGTTGTTCTGAGCTACAAGGAGTTACAAGTGAAGAGGAGGAGGACAGTGTGCCTTCGATGAAAGCAAGGTCCAACTTTTTGGGGGCCACCTTCTGCTGCTGAGAGCATGTACAGGTTCTCCCGGAACCTTCTTCATCCTGAGCAGTTTTGACAAATGTCTCCCGGTCGGTTTGAATGCAGACGGTGCGAAATGATTTGTGCACAAAGTCATCTGCTGTAGACACAGCCATATCTTTAAGTTCCCCTTGACAGTGGGTCCCAACCTGGGAGAGTTTGGCCTGCAGCTCAGCAAGACTGAACTCCAGACGTGCAACATTTTCATCCTTTTCAAACCTCATTCTGGAGAGTTCCTGATCATAGTCCCCCTGAAAATAAATAATGTTGTTCAGTTATTAATCAATAAACCTTCGTGATGATCATAATGATATCATTCACACGGATAAATCTAAAGCCAGCTCTGCAAGGCTGAACTTCAGCATACATGAGGGATCATCAGTCTCTGAAGCAAAATTCAGGGAAACCTGTTTAGGTCATTTACCCTAAGTCACAACAGTTAGTCCATCATCTGCAAGGCCTGACGTTCTGTCAAAGATTTATGAGACTCCAACTAAAATTTGTTTACATATTCCACTGAAAATGTCGCAGAATACAAAAATCATTATCAATCATATGGCCTCAGAGCGCCATAAGTTTTTGTGATAGTTCACACATTTAGAGGGTTGCTGACTAACATTGAAAGGATTTTGTAGCTACCATCATTTAATTAAAAACAAATGTGCTTTTGAGTCTATGATATAAATACTCTTTCACTTTTAACAGAATAAAAGAGAATATCATTTATACATATTTTTCCAAGATCTAAAAACTGAAGTATCTTTTAAAATGTTGAAAAACAAGCGTATATCTATGACTCAGGCCAAACTGGGACTGAACCAGGCAATGAGTGTGGTGTTAATACTGCAATGAAAAAGCATTAGCAACTTATCAAAGACTTTTTATATGTTTTTCTTCATGCAGTCATGGAAATTAGTTACCGTACAATCCCTCATCCTTACTGACCTTTAACTTCTCCAGCTCCTCTTTGCATTCTCTCTTCAGCTGCAGGAGAGCAGCCTGGTGCTCTGAGAAAAACAGATCCAAACATCATCGAAAAGTCAGTTTTTTTTAGAAAGCTTTATGATTTTAATGCTTGTTCTAGTAAAAGAAAAAAAAGTTGTTAATCATCACAAATATAGTTTGTAAGAGTATTTTTATTCCTGTGAACGTAAGTCAGACTAGTGGCTGCTTACAGCCCACAAAAGATGAAAACAATGCAACGTGTTACCACATGATGGCAGCAGAGTCCCAACTGTAAACTAGTACAGGCTCGCATATTATAGAGGCTGGCATCTGTCTAAGCAAACATTTACAGCATCTGCTGTTAGATGACTGAGATAGTAAAAGGGCAGTTAGAAAGTATATTTACTGTAGTTTTCCTCGCTGTGTCTACAGGGAGTGTATATCAAGGGATATGGGCGTGTACACATGGTTTTGTCCCTGTTCAAACAGTGTTTGATAATCTTACTGATTACTGTGAAGTGGATAACAATAGACAAAGAAATTTTATCAACTCATCCATTAAAATACAAAAGCAAGCAGGAGTAGATTATGCCTTTAAAAATTCAAGTAAACTGTGATTTATAATCACAAACTATTCAGCAATTTTAGCTCTTTCCCCCCCGCAAAAGGACTACGGTGAGAGTACAGTGTGTAGTTAAGGAACTGCTTTTACAGATGGAGTCAGACCGTAGATGTTTACACATTTGCGGGTGGAGTTCTGTTTACCTTTGCAATCGAGCTTGATATTACATCCACCACACTGTAAAGTAGCTAGACACTGCTTCTCTGTCATGCATATTCAATGTGTAGAATTTCACATAATAATAGTATTTCTATTTAGATTTTATTCTCTTTTTAATGTGAGGTGAATACCTTTTCTTAACAGTCTAACCAGCGTACGGTCAAAGGAGGCTAAAGCTTGTCTATTCCATGGCAAAGAGGGGGTACGCTCACCCTGACAACCACAGAAACTTTTACAAAGCCCACTGAGAAACACCAGTTATTCCAACATGCATTGTTTCTGTGGGAGGAAAGTAGAGTCCTTGAAGAAAACCCACACAGGCAGAGGAGAACATGCAAACTGCACGTGGAAAGGCCCCAGCCGAACAGGAGTAGCACTATAAACCAATCCTTAATAATCACTTCATTAAATCCATTTCAGAACCATTACCTTTAACTGCTGCTTCTTCTTTTGACACTAAAGTTCACATCATTCAACATGAAAAAAGAATTAATCATACTTCTATTTTTTAAAAAGTCTTTAAACTGACACCACATTTCCAAAATTCCTTTAAGATGTGTTTTTGTACATATTTGAATACAAGCAAATTTTATATGCTGTCAAAATGTGACCTGTATACACAAATTGTAAAAAAAAAATATAAAAAAAATAAAAAATAAAAAATGTGAGGAATGGAGTTTTATTTTTGTTCCTTCTGTTTAATTTTCTTTGACACATACTTCTGAATAACTCATTGGCAGCAAGATTAATATGAAGTTATTCATAGCACATATTGATGGAGTTACTTTCTTCAGCAGCATTAGCAAACCGTATGACACTGATAAACTGAAGAATAAACTTAGGAAGTAGAACTTGGAGAGGTGTAATGGTAATGTCCTGGGTTGATTTATGTGGAGTAATGTTTTCATGGCAAGTTATGACATGCATCTATTAGTCTGTACCTGCTTCTGTGTACTTTAGCCCAACTTTTTCTTCCTTAAGAGGTGGCCACACAGCTTGTAGACGACCAGGAGTTCGTTCCTCTCCTTCTCCTGGGCTCTCTGACTATGAGTAAGAAAATCGACAGCAGATATTATTAATGACAGAATTAATAACAGAAGTTGCAGCTACATT
This sequence comes from Oreochromis niloticus, assembly GCF_001858045.2. Lineage (NCBI taxonomy): Eukaryota > Metazoa > Chordata > Actinopteri > Cichliformes > Cichlidae > Oreochromis > Oreochromis niloticus. The sequence continues at coordinate 16,525,624 of NC_031980.2, read as the reverse complement.
GTAAAAATGACTGATGAATTGTGATTAAAGATACGCAAAATGCTCAGAATTGCTTTGTTTTTGATTTTTAGCCTGATTTAATCTTAAAAAGTAACAAACATCACAGAGAGGACTAATTCATACTTTGTCATCAGGTGGGTCCTTCTCAGGAGTCTTACTTGAGGTTCTCTCAAAAAGTGTTTTAAGTGCATCTTTATCATTTCTTATCTTCTTCCTCAATGCCTCCAGGACAACTTTATCTCCTGGGTCCTTTTTTAAAGGCTTTGGTGTGAAGAAGGCCTTGAAGGCATCAAAAGCTGCCTCTGCACTGGACATGGAAGGTTTTGTAAGTTCACATGATTCTGAAACTTCTGTATTTTTATTTGTTTCTGGTTCTTTCTTCTCCTCCTCTTGGCTATCTTCACTTCCATTCACCCCGGTTTCATTCTGGTCTCCCGCAGCCTCCAACACCGCCTTCTCGTCTTTCTCATCTCCTCTCTTTTCCCGACTCAGAAAATGAGAGATCTGGTCCAAGAGGCTCCCTGGAACTTTGGTGTCCTTCTGCTTCTCTGTGAAATCTGCCCCTCGTCCTCCCGCAGGAGATGGCTTAATGTGGGCCATGGTGTCATGCTCTGGTCCAGTGACCCCCTTCCTTAGGACCCTAAGGCTGCTGAAGAGAGCCGGGACCTGGATCTGCTTGTCTGTGGGGGAGCTCGGGGAGAAGGTGGCTCTGCTGAAGGTGGAGCCAGGTGGAGGATTATTAGTTGCAGATTTTATTGTCATCTCTGGCAAATTATCCTTTAGGCTGGGAGGATGGTGGGGGGAGTTGGGAGTCTCTGAATTTGCATCTCTTGTCTCCTCCTCTTCAGCTTTATCCAAGACCTGTTCCAGCTCTTCAACGGCGGGTCCTGTTCGAGTCACAGTTATCACTACATGTTTACTTTTCAATGGCCCAGTGTTTCCACATTGCTGTGGATCAAAATCCATGTCTGAAGTGGAAGTAATTGTGTCAGAATCTTCCTGGCAGTGTTCCCTTTGAGCATTTTCATTGCTGTTTTCAGTATCCTGCGTGGCACTGATGGATACAACACAATCACCATCAGTATCCATGCAGTCAATTGAAATGTGTTGACAATTTGTCTGCAGAGTTTCATTTAAGGCCCATTCATCCAGTGGATTCTGTGATATGTGACAACCCTCTTTGCTGCAGCCATTAACTTTGTGTTCATCTGACAGGTTATTCTGGTCATGATTTGTTGCAAAGCTCTGTTTCTCGAGGCCTTTTTCAGTATTTACAGCCACGCTTTGCTGCTCGGTTACTTTATAATGACTCCTCTCCTCCTCTGTTATGTCTGAGTCATTTCCTTTTTCCCTCAAGCTTGAATTTCCCAGTGAGTTAGAGGTCTTTTCCCCTGCATGAGGCAATATAACATATGACAAAAAATCACTAGAATGCTCGAGAGCATCTGTAAAGTCCACATCCCCATTTTTCTTCAGATCACCACTGATATCTTCCTGCATCATGTCTTCAGTTTCTCCCCCAGAGAGGTTCCTAAAAATTTCCAGGATGGCTTCGGGCTGCTCCATTTACTGCAAGTCACAGGTGAAGTTATCCAGAATATAGTGAGTAGGAAGTGCTAGAGAAACTTGCCTGCTCATAGTTAGACTTCAGTATAGCATGCAACACTTCTTTACGTGGTTCCGGTATCATGCAGCGTCAGATTATAATCAATAAACAAATGCAAGCAATGTTTGAGTTAATTAAAGTCTTATGCCTGAAAATCCAACCTGTTTTTGTGCTCCTGTTTGTCGAAAAGAAACAAGCATATCCTCGCTGTGTTTTAACACTGCCTTTTTGCCTTACCAAAGTGCTAATTTTCCAAACCTAAAACTGGAAGTAGTTGTTAGTCACTCAGACTGGCCAATGGCAAGAGAGAAATCCAGTCATGGAAAAAGAAAAGGCTTCCAAGCTCAGCTCCATGGCTCTGTGTGGTGGAGTGACTCAGCTCAGCCACATTTGAAGTTAAGTTCCAGCTTCAGCTTCTCATTCGTGCCTCCTTTTCCTTCTGGCTCTTCTGTACCTGCTGTAGTAGTTTACAGAGCAGCACCTTGGACATCATCCTGTGGATTGTCACAGAGTAATTGGAAACAGATGGTGTGTCCAGCCGCTGTTTCTGACAACAACCTGACATCTGTGAGCCGTATGGCAAAGGAAGCCACCCAGAACAGATGGAGGAGCACCACACCCAGAGCTGAAGGAGGGTAAATAGGACTGCCAGGGATCACTTGCTAAATGCTTGGCCTGTAAATCCACAGTTACAGGGAGGTCTCTCAATTCCCCTGCAGGTACACAGCAATGCTTGGCTAATCTGGGCATCTCAGCGGGTCTAACCCCAACTACGCAGCACTGTTAATCAGCTCATATTGAAACTTGCATACAGGATCAATTGACAGAGAAGGTTTGTTTAAAGTTTCGGGAAACGAAAAGTGAAAATAGTGACAGTTTTCACTTGAATGTTTTAGTTAGAGTATTCTGAAACTTGATCTATAAATAAAATATTTGCATAAACTGAATAAATAAGCAGAGAATAGTAAGTAGGTTTGAAATAACATTCAAGTTGGTGACACAGACCCAAACAAAAGAAGGTAATAAGCAGGGAAAGTCACCAAATGGCTATAATTAAATCAGCAAACAAATATGCTGTTAAAATATATGTTTAAAAAAAAGCAAAACCAAGAAATTATCTTAAATAAAATGAAATATTAGGTAGTATATTAGATAGTAGAGTTAATGACTATCTTCACACTAATATCTTCACTACTATTAGTACTGGGTAGATTACTTAAAACAAAATATCAAAATAAGAGTCCAAACTTCCTGCTTTGTGTTTGAGTTATTCTTAGCTCTCAGGATCCACCCTTATTTACTTTTAATGTTATCAGAGGCAACAGGTTAGTGACAAACCTCATCTGTGATAACATCTTTACTGTATCAAATTACACTATGTACATTTCTCTAATAGATATCGTACTCCATATGTTTGACGCATGCCTACACACCCTGCAATGAGTTCTTAATAGGCTATACTAAAGATTATGAATACTAATAAGGTGTTTTTTTGCATTAATTTGGTGAGGGACACTGTGGCCTTTATGTGACTTTGTATGTTTATGAAACAGGAATGCATCCATAAAATCCTGTGAGACTGCATTAAAAATCACCCAGCTTCATGCAGAAGAACTAGTGCGTGCTGGATTAGAAATCTCCAGGCTGTAATATAAATTAGGACTGTACCGATTGCTACAGTTCACTGCGTCCACAACAGAAAGAATCACACAACTAAGCAAAATATTTAAAGCTTAAATTAAATGATTGCATTGTAGTCCTCTAAATGTATAAAATAGAGTCAGTTTCAGCTCTCAAATGGATGCACAAAACTTACTGAAAATATAAACCACTCAAAATCAGCCACTTGGGTTACACACACAGTGACATTAGTGCAGTTGGATAAGTCCCAGATAAAGGGTATAAGAAGAGTGCATCAATAAACAGACTATTGGCCTGCTTGCAAGTGGCAGTGGCAAAACTGACAGCTATATATTACTGCATATTGTTGCTGAACATATGCATTTGTTTTTCATCCCATGTAAATTACATCTTCAAAGTATTACAGCACCTTCAGTGTGAACAGTTTTGGGGCATTGGGGAGAATAGATGGAAAGTTCTTTGTGACACATGTGGTGGGAACAACATCTGTAATATGTAGAATACCCCATTACAGAACTAACCACATGCTAACTTCAGTGATTCTTTTAATTCTTCATATTCTGTTTGGTGATTTTACTTTTTATATCAATTTTTTAATTAGGCATAATTTTACTGTTTATTTTCAGATTTACCTTTTTAAAATATTGTGCTGTTTCTATATCTGATCTGAGCTCTTTTAGAAACTATACTGTACCTCACAATAAAACACCACTTGGGGTGCTGCCATAGTTCACCTTGTTGAGCATGTGAGCCAAATGCCAAAGGCTACTGCCGGAGACTGGGTTTGAGTCTGTCCCAGATGATTTCCTGCCTGTTTCTCTCTGCTTTCCTTTTTTCTCTCCATACTGTCAAATAAAGATTCAAAATGCCAAAACAAATAAACAAAACTTCAAATGTTTTCAGCAAAGTTAGTCATGCACGCACACAGAAGGAAGGGAGTATTCAATTTATTAGTGCTTATCATCTCTCCTACAATGCACTTACAGAGTTGCGTTAAATCCCTTCTGTTATGCAACTACAGGGAACACAGAGCTCTTTGTAGCCCTGGACTGGCTCATGAGGCTGGGACTTACACAATTGTGAAGCAAGGACAAGCTCATTGTCATAGTGATGCAGCACTGACTGATGCAGACGGGGACTTATTTCAGGAAGGTTTACAGAGAACAACGGCACTGAAATTAGATTGAGGCATCACAATAACGGCACTTTGTAACTTTTCACACATGCAGAATGAAGAGTGTGTGCAGTATACTAAAATTAAATTACGTTCTGGGAAAAGCAGCTTTTGTATTTTTACACAATGAGCCGTTAATCACAGCAGTTAACCGCACTCTCAATGCAGTTGAGGTAAAAATATTTTCTCACTGATTATTTTTTTGCTCTTAAATATAGAGCACAGACTGCAAGTAATAAAGTATTCTGAATCTGATTCTGATTCTGAGCTAGTAGAGCTCCATGCTTACATGCCTCACTCTCCTAATGCCATATACAGAACACAGCCTCTCGATCCTACAACTGACATACCAGTGCCATTTCTACTTTGCAACAGTGGCTGCTGTTTTCAACTGCTCCATCACCTCGTCATCCACCTTTAGACTCTAAAACTGTGTGCTGTGGTGAGATGAGCTCAAAGCACATTCTTTTCATTCTACTCACCCTCAAATCCTGGGGCACAGGTGTGGGTGTGGGTGTGTCAGTGATGTCATCATCGGGGGCAGTGATGCGCAGGAAATCAATGTGTTTGGGTCTGGATGGATCGGAAAGTGACCTGCAGATAGAGAGAGACTCCTCGATCTCCTGCTGCCAGATCTCCTCCTGCCTCTGCAAAGCTTCATCTGGAGAAAAGATTTTTTTTTTAAAAAAGAAGCATGGCCTACCAACTTCTAATATACCTTGTATTAGTTTTGGAAATTAGGCTGCCTTAGTTTATGGTAGGTCTTTTAATATCACAGGTAGAGAGCTCATTTTAAACTTTGAAGCCCAACTAATTTTCCACACCACTGGCAAATGCTGCATGTTAAGCTTTAGTGTCACCATGAGGATGTAACAAGGAACTTCAGCTAAGAAATATTACATTAACCTTTAGCATTTCATAAACAAGACAAAATTTCACTCCTGCTCCATGAGGGATGAAGCGCTGATTGATTTCCTGCAATTTCCATTCTTTATGCAAATGAGCTAATTCAACTACCATTAAAAGTAGTCTAGAGAAGAAGAGAAGGTTTTATGCAGCTTCATAATTTAAATTTAAATTCAAAGATCCACAGCATGATGAATGCTTATCAGTATATAGCCAAGGCTGCCACTCTGAAGGGTTTTAAGCCCACACTGGTCAATATAATAATGGTTCTCACAGACTTGTGGTCAGGAAAGGAAAAATACCAGATTCGGTAAAAGGCAGCTGTGTGTGTTTACATTAATTTCCTGCATCAAGGGTGGCGATTAAGCCAGTGGTTAAGGAAGTATTCAAATACTGAGCCACTACAGTGAAAAATACCCTATTACAAATAAAAACCAGAAAAAAATTTAGAAAATAATCAATCAAATGTACCTAAAGTTAAAAAGTGGGACTGCTCAGTGCAGAAAAACATTACATTGTCTGATGTATTAATGGAAAATATGATTTTACAGTTTGTACTTAGTTTAGGTGGGGTTGATTTTTATATCAATTATTATATATAACTCTAATTATTATTATAACATTTATTGCTGTTATTATAATTTAATATTTATATGTTCTGTTTGCAAAAATCTCAACCTGTAAAGTGATAAAACATACAATATAGTGGAAATGAAAGTAAAAAATTAGGTAGAAGCAAAAAAACAAACAAACCCCAAAACAAAGCAAAACAGTAATGCACAGGGCAAATATCTCAATTATTAATGACAGCTTGACTGTAGTAAATGTGTGAGTATACTTTCAGATAAAAATGCTAACAGAAACACTTGTGTCACTTTCAGAGGACACGTAACCGTTCCAGAACATTAAACCGCTTATAGAAATGTGCTATCACCCCCGAGTTTGACCACACTGAACAGAAAACTGGATTTATGAGGATAACCCCCAGAAGGCTCTGAATGTCTTTCTTCTCCTCTCACTAATCGTCGTCCTCCACACATTGGTTGTATTTCACAAAGCTTAGAGCATTAATCCTATTTGGGCAGCTAGCAGCCCTGCTGCCTAGTCTGAACAGAGTTTTATTGCTACAAAAATGAGGCGAGACAACAGACTCTCTGCTGATCTGAGGGAATGCTCTACTCTGCTAAACATGCATTTATTAACAAGTATTTCGATGTACAAATGGGCGCAAGCATTCCCTTTTTATTTCCCTAAAGATGTTTATTAAAATAATTTAAATCTACACTGTCTGTATATGGACATCGCACAGTAAAAGAGTTCTTAGTTTTTTAAAAAAAAGGCTTTAAGCCCATTTGGCTGCACAGTTTGACTTCAAAGTGAAAAGACCAACAGTTTCCTGCTATTAATCATTTACTGAAAAAGGATTAAAACAATTTGGAATCTGTGAAAATACTCCATCATCATATCATCTTCATCTCTCTCCCTATAAACATCAAAGAAGCTTGATGGGTTTGATTGCACACACTCTGATTAAAAGTTATAAAACTACTGTTGATAATGTTTCGGTATCTAAAAATGTTTGTTTTTTTTCACAGCGTTCGAATTTTGATTTTGTGGCCAAATAATTTGTAGCATATAAAATTTCATACAGAATTATGATATATGAGAGACTAGAGACCTGTTGAGGGTGTAGCCAACATTTCACTCATTGTCGGTTTGGGCAGGCTCTAGCTCAGAGGTGTCCAACTCCAGGCCTCAAGGGCAGATGTCCTGCAGTTTTTAGATCTCACCCTGAGTCAACACACCTGAATCAAATGATTAGTTCATTACCAGGCCTCTGCAGAACTTCAAGATGTGTTAAGGAGGTAATTTAGCCATTTGAATCAGCTGTGTTGGATCAAGGACACATCTGAAACCTGCAGAACACCGGCCCTTGAGGCCTGGAGTTCCTCACCCCTGCTCTAGCTTATAAATTGCTTAAGCAGATAAGAAAATGTATGGATGAACAGATGGATGAATAGATGGATTGTTACCTGATGTTTATTTATAAATTGTTTTATTTTGCAGGTACTGCTGATGCATTAACATGCACTTGGTTTACTAATCATCAGCAAGTGTGTCCACCTGCATCACAGCAGATTTGGCAGGTTCGTCTCTAGCATTTAGGTGTGTGTTAACACAATCACACACAGGAAACATCAGCAATTGCTACTGGCCACCATACTGGGAAGAGTTATAAGACCATTTTCAAACAGTTTGAAATCAATCGTTCTATGATGAAGAAGATTATTAACAGTTGGAAAACTTTAATGACAGCTTCAAGCTTCCCAGGAGAGGACAGCAAAATCACCCTAAGATTAGAGTCATGCTCAAAGAAACTACACTTTCTTTTTTACTTGACTTTATATATTTCCTTCCTGACTAGGCTACTCTGTGTTTTGATTTTAATATTTCCCCTCCTTGTTTTCTTTCTGTTTTAAACGAGGCTACATAATTTTTTTAATTCACATGTTTTATGACTGAATACTTATTTTAAACCTGGTGGACTAGAAGGATGGCACAGGTTTGATACTGACTCTGAACTTGTGTTCACGAGCTGTTTTATGGGACATTTCAGTCAGAACAGATCTGTGATTACAAGTGTGTCCAAATCAGGTGCTCTCCAATACTTTGTGCCTGAATGAACACACTACTTACTCAGTTATGATGGTCAGAGCAGCAAGGGGTCATTATTCACGGACTGCCACACATCCTTTAGATCTGATGTGGGACGATGTGCGTGTGTGTTCAATGATCCAGAGAAGACTACAGCAGCGGATGAGATTGCACAAAGACTTCATTTAGAGCATTTATATCAGATTGTTTTAATCAATGTTTAAATCTGACAGTCAGGCCTCACCGTGCACAGGCACCACTTCTAACACCATCTGCTCTTCCTCTGATGTTCACTAATCAACTACTAATAGTTAAACTCACGCTCTTGCACAGACACACACACACACTTTACCCCTGCTGAGAACTTTCTGAAGGTATTTTATTCAGCTTAGTCCACTTTATGTTTAATGACCACGAAAGATTATCTGAGAGAGAGCCCAGTGTGACGTCTATGATATGACCTTTTTAAAATAGTTCATTACACCTTTCACTTTCTAGTTGACAGGATTCATGGAAACTACAGAATATATGCTTTTGAGGATAACCTGCGATACATCAGAGCTTTAACTCCTCGGCCCCACACCACACCCACCTCTATAGTTAGCAGTAAAATGGTTGGGACTGTGATTAAATATTACTGTGCCATTAAAAACCTGGCTTGTCTCTTCATATTATACACTGCACTAACATTATGGATAATATCTATTAACAGCCTCAAGTTATAGACTATGCTGCCTGCTTTATCTTTTGAAATCTAGGTAATTCTTTATTTTTATATCTCCATAACATCTTTGTCAGTGTAACAGTTTCCTCACCCAGCTTTCCGCCATTTAATTTTCCTGGATAAAGCCCAGCCATGGTCCTGTTTACCTATCAGCTCCAGCCAGCACTCAGCTACATATAACAGCTCTTCCCATTATTCATTCAATTCATAACACTTCCAAAGGAATGGGTAGCATGAGAAATGAAAGTCTGATTTGTGCACAGCAAGTTGGCGTCCAACAGCATAGCTTCATATAGTCCCTTATGTACCTTTCAATACATTTCAGTTGTTTTTAAGGAGTTTTTATGCCACATTCTGTGGCACAGAGTTTTCTTTTTCAGTGTCAAGATGTAAATACCACAAAATAGTCATAATTCCACCGTCTACCATTGTTTTAATTCTAATGTGCTTCCACCAGTTATTCTGGAAATTAGAGTTTTGTGTAAGACTATCATATCACTACAATGACCTACCACTTGACAGCCTCCATCCATCTAAATTGTTGTTTTTTGTTAACATTTTTACCTGAAGAGAGCAGATAATCCTTCTCTGTAAACTGCTCCTGAGTGTCCCTGTGATCACTTTCTCTGGCACATTCACAGTCTCGAGCCCCACAAATAACTGTGGTGTCTTCAAGTGGTTCGGTCCAAACTCTGTGTGATGTTTCTGCCTCCTGATCAGTTGTGCTCAGTCTGGATATGAGCATAGGCGGCAGCATGGGGGACAGTCTTTCTAAGCTGCTTGATGTAATTGGAGAAACCTCCAGGATTTCAGAGAGAGGGGAGATTTTTCCACCTGCTGAAAGAGGATGTGAGGAGGCACTGTTTGGCACAACAGAGGCGATGAGGAAAGGAGGTGATTGTGGATTCAGAGACCCTTCTGTTGTGTGGCTCTGCTCACAAAAAGTCTCCTCGGGCTCTTTAAAGCCTTCACTCTCTGCTTTTGATCCCTCCATCCTCAGGGCCTGCTGCAGACTCCGTCTCAGAGCATCACCCAGAGCACAAAGCTCCTCAACAAACAGAGGCTTGTCTTCACTGGACTCCCTGTTCTGGTCCTCCAGTGGGGACTGAGTACTGATTTCAGCTCCGCGACTTTTCTGCAGTGACACCTCTGTCTTCCACCCATCTGAGAGAAAGTGAGGTTCTTCTTCTCCTTTATGACATTCCTTGATCCAGTCCAAACTGGTGAGACTCACCCGGCGTATTATTCCTTCCACCTCCTCAATCTTGCCCATTACTCGCTGAGCTGCAGCTCTCTGCCCCATCAACTCAAACCTCTGCTGAGAGGACTTTATGTCTGCCTTCTCTTCGTCTTGTTTTTGGCTTGCAGTCTTGTTACTCTTTGCCTCCATACAAGTGTTGGAGAAAAACATTGAGTACATCTCATTGTCATATTCAGAAAGGTCAGTGTCCGAGTCAGTAGGAGTATATTTTTCCTCTTCAGACATATTCTGTCTGGGAAAGAGATGGACTGTTTTGCTCTTTGATCTCGATAAGCTTGCAGAAGAAGTATTAGGCAACTTTACTCTCCAGAGTGGCTTTAACTCGTGCGTTAAAGTATTTATATCATCTCTTTCTCTCCTAATAATTTTCTTCCTTCTTACTGTGGGAGTGCAGATGATGGATCTCTCTTCTTCACACTCCCACTCCTCAAAGGAAGAAGACCTCAACCTCTGGAGTTTCCTCAGTCTCCTTGCCTTCAGAGGTGCCCGTAGAGTCCCGGATACCATCTTGAGGTTATCCTGAAGGTCACTGGTGTAAACATGCCCCTCAGCTCTTCTTCTTCTCTTCCAAGATATCTGGACTCTGGGGGAGTTTGATAAAGCATCCCAAGTTTCTGTGTAACTGTGACAATTTGGCTTAGGTTTGGTTCCCAGTTGGTTGCCCATGCTCATGAAAGCCTGGCAATCTGAACACAACGGTAACAATTCTGTAAGCCAGCGGCTCTCAGATGAGTCATCCAATGCTTTGAGGGTTTCTTTAAAGTCAGCTGTTTCAGCTGGACCCTCCTCCCAGTGCTTAGAAGACAGTTTTTGTTGGAAGCTGGCGGGGGTTTTGGAGGGGGAAGATAGGCTCCTGCAAGGGGAGAGGGATGGACTCACGCAGCTCCTCTCTTTGATGGGTCTATAGAGTTGTAAGTTACTATAAGTCCTCTGCATGGTTTTATTTAATTACCACAGACGATTAGTGACCAACCACTGGGTCTGCTACAAAAAGAAACAGAGAAACGTTTATTTCAGACCATTTAAATAAGTACTTTAACTTGTTTAGACTTACAGTTACACACTCTAACAATAAGTTAATTATGTTTTGCTCATTTTTTATATATTTTTAAATGACTCATTAATGTTTGCAAACCTAAAAAAAGGATAAATGTCCACTTACCTGTAGCGAACAGTAGTGTCTCTCCTTGAAGCACCAGGTCACCCATCTGTTGCACTCAGCTGTACTTACTGTGACATTCAGGTAACCGACAACTCCACGCCCACTGATACAACAGGATAAGCCAATCACTGGTGCAAGCTGGAAATTCTGACAAATTCTATTGGCTGATCAGCTAAAGATCACTACCACTAATTCCCTGATGCCTGACAGGCACTGACAGAAGCAGAAAAACTAACAGACGGCAGGCCCAGTGGGGATTTAGACTTATTGTAATCTTCTTGAATTCAAACTATACTGAAAGAAAGACAAAATAGTTATCACAGAGTTTTGCAGGAGTATATTTATTCTTTATCCCTTTAATGGCTATCACTTTAGGGTTAAATGTTGGTGTATTGACTAAACCTTGTGAAACAGACAGCTATGCTCCACAGGACAACATATATATGATAACTTAAAAATGAGTGATTTTTTTTAAATTGAAGTAAAATTGATAATAATGTTGTGTAAAAAGAAAAAGGGGTTTGATATTATATATTTAAAAAAAAACATGAATTGCATAGTTGTTCAATATTGGTTCATGCTGTTTTACACCATTTTTACTCCAGTCCTAAAATCCCATTTGTTCAGTATTTAATTAAATTTCATCACCTCAGAATAAACTCAGAGAAATTCTGCTGCCGAAAGTTCTGATTTATCTCTGTTTTAACTTGTATTATTTAACTCACATCTGCCCTTGCAGAAGTCCAGTGATCAGAGACTGTATTTAGGCCAACTGTTTTCCATGCCAAGCTGGACACTGGTCAGGCTAATCTGACTACTGGCCAGCTGTCTTTGATGGATTACAGAAACATTTACAGAAAACAAACTGCTATTCATACTATGCTACTAACTTTACAAGAATAACACCTGTGACAAAGAAGATGGATGCTTATGAATCTGATTATGCAAAAATGGCATAACAGGGTGTCAAATTTAATGTGGAACAACAGTTGTTGTGAAGTGATTTCAATCTCCCATTATGTGATGTTAATGCATGCACATGCAAGCCAGTGTTGCTATCTCTCCAGACCTAGCCACAAAATCAGAATCATTTTTTAGATTACACTGTACACTTCACAAAACAGGAAAAAATTCATACTCTAATGGTAAAGAAAGAGCTTGTATCCCTTTTATAAAGACACTGGAGCAGATAAGCAAGTCACAGACAGTCAAACAGGCAACGAAATGACCAGAGGTTAGGAGGATTGTATAATTGGAAAAAATGGGAAAATGTGTAAATAGTGTTGCAAGTTGTACAAAGAGTCAGTAAAAGTGACTGAGAGTTTAGTTAAACTGTATGAGGAAAGAGCAGAATTTCCTGGATGATACTGACATTTGTTCTTTTGTTGTTGGCCATAATGTGAAAACAACTAAACAGATCATGTGTGATAAAAAACGTACCAGGACCTCACAAGATGACCACTAGATGTCAGTCATGTCTTGACATGATGTGGAGTGCGTTTTCTCATGATCAGTTTTTTTTAAAAACCCACATGACTGACACCTGACTAATGATGCAAATGCTTTACCTAGCATAGAGATGTTAAATGCTTCGAAGTCAAATCCCAGTTAGATACCAGTTTGGTCATGCACAATATTTGGAATCACGAGCAGTAATCCTTAATTTTTATATCAAGTTATTTGATTTTTATTTTTTATTTGCATTTAATATGCACTGCATCAAGTTATACTGTGAGTGAGATATTTCACACCCAGACAACTTTTATGCAATAAATATGTTATAATCGAATTTGATATTTTTTTCGGAAAACCTTTTGACTACATTTAAAAGCACAATATATATATATATATATATATATCCCTTACATAAAAGCAGGCATGTAAGCATGTAATGATGCAACACTTCAGGTATGTTCAACATGAAACAAGTAAAAAAAGTTTTTTTAAAAGTCTCTACACTGATTCCACGTTATGAAAACATAACTTCATATCTTCTTTATACTTTTTTACACTTTTAAGTTATACATTGCAGAGAATTTCTCGAAACTAAATTTAAACCAGTCTCCAGACTTTAGACAAAACTGTTGAGTGCCGGAGACGGGGAGAGGATGGGGGTGCAGACAGAGAGACGGGGACGTTCATAACTTTGCATTCAGCTCCACTGCTGCCAGTCAAGACCAGCATGCGTCATTATCAGACAGGGAGTGAGACCAAACCGCAAACATTTTAAAAGTAATACTATTTTAGCACAAGGATCCATCTTCGTACGCAGCAGAGCATCAGCTGCCATCATCATCATCACCACTAGCACCACCGGGAGCTTGTCCCCTGATGCCCCGTCCGTCCGCTGATCCGCACTGCTGCTGCTAGGCGTCGGGGCGCAGAGAGGGGAGGGAAAGGAGGAGGAAGAGTGGATGAGGAGTAGGAAGGAGAGGAGTGGAGGGGGGCTCGGCCGGGCTGCCCTATATGGCTGTGGATGTGCTCTCTGCTAATATCGGCTTGAGAAGCACAGCATCGCGTTTCTGCCAGCAGTCAGTGGTGGCTTCCAGAGTCTAAGCAGGCTCCTTCACAGCCATGGCTGAGGGCGGAGAAGGGGAAGATGAGATCCAGTTCTTGAGAACTGTAAGTAAAGAAAATTTCCTCGGTGCGGACAGATAGAACCAATTCACATCATACACTTCACAGTCTCCTGTCGCCAATTAACGCATTCAGAGGCAGCAGACGGCTCGTTAATTAAAGAAATCTCTTATCCGAGGGGAAATATTAGGGAAGTTTTTGTTAATGCATTGCCGGTGGTTAACTTTGCTTTCGCATATGCATGATTAATGATTGTGGAAGTTGCCGCAGGTTGCACGCTGCACCCCGCGGCCACGGCGCACCTGTCGACGTGACTCTTGATGAGGCGAATCTCAATGAGAACCGTCTGCAGGTGCAAGGGCAAAAAAAAAAAAAAAAAAGAAAAAGGAAAAAAAAGAAAAAGGTGAACACCATCGTCTCGTTTAATAACGCATTCGCTGCTCATTTTCATCCATCCATCCATCCATCCATCATCCCTTTTTGGATTTCTCCAGAAACATTGCCCCCCCAACGCACACAATCAGTCGCTGCTGTTTTGACTTTGTATGGTTATATTCTTTTGCCTGGGGGAGAAGAGTTTCAATAAGTTGTGCTCACACGCAATCCACCCTCTGCGATTACTATTTTAGTTGTTTGACGCAGGTTGCTTACGGTGTAGCTGCTCTGTGTGGTTATGCACAGCAGATATCCTTGTAAATGATATGACAGCTTGTATGTTGGTGTGGTGGGAAGAGCTATCGTAGCGGTTTGACCGCGCACGTATTCTTATTATCTGTTGAAGCTTTGTGACCCTGGTGTTGCGTGAGCAATAATATGACTCCCACAACATGGACAGAAGCGATGGCTACAATTTTTTTATACTTCTTTATGAGGCTTTATTTTTTTATTTATGTTTGAATCTCAGGAGGCATTTAGATGACTTTTTTTCTGATTTGCACATTGGAAAGAGTTTGTTTCAGTTGTTGGATATATTGTAATTGGCATAATTTCTAGTTATTGTTAATCTACTGTCTAAATGAGAAATTTAATGAGATTATAAAGATCACAAATACTCTTGCTTGACATAACAAATAATTGTTTTTGAAGTGGTACCAAAGTGATTTACAATACATATTTTTGCTCAAGCAGCCACTGATTTCCATTCTTCTGTAATTCGTCACTGTTAATAATCCGTAGATTGACACCAAAGTTGCAGTGAATTGCAGAATGAGCTGCTATATTTAGCAAGTTAATGCTTGTTAGCTGTGACGTATTTCATAAGTCAGGCAAGTTTCAGACGACTCCTAATAGATTTTAATTTTATACCCAAATTAAATGAAAGCAACAGGATGTCAGAAAAAGTGAAGCCTCTGTAGAAATACCCCTCCAGCCACTGTAATGTAACTCTTCCATAATGTTAGATGTATTGTTGGAGACAAATTGGTTATAACTGCAGTTATAACCAATCTATCCTGAAGTTTAGTTGCTATAATATCAATCACACCTCTAGACTCTTTTATTTTCAAAGAAGGAACTTGTAGTCTTTTTCATTAGACCCTCTTTGGATCTTTTAGAATCTAGACAGTCAAGGATCGTGCTGAAACTGAGGGCTTGTTTTGAGACTTCATCCAGAGCCACAAATATTTGGATTATGCAGCTTTCATAGCTGGTAAGATCTTTTAAGTCACATTGAGTTTAAGTGTCGTATTCGTTCGATCCATGCCCCAGAGATGGTGATATATAGATTACCTCTGATCTATATGTCAACCCTGGGAGGTCTGTCTGATTGTGAGCAGTAGGCGGGACCTTGTTCTTAACAGCTCCCACTATTTGTGAAGCCTGTGATATGCTGACACATGCCTTTCAGATTCTACTGTCACAATGGCATCCCAGTTATTTGATGACAACAGCGATTTGTGAGGGTGGGGGGTGGGGTGGGGGTCTTCCCCGAGGTCCACAGAACCTTGTTATCAAACCTCTGTGGTGAGAGAAACGTGCCCCCACAGGAAGCCTTAAAATAAGAGCGCTAATTGAAATACACTCCATTACAAACTGTTGAACATTTAGGGATAAGCCTTTGCACAAGTGGCGTGTCTTTTGTGAAGGTAGCGGTCAAAATTTTTTAATTGATTGTTGCCAACAAGTGACATTGTAGTATGGCTTTTGTTATAGATATGGAAGGAAAATAATTACCCGACCAAATTGTTGGTATTTAGAGCTGTTATCTTAAAGAAAAACAAAACAAACCAATCATAAAACAATAATGTAATTAAATGGACAAATGTGCAAAGTGTCCAGCTTTGGATTCATCTTGTCAGATGGTAACAGAGGCCCAGACATTGTGATTCGCTTGAAGCATCAACGCTGCTGATGTGTAACTTTGAGAAAGCTGGCAGTCATGAGAGCTTCTCTGTCAAAGGTGAAGACAGCAGTTGCTTCTGAAACTTAATATTGCACCACTGAAGCTTACTCTCAGCTTTGATTCAGGGAGATGATTAATACTCCAACTTATGATACAATGAAATTATGCATTCATTGATTAAGACCAGGCTTTCTTTGAGCGTTTCATTTAGAATAAAAGTCACTAATGTCGAGGCATTAGGTTCATGACTTGGATCGGATTAAGGTTTGTTCATTGACACTTCTCTGTTAACATATGTCAGTTAATCATTATTAAACTCTGGCCACTGGAAATACAAACAAGGACTATTTAGGTACTGATTTATGCATTTCCTTTCTCCTGAGAGCAGAGAGAGTTACAAGCAGTGTTTGTGGTAAATGACCAAACACATTATAAGCTAATTATTCTCCTAAAAGCCATAGTTTTAAAAACATATTAAGTATGCAAGCTAGATAAATTAAGGATGTATTTTAGGATGAAAGAATAATGACCCAGGTCTAATAAAAGTAGGTTCCTTCTTTCCTGGGTCTTTTACCACAATCATGTTTATAGTCTTCAAATTCATATTAAGACCATTTGGTGGAGTTTTTGCCTGGAAAAATAAATAAGTTGGAATAGTTAAACGACAAAATCTGCCAGAGAACATTATTTGTTCAGCCAGTGGCTGAAAACAAGAAGCCTGGTTTGTTTTGCTTCCAATCTGATTAAAATTTCCAACATTATCTCTGTAAAATGCACCAGTGTCACATGAGAAAGCTTGACAGGAATAGCTACAGTATCAGTTGGGTTGGGTTTAACCTATGGTCAGCTGCGGCTTTCTTTGTAGAAGTATTATTGGTATGTTTGCACTATACACACTTTAAAAAAAAAAATAAAATAAAACCTGTGTTGTCCAGGTGAGCTGCTGTTGCACTTTTTTAAGCCAGGTGTTCGAGGCTTGCAGTCCACCAGTAGCTCCTCTGGGCTTATTTGGAGTTTATGTTGTTCTGGCAGCCTTCTGCATACCAAGGCGAGGACTCGAGGGGTTTAAATTTAGCCTTTTTAAAGATGATGCTTCCACAGCACATATAGCTTTGCTCGCCTGGCACTAAACTAAACCACACCAGGGGCAGTGCTTCAGTGGGGGACGCACAACACCAATGACACTTTAACACCATTTTTATGGGGATAAACTAGCATTTAGAAATCAAATGCTTAAACCACATAGTAATATACAGCATTTTCTGAAGCTTAGTGTGTCAAAGTAATGGACAGTGTCACTGTTCTTTCAGGTTTCAAATCAAACGTGTTGGTAGGTGCTGGTTGAAACATTTTGAGTAGGTTTGCAGAAAATATGCACCGAGTTTAGTCCAAGACTTAAAGCAAAATTCCTCAAAGGGGAAAAATAGTCTAAAACTAGGTTTAATCTATGTCTGATAATCTGAGCTTTTAAATTTAAAGTGAGTAAATAATTACCAGATTACATCTTGGAGGATCTCTTGATGTACAGTAAGGGTAACTGTTTGTGGTGCTTAATGAGTGGGGTAGAGTGCACATAATATTTATTCTTCTTTCTAGAGTGGTTTTGCATCATCTCTTTAGTATGGAAGCCTGTTTCCGCCACTAAAGAAAAAAAAAAAGGATCCATAACTTGAAATTTCGAGAAAAGTATTTTGAGAAATGTAACTCGAAATTTCGAGTTATTAATTCAAAATTTTGAGAAAAGTAACTCGAAATTTCGAGTTAGTGCTGCCAATCAGTAATCTACGTGAATGATGTCATTTCCTTGTTACCCGGAAGCTGAAGCCCTCAGGTGCAAATGCTACAGCTAAGCTACCGGTATTACATCCAGTCATGAATGCACAGATTGCACAGTATTTTCAGCGTGGCTTCAAAAATGATGAAATCCTTGTGTTATTTGCTGAATCACATGGCGTTACTATCAGCAAATGTACTCGCGAAAGCGCCAATTTGATGCGATCCGGTTTTGGGTGCGCGTTACTTTGCGCCATATGCTTCCGGGTAACAAGAAAGTGACCTCATTCATGTAGATTACTGATTGGCAGTTAATAACTCCAAAGCGAGTTAATAACTCGAAATTTTGAGAAAAGTAACTCAAAATTTCGACTTGTGTTTCTCCAAATTTCGACTTAATAAGTCGAAATTTCAAGAAAATAACTCGAAATTTCGAATTATGGATACTTGTTTTTTGTTTGTTTTTTTAGTGGCGGAAACGGGCTTCCATACTTTAGGGTTAGGTATTTGAATATGAAAATCCGTTTCAGGCAACATTAAAATGAAATCCTGTAATCTTGAAAATGGCATTTTAGTGCTGAGCAAAGATGAAAATGCAACGATATAATTTGCGTGTTTAATTTTCACACCTCTTTATGAACATTTTATGTATCTTAAAGTTAAAAAGTTATAATCTTTGAAGTTATAAGCTGCCATACTTTGGGAATTATTCAGATGTTTTGTCAATTTAAAAAAAAAAAATTAAAATACAACAGTGCAATTTCATTCACCTTTTTTGCAAGCAGATGCAGTTTCTGACTATTTCACTATGGAAATGCTTGCTGAATGTTTAATAAATTGCATTGTGTGTATGTATACCATTTAACTTTCCATTTTAATATTTGAATATTGTTTCTAAGACTCTATTTGAAAATAAAGTGTAAACAGCTTTTCCTGTTTCATGTAATATGAATACAGAATAATGGCGATTATTGCATTTTCCTTTTTTTTTCTTTTTTTAAAAATAACACACGTAAATGTGGAAATACAGGTGTGCTACTATGAAATTCCATTTTCTTTTTTAGTTTATTATGGTTCTGCATGGCTTCCATATCTGACAGTAAATTAAGTGTAATGCCGTTCAACTCTGATTTCAAGCTGCTCACAAACTAAACTGGAGAAAAATGAGACCACATATTCTGTCTTGCATGTCCCCATAACTAATAATGAATCATTTCACAGAGGCAGCTTTGCATTTATAGCAGATGACTAAATCTAGCATAGCCAGCAATACTGAAAAGTAATGGACATGGTAAAATTTCCATATCATGATTCTGCAAGGGTCCACTGAACGTGTGAGAGCAAGACTTCATGCAGACATCTGTGCGCCCGCCAGTTTTTTGTGACCGCTCAGGATGTGTCCACAGAGACATAGCACTACAATGCATGAACTATGCACTTCAAGCGGGCTTCAAAGAAATATAACAGGGTTGACTACTCATACACGGCAGAATATAAGTGGCACTGCAGCCTGATTGAAGGATTGAGCATGTTGCTCAATTTGGCGCCCTTGCAAAGTTTGTCTCTCTAATAAGATATGGAGTGTTGTCCTGTGGCCTCAGGTGAACCTCCCTGAGCTTGATCTAAATTGAATGAGAAGGATTTCCTCTGTATTGATTGAACACGCTGTGATGGCAAAGCAACAGCGTGTTCTCTGGCAGGTCCAGTTCTTTACAGTCATCAGAACTGAAGGACAGCGAGGCTGCTGCCATCCTCGTCATTTACACAACCTTGACGTAATGGTCATGCACTAACTCTTCTCCATGCTTTAGATTTCTACATGCAAAACTAGGGCTGTTTAACTGAACAATAAATGAATTGGTCACACAAGATGATATAGATATAAGCTCACGTGGAGTTGCATTAGCAGGAAAATGTCTATCTTTCATTGTTCTTCTGTTTGCTAAAGCTAGTGATACCTAATCTTCTCATTATTCAGTTTCCAGCCATTTTAACTAGTGTTGAACAGCTTATGTAATGCCCATAAAACATGAAGGAGGGAGGGAAAGGCTCTTGTCTCTTAACCCAGTGTGAGGCTTTTGGGTATGCCTTCACCTGGAGGCCTTATGTAAGTGTTCATTCCCAAAAAGCTGCATATAAAATTGAAGGTAGTTCTTAACTTCAAAACAGTCCCCTTTCATATTTTGTTTTTGCTTTTAACACCGCTATGCCTTGTTTTGCTATCCCACAAAAATGCTGTCCCCATAGGATGTAACCAGTTAAATGAGCAAACATTATACAGTCATAATCAATAATTCTCTCTAAATTCACTTATAGAGCAACATAATTTCAACCTACATGCCATAAGTTTCATATCCCAACCAGGAATCCAAGCAAATGTAGTCTGTGTCTTGGATAGACTGTTCAGTTTCAGCTTCAGACGTTGTGCAGCAAGTTGCTGTGGGGGTCCAGGTAGAGTCAGCATGCGAATCCCAGTAGGCGCAGCAGCAGCGTGAGCGGACTCTCAACCTAAATAATTACCTTCATTAATCAACAGAGGACAGCAAAAGGTGCAGCCACCGAGCCTCTTAAAGTTTAAGTGTCTCTTAGGTCACGTAGTTCATTTTCAGTTAAGCCCAGCACAGTTTAGCTTTTTGTTACATCTTTGGCCACAATGGTGTTTCCTACAAGAGCCAGTTAACATCTTTTTACCCTTTAAAAGGTAAAAGTGGATTAATTAAGGCTTCAGAAGTGTATCTTCTCAGTGTTTTTTTTTTTCTTTTCTTTTTTCTCCAAACTATGGTCCTGCAAGAACACTTCATACGGTGACTGTTTTAGTTGTCTTGCATGAGAGATTTATATATGTTCCACTGTTTTAGAAATAATTATTATGTTTGTCATGTCGCTAGTAACTCTCTCATCGTCAGTTTTTCAGTGAGCTCAGTGACATCCTAACTTCTATTTGTTGTGTGCATCCAGCCATGGCAGGTGCAGTGTAGAAATGACATCTTGCAGCAGGATGGATTTGGAAATCATGTCTAGCCTTTGTGCGGAGGGAGGTTTACCTTGTCTCAGACTGCTACTGATCTATAGCAAAACGCTTAAATGCTCAATGATTTTATCCTGTCACGTCTTCTATTGAGCCACAGTTGTCCAGTCTGTCGGAGGAATTAAAATTTGACCTTTGTGAAATGTGTTCTGAAGAAGCAGTATTTGCCCTAACATGTGTGAGGCTATAATAGCAAAGTTTGCATCAAATTTGACACACTCAGTGCTGACAGCATGTGGACTAAAACACCTGATGCTATAGGCCAGGAGCTGAGTGCTTAGAGGGATCAAAGAAGGCTAAAGTCAGTCTCAGGTGAATGTCTTCTCTTTACCTGATATCTGCACTTCTTTCTGTCTGGTTCTCAGTTCACGAGCACACACATACACAATCTTCTCACAGCCCTCTACACTTTGCCTGTGTCCACTCTGTCTCATCAGACAGGATGATAGACCGAGAGACTCCCCAGTTCCATCTCAAGCCTCCCCCCTCGATTTTTCAGCGCTTCTGCTGAGGTGGACGTCTCGGCCTTGCACGCATGGTGGCCTCTATTATTTGAAGCTGCTCTAAAGCAATATGCATACAAACTAAGCCAAGAAAATCCAATTTGTTATGAGGACACCATATAAATCTTGGAGTCTGTGATCCATGGCAGTGTACCGCCGGGCAAAACCTGCCTGACTGCAGAATTTTATTTCATTTTTAAAAAAAAATACAGAGCTTAGATGTGTGGTGCATTATTCATTTTGAGCCATGATGTTATCTCAGGTATTCACACAAGCTTGCATATGAACACCTACACATATAAAAGACTTTAATATGTATCCAAGTTAAGCGTGACAGTGACGGTACAATATAAAATGCATCTTCAGTGACAAATCGGTGTGTAGCTCCTGAGGCCTGGGAGATTCCTATTTTGTTTTTGGGGTTTTTTGGTTTTTAAACATGTGCTGAGGACATGTTTCATAAAAAAGACTTTCCTCAAGGATTTTCCAAGACTGTCAGATAAGTTCAAACTATATTTTGTGATATTTTCTTAAGGGTTAGTTTGTTTGTGAAAATCCCCATGGCAGTAATTATAGATGACAACAAGAACAAAATAAATGATGTATTGATTATACATGACATCAGCCTTTCATTGTTTTCTACAAATGCCAAAAGCCTATATAAGTTTAATTGATTATTATTTTAAAAAAGTGTTTCAGTTTCCTCTGTAGTTTACTGAGTGTAAAAGTTGTTATTGTAGAAGCTATTAAAATTAATCTTCCAGTCATGTCGTAATCCAGACAGATCCGTTGTTTCTCTAGTGGAAAGAGAGAGATGGGGGGAAAGTTTTTCTTCTCTTTTTTTATGGCTATGAATACTATTATAGATTTAAAACAATCAGCTCAGCATTATATGTAAAAACACCAAAAATGGAGAGAGCACTCCTGCTGCTATATGATGTCAGTGAGAGTGGCTATCGTATCATCATCTCAGGAACACAGCTTTGGCTGTGTAAACAGATGTTCCACCCAGCTGCTGTTCAAACCCTCTGTTTGTAAGAATCGGCCAATCAGAAGAAAGTTGGCTTAAAGAGAGGGTCGCATTAAAGGTAGAGGTTCTAAAGCAGGTTATTACAGACAGATTGATTCATATCTTGTATATGACTATTACTCATAGTGGTTTACACATTTGATTGGCAAACAAAAGGTTCCCAAGGTGGGGGAACAAATCTTTTTCATGGTTGCA
Source organism: Oreochromis niloticus (assembly GCF_001858045.2). Lineage (NCBI taxonomy): Eukaryota > Metazoa > Chordata > Actinopteri > Cichliformes > Cichlidae > Oreochromis > Oreochromis niloticus. Next base: position 16,503,048 of record NC_031980.2, on the reverse strand, counting down.
TCAGGAAGGGCCTCTGGTCTAAAACATCTGTTGAGTCAAACATGCGGTGTGACAAGGGAGCAGCTGAAAGTAACTATATACCTACATCCAATATGGCACTAATACATTCAAGAATTTAAAAAATTGACCTGTAAATGGGCTTTCTATGAAGAGAATTTATTTTATTTAATTTAAAACTGTTATAAGGCTGAATTGGAAACTATCTTGAATAAGTTGAATGCCGAGTGGTTGTTTTTGCTGACTATTGTTTCTGTACTTTGGGACTCGTTATTGTGCAGTATAACTCTTTCCTAATGTTGTGTCGGGCTGTAAAAGTGAAACCTCATCTTAGCCAGCTTTTCTTAAAAATGGCTGCTACCTGTAACAAAGGTTAAATATAAATGAAAAACAACACTTTTGCCTAGTGTGACAATTTCAGGGTTTATTTTATAGGCCAGTAGATGGTAGAGGAGAAAAAGGTGAAACTTAGACTTAAATCAAAACTGACTGAGTTCAGGGCCCCGCTACACATTGTCAAGAGAAGTGAAATTAGACAAGGTACAGCAGGACTTGCCTGTCAAACAACGAGATGACTGAGAATTGACAGGAGGGCTGGAGCAGTAAGCGACTACACAGGAAGGCTGACTGCAAAGGTCAATGTTTCTCCCTTATATTTAGGAAAAACGCATTATGCTTTCTGTCAATGTGAAATGTTAATAATTTACATAGAGTCCTGCTCAGCAACTATAAATTATTCTGTACTTTTTTATGCTGAATGATTTTGTTTGTGCTCTGAGGCTGAATGTGTGTTTTGTTAAGAGATTTATAAGTAATGGCAGAAGGCAGGCTAGCTTTTGTTGTTAATGACTCAAAACATTGACTGACGGAGTGTAACAGCTACTGCTGCTCACACACAAACTTGTATAGATGATGAATTGTTATTGCAGGAGGGAGTGCTGTGGACTTCTGTGGAAGATTAAACATCTGAAATGAAAGGACAAAAATATCTTTCTTGGACAATGCTGTCATTTATTTGTCTTTTGTTTAGTTTTTTAACAAAACACCTTAATTGTAATGAGTATGCTTTGCATGACAAGAATAAATATTAAATAAATGTAAGCTCAAATCAATAACTGCTGTGGGATATTTCCAGCTTTCTCTGTCTACTAGCACAAATCCTAATCCCTGACTAGTTCTCTGAATAGAAGGCTTTGTTAAGAAGTTCAGCTGTTTCTCAACCAGTTTTCTATTTCATATGGCCACTCTGAATAACCACCAACTGGGATGAGATATGTGTATGACCCTCCTGACCTTAAATTTAAAAATACCAACACTGTAATTGAAAAGTACTTAATCGTTATTAAAATACATTTCAGTATTGCGCCACCCCTGCCCTATTTCTTTATGTTCTCTCAGACAAGCTTTCTTGTTATTTCTTTGCATAGTCTTCAGGAAAAGTTCTCCAGGACATTCAAACATTCAAAGCTCTTCTTTAGATGTTGACTGGCTTTGTTCCATTTTCTGTCAAGATGATCCCATACTGCTTCAGTAATATTGAGGTCTGGGTTCTGGTGAGGCCAATCCATAAATGAATGTTTGTGTTATTTCTTTGTATGCTTCTGTTGCACTAACAGTGTGCTTGGGATCATTGTCATGCTGAAAAATGAAGCTGTTGTCAGTCAGACGCTGTGTGGTAATGGGTGGTGGATCAAAATCTGATCCTACTTTTCTTTCTTCAAAATTTCATTCGTTTTTACAAGATCACCCAAACGATATCGCAGAATATAAATCAGTGGATTCCAGGTTTTATTCGTGTGTGAGATTCAAGGATGGAGCGATTTCATGAATCTTATAGCCAAATAGCTTTTCAGATGTGAATGGTGTTATACCATCATGTTTTGTTTTTTTTGTTTTTTTGCTTTGTTTGATATTTGCAAGAGTTGGGCATACTGTAATTAGACCATTTATATAATTCTTAAGTATGAAGACAGTCAAGAGTGAATTGGGCTTCAATTCATCATTTATTCCTTAAGATAGACCAACTACCTAAAGACTGTTGCATCTTTGTTCAGTTTGTCTCAAACAAAAATTGAGGCAGAGCAGAAAACAGGCTGTGGCCTAACCTGACGTACCTCGCCCATTAACCAGAAACACTGTGAGTCTTTGACTTGGGTCATTAGCTCTCATTCAGTGCAGAAGATTATTTCTACCTTCAGGGGCATCTTGGCTTTTGAAAAATGCTCATAAAGCTACAGTAAAATATCAGATTACTAATTTATCAGGTACTCAGTACTCCTGTCTTCTTAAAGTACTATTTCTCACTGCCACTACACTCTGTCAGGCTTTTCTCTTATCATTTTCTTTTTTACCCAAGGCTCTACAAGGTTATAAAAAATTAACATAAGGTTGGGAGATTGTGAAAAATGTCCTCATTTATAGTGAAGTGCTTGGAGTTGACTGATCAGTCATGAATGAAAGAATCTTTAGATCTGAAAAGCAGTTGTTTATGAAAAAAATCTTGTTTTTCCATATCAGAAACTCAGATATCAGATCCATATCAGATAGGCATCAACATCAATCTATATCAACCTTATCAGGTTGTAGTTCTCACACATCTACACTGTATCTGCTTTGCTCTCCATGTTGTTAGCTAAGCTTCACTAAAAACTCGTAGCTCAATCTGTACTTAGCACCCTGCCTGACATTTATGAGAAACACGACTCCTGAGCAGACAGGGCAATTTTGACAGACTACCCACTGAGGCAGTGTGAACAAGGAGACGAATGTGCTGGAATTTCCTTGATTTCCTTACATTTCTAACCGCCAAAGCCTGTCTGTGTTGTTCTCCACTGAACGTGTGCAAAGCCTGCATATCAAAATAGAAACACTGAGGGATTGAACAGATTCACCTTTTCTCAAGTTCACATTGGTGGCAGCGCCGGGCGAGTTGTGGGAGTTTATTTGGCATGCTGGAGCATGGGGAGTTCTCGGGTTTCAGTTGGTGGATGCATCAGGCAGCGCACACACGCCCACCTGTTGCTGTCTGTTGAGCCAGGCTGGCTGTTCAGTTATTGAAGTAGAAGAAGAAAAAGAGAGTAGGAAATGCTGTTCACAGTTCCAGTGGTCATACAAGGAAATCTCTAACCAGTGTAAGAAACGATTTTGTATTTGTTAGATTGGAGATGTGTCAAAGTCACGGGATTCAGAGGACGGGTGGGGTTGGTTTCGGTGTGGGCAGGGTCAAGTTCCCGCTCTACACTTGAAAGCTGAGGAAACAGCCACCCAACCCTCATTTACCTCCTCCTGCTACAGGACAGGGCCCTATACATAGTAATGATTCTGGTCTTTAGCTGTCTAGCAGATGGTCACACTGCTTCTACAGGGATCACTTTGCCTTAGATTCACCAGATTCTCTGGCTTGGAATCAAGTCAAGAGTGCAGAGACAGACAGAAAGTGTCTTAAAGTGTCTTGGCTGTGGCCACACATGGTCATTTCATTACTTTTGGGAATCTGATCATAGCGATGGGATTTTTACGGGAGAAATCCACTCCTTAAAGTGTCCCCTGTCGTTGTTTTTATTTAGAACCATGTTGGCTTTATCGTCCATTCTGCTCTTCCTCCTGTTGCTTCACACTGCTCAGATGACAGTTTGTTATCCAGTTTATGCAGATTCCTGATCTCAGTGCAACTCTGACCACTTCTGGTTCTAAAGCAACACTATCAAAGTGAAGCTGGCTCTGGAAGACACTGTGGTTGTCTGTTTTTATTGATTTCAAATATGCACAAATCCGTAATAGTTGTGCAGGAGTTTCAACTTGTATTGCAACTTTTTTCCTACTAACAAACAGAAAATTTCACTAAAAAGTCATCTGTGATTTGGTCATAGTCAAGTCACCCTAGGGTAAATATAGTATGCTGGTAATGGTGCCAGGCCTCATTGGTTTCATAAGGCCACCAGAATTCCAAACAGCTGAAAAGAAAGAGCCGTATTTACTTGATTTTAAAGAGGTGACAAGTCTTGGGTCATCCTGTGGCCATATTGAGTTTCTCTATCTGTAGCCTGTAAGAGCAAACTGTGTTTCCTCCATCACACTACTACAAAGAAAGCTGCAGCATTGATTCTGAGCCAATACTGATGCTTTCTGCTATCAGTAATCACCTCCCTGAAGCCCACACTTGGATTGCGGGTTTTTAAAATGATGCCCATGTGCGGTACTGTGCCAGTTTGACCACCTATTTATTTCACCATGACATTTCACTGGATTGTTTCACTTGGACCATACAGAATGACCAAAATATATTTTAAAACCACAACTTTGGCTTTTTTAAAAATAATTCTTAAAAATTCAATTGTTACTTTGTTTATTCATTAATTTCTGACATTGTTTTAGCTGTATTTCAGTGGTGGGGAGACATTAGAAATTGTCTTTCTTTGTGTTTAAACTTAAAGTTGGTGAAATGTACTTGCTGCCATTTAAGGTCAACTAATCCAGTTGCTCATGTGGATCAAAGCCTCCGGTAGTATTAAAGTCACTGGTCAGTGTTTCACGAGACCAGCAGCCAGCAGAGTGGTGTTTACCCACATCAATATATAATGCACTGTGCAAAAGTCTTGAACAACCCCTCATTTCTTTATGTTTTGCTTCCAAGGAGATAGTTTATTGTATATTTTTGTTCTTCAAACTAGTCTTGAGCTTTTTGAAGGTCTTTAACCCTTTCGTGCATGAATTATGACAACCTCAATCAGGATTTCTTTCTTAAGTATTTTTTTATTCATCTTTAGGCATGACAAACAATTTTTGAACTTCATTTTTTAACATGTACTTTTCAAAGAGTTTGTTACATGTCCACTTAGGTGGACAACATACGTTTTGACTTATGAATTTGGTATTTCCAAGGATACCATATACAGTGACACAAATACAAGAAAACAGCCTTTGAATAGCTATCCACTGTAGTGACCACTATCCGTGAAAGGGTTAAAAAGGTTTTTTTCTTTGGATTTTGACTGTGGGGTTTTTTTTCTTGTAGCTGACCATTTTCAGAGGAATTATTTTGTTGTTGTTCTTTTGTTTTTGTTAAGCTGTTTAACCCTAACCTATGAATCATTCATGCACAAAAAGGCACCTAACTCAAGGGATGGACCAGTGTTGTTTACACATAATAGACAACTTGGCAAAGAACCAATTTTAAATTGTGTCCTTAGGCACTTAATTACAAAAACACAATTTGTTGCCATTTCTATGAATCTGCAAAGAAGCTATTTGGTTACATTTCAGCCAGTGGTTTTGGAAATTTTCTCAATATTAATTGAAATATGACTACAGAAAAGAAATCCAGGTTTTAATCCACCATAAGGAAAGCATATTAATGGGAACAGTTTTGTATTTTAAGCATGACAAAGATCCCAAATGTATTGCCTCTATGCAATAACAGCTTATGTGGATAAACAAATACACAGCTGAAGAGTCTCAGTCATGGATTGGCCTCCTCAGAGCACAGACTTCAACATGATTGAAGCAGTGTGGGATCACGTTCTCATGACAGGGAACAAATAAAAAGACTACTTAAATAAATTAAAAAAAATATTGTCTAATGGAGTTCAGAGTGTGTTGAGGTTTAAGGACCATGTTCAAGCTTAGTGGAATTGTTTTTGCCTTATATACTGTATTTCCTGCTGATTGCTGTAGGCTACCTGAAGAGCCTGTTCTAGCCTTTGACACATTTTTTTCATGGTGGAAGTTTGGAAGTAAACACACCTGGTGTGCAACAACCAGTTTAATTGAACTGGAAAACCTTTAAACAAACAGCCAGGTGAACCGTTCTCCTGTTCATTTTATTTATGTATTTATTTATTTTAAATAAGGTAAGTGAACTGGCTCTGGCCATATATTTAGTATGCAGACATTAAAGACTATTGATTCATGCAAATCCAGGCCTATTACTCCATTGGGCCCATCTTTGATATATGAATACCTCCTATATGTAGATGCCAGAAAGAGTAAGACTAATATGAAACACAGCTTGACTTTGAACCTTTACAACCTTGTTTTAACATTTTACGTCTGCTTAAAACAATTGACAGATTTGTCATTAGAGAAAATAGCTCCTGAAAGACGCATGCTTTCGGTTGTTTCCAATTCATTTTTATTCATAGAGCAGTGTGAAATTACCGACTGGAGACAAATTTCTCCTATATTGTAGGATTTGTATGAGCTGAAATTGAATGCTTTGTGCATCAAGATTATTCAGCAACTAAAAACCCTACTTAAATGATTTTCCATGCTAGGGCTTTTATTTTGCAGTCACACCAAATTCCCTATGATTTAGGCTCCAATGTGCCGTTATTTGAAATATTGTTAGGGTCTGTTATCTTGCCTCCTGAGTCTGTGGCTGCTGTACAGCCTGTATCGAAATCTATTGAATTAATACTGCTGTGAAGGAGGTGGGAGCCAGAACCATGGCAACCATCAGCTCAGATTAGTGTGGGACGTGAGCTGGCAGGAGACATGCACACACCACACATACTATACACTTGCATACACAAACAAATCAATATCCGTGCATGCCTTGCCAAATAGAGCCTGCCCGCTCTCCACTCTAACAGATACAGATGTTCATTTGTTGTGCTGATTGAGTTGAGGTCTGTTTTTTGGGGGGGGGGTTTCACAGCAATACCAGAATCTGTGTAAATGATTTAGAAATGATATCACTTAAAACTGGTTGCCCTCAGTACTTTGATTAATGTAGTTTATCTCCTTTTCTGTTGTTGAATTGAACAAAAGGGGTGCTCCAATGCAAGCTTTGAGAGGGTAGTCATCAGCAAGCTCCCAAACTCCCAAAACAACTGGACACTGGATACTGGACATCAGGCTGGTACTACCAGCACTTTATTACAACGCACTAACAAGCCATCTTCAAAAAGTTCAGTTCTTCTATGCCCATCTCCTACAATGTTAATAACTGGTGATTCAATAACATGGAATATCCATTCAAAGTCAGTTAGAACCTACTGTTTTGCAGGAGCAACAGTCACCAACATAATTAACAAGATCCCAAGTTTGTTGCATAAACATCCCACGGCTACGTGGTGTGTTCTAACATCAGCAGTCAGAGCTACTGAAACAGGATTTTACATGTCTCTTTAACTTACGTGAATATTATTGTGAAAATCTTTCTAAAGTTCCTGTTTTGTTCCAGTGTTGGGTGATGGTGTTGGTTAGTTCTCCAGATTCCTCTGGAAAGATTTTAAAACTTCATCTGTATCACTTCCTTGAAAAGTTTCTGAAAGTTCTGCTTTTGAAAATCACTAATAAGTCAGATATTTGCAAGACTTTTAATTTGCACTTAGTTTTAGCTGGACTATTGTGTATATACACTTGTTATCTAACGCTATAGAGATTGCGTTAGATAACAAGTGTAGCTTTAATATTGGAAATTTTTTTCTTTTACTTTGATTAGCAATAGGGAAGTCTACAGTAAACTGGCCACCTTAAACCCAAAGAAATCTAACACCATCTTTCTTTACCTTAATGCTGATCTGATTGCAGCGCCTATAACTCATATTCTTAATTTAACAGTTGCTACAGGCTACTTTTTGACCTTCCCCAAGGGACCCATTTCTCCTCCTAAGATGGACCAGGGATCTTTTATTTGTTAAGCAAATGTCTAAGACATTGCAAAGTGGAGCTACTTAAGACTTGGTACAGGCAAAAATCCCGAAGTGTTGAATGCTGCACAGGTGCTCCTACTCCATAAATGTGGTAATAGTGATTTGAATAATTATCCCCAATACCCCAATCTCAAAACTGTCTTGCCAAGCCAAAAGCAAAGAAAAAAAGTCATTACTTATTATTGCCAATGAATACCTTTATGATAGAATTCAGGCAGTTTCTTCCAAGGATTTCAGGTCAAGTCCATTTACCTTTCATACAGGTGTTCCACAGGGACCCATTCTGGGACCTTTCTTATTCACCCTGTACACAAACAGTATTATCTCTGCCACCCAAAACTGTAATGTATATTTCTATGCAGATGACACTGTTTTATATGCCACTGGCTCTTCTGTTGATCTGGCCATTGAAAATATACAGTCTCCTTTTGAAGCTTTTTAGAAATCTCTTATCACATATGAACTTGTTTTAAACTCTGAGAAAACTAAGTGCTTGCCATTTATAAGGACCCCTGAAACTATCCAGCCTGTAGAGGCTAAATGCTACACTCACTTTTCAAACTCATGTGGAACACCTATTAGGAAAATTAAAGACAAAAATTGTATTTTTATAAAAAACAATCCTTTTTCTTTTTATTCACGAGTCACAAGATCATTGTACATTTATCTACTAACCACAGATTTGGCTATGCTTGATTATGCTAGAATATGCTTCTAAATCCATCTAGAACCCTCTTGATTCTTTTGGCTATTGTGTATTATACAATAACTACGTATACTATTCAAAATACTACCTCCTGCCCCTGCCTAATTGTCTGTTTCTGTAACTGAGATGGATCTTGCTCTGATTTGTTTTTTGGTTTGGTTTGTTTTGGGGGTTTTTTAATGCTAACTCTCTTCTGTCACACATACATTAATATCTAAAAAAAAAGAAAAAGAAAAAAGAGTTCTTTAGCATTTCAGATAACGCTCATGTTTATCTGAAATTTGTTTGACTATGACTCTAAAAACCAAAGGTGCAGTGAATTGGAGTATTTCAATGCTAGGTCAGCAAGATATCCAGTTTTTATTTTGGGTGGATTAATTTAAGTACATTTTTGGCTTTAACCCTTCTTTTTCTTCTGGCAGGACGATGAGGTGGTGCTCCAGAGTGTGGCCACCATCCAGAAGGAGCATCGTAAGTTCTGCCTGGCCGCCGAGGGACTTGGAAACCGTCTATGTTACCTGGAATCAACATCTGAAGCTAAGGTGAGGATGCCCCACAGCTTCGTTTGTTGTGCTACTGAAGAGCTACTAAAGAAATTTTAGTACTAAACAATTCCTTTAAAAAAAAATGGTAAACACTGTCTTTAAACTAAAAACATACCATAGCTCTAATAGATGAGCTGCAGAACTTTTTCTTCACACTACTTGCCATGTTCCAAATGTGTTCAGTGAAACTAGATGTTATTTAATGCTGTGAGGAATAAATTCGAAACTCTGCATAGCAAATCTGATGTTGTTTGCATATGTGGAATTGCATATTAAGCTAAAATTCACATTAGCTCCTTACATTCAGAGTTGCCTCCCAGCAGTTGACCTGTGCAATTGCCTTTTGATTGAAAGTGTTCGCCTACTTCAAACTGGTCTCCAAGAGGGAAAAAAAATTTCAGTGTAGTTACCCGGTTTTTCTTTCTGCTTAAACGAGGCAGTTGCAGGTCTCATTTTGACTGTATTGTGACTGAGCCATCATGCAGGCCTGGAAACCAAGCAGCAATCCCCTGGAAAACTGCAGTTGCTAATGTGTATTCCCTAGCCAGGTTGCATGCGGTGGCTGGAAGTTCCTGGCTATCGATAGGTGAAAGTTGTTGCCCCACCAAAAACCTCTTTGTGATTGCTTTGATTGCTAGCGAACTGCATGTTCATCTATAGTTTACATGGAAAACACGGGCTTGTCTGCAAACACTTGCTAACTACTTGCCGAGCAGTAGTCTGGTTTCACTACCACTAGCATCGTGCTGCAACCAGTTTAACTTGGTAACAGCAAGCAACCTCTAGCAACCACTTGTCAACTACTTGGGAAATACATTTTCTATTTTAGCAGTAGATCGTTGCCAGGGGATTGCTGACTGGTTTCAAGGACTGTGTGACTGGAGCTTGTGCTGTTATTGTCTGCATAAATGATTCCTTATTTTTCAAACAACAAAGCTATAAATCCATTCTTTGAAAGGTGTATTCCTTATCAATCATTTTAACAGACTATTTCTATAATTTTGTATAATTTAGTTTCATACAAATAATTGCTGCTTCCTTCTGACTTAACATGGGACAAGTATTAAAGCTGGATGATCAAAACATAAAAAAGCTAAATATTTTTTCAGATTAGTTTAGCTTCTAGGTACAAGTAACATTTGTTATTAGTGGACAGCCAGAAGTTTTAAGAGGCTGTAAGAAGCTGTTTTCTTGATGTAGCGGCATATTAAGGTTTTGGAAAACCTCGTATCTAATGTTCAGCAAAGACAGTCCTCAAATATATTTATCTGAGCAGCTTGCTCTCTTGAAATTACTTCAGATAAGAATATTCTGACACAATTAGACATATTCTCTCTTTTATTGTTTAAGAAAACTCATCTACTGGGTGTGATTATGAGTGTAACAGCACCAATAGCTGATAGAGCTGTGTTAGAATCTCAGTTTTCTCGTCTTACATTAATTAAATCATTGAGCAATTAAACCGAGAATTGTTACTCACTGGACATTTTCTGGTTTTCTGACCATTCTCTGAAAATCCTAGGAGTCGTTGTATGGGAAAATCCTTGGAGATCAGCAAATTCTGAAATACCAACAACTATTCCACATACATTAAAAATAACTTAAATCAAGTTTCCTCTATATTCTGATACTCACTTTGAACTTCAGCGGATCATCTTGACCCTGTCCGCCTGGCGAAATGCTGAATAAATTGTTATGTGATTGTGTTAACAAGCAGTTGAACAGCTTTAACTAATGAAGCGGCCATTAGTTATATCCCATGGCCAAACAAACCTGGCTCTGCAGTGCCAGCTTTGTGTGTTTTTTATGAGATGTGCATATGCAGAGGCTTTAAATGGGCCACTGAGCATTATGACTTTGAATAAAATTTCTGGACCTGTGGGTATGTTTTTGCTCACTCACCTGAAACTGTTGAGCTGGAGGGCAACACCTGCAGAGCTCTAGACAGACTGTCACGAGCACCTCTCACCTTGGGATCAGTGACAATGCTTCTGGCCTCCTTGAGTGTGAAATGTGGTAGAGAATTAAGGGTGATAGCTGTGGTTTGGCCCGAAGAAAGTGGCTGTCATCTGCTAGCTTATCTCAGGTGTTGACACCTCCATTTCCAAGACTCTAACGAAGCCTGGCTGCTTGCCAGTGCCAGAGAAAAGGCCAAAGTGAAACAAGGGCTTTTGAGACATTGTTTTAAATATAATGTGTGCATTAATATGGGATATTATAAGCAATACTTCGGATACATTGAAAGCTTGTGTTATTTTTTTTGTAGCTACCATTCTCATAAACAAAGGAACAAAGGCTAGTTTCTTAAGGTTGTTGTTGTATGAGATTCTATAGTCTATAGTCAGACTTTAGCTACAAAGACCATGACTGTTAGTAAGATACATTTTGAAATACGACCAGACTTATCAAACAAAATGAAATGACTTGACAATAGAATTACTATTGTAGTTTGATCTCTTCTGAATAGTTTTCATAAGAAATAGTATTCTAGCCATGGAAAAATCCTGTTCCTGAAGGATTATTTTACCCATTTTTATTGAGCGAAGCTCGCTGTGGAGGGCACGAAAGACATTAAACTTTCTAAAGGTGAATGTGACCACAGTGAGACACAGTGTCTGCTCTGCCCAGACCAGTCGGAGTGATCAGAGTGTCTTCCCAAGCCTGGAAGAAGTATGATAATTGGAAAATTGGTGGTGAATAATTCATAAGAGGTGTAAGGTTTGCAGCAGGTTGCGAGTTAGCACTGTAGAAGGTCGCATGACACCACAGGTGTAGCTACATCGTGTCAAGACAAAACTCAATTTTAAAGTGAGCCTTTCTTAGTTTTGTTCTTCGGGGTTTCTAGCCTTTAATAAAATGCTTTTTTCATAACATAGCAAATGTGGATATCTTATCCAAATGTACATGAAGGTAAAGAAAACCATAAATATCTGAGTGGACAGCAATTGTGTGCAGGTTGTTGGTTTTGGGATGCAGAGAGACAGTCGCATACACAGACACCCTGTGGCTTTAGAGGTTCCTCTGCATGTTTGTGTTAAGTTGCACAGCAGCCGCATCCTCATTATCACCCAGCAGCCCCCCCACTCTGCTCACATTTCTCACCTCACTGCAGGGGTCGAGGGTCAGACGGTTATGTTACTCACTAAGGGCAATCACCCAGTACCTTAAATCACTGCTTATAATCTTCTTTGCTGGAAAGAGATGGACATGATTTATGAGAGTCATGTTAGGTGAAGGTGACTGTTGTTATGAAATGGAAATAAATCTGGGAGACATGGACTTAGAGCTATTTTGTTTTTGTACTTACTGTTTAACATGTCTTGTGGGCAGTGTAATGTTAATCAACAGTGCCATCTAGCAAATCACAAAGTAAATATTTTTTATACTTTGACAAACAGATGCTAATGAATGGGCCAGCTTTAGTACTGCCTTTGAGCCACAAGTAATTTGTAGTATATACTATATAACTTTAAATGTCTTATTTTGTTCTCAAAGACCATCCCTATGAAATAGCCTTTTGAATAAACTTTGTATTTTTTTCACAATCATCCCAGGACCACATAACGCCCTGTTGTTGAAAAACTTTCATCACTGAATAATTTATAGAAGGCAGTTATTACTAAATTAACTGAAGCATAGCAAATGTGCTCTTCATTCTAAAAGCCAAATCTGATCCCTATTACAACAGAGAGTCAAACAACCCTGAGCCCTGAGGAATGAGGTCTAGCCAGACTAATAACTGGTCATTGTAGCTCCAGGCTGCACAGTTCCTCATAATCCCAGGATGGCAAAGAAGATGCAAGTTATTAGAATTATTTATGAGTGCCAGGAGTTTATATATTTCACTTGATTTGGTCTAAGATCAGGGCTTGCAACTAATTTGGTAACCATTTATGTCTGTAAACAATTCTGCAATGTTGATCACATGTGCTTAAATAAACCAGTATATTTCAGCTCAAAGGAATGTTAAAATACGTATTAACACTCCATTTTAAAAATTTGTATCTAAAATCTAATGCACAAATGTAATTTCAATGCCCCTATGCTATTTAACCAGTATCATATGTATTTTTGTCCATATTTAGTTGCTGGTTTTGGATTAAAGCTATGTCACACTGACATTTATGTAAGCCAGTGGTTTGTTTGGATGGTGCACATCATCCGAATCATTAAATACATTTATAGAATAAGTTTCACAGTCAGTACGAGGTTTCTTCAAAGGTTGTGTCTCTGAACTTTTAGTCTCAAGTTCTTTTTATATCAACCTGGTATTTTCATCTCTGGAAAAAAGTACTCCAGATTAGGGAAGCTGGGTGCAGAGGCCCTGCAGATGACATGAAAGGAAATTCTAGGACGGTAAACTTCGTGCACATTTTTTTTTTTTTTTTTTTTTTTGGTACTGAGAAGAGTCTGATTTTGCTCAAAATACCTACATTCTTCAACTTTGATTTCGTTCCTCCTGAGTTTTTTTCATTTCCTCAGTCCCTGCACACTAATTTCTTTTTCTTTCTCTCTGTCATGCAGTATGTTCCTCCGGACATTTGTATCTGTAACTTTGTGCTGGAGCAGTCACTGTCAGTGCGAGCCCTGCAGGAGATGCTGGCTAACACTGGGCAGAACAGCGAAGGGGTGAGTACATTCCTCCTCCCCACTGATGCCCCCTTGTTCTCTATCTAATGCATACAAACACACTCAAATGCTTGCAAGACAAACACATTCATGCACACAAACCAAAATTAATCAGTCTGTAATCTATCATTAATAGTCTGCTGTAAGATGGCCTTGAGCTTTGTTTTTTCTTAACAGTAAATGTCTTGGTATTTAATAAGGCATAATATCAGTGTAAATTAACAATATTCTTCATTCCTTTTTCAAGCTAGCACAATTTACCTTATGGCTATTTATGGCTAATCAACTTTAAAAGCTCTCACAGTCAGAGCAGTCAAAGTACTGGAAATATAAATACATGAAATCTACTTCAAGGGGCTTCTCACTTCAAATACTGGAATTTTTTTCAGGCCTCCCAGTCAAGGCTAATTCCAAACTTTACACCTATTTAAAGGCTGATTTTGAACATCAAATGAAAATCCAGCTGGTCAATGACAGACATTAATAGTCGTAACAGAACCTGATCTGACTCACTAAACTAACAAAACTCGATGTTTGTCAAAGCAACCTGGATATTTGTTTTATGGCTGTGTTTGTTTTATACAGTTCGTATTTAGCTATAGTCATTAGTCATTATAGTCACAGTAGCTGTGATAATTAACATCAGCACACAAAGGAACATGACGCAAGTAACTGTCCCATTTGGGTCATTACATCTTTTTTGTTGTTTGGTTGTGTCTGAGGGGTTCGAATTAAAATGTGTATGTATACATATTTTTTTTGCTTGCTTTGATTGAAGCTTCCTTTTTTTTTTCTTTCAGCTGGTCAGCTTTTAGTTCCTTATGGGAAAAGTTTAAAGTGTAAAGCTATGAGAACACAATTTAGAACAGAGTGGTATGAATGGGGGTAAATAAGCTTGCTTTAACCATGACATCAAACACAGTTGCCTGAAATGTCAGTCTAAACTGAAAAAGGTTTATTTGTTAATGACAGTTCATGAGTAACTGTGTCTGTATTTGAAACTTTTGTGAAGCAGATTTTTAACTTTTTAAAGTTACAGTGGTAAAAATCAACAAGTAGCTTGAGTCAAATCCCAGTAGCATTTAGACCAGACCAGACCTAGCAATGCTCTGAACTATTTTAACACTGAGAACTGTAATTGAATTCTAAGCAGAACCTGTCTCCCTTCATTCTCTGTAATACATTCCTGATGTGCGAAAAGAGATAAATAAAGGTCACTGAGGGTGAAAGAAAGGGGGGAAATTATCTGTGAGTGCCCTGCTGCATCCACCACATCCTCTCTTGATTTACATGAACAATGTGAGCCTCTCCCTCCCGTCGCTGCACCAGTTTACATGACATGTTTATTAGAGCAGGTAAGTAATATTAGATATGGCAGATTCTCTGTAGTGCCATCGGGGTGTCATCGATAGCACGGAAGCCCTCGAGTGGGCTGCATGTGGTTTGTAAACCAGTCAGATGTTCATATTCACTCATGCTGCTGTGCTCTGAGAGCCATTTCATGTTTCATTTATTCTCATCACCCAGCACTTCTAGCACACATTATAGATTTAATAAAACGAGGTCAGGCGATGGGTACCGCTTGATACACCCTTGTTTACTCTAAATTTCTTCTGGGAAAAACAAAGAGAAAACAGTGCTCTAGCATTTAAATTTGGACAAACGCCTACATACAAAAAATGTTGTGCTTTTGTAATTGTTTGTAATTTTTAGTCACTGTTCCTACTCAGTACACATGGTCTGTTCTTAGTTAGAAAGCATTCCTCAGGTGACACATTCAGTTGTTGTTATCATTATTATTATTATCATTATTATCAGTCAAAACTTTGGATAGACCACTGATACTGTAGGAATAGAGATGACAAAGCGATGGTAGCATGAATCATTGTGCAGTACAACTGTAGCAATTACAGGATCCTGACTACTACAGGGCATCACAGTTATTTGTACAAAAGCTTACAATACTAATGCAAAATAGCCCAAGTGCTCAGCTGCTCTGCACAGCATAGGCCTCTGACACAGATGCTTCCTTAAGTGTCTTAGTTTGTAAACCACTTGGTTCCCCTCACTGGAAAATCAGCACTGCATTGTTATTAGCCTGGGTAGCAGATTTGTTTTGTGCTCAACAGTGCAACATTGTTGGCTGGCCTTGTTTGGCAAGACAACATGATGTTGGCTAGAATACAAACTCTCTGGTAGCAAGGCTAATAAATCGCTGTACCTCCTCACACCACTATAATTCTCCCAATTTTTGCTCTCAACTTTGTGTAATTGACTGCCATACATCCCAATAACACATTCTTTTTATTTGTATTTGTGTGTTACTAGAGCGCTGACCATGAAAAATGGGTAGGTCCATCAGTTTGTTCATCCATCATGTTGTCAGCGTGCATGACAGACGTACTTACGGGCAGTTAAATGGTTGAAACTTTAAGTGCTTTCACTTAAAGCAATGTCTATTTCTTGACTGTCTTAAAAGCTTTATTTGTCATGTATTTAACTAGAAGACAGGTAGTATATTTTATACCACCATTATTATGCTACTGGTAGTACATTTAAAGTTACCACCTTACTGAATTTTCAATTAACAGAATTAAAAGGACACTTTTTGGGGGGGATTGACATCCTCAAGATAGTAAATTAGGCTTTTTCCTCATCAGTGGTCAGACTAGTGTAGAGACAATTGATTAACTTGTCACAGAGCTCTTATGGTAGTCTAGAAATAGACATCCATTGGTACTGTCAAACTTTGCTCATGATTAAAATGTCTTTGCCTGTATACCTTGTGTGTAAGCACTTAAAAGTCTGCTAATCATTTGCTCAAGCGTTTATTATCCCCGTTTGTTTTTTCATGGACTAAATTCAAGCCTTGATTTACAACTTGAAATATCTCTGCTACATATCATAAATTTAGCTTACAAGTGGTATCCTTGGTCATTAATTTATTTAATTTAGAAAACCCACATTTTGGCAGGAAACTCGCTTTGTGGTCTTTGTGTGCTTCTCTGTTTTCTCTGGGTTTGGTCTCTAACATCAATTGATTTTAAGAGTACTGACAAGAGGAAATGTCCTGAAATCAGTTTTGATTTCAGAGTCTTCACATGCACAGCTGTTGAGGATTATTCAGTGCATTTTTAATGTTTGGGATCAGATTACTGGATGAATGTTTTCATTATTATTTTTTGGTTATTATTATTATTAACTACCTGTCAAACACTGCACATCACAATGCATATGATATTTTAATGCGATTTTATTAAGTTCATGCAAAGCAAATTAAGCTGTATGTTATCCAGTGATTCGAAGGACAGCACATTAAATATGTACATGAAAGTCAATGTATCAGGTGGTACTTAGCAAATTAGACTGGGCTTAATCTTTTTTCCTCCTCCTTGGAAAATTGATTACTTTGCTTTTTCCCATCCTCAGGCCATTCCATATGAGATAAGATATTAACTGTACATTTAGGAAGATCCATTAGTCACAGTTTGCTATAAAACCTTCAGAAGCTTTACAGCAAGCTTTGGAAAAAAAATGGACAATGATTAATTCTTGTAAATGTTAATGAGTATTGGCAATTGTACATGCACATCACATTTTTAAATGCAAGCAAGAATATATTTGTGGGGATTATCTTATTAGGTTAGGTATAGTTGGTCAATAACTGATGAGCGTCCAGCAAAAAAGTAAGCATGGTAGAAAATGAAATCCTTGTATGTGTTGCAGAAGCTGGTCATTGGTCAGAAAGACAGATTTTACAGGATTTAATGCAAGCCTGTTCTTAAAAAAACACAAAACAAAACAAAAAGAACTTAGTTCATGCTTACTTATCCCTTTAATTCCTATGGAAGCAGTAACAGCCAGGTACTGCTAATCAAATACAACATATTAACTGATCTTCAGCAAGTTTGACCAGCTTTGTAAAAGAAGAAGTTCTGATAGTTTGCTGGTCTGGATTTTAACATATGCTTATAACCAGGACAGGACATTTCATTAAAGTCAACCCAAGGTCAAACTGTGCAAATTTTACAGGTCTCAGTTAGCATGTTAAAGTTGATGATGGTGCAATTAGAAAAAGACTGAACAAGTATGGCGTGTTTAGAGGGGTTGCCAGCAGCACCCTTTAGGTTTGCAAAGTTGAATCTGAACAAACCACTAGGCTTCTGGAACATTGTCCTTTGGATTGTCCTTTCGGTCATAATCCACAGCAAAAACACCTCATACCAACTGTCAGGCATGGTAGTGGAGCGGTGATGATCTCGGCTTGTTTTGCAGTCACAGGACCTGGGCACCTTGCAGTCAGAAAGTCAACCATGAAGTCCTCTGTTTACCAAAGGTTTGGTAGAGTAAAATATGAGAATATCTGTTTGAGAGCTAAAGGTTGGCTCTAATTGGGTCATGACACAGGAAGACGGCAGCAAAGTCCAGACCTCAAACCCACTGAAATGCTGATGTTAAGAAAACTACGAATAAACAAATTCCCACAAACCTCAATGAACTGAAGCAACATTGTAAAGAAAAGTCCCTCCACAACAACGTAAGACACTGAAACTCATATATAAATTGATTACTACAAGATACTGAACCATGGGATATGCTTTTCACCTATTACTTTAGCATTTTGGCTTCGTACCCGAAACTGGTATGGCTCAGATGTTTTTGTTTGTTTGTTTTTTTTGTTTGTTTTTGAGGGTTTTTTGTTTGTTTTAAATGCCCTGATGAGTAAAACTTTAGAATTAAGAGGGTCTATTATATATACTTATAAGAAGTACAGGCGATTTTGTGTGAATGAATTAGACTTTTATTCTGTACCATTTTCAGAAATTAGAGTGAGAAGAAAAATGTTTACCGGAGATTTATTAAACTCGTTTTAGTCATCAATTCTATAAAACACCAAAACCATTAAATTACGCTACCTTTACTTTCCAGGAAGTGATTTCTGCAGATGTGAAAGTAACTGTTGGCGTTACTCATTAGAGTTATTTCAAAATAATTTATGGAGCCCACATTAGTTTGAAATCATGAAATATGTTGCTCACTGCAACAGCATGGCAATCTTTAGATTCAGAGACAATAAATGGTAGTATGAACAATTCATTGTCAGTTTTTACCTCTTTATTTCCGTCTCTGACTAGAAGAAAAATACTTCAAATAACCACAATTATCCTTAAGTATACGGCACACACACCCTTTATCCTTTTGCAACAAAATACGAGACAAAGTAAGCGAGACAAAATACTGTCTAGCAAATTTCATAACTAGCTATTCATGATACAGTGCTTATACACTGGAGGGGCACCACACCAAAGGTCACAGTTCCTGGCAGTGATGTGTCAGCATGACAGCAGGCCTGAAATACAGGCTGGCGCTCTCTCGGTACCCCCCTCCCGCGCTCCCAGCTGTTGCTGGATACTCTTCCCCCCCCCTTTTTTTTTCCTTTTGATCGAACCTTCCATTTCCTTTTTCGTCTCACTTATACAAGCCATCTGGGTGAGACTCTGAAGCCAAATGAGAATTAGCTAAGGGTCGTATTCAGGGGACCATTGGGAGTTCCCTTTAAGTTAATTTGAATGTAAACCTACCATTAAATACAAATTAATGTTGACAACTAGACGAGAGGACAGCCTCTATGCATTGCTTAAGTGGATGCAGGGCACCGTAGTTAAGAATATTAGTTGTTCATCGTTTTCTTAGATGCCTAATTATTGTTTAAACTTTAAAGAAATGTTAAATCAGAGTGGATACTCTAAATGTACTGTAGGTGAGAAGAAAGTGTCTCTTTACAGCTCTGATAATAGGACTTTCAATACACGTGTGAGCTAAACTGTTTTAACATTTTGCAGTTAAGGCCAAATTTGCTAATTACATTAAAGCAGGACCTTTAGAAATTAACAAGAACCTTCTTGTGTGTGTACATATGAATCTTTGAGTTTGATTTACTCAATTCATTTAAATGTGAGCTGACCCCATGAATGCCAGAACCTTGCTGTGCAGACCTGGTTTAGTTATTGCTGCTTATGGTCATCTTCTTTTTTGTTTTTATTCTGCTGCTAGAGGTTGATTAAAAAGGTAAGAAGCAATTTCTTTATTCACCATGATGATGATGATGATGATGAAGGATCTCACTCTTTTTTTTTTTTTTTTTTTACTTTTTTTTGTTTTGCTCATCTGTTTCCTCACATTTCCTCAGGTGTTTTGCTACCAAAACCTCACAGTTATTCTTGTTTGTCACAAGAATGTCTACTGAGTGTGATTCCATGTATGTGTTTGTTTGACTGTGAATGGAGTTTTTTGTGTGTTCCCTTTCCTCTTTTTCTATTTCCCGCTTGCACTTGGAATGGTGATCCTCAGTAAAGGATATGTGATCCAGAGAGTCCCATGCTTTGCTCGCACAGAGCGTAAAGCCACTCGCACTTTAATAATTGATACAGAAGTAAAGTGGGAGATGCTAACCTGTCAGGGTTCAGAGGTCAGGAATGGTAGGGTATGATAATAATCTATTACCTATTTATTTCCTGGCAGGCGGGTCAGGGGGGTGGACACCGGACCCTGCTCTACGGTCACGCCATCCTCCTACGCCACTCCTTCAGTGGCATGGTGAGTATTAATGTGC
This sequence comes from Oreochromis niloticus, assembly GCF_001858045.2. Lineage (NCBI taxonomy): Eukaryota > Metazoa > Chordata > Actinopteri > Cichliformes > Cichlidae > Oreochromis > Oreochromis niloticus. The sequence continues at coordinate 16,482,903 of NC_031980.2, read as the reverse complement.
AAGAATGACAGAAAGTTAAAAGGGACAAGGATTTTCCTAGCTCACCATGGGGTCTATTTATCAAGTATGCACGAGTTATCATAATTGGTCTTCATGTGGGAAAAGCAAAGTCTGTTGCATTATTGATGACAGTTGCTTTTTTATATTACTTGTTGCCATTTGATGAAAAAGAAACCAAAAAGTGAGTAAATAAGACTCCAATTAATATGTAAAGTAAATGTATTTTTATGTTGGAGATTTTCTTTTAGATTTACCTAAAAAAAAAAAAAAAAAAAAAAAAACTTTAATGAAAAAACCCTGGTGTTTAAAAATATTAGAACCATGACATGATTATGAAGTCTTCAGTTGCTTTTGATTGAACTAAAGTTGGAAAAACAAATCTGCAATTCACACCATTCTTTGCAAAAGTCTTGAACCACCACTTGTTTCTTTTTATTTCATTTCCAAAAAGAAAGACTTTGTCTTTTTTTTACAGTGGTCTTGAACAATAGTTCTCAAAGCTTTCTGAAGATCTTTCAAATATTTTCTTTGGACTTTGGCTGCTTTGTCACCCATTTTCAGTCCAGTCCTTGAACCTTATACTTTCAGAAGAATGACCTACAGTATGATTTCAACATAAAAAAGACACCTAACTCAAGTGATGAACCAGTGTTGCTCTGCAACTTGACAACTTGATAAAGAACCAATTTTAAATTATATCTTTGCATATGTACATTTTTGTTTAGCAGAATCTACCAAAAAAAACAAAAAAACCCAAAAAACAACGGTAACACAGTTTGGCAGAAATTAAATGGTATCTTTTGCACTAAGGTCACCAAGAGAGGTGTTGCCTTAGAAGTCGGCATACCTTTGCATGATGTGTAGTCCTTAAAAAGTTTAAGGAATATGGATAAGTGGAAGATGAACTTGTCAGGAGTAAACAAAAGACAAATCTACAGCAGATGAACAGGATCTGCATGTATCTGAAAGTCATGTCCTTTTAAAAATCCAACAAAGAGCTGACACAAGACCTGAGATATGGCTCTGGCATGTCAGTTAATCCATATACTGTTCACCGACACTTGGAGCAATGAATCTGGATTTTATAGTATTGTTTTAATATGTATTGGAAGAGGTCAGAAAAGAAGTACAGCAGTGAGTATCTACAGCCATTTGTAGAACATGATGGCGTTTCTACCATAGTTTGGGGTTACATTTCATCCAGTGGTGTGTTCTTGTCAAATTTGATCAAATTATGAGCAAAGAAAGCACCATCAGACTTTGCTCGACCATCCAGTGCCATCTGGGAAACACTTTACTGGCAACTGCTTCATTTTTTAACATGACAAACATCCCAAACACATTGCCATCGGAGGAAAAGCACGCATTAACTGAAAAATACAAAATGAACACTATCAGTCATGGATTGGCTTCCCCAGAGCTCAGACCTCAACATAATTGAAGCAGTGTGGGATCTTAACGGAGAATAGAACAAAAGGCAGCCAACATCCAAAGAAAAGCTTTGAATGTCCTTCAACACTCTTGTAGAACAATTCCTGAAGACTACTTGAAGAAAAGGCAAGAAAGCTGCCTAAGACAATTTAGGATGAGTTGAAGTATAAAGGTACCCATACCAAGTACTGACTTTCAAGCTTATTAGAATTGGAAAAATTCTGTTTTGGTTTTATATCATTTATCTCCAACTATGTTTGCACATTTCAAATCGCACCCATTTTCTCATTTTTATATTAAAAATAAAAGAGAAAAAAGACCTGGCTTGAGACTTTTGCACAGTAGCATTTAATCATAACTTGAAACAGAAAATCAATTAATAAATTCCTTACTAATTGATTAATATACTAATTATTTAGCACTAAATTCACCCATGTATTTTAATGAGACACTTTAACATGAGCTGAATTCCTCTTATGGCTAGTCTTAGTGTTTCATTTGACCTAACATTAGTTCATTTTTCACTCACCAGTACTTGACCTGTTTGAAGACATCAAGGTCTCTGACAGACAAGCTGTCATTTGATGTCGGACTGCAAGAAGATTCAATAGGTATGGTATGACTATTAGGCACTTCATAGATTTTTACTGCTTTCGGTTGAATTCAGCCTTTGGGAGTGATCATTTCAGGTTGATTTAACTTTGAGATTGAATTATTGGGAGAAGTACTCAAACTCCACGTGTGTGTGTGTGTGTGTGTGTGTGCGCAGTACAGCTATATTCGACATTTGAACTAAAGCATAAGGCACTTTATCATATGGAAACAGTTCCACTACTCCTACAGGATCTAAACAAAGAGACGAGGGATTTTAAAGGGCATGTATGTGACTGCACTGCTCAGTAGATTTTCCCAAGCTTTATATTCCACTTGTTGCCACTTATTTGAATATTATTTTTATGTGTATTTATGTCAATAGGAGAGTCCTGCTGGTGGACCATTCACCCTGCATCTAAGCAGAGATCTGAGGGAGAGAAAGTCCGCATTGGAGACGACCTGATTCTTGTCAGTGTGTCGACGGAGAGATATCTAGTAAGTCGCATCTAAAAGATCTTCACAAGAGCAGAACACTTTAGAAGCACAGCTGTGACTGAGATAAATGTATGCTTGGTAAACTTTCAAATAAACCAAATGACCCCTCTGCCACAAATGACGACCATTTAAGGGGAAATAAACAGGCTTTCCAGTGATATAGGATTCATTGCCAAGAAGCATTATTACAACAAAGAAATAATCCACCAAATGTAAATTTCTTTAGTTTTGTCCTAGTGTCACAAGCAAACAAGCTGTGTAGTTTTAGCCCCAAGACTCTGTTTCATTGTTTTCGATAAGATCTGATGATCTGGTGATGATATGGAAGTTATTTAGCATCATAGCAAGCCATAAATACAATGCATTAATATACAGGCGCATGGTGCTATATTTTATCTGCAGCTTGCTAATTCACAGCTTGCAGAAAAGAAAAAATAATGTACTCGTCTGGTAACTTTTCTGATAAAAACACTGTAGTTCACCAGAGTACTTAAGGACATCATCTATCCACCCACTAAAAATGAGGATGCAGCTTTTAAACATGATGACAGACTAATTGTAGCAGTTTTCATTAAATCAGATGCTCTTCCTTCAGCTTTACTCCAGATTTCTCTCGTGAATATGTACTGTTCTTCAAACAGTCAGATTACATCAGATTCATGCTTGTGTTTCCGATACTCTGTGTATAATCTCTCGCTTTCCTTTGTCTGGTTCCTTGTCAGATCTCACTTAATTCAGATATTTTCGGCTGTTGTTTTGGAAGCTTTCTTATTTCACTGCCAGGTATTTTTTTTTGTAGATCTGAGGTGATTTGTCTTCCTCTAAACTCGAAAGACCAAATGTGCCGTATGCAAAGAAGAGTGGTTCTGTTTTGAAGATTATTTGCCCCACACAGCTGGAGTTATCTGCTTTAGTTCACCGTCTGCCTGAAAAGATACTTTGGAAAGTTTCATAGCACTTGGATAACCCTGATACCGGTTTCACTCCCACAAACTTTGGAGTGACAAGGCAATTCAGGAGGGAAACTCCAAAAACCTTCCTTTGCTATCTGAAATAGAAATCTGATTACCTGTGAAACCCCACCCATGCCCCCTCCACCCCCGTGCAGGCCCTTTTTAATAATGTTTTTTATGAAACTCATCCGTCTGACTGATGAGCTTTGAGTTAATGCTGTCTCCACTATGCAGAGCTATACACCTGACCTCAATTAACTTACATGGAAAAGAGAGGAGAGGGGGATTTGAGGAGAAACAGAGGAAGAGGCAGAGCGAGAAATGGCAAAAGTGAGGGACACTGACGTGCCTGGCATGGGAAAGCGACTTGCACTGTCTTCTAGTGGCCACATCAGTCCTTCGGGGAGGGAAATATGCAATTAAAGCAAAACTGGCAAAGATACTGTGAAGCTTTACCTGCAGTAGCCTGCTGGAAATTCAGCTCTTGAAGAATGGGACACCTCAGACATTCAAAAGCAGAAATGCAAAAGCAATCACTGCATTATTACTGTCATTCATTACATCACATTTATTGCATCACAGTGAATGTATTGCTGTCATTTAGGACAGAAGCATTTATGTCTTTTTATCAATTCAGGGTGATTTATGTTAGTTAAAGCCTGTTGGATAAATGTGAGGATAATAAAAGTCGTATTTGAGAGAGACAGTGCATAGATGTTTTGACTTCACATTTATAGACCTCTACTAATCCATAATGTCTACTGTTACAGTAGTCATTTTTAAATGACATGGTAGGACAAATATAGGCAAATGAAAGAAAACTCAATAGGTGCTCATATTTACCTTTCCAGTGATATAAGTGTGATGCTTTCAGGGGAATTTCGTAAAGACTTGTTTTCATGTTGTAGAATATATTTTGGAACAATTAAAGGACTTCCTAATGGTGTTCTAGGGTGTGAGCATTGACAGCTGCTAAACCCTTTTGCCTGTATTGTATGTGTTAGAAATCCTTGCATCAATTCTTACTTGGGTATAGCCTAAGGCTAAACTCATATCGACTTTTCACTTTCATCTGAATGCAACCTGCCAGGAATAGGTGTTTTTCAAATTTATTTATTTTTCTTTATTTCTTTATTTTTTTATCCTCGAAGGAATTATTGCATTATCTGGGCATGTTACATGGAGCAGTTCCTTTGTCCTGCAGTGATAAAAGAGATTAAAACATGTCCTCCTCATGAGAAGGACATGTTTTAATCTCTTTTCAACTCCAGGCGCTTGGACATCTTCCTCGTCTGTGCACTGTTGCTAAATTGTGTTGTATGTCCCTGTTTTCCTGCTGCTAACACAGCTGGTTAACTCAAGGTCAACTGTTCCCTGTGTAACTGTGCTTCTCTTTTCCAGCATCTCTCTATTTCCAATGGCAACATTCACGTGGATGCCTCCTTCATGCAGACCCTGTGGAATGTCCAGCCTACCTGCTCATCAAGCAACATGGCAGTAGGTAAGCTAACGACCCCAACAACAGCAACCGGCCATCCTAATTCATTTATTCCAAAGGTGGATGGCTACATTTTGATGACAAAATGTGTGTGTGTGTGTGTGTGCGCGTGTGTGTGTGTATACCATGTTTACATATCGTTGTGGGGACCAAATATTGGAAGTTTACTAATTGTGGGGACCAACAAGCCTTATGGGGACAAAATCCCCGTCTCCACAAGTTTGAAGACATTTCTGAGACTCAAAATGTGATTTTTAGTGTCAGAGTTACAATTAGGTTAGGGTTAGGTTTAGGCATTCAATTTTGATGGTTAATGTTAGGGTAAGCAGCTAAGGAAAGCATTATGTTAATTAGATGTCCCCACAAGGATGTGAAAACACGACTGTGTGTGTGTGTGTGTGTGTTTGTGTGTGTGTGTCTAAATAGAAAAATCTGTTTAATTTAAACTCACAATTTTAAGTTAATGTTTCAAAGAAAGTCCACCTTTTAATACTTTTAAAATGTATTATTTCCTGTCATCATTTTTAATGTACTGATGGTGTTTGAAAAACAAAGCAGCCATATGTTAGAATAAACGATTTCTTTTTCATGAATAAATGGAACTTTTTTTTCCTTTTAGGTTATTTAATTGGTGGACATGTGATGCGTCTCTGTCATGGGCATGATGAGAGCCTGACCATTCCTGGAGCAGACAAGAATGAAGAGGAGCAGAGGTTAGTAAATAACAGGCTCAGTTGTTTTGTGATCAAGAAGTCAGTGTTTTAAATCTTTCAAACTAACCACTGGGAAAATAGTTTTGAGGATGATAAATAATAAAATAAAAAATGTTGTCACTTTTAAGCTTCACTTTAAAACTGAAAAAAAGTTTTGTGTTTTTTTTCCTTCTGTACATGTCTTGAACTGTGAAGAAATACTGCAAAAGTTTACACTTACCACATATGTTAAAGTTATAGGAGGAATTCAAAATGTACTTTTCAATCCACTTTTTTGTGTTTGTTCTTTTGAGGAAAATTCACCTGAGACCTCTTTTTTTTTTTTTTTTTCTCAATGCAAACTCTTTTTCTCTGAAGCACTGAAATAGCCTTTCAACCCAACAGTTTTTTCTCCCTCCTGAGTCACTATCATAAAATATAAGAATCTCTTGTTTTCTGACCTGCACAGTGAGGTTTAAGCAGGAATAATCGTATATATGGAGACACTGTGATATTTTTCTTGAGAACATTAATTTGTTTTTGGAGACATTTTGATCTGGAGCCAGATTTCCCTCAGGATCCAGTTCACAGAGGGTGTTTTTAGCTTTAACAGAGGCATACGATGTTGAACTGTTCATGTTGTTTCTGTCACTTAAATTACTTAACTGAGGCCCACATTTGTGTCTTCTGCTTTTAGGATAGTCAACTATGAGGCTGGTAAGGGAGCATCAAAGGCCCGTTCACTGTGGAGAGTGGAGCCGCTGAGGATCAGGTAACATCTGACTCAAAAACACACATCAAATAAAATAAATAACATGTCTCTCAGAAATGACACAAAGGGATTGTTTTATTTGAGTGGGATATAAAATAAAATGAAATAAATGCTAAATTATTATCTAAACTGGAAGTGGTCAGCCTAAAAAATTTACCTACAGTAAATAAACAGTATCTGAAAGTTATGTCCTTAAGTAACTGGAAACAAACAGGGGACACAGGACTTAAAATCAATATGGCCGCTCATATAATCCTTCTACTGTTCACTAAAGGTTCTTCACAAATGGTCTCAGTGGAAAGGCGGCTGTCACAAAGCCATTCTTAATGATGGAAATGGGGAGAAATTACTTTGCCAAATTGCACAATAATTGGAATAAAAATCAGTAGCAGCAAGAAGTGATTAATCCAAATTTTGCATTTTTAGTTCAATTTGTTGTTGATTATGGTCAGGAGAGAGGTACAAAGTGAGTATCTACAGCCATGTGTAAAACATAGCGGAGGTTTTGTCATGGTTTAGAGTTTCAGCCAGTTGTTTTGGGGATCTTGTCAAAATTAATGGAATTATTAATGTAGAAACATACAGTACCATCTGGAAAGCATCGGATTGGCAGCTTTTCAGCATGACTGTAATGCCAAACACACTGCCAGTGTAGGAAAAGCATACCTGGATTAAAGACGCACAAACACACATGGATTGGCCTCCCCTGAGCCTAGATCTTAACATTTTTGAAGCAGTGTGGGATCATCTTGAGGAAAAAAAAAAGTGGACATCAGTGTAGTGCAAACTCTGTTTTTGCATTATATACTGTATTCCTATTTAGGTTTCCTTAGGTTTCAATAAATGACTGCAAATATTTCCCTTTATTTAACAAAATACAAAGAAATTATGGGAGGCTATAGGTTCCCAGGTTATATATAAACTTCATCATCTCTTCTCCGAGCTGTCAGTACCAATTAACTGGCAGAGTTTCCAGAATTCGAGGCTCTGTTTACCACCTGCTTTGAACTATCTCTCTTCTATCACCGTCCCCCTTTCTCTCACATTTTCCTTTCTTTAACTGGCCACCCACGCAATTTCTCACCAGTTACATCGGCTGCCAGCTCTCACTGGGAATTCCTGTCAGACTCAGTATACTTTCAAAGGGCCACAGTGCGACTATTAAGGCTCATGTGTCTACCTTTGACTTAAGGGAGAATTGTGAACAATGTTTCCCAAATTGCATCATCTATAGAGAGAAACTGGAGCTGCTCTGAAGTTGATACGTGAAATCATTTTAGTTGGTAGTGCAATTCAAGGTTGTTTTTTACATGCATTTAAACATTCTTTTAAATAGGAAGAAGGGAAATATGGCAAATCCTACATTACTGGTGCCATATTCATTTCCTGGAATGAAGTCAGCTTTCTATTTGCAGTGTAACATGCAGAATAGTTTGGGGAATTTACGCGGATAACTCAGTTGTCTAGAGCACTTTGATCTAAATATTGTGCCTCCAGAATGTGTGTTAATATAGCGGAGTGTTTTTGTTTTTTTTTTCTATAAAGAAAATCTGGCAAAAATAATTAAAAAAACTTCTTTTCAAATATTGAATTATGTCAACAGTCTCAACTTAGAGTACCTGTTACCTGTTATTGCAACAAAAGAATCAAATCAATCCCCCGTTGGTTCCATGGTGGGGAAATAATAGAAAATGCTGAGAAAGTTTTTTTTTTCTAGAGATTACTCAATGGAGGTGGATGTGAGAATGAACACATGTGGGTGGGTGAATTCACTACTAGCCTGGAGGCTATATTCAGCAAGCTTCACCTAATGCAAACAGTCCATCTCCTGACGTGTGCTGCATGTGAGAAAAAGCATTTTCCAAACCTGACTCTCCTTATGCTGTAAAAACAATCACAGATGAGCCAGTCTAGAAATTTCAGGGCAATGTTGCACTCAAAGCTTGTGACACCAGTTCTCTATGTTTAGCTGGAGTGGTAGCCACATCCGGTGGGGCCAGCCCTTCCGACTACGCCATCTCTCTACTGGCCATTATCTTGCCCTGACTGAAGACCGTGGACTGGTCCTGCAGGACAGAGTGAAGTCTGACACCACGGCCACTGCTTTCTGCTTTAGGGCCTCCAAGGTCGGTGCTCTGTTTGCCTGTATAAACATAATTTACAGTGTTGGTTTTTTTTGTTTTGTTTTGTACAAAGCAAAGTTTAATTTCCCTATCAGATCTGTTGATTCAAGAAATCACTTAAACAGAACCTGTCTCACAAAGTGAAGTAGACCTAAAGATCTGAAAATCCAACACATCCTGCCACAATCTAAAGAAACTGAGAAACAAAGTCACTGACATCTATCAGTCTAGAAGGGGTTTCAAAGCCATTTCTAGGGCTTTGGGACTCCAGCGAACCATGGATAGAGAGGCATTATCCACAAATGGATAAAACTTAGAACAACCTTGCTAGGAGTGGCCCGCCTACCAAAATGAATCCAAGAGCTCATCAATGACTCATCCAGGAGGTTACACAAGAGCCCAAAATAACATCTAATGAACTGCAGGCCTCACTTGCCTCTATTAAGGTGATTCTTATGATTCAGAAATAAGAAAGCGACTGTACAAAAACATCTTAAAGTGCACAATGTTTAGGAAACAGTAATTTTTTCACATAGAGCTATGTAGGTTTGAATAACTACCTTAAGTAATGAAATCATAATTTAAAAACTCCCGTTTGTATTTACTCTGGTTATCTTTGTCTAATATTAAAATTGCAAAAATCAGGAAGGGGGCAAATACTTCTTCACAACACTTTATACGATCTGTTTTAAAGCTACCTCTTATGTGCCCTTTGAGCAAGGCAGTTACAAGATCGGGAAGCCGTTCTGGGGGGTTGGTGTAAATAAATGTTGTTAGTTAACTAACCTCATTAAAAGAGGACTCAAAATATCTCACCCTGACTACTTCATCAACAACTCCCAAAGCGAGTCTCTAAGCCCTTAATGAGCTCATGCCATTCCACTATAAAATAACCTTTTCATAGCTGCTGAGTTGACAACACTGTAAACGTTGGAGCAGGCAGTCATGTTGTCCATGTGCAATTGCAACTGGCTTGCATATACTGTAGCTGTTTTCAATTAGGGAGAAAAAAGAAATTCATCCTCACCACTGCAATATTAAAAATAATTATGATGCACTGATAGTTTTTTTTTTTTTAGATACCTACTTTGTATTCTCTTATTTGCCTTTAGTCATTTCATTCCTGCAGTTGCACATCCATGTTTCTCCCACTCTCACTCTGAACTCTGAGGGTTTGTGCGGCTCTCATTTAATAGCATGTAGTCCAAAAATAATGACTTGACGCTGGATATAACCACGAGAGAGGAGCACACAGTTTACTTTAAACAGTAATGGAAAAGGTCTTTTATTTATTCCCATGAATATGATACACACTGTTGTATAAGTTGTGCAGTAGAAGGTAGCACAGGAGTGTGATAAAACTACAGGTTGTATATTTGTTTCTTTCTGTTGATCTGTGATTTTAAAAAAACACCCAATAGGAGAAAAGACTAAATTTATATGTATTTTTGTGTTGAACCTCCCTTACCTGAAGAGATCCAGCTAAAACTGGCAAAAATATCTACAGTGATTTCTTTGATTTACTGTTTTTATATGTGAATAATCCATAGTTATTATCCTTTGTTAAAATGGCTACAACCACATAAAGAGCACACCGAGTCACCTTCACAGAGCTCCATTTGTTCCTATGGATATCCCTTTATCCCCAGTAGATGCAGTGTAAAAATCCCTCTGACTCACATCACTTCAAAGTCTTTTCCTATCGTACTCCTGGCAATACAGCAAAACATTGCTCTTACTTAGGACTCATGTTTCTTTAAAAGAATATAGATTGTTTAATAACTTTCTTATTCTCCATCCCTTATCCACACCCCCTGTGCCTGCTAGTTTCTGTATCTGGAAAGGTCAAAGCTTCGCCATGTTGAACATTGGCTTTAATATGTTTCTCGCTACTTGCTGTCGACTGCAATCAGCGGCATCGCTCCATCTCTGCTGTGCCAGAAATGTAGCAGAGCTAATGAGGCCGGCAGCAACCTCCTGGCAGGCCAATGAATGCATTCTCCGCAACCGGCATCTCTGATTACCATCTAATCACAATACATCTTCATTTGTCACATTTCCAGGCTTATATATGCATGCCTGTCTGTGTGTGTATATATATATATGTGTATTTGAGTGATTTTATTTCCATCTGAGTCTCCTTGCTAATGTTTGTATGTTCCTGCTACAGGAAAAGGGAGATACTGGCCCAAAGAGGGACATTGATGGCATGGGCGTGCCAGAGATCAAGTACGGAGACTCTGTGTGCTTCATCATGCATGTGGCAACAGGACTTTGGCTGTCCTACCAGGCGCCAGATGCCAAATCATCTCGTCTTGGTCCCCTAAAAAGAAGGGTATATGCATTTTTTTTTCTTTTAAAACTTGGATTTGGACTTGAATAAAATCAGGCTTCTGGGACTTTCTTATCTAGATGATTAAGTATGCATCAATAGACTTTGCAGTAACTTTTACTAATGTAGCTGGGATGTAGATGGGACCATTTAATGAAAGCAGGTTAACTTTGCCTGTTTGAGGAAAACAAATTGACCAAGGCTCTGTCCATGCAGGACTGTCACAACAAAACAATACTTAAAATACACGTTGTTTATGTTTATTTAGATGAATCAAATTAGAAGCTGAATAGATCTTCTTCACACTTATTTTGACCCTTCACAGGGTATAATTACAGTGTATATTTAAGATAAAGGTAATTACGGTCCCATTCCATTAAGTGCAATACTAGCAGCTATGCCCACCTGAATTGAACATGACCATAACAAATATTAATTATTACATCTCTCTTTATGCTGAATGTACCTAATTCCTTTCAACTTCCATATGCACAGCGCACTGTCCTGTCGTTAGTCACTTGATTATATTTTACATGACCAATAAACAAAAGGAGTACTGCTGTTCTGGCCCCAGGTTTCCTGTGTGTTTATGCTGAAATGACTTCATTGAAAAAAATACTCCATCTCAGCATATTGTACACTAAAGTAATCAAGGTGGTATAATGAAGTTCTTGAGCAGAGCACTTCTGCTACTGACCCCTTCATCTGCTCCAGCTAATAATATATAACCCAGTTGATACTTTACTTCAATGGTGCAAATTAAGCAGAAAAGAAGGGGACTGGACTTCACAAAGTACAACAACTTCTTTTCAAGCTCCTCAGACTACCATGATGTGGATGAGTGAGAACCTACACAGAGAAATTAGGAAGTAACTCACAGACAGTAAAACTCTGGGTTTGCTGCAGTTGTCTACTTTGCATGGTTGGATAATCACCTGGTTTTTTTTAATGATTAGCATGAGTAAGCAACTGCTCCAGGAATAATTACAAATAATTTATTGCACAGCACATACTGTAGTGATACAAATATGCAACATATATAGCTGCCATCTGTTTACAACATGACCATAAATGCCTGCCATTCCTCGAAGCCAGTGAGTGCGTAAGCAAATGACACACAGTCAAAGCAGTGGGCTATATGGATGGCTTTCCAAACACCCAACCAACTAGGAATCCAGTCTATTTACACCTATAGGCCAGTGGACACTCTTTCAATGATGAGCATGTACACATCCTGGACAGGGAGGAACGCTGGTTTGAACGCGGAGTCAAGGAGGCCATCGAGGAGGGGACCTAAGGACACGTCTTTCACCATCTTACAATGTTGTGATTGGAGCCATTCCCCAACTCTCTGTGAATGGTCTTGACAATATGTATATTTATGATCATGAAACTGACCTCACAGCCCATTGTTAGTCAATGGTGCTAGTGTCAGTCATTATGCAAATGTACTGTTTATAAGGTTGGGGAAACCTGCAGTCAGCGGAGACTGAAGAAGTCATATTAATGAGTGACAAAATAGAAAACGAGCATGCATTAAAAATGTTAGCCTTGGATACATCAGATGTGGTCACCCGCACTCCACTCCCATCTTCTGCAGATACACAGAGAGTGCACATGAGGCTGAAACCCATTTAAACGTGATAATTGGCCACGTGGAGGGTGACAGTTGGTTTTGGGTGAGACAGGAGGATTAGGGTGGCATATAAACGCTGCTCATCGCCGGGCATTTGTCCAGGGACATCAAATACCACGTCGTGCTGGCGCCAGGCAGACCTTGCAGCCTTGGCCGCATGCCAAAGCACCAGACGTGTTGGAGGTGACGGGTGGTGGGTTTACACTTAAATGCTCCCCCACCCCTACCCCTTTTTTTTTTTTAATTAGGCTGTTTGATTACAGTAAGTCAGATTTCACTGAGCATTGGTGTTGTAAACTCACTAGCCACAGAAGACTCGCACATCACAAAAAGTGATTACATATATGCTTTTCGTCCTTACACCTGTTCATTTTAGGTTTTATTTTAGAATATTTGAGATATTACACAGATTAGTTTTCAAAAGTCTGACAGGACAGAAGTTTCCAGCAGGTTATTGGCGTCTTGTTGCATCCTAGTTTAAAAAAATGAATATTCGCATCTGTGTTTGTCCTGCTAGGCCTGCCTACATTCTGAGGGCCACATGGATGACGGGCTCATCCTCCAGCGCTGTCAGCATGAGGAGTCTCGGGCTGCACGCATCATCCGTAACACCACGTTCCTCTTTACCAATTTCATCAAGTAATTATAGGAGGGTTCTCTTTGCTTCTAACAAAAACTCCACACTCACTGTATGTTTTTAAATGTTTTTTAAATTTCACACATTGATCCACCCTCTCTGTCTTTTCTGCCCCCCCCCCCCAGAGCTTTGGACAGCATTGCAGCAGGAGAGTCTACAGCGGTGGCCGGGTACGTTGAAGAGGTGCTACAGACACTGAATGATTTGATTGAGTACTTTAAGCAGCCCGATTCTGAGCTGGAGCATGAAGAGAAGCAGTGTCTTCTCCGTTCACTCATCAAACGTCAGGACCTCTTCAAAGAGGAGGTGAGAGTGGGTGGTGTGATTAATTTCTATGCAAAAAGAAAACCTCTCATACACTGATGATGTTTCTCATTTAGATGATGCTATGCAGGATATGTTTTTTTTTTTTTTGTGTGTGTGTGTGGGTAAAAAGTGGTTAAACCTAAGGTTCTTAAATGAATGTATGTTTCAACTTTGGTTACATAAATTTAATGAATTTTAATCTTTTTAAAAGATTAATTTATTTAATGAATTAATCTTTAATCTTTCATAATCTGTATTTTTTTAGCTCCTTGCTATTCAGTTATGATCAATTCTTGTAAAAGAATACACAGTAATTATGTATATATATACTTTTTTTTTTCTCAGGGTATGCTGAGTCTTCTGTCCAAATGCATCGATCGAATGAACCTGTACGACAGTGCAGCCCACTTCGGGGAGGTGGCTGGGGAGGAAGCTGGCGCAGCCTGGAAGGACATTCTCAACCTGCTTTATGAACTCTTAGGTAAACAGTTGAGCGATGGATCACATGAAATATCCACATCTTTTTTTAAAAAAAAAACACTGTCAGCTGTTGGTTCAGGGTAGACATGCAGTATTTATCTTCCCTCAGTGTCTTCACTGAATTCGCCTTCTCTCCTATGTTTCTCATCTGCCTTCCACCCCCCCTTTATTTATTGCTACATTCTCGTTTCCTGCATGCCATATTGTAGCATTTACATCATCCTTATCGCCTCATTTCTTTCCTTCCTTTCCTTTGCTTCCCACCTTCTTTATTTTATCTTTATTTATTTTTTTACTCCCTTCTGTCTTCACTTCCTCACTTTCTTTATTGTTCATATACTCACTCCACATCTGGAGTTAGCAGCTGGTCACATCATTTAATTGACACTTAATGCCATTCTTTTCCTTCCACCCTTCCTTCCTTCCACATCTGCAGTTCAAAGCTGGTCACAGCAGTTACATGACATTTAAATGTAAACGCAGTGCCTCCTGCAGTCTTACAGTCTGCCTTCGCTTTCATCTAGGTCACGTGTGTTTTGAAAGCAGTGTAGATATAATCACAGAGCATCGAGCTGAATATTTGAAGGCAAAATGGCATCGTTAACAAAATGCCAGCCATCGCAGGTGCTGGCATTATCTGATTCTCTTAGGGCCTCACACTGAGCCATGAATGCTAAAGCTCTGACCCTGAAAAGTTTTGTTTCAGACCGCTTTCTCTTGGGTACTTTGTTTTGCTGTCATTGGAGTTTTCCCATCAACAGCTTCCCCTTGGCTCACCTTGACTGCCTTTGTAATCATCACCACCTCCCCTACATGTACTTCCACACATTACACACAAACACACATGCTCAAAACCCACAAATACACTCCTCTGAGTACACTCTAGCCTTCCCCACAGAAAGGTCACCCCCAAGGATGCAGAAGGCAGGATGGCGTAGCAGATTTTGCATGATGAATTGTGTCGGGGCCTTGTTTGCTCTGACCTTCTCTCTCTTATTGGTCTGTTATCTGTCCAAGTAGGCAGTGTGCTTGTTAAATGATGAGATTATGGACATCAATATCACCCCAAGCAGGAATTTTCCATGAGCCTCACTGTATTATACTATTGATGATACAAACTCATATGGAGAGAGGGATTTCATTTGCAAAAATTAAATCTACATATCATCAGCTATAATCTGATGAAAATTTCAATTTAATTAGCTCATTTGAAGCTAAATTAGCATGCATTTCTGCTACCCAGATATCCTGGCTGGAAGCCCTAAAAAGTCACGATCCCCAGAAGTTAAGTCAGGCTGTGTATTAAAGATAAACATAAAAACATCCCACCACTATTTACAATAGTTTACTAGTGTGGAGACATTACTCATGTTTAAGCAGGTAAAGTTTGCCCAGTTTTCCTAGAGTTATAGATGTGTAACCTCCTCTACTGTGTGTGTACACCAAGCTACATTCCAAAATGCAGATGTAAGTCTAAGATCTGAAATAACGATGTTCTAATTGGCTGGTTTGCATTATTCTAGACTTTAGTAGGTGTTTATAATACGCAAGATGCAAGATGTACAGTATTATGCACATTTCTTGATTAACTCCTCTTTTTTATATTTTGCTAGGAAATGGGAAATGGGTATAGCAGGTTATTGAAACATGTCTAAAAATATGTGGAAATACATTATTTAGAGCAAAAACAGTTTGTGCAATTCTAATGAGCTTGAAATGCAATATTTGGTATGACTGGTTTTATTCTTTAACACAGCCTTCTACTCTTGAAGCAGTCTTCGTGATTACCTCTCCAGACGTCTTGAAGGAGGCACACATTCTAATGTCCTGTGTGCAAAAACTGAGTAATATTAAAATGGATAAACACATTAATAAAATAAATATGGCTGCTTTGTCACATTTATTTTCTGACTGAACAATCTACTTTTTTCCTTGTTTGTTATTTATTTTTTTAATGAGATATAATTGTTCTTGGACAAATCGTCTCACTTTAAATTGATGTCTTCATTAGAGCCTTAGCAATATTACAGTATATCTTAATACACCGTATGATTATGTAACCATGGTTTAAAGCCTGTAGTCTGTGCAGACCCAGGTTCTCCTGCCTGTCTCTGACCTTTAATTTCACATTCACATCAGTCACAGTGAATATCCTTGCCCTTGACTCAAACTGTGGATCTATCCATGTGTTCATTTTGAACTATAGCTTGGCTGAGAGCGCAGAATTAAAGGAGATTAGACACCCATCAGTATTCCTTTGGCACAAAGGGCTGTTAAAGTGTTTCGCAGACATTATCAGTCTGCTGTCCCTGAATCTAAATGGTGAGAAATGAGACAGTATATTGATAAGGAGACTCCTAATGTCACCCACAGGGTAAAGGATGGTACAAGAGGATACACCTCAACTTTTTATGGGGCATAGAGGTCTTGGTTTAATTGTGCCTTTACAATTTTTCTCATGTATTTTCTATTCAGATTTAATGAGTTTTCATATGCACATATGTCATATCAGGAAAAACCTGACGCTTATTCATTAGTCAAAGTCAAATTGTTTGCAGTATCCACTCACCTGATATTCTGCTGCTTGAATGCACTTTTATAATATTAATATTTTCTTTGTGAAATCTTTGTTGTTTGTTAAGCTGCACTGATTCGTGGAAACCGGAACAACTGTACCCAGTTTTCCCGAAAATTGGACTGGTTGGTCAGCAAACTCGAAAGACTGGAGTCTTCATCAGGTATGATGAGAAACTTTCAGTGGAAAAATTGAGGAGGAAAAAAAACCTAAAACGATTAAAGATTTTTGATAGGCGCAAAGGACAAAAATGTGCTAGCGATGTTGAGATGTGGTCTAAATGTTTCTTTTGTTAAATGACAAACATTTTGTGTAACTCTATAGGTATTCTGGAAGTCCTCCACTGTATCTTGGTAGAAAGCCCAGAAGCTCTGAACATCATCCAGAAAGGTCACATTAAATCCATCGTCTCTCTGCTCTACAAGCATGGACGCAACCACAAGGTAAGCAGAAATATTAGGCTAGAAAAGGTACAAGAAAGGAGCTTTTTGTGCCAATGCCAGTCTAGTGCCATATCTTCTAATTTTAGAGAAAACAACCTGGCTTCACACCAAACGTTTCACAGGTTCTTCCTTTGTCCATGCTCCTCGTGGAGTATAGACAATTGCTGGTAGACAGACAGAGTGCTTTGGTTTTATGCCTTGGCAGAGGATTTGCTGAAATCAAAGTTGAGTTAGGATTGCCAATGCATACACAGAATCATCAATCACCACTAAAAATGCGGAAGTGAGGTATGATTTCCCCTATATAAGGTTTTTACATGACAAGTTTATATTACAGCTACTGTTTCTTTAATGTGTCAATCCAGAAGTGCCAACACAATAATTGTCTCTGATTTTTCTCAGAGCAATCAACAAATGCTGTTCGAATTTGCATCGTGAAAACACTTGGCCAAGAAAAATGCTCTACTGTGTCAGTGCAAAAACACAACTGGCTCAGTTGTTGTCACATTTTGGCTGTTGGTTGGTTCTTTGCGGGCAGAGGTGGGAGACATCTTTCCTTCCCATTATGGAACTCTAAAGATTTATATCCAGTGTTTCGTTGTGGTCCGGTCCAAATTGGGATCAACTTTGGTGCAAGTTGCTCTGTTTTTTTGTGTTTTTTTAAAACACCAACACCAACACTAAACACTAAAGACATTTCATTGGGTTATAAAGCCTCGACAACTGTTAAAAAAATCAAGCTGTCAAACTAGGTTTTAAAAACTGTACTTAAATCTTTATCATGGCTTTCGCTTGTTCCAGCCGAGTGTTGTGTATGCAGTGTTTAAATGTCAGTCTCCTAATATTTACACTGTCACTTGTTAGAAGACATCAAAGAGCTTTCTTGTAAACAGCAGTTGCTGATCATGAATGGCAGGTGGAGGACGATGGTTCTGCTTGAAGGCCCTCTTGCGCGCTGTGAATGTGCTACAAGCATCACAGCTTGCAGAGAATCTGTCTGAATAACTAATCAGTTCCTCTCGGAGCATGTGAAACGCTGACACACTGTGGATGTGTGACATATTTTCACACAAAAAGGAAAAAGTGTCTGACACAAGTGTTGTCTTTTTCTCTGTCAGATCCTGGATGTCCTTTGTTCCCTCTGTGTATGCAATGGAGTGGCAGTGAGAGCCAATCAGAATCTGATCTGTGACAACCTCCTTCCCAATAGGGACCTACTGCTTCAGACTCGATTGGTCAATGATGTTCAGAGGTAGAGAATTTAAAGTATTGCACCGCTGCTGGATGCAGTAACCCCAGTGTACACAGCTGATTAAAGAGTGGAAATTTGGAGTGACGATTTCCATCCAGTGTTGACTTTCCCTCTGTTTTCATTTCCAGTATGAGACCAAATATCTTCCTGGGCATAGCTGAAGGTTCAGCTCAGTATAAGAAGTGGTATTATGAGCTGGTCATTGACCAAGTGGACCACTTTGTAACCAGTGAGCCGACCCACCTGAGGGTAGGCTGGGCCAACACTAAAGGCTATGCTCCGTACCCCGGTGGAGGAGAAGGGTGGGGAGGCAACGGTGTTGGAGATGACCTGTACTCTTACAGCTTTGATGGACTGCATCTCTGGTCAGGTGAGCATCTTAATTTAATATTTCACTGCTGGTAGATCTCATATGTGGTTGAAATTCAAAACCCATGTATGTAAGAAAATATAGAGATAATGTATATTTAGTCTAGATGCATACAATCTTAAGGTTCGGTGCTGTTTTTATCCTACGTTTAGTCTACCTGACAACAAACAGTTTATGCGCTGATCTGGATGATTCATGGTGAGTCAGGGTATCACATCAGTTTGAGAATGAAAATAGGCAGTATGCACAGAAAAGGGACAATTTTTATCTCACGTAGTGTGTCATAATGGGCAAAAACCAATGGTGCATCTTGGATAACTGATGACCTCCTGACAGAAAAGCTATCATACTGAAGCAGAACAGAGGTTGAATCTGTGCAGTGGTTAAAAACAGCAATACAAAACAAGAATGATGTTGTTGTGTCGGTCTGTGGAACTGTGAAATTGAGTAACCAGATAGCCATTATCACTGATTGGGTTTCCATTGTCTGGTTCTATTCTTTTCCTGGAAGCTGCTAGGCAGTGTCTTCTTTCAGACATCACACATGCCATAAAAGAGACATCACATGACTGACTCTTATGCCCTCAGTTAAAACAAGGTGTGTTGAATAAAGAGTTATGTTGGGTGAATATAGAGTTTATATTTTCCCCTAACCTGGAGAAATAAAGACTAAACATCAAACTAAGAGGAAATGATACAGTAATTACAAGGTAATGTTTTTACAGCTTGCCGCTAACAATGAAAATATTACATGAAAAAATAAAAAAAAAACCCCACTTAAATCAACATTTAAACGAGTCTACATCGAAGCAGTTTTTTTGGTAGGCACTACTCCAGGGGTGGGCAACTCCAGGCTTCGAGGGCCAGTGTCCTGCAGGTTTTAGATCTCACCCTGGGTCAACACACCTGAATCAAATGATTCGTTCATTACCAGGCCTCTGGAGAACTTCAAGACATGTTGAGGTGATAATTTAGCCATTTGAATCAGCTGTTTTGGATCAAGGACACATCTAAAAAATGCAGGACACCAGCACTCGAGGTCTGGAGTTGCCTACCCCTGCACTACTCCCTGTCACTAGAGTCACTAATGAAGCTAACAGCACTAGAATTCAATGAAGTAATGCTACAGACTCAGTGAAGTCAATCACATTGAGAAACTTTAGAGATCTGTCTCTGAATCATGTTATTTTGTTTATTTCATTTTTCTTTTAAGATCTTGTGGTTCAGACTGAGATGATTAGCGGTCTGGTTCTGGGCCATTGGCTTTATTCTGTCCATGTGTCGTGTAATTACTAGGAACCATGCGTGGTCAAAGACAGTCTTACTGCAAAAAGGCAAATATGATGGGCCTGGAAACCTGACAAAAACACAGTCTAGCTTTTGACTTGCTCTGTTATCTCGTCTTTATATAATATAAACTGTTAAATTTGTTCCATGCTACTCTGCACTACTGCAGTTAGGTAACTCCAAGTTTGTGGAATTAAAAAGGGTTATTGAAGGACTTTGCCCTGACAGAACCTTTTGTGAATAATGCAGGAGCCTGCTGTCCCCTCTTTACTTTGCTTTTTCATCTTTGGGACACTGATATAAAATTCCACTTTCCAACCTCTACCTGTTAGACTTCTCTTTTACATCTTCTGAAAAGCCTTGCAACGTCTCGAATGATTTTGATATGCATGCCGTACATATTCAGTTGAAAGTGCCAGCTGATTGCAGTTTGGTTTTTTTTCCTGCATAAGAGGAAGGAACCAGTTAGTTGAGTCCATATCTTTGTCCTCGTGGTGCTTCGAGGGGTATAAGTCTCTCAGTCCCTCTCTTTTCCAATCTCAGCCTAACAGCATAAAAACTATTTCACCTCACTTCCCTTCTAAATCTGCTAAAAGACCCATCACCTCCCCTCATCCATTTCATGACATTCCTGTTAAAGCACTCACCACCCAATTCCCAACCTCTCTGCTCACTTCTCTTCTCCTTGCCCATCATCCTGCCCTACATTTGCAATGACTTTGCAGCTGTAACAGTCATCCATCCTCCCTATCTGTCTCTGCACGCTGTTGTCTAGGCCGAATCCCAAGGGCCGTGGCCTCCATTAACCAGCACCTGCTGAACTCAGACGATGTGGTCAGCTGCTGTCTGGATTTGGGAGCTCCCAGTATGTCCTTCAGGATCAACGGGCAGCCTGTCCAGGGCATGTTCGAGGACTTCAACACAGACGGGTTCTTCTTCCCTGTAGTCAGCTTTTCTGCAGGTGTAAAGTAAGGCTCTGCATTTATAATTCCAGCATAATCAGTAAAGGCATTTTCAACAGAAATTATGTTAGTTTTATTGTTTTTTTGCTGAGGCTCTTGATGAATTTGCACCTTATCAACTTCTGTAGGTTCACACAAAAACCAATGGCATAGCGCCAAATTAAAGTAATTTTGTTACTGTGCTGCAGCTTCCTGGTATCTTAATGAGACAGAACAGGTCATACCAAAAGGGGAAAAATAAACCTGAAACCATTTCTTAAAATGTTTTCCTTTCAAATGAAGTTATATTTGGTTTAGATTTATGTGACGTGTTATGCTTTGTTACATCTTTATGCCTACAGCATACCAATAAACAATGAAATAAAAAAATAACCAAAGAAGAACATTTAAATCTCTACTACAAGCCTGATATTATGCAATGCCAGAGACGTAGACAGATGTTAGCTGAAGTTATTTACTGCCTTTTTCTGTCATCAATGTCTTATCACAGGGTCCGGTTCCTGCTAGGCGGCCGCCATGGAGATTTCAAGTTCTTGCCACCTGCCGGTTACTCTCCGTGTTATGAAGCACTGTTGCCCAAAGAGAAGATGCATGTAGAGCCTGTGAAGGAGTACAAGAGGGACCATGATGGGGTCCGTGATTTGCTGGGAACCACCCAGTTCCTCTCTCAGGCCTCCTTTATCCCCACTCCTGTTGACACCAGTCAGGTGAGATGTTAAAGTGATGTTACACCCAAGGAAATTACAAGTGGCGGTGTGAACACTTGTGTTGAATATACAGTAAAATCATATTCTAGTTCTTTTGGTTGGTTTGCTCTGGTTCTAAAAAGTGTGCTATAAAATGTCCATGACGGGTACATGATTGCTGCCGTTTCTCTTCTGCTCCTTCTTGTTTTAGTGCTGTTTTAAAAGAAGACAAAGCTGTTTACTAGGCCAGCAGCGGTTTCAGGGAATCTCCCATTTGAGATGAATTCATTTTGTGTTACCCACCTGTAATTTAACATTCAGTGCTGCAGAAGTGGCTCTGAAGTACAAATGGAGAATAGGTGCTGACTTTCTACCTCAGTGTAACAAAAGAGTAGGAAACTTGGCATAACCCCTAGGGCTCTAACAATTGCATAGACATAAGGAAGAACGGTTTTCATTTGTCAGCCTTTTTTTTTTTTTTTCAGCATCTTTTTTAATCCAACTGTACCATCTGTTCCCCTTCTCTCTGCAGATTGTTCTTCCCCCTCACTTGGAGAACATCCGGGACAAGCTGGCAGAAAACATTCACGAACTGTGGGGGATGAACAAGATTGAACTGGGCTGGACCTATGGCAAGGTAAACCTGTGATTCATCTGGAATCTATTTATCTGGTATGTCTGGAAACACTGATGAAGGTCAACTCAAGTGGTCAAAATTGAAATGCTTGTTAATGGCTCATTAATTTGAAGATTTCAGTCCCTGACTACAGACATAATGGCCTGTTAACATATATAGCTAGAGGAAAAAAAGGACACTCGCATGGAATTTTTAAGCTTACAACTGAGTAAACCCTACTCACTAGTGATGAGACGTAATGTGTCAAGGCTTCAGAGTGTGTGTCGAGAAATCCAGAAAATTTTTTATGAAGAACGTTTTAGGGCTTGTTCCTTTATGGGCAAGTGATGTCAGCGATGGCGTCTGAAGACCTCACTGCTTCAGAAAGTAGTTTGAGTGTTTGTAAGACTTATGAACATAGATAAAGTGGAATGGATCCATGCAATATTTGCATGTTAGTGTTTGCATTCAAGTTTCTCTGATTTGCCTGTAACATAGAGGTGCTTGTTTTCATAGAAAGGAGGAGGGTTTCAGCTGTATGGCAACACTTACTTGATCTCTCCCAAGAAAGTATTACACATAATATGCTTGTGAATAACGAAACGTGTTACTACTATAGTATTCACAAGTCGTTTTTACTTGTACAGCCAGAGAGTTTGTTATCAAAAAAGAGAAACCTATGGAGGGCCATAAGTGCCAAAATTATTAAATACATCATTAAATAATTAATTAAATGTGCCATTAATTGATTAAACTGGCAGCTACATTTATTCAGTGTTTTAAATAAAAGGTTGAAAATAAATAACGTATATAAACAATGTTT
The DNA here is from genome assembly GCF_001858045.2 of Oreochromis niloticus. Lineage (NCBI taxonomy): Eukaryota > Metazoa > Chordata > Actinopteri > Cichliformes > Cichlidae > Oreochromis > Oreochromis niloticus. The sequence goes on along the minus strand of NC_031980.2, from coordinate 16,459,940 downwards.
TATCCAAAACTTAACAAAAAGCAAACAACAAAAACTTAAAATAGAGCGATGCAAGATTCAAGCTTAACCTAAAAAAAGCAAAAAAGCAAATCTATAAAAAAGGTTATCAATCTTAGAAAAATTCTTAACTTTATTTGACACGGTGTCAAATCAACTCATGCAGAGTATCTAGTTTTATGTTACTAAGCTTGTTTGTCAATCTCTAAATTGCTCAGTGTAACTATAGTTAAAGTCCTCTGTATCTAAAGACATTTTAATCATTCCTGTCTGCACTGCTTTCCTCTATCATTCTCCCATCATTTTCCTGTCAGTCACTCCTGTTTACTGCAGAACAGCTTGTTAGAAGTCTGATCACACATGCTGCCTCTTTTGTACGGCAGTGTGGTTATCACAGAATCATTTCCCACCGAGACTGTCATCGCAACAGCGGCCATTTAACAAACTTAATGAGCGTCTCACCTTCCAAGAGTATGACATTCAGATTAATTAAGACTGGGAGAAAGCTCCGTTTGGGGTTAGCCCAGGTCCTATAGTTTATTAGGGACAATCTTTAGGTCCAAGCAGCTGCTTAGTGTTTTAATTTTGCTGTAACAAGCTCAGAGAGCTCAGAGTGACATTGCACACAACCCAAGGCTCTCTGGACAAACAGAAGATTCAGTATTTGGATCAAGACAATAATAAAGTTGAATGCAGCATCATTGCTTTGTATCTTTGTGTATTGCTTTACTGTGTATTTTTCATACCCCGTGTGCACTTCACTTCTATTTAACTGCTGTCAGCAGCAGAGTGCATTATCAGGAGGAGTCACTGGCAGCGTCTTATTGAGAGTCTGCGTGCAGCTGTAAATTTCCTCCCATCCACTCTCACAGATAGCCGAGTCTCTCGCTACTGCAAGTCTATTCTCTGAACTGGGCTTATCTCACTTTATTTAAAAAAGGAAAGAAAAAAAATCAACACCTGAGTCCTGAATTAGGCAGAGAAAAACAAACAAAATATGCATCTCTGAGCAACAACTGCAGATAAATTCAGCTGCAGTCCACTTTTTAGTTTCTGAATTCTGAGTCATTTTTGCTTATAAATCTATAAGACAGGAAGGTTTATAGAGCAAACAGTGGGTGTGGTGAGATGACACATGCAGTAGTAACACCTGACTGATAGCTCTCTCCTTTTTCTTTTTCAGGTTCGTGATGACAACAAGAGGCAGCACCCTTGCCTTGTGGATTTCGCCAAGCTGCCTGAAACTGAAAGGAACTACAACTTGCAGATGTCCAGTGAAACCCTAAAGTAAGGCCTGGGCTGTCCTCTGGATAATCCAGTTACCTATTCATTTCTTGCTGCAGCTCCCCTCCTGAATGCTGAGCAAAAGCAGATTAAGGCTAAGATTAAAGCAGTGCTTGTAATGACTCGCATCTCCTGAGTGAATTCCATTATTGATTTTTAACAAATATTGGATCCAAAGCTTATTTGAGCCAACTACTGAGTCATCTCACTGTAAAAACATTTGGCTTGGCTCAATAAAGCGTCCTCCTCTTAGAGGAAAGTTTAACTGGGTATGCAGTTTGTCAATTACATACAGTTTGAGATCCAAATGACATTTTTCCACGCAGCCCAACCTGAGTGCTGTTCAGTGTTATTATATTGATCGGAGGAGATTTATCAGTGTCTAATGAGCAGTGTTAAAAATGTAGAACTCACTCAGACGAATCATTTTCATCTAACATAATGTAATGAAGCTTGAATATTGATGCTGGTTATAGACTTTCTCACTCTTCCTATTCACATTTCCTTTTATCCTCAGGACCCTTTTAGCCCTGGGATGCCATGTTGCCCAGGTTAATATTCACGCTGAAGACGATCTGAAGAAAATCAAATTACCCAAAAAGTAAGACTTCCTATAAATTTAAGTTATATTATAGTTCTATGTATAATTTCTCAGATCTTTTTATTTTATTATCTTTTTATTAGATACACATATTAGAAACAACAAAAAAATTTATGAATTTTAGAGGCATTTATATAATCAGTGTCCTTGTTTATGTACAAACCCAGTTCTAAAAAATTTAGGATGCTGTGTAAAATGTAAATAAAAACAAAATGCAATGATCTGAAAATCCATAATTTACTTACAGCATGAAAAACAAATAGTTTTAGTTTGGGCTTTTTCAGGGAAGCATTTCCACGTTTCAGCAAGACATACCTTTCACCAGCTGAAAGCATCATTATGTGAAAAAACCATGACAGAATACGTGTGACTGTTGAGCAGCTAGAATCTTATATCAGACAAGAATGAAACTACATTCCTCTCAAAGGTAAAGCAGTCTCCTCAGACTCTCGTTAAAAGAGGAGAGGATGCTGCAGAGTGGTAATTCTGACCCTATCCCAGCCTTTTGGGGATGTGTTGCTGTCTTTAAATTTAAAACAAACTAATAATTTCATAAAATCTTAGATTTTCCTAGTTAAATTTAATGTTTTCTGTGCTCCGTTGTGATTAAAATGTTTTCATTGTGTGTTCATTGCACTTTGTTTAATTTAGATCTTATACAGAGTCGCAGCTTTTGGGGGAAATTTGGGTTGTAAGATACCCGTATCTTATCTTATCAATATCATCTGTAGCTACATGATGTCCAATGGATATAAGCCTGCGCCGCTGGACCTCTCTGACGTGAGACTGAATGCTGGTCAGGAGGTTCTAGTTGATAAACTGGCCGAAAATGCGCACAATGTGTGGGCCAAAGATAGAATTAAACAAGGATGGACCTATGGCATCCAGCAGGTAAAGTTCGTACAGCATTTGAAATGGAGAAAATGAAACTCATGTCTTGTTTTTACCTTTAATTTTAAATGACTTCAGTCCACTAGTACAGTTTCTTGTCACCGTTTGTGGTAGGATTTGAAGAGCAGGCGTAATCCTCGCCTGGTGCCATATGCTTTACTGGATGAACGCACCAAGAAATCTAACAGGGACAGTCTGAGAGAGGCCATCAGGACTATGGTTGGATATGGATATGAGATCGACCCCCCAGATCAAGAGGGTGAGACCCTGGTGCTGACACCAGTCATTTAAAGCTCTTAAAACTGATACAGGACCATCTACTGTATGTTCAAAGGCTACAGCAACAGCACTGCTTTCACCTAAGGTTTTGTAAATGTTTAGGAGTGCACGGATTTTGCTAATATACTACAAATATATGTGGTACAACTCATAGTTATGCATACAATAGTTTTACACATTCCTTCAATCTGAAAGCCGGCACTGACGAATCCTCATTATAGCTACGGATTGATTGTAAAGCCTAATAGTAGTACTGAAAATATGAGCACGTGTATCCATCATGTTAAATTCTCTGGTTTTCGTATCTTTGCCTAAAGTTGTGCACGTGCTTGATGATCAGAGCGTCGAGACGATACGCTTCTTCCGTGTGGAGCAGACCTACGCGGTGAAGACGGGGAAGTGGTACTTTGAGTTTGAGGCTCTGAGTGGAGGAGACATGAGGGTTGGCTGGGCCAGACCAGGCTGCAGACCTGATGTGGAGCTCGGAGTGGACGATCAAGCCTTCGTCTTTGATGGATATCGGGTAAACTGCATGTATCCTTTCTTTTAAACTAGTCATGGGAAGTTGTCTGAAGGCAACTTTTTGAAAGATCTAGATACTTTAGATGTATTGTCGTGGACATTGCTACACTAATTAGAATCTAAAAATGAGACTACTGCATGGTTATAAGAGTAACGAAGTATATGTAGTTCAGCCATAAACTTTCTGAATTCAGGATTTCACCGTATATTATATCTTTTTACATTTTAACAATACTTATTGTTCCGTTTATTAGCAAAGACAAAAACATGCGATTCTTGTTATGTTTTTTCAAGGGACGACGTATGCATGCAGGCAGCCGCTACTTTGGACATCCTTGGAAAAAGGGCGACGTGGTTGGCTGCATGATCAACATGGAGGACAAATCGATGATTTTCACCCTTAACGGAGAACTGCTGATCACCAATAAAGGATCCGAGCTTTGCTTCACTGACTTTGAGACAGAGGATGGTGAGGGCTTCATATTTCAAGCCAACTTCATTTATTCTGCCCGTTTCCTTCAAAGTGTCTCTGGGAGTTTGACTGGGTTTGTTTGCATAAGTTTTTAAGAAAAGCTTAAAATGATAAGAGTGTTTCATTTTAATTAAGTCCTTTGTGACACTGGCTCATTACTCTGCAAATGAACCATTGACTTTGGAAGAGGATGGTCACACAGGAATAAAGTAAAGTTTTTAGTTTGTTTTTAGATTTCATAAGTGATAGATTCTTAAACATATGACATTTGAGTTATTGGGGACAAAGAAAGGAAGTTGAATTTTTTTTTAAAAAGTACTGAATTTAAGAAAGCCAACTCACTGTTGCGTGTATGTATATAAAGCACTGGCATTCTTTTTTTAAATATATTTTTTTAATATATTCCTGATTTGTGAAATAAAGATCTGAAACGACCATATAAAATGCACATGTCAAAATAATACATTTTTCTAAATACACCAGGTTTCATCCCCGTGTGCAGTCTCAGCATGTCTCAGATCGGCCGTATGAACTTGGGCAAGGACGCCAGTACTTTCAAGTACTACACCATGTGTGGTCTACAGGAGGGTTTTGAGCCCTTTGCTGTTAACATGAACAGAGAGGTCACCATGTGGTTCAGCAAGCGCCTGCCCACTTTTTTCAATGTACCTGAGGAACACCCTGATATTGAGGTACACACATTCTCAATGTCATTAGTGTTTTTATTGCCTTTTAAGTTTGCTGCTAGACAGCTATTTATAATAAACACTAGAGCTGGTGTTAATGGGCACATTGATATTACTGATCCCTCGCTTTGGGTTTGATTCACTCCTCAGGTGACGAGGATTGACGGAACAGTCGACAGCCCTCCTTGCCTTAAGGTCACTCACAAGACGTATGGCACTCAAAACAGCAACAATGACATGGTCTACTGTAGACTGAGCATGCCCGTGGAGTTTTATTCTGCAGACAAGCTCCTGGATGAATCACTGAAGCTCAGGTCAGACATGTACTTGAAGCTGTTTTTTATTGGGAAATTGTGTTTTATCTCAATTTATACTTAAAGTTAAAAACAAAAGCCCATAGTGTTAGTGTCATGTTTTTTGTTTCTGCAGCCATCCTCCAAAAGAAGATGGAAGTATTGACTTTGGAAGCATCACAACTGTAAATCCACATAGATTCTCACATAAATAAAAAAACTATAGCATTACTCTCTGTATATTCAGAATAACCGATAGCACTGTTTTCCCTTTTTCTTTTAATTGGCAGTATTACTACTCAGTGCGAGTGTTTGCTGGACAGGACCCTGCTTCTGTGTGGGTGGGCTGGGTCACACCCGACTATCATTATTATAGCAAGAACTTCAGCCTCAGCAAAACACGCACGGTCACAGTGACGCTGGGAGATGAGAGGGGAAGGGTCCATGAGAGGTATGCTCCCTGCGTTTTTAATATCTGGAGTTCATATGAAATGTATGATTCTTTTATTTGAAGAGGCTTTAATATTCCAGTGGGATATGTGCTTTCAGAAGTGCATTCTGTGGTGATACCTGCTTTAATAACTTTTTTGATTTCTCATGACGGCACTTTTCTTGTAGTTTTAATATAGTTATTGCTGCTAAATGTGCTTCTACAAGCTCCACACATTGCTTCTACATTTTGGCTTATTTCTTAGTATTTTTTAAATAAATAATGATACAGTTTATGTCATTAACTGTTGTTGTTCATGTGAGGTTGTATTTAAACAATTTTAGATGAGGATGCTAAGGATCAGATGATTTTTTTTTTTGTTGTGTTATGTTTTATAGGCATTGAAATTTTAGCTTTTTACTAGTTTTTCCAAATGTAGCTGCATTTGTGACCAAATATGAGGGAATCCAATTTGAGCTGCACAAACATCAAAAAATATTACAAGAAAAAATCCCTTAGTATGCTCCAAACTCTCCTGAAAGCTAATTAAAAGCAAAGAAAAATAATATGGCCATTCATTTTTTTAAATGACTGCCATCCGGGGATTACCCATCCTTGCAAATGTATGTTCATAATTTAAAAAAGCATGCATTTCAAAGTTTATACCACTAATACCTGTGTCATCGCTTTGTGTTGATCAGTATGGCGAACATGCTCGTAATTATTTTATGGCTGACAGACCAAACAAAACAATTTCACTCATCTTTTAATAGCTGGTTTTCATTGTTATTCAGCATCCAGGGAGGTAAATGGGGAAGATGGCCTCTGCGTGTAACAAATATGAATGAGGCAAAAGATCAATGAGTGTTGACCAAATGAAAATTTATTGTGGCCCCTGTTTGACACCCCCCTCCACCCCCCAAGTTGCCTATGTTGTCCTGTGCATATTTGCATTCACTTGTATTTATTAATGCTGAGTTCATGTTGTGGTTGCTTTGCCGCAGTGTTCAGAGGAGTAACTGCTACATGGTGTGTGTAGCAGACGCAGTTACCCCGTCTTCCTCCAGCCGCTCTAGCTCCGACCTGGAGATTGGCTGTCTGGCTGACCTGGCCACTGGCCTTGTCTCCTTCACTGCCAATGGCAAAGAGCTCCCCACATCATATCAGGTAAGTAAGTATAATAGATATCAGTTGGCAGAGGACTGAAGCACAAGGTTTGGCTCGTAAACTTCAATAGACGTAAGCTATTACCACTTTCTCCTGTGGTTTAGTATTCTTCCCCTGCTCTGGCACACATGTTTGTTTTGTTTGTTTTAATATCCTGAACGCAAAAAGAAAAGAAACTCTAAGCAGTTTGAGTCACTGTCTTTATATTAATATCTCTCTCAAAAGATTTCACTCATCACATATTTGTACTGCCCACACACTCTCAGAACGATCTTCCCTCCTTTAATCCTTTCAGGTGTCATTAATTCATTTGCGCCACAGCAAATTAAACCTGCAGAGAGAGAGAGTTGGGAAATTAAACAGCTGATTTTTCATCTGTTTTGTGAACTAGTCACACAAAGACAGACATCGGCTCAGTAATCCTTGCCTTGCTTGCTGTCCTCATCTCTGGTTTTTAAAGCATCATATTGAATGCCTGACTAGACACTGAAATGGTGTACTGAGAAGCTTCTACCGCCTGCGTCCTCCTTTTTTATCTTGCATAATCTCCTGTTTCTCTCACTTCTTCTCGCTGCTTTATTTAGTCATGAATTGGCTTTTTAAGAAGGGGAAAGCCCTCTGAGGGGAACCAGAAGGCTTTTAACCTGATGAAAAGCTTCTTGTCCTATTATTGCATCAAAGCTTTGGTTGTTTGTTCTCTCTTTCTTTGTAAAGTCTGTGATGGTTGTCATCAATATACCAGCTAATACTCATTGAACTTGGATTTCAAACTTCAGCTAATCCACAAGCTTAGGGGTTAAAAGCTTTCTGACATTAGTTGAATTTGCCACCAGAGCAAACACGAGGCAAACGCAGTGCTCATTGCATTAAATATATCAATTTTTAGATTCCACCATGGGCTGGGTTCAAGGCAGAGCTCTGCCCTGTATGTGTTGCTGCACTTTTGTCTCATTTTGGTGCTGCTATAAACACGGGATAATACTGACTTAATAGCTGATGTGGATAAGTATGATTTTGTTTACTTTCAGGTGGAACCAAATACCAAGCTCTTCCCTGCTGTATTTGTCCTCCCCACCAGTGCAAACCTCTTCCAGTTTGAATTTGTTAAGATAAAGGTTTGTTTCTGTCCTAACCAAACAACACTGTACACAGTTTTAAGCACTTTTCATCGAGTTATGAAACAGCTATTTACTTTATCTTTCTCACACTAATTAAGAGGTCTTGAATTTTTAATGCCATTCATTCATACTCATGGACTGCCCAGCTGGCCTATATTTTGACTTGGTGACCCATTTAGGATGCTCTTAGACTGATTAATTTTGTGTGTGTTTGGAAAACTAGCAACCAATATACATATTTACACAGGACACTATTTGATAGAGTGAAGAAAGGATGTCACAGAAAGCACTACGTATATAAAAATAACTGATTGCATCGCTATTGACTGAAAGGATGTGATATAACCAGATATTAATATAGTTTTCATTTAATCAAATTTTCTCTTTAATGTGATTTTTTTTTTTTCCTTCTTGTCCTCATTCTAATCCCAGGATGCCATGCCACTCTCATCAGCCATATTCAAGAGCGAGCACAGGAACCCGGTGCCACAGTGTCCGCCACGGTTGGATGTGCAGACAATTGTGGCAGTGCTTTGGAGCCGGATGCCCAATATCTTTCTCAATGTGGAGACGGCTCGCGTTAGTGAAAGACATGGCTGGGTGGTCCAGTGTCTGGAGCCTATGCAGATGATGGCTGTACACATACCTGAAGAAAACAGGTGTGATTTTAATACTCTATAAACCGTATAAACACAGTGAGAAGTGACTGTTTCACTAACACAATGTTACCTTGTGTTCCCTCTAGTTGTTGGGGAGGATGGAGTGCATTCAGTGTCTTTTTACATTTATAGCAGTTAAATTAGCTTCCATAGACAGTGCATTTAGTCAATAGCCAAATGATTAAGTAACAATAGATACTTCTTGTCATTCATTCTTTACTGTGAATTGGGCTGATGAAACACATTTAAGACAGATTAGCTGCTTGCAGAACAAACAGTTCTTGGCACTACCTGGGCTGAGTACTCACTGGTGAGGGTCACTGTAATTAAATTGAAGGTATCTGCTAACAAAGTTTTGCCCAGATGAATCATAATCACACTGAATATTCTACCTTTTGCGTATACACTTAATCAAGCCTGTCATTCCATTTTTAGATAGATTTAGGCTACACTACTAATGTTTTACAGATGTTCACACTTTTAATTGCTATTGCTGCATCCATGTGTCTGACCAAATAATTGACATGGACCATGGACTTAAAAAAATGTTCTAGTAACTGCAATGGTTCCTATTTCATACAGTTCAAATGTGCTTTTTAACACGGAAAGACTCCTGTAAGCGGACATAACAACATTAAGGCGACAAACTACAAACCACACATAATGTGACATCGTATAAAGTGATCTCAGTCAATTCTATGCACAGTGCTACAATTTTCATGTTAACTGCAGACTGTAATGGATTGAGATGCTAAGAGGTTTCTAATTTGTTTTGCTCCTTTGGAGTTGGGCCCATAGATGAACTCATAGCGTGTGTATTTATACTGGAAAATAAGTTTTAATCATGCGTAAACAGGCCTTCAGTCATACATTTGTTTGCTGTTTACATAAAAAACAGTTTTAATTAGAAAATTGATGATTTTCATTAAGTTAATGCAAAGTCTTTCTGCTGTGATCAGCAGCGCCTACTTCTGCAATGTAGATGACTTACTTGAGCTTACTTTGTTGTTGTGGTGTCTTTGTTCGCAGGTGTTTGGACATAATGGAGTTATCTGAGCACGAAGACTTGAGGAAGTTCCACTACCACACACTAAAGCTGTATTGTGCCCTTTGTGCACTGGGAAACACTCGTGTAGCTCACGCCCTCTGCAGCCATTTGGACCAATCACAGCTTCTCTACACAATCGACAATCAGTACCTCTCTGGCATGCTGAGAGAGGGCTTCTACAATGTCCTCATCAGGTGTGTTGGTTGTGTTGGTGTGTTTCAATATATTTTATATACTTAATATGTAGTATTCACCTAATGTTTTATGATCCAGTTGCTATGGATTGCTCAACTGGCGTCAATTTTGATTTTTAATTTATCTTACTGAAAAAATGACCTCAGTCACTCACTCACCCGTCGTGCATCAAAACAAGAAGAAGGCTGCCGTGTTTTTACTCATCGGATCATCTAATGATGATATATGATAGAATTATGATTTGACAGTGTCATCTGCGACAACATTAACTGTTAAATTGATGCAGCATTACATGAGATCACTGAGCAAATTTGTGCTATAAATCTTAATAATCCCTCTGCTGTGTTTGTTTTTCCACCTCACATCTCAGTGTTGTTGTTTAAACTGTCTTTTCTTTGCATGATGTCAAATAGCAAACTCATGCGTACCTTCTATATTGCATAAAATTCACTTTCAAGCAGTGATTGTTAAAGCCTTTGTGGTTCGAGAGTTTGGTTTAAGAAATTTGATTATGAGTAACAGAGTTTGAGGAATCAGCACCTTATTTACTTGTCAGGCACTCATCACCACAACTATTATCTCATACAGATGTATTATGGTTATTGGGTACTGTTGGTTTGTAGAAATCATACTAATATAACATAATTCATAGTTCTTAGGAAAGATCATGAATCATTTTTGCATGTATTTGTAATAGCCAGTGTCTTTAGACCAGGGGTGGGCAATCTCAGTCCACGAGGGCCGGTGTCCCTGCAGGTTTTAGATGTGTCCTCGAACCAACACAGCTGATTTAAATGGCTAAATTAGCTCCTCAACATGTCCTGAAGTTCTCCAGAGGCCTGGTAACGAACTAATCATGTGATTCAGGTGTGTTGACCCAAGGTGAGATCTAAAACCTGCAGGGACACCGGCCCTCGTGGACTGAGATTGCCCACCCCTGCTTTAGACTCATGCTATGATTGAACTAATTCTACTTATTGTCAGCATTCATCTCGAGACAGCAAAGGAAGCCCGTCTAATGATGAACAACGAGTTCATTATCCCTGTGACGGATGAAACGCGCTCCATCAAGCTGTTCCCAGATGAGTCCAAGCAACATTCACTTCCTGGGGTGGACCTAAGCACCTCCCTTAAACCTCGGGTCAATTTCTCCCCTGTGGGAATCATCAACACCAAACGCCAGCAGTACCTCTACAGCCCCCAGATCCCATTGGGCATCCTAAAGGAAAAAGCCATTAGCATGCTAACCGAGGCAGTGCAAGGTGGAGGGACCCACATCCGAGACCCAGTAGGCGGGAGTCTTGAGTACCAGTTTGTTCCCATTTTGAAACTGATTGGAACACTGTTAATAATGGGAGTCCTGACCAGTGATGAGGTGAGGCTGATTCTCCTCCTGATCGACCCCAATGTGTTTGGAGAGACCAAAGAGGGCGAGGAAGTTAAGGGGGATGAGGTGGCCATGTCGGGGGAGAAGGAGGAGGTGAGCAAGAATGAGGAGAAGGCTGTAGAAGCAGGGGAGGAGGAGACCAAGGAGAGCAAACCGCAAGTTAAAGGCCTGCTGGAGAAGTCTCTGCCGGAGTCTGTCAAACGCCAGGTGATGACAATAATCGTGCACAGATGTTTAATCTCAGTGATAAACTGAAGATAGGAAATAGCTGAATTAAACTAACTCCATCAATTTATCTGCCAAGGTTTTAATTAAAATTTAATTTTGCCTTCATGAGATTAGGTACACTAATTCCCCATTTGTCAGCAGTTTTGATTTTTATGATTTATCTCTTGCTGAGAGGTGAATTCATGAGTAGAAAGTAAGGCAGTGGCTGAATACTAATGTTCTATAAATGACTAAAACTTGCTGTAAACTTTAACATTTAATAAACAGTCATACACAATCATGCATAATGGAGATGGATCTATGAAGTTAAATTAAAAAAATGTCATTCATAGTGTGAAACAGACAAAATCAAAACCAATAGAGACATAAAGAAACAGAAAACCTTTGAGTTGTTTACAGATTTCTGTCCTTTTCAGATGTGTGAGCTGCTCCACTACTTCTGTGACTGCGAGCTGAAGCACCGCATCGAATCCATTGTTTCCTTCTCCGACAGCTTCGTATCCAAGCTGCAGTACAATCAGAAGTTCCGCTACAATGAGCTAATGCTGGCTCTCAACATGTCTGCCGCTGTCACTGCCAAGAAGACCAAAGAGTTTCGTTCACCTCCGCAGGAGCAGGTACAACACCACAGTGGGGCCAGTGTCTGAGAAAGTGTTTCCATCCTCTCTGAGATGTAATTTATGTTCAAGGTGCTTTCCGTTTGTATACTGTCGTAAGACCCTGGAAGGATCGCCTAGACCTTAAAAACAAAATCAATGACCTTGAATAGAACAGAGGCAGAGGCAGACACTAGAACACAAGGTGCTGCAGTTCTCTAATTGCCTTTTAGTTTTCAGTTTCTTAACTTTATTTTCTGCTGGAATTCCCAAAGGATAAACTGGGCCATATGTGCAGCTAAAATTAACTTAGGAGTGAATTGGCCCTGCAGTGATAGTTAAACCTTTGGCCTCTTAAAGGGTAAAATTATTAGTAGTCCCACAGGAGCACTTTATGTTACAGGGAGTTCATTTTATAAGTCAAATATGTTTAAGCAGAAGATGAACTTAAGTGACTGACACATGATTAATGAACTTCTTTATAGACCATTGTGAAAAATGTTTGCAAAATCTTAGGTGTAAGTTATCAAAGTAAAAATGGCATCCATCCATCCATCCATCCATCCATCCATCCATCCATCCATCCATCCATCCATCCATCCATCCCTCCCTGCTTTTCTGGGTTGCAGAGTCTATTCAGGGGAGCACTCTAAACAGACATACAGTTCATCTAATGGGACACCAAAGTGTTCCTAAGCCAGCTGAGAGATATAACCGATATCTCTAAAGCATGTTCTGGTTGGGACTTGCTTGAAACACCTCAACTAGGAGAGCTCTTGGATGCATCCTGTTCAGATGTATTTCAATTGGTTCCTTTCAGTATGGAGGCATAGCAGCTCTTGGTGAGGGTAGGAGCATAGATTCACTGGTAAATCAACAACTTCATTTTCACATTCGGCTCTTTCCTCACAACAAGATATCAGTGCAGAGTCCACATCACTGCAGGACTGATCCATCTGTCAATCTCAGTCAGTCACTCTCTCGTCACTTGTAAACAAGACCCTAAGATATTTAAACTACTCCACTTGGGGTAGAAACTCATCTCCAACCCAGAGGAGGGACTGCACCCTTTTCTGGCTGAGGACCATGGCCTTAGAGAACCATTCTTGCCGCTTCACTGAAAATCTCTTCAGTACGATCTGGAGGTCATTGTCTGTTGAAGCCAGAAGAAAACAAAACGAGGTTACGCTACTGTGAAAATCCAATATCCAGTGTTCTGCTAGATAGCACATTTTTATGTAAACTGTAGCATCTCTCAGAGCCAGACTAGAGAATAGGAAACATTGAGTAAATAAGGAATAAAGTCTCTGATGTGTTCTGTGTTCAGATCGCTTGCCCTGTTCTGTAGTATTGTTGAAAACAACCTGGTAGTGACTGAGGCAAGGTTTCTGCATGACTGCAAAGCATTCATGTTTGAAATATTTAATTGGGCATCCTCTGAGCTGTGAAACCTTGAGGATAAGCACTTCCAAGATATACTCTGATCCCTGAAACTAAGTTGTGGTGGTCAGCAGCAGGTGCATACTGTAAGCGAGATTCTCCACAATAAGAAACCTCCCATGGTTTATTAAAAAGCTCTACCTAAAATAGACATGGTAATAGGCTAACCTGGACTCTACGATGGATGCATCTCATTTATATTTAGTGTTTTATAGTTAACTTGTGACCTGTAGCAAGCACAGCAGATCTGTGGTTCTACATGATACATTAAGTATTTTCTGCATTATATTATGTAAATACCTGTTTAATGTTTTTAGTTTCACATTTGGCTGGGCGTGATATAAAAATGCTTCAGACTATTTCTGTCTGAGTTCATCAGATGGCCACTATCTGACAAGCCCATGTGAGCACTTACCGCAGGAGACTACATGAGTAATTATGCTGCAATTCTAAAATGGTAATGTGCTTGCCTCTGTGACTTTCCACTGCTCTCTACTGTGCAATCCTTCTTTAATTCATTCTTTACCACTCTCCTTCCTTCTTTTCATCTCACTTCCTATCTAAAATTATTTTCCGTGTTGCTGTTCTCAAGTGCTTTCTGGTCTTATAATGTAAACACTCTTTTGTTTTCTGCAGATAAACATCCTGTTGAATTTCAGCGCAGGTGAGGACTGCCCCTGCCCCGAGGAGATCCAGGATGAGCTCAACTCGTTCCACGAAGAACTGCGGCTGCATTGTGGTAAAGTCCAACTGCTGACTTAATAGATACAACTTGTGTAAAGATTTTATGCATTTCTGTTCATAAATGTCTAAAAATGTCTCTGTAGATCTTCTGATAAGGAGATCTTGTCACACAAAACTAACCATAGCAATAGTTCAGACAGGCCATGAAGTCGAGCTAAAACACTGTCCTCAAAAATAAGTTGAGGACTGCTAGAAAATCTTTGCCAACAGTTGCTATACATCTGCAAGCCACTTTGCATCCCACCTCCACCCCACTTCTTTGAGATTTTATTCTTTGTGGTGCTCAGAATTCATATTAATAAGACTGGATCTCTGATCAGTTCTTGTGCTGATAATACACACCTTAGTCCAAAGGATACAAACACATTGTGGCTTCACTCGTTTGGATTCCAGTGAAACTCTGAATTAATATTAAAGAAGTTCTAAGCTGTAAATTGCCAGGGTTCTTCTTATGTTACAGACCAGCAAAGACCTTATTCCAGCAGCCTGTCTCTCTGATTATCTGGTCAGAGACTTCTGGTTGGTTCACACTCTTAATTTAAATCCAGAGCTTGTAGCACCTAATTTTGGAACAGCCACCCTCAGCCTTTCAGGACTTGTTTGTTTTAAATGACTGCTGAAAAATCATTTTTATACAGTATGTTATTTTATTCCCCAATCTTCTTCGCACCATCTGCTTGTATGGAATGAATGTATGTGTGAATGAATGTAAGAAGAACCTATACTATTCTGTGATTGTCTGCTTGTATGTTGGGAGCACTTCTTTTATTAAAATGTGAAGCACTTTGTAACTGTGCTGTAAAAAGTGCTCTACAAATTAAGTTAATAACATCTGGCAACATAAATATGTTTATGTTATGAGAATGATCTTTAAAATGGGTTTTTGTTTCCTTTACACAATGCACATGGAAGCAGTCGGTATACCAGGATAAATCTCTGAGCGCCTCCATTTCTCCTGGCAGGAATTCCAGTGGAGGAGGAAGAAGAAGAACAGGACACTTCAATTAAAGGCCGTCTTCTGGCTTTACTGTATAAGATCAAGGGCCCACCACAGAAGACAGAGCAGGAACCCACAGAGACTGAACAGGCTGCCCCCAGTAAGTAGCCTTTAACACCAAAGAGGAAAACAAGCTAGCGACCAGTAACTGTACTGAAGTTTAACAATAACTGAGCAATGCATTTTCGTGAAATTGTACCTTTGTCACAGACAGTTACAAGTATTCAGCATTTCAGGCAGCTTGTTATAAATAATCCCTTTTTTCTCTAGTATCTTCAGTGCATAGTTGCATCCAAATTGGTTTATTATTTCAGTTTTCATCTTGGTGCTGCAACACGTAAGCAGGACTTTATTGTGGTTGCTATCAGTTTCTAAACATATACCACATGACTATGTTTAGCATTAAATATTATATTGACATTCAAAATCATAAAGCGGTACCGATTTATCCATAATAAATATTGCAGACCAGAGAACACTTCTCAATCACTAGTTCTTTGCTTCAAGCTTTTTCTTTTTTGCTGCCCTTTGCTCAAAGTATGTTTTTGTTCTGTTTCAAATAATAGAATAAGACTAATGGACAGTTCCTGCAAGACTCTCTGCCATAAATTTTAATGCCTTGCTCCAGCCTCCCACACCTAGCCTGCATTATTCAAAAGCATTATAAATGGACGGATGTTCTGATTCAAGATGATCCTGATAGATCTGCTTTAGCATGTCTACAAACCCAACCCAGCGATGCTAAGTAAAGTGTAAATAAAAACGGCAATGATTTGCAAATGTCATAAACTGTATTTTATTCACAATAGAACATAGAAAATAGTTTAAATATTTGATTTGAGTAATTTTATTATATCATGAAAAAATAAGCTTATGTTGAAATGTTTGGTAGTAATGTGCATGAAAAAAGTTGGGACAGAGGAACAAAAAGCTGGAAAAGTGAGTGGTACAAAAAACAGTTGGAGGAACATTTTGCAACTAATTACATTAACATGCAATAGATCAGTAACATGATTGGATATTTAAAAAAAACATCTGAAAGAGACAGTTTCACCAATCCACAAAAAACGGTGTCAGTATTGGATAGAGAAATCTTTGTCTGTGAATACACTTCCACAAATGCAGGTTAATGCAAAGAAGAATCCACATGTAAAATGAATCCATAAACACCACCATCTTTGGGCCAAAGCTCATTTAAAATGTGCTGAAGAAAAGTGGAAAACTGCATCTCTGATTGTATGGAGGTGAATTACTGCCTCTGGAACTGGCAGCTTGCACATCTGGAAAGTCACCATGAGTGCTAAAACATATATGCAGGTTTTAGAGGGACATATTCACCCATCCAGATGCCATCTTTTTCAGAGAAGTCCTTGCATATTTAAGGAAGATGGTGCTAAACTGCACAGTCCATCTATTACAACAGCATGGCCTCATAGATGGAGAGTCCAGATACTGAACTTGCCTGCCTGCAGTCCAGATCTTTTACCAGCTGAAACTTTCATCATATCATAAAATTAAGAGAATCCCTAGAATCCCTTATCAGACCAGAATTGGACATTATTACTAGTCTCCTCAGCTCCCAGACATTAACAGACTGTCGTCTGACAGTGGTAAACATGGCCCGGTTTCAACTCTTTTGAGAGGTTTGGCTGCCATGAAATATAAAATAACCTTATTTCTTTCTTCAAAGTGTACATTTTCACATTTTAAACTTTTACCACGTTTGCTATGTTCTATTGTGAATGAAATATGGGTTGAATTCTGCTTTTTCACTTTACTCAGCGTTGCAGCATTGTCAGAGTCGGTTTTGTTCATCAAATAAATTGATGAAGCAGTCTGACAAATGGATGGACGGGCGAAATAAGCTGCTCCTCTTGTCTGACAAAGTTAGAGCTGCTAATTTTTTCAACGTGTAATTTTATTGTCGGATCTTTACATGTCAGATTATAAATAATTAATGCCTAGTCAGTCATTTTGGGATGGGAATTATTACTTTCATTAACCGACATTCACTGTTATAAAAGTTTAAAGCCAGTAATTTGTCTCTAAAACTTTTGCTTGTTCCTTATTCTTTTGATGAAAAGCATCGAAGCGCCTATTGTTGATTTCACAGCATTGTTTAATTAGTCAGATTACTCAGAAGTTTTAAAAACTTTAAATCATCCATAAGGTTTTTTGTTTTTTTTAGCTTGCCAACGGCTAAGGAGCTTATTTCCAAGATTTAAATGCCAGACTTAATATCAACCGTCTTGGCTTGAACTCGTGATTAAATTGTTTGTTTGTTCCTCTCTTAATATTCCTGCATCACTCTAGCGTGCTTCAGATATGCTGTCAGCATCCTCATAGACTTATCAGGAGATGATTGTGGGGTTACATCCAATATATTGACAAAATATTAAAGCTCCCAATTAGTTCTGACTAATAGACTAATTTACATTTTCTAAGAGCTTTAATTAAGCCAGTTCAGTTCATGGTTTGTGCTGACTTTGGAGTACAGTACTGTGCCAGTGCTCATTTCTCTATATTTTTGCCTGTCATTTGCAGATTAGCACGCAGACTGCGTAAGATTTCAGTGACTCCCTTGTGAGCCATGGTTTGAGATGATTCAGAGCAGATGTGAATTTGCAACACTTTCACCTTCAGGGCATCTACACCGTCTCGTGTCTCATTACGATTCTGCTTGAATCCGACCCTTTGTTTTCAGCAGATGTTGTGCTATTTGGCTTAAACGCTCAAAGTTCACCGATGGCTTTGGAATTACAATATTTTGAGAGGTGCAGCATTTAGCTACAACTTCATATCACTTCAAGTTTTTCTCCACTGGTCCTTGTTTTATTGGTGCTTGGCATTTATAAGAGGGACGTTTTATGAGACTTTAAGATTAGGTTTAAAAGATACAGTTTTAAAACCCGCACTACAGTTTAATTAGCTTGTCTTTGTATATCTCTGGAACAAAAAGAGAAAAAATAAAGAGCATATCATCCATCTTTCCTAATAAACAATGCTTTTGAAGTGCCCGGTCCATAGAATTTGTTTTTTTTTCTCCAATTTGCTCATTCAAAGGTTTGAGAGACAACAAAAATCAACTGAAGCTTTGGCAGATACATGACTGTAGAGCAACCTTTATTTACTGCTTCTATACCATTTCTCATTTTAAGAATACTGAACTGTCTTTTCTCCAGCCAACCTGAAGGAGCTTATCTCCCAGACCATAACCAGCTGGGCTCAGGAGTCTCACATTCAGGACCCAGAGCTGGTCAGAGTGATGTTCAGCCTGCTGAGGAGACAGTATGACGGCATCGGGGAACTGCTTCGGGCCATGAAGAAGTCGTACACCATCAGTGCCGCATCCGTGCAAGATGCTATTAACCTGCTGGCATCTCTGGGTCAAATCAGATCTCTGCTATCAGTGCGAATGGGCAAGGAAGAGGAGAAACTCATGATTGATGGGCTCGGGTAAGAAACTATATTATGATGCGCACACTGTTATAAACGATAAAAACGATGCCTGATTCTAGAAATATATCATTGTGAACAGTGTACTGTCCCGCTGTTACAGTACTGTGGGCTTTATGAATCGCTTTCTTGTGTTCTTAGCGACATCATGAACAACAAGGTTTTCTACCAGCATCCTAATCTGATGAGAGTGCTGGGCATGCATGAGACAGTCATGGAGGTCATGGTGAACGTGCTTGGGGGAGACAAGTCACAGGTGAGCGTAACATTGCTCATGTTTTTGGTTTTCCTTGACCACTACAAACTATCGAATCAGTCCTTTTTTAATGGATGGTAATTTATTGAAACTGTTAACGATTTAGTCATGAATGTAAAATAGTAGCTCCCAATCTTAACTCTTGGAGAAGTTCTTTAAACTCCTTATCCTGTTCATTACTTTTTAAAGAAGTTTGTACATGTTTTCAGTTTTCTTACCTCTTTGACGGATTCTTATTCGTTATGTGGCCTCTTTCACCATAATTAGGGGTACAATTCATCATGATTAATGTGTTGGATTGTGTTAATAAAAAGTGGTTATAAAATAAAAATTGTTAATGAAAGCTATTGTCTATACAAAATACAAAAAAAGAAGTTTCCACAGTTATTCAGAGCCCCACCCACTTTCCTCACATTCCTTATTTTGGTCAATAATTAGCATTCATGCCAAAAATATTCAGTTATGAATTAAATGTAACAAAAGGAAGGAGCAAATCATCACATTTAAAGAACTGAAACAAGCGTGTTTCTGGTATTTTATGCTTGCGAAATGACTCATACAGTTAATCTGTTAGCAAAGCATTTGCAGGTTAATTTTCTGTTACAAAGCTTAGTTTTAGGGGAAGAGTTTAGAGTTTGTGCCTGACAGAACTTTTAATGGTTAATAAGTTGTATACCGATCTCAGGAAAACAAATTTTATCTTAAGACGCTGAAGTGAGCCAAGAGAAACAGCTTAATACCCAGAAAGACCGCAGCGGTAATGGAGAGGACAGAGGAGTAAAGGCATCAGAGGGGTGACAGGAGGCCACTCAGACCTGTCCTTTTTGGGTGGTGCTGACAGAAGCTGGAAGAGCTGGTTGTGATTTAATGCTGCAGCCAGTGCCAAGCTTGAAGTGAACCTCAGACAGACGGACCTCAGGGAGACATTCAGACCTTCGTGTCTGTCTCTGGCACTGTGATCGCACAGGCTCATAGCATAAATTCCTGACTGGTTTCATGCCACTTGATACGTGTACCTCACTCGCTGTGGCCATATACAGTGACAGTCGTGAATATAGATCAGGTTTTTAATATTTGCTGTTTGATTACCGCTGATGTTGTTTCAGTCGTGGCATGGTGCTGTATATTATGAGATTGTGCGAGTCGTAGGTTTTATCACGCAATCAAGACAGATGGTTTATAGAATATTATGAAGGAATAAATCTCAACTCGGACACTGACAGAAAGTTTGCTCCCAGTCACGCACATCAGGACCGCATCATAACAAAGAAACTTGTTAAGCTGTATGTTCTCAAAGTAAAATTGTTTTTGCTTTCAAAGTTTCTGTCAAATCTGCCTTCAGAAGTGGAAGCATTGGCATGATTGAAAGTTCAACATTTGTCAGTTTTCTGATAAGTGTGATTTTCTGTGCTGTGCATTTTTGCAGATTGTAATCTGCCTAAAGTAAAATGGGGGTTTCTCTCCTCCTCGGCTGTCGATTACTACTTCTGCATTTCTGCTACAGAGCAAATGACTCCAGTGATTTATGCTCAGCCTGAGGCTTGGACTGAGCCCATGTGAGGACTTAGAAAAATGAGGATGGCACAGATCTAATAGCATTAGATGCAAAAGGGCTTGAAGGTCAAACAATTTTTCAGTTTCTGTGTTCAAAACAGGAAATACATTTTATTTATTGATTCCATAATACGCTTTATGATAGTTTAGCTAGATACCTTTATCAGAGCCAAGCACGTAGTACTCTGCATCCTGTAGTGACATTAAAAAGAATTCTAATGTTCCTGAGCTCCTACTGCAGCTTAATTGGGAAAACACTAGATGTTACCATTAAAAAATATATATGCTTGCCTCTTCAAAGGCTGCAGATTGATCCATATAGTCAACTTTTTTCTTCCACAGGAGATCGCTTTCCCCAAGATGGTAGCTAGCTGTTGTCGCTTCCTGTGTTATTTCTGCCGTATTAGCCGGCAAAACCAGAAAGCCATGTTTGACCACCTGAGCTACCTGCTGGAGAACAGCAGTGTCGGATTGGGTAAGTGTATTTTGCCTTTTCATTATTTATTTTCAAAAAACATGAATTTATGCACAGCTGTCTTAAGACATTGACTGGGCCATTGCAACACATTGATTTGTCATTTTTAGCCATTATGTTGTAGAATTGTTGCTGCATTTTGGTCCATTGGTCTTTTGCATGTACCAACATCAGCTGAGCTGTAGCTGTTAGATGGCTTCATATTTGACTCTAACATACTTTGGTAAACAAAGGAGTTCATGGTCGCCTCAATGACTGCAATGTGCCCAAATCCTCCAGCTGCAAAACAAGCCTAATCATGCTCTGTCTGGTTTTCACCAAACATGGTGCTGTGCGTTATGATCACACATTTCCACTTTGGTCTCATCTGTTCAAAGGAGATCGTTTAATAAATCGTAAGGACAATAAACAAACCATACGCATTTCTTTTTCAAATTTTGGTGTCATGAACTTGAACATTAAACATGTAAACTCAGTCCCGTAGAGTGTGAGATGTTTCTCTTGGGCTTTTAGCATTTTTTCTAAGCATTGCACAGTCTGACCTTGGGATGAGTTTGCAGGGATGTCCACTCCTGAGAAAAGTGGGAGTTGTTTTGAATGCTTCTGAATAATCTTCTTCGCTCTAGAATGATGGACTTCAAACTGGAAATGGTCTTAGAACCCTTCCCAGATTGACGGGCAACAACAGTTGTACCTTTAGGCCAATTCTATTGTCTTTGCTCCTTGGCATTGTGTTAACACACCCCAGAATGTTTCAGACCAGCAAAACCTCTGCATTTATAGAGGTGCTCACACTTGCTGACGATTAGGTGTATTCGATGAGCAAGACATGGCTGCTATCTTCTTAATTCTATGAAATCTGTAAGGGTGTACTTATGTTTTTCATACACTTCTTTGACACTGTGACTCAATTTTTGTTAAATATATACTGCTATGTTGTCACGTATGGTACAGGTTAGGTAGTATTTACCTAATTTTAGAACCTGATGAGGATTAGATGTTTTTATTTCTTATGTCCTTATACATGAAATCTTAGAACTGAAATTGCATAGATTTTTTTAAATATGAAGGAAAGGAACAAGCTGGGGCAAAAACAGTCAGTGGAGAACACACTGGTTATGAGGATGCCTTGACATTTGAATATGTTCCCGAGTATTTTCCATACTGCGTCAATTAAAATTCTTTGCTGCTACATAATGTGTGCTGAAACCAAGAGTTGCAACAGTTTTTTCACTGCAGACTTATTGCTGATATTGTGGGAAGCAGCCGGTGAAGAAGAGTAACAGGCTCGATTTCAAAATGCCAGTATATCAAGTTGAAAGTGTAAGGGGCACAGAGGGAGGCAGCTGATAGAGAGAAGAATGGCGAGCAGTAAATGAGGGTTATTTAGGCGTGCAGAGCAGGACATGAGTCACAGAGATCTGTGTGCTTGTGTAACGTGTAAACTAAAGCACCTGGCTCTGGAAGAGGACAGGGTCACATGATCTGAAGAGGACAGTTGAATGAAAACACACTAGTTGTTGCCCTTTTTATATGACACTTTTAGAATTTGCCTCTTTTATAAGCCACGTTTTCCTATAAATTAATAATACGTAACATAGTCTGCATTGTGCTGCAATATTAAGTGGTTTGGTAGTATCTGCTTGACTGCAATGATGCTTTAAAAATGGAGTAATATTGCAAAAAGGGCAGGTGTTGACAAACTGATTTATGTGACCTGGTATTCTGCGCTTCAAAGACGCAGACTGGAGAATATCAAGATTGATGTGCTGTGTCGGTAGACTGCCCCCTGTTGTTTAATGCAGAACTAATGCAAAGTTTGCTCTGCTGCTGACAGCCTGTTTCTGTGTGTGTTTAGCCTCTGAAGCTATGCGGGGCTCCACTCCGCTGGATGTCGCAGCGTCTTCGGTGATGGACAACAACGGTCTGGCGCTGGCCCTGGAGGAGCCTGATCTGGAGAAGGTTTGATGACGAATAAAATCGCAGCCTTACTCAAAGAAATACTTGACAGCACAGCTGAAAATCACACAGCACTTTATGTTTGCAGGCTCATTAGATTGTAGCTAGTTTCTATTTTGACCATAACTAACCAGATGTGGTGTTTAAAATTAGTTTCAGGCACTGGAAAGTTGTAAGTGAAACTGAACTGTACAACTAGCTAAATTTACAACCAGTATACTGATCATGTTCATATTATCATCAAATACAAAAACAGATTGTACTATAAAACATTTGCAGGATCCGTTTAGTTATTTATAAAGTCAAATATTAAGACTCCTTAGTGAATTATGTGGATACAGGATCTTATTCACTGTCTAAACCTTGCATTGCATTCTGCTGCATGGTTTATTCCTCATCTCAAAAGTTTTTGCCAACACATTTCAGGCCACCATGTTGGTTTTGGTTTAAAATCTGGCTTTAGTCAACCCACAAGACATGCTCTTCCAAT
Organism: Oreochromis niloticus; assembly: GCF_001858045.2. Classification (NCBI taxonomy): domain Eukaryota; kingdom Metazoa; phylum Chordata; class Actinopteri; order Cichliformes; family Cichlidae; genus Oreochromis; species Oreochromis niloticus. The sequence goes on along the minus strand of NC_031980.2, from coordinate 16,436,716 downwards.
TATGTCCAGCTCAGTGTTCATAAAGTTTGAGGAGGCCACAGAAGAGGAAGAATACGTGCTAATCATCTGTCAATGCTAGAACGCAGCGCTACTCAGATGACACATACAATTATAGAGGAAGCAAGTCAGATAGGAATAGAAAGCTCAGGCCACCAAAGTTTTCTCTGAAAAAGTGCTGAATGATTTTGTGACAGCTGGAAAAGCTTAGCTCAGCAGAGGCTTTCAAGCTGTCACTGTTGCTGACACTGAGTCAGAAAGACAGTGTGCCATTATAATACACAGGAGTGAAGCAGAATTGCTTGACCGTAGGTGGTGACATACCTAGCAGGCTGTGGTCTTCAGAGCTGCGCCATGCTGGTGGCTAAGGGATACCCAGACCTCGGCTGGAACCCCATAGAGGGAGAGCGCTACCTCTCATTCCTGAGGTTCGCCGTTTTCTGCAACGGTATGTTCTATACTGAGCACTAAGATGACTTTTCATCCCCTGGCAATTCTGTTTTGGTGCAGTGATATACTTGGCCTTTGGTTTGTTTCACAACAAAGCATGCCGACTGCACCCATCAGCATGCTGATTAGAAGTGCAACAGACTGGAAAATGTTAAATAAAGCAGGAAAACATTGCTTGTGGAGTTATCCTGTAAACACAGAAGGTTTGTGTCGATATCTGAGTGTACCATTGTGTGAAGCCTCCGCTTGTACCCAAGCCTGATATACATGACACCAGAGGCCATGTTAAAGTTCAAAGAGGCTTTAATTGTGGCATACAGTTGAGTATACACGTGGTCAGTTCGACTTTGTCAGGAGAACAGACGAGGTCAGACACCAGGGTAAACCTACATGGTGCAAAGAAAACTTAAAAGCTAAACACGTGGTATAAAGACAACATGGGAATGAGAAAGGAGGACGACATGGATTAAACGCACACAGGGGGAGGGGAATTTGGCAAGGGGTAAGCAAAGCAAACAAAACAAAAACTATATTTTATATTGAGTGTTTTCATATATTTGTATGTGGTAAGGATATTTGGTGGATATATATTTATGTGGGGCTGATGTGTCATGTGTGTGATTTATGATTTACTTGATTTTTGTTTTTTATTAGTCTTGTTTAATATCTGGATTTTATTTGAATGTGCAAAAACTGGTTACCGTTCAGTGTGTTGCATAAAAAGTATTATTATAAACTAGAAACACTTTCCCAAAGCTTCAACCTCCCCAGGACACCTCCGAGATGCTTTTAAAAGACATTTTAAAGAAAGTAGAATGGAATTAAGTCACTGAATATGTGTAACTGAGCAATAAATAACTATTGAGATAAAACAAAAAATTGCATCACACCAAAGAAACTGGAACAGTCTAGGGTGATTTCACTGCATCTGTATTGTGTATTAAAGCAGCAGGGGATTTAACAGTGATGCTGTTATTGGAACAGAAATGAAAAACTGCACAGAAATTAAAAAAATCCACTGGGGAAGGATGCCAGGGTCCTGCTGAGTTGCTAAGACTCAGTTCCTAGTCTGCTTTTCCTGGATAAAAAATGTAGCGGTGCTTTAGCAGGTGCTGAATACCACTTTCAGGGGTTTTACACTCTAGCTGACTCTCACCTTTCCTTTTGGGGATAATAACAATTTTCCTTTCCATTGGTCTGCTTTTTTTTTCTCCTTTTTTTTTCTTCGTCCTCACACCAGGTGAGAGCGTGGAGGAAAATGCCAACGTGGTGGTGAAGCTGCTCATCAGACGTCCAGAGTGTTTCGGCCCCGCCTTGAGGGGCGAGGGGGGTCAGGGTCTGCTGGCTGCCATGGAAGAGGCCATCAAGATCTCTGAAGATCCTGCCCTGGACCTGCCCAAGACTCCTGCTGGAGTCACTACTGGGTAAAAACGACACCAGTTCTTTGTTTTTTGCTTTTTGTTTTCCCCCACGGTGTTTAAAATATACTGAATCAGCATTTTTATCGCCACGAGACACTAAAAAACCCATTCAGAAACTCTAAAGCCAGTCACTTGTGATTAAGGCTCTCATTATCTGGGTCTCTGTGTGAATTGTTACTTTTAATTAGATTTCCCTGTGTGCTTAGCTAAACCAGCATTATTCTTTGTTGCTAGACCCTCTAATAGAGTCATATCACATTACGGGAAAAGAGATCAAAGTTTATTTCATTGCCTTTGCCCAGCAAGAGAACAGTGAAGAGAAAGAGAGAGGTAATTGCTGTTTGAAAGTGGAGTTTTATCAAATAATTGTCTTTTGTTTTCTCTTTTAAAAAAAAAAAAAAACCCTTCTACCAAAACAAGAAAATCTTTGCAGACTTAATTTACTCTTTATTTAGCAAAATAGAATTTACTTCAGCAGCTAAATTCACATTCATGATGTGTTTGAAGACACCTTTAAGAATACAGATTTTTTTAAGTGATCATTTATCTTGGATGAGTTTGACATTTTAAAAAAAGAGGGGAAAAAATTAAAAACTTTTTCAACTGCTGGAAACACATAAGTCTTATAATGCAACTGCAACCCAGGTGTTATTAAAGCAAGTCTTGAATAAAAAAATACCAGAGATTTTAAATCATAATTGGAGCCTAAGGACAGTATAAAAAAAGGTACTTTTCTGGAAGAATATGTAAAAGAAAGGAATACATTATCCCTGGCATTGGCTGTTTGTCCCTGCCTTTCTAGATAAGTATACGAAGCCTGTAACACTGACTGCATTTTAATGTTGAAAGTTAGTATGGCCTGAAGTGGGGAGAGAGATTGGAAAGCTGCTCAAAATCAATATATAACAGAATAACCTGCAAGGAGATCATGTATTGTGCCAAAACATTAGACAATTTTGTGAGCATTTATAATAATTTACTGCGCCTCTGTTGCCCGTTGTATCCTCAAACTACCTTGCAGAGCTTGTCTGCAACTTCCAAGAAATGTTTCTAGCGTTCAGGATAATATTTATTATACTGTGCGTATAATTTTTATATAGAGTGTTTGTGTGTTTCAGGTCTGGTGAGGAGGAAGGGGAAGTGATTCACATGGGCAACGCCATCATGTCCTTCTACTCTGCCCTCATTGACCTGCTGGGACGCTGTGCTCCTGAGATGCATGTAAGGCCTTCGACAACAGCCTGAGCTGAAGAATGAGATTCTGTATACTGCCACAGGGACTCGTATGAGAAAGAGATTGTTTTTGTTTTGTGCCTGTGCATCTCTTACAGCTTATCAATGCAGGTAAAGGTGAGGCGCTGCGTATCAGAGCCATCCTGCGCTCTCTTGTTCCCACTTCAGACCTGGTGGGCGTCATCAGCATCCCCCTCAAAATGCCTGTCGTTAATAAAGGTATGCCCGTCTAAGTTTGCTTTAGGCAGTTTCTGATTGTTAAAAGGAAACGCATAAACAGAAGTAAATTAAGGTGAGACGGGATGTCTATCTGGGAAAGAAAAATGTTGTTTGGTTTAGATTCGAGGCTGAAGGTGCACGGTAGTCTGATTAAAAATCTAATTTATACTCTACAGGCAAACCTGGGCTGCTGTATATCACAAACAGTTTTTGCCACATCCGGCTGAACAAACATGCCACATTACCTTACTGCCTACGGCAAATAATAAAAACTCTGCCTGGTACAGCATGTGTGTCATACTGCCAGATTAAGGAAGCTGAAATAATTTCATAACTCTGCACAGTATCATCACAGCTCTGCTAACTGGACATATATTATTGTAAGTGCCTTTGCAATGGCAGGAGACATCACTTAAGAGACAGCCTTTGCTTCCCTCTGCATCTCTGTGGAAAAAAACATTGTGTTTTTAAGTGCCTTTCTACTTTGTGCCTTGCTTATAAAATTATGGGTTACAACGATGCTCAACAGCAAGAACACTAGAAAATAAATAAATTTCACATTTATGCTCGGTTTCCTCAGCTTATCGTGTCTGGAATTACATTTCCCCTAAACTCTAAAGCCTCATTTTATTCAGAAATAATGTTGTATTTTAAAACTTTCTTCAGTGATTTCCTTTCATTGGTTTTTGTTTTGCTCTACCAACCTTCAGATGGCACAGTGACCGAACCGGACATGTCAGCTTGTTTCTGTCCCGACCACAAGGCCCCCATGGTGCTCTTCCTGGACAGAGTTTATGGCATCGAGGACCAGAGCTTCCTGCTCCAGATGTTGGAGGTTGGCTTCCTGCCTGACCTCCGAGCCTCGGCATCTCTGGATACAGTAAGTCCTAGAACATTGATGACACATACACACACTTTCACCTTCAAAGTCCCATTTTGTCAATCACTACCTGCCAAAGAATTTGTATCCACTTCCTGAAAAAGTACATTTCAGTCTCTGCAAATGCGAAAGATTTAAGCTCTAGTTGTACCTGACAGGTGTAATGGTCTCTGTCGTCTCTGCTCCTGTTACATTTCTGAGATCTTAAGTCTTTTGTCATTTCCTGATAATGAAATGAAGGTTTCTAGTTTGCTCATCAAATGTGCCACAGAGGGAGTAAATCTTATCAAACATGAGCACCGATTGCTCAGAACAGTCACTAAGCCTGTTGCAAATTTTCAGAAATATTAACATAATAATTGGCCTACTGATCAGGTCACCCTTAGCTTTTAACCATTTCTGTATAAAAACTACACTAAAACAAAATTTGTAACCCGATTTATCCGGTCATTTGCTACACAGAATGATCTGGGAAGTTCCAAGCACTTTGAAAGAAATATTTTGAAATATTTTGGTTGAATTATCCATTTATCAGTCTAGCACAGATTAACTTCAGTCAATCAAATCAATGAGCCAGAGGATCCTGAAAGTGGCAAAAGGGTAAAAACAAGCTGCAGACCGAGGAGCTTTGATAGATGATAAGAAACTAGATGTAAAGTTTGGATTTCCTTTGGTGAGTTTTTGCTCTTTGTAAAGAGAATTTGTGCATCGAAGGCACACACTTGGAGTCATTTAAAAATGACTTGACAGGTGATTAAGTGAACCTTTGCTCTCATCACACCTACTACATACCCAAAATATGTTATGTATGTCTTATGTATAGTCTATGGATCATATAACCAATATAGTCTAAAACAGCAAAGTAATTATCAACTAGTTCAATTATGGTTATTTTCCTTTAGTCCTTTACTTTGCTCAGTTATTCTTTTGTTTTCTAAAGAGAGAAAATTGTGAACAACCTCCCACCTGTTAGTGCAGATTCATTTTCTACTAACAACTTGTCTAGTCATTATTTATGGTTGAATGGCTCACAGTAAGCCATTTCCACTTTCGAAAAGTATCCATCAGGAACTTTTTACATTTGGAACTTCATTTACATGCAAAAGGTAAATGACACCATCACGAACACCACCTGTTTCCCACAAAAATAACAAGAAGTTACAGAAAGACTTTTCAAACTTTGGTTTTAATGAATACAATTATTCCCATCTGTGACATCAGTGGAAATTGAAGCTCTTCAGCTTTGCTGTCCTTTTCTGCTATTAGAGAACTGCATAATATTTACATTTGGCGGAACCTATAATCACTTCCACCTTCTGTTAATCTCTGCGTGTAGAGATTGGGCTGCTCTTCCTTTTTCAGCTACATGCATTGTTCTCTGTCTCACAGGAGGCGTTGAGCACTACAGAGACTGCCCTGGCCATGAACAGGTACATCGGCTCAGCTCTGCTGCCTCTGCTGACCCGCTGTGCCGCTCTTTTTGGCAGCACAGAGCACCACGCACAGCTGGTTGACTCCACGTTGCAGACTATCTACAGGCTGTCAAAAGGCCGCTCACTCACCAAAGCCCAAAGGGATGCCATTGAAGAGTGTCTGCTGGCAATCTGCAAGTAAGGCATCTTTAGCTTTATTTAGTCTTAGCTGAGTTAAATTAAAGAAATCTGGATTTTTTTTTTAATTTTTGGCGAAAATTTTACACATTTAGTGTGACCTTGATCCATGTCCTTACCTGGACTCATGCAGCATGATGTGTACAGTATATGCCTGCCACATACGCAAGGTCACAACATAAAAGTTTTCCTTCTCACAGTTCTTAAAATATTCTTGAATGTGAGCACATGCACATAAGAGAAAATCATATTCCACCTACACAGATGTAATTCTGCACTTATTTCACAGACACCTGCGTCCCTCTATGATGCAGCAGCTGCTCAGACGTCTGGTGTTTGACGTTCCAGTGCTCAATGAATATTGCAAGATACCTCTCCGGGTGAGACGCAAAACACTTTCTTGTTAATATGTGTTTGATGTATGAGTCAAAAAAGTTATTGAAGAAATAACACAGGCAATCACTGGAATCTAAAATTTGGGAACCCGTTGTCTTCCTAACTTCCAGAGTTAAACAACATGATTGTAGCAATCGCAATTGGAGTGTAAAAATATTCAGGAATTTTTGTGTGTGTTTGTGTTTCTTATTTCTAGCTGCTGACCAATCACTACGAGCAGAACTGGAAGTACTACTGCCTGCCATCTGGTATGGGCAGCTTTGGCACTGCCTCTGAGGAGGAGCTCCTTCTCACCAAGAAACTCTTCTGGGGAATCTTTGACTCCCTTTCTCATAAGGTACAACCAGGAATTTATTCATATGTATTTATTATTAAAGATGAGCTGGCCCACTGTGCATGGAGCTGTAAAAATTCTCTGTATTTTGCGTATTTGTTGTTCTCCGAGAATGAACCAGGACTAGAAGTGGTATTTTCCTGATCCGCATTTTTGCAGAACAAAATGTTTGGTAGCTAAGTGGTGCTTGTGCTTGTAAAACTCTGTTCTGGGATATTTAAAAAAAATATATTCTTATTTATTTATTTCTTTAAATCTTGAGTTTTCAACACTTGAGTGTGGATCTCCTGAGAGAAAAGTTCTCAGTAGTCAGAGGCAGTGAAGTGAAAGCTCAATGAAGTGCTTGTGAGCAGTGCAGCTGAGGCAAAGCCAAAACAGATGAATCATTTATCAGTCTGTGACAGGTCACTACATGGTGCAGACTTTTCCAGCTTTCATTTTCATTCCTTTTTGGGAGGGGGGCTGATCCTACTCTGCTCCACTGTAGTTGTCTCAGCAAACATGTTCTGAAAAAATAAAAGTGAAATGGTGAAACTTCTAAGCACCCCTTTCCCTCTCTTCTTACATTTTGTAGAAATATGATGCTGAACTTTTCAAAATGGCCAAGTCATGCCTGTGTGCAATCGCTGGGGCCCTGCCTCCAGACTTTGTGGATTCCAGTTTAGGTGCAACGCTGGAGAAGCAGGCATCAATGGACGCACAGGGTAACTTTGACCCCAAACCCATCAGCACTGCCAAGTAAGTGTTCTAAAAATGCAGCATGTTTCATGTCATGTTTCTGAATGTTTTTATTCATATGTTACGACTTAAACACAATTTTGACTTTTCAGTATCTCCCTTCCTGAAAAACTTGAGTACATTGCCAACAAATATGCAGAGCATTCCCATGACAAGTGGTCCTCAGAGAAGGTTCGTCCCTTCGTGTTCTCATTGTCTTCTTCACTCATGCTTGGAGTCGATTTATGGTATAAGGCGTGGTCGGTACAAAATCCAAAGAAATGCAAAGTTGTAATTGTACTTTGTAGTCTCAACTATTTTACTAAACCAGTTTACATTTCATGGTTTAATAAAATGCCTGAGATGGTGTAATTAACTGAAATAAACTGTGTTGCAGATGTCAGTGGGCTGGAAACATGGAGACACTGTGGATGAGCAGGCCAAAACCCATCCACTCCTGAAGCCCTATAAATCTCTGAGTGAGAAGGTACGTGCACATTAGTGCTCACACAGCTGAGAAAGCTGTGTGATGGCCCTATTTGCTATGGACATCTTTATTCTTTAACTCTCAACTCTCTTTCAGTTTCTTTAATTAGTCTTCAGAAATAGTTTTCCAGGCTTCTTGTAAGACATTCAAAACTCTCCTTTAGATGTTGGCTGCCTTTTGTTCTGTACTCTGTCAACATAATCTCACAATACTTTAAAAATGTTGAGGTCTGGGCTCTGGGGAGGCCAATCCATGGCTGGATAGAAGAATTAGACTGGAAAAGAATTGTTCTTTTCATTGTGTGTTTTTGGGCTCATTGTCATGCTGAAAAATGAAGTCATTGGTAACAAAATGTGTTCCAGCAGATATTGTATGGTGGATCAAACTCTCACAATCGTTTTCACTATTTCAATTATAATTCCATCAGTTGTGCAAGATCTCCAACAGCACTGGCTGAAGTGCAGCCCCAGACCATAAGAAAGCCTCCAGTGTGACCTCTTCTCTACATATTGATGACAATTGGATTCAAAAATTTTAAATTTGGATTTATCACTCCATAACACCTGTTGGCACCGTTTTTCAGTCCAGTCTTTGTGGCATGCCTCAGTCTTTTCTCCTGGTCACCCTTGCTGAAGAATGGCACCTTGACAGCCATCCTTCCACTGAGAGCATTTCTGATGAGGCTTCTGTGAACAGTGGCTGGACCAACCAAAGGGCCGAATGCATCGCTCAGGTGTTGCGTCAGGTGTTGGGTCAAAAACTAGAGGTGGAGGCCAAATATACTCTGTAACTCTAAAACTCCTACTAAGGTAGCCAGCCACTCACTGAGGCAGTTTACTGAGACAGCAAGAAAAAAGCCACATCATAAGTAATGATTTTACAAGGACATTTTTATCAGAAGTTTGAAAAGAAATCCATGTGTGTTTGCTTGATTTTAGTGTAAATGTTTTCACATTTTGTTAAGCTGTGACATCTGGTCTATAGGTCTATTCTATCTAGCCCTGCATGTCTTATACAGGACAGAGTGTTAGACTGTGAATGTGTTCATTCTGTAGGAGAGAGAAACGTATCGCTGGCCAGTGAGAGAGTCACTGAAGAGCATGTTGTCTATGGGCTGGAACATTGAGAGGACCAAAGAGGGTGAGGCGATGTTCCAGCAACGAGAGAGCGAAAAACAGCGGAAGATCTCCGAGTCCCAGGTAACACATTTATAAATGTTTCCTTTTGTAATGCATATTTACTATCTCATCAACTGACAACAATTCCCTAGACGCTCCTTTTTCATTTTTCCGTCTTTGGTGATTCACACTACAGAAAGCAGACATCATTTATAACAGGAGCCCATTAAAAAGTAAATAGCAGGACCACTGTTGTCATGCAAGAATAATAAACACCAAGCAACAGTCCCGATGGCTTGTATCAATAATGATACTACTTTAATGAAGGCTTCATTTATCAAGATCACTTTTTTAATGGAAATCTGTGTTTTGGGAACTGAGAAATGTCTGCTTTGTTTTTAACTCAAAGAATAAAGAGTCTTTTTTGATCCATAGAGGGCTCAAAGCACGTACTGTAGTAAAATAAATAATAATAAAGAAAATATTCACATTTTTTCAGACAGGAGATATTTTTACTGCTAATCTTTTCAGCGTAGCGTTTAAAACACACATTTTAAGCGTGGGTAGGCATCATTTTTATTGAGTCAATGAACAAAAATTCTACAATTAACATTTAGCAGATCTTAAGAAATATTCTATTAAAAGCCACTGATGCTGAAACGCAGCATGGAAAAGACTTGACTATGAGTAAAGTGTGGATATATGCATACATTAGCATTATGTCTACAACATTTACTTGCAGATGTTTTTTAGTAGCCTAAATGATAAATCTGCTAGATCCAGTAGGGATGACAGCGGAAGGGCAATAAATGGATTTTCAGTCTGTTAGTGATGTTGGCATTTAAAACTTCTCCGTTTGCTGTTCATACATCAGAGCCATCCATCATATCCTTTCATCTGTATTATCTTTTGCTGTTTTTTGTTAGCTGACAAAATGTGCAAAAGGTAAAACGCTGATTCAAAAGCAATTTGCTTCTTTTTTACTTTGTAGATTAATGGATTCAGTCCCGCTCCAATGGATCTGCACAATGTCACCTTGTCGAGAGAGCTGCAGGTTGGGTTTCATTTGACTCTTCCTAAATGTTCCCATGTATCTTCTTATCCACAATACAAAAAAGGCATGCCACACAGTGGGCAAACTGAGTAAAGCTGCACTTTTTCTGTTTCTGCAGGGCATGGTGGAGGTGGTTGCAGAAAATTACCACAACATCTGGGCCAAGAAGAAGAAAACTGAGCTTGTCAGCAAAGGTGTGCAAATCGTAGTGAAGTTTTATGAACAGCAGTCGAGGTGTTATTTATTTGTGTTGAAAAGAAAGCGCCTGAAATGAGTTCTCAATCTTGTCCAGGAGGAGGGACCCACCCACTGCTGGTACCCTATGATACCTTGACAGCTAAAGAGAAGTACAGAGACAGAGAGAAGGCCCAGGAGCTCTTCAAGTTCCTGCAGATTAGCGGCTATGCCATCACAAGGTCAGCCTCCTAATGCTCATGTTTTAAAGAAATAATAAATGAAAATTTAGGCAACTGTATGGCACTTAACCAGTGCTGTACTGAAAACTTGGGGAAAATCCTAATGAGCACTACTGCTACTATGGATGCTTGTTTCCACTACTGGAAAAAGCATTTTTTGGCTGTGTTGCTGTTTCAAAATTTTATGTTATTATCTCAAAATTTACAGTTAGTACCTTAAAGTTTTGACTTTCTGACTCAAACTGCTGAGTAAGTTGAAATTTTGAGATAATAAACCAAAGATTTGACTTATGGATGGCAAAAAAATCTTGACTAGTAGTCAGCAGTGTTTCTGTCTCACAGAGGCTTGAAGGACATGGAGCAGGATTCATCATCAATGGAAAAACGTTTTTCTTACAAGTTCCTTAAGAGGCTGCTGAAGAATGTTGACTCTGCCCAGGAGTTCATTGCTCATCTTGGTAAGTCTGCTGCATTTTTATACGCAGATGCTGATGTACTTTTTTAGTACTGTTCAGCGCTAAAAGTCTTGGCTGACATTGGTGTTCAACATCGTTAATCCAGAGGCGATGGCCACCAGCGGGAAGACCGACAAATCCCCTCATGACCAGGAAATCAAGTTCTTTGCCAAGGTTGGGAGCTCTGTTTGCAACTGAGCCACTGATGTGCTGTTGTAGTTACTTTTTTATTTTTATTAATTAAAGTGTTTATTTCTTCTCCCCAGGTGTTGCTTCCCCTGACTGATCAAACATTTAAAAACCACTGTCTGTACTTCCTGTCTACACCTAGTCAGAACCTGAGCAGTTGTGGTTGTGCCTCCAATAAAGAGAAGGAGATGGTCACCAGGTACTGTCATCATGTTTTTGCTGATCAGTGTGTTTTCTTGTATTTTCATAAAGCCCTTTCTTGTTTTCTTTCACTCGGTTGCTTTTTCCTAACATCTTCTTCAGTTTCGTTCTTACTTCCTTTCTTTTCCAGTCTGTTCTGTAAGCTGGCAGCTCTTGTCAGACACAGGATTTCTCTCTTTGGTAAGGTTGCTTCTGTTCATATGTTTGTGTGCCTTTTTGTTTGCAATCCTTTCGAGTATCTCCATTAAATATATCCCACAGGAAGTGATTCAGCAATGATGGTGAGCTGTCTGCACATCCTTACTCACTCACTTGACACTAGGTAAGTGCGTATTACTTCATAAGACTTGTAATAAAGCTCAATAAAAGACACGCATGTATTATGTTTAAACCACTGACTCATAAAAAAAAGTAGCCTTTCTGTTCCCTCCTTCCTACAGAACAGTGATGAAGACTGGCTCGGAGCTGGTAAAAGTCGGGTTAAAGACTTTCTTTGAGAATGCAGCAGAAGACTTGGACAAGCTGCTGGAGATGCTGAAACTGGGAAAGTTCATGCAATCCCGTGCCCAGATGAAGAGCGTCAGTCAAAGCATAAACTATGTGACAGTGGCACTGCTGCCTATCCTCACTGCTCTCTTTGAACATATCAAAACATACGAGTTTGGAGTGGACTTGCTTTGTGAGTTTCCGTGCTCAGTGTTTGCTGTTCTCTACTGTCTTTTTTTAATAGTTTTTTTTTTCATACTGTAGTTATTCATCATAGTTAGCTAAGAGAAAAGTGAAAAAATAAACAAAATACAGTTAAATACACCAAAAGTGAGATGGGAAACAGTTGATTTAGAAAAAGAAAGCCTTCTTTATATTCCCAGTTTGCACATAATTCCTATTATGGGGATTCTCTAATAGTAATATTCTAATATACTTTCCTGTTTTTAGTACTGATTTTCCCTCAAAGTTTCTCGTTTCTTTTTGCTGATGTTTAATGGATGCATATTGTTTGTTTCAGTGGATGACGTCCAGCTGTCTTGCTACAGAATTCTGACATGTTTGTACTCTCTGGGAACAGGAAAGAACGTGTTTGTGGAGAGGTAGGAGGCAAAACTTTTCTAATACAGAAAATCGGTGTTATACACAGGTAAGTATGATATGGCTGACAAGATTTTTCTTTAACACACTGTATGCACTGTAAGATGGACCCACACATGCAATGGCTGTGTTCACACTTCTCAGTTTTATTGTCATGTACACACACAATGCCACAGTCTCCACTTAGTCTCAGCTCACACACACCACACTCGTCTTTTGCTTCACTATGAAAGGAAAAAAGACTGTCATCATTCCAATCGCCACCACCTGTGGCCTCACCTGCCTCCTGGCAACGCCCCTCCCCTGCAGCTGAGCCAGGGACCACACCTTCACCACATGCACTTTTTAAATACTTCATTGTTTAATGATCTACTTTGATTTATATGGCACATTTTATGGGAAAGGGCATCTGTTACAAAATTAAGGCAAAAATCAAGCCCACTGTTTAAATTCAAGCTTCCATTAAACCAGTCTGATCCTCAATCTTGGCAGATCACCTGATCTTAAAGTCAATTCACATAAGCTGACACCTTTCTTTGGATCCAGTTGATAATTTCATAGTTCCTTTAGTCTGCCACAGCTGCTGGGCATCTGCAAGCCACTTTGCAACCCACCTCCACCCAAGGTTCTCCTTTTCACTGTGTTTCTTATGTAATCATTGTAGTGGTCTTGACTGAAATTACACATTTTTGTATTTAATATAGATCTACTTAAAATAGTAAATAACTAAATTAATAGAAATTTTAAAAAACTGTTCCCCAAAACTAACTTAAAAAGTTCTGAATGAGAAACTTTCAGCCAAGTCAAACTGTAAAAATAACAGAGGTGAAGTTTTAAAGTTTGTGATTGCCAACAGGGGGGGAAAAAGTGTTTAAAAAAATTCCTTACACAAACCAAAAAATATTTATTTGCCTATTTCTGGCACCTGTAAAATCTTCCACCTACAAGAGTAACTTGCTCTTGCACATTTTGACCAGTGTCTTTATCTGTGTGCTTATTTTGCGTATGTAATATCACATTATGCAAATTTACATGTTGATTTGTATCATAAATAGGCATCTGCCAGCACTGGGGGAGAGCCTGGCGACTCTGGTTGGAGCCATGCCTGTAGCTTTCCTGGAGCCTCATCTAAACGCTCACAACCCACTCTCAGTCTTCAACACCAAGACCCCTCGAGAGCGAGCCAGTAAGAATCCGCCTGATCCTTATTTTTATTTTAATTTGATTGTTACTATATAATGTCTTCTGATAAACATATACTATTATTAACTTGGCAGTTTTAAGAATGCCAGCTTTTAGATAGAATCTCTGTGATTAATCACAGCGATTGTTTTCCTGTTCTAGTCCTGAGTATGCCTGACACAGTGGAGGAGATGTGCCCAGAGATGCCTCGTCTTGACAAACTTCTCAAAGACGTCAATGATGTGTCAGAGTCTGGTGCTCGCTATAGTGACATGCCACAGGTCAGAAGAGTTTATGGGATATTAATATTATTAAACAAACATCTGGATTTTTTTTTTATTGCAACTGCTGACTACTTTATCTTCTATTAGTTTGCATTATTGGAATTGCTCAATCCAAATCCAAATTTCCCCCTTGTGGGACTAATAAAGGTATATCAATCAATCAATCAATGTGAAGCATAAAAGGTCAGGCCACTGGAAGTCAGGCCATCTCAGCCTCAGCTCCATTAATTTTGATTATTATAGCTATTATAAGTAAAATAAAATATTAACTATCCTTTTAATCAACTGGTATTTTATTTAATATTTTTGAATAAATGTAAAATACGAAATATAAAAAAATAGCAAAAAATATAAAATCAACTCTGGAAGCTGTGCATTGATAATCTCACTTATGTCACAGTACACACATGTCTGCTTTTAGTTGCCTACTCTGATTCAGACATTCAGCCTTCTGCCCATTTGCTGCAGGTTATAGAGGTAATCCTTCCCATGCTGTGTAACTATCTGTCCTACTGGTGGGAGAAAGGTCCAGAGAACTCGCCCCCAGATACTCAGTGCTGCACCATGGTGACCTCTGAACACCTCAGCATCATTCTGGGAAATATCCTCAAGATCCTCAACAGCAACCTGGGCATCGATGATGCTCCTTGGATGAAGAGGATTGCCGGTAAGCCCCCAGTATTATTGTTAGAGAAGTCAGTAAATGTATTCCAGTTGTGGGATTCTAATAAGTTTTTGGAGATGCTGTCTAACATCTTTTTTCCAGGGACCAAGGGATGACTTTTCACCTGTTTTCTTTAACACTGTGACTCAGACCCTTTGCAAAAGCTGGCTTATTCTTGAATATGTCAGTGTCTCAGCCAAGAAAATAATTTCCGGATGTTTATTCACAGTCTATTCTCAGCCAATCATCTGCAAAGCTGGAGCAGATCTGCTCAGAACCCATTTCCTGCCCACACTGGATAAATTAAAGAAGAAGACAGTGAAGGTGAGCGCTTAAAATATACTGTACATGCTGTTACAGCTGCACATTGTATCCACTGTCAAGTGATGTCTGTGGTTCAAGTACTTTTTTTTGACTCAATTAATAGCTGCTGAAGTTGTGGTGTAAAAATGAAGTTGTCTCTAAACTTTAAGTATATTTACATCCTTTTTGGACAATAAAAATACCTCTTTGCTCAGAGAGAGGATGAAGAGATGGGGTTATTACTGAAGATGCTTATACTAATAAACTGATGTTTATGCACTGCATATGCAGGTGGTGGCTGAAGAGGAGCTGCTGAAAGCTGACAGCAAAGGTGACAACCAGGAGGCAGAACTGCTCATCTTGGACGAGTTTGCTGTGCTCTGCAGGGACCTCTATGCTTTCTACCCCATGCTCATTCGTTATGTGGACAACAACAGGTGCAAAATATATACACACTACTTCTTGACCATCTCTAAAATGCTATTTAGTGGATTTTAATGATTTTGCAATTTTTATGTCAACATTCAATAACACTGAGGGGGTTTTTTTTTTTTTTGCTTGTTTCTTTTGCTTTAGGTTTTTTTGGTCCAGTCCTGCACGGATGTAATCTGACAAATATTAACTCCTTCCAGCTAAACATGCTTTATGTCTTCGTCCACCCCAGGTCCAGGTGGCTGAAGGAGCCGGACGGAGACTCCACTGAGCTCTTTAGGATGGTGGCTGAGATCTTCATCCTCTGGTGCAAGTCACATGTAAGCCTCGCTGTCCAGTCTTTCATGATAATACTTACAATACCAAGATTGACTCATTTATTCCAGTCACGTTATTTCTTTGTTCTCTGAATCCAGAACTTTAAGCGTGAGGAGCAAAACTTTGTGGTTCAGAATGAAATCAACAATTTGGGCTTCCTAACTGGTGAAGGCAAGACTAAGATGTCCAAGGTAAAGATGGGGATATGGTTCTTTGACTTGCTCCTGTGTCAGAATGATTTGAAACTTGGTGTTAAAATATCTTTAGTTTTCATTTTGTATCACTCAGCTTCAGCTGACACAAAGAAATCCAGAAAAGAGAGAGATGTAAAACAGATTAGACACTAACTGACACTCACAACAATATAACTGAATATGATAAAGTAAGAAATGTCATTAAAAAAGAAAATATGAAATATTACTTGAACATGTTATTATTGGATGTGATCCTACCATAGAATTAACTGATAGTAAGAAAAATGTCATACGGTCAGACTAACCAGATTTAATGAATAACAAGTATCCACAAATATTATCACCTTGCTGAGAATGAACCATGTTAGAAGTCCTGATCAGATTTTATGGGTAATCAGACGATAATAATCATTCTTTGAGCTTTTTTAATATGAATTCCTAACATGAATATTTTTCATTCAAGACTCTTTCCTTTTAAGGAGGAACTTTATTATACTATGATGTTAAAATGAAAGTTTTCACAGGACTATGCATCCTGTTAAAATCTCGATTCAACAACTTTCTTTTTCACAAGACTGTAGATGACCTTTGTCCTTATGCATGAATCCTGGAGATAAAGGAAAGTACATTTCAATCATCTCTGGGTTTAAGCTGAATTCATGTAGCTCTTCTTTCCTTTATAATATCAGCACTTTGGAAAAGCATAACCTGAATATCCTTTGTTGATGTACCAATATCACAGGTTCTGCTAATGTAAAGAAAACTTGCTTGAACAAGCACTTTTATTATGTTTTTAATCGCCCCCTTAACACGTGCTGAACAAGACAAATATGCAAATGTGAGCTGTTTTATAAATCAACTCAGTGAGTTCACACTCCTAAATTCACACCTACACTAGGTTTACATTTGACATTTTTGTCGTAATAAAGTCTCTTAAAAATCTAGATGATGACAGCGTGTCGTCCAGCAGCCTCTCAACCAGCTGACACAGAGAAAGTTCGATGTTTATTTGTTTTGGCTGAGCATCTGATTTATTGGTACTCTCAGGGTGTCTTGGTTCAATCCTCACAGAAGAAAAATAATTTTTTTTAAAAAAGCTTCTCACCTTTTGAAGGACTCTGCTTGCTAAATGATTTATGGTAAAAGACTCCACTTTGGTCCCTTCAGTTGTGATTCATTTTTTGAATGGTTTGCAGGTGAAACACCTTTTGCCCCCTTAAGAATATTATAAAATTGACTTAAATTTGATTTGAGAACCTGGTTGATCTATTCCGTTTTTTTCCCTTACTTTTTGCTATATATATACTTTAAGAATTGCAGATGCTCATATTAATCAGTATGTGCAAGCCCATGTGAGCAAAAAGCTCAGGTGTCAAACTGATCTAAACGCTCAATTTTCAAGAACTTTAACAATGACAATAAAGAAAATGTTAAAAGGAAAGGTATGTTTAAGGTCAAGGTCAAGGGCTCTCACATAGTTGTCTTATGTTATGTCTCTTATATTTTCTTAACCTCTGTAGACAGGTGGGGACCAGGAGAGGAAACACAAGCGCCGACGTGGTGAATACTACTCCATTCAAACGTCTCTAATTGTAGCCGCCCTGAAGAAGATGCTACCCATCGGCCTTAACATGTGCACCCCGGGAGACCAGGAGCTCATCTCTTTGGCCAAGATACGCTACAGCCTGGTGAGCTGAGAAAATAGGACCTGGAACAAAGAATTTTAGATCACAGCATCTTTAGGGACCGTGTGCAGAGGTCCACATATACATATCAGTTACGTTAGATCATAGATGATTTTAATGAAGTTGCAAGTTAAAAAAAATATGGAATACTATGAAGTGCAACTTTCTCTCATCACAGGTAGGTCTACAGGTAGAGTGTAGTCTGTGTATCCATCTTTTAGATGGTCAGTCAGTTTGGTCTTTTTTTCCCCAATCAGCACTGCAGTCATCCTACTTTGACACTTTCTTTCATAGATGCACTTCTCTCAGGCTGTTCTGCTTTCTTTTGCATTGCACAAATAATCTGATGTTTTAATTGAATGAAGAAGTATTTTAATAACACCACATTGCATGTCCCTTCATAGAAAGACACAGATGATGAGGTGAAGGAGCATTTGCGTCAGAATCTCCATCTCCAGGACAAGGTAAGATTGGTTCCAGAAGTTTAGAGTAGATTAGGTAATAAAACTGTCGATTTCTTGTGCTTTTTTTATTAGTCTTTTTTTTAAATGATTGATTTTGGTGTTGTAGTCTGACGACCCAGCGGTCCAGTGGCAGATGAACCTGTACAAAGATGTTGTGGTGAAGATTGAGGAACCAGCAAACCCAGAGAACACAGTGGACAGAGTCCAGAGCATCTCTGCTGCAGTCTTCCATCTGGAGCAGGTAAAATCATATTGACAGTCCACTACCGGACATTGACATGTACTAGAGCATTTAGTCATTTCAGTTTCTCAAATGTAGGAATTTACCATTTTATTTCTTTGTGTAGCTAACTTACTCACTGCTTTTGTTATTAACCTTCTGGACATTTTTTCCCTATATTCTTTTACAATAAATTGAATTGGGGTTGTAGAATAATCCCAGTCTTCAAGGGTAGTTAAAAAGCTATGTGTAGCGTCCTTGTATAGTCACAAATGTCTACTATCCTCTTTTAGGTGGAGCAACCACTTAGGAATAAAAAGTGTGTGTGGCAGAAGCTGCTGTCAAAACAGCGTAAACGTGCTGTAGTGGCTTGTTTCCGCATGGCTCCACTCTACAATTTACCCAGGTGAGTTAAAAAAAATAAAAACACCTGCAACATTTCAGACAACGCAAAAAATGTCAATACTTAAATATTGGCATTCTCTATTTAAATAAGCCAGTTAAGACATTGTCTTGTCTCAATCTAACCGTACATAACAAGCGATCACCAAATAGCCGTGGGAGGGTGGGCTCATTTTTCTTTTCTTGACTGTGTGCCCATGTAAAACCCCTCATCACCTCCCTAATGACATTCTCTCCTCTGTGTTGTTTTCTTGCATAACACTACCTCATCCTCCCTCAGATACAAAATTAATAATTACTTCCTGAATGGCTATCGGGAGGTTTGGCTGGAAAGGGCATTCAAAGCCTCCAGCTTTGACCGCCTGTTCTCCCTGCTGACGGTAAAGTGAAACTACGGGGTGAATGCTTCATCTGTTCAACCTCCCCCCTTCATCCACCAGGCTGTGGACCGATCTCTGCCTAGCAATCAACTGTCTCTGCACTGTTGATTCTGATTGGTCAGCTAGAATGAGCCTGAGAATTGAGTGAAACAAACTTTATTGGAAAGTGGAAATGCACTGCAAGCCGCAGGCCTCCGTTTCATTTCAGGTGAACCCTAAAGGAAGCATTGAAGAAAGGAGAGAAGAAGAAAGGCAGAAAGAAATATATCAGTCTTGATTTTGTTAAGTTGATCAGCTGGTTTCCAACATTATGATTAGTTTCATTAAGATAAGAAAACAAAAACCCTCCTAAAGTGTGCATGCTCCTTTGATGAGGTAACTGCAGGTATTTTAGAGACCAAACATGACCAGTCAGAAGAGCCAGTGGATCCCACATTGACCAATCACCACCCTGCCTGAAATGCACTTCCTGTAATCCCTTCCTCCTCCCAACATCTCTCCTTCCTGTCTCCACCAAAAACTCACCAGAACCTACCCTAATGCCACTCTTACCTTCCCCTACCCCCCTTCATTCCTCCCCACCTCCCCCTCCCCAGGCATCGTGCTATCAACTTCTTCATCCCGGCCTATGAGAGACTTTGGATAGAGGCAGAGGAGTACTCCTTTGAGGAGAAGCTAGTTCAGGATCTGGCAGTAAGTACTGGGCTAGCCTTGCCCTCGCCCCATGTGCCCTGCGTTGGCACCCCTCTGCCAGTCCTGTCTGCCGAATGCTTCTTTAGCTCTGCGCCTGTTGAGCCATGGGAGCGCGCCCGGGTGGGGACCTCGCCCAAAGCACCCAGGGTCCCCCGCTCTAGGCGTGCAAAACCCTTCAAACAGAGGTCCGTCAGGGGTCAGAGGCTGCATGATCAACTCAGGAGACACAGGGCCAGCTCCGGCACTCACAGCTCTAGAAAAGCAGGCTATGCCTTTCTGACAGCAGTGGTAAGGAGGGCCTTTCACTACAATAGGAGACTGTCACTAGCTGTTTGGCTGTCCGATCTGGATCCAACCCATCAGTTGTCGTTTTGCTGTACTCTGTAAGTCTGTAGTGTGAGTGTGAAGGTGAAATTCCAGTACTTTCTGTGGCCGTGACGTCAGTGGCATGCTCGCGTAGTCATGTGAAGATCACATTTCATATTAGATCTTGCAGATGTGCAGCAAATTCATTTAAAAAAAAAAGGTTTCTCACTGATTAAAGCTTTAAATACATGATGATTAGATTATAATCTGTTCCTTTCGGACGATTATTAATTTATTGTCAGTTTTATTTGACCAAACTTTCAGATTAGTTTGGACTCTCGAAGACTGTGTCGTTTTGACAGTCCCTCTTTGTTAGGCTCCTTTGCCGTCTGGATCATTCCCCATGTTCAAATTCATATCACCCAACGGCTTACTGCTTGCATCTGTTTGCTGTAACATGCATGCATTTGAAAACGTGTTCCAACTCTGTTGTTCATGAGTCACTTTTAATGTCTTGTCCTATTCATGGATTACCAGGACCAAAAAAACAAACAAACAAAATCATCTGCATGCTGGTACTAGGTGAATGTTAACAACTCATTTCAGTGTTTTGGACAAATGTGTGAAAGTGTCAGTGAGTTTGCAAAGATGTCAATGAATCTAAGGTCTCATGCACTGAGTAGAAAGCAGATGCGATTTGAGCAGAGCTAATAGTTCACTCCTGTGCAGAAAACACCAATGAAGATTGTGGAGGAGGAGGAAGAGGAGGTGGCTGAGATCCAGCCCGACCCTCTCCACCAACTCATTCTCCACTTCAGCCACAATGCTCTGACAGAAAGAAGGTGAGATGGATACAAGTCTGCTTTTAAGCAATTAGCAAACACTGTTAATCGTAAACTTACAGGGGCAGTTCACTTCCAGATAACATATTACATATTTTGCCCCGTGGTCTGTTTTAATTTTTGTGTATCCAAGTTTGTCTTTGGCCAACTTTTGAGGTGTCTACTGTGATAATTGTCTAACATTTAATCAATACAACCACTTGAACTACATAACATAAAACACAATAACTCAGTAGTAATGTCTCTTTCCAGAAATCATGGAATAGTTACTCAAAAAAATACAAATAAAATAAAATAAACCCACCCCAGAGACTACTATACTGTAATCTGCTCTCTAAGATTGGGCAACTGATATTAATAGTTGAACATAAACAACATAAAGAAATTCTGAATAATTTGTCCGTTTTTTGTACTTTAACAAGCAGAATATATGATATTAACACAACTTGACTTTATTTTTTCTCAGTCACTTGGAAGAAGATCCTTTGTATATTGCGTATGCAGACATGATGGCAAAGGTAGTTTTCTTTCAAGTTTAATTCATCAATTATCAGCAAATGAAATCTAGGCAGCTGGAAAATGAAATCAAACCCTGAAGTGAGCCTTTGTGTTCTCAGAGCTGTGCAGAGGATGAGGAAGAAGAAGAAGAGGAAGAAGGGAAAGAAAAGACATTCGAGGTACCCTGGTGGGGGCTTGGTAGCAAAGGTGGTCAGTCTCCTTAAAATGTAGCTTTCCTCATTACTGTGTGTGTGTGTTCGTCCCTCAGGAGAAGGAGATGGAAAAGCAGAAGATCCTTTATCAGCAGGCGAGGCTGCACGCTCGTGGGGCTGCTGAAATGGTGCTGCAGATGATCAGCGCCAGTAAAGGTAATGATCTGTTTCTCACTCAGCTACGCAGCTGATTTACTGTTGTGTCCAAAGCAGTGTCACAGCAGAAAACAGTTGCTCTTAATCCACTGAGGTCTAAATTGTCCTCCTTGTCTTCTCCATTTAAGTTTTTCATGCCTTATTTTTACCTGTTTGTGTTCTGTAAAGCACTTTGTAACTATATTTAGAAAAGTGCTTGCTTGTATTTGCTTGTAGAGATTATGAATTGTCTTAACTGGCTCCTTTTTTTTTTTGTTTTTATCTTAAATTTCTGCTATCAGGTCGTCTGGGCCCCATGGTGACCTGCACCCTCAAACTGGGCATCTCCATCCTAAATGGAGGCAACGTGCAAGTTCAGCAGGTGAGGTCATTCTGCACTGTGTGCACATACAGCCAGTTTATGACTTTAATTTCTCATTTCATTTTTTTGACAAGAATGTAATGCTTTACTTCACCCATCGCAGAAAATGCTCGATTACTTGAAAGAAAAAAGAGATGCAGGCTTTTTCAAGAGTCTTTCAGGACTAATGCAGTCCTGCAGGTCGGTACTATGATATTATTCTTCCTGGAAACAAACGCAAGATTCATATGCTCATATTTGATTTTGAGGTTCTTCTCCTAGTGTCCTGGACTTGAATGCATTTGAGAGACAGAACAAAGCAGAAGGACTCGGCATGGTGACAGAGGAAGGTTCTAGTAAGTGAAGTGGACTTTCATTAGATGCATTGTGTGACATCTACTTTTTTTTCTCTTTCAAACTCCATATTTGTGAACGGTTTCTCTCGAGGTTCTCAGAGTAGACGCCTGCTGCTGAAACACCTGATATTATCCTTGATTACAACCCAACAGAAGATTATACCCTTCCCCACCCCTCACTGAACTAATGCTGAACCATGCCAACTTTAACATCAGCATCTATTGAAAGCTCTTAATTAATGCTAATTAGTAGTTTCTGTATGGCCTTTGAAATCAAAATTTCATTGCTATCAATGTAAATTTTGATTAATAGAAATAGTTTGCTGCTTGTCAGTGTGGTGTCTTTAATGTCTTTTTTTTGCAGTAATCAAAGTACAAGTAAATTACATTTGTGTACATATATATTTTTGGACTTTCTACAGTGGAAGATATGGGATTATGTTGGGTTACTGTATGGCTTTCTGTCAGCATTTTAGATATTAATGAAGGTTAGGTTAAATACAAATATTTAGTCTTAGAGGACATGGTCCAGCATTAAAACAAGACCTATCATCTCTCTCTAACTTCCAACAAAAGCACTCTTCACTTGATGCTTCTCACATCAAACAACGTCTGTTCGTTCATCATTCAGTTCTCTGCTAAACATTTCCACTGAGTTCTGTGTTTAACAATTCACTGTTACTACTCGTGTCTGTTAACGTTACAAACTTTTCACCATGACTGAATTCTTATTTGGTCCTCATCTTATTAGTTGGTACATAGAAATAACCCAGGCCTATGATTTTTTTTTTTGATTTTTTTCCTTTCTCCCCCGTCAGAAGACAAATTTCTTTTTAACTGCATGTCTTTGTTTTTCACTAGTAGCTGGTATATTCATATCTCTTGGTATTGTAACTCAATGTCCTCTCTTTTTGCTTATGTCTTCGTGTATTGTTCGTCTCCTTCCTGTCATTTTAAAAACCCATCGATGGCAGTCCACACTGAGCGGGGTAAATAGCAAATTTAGATCATGCTGATATGGCTATGCTTTCACCCTGAATGTCCCCTCCATATCTGTGGTCCATACTCCTTGCTTTATATGGTACCCAGCCCTGCCCTCCCCCAGATGCCTGTAGGGAGACACTGTGCATGCCAACTGTTAGAGTACACAGAAAGTGGATCTTCAGAATCCACTGACTGTCCTTTTCTGTGATATTTGTTCCCATTCCCTTCATGTTAACATTTACTAATGCAAATCCTATTACTGATGCTCAAATATGTCAGTCTAAGGCTATCAGTGCCACTTCCAAAGGGTTTGACTGAAGGTCTGTGGATCATTCCACAGCCTTAAAAAGCTTTGTCTTGCTTTCTACTTGGGGCCTATTTCACAAAGCTGGTTATGATACATATGTTTAACTTTCACATGGTTTTATATGCTTAAAGAACTGTACTGTGCTCATTTCATATAGCTCTGTTGACTAGCTGATTTTTAAAGTGAATTAGGTAATCCCGTCTGTCCACTCTTTGTCAGGCCCAGTCATGGCCTGCATGTGAAAGTTATCAGGCTTCCTCCAGCTTATGGAAATGTCCTAGTGTTTCACTGTTGTTTAAGGAAAGAGCATTTTTACCAAAAAAAGCACTTTGGATTCAGTTTTGAATCTGCAATCTAAAGGCCCTGGACTTCAAAATGTTTGGAACATGAAACCTGTCCTGCTTGCGTCATATTAATTGCTTTTGAAGGGAGATTCACATATTATTATTATTATTGTTATTATTGTTATTATTCCTCCTCATGTTGAAATAAAAAGGTAATGCTTTATAATAAGGTTCTTGTATTAAGTGTTAGTTAATGTATAATAAGATGCTTGTAACTCCTGAAGAATGATTATTAACATTGTGCAACCCAAATTAACCACATTTTACAGTGTATGTGTTGTTTTTTTTAAGCTAGCTTTTATTATTTTATGTCTACTTTTTAACAACATAGTGGACAGAAAGACAGAGCTATGAAAAGCATTATTAATAAGTTAATAATAATATATTTACTAACCTGGTAAGCCATTGTTCTCACATTAAATGCAATAGTTGCGAAGAAAACATAGTTGGCTATTAAGTTCATAGTTTATAATACATTATTATATGTTATTGTTTAGTATGTTATGTATATAACATCTTATTAACATCTTAAGAAGGACTTATAAGAGCCTTACTGCTGTTAACTAACACTTATTACAAGGACTACAATATGAAGTGTTACCAGTAAGTATTGCAGAGTTTCAGCTGTGTTCACCAAAATATTTTCTCTCAAGGCTCCAAGGTGCTACAGAATGATGAGTTTACTAAAGATCTTTTCCGGTTTTTGCAACTTCTGTGCGAGGGCCACAATGGAGGTGAGGCCCTCTTTGAGTTTATTCCAAATGCACGTTTTCATCCGAAACACAAGAGTTTGTTTGCACAAGTTTAGTTTATTGCACCGGTTTTACAAAAAAGGATCTAGGCCTTGAGAATATTTGTTCATCTTTCAGATTTCCAGAATTTTCTGAGAACCCAAACTGGAAACACAACCACAGTCAACATCATTATCAGCACTGTGGACTATCTGCTCCGTCTTCAGGTGATTAAAGCACAAAACTGAAGGCTGGATCCATCTTTAGTATGATCGTCATCATCTTTATTGTGTTTGTTTAACCCGTTTCTCACTGTGGTCTTCCTTCAGGAATCTATCAGTGACTTCTACTGGTACTACTCTGGCAAAGAAATAATTGATGAAACCGGAAAGCTCAACTTTTCCAAAGCTTTATCTGTAGCAAAGCAGATATTTAACTCGCTGACTGAGTACATCCAGGTAAGATGCTGATCTCTCGGTCAGCACTGTTGAGTTTTGTCAAGTCAGGATTAAAATATTTCATGATGTTTTTTTTCCTGCAGGGTCCATGTATTGGGAACCAGCAGAGTTTAGCACACAGCAGACTGTGGGATGCAGTGGTGGGCTTCTTGCATGTTTTCGCAAACATGCAGATGAAGCTGTCTCAGGTATGATGCAACTTGTATTTTTGTAACAGGCTAATAGACTCTCTCATTTCTGTGAGGAGGTACATCGCTAAGTAAAGCATTGCAGCCAAAGCATATAGGTTTTTTTTTGTAGCAGAAAACATGTCACTTCTTATTATGATACATACATATGCCATAACACCAAACGATGAGTGCAAATGGCTAATTGCTTAAGACAAACCACTGAATGATAGTTGACCATGTACTTGTAGGATGCCAGTCAAATTGAGCTGCTGAAGGAACTGATGGACTTACAGAAAGACATGGTGGTCATGCTGCTGTCTCTGCTTGAGGGTAAGAGCATGAAGTTTTAATTTGATGTTGGAGAAAATACCAGAAACAGAAAAAAATAATTGGGCTTTAAAGACTAAATACACAAAAAAAGTTGTCTTTTAAGTACATATGTCATTGTCTTTGTATATGATTATAAAATGTGTGCCTTACTTCCCAGGTAATGTGGTTAATGGAACAATTGGAAAGCAGATGGTTGACACCCTGGTGGAGTCTTCCAGCAATGTGGAGATGATTCTTAAGTTCTTCGACATGTTCCTTAAATTGAAGGATCTCACGACCTCTGACAACTTCAAGGAGTATGACCCTGAGTGTAAAGGCATCATTTCTAAGAAGGAGTTCCACAAGTCCATGGAGAGCCAGAAGCAGTACATCCAGTCTGAGATCGAATTCTTGCTCTCGTGTGTAGAGGCGGACGAGAATGACATGTTCAACTACAAGGAGTTTGTGGAGCGGTTCCACGAGCCGGCCAAAGACATCGGTTTCAATGTGGCAGTCCTTTTGACCAACCTGTCTGAACACATGCCGCATGACTCCCGACTTGCCACTTTCTTAGATCTGGCTGAAAGTGTGCTTAGTTACTTTGAGCCTTACCTGGGTCGTATTGAAATCATGGGCAGTGCAAAGCGAATCGAGAGGGTTTACTTTGAGATCAGCGAGTCGAGCCGTGAGCAGTGGGAAAAGCCGCAGGTGAAAGAATCCAAGCGTCAGTTCATCTTTGACGTGGTGAACGAGGGCGGAGAGAGCGAGAAGATGGAGATGTTTGTGAATTTCTGCGAAGACACCATTTTTGAGATGCAGCTGGCCTCACAGATCTCTGAGCCAGAAGTGGTTGAACAGCCCGAAGAGGACGAAGAGGAAGATGGACACAGCATCCTGGAGGAGCTGACTGCAGAGGAAGAGCACGCCCTGGAGTCTGCCTCTGCCTTCACCACCGCATGTCGCTCAGTCAGTGGCAAGATTGCACACGTCCGCCAGATGTTTTCCATTAAAAACATGCGCAAGAAGTTTAAGAAACTCAAGAAGCTGAGCATCAAGGAGATAATCACAGGCTTCTTTGCCTTCTTCTGGATGCTCTTCACTGGCTTTTTTAAGGGTATCTACAGCCTCATCTTTGGTTTCTTCCACGTCATCTGGTCCTCCATGTTTGGTGGAGGTTTAGTCGAGGGAGCCAAGAACATAAAGGTGACGGACATCCTCGGAAACATGCCTGACCCGACTCAGTTCGGCATCCATGGAGATGTGATAGAGGGAGAGAAAGTGGAGGCTATAGAATCATTAGGAAACCTGGACATAGCCATGGCACCAACAGGGGACATCGTAGAGGTTGACATGATGATGGAGATGCTGAACGCGCCTAAAAAAGAAGGAGGAAAACATGTGGAGCCAGGCCTGGGGGATGTTAGCGAGCTGAGTGCTGAGCCCTCCACTGATCATAAGAAGGTCCATAGTCAGAAACACAATTTAGATATCTGCCTTTAATTTCCCCTTCCATCCATCCTCTCATCTTATATAAATGTTTGTTTGTTTTTTTGCAGAAAGCTGCTGCCAAGAAGGTTGAAACCCCTGAGAATGAACCAGAAAAAGCAGAGTGAGTAACATTAAGTGAAATTAAAAGTAATTGCCATCGAAATAAAATTAACTTAAAAAGCAAATAAAAAATGATAAATACAGCACAGAGAACCAAGAGAAGGAGGATAAACCAAAGGAGGAGGCGGCTAAGGAGCCAGTGACAGAGGAGAAGCCCAAGACCAGGTCAAGTCAGCCTAAAGAGCCAGCACCGGCGTTCATGTCCAGTATTTTTGCAGTTCTGGATGTCTATCTGAACAAGACGGTGGTAAGTCATCAGTTTAGGTTTCATTCCTTATGCAATTATCTCTAAAATATGGGCACACTTTGAAAGCTATCAATAGTTAGTCTTACTGTGAAACTTCTTTCCTCACAGAACTACCTGGCTCGTAACTTCTATAACCTCCGCTTCCTGGCCCTGTTTGTGTGTTTTGCCATCAACTTCATTCTGCTCTTCTACAAGGTAACTCAAGCGTCAGTCCAAGTGGAGCGCAAATTTTCCCAGAATTTCCATAAAACTGAAAAATGACAAAAGGTGACATGACATGAATATCACAAGTGAAATTGCGCTGCCACTTAAATAAGAAACACAAAACAAGGAAGTCTAAAAAAGTCATCAAAACACTCATAAAAAAAGTCTGTTTAGACAGCCTTTAAAACAGCAACGTGTTTAGTGGTGTGTTGTAGCAGAGAGACATCAATCAATAACTCCTGAAAACCTTCATATCAGTGGAGGAGTTCCCAATGATCATAGAAGGCAAAATGCAAATATACAGCTGGAAACATCTGGTAAAAATGGCCCAATATATTCATTATATGAGTGTACGAGGTATATTTTGCGCTTCAGGTCACTGGTGAAACTGATGAAGAAACTGAAGGTGAAAACCGCTGGGGTGCTGACGAAGAGGATGACGAGGACACGCTCTTTGACATGGATGAGTTTGTGCTTCAGGAGAGCACCGGCTACATGTTACCAACGCTGCGCTTCTTGGCTATATTCCACACCGTCATCTCGCTCGTCTGCCTGGTCGGGTACTACTGCCTGAAGGTGGGGAATGCCTTTGTTTGGCTGAAAATAGTCACTTTCTAAAAGATGCAGTCTTACTGTCCCAATGTTTTGATTTTAGGTTCCTTTGGTGGTTTTTAAGAGGGAGAAGGAAATTGCCAGAAAGCTTGAATTTGATGGGCTGTACATCACTGAGCAGCCATCTGACGATGATATCAAAGGCCAGTGGGATCGACTTGTCATCAACACCCCGTGAGTTTCTGGTCTTGTTAAAAATGTGGTTTGGATTTTGTTTTAAAATTATCTGGATTATAAATTTTATATAAATATAACATTTGGTTAAATTAAGGGCAGAATGTTACCTTTATAGCACTTTTCTACTCAATTTGAGCACACAAAGTGCTTTCTACTGTCTTCTTCACCCAGTCACACAAATATTCATACCAGGCTTTTATCTATGCCCAAGCACTTTATCTAAATTTTCCCACTCCGATAAATGCATTGGGTGCGACTTCGTTTTTAATATTTTGCCCGAGGATGCTTTAACACGTGGACTGGATGAGCCAGAGATTGAGCCACTAACCTTTTGATTGGTTAATAAATAAACCAATTCCAGATGGATTCCTGATTCTCATTTATGTCTCCATTTGTTAATTGTCTGATCATTAAATATCTGATATTAGGGTTAAATATTAGACAATATTACAACAGGTGAACTGAGTCTCTGTTGTTCACTTTCCATTACAGATCCTTCCCAAACAACTACTGGGACAAATTTATCAAGCGCAAGGTGAGTGTGGAGGAATGAGATGACCATTTTCCTGGATTAAGGTGGGATTAAGCCTATTCTTAAACTGAAAACCTTTTCATGCTAGTTTTGAATGAATTTTTTATTTTCTTTTTAGTTTGGGCTTAATCTTCTGTGTCAGGGAAGCAGGTTGACAGGCTGTATTATATTCTAAGCTTGACCCTTTAGCATGATTAGACTAATGTAGCTCACACTGAATATGGAAAAAACACATATTTGTTTTTCTAAATTACCAAATGGCTAAATATGAAGAGATCTAATGAGTAATGAGGAGTTGGCTGAATCTTTTTCCCCCAAGGGTACTTGTGTTTTGAGGGTGACTAGTGTCACTTTCTCTAAACTGAAATACTAGACAAACTCTCAAACACTTTGGACTTTTTTATGTAATAGAAAGCCACTTTAAGCAAAAATACAGTTCATTATTTGTTGGGAGCTATTCGCCTGTTATTCTAAGATTGTTCCCCATCCCACCCACTGTCAGATGACTATGTATATGTTGACTTTTAAATAAGATAAATAAAGATCGTTTTGAACTGTGAATCATGCAAAGCTGCCCTCGAAACATATGGAGCTGGAGGCGTAGGAAGAGCCTCTAATGGTGGTTGGCGAACAGCTTATAGTTATGTTAACGCCACCCTCTGGTGGCAGTTGTGCATTACATTAGATACTACACAGTTGCATGCCAGTCAGTTTTTTGGGGGTTTTTTTTCCATTGCTAGTTAAAGTTAACTAATGCACCTGTTCTCTCCTGTGCTCCTCTATATGTGCAGGTTATTAATAAATATGGTGATCTCTATGGAGCAGAACGCATTGCTGAGCTTTTAGGCCTAGATAAGAGTGCTTTGGACTTTGACCCCACAGTGGAAACTGTCGAGAAGGAAGCGTCCCTGGTCTCCTGGTGAGAACACACCTCCCGTTTTCTTAGTCCTCCTTCAGAGATGCGCATGCAGTAAACACATTTATATATTACATTAAGTGATTCCAATGTTGTAATAGAGTACAGTCAAGGAGGGTTTTTAAGACTCTCCTTGACTAGAGATGAACAATTCTGAAGAGATGCACCTGGTCATCGGTAAGAACTGCCACAGAAACTACAAAACTGTCACTTCTCTATTATCATGACTTGACCAAGTAAAAACTCAGTTTTTGTTGATGAGTTTAAATATATATGTAAACACAACCACCTTTCACTTTGTCATCAACAGGCTGAGCTCCATTGATACAAAGTACCACATCTGGAAACTGGGCGTGGTCTTGACTGACAATGTGAGTTTAAGTCCACATCACATCTACCATCAGTGTGATGTTCAAAAAGAGCCTCATAAAAACAATATTTACCTTTTCCTCCTCCAGTCTTTCCTGTATCTCATCTGGTACACCACCATGTCTATTTTTGGACACTTCAACAACTTCTTCTTTGCTGCTCATCTGCTGGACATCGCCATGGGATTCAAGACCCTTCGCACCATCCTGTCATCTGTTACTCACAATGGCAAGCAGGCAAGTAGTTTTCCCAGCAGAGGGAGCCAGAGTTCAAGGAAAAGCAACAATCGCACAATACAAGCATTCTACTCGCTTGAACTCAAACAGTGAAACAAATGGTTTCTGATGCATTTTTGGCTCATCTTTAAAAAGTTTCAAAACGGTATAAAATGTATTTGTGTCAGCAAACAATCTCTGTCTGAGTCTATGATACATAACAGAGACCAAACAGGGATGAAAGAACTAGCATCGTGACTCATACTGAATATAAATATAATCAGATCATGAAAATAATACAAACAAGGAATGGCTCAGAAATCTGGTCCATATTAGATAAACAGTCATGAGAAATAAATAAAAAGACATAAAACAGTTAAGGACACAAGATTTTGCTTTTATTTTGTGGTTGTTGGAACATTCGTGTGGATTTTTCAGGAATAAGCCATTCCTACTGACTCCAAAAGCTGTCAGGAGGTACCTAAAAACTAACTGCTAAATGAGCAAAGAGATGGATGAGTGTAAAGTTGTTGTTTTTTTTTATTGTTGCTGTTTGTCTCTTTACTTGATGTTCAACGAAGCCTTCTCCAGAACATGATGGTCTGATTCTGTCTGCTCATCAGCTCAGGCATTTAGTTGCCAAGGCTTGTTAGGGCTTCATCTTTGTCTAATGTAGGAAGACAGGGCACAACCTTATTAACACTCTGAAATATGTCAGACTGGAGTTAAAATTTGCTTCTTTTCAACCACCGGTTTCGACAGTTGGACTGAATGACAGTATATAAAACGGATGGTATACATATGCAAAGCATCAACGGGGAAAGATGATGTGCGATGGCAAGAACCTTCAGTTTTGCACTTCTGAAGGTCTTGAAAGTCTGAATACTGATGAAAGCTAAGCAAGTACTCAAGTACTTTAGTGCAGAACTTTATTTGAAAAAAACCAAACAAACCCACAGTAGCATTGACACTTTAATACAGTTCTGACAGAAACTGCAAAAATTACTCTCAAAATTTACAGTCAAACAAAAAAAGAAGGCCCCAATTGTGCCTCTGAGACGAGTCTGTCTCCTCTATTGTTGCCTCTAATCGTCACTGAGATTAAAAGAATTTCAGATAAAATGTATCCAATTAAAATGACTCTCCTCTCCTTTCAGCTCGTGCTGACTGTGGGTTTGCTGGCGGTGGTCGTCTATCTCTACACCGTGGTGGCCTTCAACTTCTTCAGGAAGTTTTACAATAAGAGCGAGGATGAAGACGAGCCCGACATGAAGTGCGACGATATGATGACGGTATGTCTGACCACCTCCGGTGTCTATTCATGTGAAAGTGGCTGAAAATTGAAAAATACCTTTCTTTTGTGGTAGTGAAAATGAAAGACTTCATTCCTCAGCAAGGACACATTTGGAGCTGAAAATACCCCCATTCCTGAGGCTTTTAGTTTGAATGGTTGACTTGAACATGTTAGCCTCTTAGCCTTGTTCAGGGTCCAAAGGTAGAAGGTGTCTATTGGGCAGTATTTTCTTATCTTTTATAAATTATTTCCTAGTTAATGTTTCTCTAAATAGAGTCTTTATACTGGAAGTAGAGTAACAGCTTACAAATGTTTTTTCATAATCTTTTGTAAAACGTAGACCTTGATGACTCCTTTTTTAACCTTACTTTAATAGATGGCTCAGAACTTCCACCTGCAGCTCCAGTGACACTCAGTCTTCAGCCATGTTTTGTAGTTTGAAATATAGAATGAAAAAAGACTAGTTTCCACTTTCATTTGTCCTTCCCAGCCAACACTGAATGAGGTGTAGCTTCCTTTAATGCCTGTTTCCGCCCCTCTCTGTAGTGCTATATGTTCCACATGTACGTGGGTGTGAGAGCTGGAGGAGGTATTGGAGATGAGTTAGAGGACCCAGCTGGAGATCCATACGAGCTCTACCGCATCCTGTTCGACATCACCTTCTTCTTCTTTGTCATCGTCATCCTGCTGGCCATCATTCAGGGTACGTGAAACTACTTTCTCATTATCTGCGTTTAACTTAAAAACCACACAGGTCTTTGTTTTCTTCTCATGCTCCTCTAACAGAGCATCGCACCTTTCTTCAGGTTTAATCATTGATGCCTTTGGTGAGCTGAGAGACCAACAGGAGCAGGTGAAAGAGGACATGGAGGTAAGGCTCTGCTCTAACCAAACTATCTGTTGCCAGCTATATTTTTGCTTCAGATGACCAAGGAAATCCTTGAGTAAGTGACAGTATTCCCTTCCTGCTTTATGTGAGTTAAGGAGCATGAACACAGGAAGCGATTTACTTGCCTCCATCGCTCTTTAGCTGATGGTTGGTCGCAAACAGACCTTTGATCCCTGTTTGTCCTCTAATGCTTTTACAACCCCGTCATAACTCAAATCACCGGCATCCTGTGCTCTCATTGGTGGTTCAGTTGTTTGTCTAAAAACAGAGAAAAGTTTAACTTGACTTATAATCACCGGTGATTATTTCACCCATCATTGCGTGAAGTTGACAAATATCATTGACTTTAAACGGTCTCTGGTCACTGCTGGTGATGTAATAATCCTGTAGTCAGTCAATCCAACTCGAATTGTTTTTGAGTGTTTTCTTCATTAGTTAGTTTATTCCCTTGTGCCACAGACCAACTTAATTGTCTAATTAATTGTGTATTCCTGTGAGCCACACTGTGCAGAGGAACAAAACTGGCACAAATAAATAAAATTAACTGAGAATAAATATTACAAATAACTGCAGGCAATAATTAATTTAGACATTTTTTTTCTCCTATTTGTTTGTAATATAATGTTTTATTGCTCCAATTGTTTTATTCTCTCAGTTGTGCGACACTTTGGTCAATACTTGTTGACAAGGTGACTTGACCAGAATGTATGGCAAACGTTTTTCTTGTTTTGCATCTATTGTGCATTTGTTTCCATTTTAACTTTCAATAATTCAAATTATTATTCATTTGTATGTTCTTTTTCCTTAACATATTTCACAAGAAAAAGTTGATTAGCAGAAATCTAATTGGCAGGTTCAAATAGGATGATGACAGTCATCACTAATTTTCGATCCCCACTCATTTGTCTTCCAGACCAAATGTTTCATCTGTGGAATTGGGAATGATTACTTTGACCGGACGCCTCATGGCTTTGAAACTCACACCTTACAAGAACACAACCTAGCCAACTACCTGTAAGTACAGAAATATGACCAAACGTAATGTGACTGAAGTTTTCCCCCTTTAACACTTGTGCCTCCTGTGTGCAGGTTCTTCCTGATGTATCTGATTAACAAGGATGAGACTGAGCATACGGGTCAGGTATGTGAGCGAACACCAGTCTGTAGTATTTGGTCATTTTAAACACTATATGCATAATCTGCCGTCTGTGACAAATCTCAAAAGAACAAAAGGAAAAACTGGAATGTTACAGACTTCAGTAGGTTTACTTATGCAACATATCAAGTGGGTTGAAATGTTGCACAAGGTACAGCTTTGCTGGAGAAAGAAGCAATGCGTGGGCTTTCTTTGACTTCTGATATTAAGTTGTTATTGTTGTGCACCTGAGATTCAACTTGGTTTTCTGTTTGATGTTTGTGTACTTTTTCTTATGATACAAATTTAGCAAAGAAATAGAAATCTTGCACTTGTTATTCCTTTAAGCTGCAAAGGATCGCATTCAGCTACTAGGAGTGAATAAGTCACAAAAACAGTGTAATCACTGACATGCCGTTGAGCTACATCCTTAATCTGTCCACTGATGGGATATATAGTCACTGCAGATGGGATGAAACTATTTCACAATATCATATATCATCATAGTATTTATGTTTTAGGGAAAATAATTTTATTGTTTGCAGTCAGACCATCTGAAATTTGTGACACAAAGGGCCAGATTTACTAAGCAAGGCCTATTACCGTGATAGTGCAATTGCAAAAACGTAATGACGGGAAGGAAAAGTTCTGAGGCTAATCTACTTACAAGCCACCAATTTATAAACAAGAATGTAGTCAGTCTATTCATGGGTCAAGAACAGACAGACCTGATGAGGGAGCATGAGCGAGTGACTAATGTGCTAACAAAAATAATACATAAACACAGATTTTACACGTGTTCCTCTCTTAAAATAAATAAGACAAACTTTGAATGTTTTTCATATAAGGGAGAAATCTTCTGCTAGAAATTACTGGCGACTGTGTTTGGTCCTGAGGTCTGAGACTCAGGTGGAGCACAGGATTCATAAGAGGAGGGCTGCGTCATGATCCCGTTCTACTGTATACAAATTAAATCTGCGTAACAGCTGATCTGCTGTGATAACAATGAACACAGACTATTTATTAGGTACACGTTGATAGTACCAGGTTGGACCCTCCTTTGCCAACAGATTTTGTTCCATATTGACTTGATAGCATCAGATACACGCCCATAATATGAATCTCAAATTCTCAGTTCCGGATTAGATTGAGACCTGATAACATTAGCGGCCATTTCAGTGCATTAGACTCATTGTTACATTCAAGAAATCAGTTCAACATGACTTTGAGACATGGCATGATATGCTGTTAGAAGCAGCCATTAGAAGAGGAGTACACTGTGGTCAGTGACACATTGGGGGGGACAGACATGGTTAACGCTAATACTCGGGCATGCTGTGGTGTTAAAATTAGTTGGTTTAAGGGGCCCAAAGTGTGTTAAGAAAACATCTCCCACACTATTACGCCATCAACATCGGGCTGACCCACTGATACGAGACAGGGTGGATACTTTCACGTTGTTTATGCTAAATTCTGACCTAGTATCGAAATATTGCAGCAGAAATGGTCTTGACCGGTCTGCTGAGTCATTGCCATGTGATTGGCAAATTAGATATGTGTTCATGTGGCTTAATGCACATTGCTTTTATTTTCTGCATGCGGTGTGACACTGTAGATAATTACTATAGTCAATAGTACATATCGTAACATTTAGACATTAATCAAACAAACTAACACACTTTAATATATTAATACTTCAATATGGTGTGTAGGAGTATATAGGAGTCTAAAAAAAAAAAGGTGTGCACACTGTTGATGAAAGACAGAGATGTCTGTATAATATATTGATCTCTGTGTAGAAGTGACCAAGCCTAAAACACTGAAAACTGCTCCACTCCCTCTAAAACAAGATGCATCTGCCTTGTATTGGGATTATTAGTTAATCCATTTCATGTGGGACCCAGAGTTCCAGGAGAAATTCTGGCACTGCACTCCGAGCTCTGAGGTATCCACCTGTGCAAGATACGCACCCAGTCTCTCCCACTCTCCCCTTCTCATTTCAAATAAATGAACAGTCCTTGCGGCAACTATCACAACCACATCAAGTTCAAAATAAGATGCGCTCTTTTCTACGTTGGCATGCATACATGCAATAACGCAAGCCACAGAAACACCTGTGTCCACATCTTTCACTTGCAAAGGTGACTCTGCGCCTCTTTAGTAAAAGCACGACAGCAGCTTCTCAAAGCCAAAGGAGGTTTTTGTGCTGACGCAGATTGTAGGTAAATCTGGCCTTAACAGTTTTCTGAGGACAGAGGTCAGCAAGACTGAACAGTACAAAAGATCTCGCCATATTACTCTAAACAGTTAACTGTGACTGAGTATAACCAAAACTATGTGCAGTCGTTGCCCCTTTAAACCATTCCTTTCCCTTTTCAGGAGTCATACGTGTGGAAGATGTACCAGGAGAGATGCTGGGACTTCTTCCCCACTGGAGACTGCTTCCGTAAGCAATATGAGGACCAGCTGGGTTAGAGCGGGCCGCCTTGTCTGCTGCTCTGAACCCCAATCTCCACTTTGCTTCTACCTGGAAAAAAGACATTGAACTTGACTTCACCCTGTTACCAAAACACACACCGTCATAGTGTCGAAAAATGTAAAGAGGAAAAAAAAAAAAAAAATCTGAATTCTGACACAAACGCAAAACATAACGACTCTAAGATTTACAACTGACGATTGGACATTTCGGGTTTGCGTGTTCTTCGTTGTTACTGAAATAGTCTCCTGCCACTACGCCTCTTTTATGCAAATAATTCTTTTAATTCTGATTCACATGGCCTTTTTTCACTTGCTTAACCCCAACCTGCTGCACAATTTGTTGTTTGTAGACATCTGATAATTGTGAAGGGTTACAGCATGACAACTGAATGTCTGAATATGCACAATTTCTAGATTACCGCCAGGATGTTACTGTCACTTCCTACCCAAACCACAAGTGAATGGATGTGTGCTGCTAGTAATGATCTAGTTAACATCCAGTGAAATGACCTGATTTGCCTTTCAAAGCTGGTTCAAACCGTTCTGATGACATGAAGATGGTTCTTCCAGGACCAGAGACAACTCTCACTTTAGGTGTTTATCAAGTGCCGATGTGCCTTATGAAAAAAAACTATGCAAAAGAGAAAAAAATATCATTTTTGTCCCTCCTAACACAAGCAGTGCTCTGTTCTTGATTAGCTATAAGCAAATTTAGGTAAAGCTAGTTTTGTGGCTTTTACATTTAAAAAGAAAAAGAAATATTTGTTGTATAATATCTAGATGATCCTTGTGTAAATGTTGCTTAGTTTGGTTTTGTTCCTGAACTGTGGTGTCCTGCCCACCTGCACTTGTTTCTACAGCAGAGGAACCCCACAACAAACGGACAATTAAACAGCAAAACTTGGTTCGAGAATTTATTGACGACAAACTGGTTACCCGCTCTTGTCTGGCCATTTATATGTATGTAGTAGCTTTGGTAAACTGCATTTCTTTTTTGATGAGGGGGAGGAAATGAATAAAGTAACTGACGCAGTGAACCAAACGTGTCGTCCTTGACCTCTTTCACTACCCGTCTGTCACCATTCCTCTGAAGCAAAACACTCCAGAGTCAAACTTTCACAGGGAACAGAGAATTCTCTCTCTGAAGCAGGGTGTGCTCCAGGAACGTTTTGACACACTCTCACAAATGTTCGAGATGTACTGTCCCAACCTCTACACCTCCAAAACAAAACATATTGCCTCTCTTACAGCATGGGGGGGGGAGGCAGGTCCGTGTGAAACAAGGAAGCATCAAACTTTAGCATCATAAACTTCCAGGTGGACTTAATTTTTCAAGGATGGAAGTTGAAGCAATTGAACTGCCATGACCAAGTTCCCTGAGTGTCAGGAGATCATGCTGTCAAGCCAGTCCTCCAGGTCGTCCTCAGTCATTTCCTGTTTGCTGGGCACAGACTGTGGAGGTGCGATGTCTTTGTCCTTCACCACCTCCATCTTTTTCTCTTCTATCGGCTTTGCTGTCACGTCTTTCACTTCCTCACATTCTGCAGATTAATAACATGATGGGAGACATATTTTTAGTCTTTCCTCTAAACTTACCTTCTGCTAAGTAATTTTAACTTTATTATCTGTGCTTTAATTACACCACATGTGAATATTGCAATCCTGCAAAGCAGAAAATCAACAGCTATCCAGCGTCTCTAAAACTCAGTAACATTATTATATTTAACATACTAGAAGTGTTTAAAAATAATAATTCTGTGTGGAATGAATCTGTTTCAGAGTTATGAGCCGGTAAGTTTTCAGTGCAACTGAAAAATTTGCTTTCAAGAAAATGTCTTAATTTGCTGCTCTTGCAGTAATAGCTGGATATTTTTCAATATGTAAAGACCAACCTGCTTATTCTTCAAATTTTTTTAGCGTTAACATTAGGCTTTAAACATTGCCCTAAGTAACAATGGCTTCTTTTTTTCTTGTCAGTACAAAAGGCGGAAGTTATCATCATCTGGGTAGCTTTCTATTCGAAAAACAAGGTTATTATAGTGATCTAACACTATGTGTGAAAAAATCCTAAAATTGTAGTGTGTTTTTTTTTTTTTTTTTTTTTTTTTTTTTTAAATACTTAAAAAAACTTTATTTACTTGCTTGGGTGTTTATTTACTTGCTTTGGTTATTGTCCAACAATAACCAAATAACCCTTTTACGGCTGAGAGGTAAAAACTACAATTTTGGATTGAAAAAAAAACTAATTAAAATACAATAAAAAATATGTAGGAATGATCCTTAGTGTTTTTTAGTTGGGTAAATTTTATAACATCTTGCCGAATGAGGCATTGATGGCTGTGCTTATTGAGACTCTGGATGTCGGTGAGTCAAATGCTTTCAAAAAGCAGTTTTCTTGTAATACCTGTACCGATTTTCCCAAATGTTGCCTACGACACATGACAATCATACAATAATAATTAAAAAGACTAAAAATGAACCCAATAACCTAAACTAAAACTAAACAATTTCAACAATAAAAAAACAAAAAAATCCACTAAATATCAAATGAAATAAAAACAAAAACTAGTAAATCCAAAATATAATAACTCTATTAAGAAACATTATCCAAATACAGTACTTCAAAGTGTCTAGTCGAATCTTTAGGTGCCAAAGTTTCACAATGGCCACTTTTAAGGTTAAACTGCTAGCATGCCATGTTTTGTTTATTCTTTCCAGTTAAAAGATTATGATCTCACGCAACCGTCAAAAAGATATATGTTGTGCACGACAAAGTAAATATACAGTATATATTATTAATGAATTTCTTTCTCTACACTAAGCTAACTGAAGCTTACTATTCTCCACAGACTCAAGAGCGACATTAATCTTCTATATTTTCCCCAGGCTATCCCACATCGCTCAACATGCAGGGACAGACTATCATTAAATATACTTGCCCTTCTCTGTAACAGCGCTCTCCATTTCTGCACCACTGACAGGCTGGTTTCCTGCATCACCTGACACTGGTTTCTGTAAGTTGAGCAGCTTGTCCAGCTCTTCATCAGCATCATCCACCATAGTCTCAGCAGCAGCAGCCAAGGAAGAAAGCTGCGAGCCTGAGCCCCCCACTGGGTTTGCATCCACGGTGACTTTCTGGCTGATGCTGAGGCTTTTTGAAGATGCGGATGGAGGTGTGAATTTGGACATTTTTGGCACTTCCTGTTTAGGTGCTAGAGTCATACTGGGCAGCTCTGCTGGTGCTGAGACCTGAAACATCAGGTAAAGTAAAAAACACAAAATAAAAAACTGCTTGTGTCATGAATGTCTCTGAGAAAAACACAAAGATACAGAAGCCATATTTTCTTTTTTCTCAGAAGGTAATCAACACAGTGTATTAATCTACTGGGTGAAAGTAACCAGACATGTACCAATAAATACAAAAAGGTCAGTCTATTGTTTTAGTTTTTTTAATATATACTTAATTTAACCTGACATGCCTCTATGCCATATCTTGCAACCCTAAATCCCAAAAAGTTGAGATGCTGTGTAAAATGTAATAAATGAATGCAATGATTTGCAAATAAAATCTTTTGTTCACAGAACACAGAAAACCTAATTTTCTCCGTATAAACATATTTGTTGTTAAAGTTTACCTAAGCAACTGTGTTTCCTTCTTGCATAATTAGTATTTTCTCCTGAACAACACCCAACCACAGTGTGCTGGGCATCAGCTAACACTGTGCGAGATACTTGCCTGAATCAGCTCGGGCTCCAGGTTGAGTTTCTGATGCAAAGGCACTTCTTGAAGAATCTGGGTAAGAGCTGGGAGGTCCAAAACAATCCCTGCCATCTGGAGAACAAATGAGAACACAGACTGCAAACAAATGTTTGTATCTACAGAGTTTAGGTGAGTGAGAGCACTATCGGATTCAAAGTCTTCATAGTAAATGGATGAACTTGTTCTTTTGTCCAACATTAAGCACATGAACGCTGTGCTACAACAACAGTATGAATCCGATATCTTAATCGGAATATTCAAGTGACTACATTTGAATTCTTTTGGACTTAAATGTGTGTTCACAACCCTAGATGGGGACAGGTAAGACTAGAGCAAGTATCTGTTCACCACAGTTCACTGAATTATGACGCTTAGGATCAAATAGTTGGCTCCAGTGAACCTATAGGATGCTGGTTTAGAAGGACTAAACAAGACAATCATCCAAACAAGTTGCCACTTTACTACTCCGAGTCAAGAAAACTAACAGGGTCACCTCAGTCACCAGGATTTCTCGTTCGTCCATCATATTATGACCAAAGTAAACACAGCTGCAAGAGCACTTTTAGCTTTATAACTGTAACTGCTGTGTATTTTAAAGACGTAAAACTCCATAAATCAATTTTAAAAAGGAGCGGTGGAGATATAATTTTACCTGACTGATATCAAGCTGGTCCATCTCCCATTCTTTTTCTTCTGCAAACCGGAAATGCGTGAACGAATCCCCTGTAAGAAAACGATGCACAGAAACAAAACGTTTTGGCGTTATGACCACAGCAGTGTAATCCCCAAACTATCTGTTAAAGCTAAAACTCACAGAGAGATTCACTTTAGTGCTTTTTCACACAAACACAGCTCCTGCCTGTGCAAACCAACCGAGTGGCCTTCACGTCCGCAATGTCTACGATGTTTTTCTCTGGAAGGCAAAAGCTTTGTGTAAACTCTTGATCAGTTTGAGCGTTAAAGCAGAGCTGGTCTGCTTTACCGGTCTGAGGGCTCTTGTCACTACAAAGACGCTGAGGATGTATTATTAATAAGCGCACAGCAGTGGTGCCACACACTCAGCAGACAGATACGCAGATGAACAAATGAGAAAACCGTCAAGATGAAACTTGTGTTGTTTGAGTGGGGCACAGCGCGCGAGGAGCACCGAGTCAAAACACAACATCCAGAACAACAAGGACACATGTCAGATGTGAAGCACCACTCTTACAGCTCCTCATTTTTGCATGTGGTTATTTCCACAATGTTCCAGGAGGATGTCATTTTGCTGGAATAACAGGTCGCTTGTAGGTATTTTTAGATTACATAATGGAAGGCTTTCTTTATTCAAACTGAAATCTGAATATTCTTAAATCCCATATTTTCATCCTTCCTTTGTGAAGTAAAGAATGTGGGGATAACCTAAAAGTAACAGCTCATCTGAGATAACGCAAGACTTAGCAGAACTAGGACACGTCAATTAATCAATGAAAAAAGTGCTAAAACCATCAAAAAATAAAGTTAAAAAAAAACTCCAGAGGGTATAAAGAAATCTAGTTTAAGTTTCTTCCACTCAAAAGAAAATTCAAGGTTAGACAGCTGCTAGAGATTTCAGTGTTAAAAATGACCGAGAGAGGTCTTGGAGAGAGTTCTGTCTCATTTATTATACACATAATTATTTAGAGAAGATATCAGGGACAGGCTGAATGCTGAGGGGAGTGTGGTATAACAGAACAGTTTATATTTTTTCTGCTTTTACCCTTTTAAGTTTACATACTGGCTAAAAAAATGAACTGGATGACAGACTAAAATATGCTTGATTGCTAGCAAAAAAAGGCTTCATGCAAAAGCATAAACTGGCAGGCTCCTGTGTACGCAACTTTTTTACCTTAAAATGTCCATTTAAAAGCACTGCAACCAGGATACAATCAGCCAGCTTAGCATAAACAGTAAAAGGAGGAAAAGGAATCAGACAGGCATGCTTTAAGCCCCTCCCACCACTAGCAGCTGAACACATGAACAGCAGCACAACAAGCTTGGCAAAGCATCTTAGCCTGAAAGCCAGGGCTTTATTAAAAAAAAAAAAATCTGAGGTCAGTAAAGCTCCATTTCAACAACAAAAGTATTTAAGTATTAAACAATCATAAATGTTGTACACCTTAACATTAGCTGTTTAATTATTAGCAATTATCCATATTAGCCATCTGTTAAATAATGATTAAGGTTTTGTATTTTCTATTTTTATTTCTTTAACTTACTGCAATTGAAATTTCAAAATAAGTTGCAGTAAGTAAGTTTGCTTCTTTTAGTTTAGTTTTTATTCTTTGAAAATGTTTAGTTTTAGTTTAGTTTTTTTTAGCTCGTTTTAAGTATCATTTTATGGCCACGGGGCTCTGTCACTGGAGACAAGATTTAACAATAGGTATATTCTAGGTATTACAGTAAAAACAGAACTTTTTGAAAGCAGCTGCCATGCAGCCTTGTAGACTGTGGTCCACAAGACTAAAGTTTCAATAAACACCATCCAAGCCTCAAAACGCAATTGTGATGACAATTTTTACACACTTAACAAATAGAAAAACTAAGGATATAAATTATTTGTAATTTTGTTTTGGTTTTTTACACCTATGTCTAATTAAGAAGTAAAAAGCATCTGAGAACAGCTCTTAAGAGTAGGGTCTGTCTTGCATTATGGCCACTCAGGACCTTTTCTTTACAATATTTTTAATCTGTGTAGTTATGAAATAGTAAATCATAATTTTGTAAATCATCTGAAATCATTGACAGATAAATCAGGCAACCCTGGGATCCAGGAAGTTTTCAGCAACTTCTAAAAAAAATTTAAAAATTATATACATATCATCAATAATCATCAGTTGACCACAAAAGTATGATATTGAAAACGAATCAGGTGATGTTGGCCTCAAGTACCCAGACTATGGTCAGTCTGCCACACACAGATGGACAGTCAGTGGGAGATCTGACAGAAGAGCTGCAGTCAGATGCAGCCTCTCACTTTGTTATTCTGCCCTCTGCATATTGTATTACGGACACTCTGCCTTCAGGTGTGACCATTAGCACCATCTGCAGTTGTCAGTGATTTGTTGTTCAAGAAGCAAAAGGAGGTCAAGAAGGAGAAAATGCAGGACGGCTTTTTATCTTCAGGCTGAGTCCCTGCTGTCAAACAGGGAGAAGAAAGATGAGTTATGAAAAGGAGCATTACTGAGGTTACAATGACAGTGAAGGAGATGGATTAAAAGAAAGGAATGGGAATGTCAGCTTTACGTGACGGCCGTTTGAGAGTACCTTTATGTTGGGACAAAGATTTTCCCCTTCACTGGGAAACCGTGAGAAAATAAGACCGGGATTTGGTAGACGAGAAATCGAACCACATCACTGCTGGCATCTTAAACAGATCATTTGCTAACAATATTCTGCTAAATCAGAGGGAACCATTGCTCAGTGATAAGATCAAGAAACAGCTGCCAGAATTTAATCACCAAGCTCTGAGCTGAAACTCAAATGAGCTTTGCTAAACTATCTATTAATTACATCATTTCTATTTATATTTTTTTAAAGTACTCTTCACCTAACTACACAGGAGGTCTATTGACCCTTTAATATAAAGCTATGTCGCCATGCCATTGAAGAACTTTGTTTTATGTGTCTTCTACCTTTGAGTCTCTGTGCCACCACAACTGATCTGGTATTAAGTTAATTATAGCAATTTATACATAATCAGTTATTTACCAGCAAGGCTGCCATGAGGCAATGGTATCTACTCTAATGTTAGAATGTACCAAATTGCATAAATAAATCCTTTATGAGCTAAAATTCAGACAGATCTGAGGATTATTTTTAACTAGAGGTGATCTTCTGCTGTTTATATTTCCCATTATTTAATGTTTTCCTATCATTTAAGGTTTTCATCAGGGTTTTTAGGGCTGATGCCAGTAAAATTTAAGGAGTCTAAAATTTTTGGCATTGTTATATTACCCAGTGTCATTTAAGTATATATGTGTGTATGTGTGTGTGTGTGATATACACATATACGCTTGTAATTTTAGTTGAAAATATCCATCCCCACCATGTGCTCAGCTGTGATGCTATTCTGCTAAATGCACCGTAGAAATGGCTGCTGCTCCCTGAGCTCGGATCTGCTGAAGGCTTCTTCCTGTTAAAAGGGAGCTCTACCTTTCCACTTTTGCCAAGTGCAGCTCATTGGGTTTCTCTATATTATTGTGGAGACCACACCATATCTTCAGGTGGCTGTTGCATAAACTAAATTTAGGTGAACTGAAAAGCTAAATTTGTCCTAAAACGTAAAACTGTCCCTGGTTAGCACTCTCCCTCTTTTTCTGTTTCCTACTCCTCTCTGTTTAACATCCCATTCACTCAGTCTCCTTCAGTCCAACACAGAGATCTGCTGCTGACAGTGGTAAGCTGCCTCCCTCCTACATCTCAAAGCCCAGTGTCCTCCTGATCTGTGTCCATGGAAATATCATTGCATGTAATTCAGAGGCACTGATACAACCATGGCAACAGCTGCCAGCAGGGATGAGAGAAACTTCTGTCAAACCTCCATAAGACACAAAAAGAGAGGAGGAGGAGGACATAGAAGTGAGACAACGAAGAGAATGAAAAAGGCAGACTTTTCATTTCTGCTCGACTTCAGTACCCTGATGCTGTTTTCAGAGTAGAGTCTAACATCTACAGGGAATGTGCCGCCTCAGATGCGTCACCCAGCAGTGTGAAAAACATGGCTGGTATTTTACTAAATACTGGTACGATGATTTAGTTCACATATAACAATAAAATCTGGGCTTCATTTGAAAATGTTTAGCTGTACTAAAGCTGCCACAGTGAGCTTAATTATTGATTAGTCAATTAATTATTTTGCCTTTTTAGTATTTTCAGAAGTGAAAATCCACAAATAGGAAACATTTAGTCATTTAATGAACTGTTTCTCAAACTCAGTGCCTTAAACGGTTTGAGTTTTGACGTTTTCAGAGAGGAAAAGGACCTTTCAGGTTCCAGACGGCGATAAAGTATTCCTGA
This sequence comes from Oreochromis niloticus, assembly GCF_001858045.2. Lineage (NCBI taxonomy): Eukaryota > Metazoa > Chordata > Actinopteri > Cichliformes > Cichlidae > Oreochromis > Oreochromis niloticus. The sequence continues at coordinate 16,391,746 of NC_031980.2, read as the reverse complement.
TCAACCAAACTTCATGAAGCTTTTTTTTTTTTTATTTAATTTTCTTTTCAGATTAAACAACTAAAGTAATATACCAAAACTATATGTTTCTGTTCACTCTAAAAGCTACTTACAGAGATGCACTGATTGCAGTTTTGTAGGCCAGTTTCCTTTTTTCTCCCCTGCCTGTGTAGATTTTCTTTCTAATAAGTGTAACATATACAAACAAAAATAAACTTTTTCCTAAATTTAAAATGTTATTTTCATATTAAAATATATTATTAAACTTTACTTTCCCCCAAACTGCAGTAAGTTAGATCATTTACCAGTATGTTTATTAGAATGTCTACCTTTTTTGTCCTTTTAAACTCTTAATTAATAAATGATTTTCCTCATAATAGTTTTGATTGTTTGCTGATCCCGAGGCTGCCGGTTGGTCGCTAGCTCTGAGCTCTGGCTTGATTTAGCTTTAGCTACTTTTTGTTTGTTATGTTTTATAAATGTCCATGTGAGGTTTTTGTTTCTTTTTGTTTTTTTAAACAGCTTTAAGGATTTTAAAAACTTAACTTAGGCAAAATGAATTAGCTTTAATGTAACACTTTTCTATCAGATTTCTGCTTTCTTCTAATCTGTAAATGAGATTCATTTATGAAAGTAGAGGTGTGGAAATTGTCCGTCCTCTAAAGCAAACCCAGTAGATTTGTATGAATCTGGTTGTTATTTTTGATTGTGTAAGATATTGACAACACTTTTATTTATTTATGTATTTACAGTTATTCTTCTTTAAAAAAATTAATAACTACTATTATTACGGTATGAAAACTGTTAATACTTTCTTCTGTTTGAACTGTGGTACTACTTACGTGTGGGCGACATGATTTGGAAGTCTACGGTTACATTAAATTATTATTATTTTTTTTAAGTATAGCTATGTGATTGTTGGGAAACGAGTAAATATTACATGAGCTGCAGGACATTTTTAGCAATTTTCAATGTTTTATTTTTCCAGATATGTTTTACTGTGTTATATTTAATCGGTGAAAGATAAATTTAACTTTGGAACCTTTTCTTCATACTGTGTGGAAATTCTGTTAAATGCCATGAACCTAACCCATGTCAGCACATATACCCTCACTATACACAAATGATAAAAGATCAATTCAAGGTTCAAATGATTGTCTAAGAGCGTAAGTCTGGCCAGTAAACCTCGGTGAGTTATTCTCAGAGAATAAACACTGCTTCACTCATACCGTGTGCTAAGTGGCTTGGCTGGCATTGTGTAACTTTTTGTATAATGTGGTATCCTGTCTCTTGACATCTTGCTGGCTGAACCCCATTTTAACAAATGAGGTTTTCTGCTTGCAACCCCGGCTTTGCTGAGCTATCTATGGCCCACTCTCATCTTTTATATCTGGGATGTGTTGTTCGCTGTCGTTGGCTTAGCTCCTGCCTTTCTGTTCCGCTCTGCTCTTTTCCTGCTCCACTCAACGCCACTCTGCTTTCACCTCACCGCTGTTCATCTTCACCCATCTCCTGCGATATGCTCAGTGCGACAGTCGAGCTTTGGTACAGTCACGATAAGGATAGGCTACGCTGGTTCTATAAGCACAATGAGGGATTAAGGAAATGTGTATAAACTGTAACAAGACTGCAGCTTTTCTAACCTAACAGTCATATCAGAGAGTGGTGTTTTAGGACTTTGAAATGTATTTCTTTATTCACTTAGGTTGTAGCTTCTCCAATCAGTCTATTTGTTTCTTTATTCTCTTTTATATGATTTTATATTAAGTATATTCTTGATACACACAGCCTAAGCAAAACAAACTATTTGAAGACATTTCCATGATCCCTGTTAAACTGGGACAGAACTTTTAACTTGTGTTTTCTTTATGTTCAAGGTTACTGTGGTTGGTTTTGTGAGACATATAATTCACATTTTTAATGGAGGTAGAAAAATGTTAGTATTAAGTATGAATAACTAAATAAAAAAATAATCCAAACATAAATTAAAATGCTATTCGATCAAGAAAAATAGGATGAGGGACCTATGGAATTTTCTATACGACGAAACGACTAGTAGTGTACTCGGTGTTACAACATAAATTAAGTTCTTCCCTTATTTTTTTTTATTTTTTTTTTTTTTTTAATTTGTTCATTTCAGGCACAACAATAAAGTTGAACATAAAGTGCACAAAAAACAAAAACAAACAACAAAATGTACCTGAAAAGGAGTGGGATGAAGAAAACTTATTAAATCCCACCCCTATATTCACTTATCAACAGAAACAATAAACTAAAATAAATTGATGAGGTACAATACACATGCTATGGCAAGGGGGAGCCAGGACGACAAATAAGAGGGGAGATATCATCATCACCCCGACCCGAGACTGGGTACCCCAAGAAGAAGTGCGAGAGGAACTGACTTGAAAGATATTTTCATGGCGAAACCTGTACAGATCCACTGTAGCTGGTTACCGAGTACTTGCTACTAATATCACAGATACAGATAATCATCAAACTAGCCATATAAAACATGCTCTAGCATTAAGGGATAATCAATATCTCTTCTACCCGTTGCCAGCTGAATACAATCATAATCCCACAAATGTCCTGGCTTGTATTGATTTCTGTGGGGCCCTCCAGATGTTACCTCATCTGCCTAAGCAAGCCAAGGTTGTCATACCAGATGACACGCAAACACTCGCACCCTTGTTAACAGGACCACACCTTATGTATATAGTCCTCTTCACCAACCAAAATCCATTCACTATATAAAACTGCGGTCTGGCCTTAACCTTGATTACTCTTCCTTGCTGGAGCAGTGACTGGCTGAACAGAAACAGGAGGGATATGTAAGGAGATGCGGTACCACTGTTCAGTCTCCACTAACACTTGCAGTGAAATGTTGACATTTTATGTGACTGGAAGAGGAATACACACATTCCCTGCTCGCCCTTCTGCCTCCATTTGCTGCGCGACTAATGGTGTGTGATCAGTGAATGATTACTTCTCTTTTAAACTGGCTGTCGTGGCAGATCCTCACTTGATAAGAGAGGAGATAAAGCAATGCAGCTCATATAAAACTTAAGAGCAACTGAGTGTTGTTATTATTATAACAGTGACAAATCCCATCTGATATGTCTTTGACAGTGCTAAGGGAGACAGACAGAATGGGAAATCTAAGTAAAGAAATGAGAGAAAAGGGCTGAAGAAAGAGGAAAAAATGACATCTAGAAGGGAGAAAATGAGATGCACAGATTTCAGAAAATGTGCAGGAAATGCCGTTTGGAGAAACTCCAATTTGCGATGTGTGAAGCTGATTGTCTTTCTGAGAGCCCCAGCACCTCCAGCATGCTCCCTGTCACGCCTTTTTAACCAAACCAATTAGCCCAACATGACATGGCGCTGAAACCCAACTACGCGTCGATAAATCACTGTCTGCGCTAATTGCAATTAAAATCCCGAGCAAACCAGGCGAGACAATAAAGAGGGCCGAAGCTATTTACTCTTAACTTTTAATGGTTATTGTGTGAGGCTGTGTTTATGTCAAAGTCATATCAGAAGAGCTCCAATCCACTCGAGGCTTCCTTCTCATTAGGCATGTATTTTCTTTGGCATGCGGCTTGTTTGGAGGTAAGAGGCTCAAGCTCGAGCACTTCTCTGCAAAACTCATCAATCACATTTAGCATTTGATGTGAATCTAGTTTAATTATCCCATCACTTTCTTTCATGGATGTTATTAGGTAACAGTAAGTGCGGTTTTTTTCCCCCCATATTTTTATAAAATGTGGATGCAGTTGGAGAACACACAGCGTTGTTCTCCTGTAGGACATTTCAGTCTCATAACCACTCTATACATTCACATGCTTGCATGACGTTGTAGCTGTATTTGAGGAGATTGAGTAGGTTTTATAACCTGTAAAGAAAAACTCCTTTTTAGGAAAGACGGATCATTTCAGTAACTCTAATATAGCACTTTTGTCCTTCATGCGCTTCGGGAAATTGGTGAAGTTGTGCTAAAAACAAGGGAAAAAAAGTATACTCTGATAAAACATCCACTTAGCAATACATTATCTTCCATGAAGGTCATAATGTTCAGTGGCAGGTATTTTATCATTTTGTCCACAGATATCAGTGAGGGTAGGCTTACCGTATAATGCAACATGACAAATTATATCCTGCCACAGAGGTGAATCATTACTTCTGTAGCAGAAGTGGGAAAAAACATCATGTCACAATATCGTGATAGTTGCCCATGGTAACAGGTGTATCTAGGGTTTGGCACAAAGTTAAAATTTTCCAGCCTTACACGGACATTCCAACATCTGTACACAGCCAAAACTGGCAAGCAAAACAATCAGGAAGGCAAACCTCACAGTTTAAAAATGAACAAACAAGGGGGAAAAGTGTGGTGGAATCAGAGAATAACTCATAAAATGCAGTAGATAGCTCAGGGCAAAAATGTTGGACACAGAAGTGAAAACTTCTACATGTTCTATTGCACAACAACTCTCAACTCAAACTCAGTGCAATGGCAAGGAATGAGGCCCTAGCTTATAGCTCCATTCAGCAGTGGTGCTGAATTAGGCACCAGCTGAGCAAGCTTAGAGACCAGTCGGTGACAATCTGCCAACCACCAGTCACAAGAGTAAAATGTGAAGCTGGCAAAGGGTTGATGAAGGTCACTAGTGCCACTCTTCCACTTGTACCTACTCAGCTCGACTCTATTGATGGTTTGGATCATTTTCCATTACAACTGAAGACCACCTCAGTGTGCTTGGCGTCATTATAGCAACATGGCCAAAAGTCTCATGATGTCATTTGGCTGCGACACAAATCCTGCACATTGGACGACATTGAAGTGATGGTATACCTGCAGCTAAACCGGTGGCAAGCATTTGCACCTCATCGTTGGACCAGTGTTGTTTGTGTGCAGCCATTTCCCTCATGTGATTTCTGTGAAGGAGATGTTCTTATGACTCATTGAGCGATGCCATGGACTGGCCAATCTGTGGCATGCAGTCTGTAGACGTCACATTTTCGGATCGACACAGATCTCTTGGAACCCTGGCTCAGGTGGTACTAAAGAAAAGCACGTGGTACCAGGTATTACCACCTAATGCAAAAAAATCTAAAAATCGAGTAGGTACTAGTGAGACAGGTGAAATCGGATTGAAGAACTTTCACCCTGAAAGTAAAAATTCTGCCCTACCGATGCAGCCAACACGTTTCCAAAGCCATAACTTCAACTTCAATACTGCTTGAAGAATAGCTGGGGGGCAACAGTACACCCGAATCAAAGACCAAACATCAATAGCCAATATGTTTATTCAATCATCCAACCATGCTGGTATCGTTATTACACAAGATCTGCTAACTTAAGAAAAATACTGAACAAAGGCTGCAAAGGCTGTACTTATTCACTGTTTTTTGGTGTTTAGGAGGGGTTTGCATTTTATCCTTTTTACTCAGCTTCAGTAATGTGACAAATTAGCTCTTTAATTTGCTTCCACTCTGAGAGTTTGTTCTTTTTAACCACAACTTAATTAACTTCCATTCACTTTTTTCCATTCTTGATAAAAAAAAGCACCATGCGTCATGTCTTTGGTAGCTGTGATTCTGATTCAAACTGGCCAGGGAATGTCTTTAGAGCCCTCAGATGTGTTAAAAACGGTAGTATTGTATTGCAAAACAAAGCAATACAAAATGTTCCTGTAACAAGGTTTGTTCTACTTATACACTAATCCCACTCAGCTGGGTGCACTGCTAGAACTGATTTCAAAGGCTGAAATTAGTTCAAAATGCATAAAGAGCCACAGAGCCTCACCAAGACCAATAATAAAAAACAAAAGCTGTGCAAAAAATTGTCCGGTTATCATAAACAAGCAAATGATTTATCAGGTTCATCAGATAATATTTTAGGTGTGTTAATCAGCTGTCAATAAGAATCTAAATAAATCACAGGAAATGAAATGAAATGAACAAAACCCTGAGAAAGAGATCTGTAAGCACTAGGGCTGGGCCATATCATACCGTTCACGGTAATACTGGTGTAATTTTGGGCAACGATAGGAAAATGAAATATCGCGATAGAATATGGGTAAAACGCGCATGCGCAGTGCCTTTGTTTACATACGCACATGGCGGCGACGCAGAATGAGAAGAGCGAAAGTGGATCGTTAAATGAAACCGATGAACCAGAATTGGTTTGTAAAAATGCTGCAACTTCAGTGGTGTGGAACTGGTTTAGCTTTCGTCCGTCAGATACACAACAAAGCACTATTTTTGGTAGAGCATGCTAGCGGGCCGTCGTTATTACCGTGTTGTTTGGAAAATACGGCACACTTAAAATCAATCCTTTGATTTTTCTGAAAATCGACAGTGCCCCTTATAATCCCGTGTGCCTTATGTATGAATTCTGGTTGTGTTTACTGACCTCGAAACGATTTTATGTGGTACACGGCGCTCGAAAATCTGTCAAATGTTTTAGTACGACTTTGCTAAGCTACGAAGCCGCACCGCTTGATGGATTGTCGGAGCATTACGGCTATCGTAGGCAGGCGCCTCGCGGAGTGATACGTACTGTGCTTCAACATAATATTACCGTATTGTGTGTGTATAACCTCTTTTTAAGTTTTGTGGATATTCTACATGGTTATGCTGAGGATATGTCGGCCAATTTCCACTGGAAATGCCTTTCGGTTAAACTGTCAGCAAGGAATTTGCATTTGCACTGTTAAATTTTTATATAACTTTAATGCACATAAAAAACAGCTGCTTGTTTAAGTGAAAATGGGGTTTTTTGCACTAATAAAGTTGTGGAGTTGTAAAGTATTTTGTCTAGTGTCAATTATATCGTCAGTTATATCGTTATCGCAAATTTTCAAATGTATATCGTGATAAATATTTTTGGTCATATCGCCCTGCTCTAGTAAGCACCACAAACTGATACATCTTTTTGTTTAGTTCAGTTCTAAAATATTAAGCTTTTCCTCACAGGCACAGCATTACTGGTGTTTCTTCTGTTTTTACATATATATATATAAAAAAAGACAGTCTGAGAGTCAGAGAAGATAAGAATAATACACCCACTAGCAGCTAAATAAAGACCCGTGGACTGCCTTAAATAAAGACTAAACTGCCAGAAAGCACAAATGTTTCAATCCTTTGAAGGCTTGAGCGGATGAAATGTGACAGCCGCCGCAGTTCTTAAATCCAAACAAGATGTCCAGAGCAGCCACACCAGTTGATATATTCGCCTCAGAAATCCCAAGTTCCTCCTTTCTTGTAGTAAAGTCATCAAAACTGTCCGTGTGTGACTGAATCATGACGCTGCAGTCTCACTGACACAAAACACACACCACCACCTGCACTCTGTAAAGATGCACTTAAACACAGTGAGTAGACTCATTCATTGTAATGCACAAAGACACAACACGAAAGATTTCTGTTCACTGACAAAGCTGCTGCTGCAGTGAAAAGAGGTTTGGTGTGTTTTATGACTTTTTTTTTTTTTTTTTATCAGTAACAATTATGTTTTAAATCACTGCCATGTGGTGTCAGAGTATGTTCATCATTATTAGTTAATTAGCTCCCTGATTTGCTTTCCTCTCTTATCTGCCATTTTTTGTGAGTTCCTTAGTAGGAAACAGTGACTACAAGTCACCTTTTTAAATTTGCAGGGGGATCCATTCAGAGTGCCTGAGGCTTCAATAAAAATATTGATATTTGGGGTCAGAAGAAAACAATACAATATGCTGGGTATCAATATTTTGCCCAACCTCTATTCAGTGGTGCATCACTCTTGATTTGGTTTCAACAAGAATGTGTCTGCATTATTAGGTCAGGGTTATGTTCCCTTGCGGACTTGCACAGAGGCAGCTGTGGTGCTTTTATTAAACTAGTTTTCAGTCTAGTGGGAATATCCAAGTCATGTATTTGTAGTTTAGTGTTCTCCTACAGCGTAGTGTCTACACTTGGTCACACTAAGGCGAAAAAACAAAGATTACATTTTGTCAAAATTGTAATGATTCAGCAAATAATTCTACTAGCCAATCTATCTGTAGTCACACCTTGGTGTCCTTTTGTATACGTCTTTGGCAACACAGAGGGACCTAACATATGCATAAGCTATAGAGATTCACCAGCATGCACTCATCCAAAAAAAGCAAACAGGGTATAGTCAGACAGCAAAGACACACCCATAAGTAAAATGCTGCTTGGTTGAAAAGCTGCCTTTAACAGTGCAGCGACATGAGAATTTGCCACAAGCAAGGAGAAAAATCATCAATAATATTACAACAACAAAAAAAGTGCTCACAGTTCTCATTTCATTGGATAAAAGTTTGCAAATAAAGACTTTTCTGCCTTCTTCTTCTTTGCAGGAGCTAAGCTAAAAGGCCAACATTGCCAGCTGTTGAATGCCTCCTGAAGAAAATACTGTACAAGACTGCAGTGCTCTGGCTAGTACCTACCAACACACAACCAGAGTATGTTTATCATTATTAGTTAATTAGAAGTGCAAGCACACATTGCTGGTTAAATACTTTGAAGCTTACCAGGGCAGTGTCTGGTTCTTAAATACATGATTACATTAGCACAACTGGACTTTGCGACAATTTAGTTCTATTACTTCACCGCTAAGGGATTCAACTTAAACAGCCATGTTTCCAGGTTATTCCGTATTAAAACATTCAAAACCTTGAGCTTCAATAATAATTTTGGCCTCAACCGCTTTATTCAGAAGTGATCAAATCAAAAACTTGGAGGAGATCAAGGCCTCTCGGATTACACATGCAGAGTGGTTTCATCATGGAAATCAAGACCTTGAGAGACCAGCTCTACAGGAAGGTAACATCACACGAGAAAAGCCTCACATTAACAAAAGCCACAGTCATACATGCTGCACTGCTAAACATCTTCCACTGAAGACCATTATAGGAAGATATCAATTAAGAGGTCAAAGTCTATTCAGTGCAGCGGTGAAAAACCATTTCATATTGATTAATTGTAGCTCGTCATGCATTAGTATAAATGCATTAGTTATTGACATCTCTATCTACACACCCACATGGCACGAGACGACCAGGTGGTCACAGAAAGGTGAGGAGGTCAGAATCAATTAATTAGTAGCCAAGTAAACAGCTTTTACTTTTTTATCTTTCTGTTGATTTATTACAAGAATAACCTGTGTAGTAAAAATATGTTTAATATATTAACCATACCATTTAACTACTACTACTCTACATTAAAGAGCATCTTGTTCTTGTTACCTCCATTTCAGACTGAGATTCATATGCGAAGGTCAGCTCTTAAGGACTTCAGAGAAATGAGAGCAATAAGTTTTCCTTAGGGGGTAGTATTTAGAAAGCTCATTTATAAAATGACTCATAGCATAATTTTGTTTTATACATTATTCACACTGGGGGAAGACAACATCTGAACTAAGCAGTTGTATCTGATGTTTGCTTCCAGAGAACTGGTTGCACACAGATTGGTTTTTGCTTGAACAACAAACAATTTGACTGGTAACAAATGCAACAGTTGGTTGGCCACAGCTAATGAGCGGGTTGAGCTGACATTAAATGTAAAAATACATAGCTTCCAAACAACCAGACATGTTTGGAAGCTATGCATCTAATGGAAAGCTTTATATGCCAAATATTATCACCGCCGCTCTTGTTATTTACCACAAGATAAGCAACACAGTGTGGGAGGTGTGAAGCACACCAAGCAATTATCTTTAATTGAAACAGAGAATCGCACCATTAAATGACTAATTTGCTTTTTACTTTTTGAAACCACACTGGCTTTAAAATAACTGGCTCAATTTAGGGGAGTTAAAGGTTATTTTACAATGTTATTCTGCCACTCTTATATGTCATGTGAGGGCAAAAATCTATAGTCAACCACTAAATCAATATTTTGACAGCTTCAGATGCTTTCCACAATACATTAACTTACAGAGAAAATAGAGATTTTTTTCTCTACAAGGACATGAGAAAGCTTCATACATGCAATACAGCCTTGATCTTTAAGCATTTCCCAAAAAGCTGCAAAGGTCCTACATAGTCAGATCAGCAATTAACGTCCATGGTTGTTCAGTCAACTGGATTGGGTTCTTGGGCTTTGTAACATACAGAGTAAACATTAGCAGCAAAGGATAACAATATTCTGGAATTCAGTTTAAGTTATCTGCAAAGGCTTCCAACTATAGGAAGGTGGACTTTTTTTCTTGGTCTGTTTACCTCATGCACAAGTAACTTAGGCTACGTTCACACTGCAGGCGAAAGCGCATCAAATCCGATTTTTTTGACCCTATGCGACCCATATCCGATCATGGTATGACAGTGTGAACGGCACAAATCCGATATTTTCTAATCCGATCTGGGTCACTTTCGTATGTGGTACTGAATCCGATACATGTCCGATGTTTTAGAAAGCGACTGCTGTTTGAACGGTCATGTCGCATTAAATCCGTCTTTTACGTCACTGACACAAGACAGACGCCAATTATCAGCGCCGGAGAAGCGCCCGAGAGGACATTGTGAACGCTTCCTGGCCATCCAGTGTAGATGTCAGTGAAACTGTTGGGAAGACAACGTTGGAGAAACGTGAACATTTTATTTGTACTGTATAATCTGCAGATTCTGACAGAAATCTGCAACTATCCTTTAAAGCACCGATCCTCTAAAACAGCAATAAGGATAATTATTAGGTTATTTACATTATTATGTAAATAACAAAATAACTTCAAGCAAAAATTGGGAAACGTAAAGTCTGAAGTCTTTATATTAAGGGCCATCAGTCAAACAATACTGTTTGCTCTGGGTCTAAACAGAGCGCGTTGTGTGCGACATCTTCTTTTGCGCATGCGGGCCGCTTTGAGCGTTCACACTAGAGCGCGTTTGCTGTCACATTTTATTTGTAGTGTGAACAAGCAGACAAAAAAAAAATCGGATTTGATCAAAAAATCGGAATTGAGCATTAAGACCTGCAGTGTGAACGTAGCCTTAGTCTCAGTATAAATCCCTGGCACACCGTGACTGGGCACAAGTATAAAATACACCAGAAGAATGAACTGTCATCTAATCGTTGCATCGGCTTTTATCCTGTGGCGAGAGAATGAGCCCAAAGTTGCTCCAAATGACAACCAAGCACCTTGTGGGAGTTTCAGTGCCGCTGATGCATGAAGTAGTGTGTGAACAGGTGCAACAGAAAGACAGTTAGGCGAGTTAAGAGGTGCTGCATAAGCCCTATACAGGTTACACAAGTCATTTCATCTTGAGGGAGCTCATCTCAAGTACAAAGTAAACATTAAACAAACTAAAGGGAACACACAATATACTTTCAAAAACCTGCTTTTGTTCCCTTTTTAAATTTTGTTTTTCACTTTTTTCCATAAATGTATTTAAATGATAATCTTCAAATACTGTAAGAAGCATAATTCATCAGTTATGGCTGAATAATTAGGCTTCTATTAGTCAAGTCTAAAATAACCATTGTCCACAGTGTTGGTCCACAGTACCTTGACATAATTCTGGTGTCACAGTGACCAATTGTCTAGGTGGAAGCCTAAAATGTCTCCAATCAACAGATATTAGGCAATCATAGCGTATATGTGTCCCTCATTACATGAACAAAACTGAGGAATCCATATGCGTGCATTTTCAATATCTAGGATAATCAATAGCAAGGCAGTGAATCAGTGGTTCAGAGGAACATGCATGATATAGTCACATTAAAGGAAAAAAGCTTCAGCCCATTCTAGTCACACAGTTTAATCACAGATGAATCAGCTGATACCCTGCCAGCTGCTCAAGCAAGATGCGATTTGTGAAAAAGCCGGACATATGCGCTTTCACTGAGTGGTTCTGGAAGCTGACTGGGGCAACAGGGTGATGAGTAATACAAAAAAAGTCCTCCATTTTCATAAAAGCATAATTCAGAAATCATTTTCAAAACTAATTCCTTTGTTTTTATTGTGAAAAAGATTCATCTATGCCAGCATGGGAATTTATTATGCACCAAGTGACTTCATTTTTTCCACAACTTGGATAATCATTACCGTTTTAACTCTAGAGTTCGTAATGTCCTTTTTCAGTTAGTGTTTAATTAAGCAGCACGGTTCCAACCAAGTTTCTGCAACTCTTCGTCATGCCAAAATTTTCTTTTTCGTTTTAATTAGGTTTGAAATATATAATTTCCACCTGCTCGACTAGGACCTATTTCATGCTGCCGAAAACAAATCCGGCAATAACTTACAAATGTTTTTATGTCTGGGATGAAAAGAATTTAGGGATTTAGCCTGGATTACACTTGACGCAAAAGAATAAGGGGAGTGTTCCCAATAGGTAAACATGGAGATATCTTTTTAACTGCCGATATCGTCACTAAAACACTGAGCGGTTATACGTCATATCTGATCTAGTATTATTTGTTGACATTGCCAACAGAAACGGTTTCACAGTATGCGTGATAAAAGCTATGATGAGAAGATCTGCATCTGTGTAATTTGGTTATTCATTTGTGCATTTGTTGCATTAAGCTGTTATAACAGTTGCACTGTGATTGTTCCTAGCTCTAAAAAGTCAGAGTGCAACTTCAGAGCCCTGTGTACATAGATACTGAAGATAAGGGGTAACTCTTTGTCCCTCCTTCAAACTCTAAATCCAGCTATAGCTGACTTTGTAACTCTGACACGGAAATACAGCAAAAATAACATCTAGTACCACAAACATCCTTGTTGTTCACTAGGCTGTTGCTTCAACTTGTTACAAGCATGACTGGTGCTGACAGCAATTCACATCAATGTGTTTGTTTCATTCTGTCAACAGCAGACACAGAAGTTCTCCCCTTTTAAGTGGGCCCTGCTTACTAATATGAAGAGCTGCTTGTGAATCAATGCAGCAAACAGATGAGCTTTTCAAACTGTTGGGCCTTACACTCATGTCAAGTTATATACTCTGAGTATTTCTGCATGGCCTTATCAACAACAGACTAAAAAGGTAGATTTAGGCCACAACCAAAATTTAAGCCAAAAACACTGACCCAAATCTTGTTAAGCAGTTATAAAAACAACCCTAGAATCTTTATATAACTGCCTGTCTAGTTTAAAAATGTTCCTGTTACTGAATTATTTAGGTTTGATTTTGATTGATAAGGTTATGGTTTGTAGCATACCATGAAATAAGAGAAATGTTATTTAGATCCACATACAATCATTGTTTTCTTAGTCACAATAAATATAAAAAAGATTTTGTTGAACTTTTACTCAGCTTTAATCCATAACTCGCAGTGTTTTAGTGCAAAAGACTACGAGGACAGAGTGAGACTCTAAGCAAGTTGATTTTCCTCTCAAAAAGCAAAACAAAAAACCATTTCCTTGAGAAGGAAACAATGTTTGCACTCTTTACTTTGTAACTACATTAAGAACCTTATCTGCAAAAGGAAGCTCATTCCAAAAAACCCACAAAACAAACAGAGAAAGCAATTTAAAAATCCTGCAAGAGGTGCATGGCCAAAAGGCTTTCAGGACTACCAAACATCATCGTGAAGTGGGACATGTGTAGCTGATTGAGAAGCGAGCCATTTCTCTGTGATGAAGACATACAGGTCTACCATTGCAAAGGCAAACATTCAGCTTATGCTGAACTGCTACTGAGACATGTGAGCTCCTCCTCTGGCTCCTCCCCCTATGTTTCATCCTACTACTCCACCTCTTCCACCTCCTCACCTCCTCCTCCCTTGTCTTACATATTGCCTAGCGCTCTGATACAGGATGAGGCTTCAACCTATGCGGGAATTTTTCCTAGTAGTTGCTCACGGCTGAATCTGCGTGTCAGAGAGGATGACAGCGCAGCCTGCATCCAAGCAGGGTTTTCAGAAGCAGCAAGCAGGAATCTGTTGGGAGGGAAAAAGTCTGTCTGCGCAGCCCTGAGCACTGAAGAAGCTTTACTTACTTTCATTGCCAGTGGAGTTGCTATAACTTTGCAGAAAGTGTGAGGAGCTGAGAAATTACCTTTGATTTTTCAGAAGATTTTCAAGCTCACGAGTTCATCTTCAGTGAAAGAGAAGACTCTTCGAAGAGACCTTCGGCTGATCATCGTTCGTGATAACGAGGAGCTCTTTTCAGTCATTCCCTCTTCTGTGAAAAATGTCTGAACAGCAGCATCGAGGCACCTCAGCAGCTTTGTCACATGGACGTTGACACCGAACAGCTGTTACATTTACCATCTTTTCTCAGAACGAAGCTGGAATATTGAGGAGCTAGAGCCTACTGCACGATGATGCTGACCGGTCTGTTTGCATCGAAGTGCTTTGTACTTAGCAACTGATGAGGATGCGAGACAGTGTGATGACCTACCTGTATTTGGCAAATGTGTTTTTCACCTCGTTGGAGAGAAGAGCACAGAGGGAAAAAGTCAGCGAGAGAGAACAGGAGAGGGGAAGAGAAAGCCAGCAAGGGAAAGTGTGAGGCAACAGTTAAAGGGAAGATCTACAGAGCCAACTCTGCCAAACTGAAGACGAAGTCAAAGAAAAACAACCTATCAAAGACTTGGCCACATGCCCGTTTAATGCTGGAGCATTGTGTTCGTTCGGAGCGATACAGGGTGAGTATGTATTCTGTTTGAAGTGGCTATTAGGCAGGAAATTAAAGAGCTCAGAGGAGCAGCTGTCAACTGACCCTACTTACTGTTTACTAAAGACGTATTAGAAATTCTGACATGATAAAATTTTGATTACTGAATAGCAAATGCGGCCCCAGTTACTATATTAAGGAATTGTGGAACATGTTCTGTGGCTCACAGTTGCAGAGCTGTGCAGTACATTTTGTACTGTGTGGACTTAAAACCATCATGAAAACATGGTTTAATTGACCTTAAATACACTTAAATAATTCACAAAGGGTTTGCCGGCATGTTGTGCATTTACTTAATGAAGAAGGTACAAGTAAAGTAATTCAGTTTAAAGTATCATTAAAAATCATGGGTTTGATCTGCTGTTTTATTGGAGGCGTAAAAACTTTGAGACTTGGTGCCTTTCAATGTCCTTTAATTTACCTGTTATTTTCTTAATTATTACTTTGCTCTTGAAACGCAAACAGAAGCTGTTATACCAAATGTTTTGTCTTGCTTGGCAAAAACATGTAAGACCAAAAAAAGCAACAAATTATCACATTTGAGAAGCTAAAACTGTCATATGTTTTTATTTCTTTGGTTGGAAAAAAAAATTTCTTCTAATCATAAATAATATTTTCTGGGATTTGTATAACACAAAACTCTAATAAAAAGCCACATAAAAAAAGCAATTCAAAGATTTTTCTCTATTGGAAACAGATGGTTATTTTTTTTTAAATCATTTCCTTTAATGAAACGCAGCAAATTGTAATGAGACTGAAAAAAAACAAAGCCTTGCAGCTGGAGCTACAATTTTTCAGTCAACTATCAAATCATTTTTCAAGCAATTATGTCAAACATCTATTAGTAAAAAGCCATTTAAAGGCATCAACTGTGACTTTGTAAAACTGAAATTAATTTTTTTTCAACCTTTCATAATCTGGTGAAAAGACAAAGTTAATGTAATGGCACTCAAACAACGGCACAGGTATTTAAAGTGGGTGGGCTGATGAGTGGGATGATCTGAGTGAAGTGTCTATGATCCACCCGCAGCTTTATTTAACCTCACACCATAACCCCACTGGCGTCATCTTAATGAGCAGTTCCAGGGAAACAAACCAAGCACCTGTAATGCTTTGTTTCCTATTTGTGCCAACCAGACAGTACATAATTGACCTCATTCCTCTGCTTTGACGCCAGTCTCTTCCAGCGTACATGGCAAATCTAGTATCTATAACAACACCGGAACATACATATTAATGGAATGATTGGGACTATTAATCTCAGTTAGGAAATCATCCTTGTGTGTGTCAATCTGGTTAGCCGAATCACCGAAGCTCTAATGTGATTTCCTTTTGTTTCATTATGATTGAGCTTTGATAGAGGCCCATTAGCAGCCTTGGTAAACTACGGCTGCAGGGGAGCAGGATTGATCCTTGTGTTAATGTGTACAGATAGATGACAGTGTGAGGATGTAAATAACTGGGCAGTCATTTTCCCAGTCATACAGGCGCATGGACTCACATGTACAGAATAAGGGAACTGCATCATTGGTTCATTTCTCCTAGCAACAGAATAATCAACCTCCAACAATGCGAGGACTAAAACTGACTCTGTAAAGCTAAAAAAAAAAAAGGAAAAAAGAAAAGAATTCTTGAGGATTGAAAGCAACTTAGTAGATTAAAATTCAACCAATGCATCTGTTGTTTACCTAAATTCTTTTCTAATTCATGACCACTGACGCCATCAAGGTGATGAAAACCTTTCTGCACAAAAGAAGCTTCAGAATGAACTGCTCGCAAAATATCTCAAGTATCAAAAGCACCAAGGTTTCATCCTTGAAAAGTTACCTCACTCTGGAAGCCGCAGTCATGAAAAGGGTCTGTTGTCTCCTGACGCATTGGAAGCACTGGATGTTATAGAAGGTGTAATCAGAGTCTTTCAAAACACATGAATGCTAAAAGCACTTGGGATGTTTGGACAAGCAGAAGGGCTACATAATAGCCATTTGTCAGGCCACAAACAACAGAAATCAGCTCGACCTTCAATTCAAATCAAACAGTCTGTTTACATAATTTCCCTGTTGGGCTCCATTTTTCATAATCACACCAAGTAGAGTAGAGGTTTTAATAGAGCTTTTGCAAACACAAAGTCAGGCACTGTATCTCCCAACAGCTCAATTATATATGTTTAAACAGACTGGCAAAGGAAATTCACCGAATGTCTACAGGTCTTTATCAGGGCTGTGTTAAATTTTCCAGTTGGATTTTGGGCGTGTGCTTGAATTTGTCCAGCATGCATATATCCATGCTGAGAGATGAATCACTGCAGCAGCAAATGCATCTGGATACATAAAAAGTCAAAATGAAATCTAAACAGCCTGAAGTGATACAAATAGAGACTATATCAAGAGCAAGCAAAGCTCTGAATCTCTGAATGTAAAGAAAAGGACTGCGGCATATATGTGATATTGATACCCTTTGACTGGAAGTAACCTCTAAAATATTTACTAAAGCTTAAATTTTCCCTATTTTAGTCTTCATTTTAAATGGCAATAAAATCATTACAACTGCTCAATTTTAGTTACAGTTGTGAAAAAAGTACACCTTCATTCACTTCTAAGGTTTTACATATCAGGAAATAATAACAATAATAATAATTGTGTTTTTATTAGATAAATACATCAGATGAACAAAAACACAATAACTAAGCCAAAATGTATAAGCAAGGTGTGAAACACTAAGTACACCCTTACTTCTTCCATAGTAATTAAGAGAGTAAACAGCAGCTAAAAACCCAAGAGCTACAATCTGAGTACAATTAGAAAAAGACCAAAAAAGTATAGCTTGTTTGGAAGCGCCGCCAAAAGTAAAAGAAAATGGAAGCACAGCATAGTCTGCATCTGAACAAACCACAAGACTTATAGAACAATGTCCAAAGGACAGACAAGACCAAAGTAGAGATGTCTGGCCACGGTGCACAGTCCAACATTTGGCAAAAAACAAAGCACAAACTAATCATAACAACTGTGAAGCATGATGGTGGAGGGATAATGATATGGGCTTGTCTTGCACCCTGGGCGCTTTGCATTGAGTGGACCATGAACCTTTCTGTATTATCAAATTATTCTCTAGCCAAACGTGATTGGATGCAAGACAGTGTGATTGGCCAATCTGACCAACAACTAAAGTTTGACCTATATTGGGCTGTGCAACAGGATAACTATCCTGAGCAAACCATCAAATCTACATCAGAAAAAGAAAATGAATCAAGGAGATGCAATGGTCCAGTCAAAACCAACCCAACCCAATATCCCCAGACCTCAACGAACTGCAGCAACCGTGTAAAGAAAAATAGGTCAAAAACTCTACATAGTGATACAACAGACTAATAAAGTAATAATGAAAACAACTCCTTTATCTTAATATTGCTAAAGCTGGTTCTACAAGCTTTGAATTATAGGGTCTACTTATATTTTCACACTAATTCTGCACTTTGTCTTCTTTTTTTTGTTTGTTAAATGCATAATTAAACAGCACAATATATCATGCGTTGTTGTTCAATAAACTTACTATTAAACTTACTAAGGTTGGATTTAAATTATTTTAGACGCAAGTAAGGGTCGGATTAATTTGATTATGATGGATAAACCTTGAAAGAGGCTCTACTTTCTTTTTTTACATGACATAATACCTTTTTTGAGCACACAAAGGCTTACTCTAATGTCTAAAAATTCTATTTTTTCCACTCAGTTGATCAAGTAATCCTTGTTTTAGATTAAAAAAAAATAAAATAAAAAATAAATCACACTTCTCCTCATTAAGACTCAAGAGCGACTACATAAAGACTTGCCTTAAACTGTTTTGAAACATGCCATTATGTAACACTGTAGGTTCTGACAGCCGTGCCTCAGTGAGAATTATAATTATAAAACTGGCCTCTAACCTGTCCAACTGTTGAATCATTTTAAGAAGACGCTCACTGCATATCTCCATCTGGCAGCGATGTCAAGAAAAAGTAGCTGCCAAAATTAAAAGGGTAATTTTATCTTTTCCGAGTCATTTCTTTGTCACAGTAGTGGTGTTAAAGGTGCTGACAAAAGTATTTACACTACTCAGAGCAGGAAGAGGAGCTAATGACAGTGATTTCTTTTTTTCCACGCAGCCTTCCTTCCGCCTACATTCATTTCTCGACTGTTTTGCTTGACGAACAACACTCCCTTCCTTCGGTTCAGTAAAGTGGTGATTTATTTTTGTGATTTACAGCAGCCCGACTTACAGTGATAAGTTATACATCACATAGTGGCACAACTTGTTATATTTTCAGCTTTCTATGTCAACACAGACTGCAAATTCAACTAAAGTGCAGATACTCAAGAATCGTTTGCAGGCAATGACTGCCTAAAGTCTGGAATCCATGAACATAAAAAAGCAGATTTCCTCCTTGATGATATTTTGCGAGGCCTTTCCAACTGTTTCTTTGTGGATCTCTCGGTCTTTCATTTTGACTTCACGTACATTTCAGTATATTTTAGTTAACTGTTCATCTGTACAAGTGCTATTTTACAGGATTTGGCCAAATCTGACCAAAAGAATATGTGACTACACTTTGAAATTCATCTGCATCTTTTGGTGGAACCTTTATTATCTCTTGCGAAGTCTTCTCTTTTTGTGGATTTCTAAAATAACCTTCTTTTTCTTAGAACATACCAACCTCTTTATTTTCCAATTCCTACTGTTCCTGCCATCTGCCTGATGGTTTCATTTGGTTTTTGGAACTTAGGACTGGCCAGTTTCTTTCAAGAGTTACAAAACTTTCAAAATTATACTCTTGAGAATAAGGTATAGAGACAACTCTGAGAGTCAATGGCGTGAACTCACAAAATCTGGGTACGAGAATTTTTAAATGAATCATATAAACATAAGATTTGACAGAAAGTACATTAAGTACTGGAAATTGCCCCATTATTAATGCCAAAACATCAAATTGTCAGCATGCGATGTTAGCAGAACACAGCCAAGGCTTTGACTCTGTCATATAGCTGTTCTCTGAGTGGCTCAGAAAATGTTAAGAGCCAAGCCCCCACATGTTTAGAATATATATTATGGACGGCAAAGTTTTTACTGTGAGCAGAAAAATTTGTGTTTTAGTCACGTTATTGCTACAAATAAATTTATCCATATTGAAAAATGCAGGGAGAACAGAAGCCTTAGCATGTCTTTACTCAACAGTACACACACACACACAAAGAGCTCTGCAGCATCACATTTCATGTATTTTGCCACATATTTTGCTGTTATATAACATACTGGAATGTCTGTCAAAGTACTGTTATTAATATGACTCAGACAGATCTGAAACATGCTTGAAAAATGTCTGAATAATACATTGTGTTGTACAAGAAGCCTGGAATTTGCAGAAACTGTCTGTTGTCAGTTGGTGACTGAGTCAGACTCTTTCCCTGACCTTTGCAAAATACCTGCAATCTCACACAGCATGTAGAAAAAGAAAAAAAGTACAAGCACTCGTGCGCAGCGAGTAGTACTAGTAAGTTTATTAATTCAGTGAATTAGTGTTTTGTGTTCGTCTATAGCAGGTCAGCTATTAGAAGTCCCAATCTGGATAAATCCTGTGCCCCACCTCAGCTGTCAGATTTATCCAGTAAACAGCTGCCGCAGCAACAAAGACTTCACATACTTTCCATCAATTTATGATGGAAGATGATGCTCTGATATCAAAACATATTAATTCTCCTTCTCCATTTATCCTGCCTCTCCCTGCTCTGAACTGTCATGCTGTTTCCTGAGTCAAACACATGAGTAACTTACTTCTTACTTTGTAATTTTTGTTATTGGATTACGTGCTTTCTCATCTGATCCCCTCGTTTGTGACCCACTCGTGTGCACCGCTTTCAGGAATTCGTGCTGGTCGTAATTATCTGACTGTTTCAGTTTGTGCTAATAGATTTCTCCGAGAGCTTTCCACTTGTGCTTTTTTTGCGATCAGGGCCTCAAACTGATTTGCTCAAGGATGTTTTGGCACTTGAAACAACTGGGGATCGAACCAGCATCCCCACACTCTCTGGACAACCTGCTGTACCTCCACAGTCATTTACCACAACAACAAAAAAACGTCACAAAATCTTGCCGTTTTCTCCAATAAATGTCAGGAATATCAGGGAAAACAATCCACACCCACTCATATATTTAAACACTTTTGTTTTGGGTTGCTCAAATGTACTCAGCTCCTATAGAGGAGATCACAATATTATTTGCTCTCATCATGTAGAGTACAATGTACTTGATGAGAAAACAAAACATGTATCTACTTGATTGAAATGTTTAAAACTAAAGAATCAGCTCACGTCTAACGCCTCCATCACACTGTAGGTAAAGCTCTGCTCTCGACCTTTCTGCCCTGGGATTTCGAATCTTGTAAGAATTGCAAGGTACATAACAAAAGGTTGAGAAACACTGCTGCAGGCCATTTCTCTCTTGAAATACATAGAAGTACTTCCGACCTGTACATTCTGTCAAATCTTGTCAATAAAGCACACCGAAACCTCAAAACCCTGACAAGATAAATAAATAAACAATTCCACAAGAAGTATTTTGTGAAAAGCCAAGCGGAAACAGGTGGTTTTTATAGTGAATTCCTGTTTTCATGGCTACCTTAATTGGCCAGAAAAACTACTCTTAAAAGCATCACCGCCCGCGTACAATTAAGTATCCTCTAAAGAGCGGCAGCCTCTTGCTGTATGCCATGACTAATCTGGCAATGTGGGCAAAACACAGAGACGAGAGATCGGAGTCAAACAACTCACAAGAGCACCTTTGGCATTTACACTACAAGAGAAGGAGAGAGAGCGACACGGCGCTGCAACACTCCAACTTTCTAATGGCGTGAGGAGAAAAAAAAACAAAAAACAATCCCACAAAAACAGTTCACTGCCGAAAACACTCACCCGAAGTTAAAAATGGCCTCATGACTTCCCCCAAAAGCATCAGCCTGCACAGTTCAATCAGTGTGAACGCCTGGATACTCAACTGAAAAACATAACTGACAGAAGACATGCTACTTTGAATAATGTGCCATACTCGGCGAGCTCTTGATTAGTAACACGTGCGATGGAATTCAGCTAATTAGAGCTTGGATCCAAAAATAAATGAGGATGACTAATGAGGGTTGTCAAACATGAGTTTCTGATCATCATTGAATTTCTGAATTTTCAAGCCAGAAATTGCAATAACTAGTCTTCAGCCCAGAATGTTGTTAAAACCAGTTAAAGCAGCACTATTTCATTTTGTTGCCAACTGTGGGCAGGACACCAAGCTGTCAACACAATGCTGAAGAAAAACACTGGAATTCACAAAACAGCTGCCAATTTATAAATCCAGCATGCTCAGGAAAAAATTAAGATTTATCTTAAGTGATGTTTCTTACCACCTGATAAATGGGAGTCCAGTATTTACAGGCCTCCTATATTTGTTTTGGTGAAATAACTTTTACTGTACTTGGAGGAATCCTGTTGACAGCTGTAAGAAAGAGACAGGCCATACAGCTAAAGCTACAACAGTTACCCAAAGACTTCATTTTTATAAGCTACACCTGTCATAATAGAGATCATTTTTAAGACTATAAATATTGGTAAGTGCAGCTTTAGAACCATGTAAGACAATAAAGTCATTTACATGACATAAAAAAGGGAAAATGTAATCATCTGCATGACTGCTTAGCTTTCATTAGTTAAACCAAGTGCAATGTGTTGGTGTGACCCTACTTTGAATAATGGCATCTTAATGACCATATCACATCCTACTGCTCCAAAATTTTAAATGATCTAATGTTTGATGACTTTTTTTAGACTTCCACAGCAAAACAGTAATTTATCCAGTCAAGTACTCTGCCACCTGCAGCAGTGTGTTATGCAACGTACTCAGTCAAGCTGACAAGAGACTGGAAGTGGAAGGAAAGCAAAGTGCAGGGAGATCTGTACTTTAGCATTCCTGCCAGAAATGTGTAAGAGGAAGGAAGCTAAGCAAAGTCAAATTCAGAATAACCTTTAATATGCCTTATTGAGGACAAAAGAAGAAGTGTCAGGCCTAAAAGCCTGTCTACAGAAGATGAACAGAATCTAAAAGTCAGGTTCTTTAGAAAGAAGAAAAAAAATATCCATTTACTGTTCATCGAAGCTTCATAAGAAATTCTCTCGGTGGAAAAGTGGCTGTCAAGAAGCCGTTCTTCAGGATGGGAGGCAGGGGGAAAAGGCTGACATATGTCAAATGACACAAAAACTAGACTGAAAATCAGTGGCAACCTGTCTGACGGAGTGATAAATCCAAATTTGATATTTTTGGTTTAATATGTCGATTAGAAGGTCAGAGGAGAATTACAACAATGAGTGTCTACAGCCAACTGTAAAAAAACAGATGTTTTGGAGGCTGTGTCATGGTTTACTTAGTGATGTTGGGGATCTTGTCAAAACTAATGTAACTGAAAGTACAGTCAGATGATTGATCTACCATGCAATACCATCTGGAAAGCATCTGATTGACAGGGGGCTTCATTTTTCAGTATGACGGTGATCACAAACAGTCATGCATTGGCCTCCCCAGAGCCCAGATCTCGACATTATTAAAGCACCGAGAGATCTTGACAGAGCAGAACAAGAGGCAGCCAGCATCCAAAGAAGAGCTTTAAATGTCCTTCAAGAAGCCTGAAGAACTAATACTGAAGACTACTTAAAGAAATGACAAAAAAGCTTGCCTAAGAGAGTTCAGGCTGTGCTGAAGAAAAAAAGTGGTCATATCAAATATTGACTTTGAAACTCATTAGATTTGTATAAACTCTTATACTGCATCTCCATTTATATCTGCAGAAGTTTCATAAAATCGCTAAATCGCTAAGTCCTAACAAAAGGAAGAACAAGAAAATAATACCCTTGATTCTTCTGTATTAGACTCTGCGCTGATTTTCAGGCAGTCTTGGATAAATCAGCAAAGTATTCTTTAGAAGAATACTGCCATATAAAAACAACCTAGCTATACACTGGTCACATAATACATACTCCATGTAGAGATGTGGTTAGCTGTGAAAGAGTGGACTGAAGTGGAAAAGAGGCACTGAGTCATAGCTAACCATAGAATTTAACACCACTAGAACAGTGTCAAATGTTAGCAGGATGTATGATTGATTCTTTAAATGCATGGAGTAATCATGTTTCGTCTCTTACATTCAGAGCGCCTAGATAGAGGTTTGCATCCAGAACATGAAATCCAGTTTTTGTAGCAGGCTTGAAACAGAGGCAATCCCTGAAATATGTATTAGTATACATTTCTGGTAGTGTTTCCAATCTTCCATCTTGTAGAATGACACATCACAGATCAACCAGCATTATTGAAAAGTGGACGATTACAGACACGCCTCTTCAACTTGTTTCATGTCGTTTTCAATTTCATCAGCGTCTAAAATTGACAGACATAACTCGAAGAAAAAAGAACAACCCAAGCCAAATTCTTTCTTGAACCAGTAGTCCAGACTGTGACGAGGGTGAATCAGCTCAGTTAATCAGTACCCATGGCATATCTGACGGAAGCAGAAAAAGCATGACAGTAACTGTAAAAAGAAAACTTTTTTCTTTTAACTGCCAAATCACCAGGGAGGGATTTGTCACCCCAGAAAGCCTAACGCAAATAAAGCTCACGAAAAGGAGATGAAGATATGCCATGAAAGCCAGAATGTTGGCAGAAGTTTCAGGTCATGATTACTGCATTCAATGCCATCAGCCTGGGAATAGCCAGGATGTTTACAAGGCAAGACAAGCTGCTCACTGAAACTCAGAAAAATTACTGAGCTATGGTAACCTGCTTGCACCTCAAGCTCATGATGCTGCCAAATCTACACCAGTCACAGTTAATTAATTACCAGAAAGCCAGCAGGAATTCAAAACAAGCATGAACTATTTTGTGATTTATGTTCAGGAGCTGGAAAAATGAAAAAAAAATGTTCCTAAAATATTTCTAGACTGTTGTTAGACGTTTGCATACACTCACCACGTCATGCTAATTTGGGCATTGTAATGATATCTCTGAGATGTTCTTTTTCCAGGGTGCAATGTGCAGCATATATCTTTAATGACTTTAAAAAACAACAACAAATTGGGTTCAAACATTTGAATTTATTTTGAATTTTCTCTAATACACAAGGGCTCGCAAGTATATGGACTGAGAGGTCAACACCCTCTCGGTCCTTGGTAAAGTTCCTTTAAACTGGTCGTCTTCCTGGCAGGAACCGGGCTTTGAAGCACAATTCAAAAATTTTCAATACAGTTGAGATTAGGATTTTGGGAAGGCCATTCCAGAAGCTTAATGTTGGCCCACGTTATTCCTCCAAAACCAGTTATGTGTTTTTGGGATCATTGTTCTGCTGGAACAACCCACTCTGTTCGATCTGACATGAGGCTGAAGAATTTCGAGGCAATCCTTTTTCTTCATTATTCCATCCTCTTTGTGCAATGTACCAGTACCACTGGCAGCAAAGCAACCTCAGAGCATGATGATATCGCCACCATGCTTACAGCTGGTACAGTGCCCTTAGGTTTAAAACAGGGGTGGGGAACTCCAGGCCTCAAGGGCCAGTGTCCTGCAGGCTTTAGATCTCACCCTGGGTCAACACACCTGAATCAAATGATTAGTTCATTACCAGGTCTCTGGAGAACTTCAAGACATGTTGAGGGGGTAATTTAGCCATTTAAATCAGCTGTGTTGGATCAAGGACACATCTAAAACCTGCAGGACACCGGCCCTTGAGGCCTGGAGTTCCCAACCCTTGTTTTAAAAGGTTGCCCTTTAATCCTCCAAACATACCTTTTGTCCTTGTGGCCAAACAGCTTAATCTTTTTGTCATCTGACCATAAAAACTTTCTCCATGGGTCATTTGGCTTGTCCAAGTGGGCAGCTTCAAATTTCACTTGAGCTTGAAAGTGTTGATTTTGGAGCAGAGGGTTCTTCCTTGGTTGCCACTCTCTCAAGCCACAGCAATGTAAAAATCATTTCACTGTGGTGTTCCTGCAGTTTCCATTTCATGGCAAGCTTGAGTGTTTGTGGTTTCTGGGTCGTTCTTAAACCAATTTCCTCTCCTTTGAGGGTGACTGTCTGAGACTTCTTCTAGACCAGGGGTCTCAAACTCGCGCCCCGGGGGCCACTTGCGGCCTACGTCACCCCAAAAAATGATTTAATATGAAGGCAATATGAGCAGAGAGTGCAAACATGTTCAGGGATTGCATGTTAGTTCAGTGAGAGAGTAATTTGTAAAGAAAACTATTTTCAATAGGAGCCAAAAACTCATGTGTACACTTATGTGTGCATTTTTATTTTGTTAAATACAAACAAAATTATAGCAGAAGTGCTGCCACGTGTACACGTGTGCCACGTACATACAACTGGTTAACCGATGATCTTAGAAAATGGCTCGAAGAGATCTTCCCAAAATGTGTAAATCTATGGTTCTCTTTCTTAGATCTTCAATGAGTTCTTTGGACTTTCTTATTGCTCTTATTGGTCAGTCCAACGAGTGTTGTCAAACAAATCCTATCAGTTATACTCAGTCCTGATAACTAAAGTTAACAGGCCTTGGCCTTGTCAAGTTAGAAGACATTGTACTACCTTCATGCAACACCTACTGAAAGATGTGAGTGAATGCATATATTTGAGCCTGTATGTGTCCTTTTGACTGTGTTGATTAGATAAAATCCACAATAAATTAAAATAGTGCACACAATTATTGCTTTCTAAAGTCACTAAAAATATATGCTGCACAATAATTCCAAGAACAGTTTAAAGAAATCATTAAAATCCCAAAATTGCCATGACAGCCATGCCCATGATGAGTCTTAAACTTCTGACCACAACTATAAAGAATCTTGAATATTAAGCTAAACATGGCAGCTCGACACTGGGGCTGAGAATCAGGGAAATATCTGAAAAAAACTTGAGCTCTGCTCTTATTAAACTGAACTTCCTTAACTATGATCCTTGGGGGAAAGAAACAGCAACAGAATCAGAGACTGTAGAGAGCCCAGGGGCCCCGACACTGACCACTGAGGCTGAAATTAGCAAACAAGACAAACAAGGATCCTCCATGCAGCTATCTGACAGCAATGTCCATACAGAGCAATTAAAGTCCCTAAAGACAGCAGCAAACATTTCTAGCTAATTAGGAAACGGAGGCAACTTTGGAAAACTACAACTTGACTCAGTGGAGTATTTGCACTAAGGCTACAACACACACGAAAGGTCAACACTCTTTAGAAAAACTGAGTCAACATTTATTTGTGCCAAGTGAAGCGTGATGGTGAAACATCAAATAAAAACGTAAAAAACTGACTGATTGTTAATCACTTAAGCTTCTAGAACAAAGTCAAAGGTAAAACCCATCCCTCCTGTTGTGGGCTGTATGAGCTTTGCAGGTGTGGCTGGTAAAACAAACATCCTCCTCCAACATCTTGTGGTCACATCTTACCTGCTGAGGCCAGCAAAACATGATAGTCTGTTCCTCTCTGAGTAGGCGTGTCGTCATCCGGCTCTGGCCTCTCCGACTCCTCGTACCGGTCCCAGTTTGACTCCAGCTTCCTCCTGGAGAACACCTCTGTGCTATCATCATCCTCCTGATAACTGTCCCCTTCATCTTGGTCCTGAAGGAGAACATAGCAGGGTATACAATGAGCAATATGACACTCAAGAAAATCAGAAAGCAGAATCGGACAAGAAAACTTACGAATAGCTAGATAAAATAAATCTGTCAGCTAAGAGACTAATCCAATTACAGTTGAGGGTCCTCTGATCCAAATTCTTATAAACAACAGAAGAACATCTTAACCTGAAACATATTTTTATCCACCTGTTCATTTTGACCAATTTAAATGGAGTATCGGTGAGCTGGGTTAAAAAAAAAAAAAACTGATTAACTTAGGACAGAAATTAATAACACTCTGAAAATTTCTTGCATCCATCTTGCTACAACATTTTTATAAGTAGTACATCCATCAGCCACTTTATTAGGTACACCTGTTCAAGGCAAATATAAAAATAATAGAGCAAAGAATGTCAAACTGTATAGCAGCCTCCGGCCAGCAAACTGATGGCTGCATCCAGTAGAATAACAAACCGTCTCACAAACCCAAAATCATCTCAGACTGGTTTCCTGATCTGCAGCAGCTGTGTAATGCTATCATGCCAATGTGGACCAAAATCTCTGAGGAATATTTCCAGCACCTTGTTAAATCTAAGCCAGGAAGAATTAAAGCAGTTCTGAATTAAATCTAACCCAGTTCCAGAATACCTAACAAAAAAAAAAAAAAAACACCTAAAAAAGTGATTTTATATTGCAGTGGGATTTGTCGACCGTTCTTTTGTAAACTGAAAAAAATAATAATAATAAGGAGAAAAAAGATTTTGAGCTGGAAAAAAGTTTTGGCAACTACTTCTATATTTACCATTTCAAAGAAAAATGCCATCTTTATTCAAACTCTGGCACTTTGAGGATTTTCTGAGTTTCTATTTCAAGTCAAAGTAATTTAAATATCTTTTTATTTTTAAGATGTCACCTGTGCTTTGGGAAACTAACACAACTAAACTATTAATTTAGGAAGGCAACAATAAATTAATACTGAAAGTACTCTTTTAGCAGCAAACTGCAGGAGGACTGCCTAAACACACGGATCCCAAATATGTTTGCAAATTCCTGACAAATGTGCATAGAAACATCCATTTCAATTTAATTTTTCCACAAGTATTGTTTTTTCCTCCGGTACCAGAAGAGACTTTTCAGAGTCTGTTATGGGCTTATTGGCTAGGGAATGTATGTAAACCACAATATTTAGATTTTAAATCCTGGTTTCTGTGAATAATTTTACTGTTGTAGATCACAATGCAAAAAAAAAAAAAAAACTCTGTGGAAAAAAGTCTAATTGTTCTAACTTTTAAGAAGTCTAAACTGCATAACTTTAGTACTGTCACTATGATTTTGCTGCAACAAAAATAATTCATTTTGTGCTTCACAAATTGAAAGAGAATTTTGTAAAGTGTTCATTAGCACATAGCTCTTATTTATAATTGGTAGCCAAGCATCGCAAATGGGTGAAGGTATAAACAAAGAATAAACATCACTGCCAAAACTGAACTCATTAAGTTTGCCTGAGTAACGCATTTATCCCTGCTTTCTCACACATCTGCAAAAATCTTTTCATAATACTGCCATGGAAAAACCATGCTCATTTCTTCTGAACAAAATAATCAAAGACCACATGGTAGCTATGGATGCACCAAAAAAAATAAAAATAAAAAATGATTGCAATCAAGAGCTCCAACTAACCAAGGGAGATTTTGATGACTGTAATCACAGAGCCCCTATTGTTTCTCTTCTACTGCTGTAGTTACCATGGCAGGGGCATTAACTGTCTGAACATCCCAGTGGAAAAACAACTGCAGCCTCTAGGGTCATATCCACAGGCAGATTGTAAAGTGACAAAGTTAAATTGCTGTGGGAAAAATTTCAAGAGCTTGATCAAAATGTTGACGCATGTAAAAGGGCTCAGTGTAGCTCTATACAGTGCATGGTGGTAGGATTTATTAGATGACGATAGCACGAACAACAAATAATAAGCATGGATGGATTTAGCTGATATTTGCACACTTCTCAGGTCAGCTAATGCATATTGACTCGAAACTTACTGTGAGTTTGCACATTATTTCAATACATAGCTATATTTCAAAGTTTGCACCAGCTGCGGGGATTGTTTTGCTCAGACTAACTATAACACTGCCTAACTGTCACCCTGAAATGAGTTTTAGTTAGGCGGAATTGAAGAAGTAATCCCATGTAGCTTTGCAATAGCATCTGTGAATGTGTGCGTCTGCGCAGTGACGTAAACTACAGGATTCAAAATATTTTTCAACAAAGTTTGGCGGACTGACGTAAGGGGACTCAGATCCCCTGCTCTCTCACCCGCTGATGGAATTCAGCAGCATGGGCGCCTCCTCCGCGTCCACGGCCGCGATGATGATCTCGTTTACCCCGCCCGCGGTGGTGGCCTCCTCGCCCTCGGCCTCGGTGTTCACCGACAAAACTGTTGCCGTCGTTTCCACCGCGGCCACCTCTTTTCCCACTGCCTCCTCTGCCTCTGGTTACTCTACCTTCCATTACTGTCAACAGTGGCCGGACAGCTGAGCGTGTGACGCCTCACAGTTGAAATGGGTGTTACACCCAATGATATCCCACGGCAAAATTGTTTTGATTTGATAGTTCCGGGCCTCAATTTGGCTACATGAATATCTATCAGTAACATAAAAAATAATTAACTTTTCAGGTTTAAATGTTGTATATATTCTTAATGAAGAAATTCTATGTCAATTAGAACTTATAAGTAATTAAATACTACTGCATATATTATTATATTATATAGTATTTCCATTAATGACATATAGAATTTTATAATACATTACATGCACACACACACACACACACACATATATATAATGATGAACCTAATGTTGTATTTTAACATTTATATTAATATTATATTTTATTAAATCTATTAAGCTTTTTACAAACTACGTATACAAGTTAAAAATCTAAGTAAGCTACTGTCACTCTGATCAAAAATGAATTGTGCTCATTAACTCATTAAAAACAACTCTGTGTGTAATTATATCTCATTGCTGTTCTCTTTTCATTGTAGGTAACTGCTGAATCCACATGAGGCTACAAAGAGATATTTTCCAACAGTAACACAGCTCTGCAACAAAGCGTAATGGATGCTTCAAACAGTACTTTTGGCAACACTTCACATGTCTCCCCTGCTCCTCACAGCCTTTGGGAGGCTATAGCCATCGCCACGGTGTCGGCCATTGTCAGCCTGATAACAATAGTTGGTAATGTGCTAGTTATGCTGTCCTTCAAAGTAAACAGTCAACTTAAAACTGTAAACAACTACTACCTACTGAGTCTGGCCTTTGCGGACCTCATCATAGGAGTTTTATCCATGAACCTGTATACCACATATATACTAATGGGTTACTGGTCCCTGGGGAACCTTGCATGTGACCTCTGGCTAGCAGTAGATTATGTAGCCAGCAATGCTTCAGTTATGAACTTACTTGTTATCAGTTTTGACAGATACTTCTCCATTACAAGGCCACTGACGTATAGGGCAAAGAGGACTCCAAAGAGGGCTGCCATTATGATAGGTCTGGCATGGTTGGTGTCATTTATCCTTTGGGCTCCACCCATTCTGTGCTGGCAGTACTTTGTAGGAGAGAGAACAGTGCAAATGAACCAGTGCCAAATCCAGTTTTTAGCACAGCCCGTCATCACATTTGGGACAGCCATTGCTGCGTTCTACATCCCAGTCTCTATTATGACCATTCTTTACTGCAGGATTTACAAAGAGACGCAAAAACGGACAAAAGATCTAGCAGAGCTGCAAGGGCTCACAAAGGAACATGTTCCAGAGGGGGCTAAACCACAGAAAACTATTATTCGTTCTTGTTTTCATTTCACCCGAGAGCCAAGAGACCAGAGTCAGGCCTCCTGGTCCTCATCTAATCAAAGTAATGCCACAAAAACTACCACAAGGTCAGATGAGGCATGGGCGAAAGCAGACCAGATCACGTCTTTTAATAGCTACACGTCCTCAGAAGAAGAGGAACAACACGTTTCAATAGAAACCCCGCAAGGATCCTTCAAAGAGCCAGGAAGTGGAGAAACTAATAAAAATGGACAGGTGACTGATTATGCAGAAGATGAGTATTTTTCCACACCTCAAAAAAAGAACAGCAAAAAGTGCATCTCATATAGGTTTAAACTTGGCTCAAAGGGTAAAAACGGCAATCCTATGAGCGCAACATCATGCCCCCCCGAAGCAGAGCTGCCCACCAAAAATGCCTCCCCCTCCTCATCCTCCACCACCTCCAAACCCATGGACACTGCCCTGAAGAACCAGATTACTAAGAGAAAGAGGATGGTGCTGGTGAAGGAGAAAAAAGCAGCCCAGACTCTTAGTGCCATCCTCCTGGCTTTCATCCTGACATGGACGCCATACAACATCATGGTGCTTATCTCTACTTTCTGTTCCGAATGCATCCCGACATCCCTGTGGCACCTGGGCTACTGGCTGTGCTACGTCAACAGCACCATCAACCCGATGTGCTACGCTCTCTGCAACAAGACCTTCCAGAAGACGTTCCGCATGCTTCTGCTGTGTCAGTGGAGGAAGAGGAGGAGAGGTGAGGATAAGCTATACTGGGGTGGACAAAACCCAAATGTCAACAATAAAATGACTTAATGTGTCCCTGCAATATTACACCAAACTTACTTTTGTCCACGTTGTTGGATTTTCTTGACATATACAGTAGTCAGTGGTCTTCTTCAGCATGAAGTGCCAGATGTGATTTTCGTGTTAAAATACATGCTGGTTTAAAATGAGCTGAGCCTGATGAAGCGCCTAAACGTCTGCTGTTATAGGAAAGAAAGGTGTCACAGAAAGGTGTCTGCACATTCTCACATAATTAAAGGTTAACGAACAGGTTCAGATGTTTTCTAGTCTGTCTTGAAGTGATATACCACTGGTTCCACACATTGAAGTCTGATTACAGACCTACAGATTGCATGGCTGCTGCGGGAGCAGCGTGAAGTAGGGGTGTCCGTGATGTTTAAAAAATGAAATATCAACATTGTGTTAATAATGCATGTATGATAATCATAAATAATTGTGTATTTGTTCTTTTTGTATGCTTTTGTATAGTTATATGGCTTTAGACTCTATTGCCACCTGAATGCATTTGTGAGGTTAATTAATGTAAAAAAGACACAATAAAAAAAGTTATAGATTAATTTGACTGATAGAATTATTGCTATTTTTTTAATAGATATCGTGATAATAGCAATATTGTGAATCTTTGTTTTGGTTTTATTTGGTCACGATAATCATGCAAAAACGTGACATCATGACAGCCCTAGTATGAAGTCTGATAAACCGCCTTGTGCTACATCATATCACTTGAGTCAGTGTCCGTTTTAGATGTCTAAGGGGTGTTGAGTTTAGAAACAAGTTATCTTATCAAACTTCAAGTTATCTTATCTAACTTCTGACAAAACTGTTTTTGGTTAAGTTGTATGGTGGCTTAATACAGGCACTAGATTTTTTTGTTTTGTTTTTGTTACAAGAATAGGAAAGTCAGCAATGACATATATCTCTCTTTCAACTCCTGTTTTTAATAGTTAATAACAAGTTACTGGAGCACACATTTAAATATTTGTAATATACTTACACACCCATATCCTTCCTCTCCATATGGGCAATACTGCTGTCCCTTTGCAACTGAGATGTAAATGCACTCAGACACTAAAATATATGGTACATAACATATATTATGACTAAACAGTCAACACTTTTATTGCAAGAAAAAAGTGACATTTACATAAGGCAAAAAAAAAAAAGCAGAAGAAACAAAAAGTACAGAAATAAATAAATCTGGTGTAAAGGTTGTTATGGCTTTATGTAACGGGTGTCAGACACTTTGTCTTTTATCAAGTCACTTCTTTCTGACCTACATCAGAAAGGTGAGGTGCTTTTATGCGTGTTTATTAATCCCTTTGTCCAGTCTGATTTTGTTGAAGTGTATAAACTGCTTGCTCAACTCATACTAACTTTACTTTCCATGGTTATTAAAAAGAATTAAGAAACATTGTTAACTAGAAAGATGTTCGTAACACAGACATTCTCAAAACCTGCTCTCGGTACGCTGCACTGATATCTCTTGTACACAATTTTTTTTAATTTGTCTTGTTCTCTGTTTTCAGTACCTGTGGACAGGCAGGAAATCATTAATGAATTGCAAAAAATTGCAAAATGTGTCTTTTTTTTCTGACAATGTAAGAATGAAAAAAAAAATTTGGTCAATATTTATTTTTTATATGTATTTTCATCCTTTGAGACCATTAAACACTATAAAAGTCTGATGTCTGTAGTTCCCCCAATATCGAGTTGCTCATTTAACTGCGAAACTTGCGTTTACTTTACATTTTTAAGGAATTTCTAAAAAGTGATGCCAGGTATTCAGTTACACTGTTAAACACCATACTGAAAATAATTTTAGGCTAAGGACTTTTAAATTGTTCACAGCCTCATTTGAAGACATTATAATTCCAAACCCAGCTATATTGCCCTTTATCATCTGTTTACATAGCAGCTTCTAGTACTGGACTTCTGACCTGTTTTCCATTTGCATCTATATTGTGATCCCCTGTGACCTGCTTATTACATGTTTATATAGTAAACAGAGAGTACAGCGCTTAGTTCTGCCAACCTCACCAGGATTACAATCATTTTCAATATAGCTAATTTACAAGATAATAAATAAGCTGTGTTTATAATTTACACATGAACTGTAACTTCTGCAAGGGGACACCTGCAAAATAAATAAAATAAAATTCAACTGGTTCACTGGTTAAGAAACCAAATAAAACCAAATAAAAATTAAAAATCAAACATGATAATAAAATAGTATTCTTTCCAAACCAGTGGCCCAAGTAACAACCACCACCCCACCTTCAATGGCAAGCCTGTCTCAAGCCTGATTACAGGGGTTCTAACAATCTTTTTTAGTGAAATATCCTGGAGTCAAAATCTCTGATCCTATCCTTTCAACCTCATATAATTCATAATTCTCCTTTATTCTGTTACTCTGTATATAAATGACATAGCATAAGCTCACATATTTCAAAACAAAGCTGTAACAGGAATAACATATTTCACAGATTGTGTCAGATTTTACACTTCACAAATGGTGAATGTAAATTGTTTACAGTGTATTATTGTTCAGTGAATGTCTTTTCCTGTTTTCTATCTTGTTGATATTTGATCATGTGTATAAGGGCTAATCGGTACATTTATGTGCATTTACAGTTGCATTAGTTTAACACTAGTAATATGAGATTAAGATTGTTATGGACACCTCTTGTCTTCTTTTTGCTGTAAAAAGATGAGTGATGTTGTAAATTATTTCACTTTTTTTGTCTATTATGATGTAATGTTAAATGTATCTTTCTGATCTGAACTCTGTGCCTTTTGTTCTGCTCATAGTGGCAAAAATTCCTTTGTGAAGGAGCTTGTGCTTACTGTCTGTCTGCACTTCTGTAAGTGTCTTTGTGTAATAATATACACAGTAAAATACAAACTTCAAGGCAAACATTTAATGACCAACACACAAGTTGAAGACTATCTCATTTGTCAATAATTCTTCTTTGAGAGGTGAGGCAAATCGTTACCGTCCTCCAATGGTTGATTGACTACCCGAATGTGCCATGTACCAACGACATGACTCTAAACAAATCCCAGACGTCACCGAAGATTTTACTGGTCCCAAGAGTCCAGGTCAGCACAGTTGTTCTGCATTGAAAGTTTCTTTGCTCTAATGCAACACCACATGAAAAGAACAAAGCCATTAATTAACTGATCTCATTAACAGTAATTGGCGTTTTCAAAGTCTGATAAAGCTCAGTTGACCTGTGGCGTCACTGAAACACTAAAAACTATTTCACTGGAGAACTCACCTTTGTGTTTATGGAAGCTTGTTTCCACCACTGGAAAAAAACACCACAACATTTTTTGCCCACCACAAGTCAAAATATTAGATCATTGTTTAAAGATTTTGAGTTCGGTATCTCAGGATTTCAAAATAAATAAGTCAGAATTCAGAAAAAAATATTAAACTTTAGTTAAAATTTTGAGATAACCCCAAATTTTAAATTATGGGTGGCATTTTTTTTCCTTTCCCCTCCAGTGGCAGAAATAGGCTTGTAGATGTGCTGAATGAACTCTGGTACTGTAGTTTCTCTTTAATCTCAAATACACAATGCAACCATGAAACCCTAAAACACCAAAATGCAGCTGAAAATAGTCTTCAGTTAATATTTCCACACATTTGGTAAAAATGAGTTTTTAGCAGTTTAGCTCTAGCTTTTAAATAAAACATTTAGAGTCAAAATAAGCACTAAATTGCTTTGGACTAAGAGCCACAGTCATGATCGAAACTTTGAAAAGTATTAGGGAAAACAACAAGCGTTCTTTTATTTTGATGCTTTCACTTAACTCATTTAGCATGAGTAATCTACAGGACACTGCCATGCGCATTCTTCACACAGCAACTCATTCTTAACCTTGGAAAAAGGCAATTTGATGAAAACTACTCATTTTAAATTGTGTCACACCATCACCATTTACCTGTGGACGGGGCATGACTGGAAAAAGATGCAACTGCATGCAAGTTGACCTAATTCACGACATGTTTTGTCTACTCTGTGCTTGAGAGATAACTTTTAGATTATATTTATATTCACTACTTCTCACCA
The DNA here is from genome assembly GCF_001858045.2 of Oreochromis niloticus. Classification (NCBI taxonomy): domain Eukaryota; kingdom Metazoa; phylum Chordata; class Actinopteri; order Cichliformes; family Cichlidae; genus Oreochromis; species Oreochromis niloticus. The sequence goes on along the minus strand of NC_031980.2, from coordinate 16,355,738 downwards.
AAACACATTCTGTGCATCATAAACATCTGATCTGACTTTAAAGCATTTTTCGAGCCCTGTGGTTATTATTGACAGTGATTGTGCCCAGCGGGCCCTCGTGCATAACACTAAGACTCAAAAGCTTAAGCAGTTAATTGGAATTCAACTCAGCCAGCAAACTTGTTTTTTTTTTTGCTTGTATTGACCCACATGCTTCTCCTACCTTGATGGGCCAGAATGTTTTCCCCTGAAAAAGGGAAGACAAGGTGATTCATCTTTTTGCGTTACCACTGCCAAGCACTGATCGGTGAAACAGCGGGAATATACAGTAAATATAATCTTGTATAGATGCATATGATGCAAACAAAACAAAAACCCACTCTTTCTTACTTCTGGGTAACTTTGAAGCCAAAATCAAAACCATAGCAACAACGGAGCTTTTGTGCCAAAAGGACTATCTCCTCAACAAATAGATAAATGCTGATGATGAACATATATGGCTCAAAGTTCAGGAGAAAGCCAGTGACTCAACCTTGAGCTGAGCTTATTTTGTCAGTCTCTATATTTAATAACATTACTCATTATTGTTTCACTTTAAAACACGTCCTGTCAGCCTGTGCTAACACATTCTACAATAATGATTTTAACTATGGACTTTAATGTCTATTTTATTACAAAGTAAAACCAGTTACACTTTGTAGAGCTTTTAAAAAGCAACCATACATTTCTCTCTTTGTACTTCCAGTGATTATCATTTTAACTTTTACACCTCAGGCACATAATGTACAGCGTGTGAATTCTAACCATACAGTTCACCACAATAATTCATAAAATGAGAAAGTCACGTGTTCACTCAAACAAATGAATGGTGTGAAATAAAAACACAGCTGTCATATACCATGGCAATTTATTTATCTAGGTTTTTAAATAAGAATTTATCTGTCTTAAAATTCAATTTCTCTTCATTCACAGTCGTATTACTGAAGTTATTTAAACAAGAAAATCTCTGAATTGTGTATATATGCTCTCTTTCAGGTAGTGGAAGTAGCAGCAGTGGAAAATATACAATGGAGGTTTTAGCACAGAAAAGACTGATGAGTAGTAGGGTCACCTGTAGAAAGTATCGCGCAAATTAAGAATAACAGCTTTCGCAACAAATGTTATCAGTGCAATATGGGGGGAAAAAAAAAAAAAACTAAGAAAAAAACCTTTTTGCTCAGTTTGTAATAGCATATTAGAAATCCAGATGTGCTCAAAACATCTAATATTAACGAAATCTGTACAATAAACCCAGAGAGAGGGAGAGAGAGAGAAAAAAAATGACACTTTAAAACCTTGCTTCCATGATATAAATCAAGCTCTTTTCGTTTTAGGCAGATTTTTAGGAGGCATGTAGAGTACTACCTCCTCTTGGCAGCTGGCCTGGTGCCTTTGCTGCTGCTGCCTGCCTTGCTGGAGCCTTTGGAGCCAGAGAAGAGCTTGGTCATGAGCTCAGAGACATCAGGAAGCTCAGGGTTGGGGTTCAGCATGTTCATGGACTGTTCCATTTCCTGTAAAGAAAGGGAGGCAGAGAATGAACAGCTGTTTATGGAGAGAGAAAGGCTGCGTACAGACTCAATGTTCTCTCTGATGTTAAAAATGTATCACAAGCAGTCATATCTGTCACAGTTAACACTTTAGCACAATAAGCACTTCAAAAGGAGACAAGGATAGAGTTAGGATTTTAAACATCACAAAGTCTGTTCTTTCAGAGAAAGTGCTATCCTTAATAAAGCGACCAGAACAGCTTCCATTTAGCTCAGAGAGACAGCACAATGAACATACCTTTCTCATCTCTGGGTCATTGGTGTTGACCACTTTGGGTAGCAAAACAATGATAAGCAGGGGCAGAACCATCATCATAACCTGCAGGAGCAACAAGGACATGAAATGACATGTAACAAATTCATTCAAGAATTCCTCTTTGACAACTTGTTTTTACAGTTCCTTTTTTCAGCACAGATGCCCAACATTCTCTTTTTGAGTTTGTGGGCCATCCAATCAGGAAAAAGAAGGCTAGCATAAGGAAAATGCAACCTTAAAAAGGAAAGGAGCTAAAAAAAAAAAAAAAAAGCTTGTGTCAGACAGTGGATGGCCTTCACTACCCAAGATAAATCAGGTTTATTTTCAACTCTGATTGATGGAAAGCTGCTCAAGAGTTCATGAGTATAAAAATATGCAGTAGAAATGAGCAAAAAAGCACACTTTAAGGAATGGAAATATTACTTTATGCTCATGAAACTTCTGTTCATTATCGTCAGTATTGTGTACCAGCTTATCAAAATTCATTAACATCAGTAGTTCTCTAAATGGGGCTACAGCCAATGGACTCTACAAATGGTAGAAAGCATATATTTAATCAGAGTATTAGGATAATGGTGGGATCCTAGGAAATGTTTCTTTTGTGACATACACATGCAATTCCCATTTATTCAATGTATTTTCTTACCATTGGGTTCATAAGGAAGTCTGTCCAGCCCCAGGTTTCTCGCTTCATAAAGTAGCTGTGAGGTCCACTACTCCTGATCTGAAGAGGGTACGGCTGGCGAATTACCTCTGAAGTTTTGATGTAATTCACAAGTCGTGCTCTGTGAAATCACACATTGTTTCAGTGGGTCAGAGTTGCCATAGGCCAACCACTAATTTTCAAAGTGTGCTCACACACCATGAACAATGCATGTTTTGGGTTTTTCACTCTAGTGGCCATACCTCATTTTACCCTTGGATGTGATATCAACACGGACAGGGTCAAATCTATAGGTGGGAGTAACAACTTCAACAACATAAGACCCAGAGGGGACATCGTTCACAGCAAAACTCCCATCGGTTCTGTAACAAAAACATAAAGCAAATTTTTCAAGACAGCAGCTGCTTATAATTTAAAAAAGTACACCTATATTAGTTCAACCTAAAAATATTAATCCTGAAATAAATGGAGAATGAACTAAATAGCAAAGTATTGTCAAACTATCTTACTAAAGCAGAAATACAAATGGTTAAGACAAATAAATAAACAAATGTGGCAAAAATGTTAAAGGTCTTGCCAGTCAATAAGTCCATAAAAATAATTTTCAATTAAATATCTGAAAGCGGGACATCCATAAGGTCACCTAATTAGGTTTATAAGTATCTAAGAATTCAAGTATTATGCTTATTAACTTGAAATATGAAACACACTGCATTATGGTAGAGATATAAAAAGAAAGAAAGAAATACTAAAACATGTTAAAATTTCTGGACCTTGTAAAATATTAAACTGCACAAGGACTACATGAAGAATTGAATAAGGGTTAGGGTCCCTGTTACTGAGAAATATAGAGAAAATGTTTTCTGGTAGGGAACCAGGGCTATAATGTGAAGATAAAGTTTTATCTTTAAACAGTATGGACAACAGTGAAAGCTTTTTGTGCTTTTATCTGTGCCGTACAACAATGTTTAGTGGCTCATGTGGTATATAAATGTCAATTCAAAATTGCATTTATGTGTATGAAGATATTTACATGTATGTATATATGTAAATATACTTGCATGTGTGAGAGTATATACATAAATAGTTTACAAAAGCTGGCATAAAGATTATGGAGTATGTCTGTTAGTATACATATAAATGCATAGTTATATATAACTACATGTATGTGTGCCATCAGCAAGTTAATTAATGCTTCTTTTCAAGTGTAAATGATGAGTTTCTTATATACAATCTATTAATTATACATTGTTTTATTTTTTGTCTGTGTTTACCTACTACATAATGTAAATGTTTTATTTTTTGTCTGTGTTTACCTACTACATAATGTAAATGTTTTATTTTTTGTTTAATTTTTCAAATAAACTAAGCTATGAAAAAGTGCATTGTTACATTCCGTGGTGCAAATAACCTATTAAAAATGAAAATATAGTGATAACTCTATGAATAATCAGAGACTTATTTTTTTAAATACGTTTTTGTTATAGTTGTATAGTTATAAGTGACTACTTCTCTATCTTTAATGTATGTGAAAAACAAAACAAAACAGTAAACCAAATTTGTCTTCATCAAAATCATTCCTTTGGCCACAATCTATGTACATAATTTGATATACTAATAGAGCCAGTAGGGGTGGAACTAACAGTGAGACACATAAAACAACAACAGTACTAATGCTACTACTTCTTCTTCTAATAATAATGCATTTGTAGAAACAAGAACCTGAGAATGTCTTTTTAAGTTTGCTCCATCCAGTATCCTTGAATTTATACTTTTATCACAGATAAATTTATGTAGTAGCCATCATTTATATTCGTATCTTAGGTTAAAAAAACTACTACTGCACTAGTAATACAATAATTAAAACTACTGCCAGGACAATAGAGTAAACCCTTGTGAGCTAAGAAGAACATGAATGATTATTTTATTACGGATGATATGGTGACATGGTTAAAGATAGCAGGGTTAAATAACATGATATATTACTTTTATTTGTACATTACGACACACATGACAAACAAATACTATGGAACATGCTTAATAATATGTTATGCCTTCAACACATGTTTGTGCAGCAAACCAGTGCTAGTACTGGTGTTTTCTCATAAACATATGCTAGCTGGGGAAATATAATAGATAATATATACACAAGTCTCTTGTGGACGTTTTGTGTTGTGGTTACCGCTGTAGCAGGACCAAAAAGGCCTCATGTTGAAATGAAACGCTAATTGACTGGCACTCGGACAAGAGTTACAAAAGGAAATGTTAAGCTGTACATGATCTACAACATTTGGTACCTGCCATCTGCCTGCGGCAGATGCAGTCGTTATTGGGTTTGACTTCGAGTTTGACCCTAACCACCAGCTAGCAATGGCTAGGTGCTAATGCTACGTAGCATTAGCACATATTGTAGCACGTACCATGCTAGCTAGTTATCCGGTATAACTATGGATATTTCTTACCTCAAAAATCCCACATGTTCTTCACCATCTACCAGCACTCTAGCCGTGGAGACCCAGTCTTGTGTTTTCACTCCGGGAACTATCGCTCTTCCCTCGATTTTGAACCGATCTCCGTTAGTCTGCGTCGACATAGCTGCGCCAGGCCCCGCTTCCATTTCAGTAAAACACCACCCTACTACGAGCACAGACTGGACGAAAGCCAGTAGCAGCGGTATTCTTTCCCTGTGCCACATAGTGCCTCGTCTTTAATAAACTAAAATCGTTTTTCACCGTTTCTGCATCAACATGTAGTCGAGAGCTGTTTAGCGAAGGAGCGGAAGCCTCGCTGCATCAGCTGTCTCTGTGGAAAATGACGTCACTTCAAAAAACTTTATTGTACAAACCAGAAACGCCACTCGCTCGTTTTTTGCACAAAGATTCCCTTTTATTCTTAAAACTCAAAATAAAACTCATTGAAATTTTAAATTGAACTAGAAAGCAGAGTAAGTATTTTCATTGGTTTCCCACGCCAATACATTTTATAATTTTGAAAAAGCCCAAAACTAGTATTATAAAATAATTCCTTTTTCCGTTTAGCAATGCAGTTTTGAAAACCAAGCCATTTTTAATAAAGACTCTTACAAAAGAAAAAAAAAAGAACACGAGGTCAAATTAACGCTGCAGGAGCATGTTTAAAAACCTGTTTAGCCACTTCAATTTAGTGAGCAAGATAATTTTACCTTTATTGTTACTTTGGCATGAATTATTCCGAAACGGTATTTTCAAAATTTTAATGAGCTTTAGCCAGTTAAAAAAAACAAAAAACTGTGGGATTATTTCTGCTGCAGTTTAACAGGACATCATCCCAGTACCATTTGATAATCTGGAGACAAAAAACAAACAAAAACTTTGCATTTTTAATTTATTTAAAAGATGATTAAAAGAATCACTTGTTTTTACATTTTACATTACACAGTCAAATGTCAAAGGAAGAAGCAGAACGAAAAAAAAACAAGAAAAACAAGCTCTAATAACTTAAGACTGTTGCAGATTCAAGTTCCTTCATCCGGAGAACTCAAGATGCAAAACATCAACAACATCCACAAGTGCATCTGCATTCCATGAAAGAGAGTGGTGTAGTGAGAGACAAAGACCTTGGCACTTCATAGAGCGAAATTACACCCAGTCTCATGGAGGTCCACTAAACATGCCCCTCAAAAAAAGACAATCCACTTCAATGTGAAGCAGTCATTTGCTGTCCAGGAAGGCTCTCTTGGCCCTCCCTTCAGAGTTTCCAGCTCAAACTTGAGGGAAGTGTTTGAATTGTCAAGTTCAGTCCCAGGTAAGAGGTTTGAGTTTGAAGTAGCAAAAGCAACTGGTCCATTTCTCTTGCACCATTATCAGTCTGAAACACAGCCATAATTGACGGTAGTGGTCACATCCCGAGAGTGCTACATTGACAACTGTCAGGGCAGCTGCAACAGATAAGCCTCGATGCCCTGCAACACAAAGCAGAGATAGCACATGAGAAGTCGTCAGAGCTAGTAAATGCACATAAACTGGATCACTCAACACTTCAAACTAAATTGATGCTAATTTGACATTTCAGCTGCTACAAACATGTAAAAATTAGTGAATGCATTTCCTTTTAAAAGATTTAATAAAACAAATCTTTTGTGGTTTTATTTTTTTTCTCATCCCACCACAAAACAGGATGTGAAGACTGAAAAAAGATCAACCACAAAAGCTTATGGTGGATCTGTCTTTTCTTTTTAGTATGGGAGTGGTTGCTGAATCCACCCAAGATCAACAGAGGGTGAAAGAACAGCAGGAGCACCTGTGGAGCCTGACAACAGTTCTGCAACAGAAATATCAGTGTGACAAAACACTCATTTCTAAAAATGTTAATGCAGCTCTATTATATCATTATCATTTACTTTTAACAAGAATTCAAATGGTTTGCTTTAGTATAAATGATCCATACTACAACAGTAGCGGTCTTCACTCTGACCTATATCCTATATCACGGTGAAAAAAAAAAAAAAAAAAAAAAATCCCTTATGAGGGATGGAACAGTTGTAATGTTTCTCACCTTTGCCAGCTCTCCCGTAGTTCCTGGAACCAAACATAATCGGGTTCCTTCCTTCCACAAGTCCTTTAGCCGCTGCTTCATGACTTCCATGTTCCTACAATAAACACACAAACATTACTGATGGTGATTACTGACAATGATAAATAACCTTAATTAGCTATAGTATTATTCATTCATCACATCACTGTAATTATTTTTATTTCTCACATTCTGTATATTCGCATTATACGTATATTGGTATTATATTCATGTCCTGTGCATATTGTCTATCTGGTTTCTGTTTAGAGGTTAACTGCATTTGGTGCCTTGAACTGCAACTTGTAAAATGACAATAAAGTTTAATCTAATCTAATCTGATTTAATTACTGATCCAATACATGGAAAGTGCAAAAGAGATACAGTCTTGGCACAGTCTTGGTGGAAATGTTTAAGGATAACATCATCTTTTTGTTTTTGAACTGCCTATGATCCAACATAAGGGCGTACCTGCCTGGATGACGAATGTTTAAAAAATGAAAGCAAGCAACAGGATGTTTCCTGTGACAACACGGCCAACTAGCATGCCTGAGTTCAGCAGATTATATTCATAAGAACAACACAAAAGTGAATAACTAAAAACATTTACTGGATTTCAAATATGCATCTTAAAAATGAAATATCTGTTTGTTTTATCCCCATGCATTATTTCTTTTCTTTAAATTGATCCAACTTTCCAAGATTTATTTTGAATTACTCACCAGACAGTTAAACTAGAAAAATACTAAGATTTTAAACATCTACATTTAAACTCTGGAGGTTGCATTAGGTTTATTAAAGCATACAGGGCTCACCTGTCTTCTGCACAACTGTCCTGCAGTCTTTTTTCAGTTCTAGAAAGTTCTGGCCACCATTTCCTGATGACGGATTGAACCCAGTGTAAACCCACAGTTATGTGTCTGTCAGAAAAAGAACAGTTAGTTGAATTCAAAATGTTATTACATATGAGATTTACAAGTCAAAAGAATTTCTCGACTCCTTCAAGAGGCTTTAGCTGCGCTCTCCTCTGTTCATTATCTATTTATCAGACAAGCTTAAACTTCCTAGAGGAGCACACAATCATCTTTAGGTTTATAAACAACAAATCTAACTGCTTTAAACTCAGCACACCTTCATATAATGATCAAGAAGAAAAAAAAAAAGATAGCTATTATTAGATGGAATTGCAACTTACTCTTCATATTTACTGGTAAGGATTGTTTTGACTTGGGGCATGAGGTCAACACAGCAGCCAAGTGACAAACATGGTGCTTCTGTTTGAAGGCTGATGAGAGTGGAGATAAAACAAGTTCAAATGAGGTGATCGTCAGCAATCAGGCATGAAGAAGAAAAATAAGAAAAATGGCCAACATGTCCACTGCAGAACAACAGAAAAATCTAACAAGATGTCAGAGCTGCAGTGATGTTTGGTTTTAAGTAGTTTGATTTATATCCCAGTAAATCATCGACCCTATTTATTCTATTTTTCAACTTAAAAGTAGGAAAAAAGTGGATATTTTATATTCCAATAAGCTATGTAACTTAAACGTTTCTGGTTAATCTGGTTTGCAGGTTAAGATTGTTTTGATGGCCTAAATTTATATTAACATCAGAAAACATCTTTTCAAAACGTGGTGTTACCAGCTGACAGTAAGATAGCAGTGTAGCCAATCTTTACCATAGCCCTGTTAGTAACTAAATCACATCCAAAAAACGAACCACTATAAACCGATTTGCAGTTCACCTGAACAATTTTGAAACATTACAGTTTTCACTTTGCCAGTATGCTTCAACAGCTCCATATAGGTATCATGCTATGCATGCTTGTATACTGCGATTTCAGGATTGTTACTAAAACATGACTATTTCCTGCTTTAAAAATTGTACAATCTTTGTATATTAACAGCTGACTGGATGAATGTGCAGCACGGTCACTGGAGGCAAAGCTGAAACACTCAAAAGCTAAAATGTATATAACCAAACAAAAAATAACATTACTTACTTGTTTGTTAAGACAGGTAAGCAGTCAAGCAGCACACCTGTGTCTTGAATTCTGGGAAACCACAAACATGTGAGGTGAAGATGACAAATTGTGTGTAATCACAGAATAAACACAACCATCAACCAACAGTAGCCACAAGTGTTTTACCTTATTAGGTAGGCCACTAATTCACTAGCACTTTTTCGCCATAGTGTTAGGGCTACTTTAAGTCTTAGACTTCTTCCAAAAAGAACCTGGGTCATAGCTTCATGGTCCTTTGAGAGCTATGTATAGACAAACAATGAAAAAATTGGAACTCAGTGTTTTCAGTGTTGCAGTTTTCAATCAACAAGCCTTCATATTTCATACGAAATAAAAACAATGAGGTGCTCGAGCTCTGTTTCTCACCTCAGTAAAATCACTGTACTTGGAGCTGGCCCCCGCCATCTTGGAGGCCTCTGCAGAGTTCACCGGAAATCCACAGGCCCGGACATCATCGGAGCAGGTCAGCTCATTTTCCTTGTTGGCCATGCCGGGGTCACATAAACGGCCTACATCTGATGATCTGCGGTGCAGCTTTACGCCCACCTCCGCCAATGCACAACTCTTTCTTTTGCAAGATGTCGCCCGCTTCACTTTTCCTGGACTGTGTACTCTGTAATGCACCTGAAATCTGCCAAATGGAGAAGTTGAGATTGGCCAGATGCAAAGCGGTCACAGGTTAAAAAAAAACATAAATACAAATTAAAGCCACCATGATAATGGTTAATGGTAAATGAAAGGTGCTTTAATGGTTCAGTGACTGGTTGTACATCCACACTAATATGTTTTTTGTGTTGACATTTGTTAATTTTAAGACCCCTAAACATCCAGACTTTGTTTCTGCCCCTCCAGTCAACATCATTTCCCAGACACCTATGTTTGCTTCTTTGTGGGCTCTTATCAGTCATAATTATAAAGCCAAAATATCACAGTCACTCTCACATACGTTCTATGATTTCGTGCTTTTCATGTGTATCTTTTCCATGGCGTCATACAGTGACAGCTCCCAGTAGCCCTCTAATATGTTGCTGTATTTGCTTTGCGACAGCTCCCTATTATCATTGATCCAAGCAAACAAAAAAAAAAAAAAAAAAAAAAATCTCTGGTCTTACTATTTGCTTTTGCTTTTCCTTCTTCAATATATTTTCAAAAAACAACTAACCTACTGCTTCGTAATTACACCAGCACACAGACCCAGTGTGGATGAGTGGTTAAGGCAATGTGTTTACAGAGGGTTTAGTACAAAAGGAGATTTTACTTTCATATTAAAACAGCTTAAAAACAAAAACATATTAGTGCGGATGCAAGGATGATCTGTGGGACACAGGCAGTGAGTGATCATAATTTGATGAACCCCCTCAGATGTGGATCAGAGACTCACCTGTCTTTATCTAATTCTTCCTTATTAATAATATCCACCTAAAACAAAAGGATAGGGGATGAGGCCACTCCTGCTACAATGCCACTGAACTGTACTTCACAGTCACCAGGATTTAAAAGACACATGGGCAGCTGTTTACACAATTATTCATGGTATTTCCCATTATATCCTTATACCTGCTTCATATTCTTCTCAGCAGAACTAGGCACGCTGGGTCGCAGAAAGCCATTGGAGTTTTTGTGGTTGACCTTCAGGACTTCCCGTTGCCAAACATGCTTACCAGCTGCCATAATAAGGAACACTGCTGGAGAAACAAATTGGAAAATAATTGAGAGGTATAAGTCGAGGTTAAGGAGCCAAATGCCAGGACTATGTTGTGGCACGACTATGAATAGGCCAGCTAAATGTCAAGAGCATACGTTCCCAGATGAAGCAGTTTGACTCAAATTAGCTCAGTGAAACAAGATAAACTAAACCAAAATGCTCAATTTTAGTTGCAAAGGCGTTAGCTCCCGTTAGCTCATATGGCTGAAAGTCGCAAAAACATTGTATGCTGTAAAAGTTAGGGCTGTAAGTTTCCTTCTTTGCAAGTGTGAAAATAAACGATGACAAAAGAGGTGTAAAGTTGCATTTCGTGACGCCTCCCATTAAAATAATGTCCACAATCTCACTGTAATGTCTAGGTTAGCTTTAACTGTTAGCATTTAGCTCAACTCACAAGACAACACGGGAGACGTAAAGAGCAACAAGCTGGGCCGCTAGTGCGAGCTAGCTAGCTGGTTAGCCTTGTGAACGTATGCCTTCGTTAGAGGTAAAGTTGTCACTTTTATCATGTACGCCCCCGAGTTGAATACCAACCGATTCATTTTGTGAGGTGTTACGATCGCTCCTCAGATGTGTAGAATCCAAAACGTGAAAAACTAGTTAAACACTAAAGCAACTCCCTCTGTGCACGATCGCAAGCGTTTCACAGTTTTACCATTCAAATGAATACACCGCCGGTGCGTGAGGATTCTGGGATTGATTTTGGCAACAAAAAAAAAAAAAGCTGCAGTTCTAGCGACGACTGCTGGACATTACAACACAACTTTGTGCTGTGGCGCCACCTGGTGTCAAATAGCGTGTAATGCAAGAAGGCAGTCTTGCGGAAGCTGAAAACAACTGTGAAGTAGTAGCACTTCTTTTTAAATTATTCTCCATCCTTAATAAGGATAAATTTAGAAAAAAAATCAATGTAAAATAAAAAAAGAGCTTATAATTAGTATACTGTTGTTGGGTTTATGTTACATTTTAACCATCACAATGGAAAGGGAAAAAACCCCAGATAAATGTGGCATTTTTCCATCTTTATTCAAACCTAAAATCTAAAAATACTTAACTTGACATCCCCCGACCTGTGTAGAAAGGCTGGAACCACTCATGTCATTAAGAAAAATATATTTTCTTGAAAAACTGGAAAAGTTTCACACTTTGCAAAACTTATTTAATTAGATTTTACCTGTATTTACCTGTGTAGCATGTACATTTATTAAAGCGTCCAGGCTCCCACAAACAAATGTGAATAAACAAAAGCACTGCTTTAGTTTAGTAAAAGTAAATGCATACATACTGTAAAGACTATAATAGTCTCTAAGACTGTAATTTTCCTTAAAAGTATGCCAAAAGTGTAACTTCCAACATGGCAGCCAGGATGATAGCTCCAAAGCCCAGTTGAAATAACTCAGTGGGTACCTCCTCATTGTATGGACCACATGTGCACTATATTTAGTGAAAGGTGGATTATAACCATTCTACTATATGTTTAAGTCATGGTTCTACCTGCGAACCAAAGCCTAACTTTATTTATACAGTACACATTTTCTTTATGAACTAAGTTTTATTTGCAACTATGTACTCAATCATTTTCCACTTTATTGATTAAAAACAGATGATTTTTCTGAGGTGTTTTGATGGCGATGCTTAGAAGTGTATTTCTAGAACATCCTGACCTTGCTTTCTGTCATTTATGAGAAATGCAGTTGAACCTGTTATCCATTTTTACATAGTTGCAAATTGTTGCAAATTGTTGCAACTATGCAACAATTTGTTTTTCTGCAGGTGTCTACAGTATACATTGTGCAAGGCAAGGCAAAGTAAAAAAAGAAAAGTGGCTATAAAAACAGGAAGAAGAGAGGAGAGAAGGATAAGTATACCACTTTGGATTATATCACTGTTGTTACTGACTGACTTTGCTGATGTATTTCTGATTGCTGAGCAGTTTGTCTTTGTGTTTTGTTAAAGGATTGGAACACTATCACCACCTATATGTTGAAAATATGCATTCATACTGTAGTGCATTTGTTATATATCTAAAAGCTGGCCCACTGGAAATTGTGATTGAATTCTATAACTGAAAGTGCTTGTTTGTTATGATGACCTCGACCAGTCAGTCTGTTTGGACCTGTGGTTAATGGGCTTCTCTCATTTGTTCCATGGTTACAGACATTACATTTGCCTTTATGTTATTTCGCAAGGCTCAGTCTGTTAACCATTACTTAACTTTACACTTCTTGTTAGTTTTAGTTGCTTTTGATGTAAGGTTGCTTCTAGTTAGTTCCCTTTTGAGTTCCTTTGTGTCCCAGTCTCATCTGTGTTCATCCTTTGTCTTTCTATGCTCCCTGGTCCTTGTGCGTCACTCCCCCATGTCGTGATTACCCGTTCGGTTGTGGCTTCCTGTTTTATTTTGGTAACTGTAGTTCTGTGTCTTGTGTTTTGTTTACTTCCCCTCCCTCCTTATGTCTGTAGTTTCCAGCCACTCTGTCCTGTCTCTGTTTCCCTCTGTTCATTGTTGCCGTGTCCCATGTGTTTGTGCATTCCACTTTTCCAAGTTTCCCTAAAAACATCCTGGTATTTAGATTCCTTGTTCTTGCCCAGTTACTGTTTGAGATTTTTATATTTTTTGTGAGAGACGTCAATAAAGCCACAATTAATTTCATGTTCTGTCCCTTGAGAACTACAGTTGGGTCTGCCACACAGCCATTACATGACAAATAGGTGCTGCACACAGGCTATTCTCTGTGTTTTTTGCTTAAGATTCCTCTCACAGTATGCCTCATTTTACAAGGCTGAGCGAACGCCTGGTTCTTCTGTTATTTTAATAATTTTAAAAACAGGGAAAGTTTCCTGGCACATGCCGGCTACACTGAAACTCAATGAAAATGCCAACAAATACAAAGCAATTTGAAGTGATTGAAGAATTTATGTCTTGATGGAGAGGTAATTTTCTTGGAATTGTACTGTCTACGTAGGCCGTGAATGGTCATTGAAAGGGTGAATGAAAATAAAAAACAATGCAAATAACTCACTATGGCTGGTGCTGTCAACCACTCAGGCACCACTCAACTCATCTTGCAGTGGCACTGGAAACAACATGCTCCACAATTACAAGGAAAAGGTGTAAAAGACTGGAAAATCTCTAAAAGGTATAATAGGTTTGTGAAATGTGTAGAATGCATGCCAGCGCACACTGAAAAACCTGCAATGGTCCAAGACTCTGCTAAACCATCTTTGCCCAGACAGCCACAAAAATTAAAATGCCTGGTGGCTGTAATGGTTGATCATGTCTAGGAATCAAAGCACAGCTGCATGTACCAACCCAAACATACCAAATCTTGGAAATGTTTTGGTTTGTTTTCCTTTTTGAGAGAATTCGAAATGAATGTTCTGTTAATGGACATGAACAGCCTCCAAATAAAATGTTCCCATTGTCTGACAAAGGCTTTAAGTAAATTTAGGCAAATCTCTGGTAAATTTCTTCTACACTTGTAGTCTAAAAGACTCAAATCCTATTTAGCCATCCAACAAAAGCTGTCAATATTCAAAACAATAGTGCTTTTACAGGCATGACAAAAGAGACTAAGAATTGGATCAGATGTGTTGTTTTGAGAGTTTTCAGACTGAATGCTTGCTTAAAGCGTTGGCTGCTTTATGCTGACTCTTGTTTGTCTTCTTTTAAATAACCCTGCAAACCTTTGTGGCCCCACATGGCTTCTGACTTTTGCCCGAGGCAAAAGTAAATCGCACAGTAACAAGTCTGAGCTTTAAAACGGAAGGATTTGCATTTGGTGGATTTGCATTAAATCTTCGGAAACTTTTAGGGTCTTACTAGCAGGGAGAAAAGCTCCTTCAAGCATCGACCCATTGTCTTTTCACATTTGATTCTTATCAAATAAGTATCAACGTAGGCAAAAGCTGGAGATAATTCTCTACTTTGCAGTGAATACGTAGCTGTTTGTGCTATTGCATCCACGCCATATAAATTACACAGTGGTGGTGCTGTAATATAAGAGCAGGGCAGTCTTGTGAGCAGATGTTAGCCATTAAAGAGAGCATTGTCTCAGTATGAAACCAATTATCATGCAGATGTTTTAGCTTAAAGACAAGGCTAATTTGATTATTGTAACTGAGCATCACCAGTAATGCAATTTAAGCCTTAACAAGTTAGGGAGGCATTCTTTCTTTGATTATTTGAGTGAAAAAAATGTTATGTACAAGCAAAAGGAATAAAATTTGCAGACTTACAATATATCCTAATGTTCATATTCAGAACATTAGTCATACACCAACGTCCATTTGAAACCAATTATTTATGCATTAATCCACATTTTTCAAAAAAAAACAACAACCCCTAAACGAAATTATTTACAGCAGCTTCACTTCATGAATCTGTTCATTTAAATCATTTTTTTTACACTGTGAAGTTTTACAAATTATATAGGATCAGTCCACAGAGAGAACTTGAGAAGCCACAAACTGTTCATTTCTGTCCTCCGGGCCTGACTGTAAACATCACTTTGGAAAAATGAGTTCGAGATAAACATGTAGCACTAAATCAGATTTTCTCAAACAAAAGTAACCACCCACAAAGGCAGTAAGAGTATTATGAGATTTACATTAGCAAGGAGGGATTTACATGACAAGGGTTTCTCCAGACAAATCAGACTGCTTGTTAGAGTCGGGTGTTAGAAATTTAAGCTGGAATTTGTCTGAAGTGCAGAAAAATACCCTTCATATTTGTGAGAGGCTAAATCTCTCTTAGCAGGATGTGCTTATTGCTAAGAAGGAGGCTTGCAGTAGCGGAAAACTTGTTTGCAGTGAGGCACAAATGGAAGTACACAGGGGGAGTCTGGGTCAAATGCATTCCTGGGCATCAATTAATGCACTTTTGTGAAAAGCTGCTGGGTTTGTCTTCTACACAGATGGTGTCCTTGTGCAGAGTGTGGCACCAGGTTATGGCATTAGTTAAATGGGCTTGTAACTCCCAACTTCTTAATTTTCAAAGTGAAGGATTACTGTTATGAAGAAGTATATTTTACTCTAAACCCCACCACTTGTCCTACACCTAACCAAGCAGTTTTAAAAGCCAAAGAAATCTATGCAGCAAATGGTACCAAAAGTAAATTCTGAGTAAAATCAAACAAATCGGTAAATGAAAAAAGCGACAAAATAAAAATCTTTCAACTGGATGTAAATCTTGGTTTCCTTTCTGGCAAAAGGCTCTAAACAAAAATGAAATCTCTTGGCAGGAAAGGCATCGACTCTGGCTGAATTGTTGTTCTAATGATGGCAGTGTTTGTCTGTCTGTGAATCACTTTGACCAAGACTGAAATAATAAATAAACTGATATCCATGAACTTTGGTTCATGTATCCATGCTGCCAAGAGGATGAATGCTAATAAATTTTAGATTAACAGTGGTTTATCTCCTAGCTTTTTCTCCAATGTCATCAAGTGGTTAACATGTTTGGTTTTTGAATGAAACATCTCTCCAGGACTGGATAAACATTCTGACATTTTATACTCAGCTTTCTCACATTAGCATTTGCCTCCTTAGGTAGCTTCAAAGCACCATAAGGCAGCACAATGGGTTAAAACCCAGGTGGGGTTTTCTGTACGGCCTTGCATGTTCTCCTAGTGCAGGGTTAGTATTATTGTCTGCTTTAATCTACAGTAAGAATCAATACATAATTCATTAAGGCCTCAATTATATTGGCCTAGAGACCAGTCAGTGACCTCCTGGTAACTTCTGGCCTCTATGGAAAAGTGTGAATTCCCTGAGCTGTTGGTGAGTGGTTGCTGGCAACCATTAGAGGAATTTTGTTGCAAAGAGGAATGCTGTGCTGGACCAAAAACTTCTTTGCAATTGTTTTGGTTGCTAGCAGGTTGCCACGGTGGCTAGTAGTTTGATACTGACTTGTCTGAAAACACTTGCAAACTAAGCTCACTAAGACAGGCAACAACCACTCATCAACTGGTCGCTGGAGATGGCCAGGAGGTCACTGACCAGTATCTAGACCTGTGTGACTGAGGCCTACTGACACTACTCTTCTTTGCACTGTAAGGGGATGGATAGCCTGGAACAAAACATTTGCATAATATCCAATGTCTAACCACGTTTATCTGTTTTACATTCAAATATCAGGTTAAACTATGTAAACTATGGCCTGCGATAGAGTGAGATGTGATATTGTCTAAACAGGGAGATATAGTGGATATTTTTAGACAGTTTCCTTGAGACATTTATAGAATGTTGCACTTGTCTTTTGCATGAAAAGCTGATTTGCTTCTTGCTGGGGACATAGGTCACACCATGCTTTTTTACTGCATGTGTTCTAATTTTTTTTTTCATTAAGAGGTAGAGCTGGAAGAGGAAGAATTGAAAACTGGAAGTGTCTGCTTGATTATTAGTTCAGAAATGGTCAGACAGCCTCTTTGAAAATATTATCTATGAGCAATCAAAGTCACTTTAAAGCATACTAAAAAGTAACAGTGAAAGTTATCTTATTTTGTCAAGTGAGGAAGAGACCATGCTACTGAATACACTACTTCTTCACAAAAGGCCTCAGATCAGGGTATGAAAAAACTCTGGCTGCTGGCCTTGAATTTACTTGTAGCCACCAGAGCTTAATGTTGGTAACTGTGTTCAGGTTATGCAAGACTGTTTTGAGAGGTGCTTCACACACAGCATCTCTGTTCTTACAGCAGCTCTTTGCCCCAATGAAGGGTTCAGGGTCCCCGTCCACAAACCACAAACCACATCAAAATGATGCCAGAGATGTCAGGAATGGAACGATGGCAGTAATTTTTACATTTTTGTCACATGATTCAGTGACAGATTCCTGGGACAAAGTTTATGAATGTCTCAGGCGAAGCTCTCAGTGCTCTGACTCATCAGTGAAGGGGTGACGTTCCCTGGAGAATTCTAATAGCCCCTCAAACCAATAAAATTCAATCTCAGATGCTCTTCCTTATAAGTCTATATTTACACCATCCTCAAATCTACTTCTTAGGTATTGAAAGAGCATCTTCAGAGAGATAGAAAGAGACATGCTGATGTAATTTTTACTTCATTATTAAAGCAATGATACCTAATTTAGTGTGGGACTGTTTCATCCTTATTCATGGACTTCATAGAAAAGCACTTTTTCAATTCCAATTTTATCTTTCAAATTTTAAAGACCAATACTTAAAAAAAGCCTTTAATCTACAAAAAAATTTTAAAAATAAAAATAAAATTGAGTTGTTCTACATAAATGTTTGTAGAAAACGCCCCAAAACTTTTTGATTTCCATTCTGCTCCTCAATCACTGGCTTTCTCAAGGTTTCTACCAAAACACATGCGTCAAGTGTCTCAGTTTCTAAACATCCATAGGAGGCCAAAAAAGCACAAGTTGCATGTTTATTTTGCGGCATAAGAGTAAGTCATCATGCAGCCTGTCTGGATTTGTTTTCTGCCAAGTTTGTTTGCAATTTTAGGCTTTAGTGCTGATTTATTTGAGCCTTTAGTCTGTGGGGGAGGTACGTTTGGATGAGTGGCTGAGTTGGGACATAGGTTGCAGATCTCCATGTAGGTGGCCCTTTACAGCAAACAGATGCCCAGGGTATTAGCTCTGTCATCTGTTGAGAGCTCATTCCAGCACTAGATGGCAGTGCGTGCCTGTAACTGCAGGACATCTGGGTGGGTGTCTTGACAGCGGAGGTTTGCTGCCAGCTACGGTGAGATCAGATCATTCAGTCCACCTCAAATGGTCTCACAAAGATTTTTTGCACAGTCACAGGACTGGCAAAGTCTGAAGCCACAAAGATTATGCAAAGAAAGTCACTGAGTGCACAGAATGAAAGAAGACGCTCACATCATAAGACATACTGTAGAAAAGGTGGTCTGATGTTCTGTCTCACGTGATTTATTAGGCTTTAAGATGCCTTTTCTGGGGTTTACACCCGAACAGGTGGTGTTTTTAAAAACAGAAAAGCTTTTGCCTGAAACTTCTTTATGCAACCATAAGTTTTTTTTTTGCAGGGGATTCAGATAGATCAGAGTCAGATTTCTAAGCTACCTAGGTGGGAAAACCTGGGTGTAGTGAAGTGTTTGTTCATTCATCTGACTCCTTACGAGTAAAAGAAACATTTAATTCTACATTCTCATTGCTCACTCTTACTATGTACACACTGTAATTATGTTGCTGAATATCAAGTGCTTTTAAGGCGTACACCCACATGCGTGTTATTTAAGGCTGAGATTAGTGTCAGGATGACATTTGGGGGAGATATGCAAAGAATTTAATGATGTTAACAAACACTAAGCACTTATAAGAATAGCTGTGCGCCATGTGGCTTGTGCACATGCTGTACAGAGATAAGGGAACAGCAGGGAAATCCACATAAATTGAGTGCAGGTGAAGCTGGCTCTGAAAGCAAATCACTTCCTATGCGCTCCCATGTTAAAAAGTCAAACTTCAGAGCAGAAATAAACACATATTTAGCCTAAAGGTTGGGTAAAGATAAGGTGACAGGTGAGTGCTGACAGTCTGGTAGGCTTCAGCTAATTCAAATCACTCAAATGGACTTTGAGAGGTTTTTTTGGTGTCAGAACTTTTTCCAGCAGTTTTAATGCAGTAATATAATAAAAAATAATGTGGCTTGTTGACTGGTTGCACCAGCATGCCGTTCTTTTTTGGTGACTAAAATTTAAAGTTATTCTATTCATCCGCTTCCACTTATCCTTTTCAGGGTCGCGGGGGGCACTGGAGCCTATCCCAGCTGTCATAGGGCAAGAGGCAGGGTACAACCTGGCAAGGGCACCAGTCTAACACACAGAGACAGATAAAGACTCGCACCTATGGGCAACAATTTAGATTGATCAATTAACCTAACCCCACTAATTGTATGTCTTTGGACTGTGGGAGGAAGCCAGAGTACCTGGGGAGAACCCACGCAAACACGAGGAGAACATGCATAAACATAAACCTTCCACGTGTTTGCAAAGAGAAAGTACAGTATAATTTAAAGGTTATTCAGAAGATTTATTTTTGTAAATCTGTGTTTACATGTTGGCTTTGCTTAATTTAACTGACACAGTTAGCATGAACTATTTCTTCTGCCAAACTGAAACAGAAAAAAAAAACATGCATAAAAGAAGCTATTGTGTGTGTAGTTGTGGAAGAATATTTGTGACAGTGTGAAAAGTGAAAAGACATTCATCAGGCACGTGCGAGATTTCCTTAAGGTGCCGATGTCTGCCATTACCATTTACAACAAGGTCAAAGGGCAGTGTTTTCAGTAATTCAATTACATTACAGCACAGCATGACATAGGTAACTCAGAGCCCTCCCTGAAAACATCCTGTTCTAGGCATCCTAAATCTCAGGTGTCCTTTTCACATTTGACCTTTGACATCGAGTTATCACTCAAGTCTTTTTTACCTAAACACATTCGCTACTTTTAATTTATCCATTCCACTGTATCTGCTTATTAATCTAGTAGCTCCTAAATGCTGCTGGGGAGTATAACATAATCAAATGCCTTGATTAGGAACAATAACCCTTAGATTCAGTATGTGAAACCCAGGCCTGGCCAATAAAAATACACTTGTGTACCTTCATGCCATGTGCACAGACCAAATGATGATAAAGTGCCCCCACACTTGAAGGCTAAAAACACATTCCGTAGGATGGACGGACCATATGGTTGCACTGAGGTTCTCTTTATATTTGTTCAGCCAAAAATGTATAGGTTGATTTTGTGGGATGTATATTTTGGCTCGAGGTTTTGTTCTCAGCTTTGGTTATTCAAAGCACAGACCATGAAATTACATGAACTGTATGTGCTGTGACTCTCAGATGGAGTACAGTAAGTCATACAGTCATGATAAAAAAAAAAAACCTGTAATGCTGTGATATCAATAATGTAGCGATACCGTGTGCCATATAGCTGAAGGTGGAAACAAAGCGCTTATTTCACCACACAAAAACACACCTTACCTCTTACCCAGTGTTGATATAGTTGATATAGTCCTTAGCCCCCTGTGACCTTTGCTGGATAAGCAAGGGTCAGAGGAGGAATGAAGGGTCTTATTATTAGCCCATGATAGCATCCAATACTTTCAATGGAGAAAATACTTAAATTGCACACAATATGCCTTGTTAGTACCGTAAAGTACTTCAAACTTCAGTATGGTTCCCAACTACTAGCCTGAGAGGTAACAGTAGAGACGGTCTTCACTTTAAATCCATCACGTTCTTGATACTTTGCATTAACTTTACACACATACAGATGTTTGAATTAACAACCTGCTTTCACTGGGATGAACCACTAGCCTTAAGCTCTAAAGGTAGCAGGAAAAAGTGGTCTTATTGCCACTTTAACCCCTGCCATCGTGACCCCCACTTAGGTTCCCGTTTTTGTTACCCCCGGCTTGCTAACCCACAGGCCAAAGAAGAAGGCATGCAAGGGTGGCCGTTTACAGGAGGTTAGCTGTCTAATTCCCAGCATTCAGGAGTGAAGTCACTATTCCACACAGCTATATACAGCTCACTTTGTATATGGGTGAATAGAAATGACTACCATCCCCCGAAAGAGTGATTTGCTCCAATGACTACACCAAAACAGTCTTTAATTTTAAATATAGGGCAGCAAGAGGGTGTTGGACTGTGTGAAGCTGATGCTCAGTGTTACTTTGGCAGTCAGGATTTTGCTTTCTGAATGTGTGTGCGGATATATGAATTCATGCATGCATCCAACCATGCATATAAACAAACTTAAATATAGTAGCAAATTGGTGGGAAAATACACAGAATTACAAATAGAGTACTCAGAAAACGTTAAACACTGTACCCAAACAGTGATCTACAGTACATAACAGTAGTTAGCATCATATATTGTATCGTTACCTAATAGTAGAGTAAGGTGTCATTTCAGTTTGTTTTGTAGCATTTTGCTGACAGGTTTTTTAATATCTACCTTACTTTCTAAAAATAGATCATCCATAGCAATTGGCGACCCTAAGTTAATAGCATCTTTTTCTTTCAGATGTCAGGAAAGCTCAAAGCTCATTGATTTTAGAATGCTCATTAAAAAGTCATTTAAATTGTCACAATCCAGTGGCGCCTCTCCTGTCTTGTAGGCCTTCCTAGGAGCTAAAATAGGTGATAGGGGAGAATGTTAACTAATGGAGTTCATTTGGGTCTTCCAGCTTGACTGAAAAAGCTTACTGTGCTCACATTCTCTCATTCATTCACCTTTCATTCACTGTTTTTATTTATATAATAACCCTATTAGAGCTATAGAGAGCTCAGGCCAATGTTTTGCTTGAATGTATTGAGCCATATTTAAAAATTTTGTTATAATCTTTAATTTATACCAAGTTTATTTTGTAATTTAAGATATTAGATATTAATTAATCCTGATTTTGTGAATCCAGTTTTTTTTGTTGTTGTTCAAAAGTGTACCTAGTTGTTGTAAACTAGTGTGTGTAGTTGGGCCAGCATGTACAGATTTTTTAATACCGATTGGCATTAAAGCTGCCTCCTAAAAGGCATGAATTAGAAACTGTATGTGCTGCAGAAGCAGCGAAGACTTTGTTGGCTTAGTTTTATTACATTATAAATCTAAGTTCTTAAATTTGATTGAATTCAATATTGCTTGTCTGTGTCCTTGTGGGCATGCGATATTAAAGAAGCTTGAGTAAGCTGACAAGTAGACTGCTGTTATATGACTTGAAGAAATAATAATTGAAATAATCAATGCAACTCATGAGTAATTTCACCGAGTAACAAATTATTCAACCACGTAAGTTTTATTCCTCGGAAACAAGAACGGAAGATGGTCACACACAAATTTCTAAATTTCACCACTGACAAAAATAAATGAATGTAAATGTGAGAGCAAAACGAAACAGTTCCTGAGTTTATTCTTTTTTGCGTGTCTCACAATGAAAGCCCGTGAGGCGTTATATAATTTCCTTGCATATAACAGTCTTTATTTTTTGAGTGTGGAGGTCTGCAAAAGCAATAAAGAAGATTCATGTCTGAGTGGCTTTAGAGGTTTTAAGCAGAGGCTGGTACTGTCAGAGGTCTCACCTCCACGAAACACTACACTCACTGCTTGTGGTCTGAGTGTGTATGTGTGCGCATGCCTGTGCGTGCATGTGCGTGCACACGCTTGCCTCACAAAACACATACGCTATCTGAAATAAATTTCCATTTGGCATTTTTCTGGATTCCTCCCACTGGTGGTACGTGCCTCGCCTGACAGCTTCACTGGGTCTCTGGAGAAAGTTACCATCTGCACGTTCATGTACTAGTCTCTTTGGCTTGGTTAATTTCAAATTGGAGGAGTATTTAAAAGACTGACGTCCAAAACTGATATCCTCTGAGAGTCAACAACCAATCCCTCAACTCTTCGGCCTCATGGAAAATCACTTCACAACACAACACACATGTGCATGCATAGCCAGTTCAAGCATTTTTAATCAGTTTACTTTACTGCTAAGGAGCAAGACGCTGTTTGGAGAATACACGCAGGAATGTTTGAATACAGTAATTTTATAATGCATCCTTGTGTAGGTTCTCATCTTACGATAAACAGTGGATTCTTTTAACAACATCAACAATATCAGAGTGGAATACACAAACAAAGTCATCGCACTCGACATTGGTTTCCATTTAATCACTATAGCTCCCATTTCTGTATGTGTGTTGAATGCTTGGAAAAAAACTTAAACCTAACAGTAGCTTGCAATTAACGCTACTGTAAGATCATTGCTGATGACATATTTTGTAACATAATCGAAACATTTTGTCAAACAAGATTTAGCCACAGTGTTCCGTCAGACTGTGAAGTCAACCTTAGCTGCAGTCCCGACAGATCAGGTGATATTAAAGCCAGCGCACGTCACCTGAGACCCCTATATGCTTCCAGTTGACAAACCTAATATTGGGGGTTTGCAGATATGTGAATACTAACCATGGGAGGCTATTTTCTACCATTTTATGACAATCATGGTGACAATGTATGCTCAAACGAATAAGGCTTAGAGACTGGTCTGTGACTAACTGGCAACCACTGTTTGTGAGGGAAAAATGTGTATTTCCTGACCGGTTGTGAGTGTTTGCTTGAAGTTGTTGGGAAAATAATTGATAGAAGGCCCAGTCAGACAGGCTGACAGACTGGTCAGCCCCCTGTGTAAAGGGAAAAATGTTTGCACTGGAAAAAAAACCCCTTTGTGATTGGTTTGGTTGCTAGCTTATTTCTGTCGTCATAGTTTGAATGGAAGTGACGGACTTGACTACAAGTACTGGCCAGATACTCTCTGAGCTGAAGCGACACTGAAAAGCGGGACACAGACCAAAAGATGGAGACTATTTGACTTCAAAGTAAAAGTTATGCCGTTTGAACCATGTTGGATGTGCAGTTGGCACAAGGTGAACTATCTCCATTTCTGGATTGTTTCATTTTATCAAGTTGTATCACCACTAGGCTAGTGGTTAACAATTATTTGCAGACAAATATGAAAAACTATAGGCAACTGTGGCAATCTGCTCGCGAGCAAAGTATTCACTAGGACCACTGCCACTGCCAACCATGTGAGGCATACACATGGTACTTTCTGAAACTACGCTCAGTATGGCAGACGGCAGTTGTGCAACCTCATTAGGGAGGTAACCACTCAATTCTTCATACGTATCATGTCTGTCTGTGAAAGTGAAAGGTTCCAAAACAGAAGACTGTGGGAAGTAGGGGTGCTGTAGCAACTCTGCAACACTTTAAACGCTACTCCTCTCCTTATTTTGTCCAAAATGAGCAATTTAGGAATTTGTGCAGGACAATCCCAGTAGTGGTTTGAGCATCAGCTGGTCGTATTGAACTAGTCTACATGGGATTGCTGCCATGTGATTGCCTGACTAGATATTTGTGTTAACAAGCAGTTGAATAGGTACGCCTAATGAAGTGGCCATTAAGTGTACACAGTCCTTAAGTGGCTCTAATGGGTATAAAAGAGGAAGTCAAGCACTATACATAACAGGTGGCTGGTTCAACAAAACTTTAGCAGTTCATATTTTCTTTCAAACCTTTAATTGGGACTGTTTCAGTTACTAAACCATTACTAAAATGGAAATTCATTGTATCTATATAATGATACTTGAAAAGAAACACAGTTTAAACTTAATGGCCTGTTTACTCTTGCAGTTTTACAGAAATGTGAAAAGTTTATTTATTTTCAATAGTGTTTCAGCTATGTGTTTTTGTAGCAAATTTCCTTCCACAGGACATAAAGTGAACTGCAGTTAACCTGTTGCATATTATCCATTTGTCATTAAAGACTCCAAAATGAGTCTGATGGATGACAGCCCACGAACATTCCTCCATCATCCGTCCTCTCCTCCTCGGTACTGGGCTCTCACCAATGTACCATCCAGCCATGCTGGACTGCAACAAGATTTCCACTGCTCTCTCACTCAACCTTCAATTCTAAAAGAGGGGTAATTGGACACACCTGGGAAAAGCACGAATCACGGGCCACTTCACCAAAAAAATATCTGACTACAATTTAAATCAAAAGGCAGAGATAAAGGGAGTAAACAGCTAAGGGGAGAGGGGGCACACTCAGCAAATACAACTATCAGAACACGCTACAACTTCCCATGCAGAGCTAAACAGCTCTGTCAATGAGCCACAAGAAAGTATCAGGAACAGACTGTGACTTCTGCTGGATGGCGTGTCAAGCCATGAGACTGTCTGGATGAGAAGTCTTTTAAAATGTGTGGGCCGACACTTTGCCCTCCGAAGCTGACCAGGTCGCCTGCACGTTGCTCTAGTCTAACTCTGCCTGCTGTCACCACCAGCTACTGGTCAGATGACGGCCCAGCCAACGACTTGGAACTGAAAACGTAGCAACATGCTGGACAGATGTGAGAAACCTGCCTGTGGCTCTCTGTGGTGCTGGAATAACACTCTGTAGAGCAACACATGGCTATGTGAAAAAGAAAAAAAAGCACTCACAGTCACGTTCTGAACAGCATGGCGGGCATTCGGCCCCACAGGGTGGAAAGGTCAGCTGAAAGAAGTGGTAAATGTTTCTTGCTGCTCTTTAAACTGTCTGCTGGAGCGTCTTTAACTAATGATAGGGCACAGAGTTAGAATACCTCTTATAGACCGATACCTGCAGTGCACTAGATTGAGTGACAGTGGATTCCATCCACACTGCACACACTAGAGACTCATAATATAAGTGATAAACACTTTCATATGCACAAGGTTAAAATGACACCAGGCCCCATTCCACTAAGCCTAAATTATGGTTTGTGGCAAACACTGGCAGTCTTCTGCAGCATCAGTGCGAGCTATGCTTTTCAGAGTTTTACACTGATCCAAGCACGTGTTTCAAACCAGCAGCCACTAAAAGAAATAACTGTTTTGACTAAGATGGAAAAAAGAAGAGTGAAGGAAAACTATTATAAAAGATCCTAGGCGTCTTTCTTCCACTCTAAGCTGGTAGCATTCAGTCTCGGGGTTGGGAAATTTACACAAGGTCAGAAAATAAATCTAAAAGAACACAAGAAATGTCAGAAAATAAACATTTGTTACATAAAGTGTTCTCAACTGAATACATTTAAATATGGAGGCTGCAGCAAAGCACACAAGCAAAGCACAATTTGTAATGCACTCACATTCATAGAGCACTTTTCCTGTCTTACTCACAGGTCAAAGTACTGAAGTCAGTGAATTTTGAGTTATTATTTCAAAAATGTTCAATTGTGTATCTCAAATTATTAACTTTTTGCAAAAAATTGACTTTGCATTGCACTTGGTGATGTAAGCCGCTTGATTTTAAAAGTGATCGAAACACCTGAAATCAATGATTTGGATGAGTGAAAGAATACTTTTGGCAATATAGTGTAACTTGAGCTGCTGAGTTCAAGTTTAACCAGAAATCTTACAATGTCTGCCAAATTATTAATATTGTTTTATTAATATTAATTATTAATTAATTATTATTAATATTAATAAGTAGCAGGAGCAAGTTTCACCATTTCAGAATCACCAAATACCCCAACATGTCTTTGGACTGTGGGGAGGAAGCTGGAATACCTGGAGGAAACCCACTCAGGCACAAGGAAAACATTCAGTTCAACAACTGCACACAGAAAAGCCCCAACCAGGGTTTGAACAACAACCCAGCTTTTTGTAAGACAGTGCTAACCACTCTGCCACCATGTCACTCAAAAGAAGCAGCAGCAAACAGAAGAATAAATAAATTAATTATATGTATAAAAAAATACCGTACTGCTGGGGTATCAGCAAGTAAATGTACTGTATGGGGTGAAAAGAAAATCTCTATTGCTGCAACAAAAGCTGATTACCTAGTGGAAAAAAATCCTGCTGGTTAAGGACACTTACTGGACATGTTTTCACACTGCTGGTGACTGAGTATAAAATAAACACCAGCCCTTTGAACTCTAAGTTAATCTCTCTCAGTTCTAGAAACTCGAGAAGGATGAAAAAGGACCACCAATGTGTGCATTTGTGAGTCACTGTGGAGGGCTATCCTTAGCGGTGAGAGAGATTATAAACATGCCTGCTTAGTAACACAAACTCTGCCAGGATGCAGCTCGAGTTCACTGGTTAGACTGGGAATTCATAGGAACCTTGATAAGATAATAAAACTTGTTGAGTTCCTTAGACAGAATGGGATTAAACCTTCAGGTCAACATGCCTGGATCTACATAAATTGTACATAAAATACAGGAGCGCAATATTTTCAAAAGCTTTCAATAATACAACACAGACAAAACTTCAATACTTTGAAGTCACTCAAAATTCATCATGATGAAGCAGTGTGGTCAGACTGAGACTAAATAAATAACCATGGAATTTCATTACTATTGTCATTATATCACTGTATATAGCATAATGGCAAATATGGCTGTCTATAAACACCAAACAAATGAAAAATGAAAAATATTTCTTCTTCTTAATGTCATTTGTTTTTACAGAAATGATGAAACATTCCAATCCAATCAACATTCCAGTTACCTTAAAGTGTCACTTTGTAAATATTATTTACAAATATAATATATACATTTGTAAGTGTGTAATTGTAAATGGTCTAAATGGTCCCAGTACCCTAGATAGTTTATATAGTAAGTTTTGTTCATATTGATTAATGGGTCTAGGAGGAATTAGGGAACAGACATTCATATGCTACGATCATTATAGTAAGATTTTTACCTAGACTACTCTGTCACAAACAGCTTGTGGATACTTCATCAGTTCCAGTCTAATAACAGACGTATAAACACACCTGCCCTTAATATCTCTATTTCTAAACATAATTGATGGATACCCCAGGCTACTTTGACAGTAAACAGAGGTATTTTAAGATTTTCAACTTTAATATTCAAAGTTGAAGAGCTTCTGACCGTTGAAGCAACAATAGCCACAGTTATAGCAGTGGAATTGACTATACACATTTAAACTTATGTAAATATATTTAAAACTTTGAAGAAATATCTAAAATTTAACAAAATTAGGGGAAAAACTACTGTTTATTTTTTTCTCCGCATTGATCGTCTATAAACTCAATAAAGGTTTGACAGACTGGGACCGTATACAATCAAAGAAATTCTTTTACCCAGTTTACATTTTTTCCTAAATTTAGTCAAGTAGTTTTTTTTTGCCAAAGCTGATCAAAGCTCTGATTGAAAACAGAAAATCACAACAATAATGCAATGAAAAATAATAAGTCAGCAATTGCTTTTGACTTGCACGGGGGACATGAACCCAGACTCTTACATAAAAGTCTTATCCCATGGCTGATGTTGATGTATTGGTCAGTGCCTGCACAAACTTGGACATCACACAGCCTGTTAAACATTTTTTACTTTTAATTGTGTTGCAACTCAGACAAAAAGCAAAAAAGCAAAAACACAGGTTCAGTGGTGAAATGCAAAAAGTACAAGTTAAATAAATAAATAAATGAATACTGTAAAAATACAGTACCATGTACAGTTAAAATGAAGGAATTTTCTTTATAAATTAAATTTTTTTTCCACATATTTGTTAACCACACATTGAATTTTACAACTTGCTTACTGGCAGAAAATGTTGAATTACAAAAAAATCCTATATAACTTATAAGTTTCTTATAACTGAAATACATGTAAACACCAATGTTTTGGAACCATTATGCTTTTATTCGGTCACATCGGCTATGATACACACCAGTTTGCATCATGTTTGATCTCCAACAAAGCATTTTCCCTATGGAGACGTTGTCATTCTTTATAGCACCTAGCTAATTGTAAAGTCCTAAAAACACATTTCTGCATGGACAAGTTTACCTTCAAACCCTTTTTACTGGAAGGCTGTCCAAGACCCGGTTAGTGTTAATGAAAGAGTGCTTTTAAACCAATCTTTTGCCTTTAACTTAACCTTGCAGTGTTGTGCCGAAATCTCACCAAGTGAAGTCTAAGAAAAAGTAGTATGATTAAAAGCTATGGTAGGAATCTCACAGGACAAACTTCTCCCATTAGCAGGAACCAGCCCAGTCATGGCTCCCAATTGGCAGTTTGACTATACCATGAAAATAGATACTGTATCTTCGCCTCTTTTAACATGTAATCAGACCTGGCCTCAATCTAGACTTCTTTTTGCACTTTAGCCATCCTACATTCCTGCTGGCCCTTATTAGTCACTAAGCTTTTCACTGTTATTATTGCAAGAGTATCTCAGGTCATGAGACTTAAACTCTAGCAAATTCCTGCCCTCTGGACTCCCCCTTGCTTCTTGTTAGGCTCTGTCCGTTAATGCTGTAAATTACAGAGCAATCCCAAGCATGAAAAGAATGGAAGTCCAGACTTAGGCTTGCTGAAAGGTTACATTTCCTGATCTGTTGTTTAGAGGCTGTCTTGAAATTACATATCATGTAGGCTGCAACCTTATGCAACCTGGTGGAAATTTTGTGAAATCCATAGTTACTTGATTACCAGAGTTATTTGTGATTCAACTGAATGTTTAGAGCTTTTCTAAAAAAATTCCAGTGAGGAAATATATTTTTTGGGGAATTTACCGACCCATGAAAGAGGGTTTCTTCTTACTCTCGATCAACAACTTCATGGATTTCCATTTCATTAGAAGAAAAAATGCTGAAGTTGGACCAAGTGTAGACTTTTTCCAGCAGCGCTACACCTGTTTTAAGATTTGTTGTATGTCTTTAGTTATGTAAATGAGATCAAGAGTTTGTTTCCTCAAATTCCTTCGTGTGGAGTCATGACTATTTGCAAGTGATTCCTTTAATTACAATAATTTGAATTTTTCTTTAACTGGCTTAAGATTGTTTGACAGTGTAATTGTGCCACAAACAGTCCCTTATTGTTTCCTTCATGCACACGTGCATAGAAAACACATGTTCTTGCACAAACAAGACCCCAGTTGTTATTTAAGTGTGCCAAGTCAGACAAGCAACACTAACAATTACGTTCCTGTTCAAAAAGATGCGAGTGTTGCACTGATAAGACCCTGGAAGTGAATTATCACAGCTTTGATCAGAGAGGCAGAGCTCATGTTTCTCGCGCCCGATGGATCTTTGGGTTTTGAAAACACACATGACTTAATCAGGGACATTCATGAAGCGGGGATCTTTGGAGTCACAGGATCACATTACCTAGGTAAGGCCCAGAGGAATGCCGACTGTACATGTTATCAACTCATGACCAGAAGCTGATGAAAGGCTGACCTTTTTTATGATTAAACATGATGTAACTGACAAAGGAGGCCACATGATGTTGGAAATATGAAGGTGGTAGACCGAGCCAGCTGGCTGCTGAAGCCAGGATTTGTCAAAGTGCTGAAATCTGCACACGTCCAGGTTACTCACATCTGTGATTTGAACAGACGTGAAGTGACCAGTCAGATCTTAGCAGGTACAAACTGAGATTGATGTATTTTATTTGTAATAAAGCTAGCTTACTAGCTTACAACAAAGCTGCATTGGTTCCAAAAGCAACTGAAAAAATTGCAACAAGGGTGGCTGAGATCAATACAAATGCTCCTGCAAGTTGACTTAATGAGCAAGCAACCCTTGGGTCAACACATTTCTTTGATCAGTCTGAAAGACAGCAGGCCCACAAACAACCACAGCCGCTTCCATTTTGAGAGTACACGAGACGCTACTGGTTAGCATACAACAAAACAAAATAACCCCAAATCTCAACAACAAATCAGCTAACATTAACAGAATGTCAGGCTGACTGAATAAAATATACACAGATAAGCCACAACATTAAAACCACCTGCCTAATATAGTGTGTGTGCTGTTAAAACAGCTTTAACCAGTGGAGGTTTCTTGTGGTGTCTGGCAGTAAATAGCTTGGCTCCTGTGGGTTGCGCGGTGTGCCGCTGTGGATGCTCGTTCAGATTTGGATAAAGGGAGTTTGGAAAATGGGCCACTGATGTTGTGTTAATAAAGGTTAAGACACTATGTCTTGTTAAGACAGCTGTGGCATGTATTTGCACAGATTGTGTTAGCTGTTGAACTTCGCCACCACTGGACTGTGTTGTCGGCTTTGAAACATATCACAAGGATGCTGAAATTTTTAATTAAGACTCTTTTTAGCTTAGTTTCTTTCATGCACAGTTCTTCAATCTGTACCATGACCCACCAAAACAACATCCTGTCTCATTTCTTTTTAAAGTAGTATGCACCAAATGTTAAATGATACTCATATGGATCACATGAAGGAGGCTAGCCCACTGAAGAAGTCTTTGAGATGACATCTGCCTCATCGTCTTCTATCTGCAAGTCTAATCCTCTTACTCTGTTGGCCAATCAGGTCAAAGCTTCCTTATTTGCCAATTTGAAGTGCTTACCTTCAATCAGTAAGTCAACCTGTGTTTACAAAAGTCGCTTATTAACGAATTAAACCTCTTAGGTGATCACACATACACAATGGTGTTTAGTAGTTTTTCATGTATAAGCGTTCAAGTTTAGTGGTTTGCTGTAACACCAAGATGATTGTATCCATTTATAATGCAGAGAAAAGGTTATTTTGTTGATATCAAGCAGGCTGGTTTAGGAACACTGACAAAGAGAGAAACACAGACTGAGATATTCAGTAGGACATTTTTTTTTTTTTTACTGGATTTTAGAGGGTCATATATCATAATTGAGCCAGTAGGAGTTAGAATGAAGTTCTGGAGGGCAAAACAATTCACAGCTCTCTAATGGCTTTGTATAGCGTAAAGGTGCCTGTCAGGCAGTGAAAAACAAAACTCATAAAAAACAGAGAGCTCAATTTAAAGTTTCTATGTGGAGATGATACAGTACCAACTAACCATAGAAATAACGTGTTTATCAACTTTTTAACAAAAAAAGGGAGCCTTAAACACTGGGGAAAGAAGATAGTGGCAATAATACAGACACACCAAACTGTAATAAATAATAAATTTAAAACCAAAATTATTTGATAGTTTTTCTGCCCGTAGGGTCCTAATGTAATATTTTTTTAATTCTATTTAGTTTAGTGTATTAGTCAGTTCTTAAATAAGTTCTCAAATGCCAATATTAATTCCTGGCTGACTCATTACTATATTTTGTCATAGTTGCTGAAGGTCTCCAGATGATTTATTTTTGATGTCCTTGATCCAACACAGCTAATTCAAATTGCTAAATTCCCTCCTCAACATGTCTTGACGTTCTCCAGAGGCCTGGTAGTGAACTAAACATTTGATTCAGGTGTGTTGACCCACCGTGACATCTAAAACCTGCAGGATACCGCCACTTGAGGCCTGGAGTTGCCCACCCCTGATTTAGTGCATCTTGCTCACTGCACATTTTATTAGGACTGGCTGTTCAATTGCTTGTTAATGCGACTAACCAACCATAGAAAGGCAACGGGAACTTGAATAACCACTGCTGGCTATACCAAATGTATGCAGAAGAGGGTCTTTGTATATGCGACATACCAAAAGTTGGATGTGGCTGTATAAGCAGCACAAGACCATGCAGGTGCCGATCATGCCAGCTAAGAAAAGGAAACTGAGGCTACAGTTCAGATAATATAAAATTACACAGATGGATAGAACAAATGACTGGAAACACATTGCCTGGTCTGAATCTTAAATTCAGCTGAGACATCTAGAATGTGGCGGAAAACAACATGAAATCGTGGCTCCATCATGCTTTGTATCAAAGGCTCAGGCTGCTGTTGGTGGTGTATTGGTGTAGGGAATGTTTTCCTGTCATACTTTGGACATTCATCTTCTGATGGGTAAGTAATGTACTATACCTCAAAGCTTTACTTTTTTGAGCAAATGCTTTTCTTGAACATGACACTGATTTCACTGTACTTAAACCACCTCCACAGTCACCAGATCTCAGTCTAACAGAGTACCTTTCGGACCTGTGGTGAAACAGGAAATTGACTGATAAATCTGCTGTAATTGTGAATCTATCATGTCAATACGAAACAAAGAAATGTTTCCAGTGCCTTGTTGAATCTTTGCCAGGGCAGTTCTGAAAGCAAAGGCATGTCCAATCCAGTGTAACTAATGAAGTGGACAGTGATCATTTATCAAAAACTGTAAACTAAGACCGCAGCATGTAAATTCCATTTTGTTTCAACAATGATTTTGATTATTTTGATGATTTTGTTTCTGTCCAACTGGCACTATAATCATGATTCAGAAATAATGCTGTTTTTGGTCATTGTATAGAACCATTTTTAAGCACATTAATCATAAATTCCCCACACATCTAGGTGTTGTTCTTTGCCACCTTGTGCGACCACTTGTTGCATAACCATAACACTTCTGCTAAACTGAATAAATTAAATAGACTTCCTAAACCCAAGTTTAGTTATAAATTGAGAGGGAGAGGAAAAATGAAACTCCTTTGAGTGTCGATTCATGTTGAACTAGCACACATCATTCATATGATGCATTTGATTTTTTTTTAAAATGCAAATATTGGTTTATGCAAATTGGAAAGGATCAGAGAGACTGTTGGGAACACCTTAGCATTCCTCCACACCAGATTCCACAGTTTGTTTGCGTTTTGCAGCTTCCCACCCTAAAAAGCATGAGGACACACCAGAGTAAACTATAAGGAAAATGATAGAAAATATGATATTGTTTTTCCCCTTTTACTTCAGAGTTTACCGTTAGTTTTTCATGAGAAAGTACGAGTACTGACTGTTTGGGCTTAGTCATGGCTGTGAGGTTAAAGTTTCAACTTGACAGAGCCATCCCAGAAGCACAAATATAGATCAGTAGTTCTCTGTTTAACTCGTTTAAATATTTTGAAGTTTAATACTTACCTTTTTTGGTTTCGTTTTAGATGTCATCTAAAATTGTTTTTGGCTTCCTGTGAGTAAATCTGTATACTAAGTGCAGTAGTTATTACCAAACTGAAGTCAGATATATAACTGTTAAAGACTAGACCTTGTGTGTCTCCAACATTACTGCCTTGAAGATCAAACGTGGTTTTGATTATTATTATTTTAATTTGGCAAGTATCAAAAATGATGCTAAATAGAAGCAATGTGTGTATTAAATGTGAGAAATTTTTTTCTTTAAAAAGCCACACACACAATTGGCAGGTCCGAAAGTATTTGTCATTAGTGTTGGAATTAAAGGCAAAAAACATTATACAACTCTCTGCACATGTCTTTGGGTATGTTGGTGTTTTTTCATTTATTTTTTTAATATTTTGTTTTATTTATGCTTAGAACTCCAGAAGCAACTGTTTTGTTAACAAATGACAGCAGTAACAGAGTTTATGTGATACTTTCAGCATTAGTCGAATTGAGCCGCTAATACCGGGAAAGCTAAACTCATGGCTCTGAGGTTTGCATTGAGATTTTGAACCCTCTTTGATTCCCTCAACATCACGAGCTGATCCACAGATCGCCAGGCAACGTGATGTAATCCTATCAGGGCCAGCCAGCCAGTTTTGTCGTTGGCTTCTGGTCACCATCTTGCATCATCTGGCAGTGGAGCCTCTGTATATAAAATCTGCAGGCAGGACTCTCTGTCCAAACCTGTAAAGGGCTGAGTAAATTCACAATATTGAATTTCCAGGGATCAAAGATTAACTAGCCAAATGCAAGTGATGGCTCCCTGATGGAAACGAAGAAACAGGCAAAGTGCTTGCTTGGTTTTCTTACACTGGCTGAGGAATCTGTCTGAACGGTGGATCACTCAGTCGCTACTCAGGTATTCCAAAACAAGGAAAGTAAATCTTTCCAAAACCAATTAAAGTGATCTGCTATAGTTAAATCACAATGGCACCCTAGTCAGGTCAGCAGTCTGAGGAAGTCGCTGTTTATTTAAATGCAAGCGAAAGCTGAGTTAAGTGATACACGCTCTCAGTGAAGCGGAGAGACTAAAGGGTAAAGTTAAAAACAGGCTGCTGGGAGGTTTGTCAAAGAAATGAAGAAAAAGATGAATGAAGTAAAAATGAAGACTGAATGAGGCCTCATTACCAGGTTTAATTAATGCTTAATTAATGTTATCTAAGTTAATAAAGAAAAGCCAGACATGAGGTATAGAATAAGGGGGAGCAGGAGGTGTCGGATGGTGTGGGTTTGTTTGAGTCTACTCAGAGGATATCATACAATGCCCCTCTCTGTCTGTACTGCGCAGCCAGCTATGGTCTGATACTCAGTCACATACCCCCTTTACCACCAGATATGCTCAGGGGCTAAAGAAACAGGACGGCCTCTGCATATTTCATTTTTTAAGCTGAGCTCGTTCTCCTCAGTAAAAAGTGCCGTCCGGTGACCTTGTGGTCAAATCCACTTTTTTGTCTAAGAATGAACATTATCCACCTGCACTATACTTTGTGCAGGGAATGTGTCAATGCACATCTTGACACACGGACCAGAAGGGCACCAACCGAGTACCTCGCGCAAACTCTGTTTTATTTATATAGTGCCAGTTTTACAACAACAATACGCCTCAAGGCACTTTGTATTTTAAGGTTAACACCCTATGGTGTTGGAAAGAAAACTCCTGACAATCAGTGTATACCCTATCACAAGAGTGGGAAGAAAAACTTCCTTTTAACAGGAAAAACTCCAGCACAAACTATGGGAGACAGAAGATAAAGCCAACATGTATTAGTGGTATCTAAGCAAATGAGGAGTGAGAACAAATGCTCTCCTTAGACTCTCCTCCAGCACAGCCTAACTAAACTAAAGGGTGGTTCAGACTTCATAAAAAAGTACATTAAAAAAAAAAAAAAAGTAGAGACACTGTCTGTATCCTAAATCCAATCTGGGAGTTGGTTCCACTGATGAGTGTTGCATACTCAGTCAGTGGAATCAGAGCTGCTCTGCTGGACAAACTATGCAATAAGACAGTTTTTTAAATTATGCAAAGAAATCTTTCTGTAAATGTACATTAGGAAAGGGTATGGGGTATGACAACCAATATAATTTTTGGGGAGTAGTTTACAGTCGCTTACCTACAGACTTTATATAAAGGTAGATGCAGTCTCTGTGTTGTCACCAGTTGCTTTGCAAAGTCCAGTTTTCTTAAGCCTTGACCTTTCAAGGCCTAATTTTGTGCAATCGCTATCACAGGTTTTTGAAACCAGGCATAAGGTAAGTCCGACCTAAAGCATACGCCGCTTTTTAGATCTTGTCTTTCCAGACACTAATGAGGACCTTAGGTTACAATGCAAACATCATTTATTCAAAAATATTTGAAACCTGTGATTGACCCCGTAAATTATTTATTATAATTTTTAAATTGATCAGTGAATTAAATATATTGCATTGGGCAAAGTTATACAAGTCGTGTCTCTCAACCAAGAGCTACTTTCATTTCGTGTATGTTTATAAATTTGGGTTACAGGTGTGCAAACCTAAAACTAAGTTAACTCCACTCCACCTGTGCGTGTGTGTGTGTGTGTTTTTTTACTGTCAGGGTTACAATTATGTTATGGTTAGGGTTAGGCTAAGGGTTAGGGTTAGGCATTCATTTTTGGGTAAGCAGCTATGGATAGCATTGTGTCATTTAGATTTTTCCACAAAGATATAAAACCATGACTGTGTGTGTTTGTTATGTGTTTTTTAATTTGCAAACAGAAGCTCAGTCTGCAGCTACTGGTCAGTATGCCTCATTTTTTTTTTTTTTTGACTGTGGCAGACACACACCGCAACTACTTTTTATCAGGTATCTTTTAGCTTTTTTTGTTATTTCAGGTATCCTCTAACTCCTAGGTATTTAAAGTGGAAGGGTGCAGGGTCATTCTCATGAAAGTCGGATGTACCAGGTTTTGATAAATTCTCCACATGTGCTTGATTATTATAGGAACATGTGATCCACGTGTTTCAATGACATCCATCAGCTGCTATTAGAGAAGCAAAAGAGCTCGGTCAAAAGACCATCACACTGAGCATCTGTTGAGCTGTTATGCAACGTTTAATGAGCCTGCGGTTTTTAGGGTTTGGCTTCTCACAGTAGCAGTTTTGTATTGAGACTGAAGGAGCAGTACTGGCCTGTCACACCTGCCTCTGTGAATTTGTGCGCGTCTCCATGACAGATGAGCATAGATATGCAAACATGCGCACAAACACACACTGGCATAAGTAGTACTGAGGTATTTCCAATTTCCATATATGCCCAAATAGCCTTATGACCACAGAACCAATAAAGCCTGAACACACCTATTATTATTCACTTATTTTTTTCCCTTATGGATATTGCAGAAACATGCTGCAGACATCAAAATGATCAAATAACGAATGTAAACCAATTCAATTTGCAGATTCTTCCAACTACACATGTTTTGCACTCTTGGAATTCACTTAATCAGACGTCCTCAATTTGAGTACTTTTGTAAAATATCCCATCTGAGTTTAGGATCGGCACCTATTGAGGCCACCTTATCAGACAATTGTAATCAAAGAACTCTTACAGAGTCAGACATTTAAGCTCTTCATTATCTTGAAAAAAAAAGAAGATGAGTTGGGATGCTCAAAATGATGGGTTGGTTGTGTTACCTTCACCTTCCCTCCATATGGAAACAGAAATGTTAAATTTGGAATCATCACGCTAAAGTCCTGATTTTCCCTTGCATTAATGCCTGTTGCTTATGTCTTCCTCATTACCTCATTTGCAACAATTCAACCATGAATGTCTGATTCAGCCTAATCCCAGCTATTGGTGTTGACTTTGGTCTACCAGTTGAACCCTGGGATGTATTCATGTGGGCTCTGATTTGAAGTTGAATAACTATCAGCTGACCATTTTTTCTCAAAATAGTTAAAAAATATATCCAAAGTGAAAGTTGTGACAACATCAGCAAGTTCACCATCGGACTTCCATAGACTTAAAGATCACCTAGACACACCAAAGTATTGTGTGTTTAAAACTGAATTTAAAAAAAAAATCCTTTTACGATTGGAACAAAATAAAACAAGGCATTATATATTCATAGAAGAGTACGCATATCAAAAATAAAGTGTTTACATTGCATAGTTTGTCCACAAGAGGGCGCTCTGAAATGTTCCCATTGTCAACATGTGTTTGGACTGCCACAAGCAACCAGCTGATCCAAGCAGACCATAAACAAGTAAATAAATAAACACATCTAACTAATGTTAGTGATACCCGAAATCGCCAAATATTGCTAATGTTCTAAAAAAATCCTGCATCAGTCATGCTCTAGTCTGTACACAATGTTTTAGTTTGCAGTCACATATCATTAGAAAAATAAAGATACATATTTTTACTTTATCATTGCATCATTGCAATGATTTTTTGTTTTTCTATAATTGCCATACTATGGATTATTA
The DNA here is from genome assembly GCF_001858045.2 of Oreochromis niloticus. Lineage (NCBI taxonomy): Eukaryota > Metazoa > Chordata > Actinopteri > Cichliformes > Cichlidae > Oreochromis > Oreochromis niloticus. The sequence continues at coordinate 16,317,181 of NC_031980.2, read as the reverse complement.
AAGTTAGCTGATTTAGGCTACCACAACAACTTCATGGATTTTATTAAGATCCTGCTATTAGTGTAAAAACCTGTCATCAAGGCAAACACAATCCTGCTTTGAGGAATCCAAAATATGAGACATAATTTGGTTAAGTTAATACTTTAATACCATTCTGTTCATAGTTTGACATCTTTGTTGGTGTACTACCGTGAAGATAGGAAAAAATAAATGAAAGAGCAGCTATTGAATGTGTAGATCTGTTCCAACGTTTGACTGCAGTGATGAAAATAATTAGTTTTTCTCTAATATGTGCTGTATAAGTGTTTTATCAGTGTTATCCTCAACACTTGCTGTGTACAGATGTTCTGTCTTTGAGGACCATGTCACACATATAACCTATAGTGTTATATGTTGTGACCCCAACCATTCATTGCAGATGGTTGCCTCTCCCTTAGCCTGGTTCTGCTGGAGAGTTCTTCCCTTTAAAAGTTTGTTTTTCCTTCCCACTGTCGCCAAGTGCTTGTTAAAAGCGGGTTGTTTGATTGTTGGGGTTTTCTCTGTATTATTGTAGGGTCTTCACCTTACAATATAAAGCACCTTAAGGCCACTGTTTTGTGATTTGGTGCTATATAAATTGAATTGAATTGAATTGAATTGAATTGAATTGAATTGAATTGAATTGAATTGAATAGTGTCCAGCTGGTCCAGGGCTTGTTGTTACCAGTAATAATAAAAAGAAAGAGGCTCAAAATAATACTTCATCTGGATTTAGACAAACAGCAATTAGACTGTAAAATACTGCTGACTGTACAGATGTATTATAACAGCAACAACATTTAGCACAGAGGTGTGTGCATGGGCTTAGTTAATAGAGTGTGTGCTGTGTATTCAACATTATGGTTTACATTCCTGATAAAAGACTGAGTAGACCCCAGGGTACAGTAAAGTGCAGACTAATGTTGCATAACAGAGAAAAGCCAGCTGGTCCTATGTAGACATACCAAAGACCACTCACTTTACTCATCTTTACTCTCTAAATTTACACCTCCAAACACACAGACCACCAGTGTGTGTTAGTGTGTACATGTCATTTATTCACTCAACCCCTGGAGCATTGAAAACAGACACTGGAGGTGGTCAGCTTAGAGGATGTCTGAGAGAACAGAAAAGCAAATGGGAGTGATCCACATACTGGATTGGATACAAAGAAGAAGAAGTGCTGAAAAAACTGGAAAAGTCGCAGCTGAATTAAATGGAAAAAATGTGTGGATGAGTGACCACAGTTTTTAAAATTTTGTTAGTACTGTTTTAAAGAGAGTCCAAAACACTGAAGATTTACAAATTTTGGGAATTTTTTGTACAAAGGCTTTAATATTTAAAGAACATTTATGATTTAGGTATATCATGACTTTTTACACTACTTGTGTGTTGATGAGCTCATTTGAATTTGAAATGAATTTGAATTTTCATTTGAATCCTGTCATGCAGACATGACAACAAGCTTAACAAGGAAAACAACAGATAAATTCGCAAGATGTTTGAGCAGGCAGCAACACATGATATATCCACATGTTGACTCCAGACACGTAAAACAGGAAACTATACAAAAACTCATGGTGATGTCTAGGAACCTGAAATTTTAGTTCAATGCTAATTGTGGACTAAAATTTGGAATATATGCTCACCTTGATCCTTTAATGGACCACAGAGAAATCACTGTATACATGTCAAAAACTCACTGCTTCAGCTGATCTGAGATTACTACAACAAGTAAACTTATAGACTTCTTACTGGGTCCACCTAACGGACTTGCTTCACTGCTAATTGTGGAAAACATACTGACATTTGAGCGTTTTCTCAGTGTATTTAGCAGTTTGATCATCTAATGGATGCAATTTATCAAGGTGTTTTCCCAGCTGTTAGTATAGTGAAGTTGTACTTGTCTGTTTTGCTTTTATGGCCCTGTTATTATCTTTTAAAAGAGAAAAAGCTTTAATGTAATGACTGCTCCCTATATGACCAGTATCACTCTGCAGACAAGGTTGGCAGACAAAGAGCCGGATGTTTTAATCGGAAATGAGTACACAATAAATAACCATGAATAATTATGTTCATCTCAACAACTATATAATATACGGTGCAAATATATTAAAGTCATCCACCTTGTTACAGCGATTCAAAGTGGACAATGAGAATCAATAAAGGCAGGTTTAATACGTTTTTTTAGTTAATAAATTAACATGTGAATCATTTATGAAGAAAAGCTGCCGTTAAAGTAAAAGCACATCACTTGGAAAGTCTAGTGAACCCTTTTTTCCAATAAATTCCTTCTCTTTCTCTTTTATAAACTGTCTCTGAGTGCCCCTCCAGTGAGACAGAGAGGGTTCAGGGAACAGAGGGCGGCCTTCAGCCTGCCTTACTGTGGCCTTTGGCTGAGTTGCGCCATACTCTCGGGAGGCCTTCTGGCCCACTGCTCTCTTTTCCTCGCTTCCAAATGAAGTGGGCAAAGTCAACATATTTGTAAAGAGGAGATCTGTGAGGCAGACCTGTGGCTGTGGCAGTCGGAGGGCTGTTTGCCAAATAGTGAC